>NC_140586.1:89981994-91181994 GCF_964204655.1 Triturus cristatus
ATAGATTACGCTATTGACATTGTAAATAACAATGGCGTTTCTTTAAATGTTTTAAAAATAAAAACATACACAAAAATAATGTCATGAGCAGTGCCAATAGCTCTAACTTTAACAATGCCGAGACCATTGCATTGTAAATGCTTGTTTGCCTATAGAGGAGTGTCTACTCAGCCGTCCTATTTAGCGGTCTGTTTCTCTCACTCACACAGGTGTTTCTCTTACTCACACAGGTGTTTTTTTTCCATCCATGTTGGACAAGGATGGAGAGTGCATGTATATTGTGTATGTGTGAGGTGAAGAAAATGTGGAGCATGTATGTGTGTGTGCACAACTTACTGACTGGGCCAAATAATCAGTGCTTAGTTTGTTAAAAAAAAAAAAGTGCTGGGGTTCTCATTTTTTCACGAATGGCAGTGACAGCATTACCTATGTGTGAGTTTTATCATATTTCAAAAAATATATTTAGTAGTTACATGCTCCATTGATGAACTTAGCTAAATGAAATTGATACGCAGTGCTACCATGTGGTGGACTCTCATGAACAGGTGTTGGTATTTAGAAATAAGTATTGGTGCTAAGCACCAGCAAACACTAGCACAAATTAAGCACTGCCAATAATCCATCTTGGGGGTTCCTTTGTGTGGACGCTAGACAAGATGGAGCGCATAGGAGTGGCTGACACAGCCCTTTGTTTAGCCTGAGCATCAGACCCTGTAAGATTCTCATAGACCTCGATTCACTAACATGGTAGTGGAACAGACATCACCTGCCCTTTGATCCCCCAACCAACATCAAAGGAAGTGACATTATATGATCTTTGACCCTAGTGATGTCACAGAAAGTAAAGCCTTGTGCCCATGTTGGCATTTCACCTCACTTAAGCTAAGAAACCTACAATGAGTACTACTGAAAAAAAGGATATTAAGTAGATAGGGCCTATTTTCTCCCATATACTGCCAAGGATGCTGTCATGATATGCCAGGGGTTCAGTCACAAACAGCTAGAAGCATGACTATCATAGACCAGGGGACAGTCATTATATTAATAAAATTAAAGGCAAACACCCGTCCATGGAGTTAAATACCTGGCCACGCATCATTTCCTAAGCACAACACTCTTTGCCTGAGCACAGACACAATATGCCTAGAAATAGCTTCAAATGCCAAAGTACAACCTCCAAAGTCCATATCAAATTAGAGCCCTCTGCGCACAGGCTCCACAGACCCAAGCCGGGCTCAAATGACCCCCCCCCCCCCCAAAAAAAAATAAAAAAAACTCATCTCACACAATTTCCAATCCTTTGTCCCTCTTTCTTCACAGTTGCCTTTGTGCATAGGAAATCTGGGTGCTTAGTCTGACAAGAGCATGTGTAGTTTATTAACTGATGCTCATGGCATGCGCCAAATCTATGAATTCTAATATTGTAATCGTTTTGTATATACACCAGGATTATTCGTCATATGCCAGATTGTCAGGTTAACTATCGACTGTGTAAATAAGTTGCATCTATAGTCAGCCCATGTAAAAGTATTTTATGTGGCTATCATAAAAATCTGGTATGGATCCAGCATACCAGACCCTGTTTTTGACGCCCTGATGTTCACTACTTGCATGTACATAGCACATGGCACAATATGAATCGAGACATGGAACAGTAATAATAGGTTTCACCCAACCGAATACATGTCGTATTTTAAACCCGTGTGCACCTAGCCACATCCCGCTTCTGTGGGCCATGTGCACACCTAACCATATTTCACGTCCATACTTAGGTCACTGGCACCTTCTTACATTAAGCCATTAAGCCATTTCTCACATGTGTGCATGCACTGCCCCCATCTCATGTGTGCCGGTGGTGCATACTTTTCCCTGTGTGCACCTGGACACATATTACTTGTGTGTGCCTAGCTCCCGCTCAGCTGTGTATATCTTGTCCCTTTCAATGGTGGCTAACTACTCCTATCATCTGCATCCACCTAACACTACTTGCCTGTGTGCAGAAGTAAGACCCTCGCCTACATGGGCAGAGCTCTCATCTATGTGCCCTGCTTGCTGTCCCTGTCCCCTGTGACCTATAGCCACTAATATCAAGAGTGACTCCAGCTGCTCAGACTGAAATTGGAAAACCTGAGTTTTCTGGGGTCCCTCTCACAGGGCCCCATCTATCCTGAGTGTACATCACCCCACCCTCAACTAGCAGGACATGGCGCCCACTTACCTCTATACACCCAACCTCCCTTCATATGCGGTCATTTAACACTTCTCATCTGTGTGCACGTAGCCCCTGTAATCGGGACACATATGTCCCTCTGTGGCCCGCTTGCAACTAGCCTAGTGCACTTCAGTGTTTTACTTCACCTGTGTGCATGTTGCCCCACTCATCTCTATGTACCAATTGCCCTTTCACATACGGGCACAAAAACTCCTCTTACCTAATTGCGCTGACCCCACTCTCACAGGCATGTATTCGTTGCTCTTGTACATACATACCCAGCCTCTTTGTCTGTGTGAGTCTAGTCGCCTCTCGCTTTGAATACTCCCATCTCTCAACACTCTATGCCAGGACAGTGTTCCTCCATGCTCACAGTCCTAACAAGACATACAGACACACATGATTGACATAAAAACAAGTGACACACAACTTAACATGAATATATTCTAAACACTGACAGGGCCAGGCGCGCATTCCTAAAACACGCTGCCAGGCTTATGTTCCTCAAACACACAACCAGAAACACAGACCAATCCACACATTTTTAAGACTCACAACAATGCACCCTATCCAAACAAATACACACGTGTAACACACTCGGTCACAGATCTTCCTAACACGAGCACGATTGACCCCACACAGAGGGCACATAAAAATAAACAAATTCCTAATATGCACAGGTTCCTAACACACACAAACATTCCTAACACACATGACCGATACTTTGCAATACAAAACATATTAATTTCATACGACCCACACGTGCATCCAAGGACAGCCACAGACACGTTCAATCTCTTTCTCTCACACAAGTACACGCACATACACTCTTTATCAGCCTTTAAGATTCCCCCTTCCATTCGCAATTAGCTCCTTGATTCCAGTGTTTTTTATTTGCATTCTGGTAACTGTAGTCATGGATTTCCAATAGGGAAAACAGGGCTACATGTAAGAGAATTCTAAGAATACAGTCTTGACTGGATCTGCTCCACACACATACACACACAACCACCACAATACAACCTTTGTATTTATTTATTTATTTATTTTGCACATTTGTAGAGCGCTCTGATACCCGGAGGTGTCCTGGCGCTAGAAAGATAGGCTGGTATGTTGAAGCGTGCTTACTGAGTGAAGAGCCATGTTTTTAGAGCTTTTCTAAAGGCCATCAGATTCTGGATTTGTCTAAGCGCAAGGGGAAGTTTATTCCAGGCCTCTGCGGCCCCAAGAGAGAAACTCCTGCCTCCCCAGCGAGCTTTTTTAATTCTGGGGACCGTGACCAGCGCCAGTTGTCCTGACCTCAGAGTTCTTGCTGGTTTGTGCCAGCGAAAAAGGGATTTCAAGTGCCGAGGTCCCGAATCGTGGAGGGCCTTGAAGACCATACAGACTGCCTTGAAAATGATTCTTTTACGGACCGGCAACCAATGAAGCTTACCCAGCTCCTGAGAAACTGAGGCAAATTTGGGTGTGTCAGTGATAAGACGAGCGGCTGCATTTTGCAGAAGCTGGAGTTTACTTAATACGCTCTGCTGGGCGTTTAACATCAGGCTGTTACAGTAGTCTAGGCGAGAAAGCACTAGACCCGTAACTATTGTTTTCCTGTGTTTCTTCTCAAGATAAGGTAGTATTTTCCTGATGGTTTTGAGAATAAAATGGAGGGAGGAGGAAAGAGCATTCACCTGGGCTTTAAAGGTCAGGGAGGTATCCACCAGAATACCGAGATTTTTCACTTTGTCCACCGGATCTGGGAGAGGTCCCAGTTCGTCTGGCCACCATCTCGAGGACCAAAAGTTGTCTCTGTCACCAAAGAGCAGAACCTCGGTTTTTGAGGAGTTCAGCTTGAGGCAACTTTGTGCCATCCAGCGGCCGACTTCAAGCATGCAGTTTCTGAATCTGTCAGCGGTATTTTCTGTATTTCCGGGAAGGAGGGACACCACGATCTGTGTATCATCGGCGTACGCCGTAAGTTGAAAGCCGAATGATCGAATCACCGGGGCGAGGGTGGACACATATACATTAAAAAGGGTTGGGCTCAACGAAGACCCCTGGGGAACTCCGCAAGGGAGCACAAAGGAGTGAGATTCGTGGCCGCCCAGCGCCACTGTCTGAGATCTGTCAGACAGGAATGCTTGTAAAATTTTTAAAGCCTTCCCCTGAATTCCACAGGCCCTCAACCGGTCCACCAGAAGCTTATGGTGGACCGTATCGAAGGCTGCCGAGAGGTCTAATAGGATCAGAGCTGCTCTGCCCCCTGTATCCATCACCTGCCTGATATCTTCCATAGATTTGATCAGGGCGGATTCCGTACTGTGCCCTTCTCGGAAGCCGTGTTGGGAAGAGTCAAGTACATCCGCCGATTTAAGGAAGGCACTAAGATGTGTGTTCAGGTAACCTTCTATTATTTTGGCCGGGAGTGGGAGTCTGGCAATCGGGCGATAATTGTTCATCTCCGTGATGTCAAGATTGGGTTTTTTTAGCAAGGGTAAGATGGAAGCTTGCTTCCAATTAGAGGGATATTCCCCTATCTCCAGCATCAGATTGAAGAGGGGAGTAAGAGCCCTAGCAATTGCGTCTGGTGCAAGTTTAGTAATTGTTGTGGGGCAGGGATCATGAGGGGAGCCTGATTTAATTTTTTGTAGGCGACTTATCACTTCTTTTTCCGTGATGGGCGGGAAATATAGAAGCGTGGGTTCGGGTCTGACAGATTCAAGGGCCTCCCTCGGTGAAGAGGTCATCACTATACTATCTAAGGGAAGGAAGATGTTTTCCACCTTTTCCCGAAAGAAGGTCGCCAAGCTTTCGCAAAGTGAGAGGCTAGCTGGGATTTCCATAGGTTTGGGGTTTGCTAAGGAAGCGACCGTAAGGAAGAGTTCTTTAGGGGTGTTGGTTGCATCTTCTATCTGTCTCGTGAGAAAGGCTTTTTTCGCTAGCAGGATGGATTCCTTGTAACGCCTTTGTTCCGAATTGAGTATTTTTTTGTCGGATGCTCTATAGTGCATGCGCCAGATTTTTTCAAGTTTTTTGCACCTTATTTTATGTTCCCTTATTTGATCTGTGACCCATGGAGCGGAAGGCTTGGCCCGAGTGGTATGGATGATCTTAGGGGGGGCTAAGAGTAAACAAGCCCGGTCCAGCCAGGTGGTATAGATCTTAGCTGCTTCCTCCACATTGTTTGGAGGGGGGGGTAATGTGGTGTTAAGTGTATTACCTAGCGAGTCCCCAGTGATATTCTTCCATTTTCGTGCTGGTTTCGGGGTGTTTCTCTTGTTGACTGGTTTTTCGTAAATAGTGAGGGGAATAGAAAAGTGGATTGCTGAATGGTCAGACCAGAACACTGGTAGGACCGAGGAGACTTTCAAATTAAGCTGATTGGAAAAGATCCCATCCAGAGTGTGTCCTGCTCTATGAGTAGGATCCATTACTAACTGTGGCATGTCAATCCCAGTCAAAAGATCGATAAGTTCCTGGGTGTCGGGGGATGTTTTGCTTTCCAAATGGAAGTTAAAATCACCCAGAAGAGTGAATCTTTGGGAGCAGGCTGCAGCTTCTAGTAGTTTGCTCAAGGCTGCTAGAAATCTAGTTTTCTCGCCTGGGGGCCTATAAACAAGGCATCCTATGAAGGACTGGTGATTAGAGAGGGTAAAGTTGAATAGCAGAGATTCAACTAGGTCAGGGGGACCGGGTTGAAAGGAGCCTCTGATGTCTTTATGATATATGATGGCTAGGCCACCCCCTCTCCTTTTGTCCCTATTTTGGGTATAGCAGATGAAGTCCTGTGGGGTGGCTTTGACTATATCTGGACCTGATGCTGCATCGGTCCAGGCTTCCGTGATGAAGGCAATTTTTATGCCTGCGTCCTGAATATAATCGGCGACTTCTAAGCTATGCTTGACTAGAGACCTTGTATTAAGGAGAAGGCATTTAGTCAGGGGGTGGTTGGTTATCGGACAGGTGAACTGGTCTCTTAATTGCGTGATTGGTAGCCAAAGAGGTTTGAGCAGATGCGACAAGCACTTGGGGCAGTGGGAGGGTGTGGGAGGGTGATTGGTCCCAGGTTCCCAAATGATACAGTCCTTACCGGGAGATACGATATTTAGTGCTAGCAGTTCGTTTGTATTGTAAACGAACCTGGGTAGGGAGTGAGGCATGGGAGCAGCAGGGGGACTGGCCCTGGGCGCGGGTCCGGCGCAGACGGGCGCAGACGGGCTCGCCTTTGGCGAGCCTTCGGCGCGCCGTCGGCGCGCCCGCTGCGCTCGTCCGCTGCGCTTCCTCGTGAGGGGGGCCATATAAAGGAGGAAGGGCGGGAGGGGCGGAGCACTGCACTGCTCGGCCGGCTCCCAACCCAAAATGGCGGTACCCTCGGGAGCGGAGCGCCTCCAAACGGGGGATCGAGTGCCCAGAACAAAGAGTGCGGTATTTTAAAAGGATAAAAACAAACACATGTGAGCTGTATTAGAAATACCAGTGAAATTAAACAATTTGCTGTAAGTTGTCAAACAATACTAAAAAGTTCTAAAAGTCCCGGCTTCCGCCTCAGGACGCTTACTTCACACACCGAGACTGTCAAGTCAGTCTCCGGCGGGAAGCGCTACGTTTTAAAGGAGGAAGGGCGGGAGGGGCGGAGCACTGCACTGCTCGGCCGGCTCCCAACCCAAAATGGCGGTACCCTCGGGAGCGGAGCGCCTCCAAACGGGGGATCGAGTGCCCAGAACAAAGAGTGCGGTATTTTAAAAGGATAAAAACAAACACATGTGAGCTGTATTAGAAATACCAGTGAAATTAAACAATTTGCTGTAAGTTGTCAAACAATACTAAAAAGTTCTAAAAGTCCCGGCTTCCGCCTCAGGACGCTTACTTCACACACCGAGACTGTCAAGTCAGTCTCCGGCGGGAAGCGCTACGTTTTAAAGGAGGAAGGGCGGGAGGGGCGGAGCACTGCACTGCTCGGCCGGCTCCCAACCCAAAATGGCGGTACCCTCGGGAGCGGAGCGCCTCCAAACGGGGGATCGAGTGCCCAGAACAAAGAGTGCGGTATTTTAAAAGGATAAAAACAAACACATGTGAGCTGTATTAGAAATACCAGTGAAATTAAACAATTTGCTGTAAGTTGTCAAACAATACTAAAAAGTTCTAAAAGTCCCGGCTTCCGCCTCAGGACGCTTACTTCACACACCGAGACTGTCAAGTCAGTCTCCGGCGGGAAGCGCTACGTTTTAAAGGAGGAAGGGCGGGAGGGGCGGAGCACTGCACTGCTCGGCCGGCTCCCAACCCAAAATGGCGGTACCCTCGGGAGCGGAGCGCCTCCAAACGGGGGATCGAGTGCCCAGAACAAAGAGTGCGGTATTTTAAAAGGATAAAAACAAACACATGTGAGCTGTATTAGAAATACCAGTGAAATTAAACAATTTGCTGTAAGTTGTCAAACAATACTAAAAAGTTCTAAAAGTCCCGGCTTCCGCCTCAGGACGCTTACTTCACACACCGAGACTGTCAAGTCAGTCTCCGGCGGGAAGCGCTACGTTTTAAAGGAGGAAGGGCGGGAGGGGCGGAGCACTGCACTGCTCGGCCGGCTCCCAACCCAAAATGGCGGTACCCTCGGGAGCGGAGCGCCTCCAAACGGGGGATCGAGTGCCCAGAACAAAGAGTGCGGTATTTTAAAAGGATAAAAACAAACACATGTGAGCTGTATTAGAAATACCAGTGAAATTAAACAATTTGCTGTAAGTTGTCAAACAATACTAAAAAGTTCTAAAAGTCCCGGCTTCCGCCTCAGGACGCTTACTTCACACACCGAGACTGTCAAGTCAGTCTCCGGCGGGAAGCGCTACGTTTTAAAGGAGGAAGGGCGGGAGGGGCGGAGCACTGCACTGCTCGGCCGGCTCCCAACCCAAAATGGCGGTACCCTCGGGAGCGGAGCGCCTCCAAACGGGGGATCGAGTGCCCAGAACAAAGAGTGCGGTATTTTAAAAGGATAAAAACAAACACATGTGAGCTGTATTAGAAATACCAGTGAAATTAAACAATTTGCTGTAAGTTGTCAAACAATACTAAAAAGTTCTAAAAGTCCCGGCTTCCGCCTCAGGACGCTTACTTCACACACCGAGACTGTCAAGTCAGTCTCCGGCGGGAAGCGCTACGTTTTAAAGGAGGAAGGGCGGGAGGGGCGGAGCACTGCACTGCTCGGCCGGCTCCCAACCCAAAATGGCGGTACCCTCGGGAGCGGAGCGCCTCCAAACGGGGGATCGAGTGCCCAGAACAAAGAGTGCGGTATTTTAAAAGGATAAAAACAAACACATGTGAGCTGTATTAGAAATACCAGTGAAATTAAACAATTTGCTGTAAGTTGTCAAACAATACTAAAAAGTTCTAAAAGTCCCGGCTTCCGCCTCAGGACGCTTACTTCACACACCGAGACTGTCAAGTCAGTCTCCGGCGGGAAGCGCTACGTTTTAAAGGAGGAAGGGCGGGAGGGGCGGAGCACTGCACTGCTCGGCCGGCTCCCAACCCAAAATGGCGGTACCCTCGGGAGCGGAGCGCCTCCAAACGGGGGATCGAGTGCCCAGAACAAAGAGTGCGGTATTTTAAAAGGATAAAAACAAACACATGTGAGCTGTATTAGAAATACCAGTGAAATTAAACAATTTGCTGTAAGTTGTCAAACAATACTAAAAAGTTCTAAAAGTCCCGGCTTCCGCCTCAGGACGCTTACTTCACACACCGAGACTGTTGAACAGCTAGACATATTAAGTTCACACACGTCGGACACACCCACAGCCAAATAATGTACATATACTCCCACACATGAGGATGCGACCTAATGGCTAGGGCGGTCGACCTTGAAAATGGGGAACCGGGTTCGAGTCTCGGCGATGACGCTCAACATCCTGTGATTCTGGGCAAATAATTTCATCTCCCCGTGCCTAACAATAA
Organism: Triturus cristatus; assembly: GCF_964204655.1. Lineage (NCBI taxonomy): Eukaryota > Metazoa > Chordata > Amphibia > Caudata > Salamandridae > Triturus > Triturus cristatus. The sequence continues at coordinate 89,991,137 of NC_140586.1, forward strand.
ATGAATGCGTCCCTATGTAACGCAACTGGTGCTCATGTAAAGCGCTCGGATACCTTGAGGTGTAGTTCGTGCAATATAAAACTCCACAAAAATAAAAACTACAGTCACACAAAGAGCAAGGTGTTACTGGCACACACCCAAAACACACATGGAGGCATGCATTCATTCCCAGTACACATAGTAAGATACAAATTTACAAACAAATCCATAAACATGGCCAGAAATGACACTAGACCGGATCACATCAGGCCACCCTCTGAGCGAATGAGACATTCTTGAGAAAATAAAGATGTCATTAGGTAACAATGACGAAGTAGTAAGTGATCTGAGCGCACATGCAGCTAGCACTGTAGGACTGAAAACCAATATTATCGGGGTTCGGTCATGAAACGAGGGGTCGCAAGAAACAAGTCAGGGGCTGCAAGCTCAACAGTAGAGCTCTCGGGTGCGGACCCTAAATGAAGTCCATGAAAATTCCTGAACCTTTCCAGGGAGGGTTACTGAAACTGAGCTCTTGTGGCGAGTGAGAGGGGCTGACATCACCTTTCCTTTGTTTTGGTTGGACAGGGCTCTGAAATCTTCTAGACAGGGCTTTAAGTGGTATAAAAAAACTGTGGGCTCTCCCAAAGGGGCGTGGCCAATGTAATTAAGGGCGTGGCTTAAAAACACATAATAAAAATCTGTGCTTGGCATAGTGTGCATCCTGGCTTGTATTTTGCTGTATGTCATTGCATCCAGGTATATTATACAACAAGTAACATCATACCTACAACAAGTCAGGACTATTGGCTTTGTCAATTGTTGTTAGTTGCATAAGATAAATAAGCAGCAACTTTTGCTTGTATATAATATTGAAAAAGCTTCCACTTAAAGCCCTGGTGACACCACACAATGTTGATGCTCCGGAGTTTCAAAAAGATAAGTGAAATCCAGAGAGAACATGACCCTCTTTAAAGGATTTCCCTTACCCTACAACGCTCACCTGGCATGACGTCATGCCGTAACTTCTCCACTAGTGAGAAGTGAGCACGCACAAATTGATTTGCCTGCTGTCACTGCAGTCCGGGGAAAAACGGACCGCCGGTGTCAGGGCACAAAACAGAGCCCGTTAGAGACCCGTTTCGAGGCCCCCTTTAAAAAACTGCCGGTGCTCAGACCCGGTGAGACCTGGCCCACTTAAAGTCCTGCTTCTAGACCTTTCCTCACTGTAGTCCCGTTTCAGTTTCTAGTTGGCGGTGACGCTTATTTTTTCCTCTTTGAAGTGTAACATTCCATTCTTTGTCACGGCACTCCCAGCTCCACCTCCTCTTCCCATTGCGTTTGTGAGACAGAGACGGGGGCTCGACCAACCTGTGCGGGGAAAGAAACAAAAATCAGGAACAGGTCTAAGACACTTCTACAGAGGGGTCTTGAGGTCTCTAAGGCGTGATTGGAGGAGCCACTGCAAATTCAGAGCATTGCAAAGAGCTGATTGGCCAAATGGAGAATACATGCTGGGTAGATGATCTGCTTCCAGTCCATAGCGCCCAGGGATAAGAGTTATAAATTACTGTAATTGAGAAGACACCTGTGTGCCCGAGTCATTATCTCTGATTACTGGGTTCGCTTTGGGATGAGGACAAACCTGAGGCAAGGCCCATGCAAGGATAGTTGTAGAAGTTCTGGAGAAGGGAACATTGCCTGCTGGTGAAAAAGGTGAGTGAGGGACCATATGCCCCAGAGGGCAGATTGCCTTGTAGGCTCATAAGCCTGGCTGCTTGGTGAGGATGAGCTGTGCACAAGACTTCGGCCTGACCCCTTCTGGGACTGCTGCTTGTGTCTTGAAGGAAGAAACCAACTTACTGCTGATAGGGGTTCTATAGTACTGCTTCCCTGGAGAGGGACTCTCTCTTAAAAAGAGACCACAGCTGTGCAGGAAGGACGGAGGACTAAGATCAAAGACGGTCAGTTGCTGTATATGTTGAGAAATATTTTTATTTCACCCATTTCAATGTTGTGTAGCTAGGGTCTGGTTTACTGTGTAAACCCACTTGTACACTGTTTGCAGCTGTGTATTGTAAGAATTGTCTATTGGTCCCTTACTTGGAGATATAGATTAAACAAGCATTTGCAATGCAATCAGTCTCGGCTTTGGACCTTATAAGTATTTAGCTATGCAGCACATTATCCTTGGAGCTGCAACATGGAAGCTTTATCACTAATAGGAACACCAATGAAATGTTGGATGCTTTCAACACACTACCGACCAAGCAGGAACAACACTAAATCTTCTCCTTGCAAAAATAACTACTGATGGCACGAATGTGAGCATACTGGAAAGTAAGGAGTAATTTAGAGCAAACTCTGAAGCGTTTGTTACTTGGGGTATTAAAAAATTAAAAAAAAATCCGGTAGAATTAGCTAGGTTTTAAAAGGGCTGTAACGACATTAATTTAAAGCCTTGTCTGAAACACAGATTTAACACACTCTCATAAATATGCAGTGTTACTTGATTGCCTCCTTACAGAATGATGAAGTGTAACCAGATGCACAGGTAATTCGTACTTAACTAGCAGTTAGTTTTTTTGGAGGAAGGGCGGGTGGTTACAATTTTCGAACTACAATAGGAAGGCGAGTCATCACCTTTAAAGCACTGTGGGCTTATTAGTGGTACAGCACCTATATGCATCAAACCCTCTCATTCACACATGCGATAGATTTTTATGTACATGGACACGGTCGCGGCTGCTACCACCCACCCACAGTGGGGCAGATGGGGGAGAAGGGGCAAGGGGGGGGGGTGAGGTAATTTTTTTTGTTTTAAATCACTTACCTCCTGGCCGGCCAGCTGGCCGGCCGCTGCTGCCTCTCTTGCATCCTCTTCCTTCTTGGGTGAAACAGGAAGAAAGAAGCACCAGGGCTCCCACGCTCCCCGCAGCCAGTCACAATGCGTTGTGATTGGTCTGAGCAACATGCCACAGCGCACAGCCAAGGGCTGGAGGGGTGGGCTTGTTCTCCATGCAGGCTGTAATGCAACCTGCACGGAGAACAGGAAAAGTGCGCATGACGGTTTCGGGCAGCCCGAGAGGGCCGACCAGTCATTATGCACTTAGGAGTGTTCTACCACCCCTCTTCTGCCCTGCACCCCGCCCCACCCCACCCCCTCACACAAGCTGCCGCAGCAGGAGGACAAAATAAAATTATGTTAAGTGATCTCCGGCAGCAAACTTTCATGCACTGCAATATACTAACTCCTTTGTGTTCCTCACCAAACTGCCATATGCCGAGACCAGCACTACATTAATACCCGACAATTAGTTGCTGCTTCCCGCCACTATGACTCTGTGCTGAGACCCCACACGTTCCACAGGTCCACCACTTCAGGGCTCCTGAACTCACCACCACCACCCGGAAGAAGTCCTCATAACCCCCATCACGTAACTAGCAAGAAAATCAACACCACCCGGAGCTGGAAATAGAAGTAGGAGAGCGTAATAAAAGTAGAAAAGTAAACAAGCATTGGCATAGCCAAAAGGTCTCGCTTTTGGGACCTTATAAGTATTTAGTTATGCAGCACAATATCCTTGGTGCAATAACATCAACTGTTGCATGGCTAAAAACGTATAAGGTCCCAAAGGCGAGACCTATTGGCTATGACAATGCTTGTTTTTAGAGGCCTGGCATGCAGTTTTAAATGTAGGCTGGTAAGAAAGGTGCCAACCCGAGGTGAAAGGTCTAGAGAGAAATAAGATAGGAAGAGAGGTGAGTTATAATGAGATAGCACAAATAGAAAGGTGAAGCACAGAATGACAGGTCAGGTAAACAAAGTAGAGAGGCAGAAAGGCAGGTAGAGCCGGTGGGATGAAAAATAGAAAGATATGAGAAGTAGAGAGTAAAGAGGTGCAGATGAGGTAGAGAGATGAGGCTAATACAGAGGAAGGGCGAGGGAGAAGTAGAGAATGGTGAAATTGAGAGAGAGAGACAGAGGTAAGACAGATGTATTAAACGAGCGAGACAATGGAACCAGAGAGTGTGAACGGAAACAGTGAAGGAGATAGAAAGAGAGATGAAAGCAAAGGGAGTGATAGATGGAGTGGAAGAGGTAGAGACAGCATTGTAGAGAGAAAGAAAGAAAATAATTGGAAAGGTGAGGGAAAGAGGACATCAATAAAAAGAGAGACATAGAAGGCCAATAGGTGAGGTAAATTGAGAGGCTAGATAGTGTATGAGAGGTGGGGAAGAGAGAGATGAGGCAGTGAGTTGTGAGGCAGAGAGAGAAATGAAAGAGAATGGTGAGGTAGAAAGAGGCATGCGAGAGGTAGAGAAAGGTAAGGTATAGATGGCAAAAATGACAGAAAGGGAAAGATAAAGAGATGAAATTAAGAGGGAGGTGAAGTAAATGGAAGAGAAATGTAGGGGGATGAGATGCAAACAGAGCAGCAAGATGCAGAAAGAAGAGAAAGTAGAGAGAGAGAGAGAGAGAGAGAGAGAGAGGTACTTGAGGAGAAGAGAGGGGCAGAGAGCTGACGGAGAGCTAGAGATCTAGAGGTAGGATCGGAGAGAGGTGGCAAGTTGAGGTCGTGAACGGTAAGTGCTGTTGGGCACTGAGGTTTATTGAAGGAGAGGTTTGACGTACAGAGAGAGTTTAAAGGTAGAGCAATAGTGTGGTAGGTACGTAGCCATGTATAGACAGGTAAAAAGGGAGTGTTTCGGTAAAGGAATGAGACATCGGAAAGAAAGGTGCGACAGAGAAAGACATTTATTGGGTGGTATAGAGAAGTGACAGCTATTCACAGAGTGTGGTATGTAGAGACATACTTTACACCACACTGTACAGTCTGATGCCTGAGAAGAATTGAAGACAGATTGCAAACATACTGTTTTTGATTCTTAGTCTTAGATTCTGGATTTCCCAAACATGTGCGCTACTTGCTACCCATCTACCGGGGATCACTTCCCTTTTGTGATATCTTCCCCAGGTGTGAATATTTTAGCATTCAGCAAGGACATATTTATTTTCAGAATTTCCAAAAAAGTGAGTGCCACTCTGCAATATTGTATGGTTCATGATGTCTTTAAAGATGCTTCCCTTCAGATCTGCCCCCCACACACATTGCACAGGAGATGGTTCAAGGAGCTTAAAGATCGAAAAAAGGGCTAGAAATGATAACGGTCTGCCATTATCAGGGTGGTGCGTATTTCACGTGTTGCCCATATTGCCTCCAGAACTCCTTTAAGGGCAATCCTCTGGATGCTACAGACCTATGTAGTACAGGAGGCCTGTTGTCTCCAGCAGAACTTCATCCCTGCACCATCTGAATGAGAGAAGCCAAAGAGTATATCTGACTTTGGCATATTCCTACGAAGTGAGATGTGCAAAGATGCACACAATAGTAGTCCCCCCGAAAAATGCAAGCCATACTATTGAATGATGGGCTTGCACATTTGTCGAAGCTGGTGCAAAGTTTCAGAACATATCATTATGCATAACTTCTTTGCACAAGGCTTAAAGTAGCTGAATAAGCATCTGTTATTCAGCGCCAAGATGCCTACGGCTGAACGTGCGGTGGCACACACTGCTGAATCTAATTACAACCTGAATATGTGGGTGCTCATTACTGGACTAGAGAGCTCCATCTGCTTCTGTAATCACCTCCCCCTGTCTACTATGGGGTGGAGGGCCCTGAAGAAGATAGTATTGCTCCTGCATTGCCTGTATGCCTTCCAGAATTCCTTCTGTTGTATCCCTCGTGCCACTTTCACCACCCTGAATAGTTTGCTGATATATCTGATGTGGGCTGGTAAGCAGAGCAGGGTGAAACGAGAGGTGTTGAAACTGGATACGGACACTGGTGTCACACAGTATACTGTCAAACCACATTTTGATGTAAAAGTGAAATTTAGGGACCATTTTTGGGAATTCACAAAAATTAATAAAAAAATAAAAAAAATTCAAACCCTTTTATTTTCGGCAGTAAACACGGATGCTTCTATGAATCGGGGCCCACAAAGTTTTACAGGTAGAGATACAAAAGTAATAGACAGACAGATGTTACAATGCAGAAAATGGAGAGAAATGCAAAAAGTGGAAGACAGACACACAGAGAGAAAGAGAGTTAGTAAGAAAAGATAGGAGGACGCAGAGAGAAAATGATATGAAAGTACGCGGAAGCATGAACAGTGCTGTAAAGAGACAAGCCTAGTGAAAAGTAGAGACAGACAGAGGCTCAGATAGAGATTGTGCGGGCGGTGGGACGAAAGTAAGGGCTGGGAGAGCCGGCAGAGATAGACGAAGACTGCGCTAGATGAAGTGATAGAAATATAAGAGTGAAGCTCAGCCAAGGGCGGGGGAGGGCAGAAGAGGTAACGAGCGATGACATGAAAGGCACAGAGAGAGAACGAGAGTTAGTAAGAAGAGATAGGAGGAGGCAGAGAGAAAATGATACGAAAGTACGCGGAAGCATGAACAGTGCGGTAAAAAGACAAGCCTAGAGAAAAGTAGAGACAGACCGAGGCTCAGATAGAGATTGAGCGGGCAGTGGGAGGAAAGAAAGGGCTGGGAGAGCAGGCAGAGGTAGGCAAAGACTACGCTAGATGAAGTGATAGAAATATAAAGAGTGAAGCTCAGCCAAGGGGCGGGGGAGGGCAGAAGAGGTAACGAGCGATGACATGAAAGGCGGAGATACATCGAGACCACCATGCTGCTTTAATCTCCGCTGCACCCACACGCAGGTACTTGGTCTGAAAACAAATCAGCATTTCCTCATATTTTCAAGTGGAAGGACGTAAATACACGTATAATCACACTCTCACACGACATCTCTCGCTTCTACATTAGTGCCCGCAGCTGACACCAGTCACGCGCCAGCGCCGCCGCCTCTGCTCGCCTGTGACAGGGGCTGTGGTGGTGGAGGGGAGGGGGGAATTGAAGCGGGGAGAGAGGCATGGATTGGTGAGATATGGACTGGGGGTTTTCAAAGTATCAGGGTTTTCGAAGTGCTGCTGGCAAAAAAAAAAAAAAAAATACGCTAGTGAAGCGCGCACGAAGCAGCACTAAAAAGTAAAAGTGATCGCGCTGGAAGGGAGGCAGATGGCAGCTGCGCGCGTGCACGCTCACGTGAAGGGAAGCGCTAGGGTACCAAAAGCCTGTGGCAGCACTTTGAAAAACCCGATACTAAATGTCTCGGAGCAGCGCATGCGCTGGTTCAGCGAGACCTAAAAAACAAACCCACCAGAGGACTGTTTGTGTTTAGAGAGTGGGGGAGGGCTGAAAACGTGATGTATCCTGTATGTGACATCTGTAACAAACCACAATGTCGCTGTTGTAAATTCACCCAGTTAGAGGGAACCAATACGGAGAAGCAGCAGGGAAGGGGGATTGCTTTCGGTAAATGGGGAGTACTAGTGCTGCATGTGAATGCACATCTACGAGCAAAGTATCCCTGGTGCCAGGACTGGATGATTAAAAAAAACAAAAAGGCAGACACAAATGAAGAAGGGGACAGCAGGAAACCACTGAGGTTTCTGCACATCCTACAAGACCAGTCAGTTAGCGGCAGCTTAGCTCAGTGCTCGCGGCTGCTATTTTGTCACGCTCTCCGACCCAGCTCCGCTGGTTGCCAATAGAGGCAGTGCTGCCTGTGCCCCTGTGCCAGGAGGAGTGTTTGCATAGTGCTGAAGGGAGCGTGTGCCACAGCGTTTTGATGTGTACCCTACAACAACTACAAATCAGGGCGGGCTCAACCTAATTATTACTGAACAACATTTTATGAAAAACCAGAAATATTTATGCTTTCACATTTTATATGAAAGCAAAGAATGCCAGCAGAATCTCCACAAAATATGCTAATAGTTTTCCAGAAGAAGTAGAGGTTTCCTTTCTTGTACAAGGTAAATACTCAGTTACTGACCTGTATACGATTGCAGGTGAGTAGCGGTTAAAAAGGGTAAACCTTTTCACTAAGAGATTCCAAGTGGCACTGGAGGTTGTGAGCACACAGCATATGTTTGCTGACTCAGTAGACTAATGCATCCAGTAAAGGGGTCTGGGTTTGACACCAAGGTCCACTCGGCCCTTCATCTGAGGTCAATAAAATGAGCACCTTTGAGTTGGCCAACAAGAAACATGTCCTGTGTCAATAGCACCAAAAGGTCATTGCATTGAATTGGGTTCTCTATTGTGGTGCCGATTCCGATCCGTTAAAAATATTCCCCGTACGAATCGTATCCGGATTTTTTTACGTACGAATCGTACAAGTCCCGTACAAACTGGCAAGTACGATTCGTATGTTAAAAAATCCATACGAATCGCATTGGGAATATTCCCCGACACGTCCTCGGATCGGAAAAAGTGTCCGACAGGTCCCCGGACAGTTTTACGTATAAATCGGTAAACTGAAGTCCGAGCGCACAAGTACGATCCGTCCCGTCCGTCCGAATGCACAACCGTATGGAAAAAACACCGTACGGAGCGAACTCCAATAGCAACCATGGAGACGTCCAAACATGTGCCCGCATACGCGCCGAACACCCCCCCAGCCCCCCCCATGTACGCGCCGTACCCCCACCCCCATAGGCACGGAGCGTACCCCCACCCCGTAGGTATGGAGCGTACCCCCAACCCGTGTAGGTACAGAGTGTACCCCCACCCCCGTAGGTACTGAGTGTACCCCCACCCCACCCTGTAGGTACGGAGCGTACCCCCCCGTAGGTACGGCCGCACCGTACCTACTGGGGTGGGGGGTACGCTCCATACCTACGGGGTGGGGGTACGCACCGTCCATACAGAGGGGTGGGGGTACGCACCGTCCATACGGGGGGCTGGGTGTACGGCGCATACATACGGGGGGCTGGGGGTACTGCGCGTACATACGGGGGGCTAGGGGTATGTGCTGGGGGACGGTGCTTACATATGGGGGCTGGGGGTACGCACCGTCCATACGGAGGTGGGGGCACGCACCGTCCATACGGGGGTGGGAGTACACACCGTACCCCCAGCACCCCGTATGTACGCGCCATACCCCCAGCCCCCCCGTATGTACGCGCAGTACAATTGTGGTACGCACCGTACCCACGCCTTAAGAGCGTGGGTACGGTTCGTACCACGCCCACACCTACGGCACCCCAACAATGGCGGTACGGCCCGTACCCACGTCCCAAAGGCATGGGTACGGGCCGTACCGCCATTGTTGGGGTGACGTAGGTGTGGGCGTGGTACGACCCGTACCCACGCTCTTAAGGCGTGGGTACAGTGCGTACCACAATTGTTGTGTTGCCGGTTCGCATCCATGTCGACTTCCGTTGTGGCGGACGCAGGCCTTGGTGGAGACGCCCCCGCCCCCCGAAGTGACCAGGCCCTGGGGGTCAGGTATGTACAGGGCATGTATGATTTTTAACTTGGGTGGGGGTTATGTTTCCTGCCCCTGCCCCCCCCCTCCTTTGCCCCTGGGTGTTGTTCTGACCTTCTGCGGCGTCTGCGTCGGTTCCTGTACACCAGGTGGACTGCTATGAGGGCCGGGATGGCACGTAGGTTGGGGTCCATGGCTGTCCGTCGCGTACAGGTGCTCCTTCTGCGCGTCGTCCTGATTTCCCGGCAGTTTTTGGCTGCCGTAAAATATAATCCGTGCGGAGTGACGTGGACACGGATCGTACTTGCTGGTTCGTGAAACGGTGCCTGACTCCGTCCGGACGTCACGTCCGCAGTGTCCCGCATCGGAATTGTGGGTGTGTGTTTTGTCGGTCGGTGGTTTTTGCGATTCGTACGGAAATGGTGTTTCCGTACGAATCGTACTTGCATGTTTGTAAGGTATTTTTCCCGGGTACGAGTCGGACGGAGAAAACGCTCCGTCCGACGAATCGTACCCGGTTTTTCCAGGATCGGAATCGGCCCCTGTGTGTCAAAACCAAGAGACCTCTGAGGGTGGCTGTACACTTTATATACACAGGTCAGGAACAGTACGGCGATTAGCAGTACACCAGTCAAAAAACTATTTTGCTTTTGGAGTGGTATGTACACACAAAAAAAATACAACTTTTGGGGCTTTTACTAATGTTTGGCACAATCTTAACATGCTAACCTGACCTGCTATGCTACGAAGTCATTGAAAAACACAAGGTGAAAAGCACCACTTTTGTAGATAAGCACCTATTTGAACTTTTGTGGCATACCTGGATTCCAAATCTGTGTTTTAGCATTAAAACACTTTTTTTCTTTTTTGTTAAACTAAAGAACGATTAGTACAATAATTGTAAAGGAAGGAAGACAACATTTGTTTAAAATATTATGAATTGCCTCCTTTCAGTTGCAAATTTTTAACTATTTTTATATATATGTTTTTTTTACAAATGTTTTGCATAATTGTAGCTTGAAATCACTTTGTTCATTTGAAATACAGCTGTATTTACAGAGAGCAGATACTGTGTGATTAATTAGCAGTGGCGGCTGCCACAAACAACGGGTGGTGAGTGGGTGGAGGGAACGCCGGAGGGGTCGCATAGGGGGGTGTTAGAAATAATATATATTTTTTAAAACGTACCTTAAGCCGCCAGCCGCCTCCAGTGTCACTCCGCCTGTCCACTTCCTAGTCCCAGCAGCCCCTGGGACAGACTCCAATCCAATCCCCGTGCTGCAGAGCAGTGCCAGGATTGGCCTGAGCGGGCTAGAAAGACGCTCCGCTCAGGCCAAGGAGTCGGTGGGGGTTTCTCCAGCCCGACTGTTCAATGCAGCCGGGCTGGGGAAACCCAAGTGCATATGTGTGTTTTGGTCGGCCTGAGATGGTCGGCCAAACACATATCCGCACTTAGGGAGTGCAGGTAGTACTCCTCCTCCCCCTACCATGCCTCGGCCCCACCCTTCCCTAAAGCTCAGGGCTCAGAGCTGGCAAAATGCAAAACAAAAGCTTTCAAGAACATCGATTGGCTGGCTTCCTAAACGGAGGCAAGCCATTGGAGGAGAGAGCCGTCCCTCCAAATAGGCTCCGTCTTTTTCAGATTCGGGGGCGTGTTCCGTGCTGTTCTTTCCACTTTTTAGCCACGCCCTTTTAGAACAGCAGGAACACGCCCCCGAATCCGAAAAAATTTAGAAGCTTCCATCCGCCATTTTTTTGCTGTGGTCTGGCCGTGAGGATCCATCTGTCCGGCGCCGTGTTGTTGTGCTGGTGGCGGAGCTGCCGGGGCAGGCTCCAGTTCGAAGGGTCACAATGGGAAGTATTGCGATGTATTACGGCTGTGCGTTGCTTGGTTGCGTTTGTCACAGGAACAGACACGCAGTTTGCGCCATTAGTGAGAAACACTGCAAAGGGTCCTTCTCACACACCGCACTAGGGCGTGAGCATGCACCTCCTGCAAAGGAGTCGCACACTTTTTGGAAGTTCTCGGTGCTTGCACGCAGCTGCAGCTTTACAGGACGGTTATAAATGGAATGTGAGAAAGATGTGATCACTATCTAGATTGCAGGTGAGGTGCGCAGTGCAGCCTACTGTGGACCATGACAAGGAGTCGCAGTGGGCGTACGTATATCAGCGCTGCCAAGTGCCAGCATCACCGCATTAAAAATATTTATCACACATTTTATTACAAGATTGGGCTGTATAAATGTGCATCCTGGATTGTCATGTGACGTGCGCCATCCTAAGTTCTGTATCGTGATGGGAGTGCAAGTGTTCAATGTCTAGATTGCCCCTCTTGCTGCTCTGCTCTCCCTGCCTCCGGGCCGACCTCACCGCACCTCAGGAGCTAGTGGAAGAGAGTCAGCAGGAGGAGGCGTGGCCGTTGCATTTTGAGCCGTCTAGCCTCGGCACTCTTACCTCTGCCTCAGACCATGCACATTTCACGAGTGGTGTTTCAGCTCTCCCCAGCCGCCTTTCAAGTTCTGATGGCAGGCAGTAACTGGACTGGACCGTCATCAGTGCACGGACCAGAATGTGGTGCCATCGCTTGGTCACGGACACATGTCCACCCCATTGTGTTCCCTCCAGCTGGCCTGGTCTCATAGACGTAACACTCACTACTAATTGTTTCCCGTCGGACCCTGGCACAGGAGAGCCCTGGGTCTCTTCGCATTTCCTGCGACACTGTAGGCTGAATTAACCGGGGGTACGAGCTCCGCATAATGGCCTGTGCTGTGACACTGGGAGAGGTAGTGGTGTTCGAGTTAGGGACAGTTCTGCATCGAGATCTCTGCGCAGGTGAAAGGCAGAGCTGCTGAAGCCTGCACTGCTGGCTGCAACTTCTGCTTCCACGGGTGCAGGAGCTGGTGTGGGCAGTGTCCGCAGACCTGCAAACAGTCCATTCGCATCCTGCTCTGGGGCGTACCTCTGCACGTTGACTGCTCTCACTGTCCTCAACAGTGTAGGTGCAAGATTCACATGCCTTGCGATGCACATTTCACCCGTCCCCTTTCACATTGTGCTCGGGCCACAGCAGAGGCGCAACTAGAGCCAAATTTCGGGGGGGGGGCTAAGGAAAAATTTCGGGGGGTGGCTGAAACTTTTAAGCCATAGTCAGAGTGGAGCTGCAGGGGCTCTTAGAAGGGGTGAAACAACAGCAAGGCCTCATTAACATGCAAATGGTCTTTTAAAGACCTGTGAAGTGCTCGGGTGCGGCTGTGTGCGCGCCGGGAAGCTGTCTCATTCCGGGCTGCCACACACGATGGGGGGGGGGGCTGAAGCCCTGTGAGTCCAATGGGTGTTGCGCGCCTGGGCCACAGTCTTCAGCTTGACCGTTGTGTGTCCTGCTTCAGGCTGCCTTCCGCAGGTAGGTAGTGAGTGACTAGCAGTTGACTGTGTATGCAGAGCTATGCTTGGGGAACGAAAATCACACAGGGAAAGTGCACATGCTCGCACGGCCACTGTCACTCCTTTGTTCTTCAGGCAAACACAAGTGTTTCTGTCTACATTTGGAGTACATCTCTGGCAAACAGGTTGCAAATAACCAAAATTGGAAGTACAATTATTTTATGACTTCAGTATTGCTCTCACTGGTTTCTATTTATGCATTTTATCTTTAGACATGTGTACACGTAATAAAAAATTGCAATTGCATTTTAAAATGTTGAGATTTTTCCCTTGTATAGAAATCCCTTTATTTTCATCCCCACCATCTTTGTCGGCATTTCCACCATGGATGCAGATTTATTTTTGCCCTGGACAAGAGAGAATCTCAGACAGTACCTAGGTTGGAAATGTTTCTTGCAGTTTTGTGGGTGTACATTGACTTTGCAAGGCATCACTGTCTCAGAAATGTCCATACCCTATCCCGAGAAAAGATTTGTGCACAGGTAATATTTCTTCGGATTAAATTATTTTGTGAATGTTAACTAACATTGTGGGAACACAAAACTAGAGCTTACATCCGTAACACACAAGCCATTTGCAAACGTAAATCCAACTTCAGTGTGCAAACGGCTTTGTGAAACAGACCCTTGATTTTTACCCATTTTTGTGCCAAACTGTCATACTCATTTCAGAAAATAGTCACAGAAACATTTACCTTTTAAATTGTGATAGGGAGAAATGGTCTTTCTTCTGTGTTATAAACAAAAGAATCGGGCATAGTGAAACTGTTACAAATAATTATGATGCATAGCCTAATCTCTCCACAGAGAATCTTTAAAGGACTGCTACCCTGCCAACTCCCCCCCCCCCCCAAAAAAAAAAAAACTGTGGCCCACTGTGTGCATCTCCCTTTCTGCTTCTCCATTTTTTTATGTACCTTTCCCCTCATCAGCTGTTGACTACTTTTGAAGGTCAGCAGAAAGGGACACACTGCCCAGTTTGCTTAGAAGAGGTGACTAGAATGGTAGCATCCGTGACTATTAGCTGTGAGTTAGTGCTTTTTAGGTCGAGGACCGTCCGGTCTGCCGAAGGCAGAACCGGAAGTCGGAGATTTAATGTTTCTGAGAGTGGCTCCTTAGCCCGCCTCTCTTTTTGCCTCTCCTCCATTGGCCGGCTTCCTAAACGGAGCCCAGCCATTGGAGGAGAGAGCCGTCCCTCCAAATAGGCTCCGTCTTTTTCAGATCCGGGGGCGTGTTCCTTGCTGTTCTTTCCATTTTTTAGCCACGCCCTTTTAGAACAGCAGGAACACGCCCTCGAAGCCGAAAAAGTTTTGAAGCTTCCCGTGTTTGTACATCGGAGCGTGCCAGCGCCCAGGCCAGAGGCACCAGGACACATCAGTGACTCGAGCGGCTACCGTTAACGCTTTTAAGTAAACTTGCACCAAGGTAGGCTGAGCGTTACAGTCCCCTTCCGAATGATCCAGCAGCAACTAATGTGGCGCGAACTGATAGTCGCAAGCCATCCGGTCTGTACCTTCGCAAGGGCGCGTCACCTCCTGCTCACAGACTTCAGCTACTCCCCGCCCGGTCCCAGGCTCTCTCCCTGCCCTAACCCCATGCGGCCGCAGCAGCGACTGCTTGAACGCGTTACGGCACTGTCCACTCCCTCCACTTCTAGGTTATCTTCTCCAAACCCCATATTGGACAGGATTTGTTGTGAGTGTCCCTGTGTGCGCGCAGGGTTCAGGCTGACCGCCTGGGATTCCTGTCTGTACGGGCTCTCACTTCAGGCCTGCGCCCGGTCGGTCCCACTATGAGTTCGGTGAGTGTGACCAACTTCTCTTGCAGGGAGGGAGAGCGAGCGAGAGAGCGAGGCCAGGTCCTTTAGTGTCTCACAGTGCCCATGTAGGGCTACGCTCCCTTTTCATTTTGGAGATGGTTACTGGGGAGTCTTAGCTGTGTGTACGTTAACCCTGTAAAGGCGTTCACAATCTAAGTTCGGGAAGTTTTGTCTTGTTTTAGGACTTGTGCCAAGGCTGCACACAAATAGATCTGGTGACGTCATGCCAGCGCTGCCGTCAGGTTCAGACGCTCCGGGGGGCCTTGCGCAATTGTGGGAAGAAAGGTGCAGGAAATAAAATTGCCCAACACGTCAGTCGCTTTTTTTCACACACTCAGGGGTGAGAGATGGATTGCAGCTGGGTTTGATACACCCCCTCCACCCTCCCCACCAGACACATGCGCACGCACATCCAGACCCGGGCATTTCTTTCACTGGATCCAGGGACCTTACTTCAATTGATCCAACCGAACGCAGCAGAACCACAACTTCCAGAATGCACAGTGCTGGTAAACAAACATCACTTAGCACTGCGTCCTGGTGACCCGGGGCCGTCCGGTCCTTATCAGCAGCAGGGGGCTGTAATGTTTCAACCCCCTAGGCTGTCAATACCACCTTTTGGGAAAAGCAGACGTGTTTTGTGGCCATGTATTTCCGGTCGTAGACTGTGTAATTACACAGAGAGCGTCTGGTATAGCACCTCTGCTGTTTCTAGGTGCTACGAACAGCTGGTGTCACTATGACCCAGAGCGATGGTGCTCAATATACTGACCCCGGCAGGAGGAGGGCTGGGAGTTGATCCTGAAGTGTGACCTGCAGTGACCGCAGATGTCAGCAGCGAGCACCGAACCGCCGCGCCCTCACCTCACGATGGGCAGGTACAAGCAGCCAGGGAGCCTCGGGACTGGCTCCTTCCAAGGCCTGGCTCAGGGCCACTCCCTCCCCACAGGAGGCATAAAGACCGGGCCGAGGCTCCCCACCAGACACATGCGCACGCACATCCAGACCCGGGCATTTCTTTATTAACTCACTTTAATATCGAAACCAAAACTCGAGCTTCCAGCAACTGGAGGTCTCCCATCCAGGTACTAGCCAGGCCCAGGCCTGCTTAGCTCCGAGATCAGGCGAATGCAGGGTGGTAAGGCCCTGGCCTGTAAAGCTGATTAATTACTTGCTTCAGCATCTGCAGGCGCAATGCCGACATGCCAGAGGTGCCTTTTCACAGGTCTGGCGGCATTGCCCATCGCCGGGATTCCATCACATCCTCTCCCAACGGCGCACCACAGCCGAACCCGCTGGGCCGTGGTACACTTTGCTGTTAACGGTTGCCTGTAAATGATCTGGTTTAATTTGAAGCTGTATGCAGCTCCGCATATGCCTCATAATGTATGTTGGGTGGCTCTGTATTTGTATGTGGGTGACTGTGTATGTGTGTGGCTCTGTATCTGTATGGCTCTGTATATGTGTGTGAGTAGCTCTGTATGTGTGTATGGGTGGCTCTGTATGTGTAGATCAATGACATAGTGTATGTCTACATCTATGTGACTAGGTCTATATGTCTATGTAGTTGATTCTCTCTCTAAAACTACCTCACTATCTCTCTACCTCTCTCTCTCACTACCTCACTCTCTCACTACCTCTCTCTCTCTCTCTCTCTCTCTCTCTATCACTCTCTATCACTCTCTCTCTACCTAACTATCTACATCACTCTCTCTCACTCACTACCTCAATCACTCTCTATCTCACTACCTCACTCTTTCTATCTCTTTAACTCACTTTCACTCTCTCTTTCACTACCTCTCTCTCTATCTCACAACATCACTCTATGCTTATATATCACTACCTCACAACATCCCTCTCCCTCTCCCTCGCTACCTCACTCTTTCACTACCTCACTCTCTCTATCTCACTACCTCACTCTCTCTCTCACTACCTCACTCTCTATTTCAATACCTCACTCTCTCTCTCTCTATCTCACTACCTCACTCTCTCTCTGCTAATGCAATAGGTATCAAATATGCAAAAAAAGCTAATGCCAATAGAAATGACAATGCCATTTATTTAGGGATACAAAAATGATACAAAAATAATGAGCAATACCAATAGCTCTACCTATAATATTGCCGAGACCATTGCATTGTAAATGCTTGTTTTTTACTTTGCATGTATGTATTTTCTTGAATCAGTGTGTGTCTAGCTATGGAATATCAGAGCTAATTCTCACACCTTGCCCAGGTCTGGTTCCTGCCAGAAGCAATGTCCAGCTCAGTGTTGCAGCCTGCAGGAAGCAGAGCTGTTGCCACTCCCCTTTCTCCAGCTTCTAATGGCATCAATAATATATTAAACCAAGACAGCAAAAGGGAGGAACCCTGGGACACCACAGCTGGGCTGTTTGGACGAAGACAGATTCTGATCAAATATCACTTGTTGGCCTCTGCCAACGAGGAAGGAGAAAGCTATTGAAGTACTGTACTGTCAATGGCAATATTTTGAATTTGTTTTATTAGGATGGCATGGTCAGTGGTGCTGAAGACAGCAGATAAGTCTAACAGTATCAAGCCTGGTACATATTACCATCTGATTCCATGACGAGTTCTGTGCTCCTGCTAGCGTGACATCTGACTTGGGACTCATCTAAGATGCTTTTGGACTCCAGAAAAAAAGATCAGATACCCTTACAGTCAATGTGGTAGCAAATACTGTATAAGGGTCTGGGGAGTGGTACAGGCCAATCACCAGCCTGTAGGAGCATAGCTGTGGGACCAGACTCTGAGAGCCCAAGCACAGTTTGCTGCCAGCCACTAACCAAATTAACTTGATATATCAGGCACACTGTGATGGAGGCTTATCGCCATACTAGTCTACTCTGCTTGTTTCAGTAATCCTAGGGCCCGATTACAAACCTTTTATATATAGGCACACATGTAGGACACTTATTTCGTTGCCAGGAGAATCAAGTGTGTACATTATCTCCATGTAACCTGCTAAGTCAAGGCAACAGGGG
The DNA here is from genome assembly GCF_964204655.1 of Triturus cristatus. NCBI lineage: Eukaryota > Metazoa > Chordata > Amphibia > Caudata > Salamandridae > Triturus > Triturus cristatus. The sequence goes on from NC_140586.1 coordinate 90,008,732, forward strand.
TGTGCAACCAAGGAAGCAGCCCACCCTCCCAGTCTACCACAATTACATATTCAAACGATGGATGAACTGTGGTGCCCCCAAGCTTGCAGAGTGTGGGCCTGCTGTACTACCCCAACACCCTTATTCCAGCTTGTACATCCAACTTATGTATTATGCATCTTTATATGAAACATTATTAAAAGGTTCATACATTTCCCCTGCCATCCCTTTGGTTCTGCAGCTGCTGCTCTTGGCCTTTTAACTCCACATAAATGTAAATGTAAATCCAGTATTTGTAAAGCGCGAACAGTTACCTGAAGGCTTCCCGGCACTGGGGGCCGTCGGGAAGATGAAGCAAGCTATTGCACAGAGTCACATGGTGCTGGGCTGACCTGCTGCTGGTGCCGGGGATCAAACCGTGAGCCCCAGATTCCAGCGTCAGTCGCCCTGGCCGCGGTGCCACACCTCTTCCCATCCTCTGCACATAGGAAGGTCAATGCTCAAAACTGTGTGTAAGATTCCCTTGGTGCTCTTAAAGAAGAGAGGAAAAAGGCTTGAAATGAAAACACCTCTTAACGTGAAGGAATGTTTGCTCTGTCTTCTCCATTAGGCTGTGGAATGTTAATCTCTCAAACTCCACAATAGCTACCGTGAGGTTAAGTATGAGTGGCAGGAGTGGAATTGTGACGCTGCTGTTGGCACCAACAATGGTATAAGGAAACGCAGGCTGAGGCAAGCACTACAAAACAGGTGCTTCTGCCCTTTCACAAGCACCTTAATCTCAAATACTTTCTGAGTGGGCAGGAAGGGGGGTGAGTGCCCACGAGGAGCAGCCGCGAGGCTTCTGAGGTGCGTAGATTAACGTTAGAACGAATGCTTCTATTGTATAATCTTAGGAAATGCCTCATAACACAGCCCATGGTGCACCCGTAACTGACTGATTGGTGTGAAGAAAAGCTGTATTACAGACTACTTCACCGAGCCTCCTCAATGAAACAGACATGAAGCTGACTTACAAAGAAAGGGCCACGAGCCCTTCCATACAAGCCATGTTGGCGTGGAGGCAGCAGGGATTGCTTTGTGCCAATATGGTATTCAGTGACTACAGCACTCTCAAATACAAGCTGGAGAAACACCACATATGCTCACTGAGTTGTATTATGCATTGTGCTCATGATCTACATTATTTAGCAAAAAGATGACTTTGATTGTTCAGTTTATTTACCACTATGGGCGATATTTATTGGAATGTCCCCTAATCTATCTTATTTATGGCTAGTACACAAATTATTTGCTATGGGTCCCTTTGAACTAAGGGCGGCAATGTATGTCCGGGAGGGACGGGTCTTTACCAGATTTTCAAGATATCTACATGAAATAAATTGCTGTACAATGAACTTACAGGGAGATCATTTACATATTTAGTGGTTTTCTTTGACACTGGCGTAGGTCCAGCCCTCCTGAACATCAGTTGGCCCTCCATGCTTTAAAGTGGGACTGCCATTGTTTGCTTTTTTAAAAATACAAAACCACGAGATGTACCAAATAAAGCCCGACAATTCTCTCAAGACCTACCCAACCTTTACCTAGCTCCTTGCCGATTCTGACTACAATCGGTGCAATAAATATTATATAAAGAATGTTCAGCTTAAAAATAGTCCTTTTATGACTTAAGTGCAAATGCATAACGTAAACAAGTCAAAACCAAAGGGGATGATGGACGGAGTGTTGAACAATGCAAGCACTCACCCCTAGTCAACTGATCTGGGTTTAATCCATCATCATTCTTTAGCTCACTCCGCCACCCCAGTTCAGACATGGCCATATGCAAATCACTCTGACCCTGTGCCTCATGGGAACAGTCCAGCCCGAACTGCCAAGCCATGTCTTCCCTGGACCGGAAACAAGCATCCTGGGACCGGTTTCTGGCTAATCAGCCGTCATCAGCCAGGCTAGCTTCAATCTAGTGGCAAAGTGATCAAGGGACCCACGTCTGGGCATACCCTTCCAACTTAGGACGAACAAAGCAAAACCAAAGGGGATGATGGACGGAGTGTTGAACAATGCAAGCACTCACCCCCAGTCAACTGATCTGGGTTTAATCCATCATCATTCTTTAGCTCACTCCGCCACCCCAGTTCAGACATGGCCATATGCAAATCAGTCTGACCCTGTGCCTCATGGGAACAGTCCAGCCCGAACTGCCAAGCCATGTCTTCCCTGGACCGGAAACAAGAGCATCCTGGGACCGGTTTCTGGCTAATCAGCCGTCATCAGCCAGGCTAGCTTGAATCCAGTGGCAAAGTGATCAAGGGACCCACGTCTGGGCATACCCTACCAACTTAGGGCGAACAAAGCAAAACCAAAGGGGATGATGGACGGAGTGTTGAACAATGCAAGCACTCACCCCGAGTCACCTGATCTGGGTTTAATCCATCATCATTCTTTAGCTCACTCCGCCACCCCAGTTCAGACATGGCCATATGCAAATCAGTCTGACCCTGTGCCTCATGGGAGCAGTCCAGCCCGAACTGCCAAGCCATGTCTTCCCTGGACCGGAAACAAGAGCATCCTGGGACCGGTTTGTAGCTTGAATCCAGTGGCAAAGTGAGCAAGGGACCCACGTCTGGGCATACCCTTCCAACTTAAGGCGAACAAAGCAAAACCAAAAGGGATGATGGACGGAGTGATGAACATTGCAAGCACTCACCCCCAGTCAACTGATCTGGGTTTAATCCATCATCATTCTTTAGCTCACTCCACCACCCCAGTTCAGACATGGCCATATGCAAATCAGTCTGACCCTGTGCCTCATGGGAACAGTCCAGCCCGAACTGCCAAGCCATGTCTTCCCTGGACCGGAAACAAGCATCCTGGGACCGGTTTCTGGAATGGCATGGTGAGCAAACAAACGATGGATTTAGGCCCAGATCTCTGTACTAGGGTGAATGTATGACATTGTTCTGTATTCTGTCCATCGATAGTTCTTTTTGCAGTTTTGACCCCGAGTGGGACGGGTATCCTCAGACGTGAGTCCCGGGCTCTCCATGCCACTGGAATCAAGCTATCCTGGCTGAAGAGGGGTGAAACCCCGAAACCGGTCATAGGATGCTTGTTTCCACTCCAGAGAGGACCTGGTCTGGCAGTTCAGGCTGGACTGTTCCCATCGGGCTCAGGGTCAAGACTGATTTGCATATGGCTGGGTCCAAACTGGAATGGCATGGTTAACAAAAAAACGATGGATTTAGGCCCAGATCTCTGTACTGGGGTGAATGTATGACATTGTTCTGTATTCTGTCCATCAATAGTTCTTTTTCCATTTGTCACCCCGAGTGGGACGGGTATGCTCAGACGTGAGTCTCGTGCTCTCCATGCCACTGGAATCAAGCTATCCTGGCTGAAGAGGGGTGAAACCCCGAAACCGGTCCTAGGATGCTTGTTTCCAGTCCAGAGAGGACCTGGCCTGGCAGTTCGGGCTGGACTGTTCCCATCAGGCACAGGGTCAAGACTGATTTGCATATGGCTGGGTCCAAACTGGAGCAAAAAAACGATGGATTTAAGCCCAGATTTCTGTACTGGGGTGAATGTATGACATTGTTCTGCATTCTGTCCATCAATAGTTCTTTTTGAATTTAACATAAACAAGTGCCTTCAAAGCACATCAAAGTGTGTGCGACACAAGTCATCTCCATCTGAACCCTCAATCAAACAGCAATGTAATACATAACCTAAGGAATAACCCATCTCTCTTTAAACAACGGTGAAGCTGGGACTTTTCCGAAGAAGAACAAGCCATCTCATGTAAAAATGAATTACCTCCTTTATCAACTTTAGAGTTTGCTTTAGGAAACAAAACAAAAGTTGGGTGCATCACGGTGTAAGCACGTGCAGACTTACCGACCTGCTATTGGTTTAATGCGCTTTTGAGAATATATTTTTAAATGTGTCGCACTAGTACAGCAGAAGGCAGGAGTGACACAGTGGGGACGGAACTGACTGTTCCATAGAAACATTTGAAAGCAACTTCAGGCCGAAAGACACCAGGGGGCGCTGGACCAACATGGCCGCTTAACGAAGCGGCTCCGAGCGCCCGGTCCCTTCCACTTCTGACTGATCCGCTCCCAGACGCCCTGGCCGGGAGCAGAGGGGCGCGTTTCACGGCAGAGCAGCCCCGCAGCCTGGGGGCAAACTTTGACGCGCTCCGGTCCTTCCCGGGCGCCGCCAGCCGCGACTGAAGCGGGTCCAGGACGTGGACGTGGAGCACCTGGTGCGAGGTCCGGCTGTGAGGGCTGCGGGAGCCCGCGACGCCCACAAGGTCTCCAGGCCCCGGGGGCAGCAACTTCTCCAACCCCCCCCCCTCCTCATTACCGGCCGAAGCTCTCCGGATCCCTCTTGCCGGTTGGGGCGTGGAGCTGCCTCGGGGGGGCGGCCTGACGCCTGGTGAAGGCCGGTGACTGCGGCGGCATCGGCGTGGACGGCGACGCCGTGGAGGCGGTGTGGGGGCTTCTGTGGTAGCTCCAGCTTGGGAGTCGGCGATCCTTGACTGCCTCCCCCTCCTCCACCCCCCCCCACTGGATGCAGCCCCTCCTGGATCGCACGTCTGGCTCTGTGTGGCGGCGTCGTGGAGCCTGGGGCCGTCCCTGAGTGTCGGGCCGCGATCGGCGGTCGGGGAGCCCGGTTCCCTCATCTCTCCTCCCTCCATCCTCCCCCCCACCGGGCCCGTGGGCCCGCCCTGCAGTGCTGACTCGCTGGTGTGGAGTGAAGAGGTGCGGAGCCCTGCGGGCGGTGACCGCATCGGCTGCGGGCAGAGTGAGGTAGTGGCGTGTCGCTTTGGACCCCGACGAGCCGCGGAGCGGCGCCGGTCCCTGGCGGGGGCTCGGCTGTCATTTCGGGCAGCGCCCCAGGAGGCGACTTGCGGGGCCTGGATTTACCGGCCGCCCGGGTGAGTGGACGCTCTGTCTGCCCGTTCCTTCTCCGGCCGCCCTGGCCCTCGGTCCCCCTGGACTTGCTGGGATCCTCTGCGGGGCCCCCCAGTGGGCGCGGGTGCCCCCCACGGACTGCCTGAGGCCATCATGGGCAAGGACAGGGCCTCCAAGCCGGCGCCGGCGGCCACCCAAACCAAAATTGACCAATTCACATCCTCGGGGAGGGGGCCCGGCTCGACGGGGGAGGCGGCATCGGCCACGGATCTGGCGGCCATCCTGCAGGCCATCCATGCGTCCCGTTCCTCCCTGGAGGGCATGGTGGGTGAGGTCAAGGTGGACGTTGCCCTTCTCCGCCAGGATCTGCGCAATGCTACTGCCCGCATTTCGGAGGCCGAATCACGAATCTCGACGGCGGAGGATGACATCCGTCAACTGCAGGATCAGGTTCGAGAGCTCACCACCCACTCTAGGGAGCTCCACCGCCGGGCCGAGGATGCGGAAAACCGGGCGCGTCGTAGTAACCTCCGCTTGGTGAGATTTCCGGAGGGGGCCGAGTCGGGCCGGGCCGACGACTTCTCGGAGGGCTGGTTCCGATCCTGGATGCCGGCGGACAGCCTCTCGGCCTGGTTTGTTATTGAGAGGGCCCACCGCTCCTTGGCCCCGAGGCCTCCGGGTGCACCCCCCGCCCCTTCATTCTTAAGATCCTCAACTTCAGGGAAAGGGATGCCATTCTCCGCGAGGCCAGGCGTGCCGACTCTCTCCACTTTCAAAATCATAAAATCATGGTCTTTCCGGATTACACTCGGGAGGTACAGGAGCAGCGGCGATCCTATGCGGAGGTGAAAACGAGGATGCGATCCCTGGGTCTCCAATACCAGCTACAGTTCCCGGCCCGCCTTCGGGTCATCTTTCAGAACAAGGCCATCTTCTTTGAGACGCCCCGGGCCGCGTGGACCTGGCTGACGGAGGAACATCCGCTGCATCGCCCTGGAGGGGACTCATCACCGGGTGGTTGCAGGGGACCCACTACATCCAGGCCATCCAGGACCCGCCGTCGGAGGCGCACCGTGCCCCGGGGCCGTGCGGAGGGTGAGGTGGTGGTCACTCGCTCCATGGGACGGCCGCGTCGGGCCTCTGGGGCCTCCCCTGCCTCTTCGGTCGCCCCTTCCAGCCCTGTTGCTGCGGACCGCCGGGCTGGATCCCCGGGGCGGTCGGACTCTGTGGCCCCGCCCGCTGGACCAGTGGACACCTCAGACCTCTCTTGCAGTCCAGTTATTTGACTCGCTCTCGCTGCAGGTGGTTTATTTGATGGTCGGGGGTCTGGGGGTGGTTTACCGGGCTGCCAATGTTGGGACTTGGACTTCTGTGCTCCATTTTAGAGATTGCTCTCGGCCAGGGCGGGGGATTTGGTCACCATCCGGATATTTGGGGGTCCACTAGGTGCTCAAGCCCAAGCGTTTTAGCTTGGTTGTTGTACTTTACAGTTCGGGCGACAGATGCTTCCGTTCTCGAAGTATAGGGTGGGGGGTGGGGGGTTGGGGTGGTTTGGGGTTGTTTCTTTCTCCTATGGAGGACTTTGTTGGTTGGAGAGATCCTTCTCCGTGTTTTCGTTTTATGGCATCATCGCATTCCTGCCCTTTCTGCTGGCCTGCCTTCCCGGGATCTCCCCCCCGGGGGTACCCCTGTGCCTGCGCCCCCCCCCGGCCGCCCTGCTGGGCTCGTGCTCCGGGGGCATCCCTCCTTTGCTTACACTAGACGCTCCGCTCTGGGGTGATGGCTGACACTAACATACCCAAGGCCGCCATGCGCATTTTGTCTTGGAACGTCAATGGTCTTTTGGACCGCTTTAAGCGCACGGCGGTCCTCAAATACGCGCAGCGTCTGGGGATTGATGTCCTTCTTTTGCAGGAGACCCACCTTCTTGGCAACAACTGTCCCTTTCTTGCTCGCTACGGGTACGACAGGGTGTGGCACTCCGGCTTCGTGAGGGGTTCCCGGGGAGTGGCTATCCTGCTTCGGCGGACTTTTCCCTTCGTTCTTGCCCAGGTTCACTCCGACTCCCAGGGCATGGTGGTTGCGGTTTCTGGGGCCCTTGAGGAGCGTCCCTTGACCTTTGTCTCCTTGTATGCGGCCCCGTCCCAGTTGCGGCCCGTCCTCTCGCACGCGGCACACTTGCTTCCCACACTCCCGGCGGGCGCGCTTGTTTTGGGGGGGGATTTCAACGCGGTATATACGCCTAGTGCTGATGCGAATGGCCCGGTCTCCCTTGCCAGGGCCACCCGGTCGAAGCTACTATCGGGCTGGGCTGAGGCTCAGGGTTTGTGCGATGTGTGGAGGGTCTGGAAATAACTTTGGTCAAGAGCACACTAATTAACTCTATATCTAGTTTATTAATCTAGACAGATTTTATCAAAATATTTGGACTTTCCTGCATCAAAAAATGACAACGGACCTTGATGAGAGCAACAAAGCAAAAATACAACATTACAAATATACATAAATTGAACATGTGCAAAACGTCACAAACATAGAAAGACTTATACACACAAAAAAGTTAACCCCTAAGCAAACATATAATTATCTGTTAGTGTCGTCCTAATAATTTCAGGACGAACCACTGGAAGGTAGTCCACAGAGCGCGCTGCGACTCAACAAATTATTGTCGGACTTTCTCAGCACACTCAACAGTGAGTAACCACACTGTGCTTATTTTCAAGGACTCCTCCTTCAAAACCGGGTCTACGCAATTGCGTTTCGGCCATACACTTTCCTCGGCCTCCTCAGGACAGGGTTAATACAAGGAATGTACACACACTACAAAAAAGGAGTATATACACATATAAATATGAATATCAAAATAAATCATCTTGCCTACACATGAACTTAATCACAAGCAAAGTCGTAGCAGTTCTCCATGCCGCCCTGCGGGGAGCCTGTAGTCGGTGACCGTCACCAAGGGGCACAAAGGTGAACCGGGGACTTACACCTGAAAGTGATACCCGGGGAGGATCTGTATATTCATAGCAAAGGGACTATAATTATATGACCACCAGCGTGTCAATATCTAAGACTGGCGGAAATGGTGTCACAACACAAACCCAGTGCACAGCCCACCGTTGCAGGTGGTGCACCAACCACAAGGAGTGCAAGGACCTCGGGGGAACCCAATCTCACGTTCTCTCACCCATGGCTACACTACACCGTCGAAAAGCACGCATGCTTAGTGCTACTACTACGTGTCTCTTAGGTGTAAACAAACATATGGCACTCACAGAGATAAGGTGGCCCAATGGACGCTCATACGTGCGGGTCATCCGGGTCCCCAGATACCCAAAAGGGTGCCGAACCTATCGACAAGGAAACAAGAAGCTAAACACACATGGCGGCGTAATTAATGTAAAAGAGGGGAATACACTAGGGGGTACTGAGTCCAAGGGGGCTTACCTTCCTTCAACAGGAAGTCCTTCCTGATCACACTGGAAACACTTCTTGTACCTAAAACGAAACAGGAAAATGAGCAAATGGTTTGTGTACTTACATTTATTAGTTTTGTATTAATAGATTGTGCATTGATCAAGCATTGTCTGCGCGGTCGCCTGTGTTGCCCGTGGAGAGTAGTTGGCGGTGGTGGTGCCTTGTGGGATGTCGTCCCCTTGATATTGTACATATGGTCTTGTCCCCGGTAATAGACTCTGTAAACAGTATGGGAATGCCATATGTTTGTTTACACCTAAGAGACACGTAGTAGTAGCACTAAGCATGCGTGCTTTTCGACGGTGTAGTGTAGCCATGGGTGAGAGAACGTGAGATTGGGTTCCCCCGAGGTCCTTGCACTCCTTGTGGTTGGTGCACCACCTGCAACGGTGGGCTGTGCACTGGGTTTGTGTTGTGACACCATTTCCGCCAGTCTTAGATATTGACACGCTGGTGGTCATATAATTATAGTCCCTTTGCTATGAATATACAGATCCTCCTCGGGTATCACTTTCAGGTGTAAGTCCCCGGTTCACCTTTGTGCCCCTTGGTGACGGTCACCGACTACAGGCTCCCCGCAGGGCGGCATGGAGAACTGCTACGACTTTGCTTGTGATTAAGTTCATGTGTAGGCAAGATGATTTATTTTGATATTCATATTTATATGTGTATATACTCCTTTTTTGTAGTGTGTGTACATTCCTTGTATTAACCCTGTCCTGAGGAGGCCGAGGAAAGTGTATGGCCGAAACGCAATTGCGTAGACCCGGTTTTGAAGGAGGAGTCCTTGAAAATAAGCACAGTGTGGTTACTCACTGTTGAGTGTGCTGAGAAAGTCCGACAATAATTTGTTGAGTCGCAGCGCGCTCTGTGGACTACCTTCCAGTGGTTCGTCCTGAAATTATTAGGAGGACACTAACAGATAATTATATGTTTGCTTAGGGGTTAACTTTTTTGTGTGTATTTATCTTTCTATGTTTGTGACGTTTTTCAATTTATGTATATTTGTAATGTTGTATTTTTGCTTTGTTGCTCTCATCAAGGTCCGTTGTCATTTTTTGATGCAGGAAAGTCCAAATATTTTGATAAAATCTGTCTAGATTAATAAACTAGATATAGAGTTAATTAGTGTGCTCTTGACCAAAGTTATTTCCATATCTCTTCCTTTTGTACCATTTGTTGTTTGCATTTTATTGTTCCTTACCCAGGTATCAAAAGGGTCAATTGGGTATAACCCTGTTGTTTGCCAGATGTGTGGAGGGTCTGGCACCCGCGGGCCCGCCAGTACACCCACACCTCGGCGGCACACCATTCGCACGCCCGGATTGATTTACTCGTTGTCCCGTCTACTGAGTGCGCGGGGGTGCAAGACGTCCGCATTCTTCCCAGGGGCCTCTCGGACCATTCTCCGCTGCTTCTGGCCCTTGGCCCACCTCCCTTCTCCGCTCGCCCTGTGTGGCGCCTGAACGCTTGGTTCCTCCAGGATAAGGCCTTCCGAAAGTCGGCTGGCACCGAGATCTCTAATTACTATCACCATAATGTGGGATCTGTCTCCTCCGCGGCCGTCCTCTGGGAGGCTGGGAAGGCGACTGTCAGGGGAGCGGCTAGGGGTCTAGTGCAGCAACAGCGCCGGAAGCATCTCCAGCGACTTACGGAGTGCGAGGCGAAGGCCCTGGAGCTCGAGCGTGACCCGGAGGCCGCCGGGCGGGCGCGACGACTGGCCTTCCTACGGGACGAAATTCGCTTGCACTCCCTGGAGGCGGCAAAAACTTTATGGCGCTCTTCGGTCGCACAGGTGTATGGGTGGGGAGACAAGAACGGGGCTCTTCTTCACCGGTTGGCCACGTACCCCCGGTCCAGCAGGATTATTCCGGCGATCGCGGGCCCCTCCGGTGAGATTCACACAGCCTCCGTGGCGGTGGCCCAATCCTTTGCTGACTATTATTCCACGCTGTACCGTGCTCGGGAGCCCGGGGTCCCCCTTGGGGAGCTGTTGGGATCAGGTGGTGTGGAGCTGCAGTGCTTGGGGCGGGAGGCTAGGGAGACCCTCGACTCGCCCGTGACCCTACAAGAAATTGACGACGCCATCAGTCACCTGGCTCCCGGGAAAACTCCGGGTCCAAACGGCTTCCCACAGGAGTACTACGCCCACTACCGTGAGACCCTTGCTCCGCAGCTTTTGGGCCTTTATGCGGAAGTGATAGAGGGGGGCTCGTTCCCTCCGGAGACAGACATGGCCACGATAGTCGTTCTCCCTAAGACGCAGCCTCCGTCGCGGTCCTGCTCGGACTACCGGCCGATCTCTCTCATCAACACTGAGATCAAAATCTACGCTACCATCTTGGCGCAGCGGCTGCGTCCTTACCTCGACTCGCTGATCCACCCGGATCAGTGTGGGTTTATGCCGAACCAGGGAACTCGACACTGCTTGCGGCGCCTGCATCTCGCCATGGCCCACCGCGAGCGCCTCTCTCCGTATCTGGCTTTGTTGTTGGTCGACTTTGAAAAAGCCTTTGACTCGGTGGGGTGGGTCTACTTGGACGAGGTGTTGAAAAGGATGGCGTTCGGTCCTCAATTCCGCGCCATGGTCCGGATCTTGTACGCGGCTCCACGGGCCAGGGTGTTGGTGAATGGGGCTCTCTCTCGCCCATTTTCTATCGGGAGAGGGACGCGTCAGGGCTGCCCGCTCTCGCCCCTCCTCTTTGCCTTGGCGATGGAGCCTTTGGCTGTCCTGGTCCGCTCCGACCCTGCGCTTTGTGGGTGGGACTGGCCGGGCATGGTCCCTGATAAAATAGCTCTGTATGCCGACGACGTCCTCCTTTACCTCTCCGACCCCGCCACATCGGGCCCTATTGTGCGTGGGATTCTTCGCCGGTTTGGTCGGGCGTCGGGTCTCCGTCTCAACCCCAGGAAATCGGTCTTGGTTCCGCTGCACCCGGCCAGGGATTGCTTCGACTGGCAGTCCGATATTCCCCTCCGGAGGCTATCTTTCAAATACCTGGGTATCTGGATCGCCCTTCTACCGGAGCTCTGCTGGGCCCTTAACGTGGCTCCGGTGGTCAACAAGGCCAGATCTGACCTGGCGAGATGGCCCTCGCTCCCATTGAATCCGTTGGGGAGGATTGCCCTCTATAAGATGATGATCCTTCCCAAATTCTTGCACATGCTGCAAAACACGCCCTGCTCTTTCCCTCGTCCGTGGTTCCGGGACTTGGACAGTATGGCGACCAAGTTCCTATGGGGTGGCGGTAGGGCCCGTCTGGCCCTCGGCCTGTGCCGGATTCCATCACATGACGGAGGTATGAGTATGACTGACCTCTACTTATACTACCTTGCGACTCGGCTCCTGGTGGTCCATGATTGGTTCTCGGGCGGCTGGGGCGACCCTGCCTACAGGCTGGAGGTACAGATACTGGGATTCTCCTCCATTCAAAACATGCTCTATGGGGCGCGGCTTCCGCGATCGCTTCCGGATGTTGTGCGGGCCCCCTTTTTGGCCTGGCGTGCGGCTCTATGGCATACCCGGTGGTCGGGGAAACTGACCCGTGTTACGCCACTCTGGCATGGGACCTGGCTGCAGGAGGTTGCGGGCCTGGAGGGCTTTCGAGCGTGGGACCTCCTTGGGATCTCCTGCTTAGGCGATTTGTGGCGGGGGAGTCGTATGTGCTCCTTCCAGGAGCTTCAGGCTCGCTTCTCGTTGTGCCCCTCACAGTTTTACAAATATCTTCAGCTGCGCCACGCAGTTCGGTCCCATGTCCCGCTGGATACGCGGATCCCTGACCACAGCCCGCCGGAAGCGCAGGTGATGTTGGGGTTTCTGGGTAGGGGGGTATCTCCCGCATTTATCGGGCCCTGGTCAACAACACCCCAACGGACTGCGAGGCCACAAAGGCGCGCTGGGAGGCCTGGGTGGGGCCACTGGATGAGGCCGACTGGAGAGACGCTCTTATGGCACCTCGGTTGATCACCTCCTCGGCCAAATTGCGGCTCATCCAACTGTACTATTTACACACTGCCTATCTGACCCCGGAACGCCTTCACCGTGCGGGTCTCTCCCCAGACGCTTCATGCGCGCGATGCGGGACGAACCCGGCGGACTTCTTCCACATGGTGTGGACCTGCCCGCGCCTGGGACCCTATTGGGGCGAGATTGAGGCTGAACTCACTGAAATACTGGGGTGGGAGGTTCCCCATGAGCCCCGAATGGCTCTGCTGGGGATAACGGATGATCTGGACGGTTCCCGTCATGAGAAATTCCTCACTACGGCTTTAGTGGTAGCGAAGCGAGATATTGCTGCCGCCTGGAAGCGGTCTGACCCCCCCCTATGTGCTGCGTGGAGGAGGGGGGTGGACTGGTGCGCGACGCAGGAACGCACGATGTACTCTGCGCGGGGCTGCCCCAAGAAGTTTCGCAGAGTGTGGGGGAAGTGGCTGGGGGGTATAATTTAAGGGTGTCAACGCGGGTGGGGGGAGCGGCGTGGTTGGGGAGGGGGCAGGGGGTTGTGCTGCTGATGGTCACTGAATGTATCCAATGTCTTTTGATGCCAGTTTGTTTGGACGGTTGCCCATGTATTTTTGTTTGTTTATTTGCAAAAATAAAAATGTGCTTATCAAAAAAGAAAGCAACTTCAGGAAAACTGAAAAACTCAAGAAGGAAATATGTGACTGCTAGAGTTTAAACCTAGATACATGGAAAACGCATCGTCTGGCTGAAAACCACGAGAAAAATGGGCATTTCTCCTACTACTGTTTGGTACTGGCTCGACTAAAGAAGGACAATAACAAATCTTTTCCATTAAAAAAATTTCAGGACAATTAAGTGAAAAAAGGCTGCCGGTCCAAGTACTCTCTCAGAAATTAAAAACAAGCAGGATCAGCTGGGACCTGCGCTGTTGGGACGACCAGGAGGAACCATGAAAGCGGAGGGGGAGTGGCGAGGAGTGACGACAGGGGAAGCACCAAACACAAAAGAAAATCGAGGGCCAAAGAGCGAAGCCCAGCCCACCAGGTGAGATGACTGTGATGTGATGGCTCGACAGGAAACTGGATACTCATGCCCAGATAGGAGGAGGGACCATTTTGTGCTGTGAAGGAGCATTGCGGCTGACCAAAAGAAACCATTAGTGAAATTGCCATGGGGATGGAACAGACACAGAAAGGAGGGACCAACACGGACAAACACCAATAACAAGCCAGCATTTCTGAATGCTACAGATAACAGCCAATGACAATTGGTGGGTGTGCCAAAAGCCCATAAAAGAGATTACAACAGGTCTTGCAGACAGCACAAGCGCTGTCGAGGCTCGACCTAAAAAGAACAATGTGCCAGTTACACTAACATGACAACTTGAAAAATCACAGGCTTTCCATCTACAAAATTTGATTCCATACAAAAGTTACTCTGCGAGTCTGATAAGTCTTTCTAACTCACAAATTGACTTTTGATATCCTTTCTGAATCACTAATCACACATTTTCTGTATGTAAACATAGCACTAAATGCCCCTGGTTTTCCATGTGGCGTGTTGCACTTCACACATCTTACTCCAATAGTCCCCGATAAGTGATCGGAGCCACAGGATGGGCTATATTATGACGTATGTAGGGTGAGACAGCCTAGGTCAGCACTATTCACTTTTTATACTTACAAAATAGCAGCTATTGGACTACCTTGCAGAATGTTTTAGGACTATCATGTTGAAATGAACTGATTTTAAAGGGAAACATTTTAATTATGCCTCTCTTTCAAAATGAAGCTTGTACCATGTTGAATATTTTATGCTGTTTTAATATGTTACATTGTTACGGTTTTAAATAACTAAAAACAATAAAATGTATTACTTATAGGAGGAAGTTTGAAATGGACACACCAGGGACATAGCTATCAGTAGTGCTGTATGTCCCTGCCACTACAGCCCTGGATTGTTTGGACCAAATGCACCAAAATTATAAAGGTATCCTGCTATTAAACCACTGGAAGGAATGGCCATTTGCTTTGCTTGCACCAGGGTCCATGGTGCCCTTTCTATGGCCACTGTGCGTTCCCCTCCTATTTGTGATTTAGAAAGCAATATACCAATGGTTTGTAAACGACAAGTGTGGTTGCAAACAATTGATCAGTCACCAAGACGCTACTTCGGAAAGGTGGTGGGGGGGGGGGGGGGGGGGGGGAGGTGAAGGTATCTGAAAGCTGCGCCACAGGGACATCTTTCCATTGTGGTGTCACAGGGACAGCCTTCCTTTGTGAATCACTAAAGGGGAACCACTGCATGCACCCTTAATGTCTTCTGTGCCTGAAATAATTTGTTTAAAATAGGATGCATTAGGCTAGGGTTTTCCCAAAAATTTCGAGATAAGGAATGTGAATGAAGGGCAGTTTGTAAATCAGCCGGTATGCAATTTGTGCAAGTCAGCTTGCAAAATGATGTTAGAACACCGGGGCCCGGAATGCCAAATGCCAGGCTCGGACAGCACAGGTAAGAGCGGTGGGGTGGGTCAGGGGCGGAGTGGGGGGTAGTCGACAGATGACGGGATAGGTAAAATTAAATAAACAAATTAATAAAACCACTTACCTGTGACAGCCACATCGCCGATGCAACGAGTGCAAGGCAAATGGTTTTTAAAAAAATTTAATTTAATTTTGCCTATCCCCTCATCTGTCGACTCCTCCCCTCGCCCCACCGCTCTTACCTGTGTCGGCCGCGCCTGTCAAATGCCTGTGGTAAGATAATGGTTGGAGAATCTGAAAACAGCACTTTTTATCTTAATAAAGCCCCGATACAAATCGTATGTAATGTTTCTCAAGGCTGAATTATTGTGTAAAGAAACAGTGCAGACATAAAGTGAAGTCTGCAATTTTGTCAAACAGATGCCCTTGTAGACGCTGGTATGTCAAAAGACAGCAGTTCTTTTTGAGCCTGGTTGGCTTGGACGTTGATAGCCAAATCTCTGTTGCATAGCTACTGGAAATCAAACAGGGATGCATTTGATATTAATATGTAAGTGGAGGGCCCAAAGTTTTCCTTAGGAACCCGCTGTCACCACTGCCACCAAGGACACCTATGCTTGAATCTGTCTCATGATAGCTCATTCCACCACAATGCACTTTCTGTCTTTTTATATGAAAGTTGTTCTTCATCCATGCTGTCTCTTTGTCACTGTTTTCCTACCTTTCTCTTCTTTCTCCCTTGTCTGCCTTTCTCGGTTACTCTGGGTCAAAGTCTGATGATGAAAAGGCAACTACGTACACAAACACAAATTAAGCCCTGGCATGCAGACTTCACACATTTCACTCGTATGTGGGCCTAATTTAGAGCTTTGTAGCTACAGAAAATCCTCTGCTTTCTGAATGAAATGCTAAAACCAGAGGAAGATTCACCAGTAGAATTTCCTCCATCATGCTCTCCTTGTGATGAATTAAAGTGCCCTGGTGGATTCACCGCTGGTTCATCACTGTCTTGAGAACTCCAAGTACTTTCTGTTACCGCTAACAGCTTATTCAGATCCCATTTTCTAAAATCGAGTCTGCAATCAGTCCCCTGACCCTGCGAGAGCTAGCGACACTTTCTCAATGGTATTGTGGTGGAGGGTGGCCACATTTATGATGGATGAGGTGAGAGTAGCTTTGGCATCTGTGAGAGGGCACTGCCCTGCCTGGGTGCCAGTAGATTACTTCCACCACAAGGGACCATTGTCTTCTGATCACCATCATCCAAAGCTTCATTTGTATACAATTTTTTTTTAAAAAATGAGTGCTAGGACCCTCATCAGGAGGCCACTGCCGCTTAAACCACCCATTACCCCTGCCAGGATTGACAATAAAAAAACAACACAACTACTAACCAAACTCCCTAAGCAAAATGAAGGGCTTGGGTAGCCGTTATTACTCATTTTACGGTATATTTAATTAATAAACAACTGTTGTGGTGCTCATCCCAAAATTAGCTAAACAGTGCCACCAGGTAAAAGACTGTAATAAGCTCCGGTATTGACAATTAAGTGCCAGAAACCACCAGCTCAAATTAAGCACTCATTCATGGTAATACCCAGCGACAGTATTAAAAGAAAATCATTGAAATACTGTTAATGCATGGTGAACGATGTTTGTCACAACATCAAGGTCAAGAATATTGACCTGCAATGTAAACGAGGCAACAATATCTGTTCTCACTACCTAATCAAGGTAAGCATGTGTAGGGAAGTATAGATTTACTCTTCTTAACTGCACATATCTTGAATTCGACCATATAAAGGTAGTCCATATCGTGGGTTTGATACTGTTGCTGGTCGAAATTCAGACAACAATTTTGTGACACCCCTCAAATGGACAAACTATCACAAAAACAAAATCATGAAAAACATAAAATATATGCAGCATACAATATCCACCTCAAAACTGAAGCCAAGGTGTAGTTCATCTTTTTTTGCACATTACTGTAGGACGTCACTGAATACCTGTGCCAGAAAAGCAAGAGGGGATCTATATTGTTTTTTGTCATTTTTAATTAAGAGGTGTATATTTTATGCTGTGTATTTTTACGTTTTGAGTGATTTTGACTTGTAATAATTCATGCATTGGCATTTCAATGAATGGTTGTATATTCTCATGGAGTAGTGCTGAGTACAATAAATAGGTGACGGTGAGGACCTTGCTGTCCGAGCCTCTTACTAGTTTAGAATTAATAAAGCAATTTAGGGTCTGGTATAGTTTGGCAGAGGGGTACTCCACAGCCCAGATGTAACGGATATACCATCCGCCTTATTACAAGTGCTTTAGGATATCCACCAAATTCTACACCAGGCCCTTAGACCCTGGGAAGGTAACACACTCATGGCTGCGCAAGGGAAAACCAAATACCTATCGACTTGTATTCCTCATGGTTACACCAGCGAAGACATTTACAAAATTTGCCTTTTTGAAAACCCTCATTTGGAAGGAAGTCTCTGATTTCATTTTGTCTTCATCAGTGGAGGGGCTTAAAAAACAGTGGATAAATGTTTAGTTGTTTGTACAACTGTTCGAAAGAATGTATTTTAGAAAAGTAAATGGTATGTCGCCTCTGTAGATCTAAAGGCAGCATTTGATGTGGTAAAATATCACTATTTTTCTCTCTGAAAACATCTGGCCGAGTTGCAGGAAAAACGGAGAAAAAAAATGTCAATTGCATGTAAGTAACTATGCTAAAGTCCCTTTTTGAGCGGTCGAAATGTAGTAAACTTTCACCTACCTCTTGGCGGTGCCTGCCAAGGAGGCGTCCTGGCTCTCAGCTTTTGCAGCATCTTCATGAATTTCATCTATAAAAGCGAAACCCCTATAAACAAGGGGGCAGGTATCAATAATATTCTAAACAGAAAAACAATCCCTATTCATTACTATTATATAGGCGAACTCTGTATCTTTAGGTCACCTTACTGTTCCACTAAGAAATCATGAACCTTTACCATATCCCAAATTTAGAGACAGAGCTCCACCTAGACTGCAGACTTTTAATAATAGACCACACCCACACAGAAAGACAACCTGAACACTTTATTTCTGACAACAGTTTTGTAATACTAAATGCTAGAAAAATATATTTAAAATATTGTTCATGTTATTATACATTGAAGAAGAGCTGTACACATTCACGCACTCTTTCTAAACTATTAACAATCTTCCATCCAGGGTGCAGAGGCAAAGACGCTCTCAGAAGGCATACTGACAGTATGTCACCTAAAAGGTAGCGCAACGTCAGAACGCCCCCTGAGACCAGCCCTCTGGAGGGATGAAAGGAGGGTCTATGGACTACACCCGCCTGCAAGAGCATCTCTAATCCCCCTTCAAAGTGCAGGCGGGTTGCTGCCTGCATGTGAAAACACAGAGCAGCTGTAAAGCAGCCGCTCCATTTTTCACAGGAATGCGCTGTCCTCAGGGTAGTGCAAGTTCACTGCTGACCTAGGGGCAGTGCACTTATGGTAATAGGATGCATTTTAATTGTTTGTGCGGGGCGCCCCTTTTTAACGGTGCACCGGGTGCAGTGAATGGAAAGGTGCATTTACCGTAATACGGCCCGATCTCTGTTTTACAGCTTGGGGCCCAGCGAAATAGACCTGGTTCTGTTTTAACCCATATTCACATAGAAACAGGAATAACTGTTTCCTCATTTTCTTCACAGAGACTAATGCCGTTTGACATCAGGGCAGGACCAGCAACTTCCACTAAATTGTTTGTCTCCTTCGAAGTAAACATAATTCTAGTTACCTCTTCCCTAGTGACCTCCCTAAAGCCAACCGATTCAAAGTCCTTTGTAGAGATATTCCTTAATCTTTTAAGGTTGGCAAATACATTTAACAGTTTAGATCTATTGAGGGGTTGACTAATTGTCAGTGGGGGGTGTACCTCATCTTGGGGGATTTGAAAATAAATCCTTTTGGCCCTTCTCCCACCAGAACATCTTTAGCTGCATCTTTTAATGATTTACTACGGTTTACATCAATTAGATGAGCTTAACATTTTGAGTTACATTCCAAACCAGAGTTTTTAACATTCCCTGGAAAGTTGCTTGCATTAGGGAAAGGAGATTCAACATTGACAGATCTTGGGCAAAATCAGAAACATTTCCCAGGGAGTTAACCTCATTTGTTAATTCATGTTTGTCTTGTTTTTATCAGACCCCCTCATGGGTCAAACAGTGGATTCCTCAAACACTTCCCCTTCAGCAAAAGATAAACATTCATGCTGCAAATTGCTACTGTTTCAATCAATGCAGTACCCATCCTGGCTCCTTTCATAAATATTGGGGAAGATGAAGATCTTGGGGGTCTAGTTCCAGGACCCCCTCCTGTGGGCTTGGCCCACCTGTATCAAATTGGCAAGGTCTGACAAGTCCTAGTACCCGGAGCCTTGACCAGAACATTCACACACAGGACTTACATGATCTACATCAATCTTCTTAACCTTTAGCAAAACAGCAACATGGAAATCACCTAGTGGTCAAACATCTCCTCAAGGTTGGTTTTTGACTAAACCACCTTGGAGCGGAGACTCAAAAGCTCGGGAATCGTACTCCCTGACACAGTCTTCTTTTCCTCCTAAGGTGTACGACTCCTCCACTCTGGTGGTGCTTTGGTCTTCATTCTCAACATCAACATCAATTTACTTTTAATCACGTTTCACTCCTCCTCATTCGGGCCAAGTCCTGTGCTTGGGCTTCTGATTTTAAAGTGTCTCGTAGCAAGGATGGTAGTCCAGCAACTGGCCTAACAGATCTCTGCCTTTTCCCTGAAACATGAGACTTCCTTACTTCTAAAGAGGGAGTACCAGAAGTAGTCATAATAGATATGATGGGCTCAGGTGAGGGAGTACTCGCTCGTGAACCTAGAGTCACCCCTGGACCAAGCACAGAGATTGATGACCTGCCCAGATAGCCTTGGGTTAGCAAAGAGAAGGAACCATCATTGAAATCTTTTGGTGGGCACAACTGAGCTACAACTGAACGACCAACCACTCTGGCAACCACACCCTCCTGTTGACCTCCAGCAACAACATCCCTAGTGACTAAACATTCCACTCTACCGCCACTATTAACCTCTTCAGTGCCCATGACGAGATAGTCTCGTCATGGAGCATGGTCGCGCTGTGCCCATGACGAGACTATCTCGTCATGAACCCCACCCACTAATGTAACGCCCGGCACAGGAGGGGGAAAGGGTGTGGCACAGAAGGGGTTAAAGGAGGTAGATTGAAGGCAAAGAGTAGAAGCATTCATGCCACTGGCACCTTCCTTAGGACAGTCCAACTTGTAGAAGCCTCCTTGTCCCGAAAGGGTAGAGGAAGAAAGTTCTATGACACTGGGGACTGGTTCCCTTACAGCTAGTGGAGTTTTTTGCCCAGCTCCTATCCACTCTTTAGCTGCACTTTTTCCTCACTCTTGGAGCCATTAGCTCAGCTTCCACTTCCATTTTTGCTTCCTTTCCCTCTATTCCTCAGCACACGCTCTGCCATAATAGGCCCGCTTTTTCCCCACAGATTTTGGTGAGAGTTATAAGGTGAGAAGGCCACGGTCTCCTCTGATTTCCTTGCAGCCCAATTGAGACACTAATCCCAAATAATTTGCTTGTACAGCAACAAGTATTGGTCTGTCCTGCTGTATACTACAAGAGGAGGACACTGGAAGGGGTAATTCAGGCGGAGCCACAGGGCTCAAGCTGTGCCAACTCGCTAGAATGGCCGCCTCTGCACCCAGGGCTACCTGTACTGCAGTCACCTAAAGGTGCCCCCTCCACTTTAGGATCAGCTGCCACTAGTTATCAGTGATTCTCACTAATTTCTCACATCGCATCTCACAACTCGTCACACCACCTCCATATTGCACCCTTTTAGGGAGGGGCAAGATATTACCAGAAGCCTCACTCAGCATAGTTCAGCTAAAGGTGCCCCCTCCACTTTAGGATCAGCTGCCACTAGTTATCAGTGATTCTCACTATTTTCACACCACCTCCATATTGCACCCTTTTAGGGAGGGGCAAGATATCACCAGAAGCCTCACTCAGCATAGTTTAGCCTTGCCTTGGGCAGCTTAGGTTGATTTAGCTGCTTTTAACTGCTTGCCGGGTGTCTTTGTGGGTGGGGGCGGAGCAAAGAGTGATAACCTCCTCCCACGCATCAACCCCTGACACCAGCCTCCTGGCCTGACCTTATCTACAGGTCCCCGCCCAGCATCGGTGTGACACCGCAGCCCGGCGAATCGACCTAGTCATAGTGGCACAGCCGGTCCACAAACCGCATGCCCACTCAGGACGGCTCTGGCCGCTCCAGCCGGACCACTTCTGTCCGGCGAGGGCGGTACTACACGCGGCGTCCTCATGCACGTGCCCCTGCAACGAGCAGCGTTACCAACGGTGAGCAGCGTCCTCGCTCCACGCGCAGCGTCTCCTACACTCTACACGCAGTGTCCCCGCTGCTCAACACACAGCGTCTATCGCACGTACGTTTACAATGTTAATCGTGCAGACGCTTCAAGGTTGCCGCCTTTCATTTAAAACCAGACTTTTTTCGATTTGCATTAAGAATGAGCACTTTAAACTCAGTGTGGCACACAATTAACGGCGTCAAAAAAGCGGCCAGGAATTAAGGGCAAATATCCGAAGTCTCCCAGTTTCAAAGTCCACAACGCGCACCAGATAAAAGCGTAGAATGTTGGAGGAAAAAAAAACAATATACATCCTGCTAACTCCCTGTAGGAGTCGCACTGGACCAAGGAACGCCCACCCACACAGTAGTGGTCATCGAATGAAGAGAAGCAGCCAAGCAGGAGTGCTTTGGGACGCAAATGGGTCCAAATGGTGGGAGTCCCGAGGCAACAAAACATGCATTCAAGTGCTCGGGCAGTAGGATCCCCAGGCCCAAAATGGGGTGAGTGCCTGGGGAAGTCTCTGCATGATCCGTAAGGACTGCAGCCTGTGGCCAGATACAAGCTACTGCATTCAAGGTGTCAATGGGTGGATTTCTGCGATCGCCTTAGTGCTGCAAGTGCGGTTCATGGACTTAAAATCTTTTCACCCTCTGATACATCTTCAGGCCGTAAAGGGAGGGCTGACCATGCTCAAGACACAAGTAAGGGCAATCAGAGTGTTTGCAGATAAAAAAAATATCCCAAAGTCGTACACAGGTGGAGAATGCGCACGCAAGGGTACAAAATCAATTGAATTTTGCATAGAACAATCTTAGAATGGGGTGCTGTTGCTTAGAGTATTGTGTACAGAAATATCTTCTGACATAAATATGTCCTTCTGATTATGTACGTCCCAGTGAGTGTAGATTTTCTATTTTTTTATTATTTTTTTATAAGCACATTTTATTGTTTTTTGTACATGGAACACACATTCAGCATATCTGCATTTGAGTAAAGTCAAATACCCTGAAAAGAATGCCCGCCCTACTTCCTATACCATACGATGTTTTCATATTAGTTACAAAGATGGTATTAGTTATGCCAAGGGAAAGTTCGACAGCGATATTCTTGTACCGGGCCACAGTGTACGCATGGCATCCAAGTAAGCTTCCTTGCCTTGGTCTAACTTCTTAAAGTTTTCCATAAGCATATTCTTCTTCCTGGTATTCGGTTGACCAGCTCAGTTGTGATACTCAATTTTGTTTGTAGTTGTAGCGTAGATGGTTTTAATGAATGATTTTGGGCCACCATCAAACTTGAATATGATCTATGAAACCTTAATATTAGTCAACCAAGGAGGAGATTTTGCAAAATTATAACCCCACAATTCCAATACAGCAGATAAGGGAATGTGCCAAGGCTTTATTCAATAATCAAGAGATTTTAGCACTACCTGATGGCATATTGCTCTGATTACCATTTGATTCCATTGTGGTTATGTGTGGGTGGATTGGTGCAATTGTTCCAATGAGACGTGGAATTTATTTTCAGGTGATGTGAGTCGAGTAACATAACACCCCTTCACAATTCTGTCCTATTCAACATGTCGGAGGCATGTTTTGCCTCTTGTATCTTTGTAGGCTTCAACAAAGCACAAGTCCTAAATCTCCAGTTAAGTTTCTCACAGTGCTAGCAGAATGTGATGCTGACAACCTACTCTACTCAATTTGGGGTGATTGCGTAGCGCGAACTTTGAGCTGAACGCCCTGTTACACAAAAGAGGAAACTTTCTTTAACAAAATGTCCCCAAAATTGAATTATCTTTTGGTTAAAAACTTGGAACCAGAAACCTATACTTTCATGCATTACGTTGCCGTCTTTTGCTTAACCTCTTAAACTCTAGAAAGGCTGTTTTCAGCTCTTCGTGAAAGGCCTGTATTGTCCTTATTAAGCATTAAGGTGATTGGCAACCTCTGAAGAACTGGATTGTTGAAAGTTATTGAATTAGGGATGCCTAAGGACGCCCTCAAGGTCATTCATACATGTACTCTGAACAGTCATGCATGCCATAAAGGAAATGACACCGGACACAAAGCTGTGCAATATTGATCCATTTAAGTGACTTAAAAGAGATTTGGAATACTGAAAGGGACAGATTGTCTTGGCACTAATTCGCTTGATATCACATCAGGAGTATTTTTCAGAACTAATATCTGAGAAGCACTTGTTTTTTTCCATTTGAGGAATATTTGATTTGCATTGCACATTATTCACAGAAGAGTTAATTTTCGGAAACTCCTTGTCCTGTAGCAGAATAAAACATTATTTTCCAATGTATGCTGATAGAAATGGATTTTAATAATAGCACATCAAATCACCCGTTGAAGATAATGGTGAAAAATAAAGTTAGGGAGCTAAAGTGCTAAAAATTCAGAGGAGAGACTCGCCAATTATCAGGACAACCCTCCAAAAATCGTCCTGATGAAGATAACTAGAGTGGATGTGCTGGAGCAGGATTTTCTAATAAAAATCTATAGGGTTTTTAAGCTCTGGTTTGTCTATTTGTCATAAGTTAACATTATTAATTATTAATTATTAATTATTTGTTTTGTGTAAGTGTTTTTACTTATCAACATGTATGTATTAACAAGAGAGAACTACACGTGGGAACGCGTATGTGTTGCCTATTAACAATGTGCATGTTTTATTAAATAAACGTTGCTGAGTGCTGTTTATTTTAAGCACGAAACGCTTTTGAATTAATGCTTTTCTGTGTTGCAAAAGCTAGATAATTACATACACATAAGGGTATTAGTGGGGTTAACACTGTTTAATCACTATGCTGTGGTAACGTTGTTTTTGTCTCTTTTTAATTAAGATGGTCCATTTTGGCCTAACCAAAAATGTCCGCCGTTTGCAGCCTGGCCTCGAGTGAGAAATTTGTGATGAGAGGGCCTTGCTGAATATGATCACGAGACATTTGATCACAGTCCTTGCCTGGTTAAAACTTTCCGTGAGGACAGCAGCAGTTCTGGGCAGGTTTCCAGATGTATTGGACAGCCTTGGAGGACAAAGGAGCTGTTAAGAAAGAACTCTTAGCATTGTGTCATCGCTGAGGAAATGTGGTCGCTAAAAGATACTTTTTTATTTTTGGTTCCTGTTCTGTCTTTTTATTTTTGTGATTTCCTGAGCGGAGATTTTCCAAATGTAGCGATGCTACATCCTTTCCTGCTCGCTCTGCTCAGCGGTTCGGCGGACGTGTAAAACATTTAATGTTTCTTTAATATTGCAAGTTTCATTATAAATATACTAGACTAGAGAGGGTCCGTGTCATTGCATTCGGGATTTTGAGGCCCAAACCTGTGTTGGTGAGGATCGATGCTGAGAGGACGGTGACTTGGGAGATTTCTACTGAGAGACTTGTCCTGATGACCCATTCTGACATTTAGCTAGAATAGGTAATTATGAGAAAATGATTTATTCTGATTAATTTCTTTGACTAATTTAGATAAAGAATCATAATTTTAAATACGGTGTTGGTGATTATTTCTTGTCAATTATTGAGTACTCTATTTGATTATTGATGTATAGATTGTTTAGATTATGACAATTGCAATAGCTAGGTTTTATCGACCTCGGTGTAGATGTGGGGTTTAGGAGTTTTCTTTCCACAGGTTCAATGCTGGTGGAGTTTTTGAGTGTATGTTAGTGAAATGGGCCCTAGTGTATGGTGAGTGTATGTGCGTGTAACTGTGAAATTACTCTATCCGTGGAAGTAGGGAGATTTTATACACCCCAATCTGCATCAAGTTCCTGGTAGCAGAGTGATGATGGTTATTGATGATTGTCTTGATCTGATTAGATTGCTTGTACATTAGCTTATTGATTATTGATTGATGTTGGTATATGTACTAATACTATATGTTGGAGTCGTCATGTTGAGTTATATGTAGTGCTTCTGGAACTTGGGAGCTAGTAGCAGTTCCGTAGTAGGGCAGAGGGAAGTATATGCTGCTCTCGGGAAAGACGGGATTGTTGGTCCTGTATGTATGCAGGAAAAAGAAAACGTGTGACAATCGAAGTTGCGCGTCACATTGTCTGGATTCGGAATCAGTGACATTGTTGTATGTTACTATTAGAGATATTTCTGGTATATAAGGAGTGCGTATGGTAGTGAAGGTTATCTGTGAAACTCTGGTTTTAAGTCCCAGGGATCCGTAAGGTTCGCCGTTAAAGCTTATCGCGGGAGAAGTAATAGGTATTCTCTGAGCTTGTTTGAGAAACTGGGTAGAAGTAAGCTGCTTGGTTAATGTGTGTTATAATTCTGTAGTAGAGCAGATTGTTCGCTGTTCTCGGGAAAAGCAGGATTCTGTGTGTATGTACTATATTTTCTTGTATGAATGTGCGTGAATGTTCGTATATTTAGTTGATTGTAAGACTCTTTGGACAAGTCCTAGAGGAAACAATTAAGGAATGTATGAAAGAATCCGTTGATTCTTGTGAAATAGATTTTCTTTACTATTCTGTGGTTAGCGAGGCAGACAATGGAGATGTTTATGTGTTGTAACTAATAGATTTTGTAGAAATTTGACACGGAGTCTACTGAGAAATTTTGTAAAGGAGGGGTAGACGAGTGACAAGAGACAGGAGACAGAAGCGACTGCAGCGACTGTTGACGTCAAACAGACCGCGCTCTGATTGGATATTAGATCAGAATAGTGTTCGCGCTGAGATTGGTGCGTTGGTGTGAGCCGCGCAAGGATTGGTGGAGCTATTCTAGTGACGTAACGTTCCAGGATTGGTGCGTTAGTGTGAGTCGCGCTGTTATTGGTTGAAAAAATCATATTGTGCAGTTGTATTACGGAAGGGATTAGAAAGTTTTGGTAAGCGTTAAAATGTATTACCAAGAAGAGAAAAAGAAAAAATCTTTGTTCAGAAAGATTAAAAATTGGTTCGACAAGGATAAAGATGTTAAAACGAGAGAGGGTGAATTGTTACCTCCATCGAAAACGCCTGCATCCTTCATGGCTGCGAGATATGGGTATCATACCTGTATATGGTTGGAAAATTGGGTTAGGTATACCAAGGAAGATGGAGTTTTGGCATTTCCAGAACATGGTTCATTTAATCTGGCCGTGTTGAAAAATTTACGGGAAAAGATGTTATGTCTTGACCCAAGACCAAGGCCGACACAGTTCGAGGCTTTAGTGGAATGGGAAGAGGAAGTGCATGAGCGAGAGAAACAGAGGTCTGGAGGCAACTATAGGTATATGTTCGGGAGGAGACATGGTCGTGAAACTCATCATGATCGAATGACGAGATGGCGAGATGCTAGTATGTCAGAGGGACTATATCCAGTGAGAACAGTTGAAGAGGGAGCAGAAAGGGTTCCTGAGGCAGAAGTGAGAAGATATGGAGTTAATGAATATGAGGATGAGGTTTTGAATGACATGATTTACAAAAGACCACCTCCATATAGACCGGAACCAGAAGAGAGTACACCAGTTGTTTCTCCGATAAGAGATACAGTGCGTATCATTGAGACAGAAAATGTGACACCTGAGTTAAGAAGTGGTAATCCTTTCAGGGAAAGAGAGAATAGAAGCAGTGGCAAAAATACGAGAGAATTAGCCAGAACTACATCGGAGTTGACTGAAAAGATCAAAGAGCTGACAAAGAATCTAGACGCTGTTACGGTACCCGTAACCATAGGTCCGGTTATGCCTGTTTTTGATAAGCAGAGGACGGGTGAGAATGGTTTGGTTATTCCATATGTTGGGAATAGATTGACAAGTTTGGCTGGTCCTTCAGGAGATTCAGGAAAAAGGGCAGGAAAATTTAAGACATGACACATGTAGTGAAGGATTAGAGGAGTCTAATTCAGGACTAGATGCTGGTGAAGCTAGTTGTTCAGGGATGCCAATTTTAGAACCACAGAAGAAAGTGGTTCCAGTGAGAAAATCTACTGAAATAACAGCTGAGGATTTGAATGAATGGATGAAAGTTCTTCAAAAGAGGGATAAAGATTCACAAGCAATTGATGTTGCTAGATTACGTGTAGAATTAGAAGAGCTTGTTGCAGGGACAGTTCCATCAGAAATTCTAAAAAATCATCATGATGGTGAATTATTGTTTATGTGTAAGAACATCACCTGGAGAGCGAGAAATACACACGACAGATTAAGAGCAATAGCAAATGACTATGGAGTTGACATTGATAAAGTGAAAGTTTTGCAGAAGTCTTACAGGATGGATTTCACAGATAAAGATATGGAGAATTTGAATGGTACTGGTAGAACAGGACAGATTAAAGAGATGATCGCTTTATTGCGAAAATGGGGTGATGTTGAGAAGTGGAAGGATAGGTGGTACAAAAAGAGAGAAGAATCAGGGGATAGGACTTATTCAGCATTTCCTGTGAGAGAAAAGGAAAAACCAGTGGATACTTATCCTATGAGAGAAATACCTGGAGGAGGATATGTACATGTTCCATGGACCAGACAGGATATTTTATCATTTACGAATGATTTCCCTCGATTGAGAGAAAAGCCCGTCGAGTGGTATAGGCAGGTAGATAGGTTTGTGAAATTGTCAAAAGTGCTGTGGATTGACCTGAATAGTCTGTTTGATATAATTGTTCCAGCAGACTTGTGGGCTGAGTGTAAAATAGTTGTGAGTTGGCCTACTGAGGAATATACAAGAGATCAGAGAACAGGAGCACCAGATCCAGAAGTAATGAGAAAATATGAGCAGGTGATTGTATACCTGAAAAATAAAGTACCTCCAAAAGAAACAGACTGGGTTAAAATAGATCGAACACATCAGGAAGCAAAAGAATCAGTTCATGCTTTTTACGAGAGGCTGATACTGGCATTTAAACAATTCAGTGGAGATGAACACCTGGGTGACAAGGATTTGAGTCATTTTGTATACAGATTTGTATATGGCCTGAGACCTGAGATTAGTGAAAGAATTCGTGAGCATACTGTGGATTGGCAAAGTAAGAAAATAGATGAGATTCTGAGACATGCAAAATACTTCAGTGATGAGATTGAAGCAAAACAGAGAAAGCTGAAAGAGAAAGCAATGTGGGCACAAGTGAAAGTTGCGGAGAGACAGGAAGCACAGTTGGTGGAACAGGCGAATAATGCAGGAAATAATGCAGGGAATAGACCTAGGTATGCAGGGAAAGGAAAGGGGAATCTTGAGGAAGCTAAAAAAAAGTTCCCATGTCACAACTGTGGCCAACTGGGACATTGGAGATCTGAGTGTACCAATCCACCATTAGTGAATAATGTGGGAAAATCCTTAAATCAACAGGTGCAGAACGAGGGGAATAATCAACAGCAGCAACAGCAGAAAGTTGTGAGACAGCAGAGTCAAGAGCCAAAACCGCCCTTGCCGCAGAATAGAGGAGCACAAAAGTATAATCCGGATTCGGGATTCTACAATGATGAGCAGGTAAACAAACCAAGGCGTTCTAACCAGGTACAACAGTACTTGTTAAAGAATGAAGGGAGTGAATCTGAGGGTGATTATTGACGGTGCCGAAGAGAGGAGGAAGAGTGCATACTTGGTGCAACTCTAGAAATAGACCAGGCAGGACCATTTGTGGATGGAAAAATAAATGAAGAAGGTGTTACTTTTTTAGTAGACACAGGTGCGACAAGATCAACTGTCAGGTCAACAGATATTAGAAATCTTCCTCTCTCGGATGAAGCAATCCAAGTAGTTGGTGTAGCCAATACACAAATCAGAACACGTCTTACTGAACCAGTAAGAGTACAAATAGGGAAATTTTCAGACATGCACAGATTTATCGTCTGTGACACAAGTCCAGTGAACCTGTTAGGTAGGGATCTACTCTGTAAAATGAATTGTACAATTTTTTGTACACCAGATGGAATAGCTTTTGAAACACCAGATGAGGATGTTTTGTACCGAATGACTCTAGAAAATAGAGAGAGTGAGTTAATTGGTGCATATGCTGTGTTTGATCCAGAGGATTTGCCTCAAGAGCTGAGAGACACAGTGAAAAGGACAGTTTGGGATTTTACTGGAGAGGATGTGGGATTGATGAATAATGTAGATCCTGTGAAAATTTCAGTGAAAGAGGGAATTACTTATCCTAACATTCCTCAGTACAAAATGACACCAGAAATAATTGAGGGAATAACTCCTATAATTGAGAAAATGATTCAGCAGGGAGTTCTGAGAGAACTACTGAGTAGTCCGTGTAATTCACCGATAATGGGGCTAAAGAAGCCTAATGGGAAGTTCAGGATTGTACAGGATTTGAGAAAAGTTAATCAAATTGTGGTGGCATGTTCTCCTATTGTGCCAAATCCATCAGTGATTTTGTATCAGATTCCACATGATGCTGAGTGGTATACAGTGATTGATTTGTGTCATGCTTTCTTTTCAATTCCATTGCATCATGATAGCCAGCCGATTTTTGCATTTAGATTTGGCCAGCGTATTTTAGCATGGTGTCGTATCCCACAGGGGTATACGGAGAGTCCTTCAATATTCAATCAGTTATTGAAAAAGTCATTGGAGAGTTTGATCATGCCTGAAAACTCAGTATTAGTGCAGTATATTGATGACCTACTTGTGGCATCAAAGACACGTGAAGCTTGTGAAGTAGATACTATAGCTTTACTGAATCATCTGGCAGATGGAGGGTTAAAAGTATCTCCAGTCAAATTGCAATTCTGCAAGAAAGAGGTGCATTATCTTGGACACAATATTGAGAAAGGTCTGAGAAAAGTGACTGATGACAGGATCAAAATTATCAGGGAAATGAAGGCCCCAAAGACCCAGAGAGAAGTGAGAATGTTCCTGGGAATGGTGGGTTATTGTCGTCAGTGGATAATTAATTTTTCGCTGATAGCAAAGCCACTGATTAAGCTGACAAAAAGTGAGATGACAGACCCATTGGAACTAGATGGAAAACAAATGGCAGCATTTGAAGAATTAAAAAGCAGAATGTGTGAAGCCCCTGCTTTGGGTATGCCAGATTATGAAAAAGAATTTGAATTGTACTGCAGTGAGAGAAATGGATGTGCACTTTCAGTGTTAATTCAGAAGCATGGATTACTGAGAAGGCCTATTGTGTACTTCTCATCGACACTTGACCCTGTAGCTGTGGGTTTACCAGGTTGTCTGAAATCTGTGGCTGCAACATGCAGAAGCCTAGAACAAAGTGAGGGAATCATAATGGGATATCCTGTAAGGGTATTCGTACCTCATAATGTGGCAATTCTTTTGACGAGAAGCAGAACTCAGTACATGTCACATAGTCGGTTGACTAAATATGAGAAAGTCATTCTGGGAGCATCAAATGTGACTCTTGAGAGATGTGTGAATGTGAATCCAGCGACATTGTTGCCGGATATTGAAAATGTGGGTGTGAAAACAGAAGATGATCACAATTGTTTGGATGTGCTTGATTACTGTACAAAACCGAGACCAGACATAAGGGATCTTCCCTTGCATGAGAGTGATCATGTGTTGTTTGTGGATGGATCATGCCTGAGGAATGATGAGGGTGTGCTATGTGCAGCATATGCAGTGTGTAAGGTTTCAGAAGTAATGGAAGCATCATCATTGAAAGGAGTGAAATCTGCGCAAGTTGCTGAATTAGTGGCATTGACAAAAGCTTGTGAAATTGGGAAAGATTTGAGAACGACTGTGATGACTGATAGTCAGTATGGATTTGGAGTTGTGCATGACTTTGGCCAACTTTGGCTACAAAGAGGTTTCTTGACGTCGAGTGGGACTCCAATAAAGAATGCTGAAGTGATTGGGAAATTACTTGAGGCGATACAGCTGCCTAAAGAATTAGCAGTTGTAAAATGTGCTGCTCATGGACAAGGAGATGATTTTGTGACAGTGGGCAACCGTTATGCAAATGACATTGCTCAATATTGCGCCAAGAATAACCAGTCTATTAATCAAGAACGAGAAGGAGAAATGTCTTTTTGTTCTGTGATGTTTACTAATGTCTTAGAGACATGGGATGAAGTGAAACAGTTGCAGGATGAGGCAGAGGAGGAAGAAAAGAAAGATTGGATTAAGGCAGGTTGTGCCCCGAGAGAGACAGACCATGTTTGGGTCTATAGAGATGGCAGACCAGTAATGCCGAACTCCATGCTGTCAGCAATGGCAAGGATGTATCATGGCCAGGGACATTTGGGAAGGGATTCAATGATTAGGTCTTTTAAGCAAACCTGGTACAATGCAAAGTTCAGGACAATTGCAGAAAGTATCTGTCAAAGATGTTTGATTTGCCAGCAATTTAACACTGGGAAAAAGACAGTGGTGAGTCTGGGAACAATAGGCAGAGAAGGAGGTCCTTTTACAAGAATGCAGATTGATTTCATTGAAATGCCCCAAGTGAACAGACTGAGATATGTACTAGTGGTAGTCTGTTTGTTTTCAAGATGGGTTGAGGCCTATCCGACTAGGAGAAATGATGGAGTAACAGTGGCAAAGTTACTGTTAAGAGAGTTGATTCCTAGGTACGGATTTCCGGTAACGATTGAGTCCGATAGAGGTGGACACTTCTATAATGAACTCATGAGTTTGATTTGTGAAGCATTAAGCATACAGCAGAAGCTACATTGTGCATACAGACCAGAGGCTTCTGGTGTTGTTGAGCAGATAAATGGCACAATCAAGAACAGGATTGGTAAGATGTGCTTAGCCACTGGCATGAAATGGCCGGATGTCTTGCCTCTAGTGCTAATGACTATTAGATCTACTCCAGATAGAACTACTGGTTTAAGTCCGCACGAAATAATAATGGGACGTGCAATGCGACATGCATATGTACCTGTCAATAAGTTGATGACAATAACTGATGACATTATTTTGGATTACTGTAAAGGCCTGGCTGACGCAGTTCATTCTGTGTTTCACCAGATTGGAGAAGAAGCTACTACACTTGAGAAGAAGCAAGCTCATGATCTGAGTCCAGGAGACTGGGTGAGGATTAAAGTTCACAGAAGAAGAAATTGCTTGGTTCCGAGGTGGGGAAGACCAAGACAAGTCATTCTAACTACGACGACTGCAGTGAAGTGTGCTGGTGTGAAAAACTGGGTGCATGCGAGTCATACTCTGAGAGTTCCAAACCCAAAGGATGGGACTGGTAGAGAGTATTTTGAAGAATCAGATTCCAGTGATGATGAAGACCCAGAACCAGTGAGAAAAAATCAAAGTTCAGGAAAAGAAGCAGAAAAGGCTTCAAGTTCAAGAGAACCATTGAGAGTCTCAGAAAGGAGATCTGATTCTGAAAGAGAGCCTGAAGTTCCAAAAAGCAGTGGAGGAAAAAAAAAAGAAAAGAGCAGTTCCACAGAAATTACTCCTGAATCAGAAGAGGAGGAGATTGAAGAACCACTTGAGATTATATCTGAAGAAGTAGGGTCAGAAGAAGATAGAGAGGGACAGATTGCGGAAGACCCCCGAGGAGGTGTAGGGAACACTTCTAATAAGCTAGGTGAAGGGACAAGTAGACAGCAAGAAGATTGCGTGTCGGAGACCCGAGGAGGGAAAGAAGTAGGGAAGTCTCAAATAGTGGTGAAAAAGACTGTGGAGCGAAAGAAAACTGCTGAAGAACAAGAGGCATTTGAAACAGAATCGGATGAAAGTGAGAATGGAAAATCAGAGGGTCGAGTTCTGAGAAAGAGAACTTGGATTGGAGAAAGAAATAATACAGAAACAAGACCGAAAAAGGTCGTAAGAGGAGATTTTTGGCCTAACAACAGAGTAAAGAGGCTGAGATACAGACTGATAAGAGGAAATACATCGAAAGCTGAACAAGTGAATGAAGTGTCGAGTCAAAACGAAGTAAAAAGAAAGGAGCAAAAGGAATCAAGAGAACCTGAGGAAATAAAAAGAATTAGAAGACCCAACCAAAAGTACAGATCACCGGAATGGTCTTATGTGGCACTGTCTGAAGAAGGAGAAGAAGAAACAGTGACTCGAGATAATCCGGAGGGGATCTTGAGAAAAGTGGTTGAGGAAAAGGAAGAATCTGTTGGAATCTTAAAAGTTATCCTAACTGACATTGGAGAAGAGTCAGATGCACAGGATGTTGTTGATGATCTGATACAATTTGATGTTGCTGAAGAAGGTGGAGTGAAAAGTGATGAATATCCAAATTGAGTGAACTGAAGAAATCACTTGGAGAAAGTGAAAAGGAGAAAGTCTGAAATTCAGCTGTCTGAAGTAATCCAAAGTTTGAGAAATTACAGTAGTGGAGTAGTAGAGGCTAAGTCAAAAGACAAGGTCAAAGTAGTAAAATGGCTAACATAGAGAATAATCAAAGTAGATGTGCCTTCTTAAGAAGATGGTGTAGAATGTGCTGCTGCTGTACTGGATTATTAATGCTACTAATGGGGTATTTTAGCTTTATTAGTTACATTTAGAGTTTCAATAGGTACATTTGAGATACATACTGAGAATGAGACAAATGTAGAAAGGAATTCGCAAAAAGTAGTTCCAACCAGAATTAGTAATACTTACATGCATAAAGATAGGTCAATTAATGATTTTTCTAGTAATGTTTTTTCAAAGTTGTTATACGAATATGTGAAAACAATGGAAGTAAGGGATTGCTACGTTTGTATGCAATTACCTGCATCCGTTTCAGAGGGTGTTACTTATCACCATTTACCAGCTATGTATGGAATTTCTTGTAGTGTATTAAGTAGTGTTTTTTATCTGTTAGGGAAAATAGATTATAAGATGTCTAACAAAGATAGTATTTTTGGGCACTTGCCAATGAACAAAGAGTTGAATTCAGCTAAAGAAGCTAACATTTTTGGTGAGATTTTTATTGAGAAAGAAGAATTAACATTAGATTACATTTTTAAGAATAATTTAACTTGTAGTTTGGAAGAAGAGGAGAAAGCTTTCCTGAACATGGTGGAGGAAAGGAGATTGAGTATGCATGAAAAGGCAGGGAAATATAAAATGAGTGAGACAATTTGGGACATTGAGATGGGAAAAGAATTGAAAAATGGAGCTAGTCCAACTTTAGCTTTAGATGCACCACAGAAGGGTAAGCTGTGCATTACAAGAGGGAAATCCCAATATGATACATATTTTGTTGGGACTAGTGAATGTCATGATACATACTTCATTGCAACAGGATGGGGTTTCAGAGGTGGAGAAGATACAATTTTTCCAGGAGTGTATTATGTTTGTGGGAACAAGGCTTATTACAAGTTGCCTGACCATTGGTATGGCACGTGTTATGTGGGCCTGATTTTTCCAAAGATTTTTCATATAGATAGAATAGAAGATGTAGAACATATTAATTTACTAATGCGCTTCAAGAGGGAAACTTGGTCTGAAATTGTGGGTGACATTTTTGGAGCTTTAATTCCAGCAGTGGGAATTTCTTTAAATGCTTATGGGATTCGGAAATTGTCAACAGTGGTGGATCGCTTATCGACAAATACCGCTGGAGGGTTTCTTTTGGTGAATACGGAATTAATTGCCGTACGTGCCATGTCTATGCAAAATAGACTTGCTCTTGATATTCTATTGGCTACGGAGGGTGGAGTTTGTGGAATGCTGAAAGTTCAACATTGTTGCACTTACATTCCAGACGAAAGCAAAGACCTGAAGGTCTATATCAAAAATATTACTGATTTACATGAAGAATTAGTACCACTTGAAGCTGAAAGTATCTGGACTAAAATAGCTAATAAGGTGATAGCTGTTAAGAGTTTTATTACAAAAATAGGTAGTACTATTATAGGTAAGATATTGTTTCCTTTAACTTGTATAATTGTTGCTTTATTGATATTGAGATTGGTGTGTTTGTGTTGTAAAAACAGGGGAGGGAAAAAGAAATTAATTAAAAGAAATAATGAAAAGAGAAATAAAAGGTTGAAAAGAGAACCACAAGAAATTGAATTAGAAGAATTAAGGGAGAGTGTCTACTTAGAAACAAAGAGGGATGATGAAAGAGTGTCTGGTGTGTAGTGTTGTGTAAGGAGGAAAAAGACATTTCCAATTTCTCCTAAAATGGGACTAAATTTCACAAAAAAATTTTTGGGGGTTATTTGGTGATAAAATCACCAAAGGGGGGATTGCTGGAGCAGGATTTTCTAATAAAAATCTATAGGGTTTTTAAGCTCTGGTTTGTCTATTTGTCATAAGTTAACATTATTAATTATTAATTATTAATTATTTGTTTTGTGTAAGTGTTTTTACTTATCAACATGTATGTATTAACAAGAGAGAACTACACGTGGGAACGCGTATGTGTTGCCTATTAACAATGTGCATGTTTTATTAAATAAACATTGCTGAGTGCTGTTTATTTTAAGCACGAAACGCTTTTGAATTAATGCTTTTCTGTGTTGCAAAAGCTAGATAATTACATACACATAAGGGTATTAGTGGGGTTAACACTGTTTAATCACTATGCTGTGGTAACGTTGTTTTTGTCTCTTTTTAATTAAGATGGTCCATTTTGGCCTAACCAAAAATGTCCGCCGTTTGCAGCCTGGCCTCGAGTGAGAAATTTGTGATGAGAGGGCCTTGCTGAATATGATCACGAGACATTTGATCACAGTCCTTGCCTGGTTAAAACTTTCCGTGAGGACAGCAGCAGTTCTGGGCAGGTTTCCAGATGTATTGGACAGCCTTGGAGGA
This sequence comes from Triturus cristatus, assembly GCF_964204655.1. Lineage (NCBI taxonomy): Eukaryota > Metazoa > Chordata > Amphibia > Caudata > Salamandridae > Triturus > Triturus cristatus. The sequence continues at coordinate 90,044,654 of NC_140586.1, forward strand.
CAAAGGAGCTGTTAAGAAAGAACTCTGAGCATTGTGTCATCGCTGAGGAAATGTGGTCGCTAAAAGATACTTTTTTATTTTTGGTTCCTGTTCTGTCTTTTTATTTTTGTGATTTCCTGAGCGGAGATTTTCCAAATGTAGCGATGCTACATCCTTTCCTGCTCGCTCTGCTCAGCGGTTCGGCGGACGTGTAAAACATTTAATGTTTCTTTAATATTGCAAGTTTCATTATAAATATACTAGACTAGAGAGGGTCCGTGTCATTGCATTCGGGATTTTGAGGCCCAAACCTGTGTTGGTGAGGATCGATGCTGAGAGGACGGTGACTTGGGAGATTTCTACTGAGAGACTTGTCCTGATGACCCATTCTGACATTTAGCTAGAATAGGTAATTATGAGAAAATGATTTATTCTGATTAATTTCTTTGACTAATTTAGATAAAGAATCATAATTTTAAATACGGTGTTGGTGATTATTTCTTGTCAATTATTGAGTACTCTATTTGATTATTGATGTATAGATTGTTTAGATTATGACAATTGCAATAGCTAGGTTTTATCGACCTCGGTGTAGATGTGGGGTTTAGGAGTTTTCTTTCCACAGGTTCAATGCTGGTGGAGTTTTTGAGTGTATGTTAGTGAAATGGGCCCTAGTGTATGGTGAGTGTATGTGCGTGTAACTGTGAAATTACTCTATCCGTGGAAGTAGGGAGATTTTATACACCCCAATCTGCATCAGATGTTGCCACCAACATGCAGCTTCAACAGAGTGTGGGCTTCAGAGGGCAAAGCATATGGTTTCAAGTTTCTGATTTAAGACCAAAAGGCAGGGACAATAAAAACCATTCTTATCAGTGTATTTAAGCGTACAGTGGTGATCACAGCACTTGGAAGGGGCAGGAACTGGTACTCGCTGACTGCTCGAAAAGGTTGATGTGCTCAGCAGAAGGACTCACCTTTCAAGGTCGCCCGTTGAATATTAGTAGCACACACGTTTACAAAGGCTTATGAACAGGGCCACTAAAATTTTGCGGCACAGGAGGGTCAAATTATGCAGCAGAGTTGAGTAAAGTATATGGCGTACTACAGCACATATTGTGATAGTAATACTTCATTTGTTTTTCATTTATACACTTTCTGGTCATTGGTTGCACCTCAGTAGTACCAGTTTAACTACCAAATATAGCATTAAGCAGCAAAAAGGTGACCAGTCAACCTTTGTAAAGGTCCTTCCTCATTTGTCGTTCTGTTTTTCATAAATGTTAAACCATTTCACCTAGAAACAAATTTCCTTCGTTAAAACCTGCAGATTATGCAGCAGATGATGGATTATGTGTCAAATCTATATTTATGTGAAAAACATTGCAGACACATAATAGCAAAATTCCAGTGACCCTGCTTATGACCCAGAATCAATGTGGACACACTTGAAGCCTGGCTGGCCTTTATTCCACTGGGCATTTCCCCAGTGGCCTGGAGCAATTGCAGGCAGGCATTTGAAAACGGAGGGGATGTCCTGGTGACTCTGAAATTTTCCCCTGCTCCCCGCATTCTGGCTTCCAGAGTGATAGGAAGCGAGGTGAGTGTGAGAGGAAAGAAGAACAGATTGAGTGGATGGATGGAAAGAGAGAGATAAAGCGAGGAAGGAGAGAACGGGAGTCGGGTATACTTTTACGCCAGGGCTGCTTTCGGTTTACCAGTCCGGCCCTGGGCCTTATAAGAGTAGGAGCCTCAAACTCAAGGGAACAAATGCCAAGGATATGAAAAGCAATGCCATACTGGATTATTTTACAAGAACAAACATTAAGAAAAGGAGTTTTGTACGGATTGATGGTTGCCCGGTGAGAGACTTATCACACAGTGCACAGAATGCACCTCTGTAGGGTCTAGTGGTAAACGCTTAATAACTTACACACTTGAGTTTTTCAGAAGTCACGCTATCTTGAGACATCCTCTAATGGGCCTAAGAAGATTCTCTGTCCCTGGTACATCAGCAAAATTATTGGGAACAGACAGTAACCATCTAGCCCTGCTCCCTTTCTAGGAAGTCCACTATGGCGTGAAGCTGTAGAGCGGCCTGCACTGCCAGGACGGCGTTGAGACCTAAATGTTAGACCACTGCAGAGGTGTGTCAGGATTATCAGAGCACCCTAATCACTTGCTCAAGCTTAGTAATACCTTGGGGATCATGTGAAGAGGTTGACTGGTCAACTTGACAGGCTGCGGAGTAATTGGGCCCTGGGACATGAGATCAAGCCCACAAAGGAGGACAAGTCAGCCAACTTGTGGTTGCTCCGGGACACAGAGTGATCCACTGTTGGTAACCTCCAACACCTGAATACGGGCGGCTCAGCTCCCACTCATATGGGTGTAAAGCAACTAGCTGGAAAGTCTGCTTGAGTGTTGGATATCCTGCTCGATGAAGAGTCAAAATACATATGTTCTGTGATAGCGCCTAGTTCTGCAGTTCAGATCCCAAACTGGTTCCTCTCGTTGTACATCTAGACCAAGGCTTTTGTGCTGTCCTCCTGCATCAATGCCCCTTTGCGGTGTGTGGATGGCAGGAAGTCTTTCAAGGCCAGGAATACTGCCTTGAAGTCCATCATCGTGATGTGAAGTCTGGACTACACTGGGATCAGGGTGCAAATGCAAAGAGGACATATGTTGGGCCACAATTATATTCTGATGAACTGAATGGTGACCGACATCTGAGGGTCAGGTACACTGAAGAGGAGACCACCAGGGGGAGGTCCTGATGATCTGTTCCCTGACCACAGGAGGCCCACAGCACAGATGGGCAGAACCCCCCACAGAAGGAGACCTGAGTAAACATGGTCGGTTTTCTCATCCCAATGAGAAGTGAGGCACAACCTTTACATCTTCAAATGAGCCAGAGGCCTCTATGGACACAGGAGGCCATCAGGGCCCACTGGAACCTCCTTGTGGTAATGGAAGATTCAATGCGGATGTGGACCTAGATTTTATTAACGTACAAGGCCCTCTCCAGAGGGGGGAAGGTCATTTGAAACCAGGTATCCAGCCCTGCTCTGATGAACAAACATTTCTGGGAAGGGGTGAGTGGGGGCCTGACTACATGCACAAACAAGCCATGCGGAATGGGCAGTGGGCTTGCATAATGCAAGCCATGTAGGGTTGACTCTGGAGAATTCTATAAATCAGTCATCGTTGTAGGAGTTCTGTAGGACACAAGAGCACGCCCTTCTGATTTAAGCTAGCAGCTTCACCAGGACATGAAACTAAGCATCAATTGTTCAGCTCTGCAGAGCCGGAATGCAGAGAACATGTCCCCCCCCCCCCCCCCCAAACGTAAAATGCTCAATGGTAAGACCGAGGCGGACCTGGTGGAGATCCAGGCTGGCTTGCAGACGCCCTTGAGCTTTTCTTCCATTACAAAGAACCTGTGGTAAACTCTAGATTGCTGTTTTCTAGGACCTACTTTGCTTGATCCGAGAATAAGAAGTTTCTGTACTTCTCCCCACAGCTATTTTGAGAGGTGGTGGATGCTTGTGTCTAGAAGGAGGAGGTGGAGACACTGAAAGCCCCAACCTAAGACCCTTAGTGAGAGGGGCCATGGATCCTGGGTACAAACCCCCCCCAGTGGCAAGTTGAAGGAAGATTGTCCTCTACGATCCGCAATGGGTGGATACAACAATTTATTTGAAGACTGAGCTGTTTCCTTCTCTAGGAATTGTTAGGGTGGCTTTGGTGGTAGTTGTGATTTTTGATGGCACAAAAATGCCGTGACCTGCAGCGCACTTGCTGGTAGGAAGATGCACCCGATCCATGACAAGATTAAGAGGCCAGCTTAGGAGGATATCACTGCCAAAGATTTGCAGCAAGAGTCACAGAAGTGCACTTCGTAAGCTGGTCATAAGTTGACTCCGCAAACTGCTCCTCATTGCCACAGGGATAGAGGTCACCAGACCTGGTGCTTCACATACACGTTGATATTCTTACCTGGAGAGAGGTATCAGGCATTCAACAAACAAATGTACTCAAGGCGTGGTGGGCTGACGGGCTGATATATTTGCTCGTGTGGGCACCCCAAAATGATCCTCCTCCACCCACCATGGATCTATGCTGGATTCATTAAATAATAACAATAGTTCAATGTCCCAGTCTAGTATTGTGGCCAGTGGAGAGGCAGAGACTTCAATTCGGAGGAATGCCCTCAGCCACAATGTTTGTTGGGAGATGGGTAAGCGGCAGGTTTACCGCCGCCTACCAAATGTCTTATCATTGGGCTGTTCCATGGAGGCTTCTTCAAGGCAGAGTTAAGGAGAGTACTTTTCCTCTGCCAGGGATTTAATGAAAAGCCCCACCATGTGCTTAGTGCTGCTGGATTTATACTTATGCTTCCCCATGGCTATGAACCACTTTTTCATGTAACGTGTATTGAGCGCAGAAACACCAGTGATCTTCCACAATGTTGTCTAGGTAGGTAGTATGCCTTTATGTGCACCCATCCTTCCACAAGATAAAAAAGCTAGGGTTGAAATCCACCCTTTTAAAGAGCTGATGTGTTTCATGTATGTAAAGTCCCTGGGCATCTCACCCATTAATTGCTGACAACTTTAAGAACATCTGCTCCTACACCCGCAGTAAACTCTGAGGACTAGGTTGTGACATTTTCATGCACTTTCCTTAAGATTACTTATGGAGACCCTGTCACTAATGTCCCCACTTTTTCTGATAGTATTACTTCATTATTTTGTACTTTTTGCACTGTTTGGGCATTAGGTGCCCCAACTTAGTAGCAGTTTAACATCCAAATATAACAATAGGCAACATAAAAGTGACCAGTCAACCTTTACAATAGACCTTCCACTGCTCAGCAACACGTGTTGCAGCGGTTTCAGTAACCTTTGACATGTTTGAGCTAGAAACAATTGTTTTTTTGTTAAAATCTGCAGACTGTGCACCAGATGATGGACTCTGTGTAAAATGCGGCAAATCTATAATTATGCATTAACCACCGTGGCCGCACCATCACATACTTCCAGTGGCCCTGGTAATGAGTTATACTACGCACTGCTATTTCAGCACGCTTCCATCTGTGAGACCACCAAGGTACCATTCTCAAAGTACTTATCTACAAGCTTGTCTCAGGTATGCCTGGAGGCAAACAGTCTTCGAAGATTTGCAAGACAACTGGCCAAAATTGACCAGGTGAGCTTGCATTGACCTGCATCAGAGGCAAAATGAAGTTCTGGCATTCTGTCTTGCCTAGGGCATAACTGGACTGTTAAAATGGACTACCGACCAAGGGGCATATTATCAACGACCAGCGATAATTATCGCTGGCCTTGTTTAGCGATAATAATATTATCGCAAGCTGTCTCTGGAATTTATCGCCCTGGTAGCGCGTTATTAACAACGCGTTTCTCAGGGCGATAAAAATTCCAGAGATAGCGAGGTTATCGCCCTTTTGCAGGGAACATCGCTGCAAAACGACGATAACCTTGCTGATACGACCCACGGGGTCGTATCACCTTAATCCACCCCCTATGTTAGGGATGGCTAAATCAGGGTTTAAGCAGACGTTAGATTTTGGCAAAAACTCTAACGTCTGCTAAAATCATGTGGGCTACCTTGTAAATGTCGCGATGTAAACATCAGCGATATTTGCAAGGTAGTCCATCCAGGGGACGCCCAGTAACGCCCACTTTGCATCTCATTGGAGATGCAAAGGGAGGCATTGGGGAAAAAGGGTGCTAACTTGCGATTATGCATGCTAGCACCCTCCTGTAAAAAGGGCGCTGGTTTTAGCTCCGCGTTTTTGGCTTTGTAAGCCAAAAAAGCGTAGATAAAGCCCTTGTAAATATGCCCCCTAATTCTTTTCAGTATTTTTTCTATGGTTATCCTCTTACAAGCTGTCTTCTAATGCGTTGTGTGTAAAGCAATTCTATCTCTTTATTAACAGCTAACATGTTACATGTAAAGCACTCCATTGCCCTAGTCGTAGGGCAGTGCTAAATAAATAGCATAAATAAATAAGTACATTCATATCTACACACAATCATGCATGCATGCATACATACATACACACATACATTAATCAATAAATAGGTTGGGTCCTTTCAGAGACTGCCAGGTTCTTGCTTGTCCTCAAGGCCACAGACTCACACATGGTGGGGCCAGATGGTGTGAGGAGACGCATTGACGGCTACTATGTAGATCTTTGATCTTTATTGCCTTTGAGCTGCTATGGCAGAGGTACAATACACTAAGCATGCACCACTGTATAAAGTGATGGAAATTTAATCTAACCCCAACTGGTAAGTTTGCTTTCCAAGTAGCTCAGTAATTTATGCAATTATACAGGAAAGTGCATAGCCATAAAAGTCTGGTCCTACTATGCAGGTAGTCCAGGTATTTGACTAACAAAAAATATAGCTTTAGGGTGGCATGGCCTCTTTCTGCAGATATCATAATGTACATAGTTAATATGAATAGAGAGAAAATGTTCAAAGTAAACATTCCTGTAAAGCAGTAATTCTATTTGAATCTTACAATGGGTGCCATTGATGTTTGATGACTGATAAAATGTTATCTCTGCCCAGACCAGATAATTCGTCATCCTGGAGCCTGGCAGAACACAGGACCCTTCCAAGGCGCTTCCACTGTCACTCATCTGGCTCTTCTGTGTCTTTGTGGTCCACTGGGAGATAGTCTACCTACGTAACTTTAACCTACCCTACAGCTCCATGTTCACAGTCGAGAATGTCCCCCTCAGCGATGAGCCACTGCAGAGACTCCCTTTCCTGCTGAACGAGACCTCCAAGTGCTCCACACATGATCCATTCCTGGGGCTGCTGATCCCCTCAGTGCCCGAAGACACTGCGAACCGAGATGCTACTCGCATGACATGGGGGAATGAGAGCTTGCTGCCCGGCATCGCTGTGGTGAGGCTGTTCCTTCTTGGAATACCCTCCTCGCAGTCCGTCTCAGTACGCAATGCCCTGCTGTGGGAGAGCACTTCCTTCAGGGACATTATCGAGCAGGACTTCTTGGACACGTACAATAACCTGACCTTAAAGACCATGATGGGTATGGAGTGGATAGCCCGCTTCTGCCCCAATGCCAAGTACGTTATGAAAATTGACAGCAATATGTTCTTCAACCCTGAGCTTTTGGTCCATCACCTTCTCCAGCCGAGCCACAAAGTACGAAAAAACTACTTCATTGGGTTGGTTGTGTACAGGGGCATCTCTGAACGGAATAATTCGAGCAAGTGGTATATATGCTACAGAAGCAGGTCAACAGTGGTGAAGGGCCTATGGCATGAACCAGTTTGAGTTAAAGACCCTCATTTGTACAATGTGGATAGTATAGCGGACAGGAGGTAGATCAGCAAACATCTTACACCAGGCACAATGGTGAAATAAGATTCTCATTGAAACTCCTAACCTTTGCAATTATTCCAGCCTACATGCACCTTTATTGACTTCTAGACCAGATCAGTATTATTTTGCCAGATTTTAAACTAGATATGGCCACTAGTATTGTTGAGCATCCTGGAGTGCGGCAATAAATCGAACAAATAGAAGCCCCTATCATGGAGAAGCCTTTGGTTTAAGATCATAGAAAAATTGCACCGCAAGCAACAAAAATTCAACAATTGGACTGAAGAGCTCTCCAGTGAACCAGACTGGACACTATGCTGTAAAAAATGCAACACTCCCCCAAACGTACAGGAAAATCTGACATACCGATCTGAAAGATGGACACAGGCAGAGAAAATGACAAAAGAAAAAGTATAGTTATAGTATAGTGTATATGATATTTGTGTGTTTTTACGTATATAATACAACTTTTGCGACAAGTGGCCACTTCCATTTTTCTGTTTATTGATGAAAGTTTTTGTAGTGTACTTCAAACTTCCTACCACCTGTGCTGTGATTCTACGTACCACCCCATATATGGATTGTATACTTTATGCAGTAGGGTGAGAATACTCACTGATGTGGATTTACTTCATCCTGTTGCTTGTCCAGGATGTCTTAGCCAAATTTAGCAGTGGGTCGGCCACCTGTGCTGCCACAGTTGCTCTCTCCCTCTTCCACTGTCCGTATTCCTTTTCATGCTTCAAATTGAAGTGGCGCCCCATCATCTATGTCAAGAGAATAGGTGCCCCATGTCCCTCTCCTCAGCTTCTGGTCACAGATTTTGCAAGTTAATTTCCTAGCATTTAACTTCTTCTTGCCCACTGAATGGGTGAAGAACTCCCAGACATCAGAGTCCATTGGTTCCTTGGTCTTCCTCTTTTGCCGTGCCGGGAGGTGTGGCTTGTGCAGGTAAGAGCGGTGGGAAAGGGTGGGAGAGGACTCGACAGATTATGATTTAATTTCCTATCGTCATCGTCTGTTGAGCCCCTGCCCCTACCAAACCCACCACTCTTACTTGCATGGGCCGCTCCTGCCCGCCGAGTAGTTTGATTGTAAAAATCTAAGAAAACCTTTTTAGGTCTGGGTTAACATTACCATATGTGCGCAACAAAAAAGAGCTCTAAGAATAACTACTGAGAGAGGGATCTGAGCACTGCCCATTTGTCGATCCGCATGCCGTGGCGTAGCATGTGTCGGTGTCACTGTACCTGGTGCACCAATGAAAGCCCTGTCCCCTGAGTACAGCATTTGATTGGGTAGTAGTAAAGTGTGCCTGCTGCTATTCTTGCCTTGAGGGAACCCTTATGCTTATTACAACAGGACTAGGTTGTTATGGTGACAAGACAATGACAAAGGCCTGATCTTTCTATTATAAATAGATATGGCAAAGGCCTGGCATATTTATCAAAAGCATATATTAAAGCCAGTAGTCCTTTTATGGCGGAATGTATGTTTAACTCTGTAGTGAAGTGTTTTGTTACATGGAATCTCACTGATTCACGCGTTAGGCAAGGGTTTTGATGTTGCGAATTCCTTTTGACAAAACCCTCAACCAGAAGAGTTTCACTTAGATAAAGGCAACTCATAGCAGGGGTTGTACATTGTTTTGCGAACTGTAATTTTGTACGTATTTGTAATATTATGACTATGCCTAGTGCTTGATTTGCAGGAAGGCGTAAGTGCAATGCATTGTAGGATTGGGTTGGTTATGGTGACAAGCAAATGATAACAACTATGGGCCAGATTGTTAAATGAGAAAAGTTTAGCAGATGCCTTGAGTCTGATCTGTTGTTTATGAAAAGGTATGACAAAAGCAGTATGCCTGGCTAATTTATTGTGAAAAGCACGTTATCGGTGGGGGATCAGATCAAGATCACTATCATCCCATTGAATTTCAGATTCCTCATCGTAGGATTATGAAGTTACTATCGAATTTTGACTATCTAGGGCAAGGCAACTGATTAATATCGGAATATTTGTGTTATGCATTTCAAATAATTTTTATCCATACATTCAACTTATGAATCGAGTGAATCACTAAACTTATTTGCACTGAAGAAGCAATTATTTCGTAGTATGTACTCGCTTAAAGTACTTATAATATATCACTATAACACTTTCTGTTCAGTGTGCCTTGTCACTTCTGTTTGGTTACAATGTACATATGCTTTGCTATTTTGAATGTTATATAGAACTTTGTATTTTTGAATATTATATAGAACTTTGTATCACCTTTTCTTTCCAAATTTAATTTATTGCGTTGAGAGAACCCATAACTCAATATGCCAAGGCGAAACATGTTGAAGATGCAGCAAGTTTGGTTATGGGCTCACTTACACAATAGTTTGTAGATTTTAAGCACATCCCCCTCTATGAGGCTACGATTGAAGAAATTGTCCCTCCATTTGCATGGAAATTGTTCCTTCAATTCTGATATAAGACTCTCCCCACTAAATTGTTTTGCTGCAAGTGGAGTAGTTATGCACCCACTGATGTTAAATGACCGGCCTGTAAAGGAAGCCCTGAATCCCTAGTCCACTTGCTATTCTTCTGTCTGTCCTATGAGAACCCAAGGGCCAAGTGGATCATTCCGTTGTGCAGGCTCCTTGGACCTGGACATTATCTAGAGGTGCTTAGAATTTTGAGCACAGAAACCAGGAGGGTAGTAGTTTTTGGCCTATCAGAATTCTTGCTGACTTTATGGATTAGACAATCAAAGTGCTCTATGGAATAGACAATCAAAGTGCCCCATTTAATATAGTTAGTATGCAGTATTTAATACTATATATTTCTTAACAATGATATGTATTTGTATATGGTTTTATTCTGATATGGTATTTTAGTGCCCCTTTACCTAAATTGTTGTATTTCTCAATTTTTTAAAATAATCCTGTTGCCAGTAAATGTATCAATCAATCAATGCATTTGTAGAGCGCACTACTCACCCGTGAGGGTCTCAAGGCGCGGGGGGGAGAGCTGCTTCTGCTGGAACAGCCAGGTCTTGAGAAGTATCCTGAAGGTCAGCAGGTCCTGGGTCTGCCGCAGATGGATGGGGAGGGTGTTCCATGTCTTGGCGGCGAGGTGCGAGAAAGATCTGCCGCCGGTGGTCTCTTGTCGGATGCGGGGGACCGTGGCGAGGTCAGCGGAGCGAAGCTGGCGGTTCGGGGTGTAGAAGGTGAGTCGTTCGTTGAGGTAAGCTGGTCCGGTGTTGTGGAGTGCCTTGTGAGCGTGGGTGAGGAGCTTGAAGGTGATCCTCTTGATCGGGAGCCAGTGCAGATCTCTCAGGTGGGGTGTGATGTGGCTGTGGCGGGGGATGTCAAGGATGAGGTGTGCAGAGGTGTTCTGTATGTGTTGTAGTCGTTTCTGGAGTGTGGCCAAGGTTCCCGCGTTGAGGGCGTTGCCGTAGTCCAGTCTGCTGCTGACGAGGGCCTGGGTGACCGTCCTGGTTCCGGTGGGGATCCATCTGTAGATCTTGCGGAGCACACAGAGGGTGTTGAAGCAAGAGGAGGAGACGGCGTTGACTTTCTGGGTCATTGACAGAGATGAGTCCAGGATGACCTCCAGGTTGCGTGCGTGGTAAGTGGGCGTCGGTGCTGCTCCCAGCGCGGCCAGCCACCATGAGTAGTCCCAGGCGGAGGGGGTGGAGCCGAGGATGAGGACCTCCGTCTTGTCCGAGTTCAGTTTCAGGCTGCTGTTCTTCATCCATTCGGGGACGGCCTTCATTCCTTCATGGAGGTTGGTTTTGGCGATGATGGGCACCTTGGTGAGGGAGAGGATCAGCTGGGTGTCGTCTTTTTTTATATTAGGTTGTGGCGCACTTTTGTATGTATTTTTGTATTAGGTCGTGGCGCACTTTTGTATGTATTTTAGTATTAGATTGTGGCGCACTTTTTAGGATCTTTGTAATCGATAATGAAGTTATGATGATGATGGTTATGTGAAGGGTTGTGTAGAAAACACCTAGAAGAAATAAGAGTAAAATAACTTAATAAAGCAACAAGAGAATGTGTTTTTTTTTTACTTTGTAATAGGCACTGTAATAGGCATAGAAAATTAGGAGCAATTAATATCCAATTTAATTACAAGTGTGTCTGCCAATTCACAAAAATTATTATTTAACTGGATCTGCAGGAGAATCTAGAAAGATAGATCTTAACACATCAAACTGGAATTTGATGAGAGTAGAGACATCTGTGTAATACCACAATCCACTTGCAACCTACTCATAAGGGCAATATTGAATTGAAAAATAACCACATCACACCGAGAAGCAATTACTGAATGGCATTAATTGGGAGAGCGCAATTACCACTACAAGGAAACCTTTGTGCCACTCCTGTGAGTGACTTTATTAGAGCAAATGTAGATTATTATAATTCTCAATGAGCAGGTTTGTCCGACAGTTAACCAACAGGCTGAAATAAAATAAAATTAAGAGATCATGCAGTATGAGAAGTTACTACTAACACAATATTGGAGTCTTATTGCCTATACTGCACAGTACTTGTTGCCTGTGCCCTCTCTGGCATGCCTCGACACATGCCCGTATGATTCCATGTTATTCGCATTCTGCCACCATGTCTAAATCCACTCTTCCTTTTACCAATGCCCTTTCACCCACCCCACATGTGCCCCATGCTTTTTGAAGATACTCTACTGCAACCAGTGTGCATGTTTAGAGATGCAGAGCACGTTATTAGTCTGGAAATGCTTTTTAAAACTTTCAAACATTTGAAACTGAAAAACTATAAACAAGTCACACTTTGATTGACGGGCAAGAGATATGTCTAATAAATGTGTATGCCCCTAATTCGGATGCCTACAACTTCTTCTATGAAGTAATGGCTGTAGCAACCCCCTACATGGGTGGGAGTATCGCCATTTTTGGAGGCATCAACTGTGTGATAGATAGGACGATGGACTGAGAATCCCCCGAAGCTAATACCAAGCCGGGAAACACTGGTGCTTTGATAGACGTGATGAGGGAGCTGGGGTTAGTGGACGTGATGGAGCAGGTAGTGCAAAATTTTGTATACCTCCTCTATTTTTGCATGAAAATACTAATTATATAATCTATTAATTATAATATTATTAAACAAGTGTTGCATGAATACTAATCAAAATTATTAGTACTAAACTACACATGGGATTTGCTAATTGCATGGCTAAATAACTCTTATAACTAAAATCTGTACGCATATTAACAATAGTATATGTGGTAATAGGATATTGCATGATATATGTTGCTTTTCTGATGTTTGCGTTCCTGATGGGACCGAAAAGGTGAATATAATGGCTTTAAATGTCGCTATATGCTAGATAAATACAAGCACATAGAGGGATTAGCAAGGGGTTAACATTAGAATCACCATTTCTATGAATTAATTACTCTTTTGTGTTTGTTTCGCTTAAGTTGGCATTTGGGCCTAAATCAAAGATGGCCACTGACAACACACGCCGAAGTGGCCACTGTCTCATGAGGCGCGGAGTGAGCTGCGCATGTGCAAGAAATCTCCTAAACCTCGTAGCGACCTTTGCACAGACTGTCCCCGGTCAAGGAGACAAAACGGAACGCATGCCAAGACACGGGAACAATCGACCTTACAGTAAACCGGAACAAGCCGATACTTCACTAACCAATGACCTCACCCTTCGAACTGTACTGAAAATCTTGGGATACTGGTCGTACGATCTCAACCAGCCAATCACGACTGCTCTAAATTTAAAATTTGTATCTTCTATGACTTGTTTTATTATAAAAAGGCTTGTAGAATAGGGAAGGTTACCTACCTACAGCAGCAGCAGCGGATGCCACGTTCGTTGTGACGCCTTTTCTGAAAATCCAGATGCTGCCCGACAGCTTGATGACTACAAACTTTTTCTAAAAATCCACAGGCTGGGGAGGAGCCAAGATGGCGACCGGGACGGCAGCGTAGACTCCCGGCTCCGTGAACCTCCGCATCCCGCACGGATATCCTGCCTGAGATCCTCAACCTGTGCTACGTGGTCGTGTTTCTGAAAGAGAAGGGCTCCCGACTGTGTGACTCCGAGGTTTCTAGCTGCGGTATCACCGGAGAAAACTGCGTCTGAACTTTGCGGCCTGTGCGGCCCTGGAGCCGGGACCTCGAGTGGACGCGGTGGCCGGGTGGCAGTGCGACAACAGCAGCCAGTGGTGACTGGGTGGAGTCGGCCCACCGGAGCGGTGCCAAACTCGGCCTACATTTCGGCATGGTCACTTCTACTGCCCAGCGTAGCGGACCGAGTGCATGACCGGGGGTGCAACTCTTAGATCCTCCGGTGACTGCCCCTGCCTTGCTGGTGTGCTGCCCGGCCGCCGTCCGTATCCTGCCCCGATGGCTGCGGGCCGCCCCTGGATTTCTACGGGAGCTGGTCCGTGGTGGGGACGACTGTTGCCCGTGACCACGGATAGTTCTTTTCCCCGCCCCCGGAGCCCGGTCGCCCGCGACGTGGCCATCGCGACGCTTGTCCCGGCCCCGGTGAGGGTCGGGCATACTTGGCGGCCATCTTTGGGCGATGAAGCCTACCATCCTGTCCGCTGGGCCGCAGCGGGCCTGTGAGCGTACGACTTCTGGGAGTATGGCGGCGAGATCGCAAAGAGCTGAGCTGGGGTACGGCGACCTCCTCGAGTCTCTTGGTACTCTTCACTCCTCCTTGGTTCATGGTCTCGTGATCTTGGGGAGTAAGCTCAATGGTGTGGTGTCGGAGTTGGGGCAGTGGCGGCCCGCCTGTCCGCACGAACATAGAGACTACCCACACTGCGCGCAGGAGGACGCTGTGGCGGCCACCCCTGAGGTTAGTACACAACTGGACGCCCCGGCCAGTATGCTACAGTGTGTTCGACCTTCTGAGGGCCTGATCTGTCCCGGAGGCGTTGGACCTGAGTGTGATGTGGTGGCCTCATCCCGTACATGCCCTCCTGCGACACAGGGACAACTCCAGCAACTAATGTCTGCTTTGGCTGCTTCTGCCTCCCTGAACCTTGCATGCAGTGCAGATCCTAGGGCAGCACTGGGAAGCCTGTTTCTTCACGCGGCGGACTGTGTTGATGCTCGGAGACGTCCATCCCACCTGTGTGCGTCGCTTCCCTGTCGTTGTTGGACATTTCTCTGCCTAGGAACATTGGGTATGGTGCTGGGTCGAGGGGTTGGCATGGGCAGTATTCCAAAGAGTGGTCAGGGATAAGGCTGGCCCCTCGGGGGTGGTCGCCTAGTGGACGGGCGGGCTTAGGGGTGGCATGCTCTCCTGACATGGCTACTGGCACGATAGGTGCATAATGCTCCCCATCGTGGTTTGAGAAGATTGTCTTTGTGCTGTTCCTTGTTCACTTTAGGGGAACCTTACCGTGCGGGAGGGAGAACGCCGGGGGTCTGTTATGAAGGCCCTCCTCCAGTTTATAAATACTTTCTCTACCCCCCCGCCTGGTGGGGGTCCTTTCCTACTTCTTTTTCCCTACTCTCCTATATTTCGGGTCTGGTTCTAGGGCGACAGGCACACTGCTGGGGGGGGGGGGCCGTACTCATCTGCAGAGGTGCAGGGTGGGGGGTTGGGGGAGGGGATTCTGTATTCTTTCATCTCTTTTTCCATGGCCTCCTTTTTCTTCTCTGATTTTTTTTGTTTTTTCTTTTTCTGGGATCAGCGTGATACACCCCCCTTTGTTATGCCTCATTGTCGCTTCATGTGTTCACAACTTCCGGGGTGTTCTTGGGGAGTTCTGGCTGGGGACTGCGGGCGCAACTGTATATTATGTTCTTCCCCATCCTGATGTTCTTGTGTTTGCGCCATGGACCTAATAGATTGCTGTAAATCGCTAACGTTCATTACTCTCCAGATCCGTGATCGTTGTTTTTAAAATTGCTTGTCACCTGATCCTTCTGCCTTGTCTCATCATAAAATGAAAACCTTTTTCTCCTGGTGCCCTACTTACGCTGTTCACAGTATTAGTAGTACGATTTTGCTCCCCGAAGTGCTGCCTGTGTTTGTACTTGTCGTTATTGCTCTGATTGCTTAGCGGCCGGCCCTGGGGGGTTGTAGGCCCATACTTGTTCTTATTGGACTGTCAATAAAGGTTTTCAAAAAAAAAAAAAAAAAAAAAAAAAAAATCCACAGGCTATGAGATATGCTTGCACGATTTCTGGTCCTTTGATAAATTGGGACTGTAGTGTGCTGAGCAGAGGACTCTGAACTTTGGCCTGCTTTTCGGACAATGTACGACAAAATTTGCTTATGCAGAGCCAATGACTCAGAGGACTTCAAATAGCCAGATTAGGTAAATATGATGTTCTGCGATTTACCTGAATTAATCAAGAAATTCTAAACTTTGACGAGACAAATGCAAATATAAATCATTATGATAAATTTAGATAAACCATTATTGATTAATGAGAATTGATGAGTTTGTGGTTTTTCATTAAGAAAAATAAGGATTCTGAATCTTAAAATGTGTTTTAGCTGGTTCTAAATCATCATCAACCAATCCAACTAAATTGGTCCATTCGACCAAGTGGGAGGAGTGCCTTGATGTTTGAGATTAGGGATCTGTAGGCGAAGGATGTTAATGTATATTTTGTAAAATAACTTTTCTCTCCCTATAGGTTACAAGGTATTTCCCCCACATGTCCAGCGCTTGAATTTCTCATCCCTTCTGTGTGTGTATACTCGTGAATGGTGACGTGTGTGAGTTGGTGTTATGGGCCCCACTAATGAATGTGTGTATGAATGAGTGTGTATGATGACGGGTCTGCGACGTAGGGAGGATATTGGTACATGTTGTCCCCCATTTCCCAGTCTTGCGCTGGATCAGTTTTTCTGGTAGCAGTATGATGGTTTTTATTGTTTTGGTTTGGTGATTATTGCTTGTAAATTCCTTATTGATTATTGATTGTGGGAAAGTGTTGGTTCATGTATTAACACTATGTTGAGTCACGTCGAGTTCTATGTTGTTTGACGGCTTCTGGGATGTAGGAAGTCGGAAGTTTGTGACGGTTCCGTAGTAGAGCAGAGGTAAGCGTTGCTTTCGGGAAAGATGGGATTGTTGTTGCCCTGTAGGTACACGGGGAAATCGTGTGACGATTGAAGTTGCACAACGCATTGTCTGGGTTCGATTCGGTAACATCGTCGTGTGTTGCCATTAGGGATATTTTCTGTATGAGACAAATGTATGGTAGCGAAGGTCACCTTAGAAATTTTGGTCTTAGGTACCAGAAGTCCTGAAGGCAATCTGATTACGCTTATCACTGGAAAGGTAATAGGTGTTCCCTAAGCTTGCTAGAAGCATAAAGTAGAGGGAAGTGCTACTTTATTAACGAGTGTAATAATTCTGTAGTAGGGCAGACTGTTCGCTGCTCTCAGGAAAGACAGAATTCTGTGTGAATGAACTACATTTTTTGTATGAAAGTGTGTGAATAAAATAGCATTCAGGTTAATTGTGAAACTCTGGTTTTATTTCCAACTAGGTGTCTTAATTCTGGAGAAACGGTTAGCTAATGTGTGTTAGAAGGGTAAGGTAGAGGGATGTGCTACGTTATCAACGGAAGTAACGATTCCGTAGTAGGGCAGAGGTAAGCGCTGCTCTCGGGAAAGACGGAATTCTTGTGAGAAAGGTCATTAACTATACTTTTGTTAGCAAAACAGATAATGGTGGCGTTTTTATGTCGTTATTAACAGAATTGTGTGTCAGAAAGAACGTAAGAAAGTTTGCCGATAAATTTTGTAAAGGAGGGGTCAGCAGAAGCAGGAGTAGCTAAAAAGGCTGACGTCAGAAAGACCGCGCTGGGATCGGCCATTTAGTAAGAAACGTAGACGCTCCTGATTGGCGTGTTAGTGTACGCCGCGCTAGGGGTGGAGAATTGTAGAGTGAGGTAGACGCTCCTGATTGGTGCGTTAGTGTGAGTCGCGCTGGGATTGGAGAATTACAGACGTGACATAGACGCTCTGGATTGGTGCGTTAGTGTGAGTCGCGCTACGATTGGTTAAAACAACAACAGAAGAGTTGTAGGGAAAAACTAGCGATACACGGAAGACAAAATGATGTATTACGATCCACCAGAAAAGGAGAAAAAGTCCTGGGTTGGAAAGATAAAGAGTTTATTTAAAAAGGACAAACCAATTGTGACTAGAGAGGGACAGTTGCTTCCTCCACCAAAATCGCCTGCATCCTTTATGGTTGCGAAATATGGATATCATACTTGTATTTGATTGGACAGTTGGGCAAAGTATACAATAGATGATGGAGTTTTGGCATTTCCGGAACATGGTTCATTTAATTTAGCGGTTTTGAGAAATTTGAGAGAGAGAATGATGAATCTAGAACCGAGACCTAGACCAACACAGTTTGAAGCATTGACAGAATGGGAAGATGAGATGCATGACAGAGAAAGACAGAGAAGTGGCGGAAGGTATAAGTACATGTTTGGTAGATCATATGAACAGGAGAATCATGATGATAGAATGAGGAGATGGCGAAGTGCAAATATGGCTGATGATTTGTTCCCTGTGAGACATGCTGAAGAAGTTAGCAGTAGAAAATGTATGGAAAAGAGAAATAATATCGAGTCAAAAGGATATGGTGTGCATGAATCGGAGGATGATGTTCTTGATTACATGTTTTATAAAAATCCACCCCCTTATCAGTCAGATTCCAACTTATTGACACCAAGTGCCCCAATGAGAGAGACTCCACAGAATATAAAATTTGAATCAGTATTACAAGAGACAGGAAGGACCAATCCTTTAAAAAAATTAGAGCAAACACAACATGGCAAAAGGGGTAATGAAAATTCAGCGGAACTAGCGAAAACCACTTTAGAATTAACTGAAAAGATAAGGGAATTAACAAAAAACTTGAAAGCCGTAACTGTTCCTGTAACCATAGGACCTGTAATGTCTATTTTTGATAAACAGAAGGATAGTGAGCATTGTCTGACGATTCCTTATAACAGTAAAAAATAAACAGAGAAGCCAGAAAAAAATATAGACAAGAACCCATGGAGACAAACAACAAGTATTTCAGATCAAAGTACACCTAAAAATTTGACAGTAAATCAAAGTTTAGTGGATAGAATAATAATGACGACGGAATCACTTCCAGGATCACCAGAGAGATTAGCACAACAAAACACAGAGAGAGATAGTGTAGGGCCTACTTCAGAAGAATTAAGTGAATGGCTAAGGAGTTTGCAGCAAAAAGATAAAGAATCCCAATCTATAGATGTGGCCAAGCTGGAGATTGTTTTGGAAGAGTTAATAGTAGGGACTATCCCCACGGAAAAGCCTATCAGGACGAAGAATTACTATTTTTATGTAAAAGTATAACCTGGAGAGCAAGAAATCTACACGAAAGACTAGAAGAAGTGGCAAATGAAATGGGTATAGACTTCGAAAAGGTAAAAGCTTTACAAAAACCATACAGAGTAGATTTTTCTGAAAAGGAAATTGAAAATCTGAATACCGCAGGACGAACGACTCAGATCAAAGACATAATCCTTTTGTTTAGAAAATGGGGAGATGTAGACAAATGGAAGAGTAGGTGGTTCCGAAAACGAGATAATGCCTCGGACAAAACGTTTGCAGCCTTCCCCGTAAGAGAAAAGGAAAAGGTGGTAATAGAATGTCCCATGAGAGAAATTCCAGGAGGAGGATATGTACATGTCCCTTGGACCAGACAAGACATTTTGTCATTCACCAATGATTTCCCTCGACTACGCGAAAAGCCAGTTTAGTGGTATAGGCAAGTGGATGGGTTCGTAAAGTTATCAAAAGTTTTATGGATTGATTTAAATAGTCTTTTTGACATAATAGTACCAGCAGATTTATGGACAGAGTGCAAAATTATGATTAGCTGGCCTACAAAAGAATACCCTAGGGACCCAAAAACAGGGGCCCCTGACCCCGAAGTCATGAAAAAATATGAACAGGTAATTGCCTTTCTGAAAAACAAAGCACCACCCAAGGAGACTGATTGGGTAAAAATTGACAGGACTCATCAGGAAGCTAAGGAGTCGGTACATGCTTATTATGAGAGGTTAATCCTCGCCTTTAAGCAGTTTAGTGGTGATGAAAATTTGAGTGAAAAAGATTTAAGTCATTTTGTATACCGACTTGTGTATGGGCTACATCCAGAAATAAGTGAAATGATTAAACAGCATACAGTAGACTGGCAAAATAAGAAAATAGATGAAGTACTGAGACATGCAAAATATTTTAGTGATGAAATTGAAGCCAAACAGCGTAAGTTAAAAGAAATAGCTATGTGGGCACAGGTCAAGGTGGCAGAAAGACAGGACGCTCAATTGATTGAACAGGCCAATGGTGCAGGTATGAAACCAAAATTTTATAATGGAAAAGGAAAGGGACAATTTAATATAGAAGAAGCCAAAAAGAAGTGGCCATGTCATATTTGCAGAAGAATAGGGCATTGGAACTTCGAGTGTAAATTTCCCCCGAGTACTAATGGTGATAATGCATCATTGAATTTGCAGGTGCAGAAAGAGGTGAGTTGTCCACCACAGCGACAGCAGCAGGTTGTTGCCCAACAGAATCAGGTGCCAAAACCGCCTTTTCCACAGAGCGTAAATCCTCAGAAATACAGTAATGAGACAGGATTCTACAACGAAGAACAGGTAACTAATCTGTCGCGCGCTAGTGCTGTTTCGCAGTATTGGCTACAACGCGATGAGAGTGAGTCAGAAGAAAGTTATTGACGGTGCCGAGGGGAGGAAGAAGAGTGCGTGCTTGGCACAACTCTAGAAGTAGACCAGACAGGTCCTTTTGTGGATGGAAAGGTAAATTATGAAAATACTACTTTCCTAGTAGATACTGGTGCTACTCGATCCACAGTCAGGTCAGCTGATGTTAAAACCCTTCCTCTCGGACGAAGCAATCCAAGTAGTTTGAGTATCCAACAGACCGATTAAAACGTATCTTACTGAACCAGTAAAGGTTAACATAGGGACATTTTCTGAAATGCACCGCTTTGTCGTGTGTGATTCAAGCCCTGTAAATTTGTTAGGAAGAGATTTGTTGTACAAAATGAATTGCACCATATTTTGCACTACCGATGCTATAGCATTTGAGACCCCTGACGAAGATGTATTGTATGGAATGACTATGGCCAATATGGAAACCGAAATTACTGAAGCATTTGCTGTATTTAACCCTGAAGAGCTACCAAAAGAACTGAAAAAGACAGTAAAGGCAGAAGTCTGGGATTTCACAGGAGAAGATGTGGGATTAATGAAAAATATAGACCCTGTAAAAGTGACAGTGAAAGAAGGAATAAGTTACCCAAATATTCTTCAGTATAAATTGACACCCGAAATAATTGAAGGAATTACTCCTATAATAGTGAAAATGATTAAACAAGGTATTTTGAGAGAAATAATGAGTAGTCTATGTAATTCACCAATTATGGGACTGAAAAAGCCTAATGGAACGTTCAGAATAGTGCAAGATTTGAGCAAAATAAACAAAATAGTTGTGTCATGGTGTCCTATTGTACCAAATCCATCAGCAATTTAGTATCAGATTCCACATGATGCAGAATGGTACACAGTGATTGACCTGTGTCATGCTTTCTTTTCCATCCCATTGCATCAAGACAGTCAGCAGATTTTTGCGTTCCGTTTTGGCGAGCGTATTTTGGCATGGTGCCGAATCCCACAGGGGTATACAGAGAGCCCCTCAATATTTAACCAGATATTGAAAACGTCCTTAGAAGGACTAGAGATGTCCGAGAGCTCAGTACTAGTCCAATATATTGACGATCTGCTTGTGGCGTCAAAAACACAGGAAGCTTGTGTAGAGGATACCATAGCATTGCTAAATCATCTAGCAGATGGAGGACTTAAAGTATCCCCATCGAAATTGCAATTCTGGCAGAAAGATGTACAATATTTAGGCATTAAAATTGAAAAGGACTTAGGAAAATAACAGCAGAAAGAATCGAGATAATAAAAGGAATGAGAGCACCAATGACGCAAAGAGAAGTGAGAATGTTCCTTGGAATGGTAGGATATTGTCATCAGTGGATAAGTAACTTTTCCCTGATTGCAAAACCTTTGGTACGCCTGACGAGAAGTGATGTAAAAGATCCCATTGAATTGAATAAAGAAGAGTTAACAGCCTTTAAACAATTGAGAGACAGTTTGTGTGAAGCACCAGCACTGGGTATGCCTGATTATGAGAAAGAGTTTGAATTGTACTGTAGCGAGAGGAATGGATGTGCACTTTCTGTATTAATACAGATACATGGGAAACTGAGAAGACCAATTGCATATTTTTCTGCTATGCTTGACCCAGTAGCTGTAGCGTTACCTGGTTGTCTGAAAGCAGTGGCTGCCACCTGTAAAAGTCTGGAACAGAGTGAAGGAATTGTGATGGGATATCCTGTGCGAGTGTTTGTACCTCATGATGTGGCAATCCTTCTAACAAGGAGCCGCACTCAGTTCATGACACATAGTCGGCTGACTAAATGTGAAAAAGTCATATTAGGTGCAACAAATGTGAGCCTTGTGAGATGTCTGAATGTGAATCCTTCAACGTTCTTGCCGGATGCTGAGAATGTGGAAGTCAGAGATGACGTGGATCATGACTGTTTGGATGTGCTTGATTTCTGTACCAAACCACGTCCTGATATAAAAGACGTACCATTGACAGAAAGTGACTATGTGATGTTTGTGGATGGATCATGCTTGAGAACAGATGAAGGAAATCTGAGTGCAGCATATGCAGTATGCACAGTTGCAGCAGTGATGGAAGCATCTTACCTAAAAGGAGTAAAATCAGCTCAGGTAGCCGAGCTCTTCGCATTAACAAGAGCATGTAAATTGGGAAAGAATGTGAGAGTGACTGTGATAACTGATAGTTAGTATGGCTTTGGTGTCATGCATGACTTTGGCCAAATTTGGTCACAGAGAGGATTTTTGACTTCAAGTGGAACCCCTATAAAGAATGCTGAAGTAGTTGGGAAATTGCTTGATGCGATACAGCTGCCTAGGCAAATGGCTGTTGTGAAGTGTGCTGCACACTCCAAAACTGGAGATCATGTAGCAGTGGGGAACAGGTATGCAAACGATATGGCTCAATATTGTGCGCGAAACCAGAATTCGGTGAACAGGGCAAAAGAGAAGGAAATGAATTCATGTCCTTTGTTGTTTACTAACATTGTGAATACATGGGAAGAGGTGAGGCAGTTACAGGAAGAAGCAGGAGATGAGGAAATGAGACAATGGGTCAAGGCAGGATGTGCACCAAGGGAAACAGATCATGTGTGGGTCTATCGGGATGGAAGACCAGTTATGCCTGATAGCATGGTGTCAGCTATGGCCCGGATGTATCATGGACAAGCACATGTAGGGAGAGATGCCATGCTTAGACTATTTAAGCAGACATGGTACAATGCAAAATTCAGACTTGTAGCTGAGAGTCTTTGTCAACGATGCCTTATATGTCAGCAGTTCAATCCTGGAAGAAAAACAGTGGTACGTCTAGGAACGGTAGGTCGAGAAGGAGGGCCTTTCACCAGAATGCAAATCGATTTCATTGAGATGCCTCCCTGTAACAGGTTGAGGTATGTTTTAGTGATGGTCTGCCTGTTTTCTAGATGGGTAGAAGCATATCCCACAAGAAGAAGTGATGGAATAACAGTAGCAAAACTGCTTTTGAGGGAGTTCATCCCAAGATTCGGGTTTCCAGTCACAATTGAGTCAGATAGAGGAAAACATTTCCATAATGAAATCATGAAGCTAATTTGTGAAGCATTGAATGTACAACAAAAACTGCATTGCGCCTATCGGCCAGAGGCTTCTGGTGTGGTAGAACAGGTAAATGGCACTATTAAAAACAGATTAGGAAAGATGTGTTTAGCCACAGGACTGAAATGGCCTGATGTCTTGCCTCTGGTACTCATGACTATTAGATCAATTCCAGATAGAAACACAGGTTTGAGTCCCCACTAAATTGAAATGGGGAGAGCAATGAGGCATGTATTCATTCCAGTCAACAAGTTATTGCCTATCTCTGATGACTTGGTGTTGGATTACTGTAAGGGGCTGGCTGACGCCGTACATTCTGTGTTTCATCAGGTTGGATCGAATGCCACCACCCTTGAAAAGAAGCCAGCTCATGATCTGAGCCCAGGTGACTGGGTGAGAATTAAAGTGCACAGAAGAAGGAACTGTTTGGTCCCACGTTGGGGAAACCCACGACAAGTGATTTGAACTACAACAACAGCTATAAAGTGTGCCGGAATAAAGAACTGGATCCATGCTAGTCATACCCTGCGAATTCCAAATCCAGTAGATAACAAGGAAGGAGAGTATTTTGAAGAATCAGAATCCAGCTCTGAATCTGATACTGAAGACAATAGAACAGGAAAAAACTCTGAAAGGGGGGAGTCAGAACCAAATTTGACCGTTGCCCCAGAGAACATTCCCTTGAGAAGAAAGTTGCAGATATCAGACACCAGCTCAGACTCAGAAACGGAACAAGCACAAGTACATACTGGACAAGGGAAAAACAGTGAAGAGACAATAAAAGAGGTTCTCGATAAAGAAATTCCTGATGGAAAGTTGAGAGAAATTCGACCTGAAGTAACAAAAGCAGATGGTCAGGTGCCAGATACAGAGAGTGAGGGAAAGATTTTTGCGGAAGACCCCCGAGGAGTTGTAGGGAATTCAAACATCCAGTTAGAGGAAGGGACAGTTAGTCAGCAGGAAGATTGCGTGCAAGAAACACGAGGAGGGACAGAAGTAGGGAGAATTGAAAAGGTGGTGGAAAGAAAAACAGTTGAAGGTAAAAGTCAAGTTGAAACAGAATCAGAAGATAGTGATGAAGAGGTACCTGAAGTTCGAGTTCTGAGGAAAAGAGCATGGGGAGCTGAGAAGAATGATAAAGGAAATAAATGGAAAAGATCAGCAAAAGATGAAGTTTGGCCAAACAAAATAAAGAGATTGAGATACCGATTGACACGAGTGAATTCACCTAGAGCTGAACAAGTGAATGAGGTATCTAGTCAAGAGAAGTTGAAAGACGAGGGAAAAACGACAACAGAAGATAAGAAGAGAACAAGAAAACCTAACCAGAAGTATAAGTCGCCAGAATGGTCATATGTGGCGCTGCCTGAAATAAAAGAAGAGGCGGATAGCCAAGAAAATCCAGAGGTACTGTACCAGAAGTGGTTGAGGAAGACGAAGAATCAGAAATCCTGAGAGTTATCTTGTCCGACATTGGAGAAGAAACGGATGTTCAGGAAGTTCTGTATCAAGATTGTGAAAGAAAAGTGAAAGACGATCAAATGCCAAACTGAAAAGATCAAAGGTGATACCAATGGAAAGACAATAAAATTACTGGAAGAGACATAACTGATAGAACCAAGTAGGTGCTTAGAGCCTTGGGTTAGACCAAACTAGTTGTGAAGTAAAAGAGGATAAGTCAAAAGACACTGATCATTTTTCGAAATGGCAAACACAGAGAATAGAAAAACTAAATGTATATTTCTTAGAAGGTGGTTAAAAATGTGTTGTTGTTGTACAGGATTACTAATGCTTCTATGGAGTGTTTTGGCTTTGATTATTTAATTTAAAGTTACACTAGAAACAATAGAAGGACATAGTGAGAATAAAACTGATGTAGAAAAGTTACAGAAGGTATATCCGACTAAGATAGATAGAAATTATTTACATAAAGACAGGTCTATAAATGATTTCTCTAACAATGTATTTTCAAAATTACTGTATGAATATGTAAAGACAATGGACGTGAGGGACTGCTACATCTGGATGCAGTTACCTGCATCTGTATCTGAGGGAGTGACCTATCATCACCTCCCAGTAACTTATGGAATAACATGTAGTGTAATAGCAAGTTTGTTTTACAAAATAGGGAAATTAGAATATTACTTTTCAGATGTAGATAACATATTTTCACAAGTACCTGTATTTAACAAATTGAATAAAGTAAAACCTGCAAAGGTATTAGGCGAATTTTTCTTAGAAACTAAAGAATTAACATTAGAGTCTATATTTAGAAATAATCTAACTTGTAGTTTAAAGAAGGAGGAGAAAGTGTTCTTGGATATGGTTGAAGAAAGGAGATTCAAAATGCAAAAGAAAGTATCTGAGGGAAGATAGGAAAGGACAGTCTGGGATGTTGAAAAGGAAAAGCATTTGAAAGGAGAAGCTAGTCCAACAATGGCTTTAGATTGGCCTCAGAAAGGAAAGTTGTGTATTAGAAGGAATCAAACTGCATATGATAATTATTTTTTAGGTAACAGTGATTGCCATGATACATATCGAATCATGGGTGGATGGGGATTTAAAGGAGGAAATGATCCAGTTTTTCCTGGATTATATTTTATCTGCGGGAACAAAGCATATTATCGATTACCAGATCGCTGGTTTGGCACATGTTATGTGTGCCTGGTTTTCCCAAAGATATTCCATGTAGGAAGAGGAAGAGATGGTGTACATGAGTTAGGTAGACAACTAACACATAGAAAGAGAGAAACTTGGTCAGAAATTGTGGGAGACATTTTTGGAGCATTGATACCAGCAGTGGGAATATCTCTGAATGCACATAAAATTAGAAAATTATCAACAGTAGTGGATCGCTTGTCAACAAGCACCGCTGGAAGATTTTTATTGGTAAATACAGAAATGGTTGCCATGCGCGCCATGGTAATGCAAAACCGACTTGCCCTTGATATAATTTTGGCAAAAGAGGGTAGAGTCTGTGGAATGTTGAAAGTTCAACATTGTTGTACTTATATTCCAGACGAAAGTCAAGATCTAAAGTCATACATTAAAAATATAACTGATTTGCATGAGGAAATTCCACCACTGGAGGTTGAAGGTGTTTGGGCAAAGATTCCAAAGAAATTATCCTCTATTAAAGATTTCCTATTAAACTTAGGTAGTACATTTATAGGTAAAATGTTATTTCCACTAACCTGTGTAATTTTTCTAGTATTAGTTTTAAGAATAGGGTGTTTATGTTGCAAAAGAAAGAAAATACAGAAAAACTTAAAAAGAGAAACATTAAGAAAGAAAGAGAATAAAAGACGAGAAAGAGAATTTGAAGAAGTAGAATTAGAAGAAATGAAAGATAGTATATATAGAAAAGCGAGAGAAGAAGAAATTGGGGAGACAGAAATGTGAACTAAAAATCAATGAATTCATTTTCTTTTCATAAAAGTTTACAAAATTTTAGGTATTGTGGTGATAAAATCACCAAAGGGGGGATTGGTCGAGCAGGTAGTGCAAAATTTTGTATACCTCCTCTATTTTTGCATGAAAATACTAATTATATAATCTATTATAATATTATTAAACAAGTGTTGCATGACTACTAATCAACATTATTAGTACTAAACTACACATGGGATTTGCTAATTGCATGACTAAATAACTCTTATAACTAAAATCTGTACGCATATTAACAATAGTATATGTGGTAATAGGATATTGAATGATATATGTTGCTTTTGTGATGTTTGCGTTCCTGATGGGACCGAAAAGGTGAATATAATGGCTCTAAATGTCGCTATATGCTAGATAAATACAAGCACATAGAGGGATTAGCAAGGGGTTAACATTAGAATCACCATTTCTATGAATTAATTACTCTTTTGTGTTTGTTTCGCTTAAGTTGGCATTTGGGCCTAAATCAAAGATGGCCACTGACACCACACGTCGAAGTGGCCACTGTCTCATGAGGCGCGGAGTGAGCTGCGCATGTGCAAGAAATCTCCTAAACCTCGTAGCGACCTTTGCACAGACTGTCCCCGGTCAAGGAGACAAAACGGAACACATGCCAAGACACGGGAACAATCGACCTTACAGTAAACCGGAACAAGCCGATACTTCACTAACCAATGACCTCACCCCTCGATCTGTACTGAAAATCTTGGGATACTGGTTGTACGATCTCAACCAGCCAATCACAACTGCTCTAAAGTTAAAACGTGTATCTTCTATGATTTGTTTTATTATAAAAAGGCTAGTAGAATAGGGAAGGGTACCTACCTACAGCAGCAGCAGCAGATGCCACGTTCGTTGTGACTCCTATTCTGAAGATCCAGATGCTGCCCGACAGCTTGATGACTACAAACTTTTTCTAAAAATCCACAGGCTATGAGATATGCTTGCACGATTTCTGGTCCTTTGATAAATTGGGACTGTAGTGTGCTGAGCAGAGGACTTTGAACTTTGGCCTGCTTTTCGGACAATTTATGACAACATTTGCTTATGCAAAGCTAATGAATCAGAGGACTTCAAATAGCCAGATTAGGTAAATATGATGTTCTGCGATTTACCTGAATTAATCAAGAAATTCTAAACTTTGACGAGACAAATGCAAATATAAATCATTATGATAAATTTAGATAAACCATTATTGATTAATGAGAATTGTTGAGTTTGTGGTTTTTCATTAAGAAAGATAAGGATTCTGAATCTTAAAATGTGTTTTAGCTGGTTCTAAATCATCATCAACCAATCCAACTTAATTGGTCCATTCGACCAAGTGGGAGGAGTGCCTTGATGTTTGAGATTAGGGATCTGTAGGCGAAGGATGTTAATGTATATTTTGTAAAATAACTTTTCTCTCCCTATAGGTTACAAGGTATTTCCCCCACATGTCCAGCGCTTGAATTTCTCATCCCTTCTGTGTGTGTAGACTCGTGAATGGTGACGTGTGTGAGTTGGTGTTATGGGCCCCACCAATGAATGCGTGTATGAATGAGTGTGTATGACGACGGATCTGCGACGTAGGGAGGATATTGGTACATGTTCTCCCCCAATTCCCAGTCTTGCGCTGGATCAGACGCATGGAGGGTTAGACACCTGGATACTAGGAATTTTTCCTGTCACACCCCTGCGACCAATACGTTTAGTGGGTTGGACCAGTTCCTTATATCAGCAACTTTGGTGTCCAGGGTCGAGGAGATAGTGTATCCTCCGAGATATATCTCGGATCATTCCCCTATGCTGTTATTCTATGTGGCGACTTCCAACCGAGGCACTCACTGACCCGCCCTTTGTGGTAAAGTTGGAAGTGGAGATCTCTAACTATTTTAAGACTAATTGGAACTCGGCGTCCTTGAGGGGTATGGAATGGGAGGCGATGAAGGTGGTGGTCCGAGGGTTCTGTCTTGGCACGGCTTATGGGGTTCGACAGCAGCTCGTGAGGGACATTAAAGTACTAGAGGGGAACCTTGCTGGGTTGGAGGTGCTATTACCAGTGAATCCTGGGTGTTTGAATGAGTGGCGAGAAGCACGAGAAGAACTGCTAGCAGCGTTATGTAGACTCGAAAAGTTTCACTACACCACACATCAACAGCTACTACACGCAGAGGACGACCGCTCTGGGGCGTTACTTGCCAGACTGATTAGTACTGAGAAGCTGGTGTCCCCCATCGTACAGATGCAGTCTGCTGATGGGTGTACTCTTTACAGCCAGCAAACAATTCTGGACATCTTAGCTGACCACTTGGCCGGGTTGTATGCGGGATGCCCTATGCCGGTTCTGGACGAAGTGGCAGGGTTCCTCGATATGCTAAACGTGCTTTGTTTGGAAAGAGAGGCCAGCCAATTGCTGGATGACCCAATTTCGAAAGAGGAAATACTGGAAATTATAAAGTCCCAGAAAACAGCAAAAAGCCCAGGGAGTGATGGCCTACCGGACAAATTTTATAAGAAATTTACACCCATTTTGGTGGAACGCCTCTTGGAGGTATATAACGAAGCGTTCCAAAATCGGACACTTCCATCTTCCATGAACGAAGCACTGGTGGTCATGATACCCAAGGAGGACAGGGACCCCAGCTGCCGGGTGTGAGAAGTTGGCCTGATATATGATGTCACTAGTTCTAGTGTACACCCTTTATCAGTCCAAACAACCCTTATGGTGATTGGTTGTAAAGTCAACCTTATAGACCAGCTATCCTAGTGGTAGCATGGACAAGAGCAGTCTTAGGCTAAACTCTGTATGGCATGTGAAGGCAGCTGTTATACCATTACAATCCCTTGAATACCAGATGAAAGGACACCACACCAGATATATATAAAATTAGAATGTATTTATTCTAACATATACCCTCAGCACTCTTTATGAGTTCAGAGGTCTAAGCATAACAATTTCTTAAGTAGCATACGTTAAGTTACACAGGAAAAATACAGTTAGGCCCAGGGGCCACGCAAACCATATACTAAGAAAGTGGTATAAGTACCACGTTACGAACAGGGAGTAGGCCTAGGGCCTCGGGAATCGCTGGGGCTACACTACCCTACCAATGGTTAGGAAGTATGAGGCCCACGGGAAGCGTGTGCAGTGTGGAAACACACACGCGGGTTACATTAAAGTCAATGGGAATGTAGCAATTAGAAATAGGGAGAATCAGGTCACTTCCGAAGTAACTAGGAGGAAGCAACTAAAGACTTTGGGGCCTATGCATCAACAATGCCATTTGCGATTCCTTATTAGCGAAAAATAAGGAATCGCTAATAAGGAATAGCAAAAGGCTATGCATGTAGGAATCGCTATTCAAATAGCGATTCCTTAATATTCCTTATTACCGAATCGGTAATACCGAATCGGTAATAAGGAATACCTACCCATTCATTCCTATGGGCTTGGAGGCCCATAGGAATGAATGTAAAGCCAGTCTGTATTAGCGATTCGGTATTACCGAATCGCTAATAGCGGGAGCACTTTCAAGGGTGCCAGGGTGTCAAAAGGACACCCTGTTGCACCCCTGAAAATGATATGTGCACATATGTTGCACACACACATGCTCTAAGGGCATGTGTGTGCGCAACATGAAACTTTGAAAAATGCACAAAAGTGCATTTTTCAAAGTTTTTGCAAATTACCATGCAGTTCATCTTCATGGTAATTTGCTCCCCCTATTAGCGAAATCGCTAATTTTTTTACTTTGATGCATTGCATTTAAGGAATCTCACTTTGGGATTCCTTAAATGCAATCGCTATTTAAGCAATCGGTATTTAAGGAATCCCTATTTAAAGAATCGCTATTTAAGGATTCCTTAAATAGCGATTTCTGCTTTTGGGTTGATGCATTGGGATTGGGTATTTTTTACTTAATACCGGGAGCTATTACCGAATCGGTATTTTACCGACTGGATTTTGGGTTGATGCATGAGGCTGTTAGACACTTGGATAGTCAATATCCACTGGAGCACCGGAGTACTCGCGTTACCTCACCCACAGGAGACAGGTGCATAGGTGTGAAGATGTGTCGGGTGTCGTCGCTGGATCCTATGGATGCCTGAAGAACAGATGCTGGCAGGCGGCCAGGAGGAAGATGTCCGGGGGATCCAAGGATGGATCTTGAAGGGAGAACACCTGCAAGCAGAGGGGACAAAGTCTGGGTCACTAGCCAGTGACCGTGTGGAACCAGGAAGGAACCAGGCGATGTCGTGCAGAACACAGGTGACGTCTTGAAGCTTGTTTCTGCAGCTGCGTGGACCAGGAGGCGTCGAGGACGTCCAGAACCAGGGTACGAGCTGTCCCACGAAGGATCTTGCTGCTGGCGGAGTCGACGTCCCGATTGGAGTCAACAAGCCTTGGCAAAGGCAACCCACGCGGAAAGGGAAATTAGCTTCAGGGGCAGACCAGGAAGGTCTGAGGTGCTTCTCTTTCACAGGGAAGCAAGGGCCAGTCTGGCGGAGCCAAACCAGCGGTGGAAAGTCAAGGGTTCGTTGTCACTGAGGCTACTAGCCAACGGGCAAGCAACCGGACAGACGCATTGAGCAGGAAAATGCAGAAGGGCCCCACGCAGAACTCGTGGAGTGTGGAGGTCTGATCTTCGGTACAGATGGTGCTCGGGGTTGGGGCTTCTCAATCCACAGAGCACAACTTCGAGGATACCTCAGAAGCTCCGCTGGAAGCTACTCGCCAATTTTCCCAGGTAGCCGGTCCCACGTCTCTCGTCGCCTCCACGGATCTCAGCTTGGCTGTGGATGTGGATCAGGGTCAGAGAAGTCTGGAGGTCAAGGCTCTGGTCAGGCTCTGCAGTCGGTTCCTCGTAGAACTTAGGCAAAGCAAACGGCAGGTCGCTTGTTGGTGCCTGTTTGCACAGGGTGGCCACTCCTTGGCCACAAGGGAGATTCTTCAGTCTTCTTGTCGTTGAATGTCGAAGGTCCAGAGTTTCGTGTCTAGTTTCAGTTCAGGATAATCCAAAATCCTAGGGACTCATCTCCCACTCTTATGCTAATCTGGGGGCTGGGTTACCTGCTAGGTCCCTCCTATGGGTGGGACCAGGGAGGGGGGTGGTTACACCCCCTTCCCTTTGTCCAGTTTCGCGCCAGGACTGGGGCTGGAGTGCCCCAGCACCGGTTTGAACCGGACTATGCATGGGACACCTTGTGTGCCCCAGGCAGTGTCTCGTTTCTTTCATCCCTCCCTGCCCCAATACACTAAGCCCTGTCTAGGGTGGTGCTAGCACCTCCCAAGGCAGGAAACCTATTGTCCAAGCCTCCCTCGCTGGAAGGACTCCCAGCAGCAGGAGGTCAGACTTGTGTCTGCGGCAGCAGCATCCATTTTGTGATGCTGGGGCTCTGGTTAACTTTAACCGGGTAGTAGGTTTTTAACATGTCTTCTCCCTCTAGAAGGGGGGAATACTATCCTCATTGCCAGAAATGGTGTGGGGGTAGTATTCCAAAGTGTTAGACACCTTACACGACATGTTTCAATAAAGCCAAACCATAGTTACCATAACCGCGAGGATTATAAGGCACTTTAAGAGTATATGGTAGGCGATATCATAGAATAGCTATAAGGACATGGTTCCGAAAGCTGCAGACAGGCTCAGCTCATGCTAGAGCACCATCTCACATGTTACCAAGCACTCTGCCTTCAGGATTGTTAAGGCCTGCCATAGGAGTGGCTGAAAGGTTACCCATGTGTCTATATATAAGGTAGGTATAGGAATACTATACCTAAGCAAGGGGTGATTACACGACCTTGCCCCAGCTGAGTGATCAGCCAGTTGTGTCATGATGGGAGGCCAGCCAGGGGTGGCATAATACATGCTGCAGCCCCTGGTAGGCCTAGGGTACACCCATGCCCTGGGTACCTAAGGTACACTGTACAGGGCCCTATAAGGTGATCCTTACCAATTGGGTTATGTACCTAAAGTACATAGTATGAATTTAGAGAGAGAACAGCTGGGCTGTGGGTCTGATTAGCAGGCCCACAGCCACATCTAAGTCGAAAACCACTGAAGCAAAAGCAAAAAGTGGGGTTGACCATA
Source organism: Triturus cristatus (assembly GCF_964204655.1). Lineage (NCBI taxonomy): Eukaryota > Metazoa > Chordata > Amphibia > Caudata > Salamandridae > Triturus > Triturus cristatus. The sequence goes on from NC_140586.1 coordinate 90,077,351, forward strand.
GGAAGCAGACCCTACTCTCCTACACAAACCCCCCCCAACTTAGGGACATTAAACTAACCTTGACCAGTTGAGTCTTCATGTTCTAAGTGGAAATATCTGGAGAGTCCATCTGCATTGGCATGGTCAGTCCCAGGTCTATGTTCCACTGTGAAGTCCATCCCCTGTAGGGAAATGGACCACCTAAGAAGTTTGGGATTTTCACCCTTCATCTGATTTAGCCACAAGAGGGGCTTATGGTCTGTCTGAATCTTGAAGTGAGTGCCAAACAGGTATGGCCTCAGCTTCTTCAGGGCCCAAACCACAGCAAAGGCCTCCCTCTCAATAGCTGACCAACGTTTCTCTGTAGGGGTCAGCCTTCTACTAATAAAAGCAATGGGCTGGTCTTGACCATCTATATTCAGTTGGGAAAGAACAGCTCCCACACCCAACTCAGAAGCATCTGTTTGGACAATGAATTCTTTGGAGTAATCTGGACTTTTCAGAATAGGTGCAGTGCACATGGCCTGCTTTATGTCATCAAATGCCTTCTGACAGCTTACTGTCCACTGAACTTTCTTTGGCATCTTCTTGGAGGTCAAGTCATTAAGTGGTGTCACAGTGGACCCATAGTTCTTAACAAACTTTCTGTAGTACCCAGACAGGCCCAAGAAAGCTCGGACCTGTGTCCGGGTAATTGGAGGAGTCCAGTCCTTTATGGTCTGGATCTTGCTCTCCAGTGGTTGAACCTGACCCCCACCTACTAGGTGGCCCAGGTACACAACCTTGCTCTGCCCTATCTGGCACTTGGTGGCCTTGATAGTGAGGTCTGCCTTTTGCAGGGCCTCCAAAACATTCCTCAGGTGGACCAGGTGATCCTCCCAGGTGGAGCTAAAGACAGCAATATCATCAAGATAAGCTGCACAGTAGTCATCCAGGCCTGTAAGGACTTGATTCACCAACCTTTGGAAAGTGGCAGGTGCATTCTTCAAGCCAAAGGGCATTACCACAAATTGATAATGTCCTCCTGGGGTTGAGAAAGCAGTTTTGGCCTTTGCACTCTCAGCTAGTCTGATTTGCCAGTAGCCTGCTGTCAGGTCAAATGTACTCAGAAACTTGGCCGCTGCCAATCTGTCAATGAGCGCATCTGCCCTAGGTATTGGGTGGGCATCTGTCCTAGTGACAGCATTGAGACCTCTGTAATCTACGCAAAACCTCATCTCTCTCTTACCATCTTGGGTGTGAGGTTTTGGCACAAGAACTACAGGACTAGCCCAAGGGCTCTCCGAAGGTTCAATGACTCCCAGCTCCAACATCTTTTGTACCTCGATCTTTATGCAGTCCCTGACATGGTCAGGTTGCCTGTAGATTTTACTCTTCACAGGCAGACTGTCACCAGTGTCGACCTCATGGGTGCACCAGTTTGTCTCACTTGGGGTCAGTGAGAACATATGTCTATAGGCCTGTAGAATTTGTCTGCAGTCCTGTTGCTGATGGTTAGTGAGGCTGTCAGAAAAGACCACACCATCAACTGAACCATCATCAGGGTTCTGAGTCAGCAGGTCTGGGAGAGGGTCACTCTCTTCCTCCTGCCCCTCATCTGTAGCCATGAGCAAGCCCATGTCTGCCCTGTCAACATATGCCTTTAACCTGTTGACATGAAGCACCCTATGGGGGCTTCTGGGAGTCCCAAGGTCCACCAAGTAGGTGACTTCTCCCTTCTGTTCAACAATAGTGTGGGGTCCAGACCATTTGTCCTGGAGTGCTGCTGGGGCCACTGGCTCCAACACCTACACTTTCTGTCCTGGCTGGTACACAGTCAGCACAGCCTTTTGGTCATGCCAAGCTTTTTGGAGTTCTTGGCTTGCCTCAAGGTTTTTAGAAGCCTTCTTTATGTACTCTGCCATCCTTGAGCGGAGGCCAAGCACATAATCCACTATATCAAGCTTGGGTTGTCTGAGAGGTCTCTCCCATCCTTCCCTTACTAGACATAGGGGTCCCCTCACAGGATGCCCAAACAAAAGTTCAAAAGGGCTGTAGCCAACCCCCTTTTGTGGAACCTCTCAGTAAGCAAACAGAAGGCAGGGTAAAAGGATGTCCCATCTTCGCCTAAGCTTGTCTGGTAAAACTTTTATCATCCCTTTTAGGGTCTTGTTGAACCTTTCCACAAGCCCATTGCATTGTGGGTGATAGGGGGTATTGAATTTGTAGTTAACACCACACTCCTTCCACATTGCAGTTAAATATCCTGACATGAAGTTGGCACCTCTGTCAGAGTCAACCTCCTTTGGAAACCCCACTCTGGAGAACACTCCAAGTAGGGCCCTTGCCACAACAGGAGCTGTTGTGGTCCTCAGGGGTATAGCTTCTGGGTACCTGGTGGCATAGTCCACTATCACCAGTATGAATCTGTGCCCAGATGCTGTTTGGGGGTCCATTGGTCCAACAATGTCTATCCCCACTCTCTCAAAGGGAACCCCTACCACTGGTAGTGGTATTAGGGGGGCCTTTGTGGTGCCACCTGATTTGCCACTGGCTTGGCAGGTGACACAGGAGCGACAAAACTCCTTGGTATCTTCTGACATGTGAGGCCAGTGAAAGTGAGGGACAAGTCTGTCCCAAGTCTTATTCTGGCCTAAGTGTCCTGCAAGGGGAATATCATGGGCCAAGGTAAGAAGGAAGCCTCTGAAACTCAATTGTATGACCAACCTCCTGGACACACCAGGCTTGGGGTCTCTAGCCTCTGAGTACAGCAGCCCTTCATCCCAATACACTTTATGGGTACCTTGAGCATTCCCTGCAGCCTCAGCAGCAGCCTGCTGTCTGAGGGGTTCAAGAGAAGGACATTCTAATTGTGCCTGCCTCAGATCTGCCCTCGAAGGTCCCCCTGTCCCAAGAAACTCAACCTGGTCAGGTTCCAGTTCTTCTAGGACAGTTCCTTCAGGGCTCTCAGAATCATCCTCCTGTGAGGGCTGATTTTCTACCTGAGGCAGGGGGGAAGGCACAGCCTTAACCCTACTGCTCTTTCTCTTGGGTTGTGTCTGGTCCATTGTCCCAGGATCCAGCACTTGTTCAGTGTTGCATTTTTTTGCCTGTGACCTAATCACAGCAAGGACATGTGCATCTAATCCCAGCATTTCTGCATGGGTCCTATACTCCACTTCGGCCCAAACTGAACTTTCAAGGTCATTTCCCAACAGACAATCTACAGGAAGGTCTGAACTTACCACAACTTTCTTGAGGCCAGTTACCCCTCCCCAGGAGAAGTTAACAATTGCCACACTATGGGAGGTAGTGGCATTGCTAGCGTTGGTCACTAGGTAATTCTCACCTAGCATGATCTGTCCAGGGTCCACAAAGGCAGGAGTCACCATTGTGACACTAGCCCCAGTGTCCCTGTAGGCCTGAGCTATTCTCTCATTGATAAAAGGAGTCTGTCTGTACTTGCCCAGGTTACTGGGGCTCACAGTAGAGGACAAAGCTATGTCCCCATCACAGATCAGAACAGCCTGAGTTGGTATTCTGACTAGGCCAGAATCCACTTCAGTTCCCAGTGTTAACCCTATTACACCCTTTTGCTGGGAACCACCACTTACAGCTGGACTAGGCGGTACAGTTGCCTTAGGGGCAATGGTGGTTGGGGGCTTGTCCTTTTTGGTGCATTCACTATAACAATGGGAATTGGACTTACAATAGTTACACCAAGGTTTCTTTTGGCCATCTTTCTTTTTATCCTTTTTGGGACCACCCTCCCCCTGAGCCTTTTGGGGGCCTGGTGAAGACTTCTGGTCTTTTGCTTTCTGCTCATTACCCTTCTGGTCTGCCTTTTTCTGATCACCGCCCTGGTTCTGGTTTTTCTGCTTAACTCTAGTCCTGTCCCACCTATCTGCCTTCTTTCCCAATTCTTGGGGAGAAGTTAGGTCAGAATCAATCAGGTGTTGATGCAGCAGCTGGTTTTGACAGTTGTTAAGGATTTGTTCTCTCATGATCAAATTATACAATCCTGTATAGTCCTTAACCTTACTACCCAATAACCAGCCTTCCAAAGCCTTAGTGGCACAATCTACAAAGTCAGTCCAGTCCTGAGTCTGTGTCTTCTGGGTATCCCTGAACAACAACCTGTATTGTTCAGTGGTTAGGCCAAACGCATCAATCAGAGCACTCTTCAGGACAGTGTAATTGTCAGCATCCTCATCACTAACTGTGAGGAGCTTGTCTCTACCTTTCTCAGAGAAGGAGAGCCACAAGATAGCTGCCCACTGACTTTGGGGTACCTGCTGTACTTTGCAAGCCCTCTCCAAAGCAGTTATCCATTTGTGGATGTCATCCCCACACTTGTAGGGAGGGACAATCTTGCTCAGGTTTCTATTGTCATAGGTCCTGTCTCTATCCTTAGGGATAGTGCTGCCACCAGTGGGTTCTAACCCACTTAACTTTTGCTCTCTGGCCAGAGCAAGTCTCTCTTTGGCAAGGGCAAGTTCTTCCCTTTCAATCCTCAGATTGACTTCCCTCATTCTGTGGCCTTATGCTCTTTTCTCTGTGGAGAAGTCATTCCCCTGTGAGAAGAGGCATTGCAGCCATTAGAGATATGGGAGTGAATAGATTCCCTGGAAGGGGATCTTCCTCTCTTATTTCTCTGGTTAAGTCCACTTGAGGGTCTGAATGGGGGGACCCCATTCTGACTCCCATGTAGGCTTATGTTAGCCTGACTAAGTCTTCCAACTTGGACCTGGCTGTCTACCTCATCTCCTGAAGTCCCTTCTGACTCATCTTGATCAGTATTGTGAGGGGAGTCTTCTGTAGAGGGCAGGCCCTCATTTGTACCTAAGGTACCATCCTGGGAGGCTCTCTGAGCATCATACTCTTTGAAGATCTCCACTAGATGAATGAGGGTAGGGTTGGAACCCTGTTTTAACTTTCTGGAGGTACACAATTGTCTCATCTCCTGAAAAGTTAGGGTATCATATCTAGAGGGTATCTTTCTAGGATATCCCCCTCCTGAGAGAGAATCATCTTGATCTCCTCTCAGAGACATGATCTAGTGAGGGTGTGTGCACCTACCTACACTAGTTGTATCTACTAAAACCTCTCTAGTAGTTGTAGTAAGGGTGTGCTAGGCCCTTCAACCTACAACAACTAAGTTCAGTAGAACTTAAGTATTCTAAGATTTTGTTTTATATGTACCATACAGTACCTAATGTGATCTTTCAATTTGATATCTCAAGATTATAATGGTATCACAACAGCAAGCTCAGATCCCAACCGCTGCTCACCAATGTGAGAAGTTGGCCTGATATATGATGTCACTAGTTCTAGTGTATACCCTGTATCAGTCCAAACAACCCTTATGGTGATTGGTTGTAAAGTCAACCCTATAGACCAGCTATCCTAGTGCCAGCATGGACAAGAGCAGTCTTAGGCTAAACTCTGTATGGCATGTGAAGCCAGCTGTTATACCATTACAATCCCTTGAATGCCAAATGAAAGGACACCACACCAGATATATATAAAATTAGAATGTATTTATTCTAACATATACCCTCAGCACTCTTTATGAGTTCAGAGGTCTAAGCACAACAATTTCTTATGTAGCATACGTTAAGTTACACAGGAAAAATACAGTTAGGCCCAGGGGCCACGCAAACCATATACTAAGAAAGTGGTATAAGTACCACGTCACGAACAGGGAGTAGGCCTAGGGCCTCGGGAATCGCTGGGGCTACACTACCCTACCAATGGTTAGGAAGTGGGAGGCCCACGGGAAGCATGTGCAATGTGGAAACACACACACGGGTTACATTAAAGTCAATGGGAATGTAGCAATTAGAAATAGGGAGAATCAGGACACTTCCGAAGTAACTAGGAGGAAGCAACTAAAGACTTAGACACTTGGATAGTCAATATCCACTGGAGCACCGGAATACTCGCGTTACCTCACCCACAGGAGACGGGTGCATAGGTGTGAATATGTGTCGGGTGTCGTCGCTGGATCCTATGGATGCCTGAAGAACAGATGCTGGCAGGCGGCCAGGAGGAAGATGTACGGGGGATCCAAGGATGGATCTTGAAGGGAGAACACCGGCAAGCAGAGGGGACAAAGTCTGGGTCACTAGTTAGTGACCGTGTGGAACCAGGAAGGAACCAGGCGATGTCATGCAGAACACAGGTGATATCTTGAAGCTTGTCTCTGCAGCTGCGTGGACCAGGAGGCGTCGAGGACGTCCAGAACCAGGGTACGAGCTGTCCCATGAAGGATCTTGCTGCTGGCGGAGTCGACGTCCCGATTGGAGTCAACAAGCCTTGGCAAAGGCAACACACGTGGAAAGGGAAATTCGCTTCAGGTGCAGACCAGGAAGGTCTGAGGTGCTTCTCTTTCACAGGGAAGCAAGGGCCAGTCTGGCGGAGCCAAACCAGCAGTGGAAAGTCAAGGGTTCGTTGTCACTGAGGCTACTAGCCAACGGGCAAGCAACCGGACAGACGCGTCGAGCAGGAAAATGCAGAAGGGCCCCACGCAGAACTCGTGGAGTGTGGAGGGCTGATCTTCGGTGCAGATGGTGCTCGGAGTTGGGGCTTCTCAATCCCCAGAGCACAACTTCGAGGATGCCTCAGAAGCTGCGCTGGAAGCTACTCGCCAATTTTCCCAGGTAGCCGGTCCCACGTCTCTCGTCGCCTCCACGGATCTCAGCTTGGCTGTGGATGTGGATCAGGGTCAGAGAAGTCTGGAGGTCAAGGCGCTGGTCGGGCTCTGCAGTCGGTTCCTCGTAGAACTTAGGCAAAGCAAATGGCAGGTCGCTTGTTGGTGCCTGTTTGCACAGGGTGGCCACTCCTTAGCCACAAGGGAGATTCTTCAGTCTTCTTGTCGTTGAATGTCGAAGGTCCAGAGTTTCGTGTCTAGTTTCAGTTCAGGATAATCCAAAGTCCTAGGGACTCAGCTCCCACTCTTATACTAATCTGGGGGGCTGGGGTACCTGCTAGGTCCCTCCTATGGGTGGGACCAGGGAGGGGGGTGGTTACACCCCCTTCCCTTTGTCCAGTTTCGCGCCAGGACTGGGGCTGGAGTGCCCCAGCACCGGTTTGAACCGGACTATGCATGCGACACGTTGTGTGCCCCAGGCAGTGTCTCGTTTCTTTCATCCCTCCCTGCCCCAATACACTAAGCCCTGTCTAGGGTGGTGCTAGCACCTCCCAAGGCAGGAATCCTATTGTCCAAGCCTCCCTCGCTGGAAGGACTCACAGCAGCAGGAGGTCAGACTTGTGTCCGTGGCAGCAGCATCCATTTTGTGATGCTGGGGCTCTGGTTAACTTTAACCGGCCTGCCATAGGCGTGGCTGAAAGGTTACCCATGTGTCTATATATAAGGTAGGTATAGGAATACTATACCTAAGCAAGGGGTGATTACACGACCTTGCCCCAGCTGAGTGATCAGCCAGTTGTGTCATGATGGGAGGCCAGCCAGGGGTGGCATAATATATGCTGCAGCCCCTGGTAGGCCTAGGGTACACCCATGCCCTGGGTACCTAAGGTACACTGTACAGGGCCCTATAAGGTGATCCTTACCAATTGGGTTATGTACCTAAAGTACATAGTATGAATTTAGAGAGAGAACAGCTGGGCTGTGGGTCTGATTAGCAGGCCCACAACCACATCTAAGTCGAAAACCAGTGAAGCAAAAGCAAAAAGTGGGAGTAACCATAGGAAGCAGACCCTACTCTCCTACACCGGGGGTCATACAGACCCATTTCCTTGTAGAACATAGACATAAATGTTCTCAGCGGGATTATGGCGGCTCGACTGCAACCACATATGCAGCATGTAATTCATCCTGACCAAGCGGGGTTTATCCCCAAACGCAGCACGGCCCATAATTTGCGAAGGCTAATCCACATGTGGCACTCCCCCTTCTTGCAACAAGAGGACTGTGCCCTGATGTTACTTGATATTGAACAAGCGTTCAACTCGGTGGGTGGGTGTATCTGTAGGAGGTCCTGTGTGTAATGGGTGTGGGGACACAATTCCTGAAATGCGTGCAGTTATTATACTCGGAACCCCGTGCCAGAATCAGAGTGGGGAGATTAGTATTGAAAGCCTTTAGACTGCAATGCAGCACTAGACAGGGATGCCCGTTGTCGCCACTTCTCTTTGCCATGGCAATGGAACCTCTAGCGGCGGACCTAAGAAAGGAAATGGAGGCCTTTGGGATCCCACTGGGTGAGACTAATCATGTGGTGTCCATGTACGCAGACGGCGCCCTGGTGTACCTCCGAAACCCTGCTCAGGCAATACCAACACTACTCGATGTCCTTGAACGGTTTGGACACATGTCAGGGCTGCAAATTAACTCAGGGAAGTCGAAATTAATTCCAATGGGGAAACTGGCTTTTCTCCCGGATGGGGATTACCGGAGATGGGCCTCCCATGGGTAAGGAACGCGCCTAGATACCTGGGGATCAGACTGGTGGAAACGGTGGAACAGTACTTGACGCATAACATTGGGAAAATCATTGAGGGATTGCAGGGTTCGGTGAGCTTCTGGCGGGAATCACCCCTGTCCCTTAGGGGGAGGATTGCCACAGCTAAAAAGGTAGCCCTACCCAGTTGCCTCTACGCGATGCAACATTCCTTCTTTAAGATCCCCGGCGTTTCTTCGTAACGTTGGACAGGCTTCTGATAGAGTTGCTTTGGGGGTCTAAGCGCAAAAGGGTAAGCCTGGCCACTCTTCAGAGAACTTGGCAGACGAGAGGACTGGAAGTTCCGTGTCTGGAATTTTATTATATGGCTTCACAGCTGCAGCATGCTATACATTGGTTGGACGACAATGGGAATTGGGAGAAGACCCTGCTGGCGGGGACCTACGGGAACAGAATGCTCCCTGAGCTGCTAATGCTGGGAGCACAGGTACCTCTGACAAGCCCATATATTGTTCGGTATGTAGCAGAAATATAGGATCTCGTAGTCCGGGGAGTGTTAAGAAGGGCTCCCTCTGCCCCGGACATGCCCTTGTGGGTTGTTCGACCCTTTCACCAGATCTTCGCATCTATGTCGGTGCACAGGTGGCGGGAAGGGGGGGGCGTGGCTTGGACGCCGATCGGGATGGCGGCGTGAGCCTGCAGCTCCGAGCCTGATCCCGTCAATACTCCTGTATTATCTGCCGAGAGGGGCTATCGGCTGAGCGGATTGCCGGTGCGGAGCGCCGGGGCTGCTGGGGCCGCAGGCGGGGAGACTGCGGAGGGCCGGGAGCGGTGTGGAGCCCGAGGCCGGAGATCCGGAGCGCAGTGCTCGGCAGGCAAGATGGCGGCGGCCCCGACTTCGGAGCCCTGACGAGGAAGACGGAGGGACGTGGCCGGAGGGAGACGGGGACGGCCCCAGCTGTGTGGGACGCCGGTGGCTTTCAGGTGCCCCTGGGACTGGGAGCTGGGGGCTGGGCCCCCGGTCCCGAGTGAGGAGCGCTGTGTCGGTGCTGCCCCTCCCCCCGCGTGGAGAGCGACGACCGCCTGGGCTGGCGCGGCGCCCGGATGAGAACAGGGACGGCGGAGGTGACTGCGGCGTGTTGCCAGTGGGCGAGGTGAGGGGCCCCCCAGGACTACGGTGTTGACCCCGCTGGGCGGATAGCCCTGGCCAGAAATCGAAGTGGGTCATAAGACGGAGGGGTCCGGACTGGCGACCGACGCTGCGGGGAGCGGAAGACGGGCTGGAACGGAGCTGCCGAAGTGGGAGTAGGGGGAGCCGGCCGCGGAGGGGCCCTCTGACAGCCAGAAGGAGGCACATGGGCTGCGATTGCGGCGGCCCTCGGGGGTAGCGGCCGCGCAGGGCAGCGGACTTTGGAGCGGCTGGGTGGGGGCCCCACTGCGACCCCCTTGAGTGGGGACACCCGCCGAGCAGATGGCGACCAAGGATGCTGCGCCACAGATGCCGGTGGGGCACGGCCGGGGTGCGGAGTCGGCCGCGGATGGCGGGGCCCAGGATGAATCGGAGGGCTCGGCGCAGGAACGGCGCCTGAACAAACGGCTGGACGGTATCCTGGAGGCGATCACGGCCACTAAGGAGGCCCTGCATAACGACATTGCGCAGGTCGCCACTGGACTGGGTCTCTTGCGGGCGGACCATGCCAAGTTGTCGGACCGAGTTAAGGATAATGAGATGAAGCTACAGGAGCTCGGGCCTGCGGTGGCGGCCGCGGACCATAAACTCGCCGACATCATGGGCCGTTTGGCGATGCTGGAGAGACGGGCGGAGGACGCCGAAGGCCGCAATCGTAGGAACAACGTACGGGTGGTGGGCCTCCCGGAAAACAGCGAAGGGGAGGATGCGGTGGCGTACATGGAAAATTGGTTCAAAACAGTGGTGGCCCCGGAGGGGCTCTCCCCCTTCTTCTCCCTGGAACGAGCGCATAGGGTTCCGGCCCGCCCGCCGCCGCCGGGCCGCCCGCCCCTGCCGATGCTGGTCAGACTCTTGCATTACAGGGACAGAGATTTGTTGATCCAGAGGGCACGATCGGAGGGCCCCTTTCAGGTGGCGAATAGCCCGGTGACGGTGTTCCCCGATTACACGCAGGAGGTCCAAAAACATAGAGCTTATTTCCTGGCAGTGAAAAAGGAATTGAGGGCCGAGGGGCTACAGTACTCCCTGCTTTTCCCGGCAAAACTGAGGGTGATTGTGGGCGATACGACTCACTTCTTTCAGACTCCGGATGAAGCGGGGGCATGGCTCGAGTTGCATCGCGCTGGCACGGACCGCACGGGGAAAGGCGCGAGGGCGAGGCGCCGGCCGACTCAGGTGCGGAAATCCCAACGCATCTGCAAACGTGATAACCTCAGGAGAGGGTTGCGAGAAGACCAGCTGGCGGAGGACAGGCGGGGAGCGCTGGCGGCCACGGCGATCCTCACGGGCTCCCCGCAAGTACGGATGTCGGTGGGTTCAGACACTGGGGACGATGGTGGGCAGTCCGGCGGTGAACTTTCGGAGGTGGAGAGCTCAGGAAGGCCGGCGGTCACCCCACAGACGGCGGATGGACTCTTCAATGGCTGACACGGGGAGAGGGGGGCCTTCCTGGTGGCTCTGAACCCGGCGGAGCGCCCGGGGGCTCCGCGAAGTGGAAGGTACTGTGCTGCTGGACATGTGGGATCATGGGCTGGGGGCGCGGGCTGGGCCCGGTCTGGATCGGCTCTGAGGCAACCCCTTGGGGCCCTTAAGGCTTTCTGTGGTAACGACCACAGAGTAGGGACTGTTTGGTGGGTTGCTGGTTTGGATGGGGGCTGATATGGTGTTATTGGGTCCTGTTCTGGGGAGAGGGGAGGGGGGAGTTTGTTGGGGTGTTTTGGTTAAGGGGTTATACTGCTTGGTTGGGGGTGCTCACTGGGTCGTTGGCTGAGAACTGGCTACAATGGGGACGTTACCTAACGTGAAATGCCTAACATGGAATGTCCGCGGGCTCCGGACCATGACGAGGAGGTATAAGGTGCATGCCCAGCTGGTGAGGCGAGGCATCCAAATTGCTTTCTTGCAGGAAACGCATTTAACCAAGCAGGAACATGCCGCGCTGCAGAGGAGATGGCATGGTCAGGTGTTTGGCACCACGTACTCGGCGTTTGCCAGGGGAGTGTTGGTGTGGGTGAGAGCAGGGGTCCCATTCCAGGCTACAAATCAGTTGGTAGACCCTGAGGGTAGATATGTGGTGGTGGAGGGGCGGTTGTATGGCCAGGATGTGGCACTGTGTAGTATATATGCCCCTAATGTGGATCAGGCGCGCTTCTTTGCTGACCTGACGGGATCGCTGGCGCACTTCCTGGCGGGTCCCATTCTGATAGGAGGGGACTTTAATTCGATAACGGATGTGGAGTTAGATAGGTCGCATCCGCCGCTGGCGGACTCCCCGGTGCGCCGGTTAGCGGCGCACAGGGCGGACTGGCAGGAGAGGTGGGGACTGGTTGATGTGTGGCGGGAGCAGCATCCTGGCGATAGGGACTACTCCTTTTTCTCCGCGTTGCATGCGCTGCACGTCCGGATAGACTCCATTCTGTGTAGTGGTTCGCTGGCTCCCAAAATGGCACATACGGAGTACCTAACTAGAACTGTCTCTGATCATAATCCGTTGTTGCTGACGCTGCAGTGGCAGAGGCAGAGGTCGGCAATTCCGACGTGGAGGCTGCGACCAGAGACATTAGAGGATCCGGTGTTTAGGGATGCGGTCCTGCAGGGCATTGAACGGTACTTTAGCGAGAATGAGGGATCAACTGCCGCGAGAGCGATTGAATGGGATGCCATGAAGGTGGTGATCAGAGGAGTTTGCATGGGCCGGTTTTCGAATGTGCGGACGACTGTCCTGGCTGACCTGGCGAAGGCGGAGGGGTTGTTGCGGGACTTGGAGCGGCGCAGGCCTGAGCGACCAGAGTTACAAGATAGGCTGCTAGAGGCGAAGGAGCTGGTGGCGACTGAAACGGAGCGACTGAGGTGTTTTGATTACAAGTTGTATGCTGCGAGAGTGCATGCGGAGAGGGACAAGGTGGGAACGCTCCTGGCCCGGCTTGCCAACCCCGAACCCAGAGGTTGCCCGGTAATGAGTATAGGCACAGAGACGGGGGAGGTAGTTTACACGCAAACGGCGGTCCTGGGGCGCTTTCGGTCTTATTATGCGGGACTTTATGAGAGCCGGCGGGGGGCGGAGGGCCCTCCAGTAGCCGACTTCCTGGGGACTACTCATCTCCCGAGGCTGGAGGCCGAGACTGCGAAGGTACTGGGTGGACCCATCACGCTCTCAGAAATCAGGGTGGCTATCAAACACATGGCCAGAAAGAAAACGCCGGGGGTGGATGGGCTGCCGATTGAATTTTATGCGCAATTTGTCGATGTACTGGCGCCCAGGCTCTTGCAGGTCTATGCGGAGGCCTTGACGCTGGGGAGATTACCTAAGTCGCTGCGGGAAGCGCTCGTGGTACCGCTGCTGAAACCGGGTCGGGACGCCTCGGATGTGACCTCGTATAGGCCACTATCCATGCTGACGGTCGACTATAAAATATTGAGTCGCATCTTGGCTACTAGATTGCTCCCACACATGACCCGGCTGGTGCATGAGGACCAAGCTGGATTTATCCCCACTAGGAGCACAGCCATGAATGTTCGGCGTCTGGTCCGCATAGTGGACAGTGTTTGGGACCCGGCCCAGAAGCCGGCGGTGCTCTCAGTAGATATCGAAAAGGCCTTCGACTGTTTAGAGTGGGGGTACCTCGACGCGGTACTGGAGCGAATGGGCCTGAGGGAAGGGTTTGGGCGGTGGACGAGGGTCCTTTATTCCGCAGCGTCGGCCCGAGTACGACTGGGATCGGTGGTTTCCTCGGAGTACCCGGTGCGCAGGGGTACGAGGCAGGGCTGTTCGTTGTCCCCCCTGTTGTTTGCCCTGGCGATGGAACTGCTGGCGATGCGGGCAAGGACGGGGGCAAGTTTTGGCGGGGTCCGGAGCGGGGAGACGACGCACTATATTTCATTGTACGCGGACGATCTTCTGCTGTACCTCGAGAACTCGGAGGACGCCCTGGGGAGGGCTATGGAATTGCTGTCGAGCTTTGGGGAACTGTCGGGTCTCAGGGTAAATTGGAATAAAACTTGTGTCTTCCCGCTGCGGGCAGATGTCCCATACCCCCCGCTCACGGAGGAGGTGGCGTGGGAGGCCACGTGCTTCACTTATTTGGGGGTCAGGATCTACCGCGACGTTGGGGACCTGTTGGAGGGCAACATAGGGCGTGGCGTGCGGGCCTTGAAGGGATGCATGACCTTTTGGGCCTCCCTCCCGTTGTCGGTGCTGGGCCGGGTGGCCCTGTTGAAGATGGTGGCCCTGCCGCGGCTGCTTTATTATTTCCGCACCCTGCCGGTCTGGATCCCCCCGCGCGTCTTTGCGGAGCTGAGATCGCTGGTGGTCGGCTTCCTGTGGGGGGGGGGGGGCGGCGGCGGGTAGCCTTGGAGACCTTGGTGCGACCCAAACTCGACGGCGGATTAGCGGTCCCCGACTTTGAACTGTACTACCTGGCGGCGCAGCTACAGGTACTGACGCAAAATGTCGCTAGAGTCTTTAGAGGCCCTGAGCACGAGAGGGACTCCGGGATCCAGTGACACGTTTTATCCTACATAGTCCTGCAACAGGCGCTGGACTTACGAGACCTCACCATAGAGGAGAGAACCCTCCAGCAGTGCTGGCGCAGGAGCATGAGGAGAGCGAAGGCGGTGCACCCGTACACGCCAGAGATCCCGCTGGGGATGCTGACAGCGTTGCCGCATGGAGGCGATTGGTCGCCGCTGGCGGAGTGGGAAGAGCTGGGATTCCAAATGGTGGGAGACCTGTATGTGGACGGGGCGTTAACGCCATTTGGGGTGCTGCAGGAACAGTTTGGCCTCCCGGATGGGAGTTACCTGTTACACGCGGCGGTGTGCGCGGCGGTACAGCGGCACTGGAGGGAGGGCCTGGTGGAGCCCGCCGTGGTTCAGACCTGCCAGTATGTGGTGATGGCGGCGGGGAGAGTTAAGGCGGTCACCTGCATCCATTCCAGGCTGCTACGGGAGGGGCTGGGACCGCTCGCGGCGCTGAAGGAGAAGTGGGAGGGGAGTATAGGTAAACCCATCCCGGACGCGGTGTGGAGTCATATTCTGCGGAGAACATGGAAGGGGAGTAGCATAGCATAGCAAAACACTACAAAACATAGCATAGCATAACACAACACAACAAATCACAGCATAGCATAACAAAAAAAACATAGCATAGCAAAACATAGCAAAGCATAGCATAACAAAACAAAACAAAACATAACATAGCATAACAAAACAAAACATAGCATAGCATAACAAAACAAAGCATAACAAAACACAACAAAACATAGCATAGCATAACTAAACAAAACATAGCATAGCATAACAAAACACAACAAAACAGCATAGCATAACAAAAAATAGCATAACAAAACAAAACATAGCATAGCATAAAGCATAGCATAACAAAACAAAACATAGCATAACAAAACATAGCATAGCATAACAAAATACAACAAAACATAGCACAGCAAAACATAGCATGGCATTACAAAACATAGCATAGCATAACAAAACACAGCAAAACATAGCATAGCATAACAAAACAACATAGCATAGCATATCAAAACAAAACATAGCATAGCATAACAAAACGTAGCATAGCAGGACAAAACACAAAATATAGCATAGCATAACAAAACAAAGCATAGCATAACAAAACATAGTATAGCATAACAAACCATAGCATAGCATAACACAACAAAACATAGCATAGCATAGGAAAACATAGCAAAGCATAGCATAACAAAACAAAACATAGCATAGCATAACAAAACAAAGCATAGCATAACAAATCACAACAGCACAGCATAAAAAAACATAGCATAGCAAAACAAAACACAACATAGCATAGCATAACAAAACATAACATAACAAAACACAACAAAACATAGCATAGCATAACGAAACTAAACATAACATACCATAACAAAACACAATAAAATAGCATAACAAAAAATAGCATAACAAAACAAAACATAGCATAGCATAACAAAGCATAGCATAACAACACAAAACATAGCATAGCATAACAAAACATAGCATAGCATAACAAAATACAACATAGCATAGCAAAACATAGCATAACAAAACAAAACACAGCATAGCATAAAAAACATAGAATAGCATAGCATATCAAAACATAACATAGGATAACAAAGCATATCAAAACAAAACATCGCATAACAAAGCATAGCATAGCATAACAAAACATAGCATAGCATAACACAACACAACAAATCACAGCATAGCATTGTGGAAATGTGGATTTTCCCGATCAGTTATGTCCCCTATCTTGGACCCCAACGGTTCTAATTGCATGTCACAAGTACATGTATGTTCCCTCCAGTTCCAGTTTCCAAGACGCAAACATATGTGTGTCTACCGTCGACATGTTCTCTGTCAGATCCGCCATCAATGGGCTGGATATTCGATTCCTAAGTATAAAAGGCCACCGACTTTATATGGCTAAGTTACTCCATTTTTACAGCTCAGGCAAGTAGGCCCGATTCTGTCCTTAAAGCCTTCCCTGCTCTCTGTCTCTGACAGCTTCAGCTTGAGCTCGCATCTGTATCCATGAACTTTGTCCTACTCCCTGTGCAGCTAACGGTGCCTGCCTCGGCCAGTTTTCGCCTGCCTGCCAAGAAGCTGTATTTCACCTTCGAATTATCTATTTTGCTCTTCAGCCGATGCATTCCTGTCTAGTGATTTAGGTAAACATTTCCTTTAGCTCACAAGCAAAGGACTCAGCCTTTCCGTCCTCCTGCAAGTAATTCATAGCCCTGTTGCCATGGAAAGTTTTCTGCCCCTCGCATCTCATAGAGACACTTAGACGCTTGTACACGCACACACAGTCAGTATAGAATAGATTCTGTCCGAGAGTCTTTTCTTGTGGATAACATAGTTCTCTAAACATAGGATGTTAGATATGATTTGGGATTAGGTTGACTTGACCCCCCAGACTTCTCGTCTCCACATGTAGAGCTAAATGTCAAGTCCCCGTCACCCCCTAGTTGCACGTCAATCACACGTCATGCTGCTGCGCGCGCATCTATGTTAAGTATTATCTTATAGATCCACCTATGCATGATAATCAGAGCCAATCATGTTTCTTTCTGCTCCTTATTACGCCTAGTTTCGATTACGTACCAATATGTCACTTTTCTTATCAATTGTTACGCCTTTTGCATTCATTTCATTGTAATGTAAGACCTATAAAAGTTACTTCTTGTCAATAAAGTATTGTACTTCACTTCCTGAACCCTCGTGGTGACGGAACCTGAAGGCCGCCACTCGAGTCGGCCATTTTGGAATAAAGCCCATCCAGAAAATCTCTTATACCACGGATTCTGCCTCTTGTTATTTTGAGCTATTCTACTTTATTTCAGAGTCAGTATGAAATTCAGTTAAGGTAAAAAGAATATTTACCACATAATGGCGCCCGAACAGGGACACTTTCTCATCT
Organism: Triturus cristatus; assembly: GCF_964204655.1. NCBI lineage: Eukaryota > Metazoa > Chordata > Amphibia > Caudata > Salamandridae > Triturus > Triturus cristatus. The sequence goes on from NC_140586.1 coordinate 90,094,362, forward strand.
CACGCGCCGGTGGTGCGTTGCAGGCCCGGTCTCCTGCCACAGCTGGACGGACCATAAACGCGTACCAGCAGGATTTCCTGTAAGCTCCCTCCGGTCAAGCGGGGGCGACTGAGGCTGCGATCAACCCAGACGAGGCGGTGAGAAGTGCGAAGTATCCCGACCAGAGCCTAGCTGAGAGAGCAAGATCCGAGGTATACAGAGGCCCACCAGGTTTTCGAAATCCCGATGTCCAGAGGGTCCGCTGTCCGCAGTCATCGAGTCCCGTTCATTCTCTGAGGCCTTCCGTTTCAAGGAGCTACTCGGTGAGTACCATCGCCGGGGAGGCGTGTTGACAGCACATAGGTTGTGCCGGTCAAGACGGATTTGGGTACACAAATCCGGTCTGCACTGTTTAGCAGTGTATATGTACTGTTTAGCAGTATATCAAGTATTCCGAAGTATTCAGTTATTGTCAAGAATTCAGCTTGGTGATTAGTCATGCAGACTGTCATCATCGTCGGTCATTTTTAAAATGTTTAATGTTTAAATGTTTAAAGTGTTCAAATGTCTTGCATATTGTGGTATGAATGATTGTTCATTGTTCACCGTTCATTATTGTGTTTTCCGTATTAAGTGAATTCAAGAGTAAGTATCAGATCAGTTGTCGAGATGCCGCTCTTCTCGAAGTTAAGACAGATTACTACCAGAAAAGGGGTGCTTGAAGAAGCAGTTCCTATTCCTCCTAGGGACACTCCAGGACATTTTATGTATCACAAGCATGGCTTAGATGCCATATTGTTTCTTGATCTATGGGTAGATTATACCAAGGGATTGCCGGAAAGACAAAGGTGGCCCGCAGCGGGAACCTGGGATGCAGAGTGCATCATGAAAGTGGAAGAAGAGTTATGGAAAAGAAAAGTCAGACAGTCACAGAAAGACGCTGTTGAGTTATGGCGTAAAGAATCTCATAGACGTACAGAAAAAGCACGTAGACAAGAAGAGAGGAGTAAAGAGAGTTCAAAGGAAGTTCAAGAAAATATATTAATTGAGGAAGGTATCCGAGTAAAATCAGAACAAGTAGATAGACAAAGAAACGCTCTTATGAGTGGTATGTATCCCCTCCTAGCCGAAGGACTACCTAAGGCTGTTCCAGAGATGCCAAAAGACTTGCCACCCCCATTATTTCCAATTAAGGTACATCCAAAAGGGCATCCCAGAACCGCAGAAGATGTTTTTCTTTCCTCATATCTAGATGACGCAGCTCCCGAGTATGCTAACCCCACACCACATAGACCGTCTGGCAGAGGGGTTCAACGTCAGGATCAGGTATCTGTTCCCGTGCAACAGCAAGTCCCGACGCAAGCTCCGGCAAGCACATCTGTTTCCGCATCTGTCCCCGCAATCGATTCTACAGTAGTATCGACACCTATAGTTGCTGTGTCACGTTCGACGAATCCATTCACACCCGACGCCCCTGAAGGGGCCACGGGAGGTGCAAGCAATACTTTTACGCCACCTAGAATAAATAAACTTGTTTTTCAAGAATCAGCGCATTCACGTACACCCAAATTCGTAAGTGAACGCACGCTTAAGGAACTCCTTATAGATTGTAGGTATGACCCGGTGGTCGGTAAAGAGGACGAAATGGTCCTGGCATCATTACGTATCAGACGAGCCGCAGAGTATTTAGCGAGGTTACCAGGAATGACTACGCATCTAGATAACATATATCATTTTGTCCAAACAGGGCGAGACCCAGAATGTATTAACAGAGCTATGGAATTCCAGAAAGTAGAGATACAGGGGGAACTGTTACGTTTCCTCATAAACTGCGTGATCAGAAATCAAGACCGTCCGGGGGTAGACCCGAATACAATGCTTATTCTTACAAGATGGAGCCAGAATATATCAGAAGGGAGACACGATAAGAAAAACTGTATAATAGCCATGTGCCGAAAAATCCGTAGAGAAATAGAACGTATTCACGAAGAAAGATTGGAAACAGACGAGTTCGAGCAAGATGAAGTCTCCGAATCAGGGAATTCCGCAAGACAGTCAGAAACCATAGCATACGTAGGCAGAGGAAGATCCGGTGATAATACTAGATGCTTTTCTGATCCCATACACTCTGTATGTCCAAATAATAGCAGAACGTATCCGACGCCTGTAATAAATTTAAAGTCTCCTGAACATCTGTTCCAAGCCGCAGATAAACTACTACGAGAACGAAGGGGTTACCACCTCCTCGATTCCATGGATGAGCAAGAATTGGCCAGATCAGCCGTTCACTGGATTGACAGTCCTGAAAAATACGGTGATGAGACCGTAGCACACACGTTTTTTAACCTTAGTGCAGATGAACAACGTTTAGCTGGAATCTATATGATTCAGCAACTCCTTATATTATATAAGAGCCAACATGCTGACCCTGGTCCTTTACCTGATATATTAACTGAACTACTCACGAACAGATGGAGAGGTTCTAGTAACAAGTTAATTAAAGAAATATTAGTGTCACGTAAACAGTATGTCCTTTTTGTAAATCCGGATTCTTTCCCGCTGCCCCGCAGAGAAAGAACGCCGTATTATATGGATAGACAAAACCCCTTACGAGAAGTGCACCCAATAAAAGGCGAAGACAATGAGTTTCACCGTGTATTTGTATACACACCCATATCAAAAATTGAATTGTTAGAAATGAAGAAAGTAGTACCAAGTCATGACAAAGACCCAGCGGGTTTCCACCGAGAAATTAAGGACATGTTGCTGATGGGAGAGTATACCTATCCTGATATTATGACGATATTAAAGGTGCTCTTACCTGCTGGTATTTATGAAAAACTGAAAGAAAAAGAGTGGGAAGTGGGAGACCAAAAGATAGATTGGACAGCATTAGAAACGGAAGAAAAAGCCCGAGCTGCAGGTTCAGGGCTCGGGGATAAAGTCAAAGCATTACCAGGTTTACTAGTACAAGTACTGCCACGTTTGTTAACTACGAAAAAGGAAGATTGGGGTGCAATCACGGCCTGTAAACAAAAGCATGATGAAGACACAAGTGACTATTATGCCCGTTTTGAAAAATGTTTTGGAATAAATAGTGGTATAAAAACAAGTAGTGAGTCGTATCCACATTTATTTGTAACAAAATTAGTAGAAAATGCATTACCTCCAGTAAAGAATAGAATATTGAAATTCGAGAGTACCTGGCAAAGTAACACTCCGTCCCAAATGCTACAAATGTTACAGTATCATCACAATAGAATTAGAGATGAACAAGAACACGAACAAAGACGTATGAAAGATACAAAAAATGAAAATGCTAGTGTCTCAGACAGTATCGGCTGAAGGACATAAAAAGGGTATGACACAGTCCGATTCAGCAGGACCGGTAAAAGGGACATGCAATTATTGCAAAAAGCCAGGTCATTACGTACACGATTGTCCAGTTTTAAAACACAATATCGCCATAGGTAAAACACAAGAAAGATCACGGCCACTCAGACAAGATCAGAATGAACAAGGAGCTATGCCACATTCGGCACATTCCCAGGCCATGCCAGCCGCACAACAGCCAATACAGTTTGTGCCAGCTGCACCACCGTTGCCTGTTACTGCCACACAAACCACCACACGACAAATGTATCAGACTGCACAGTATGAATATCCTGAGTATCAGCGTTACGCATGAACCAGCCTAGAGAGGGAAGTTGACTTACCGCTTATCGAGATTCCTGTAGATCAAGAAGGACCTTATGTACATAGTGAATTATTAGGTCAAGATAGAAAATTCTTACTCGATACAGGGGCAAGTCGTACAACTATAAAACGTAGTGAAGTTCCAGGGGCACCCCTCTCAGGCTCTCAAAATGTTTCCCTTGGTTTTTCAGGAAAACCTATTGTTAACGAAGTATCACAGCCTCTTCCACTTACGATAGGACCTTTGACACGAACTACAGATTTATTGCTTACTAAATCATGCCCAGAAAATTTGTTAGGAATTAAAACTCTGAAAGCCCTAGGAGCCATAATATGTTGTTCTCCGGGAGGAATAAGGTTGTTTTTACGTGATTTTAAAGGTCACTATGTGTCTAGAGACATGGATCCCCGACTACAGACTTTACCAGCACATCTATGGGCACAAGGCCCTACTGATGTTGGTTGCATGAACATTACACCATACCGAGTTACACTCAAGGCAGGAGTGGTATTACCACGAATGCGACAATACAAGTTACCGCAAGATGCTGTAGTGGCTTTGCTGAAAATCATTGATGAGTTAATTGCCCAAGGAGTAGTTATAGAAACAGACTCCAATGTATGTAATTCACCGATAATTCCGATCCTTAAACGAACTGACCCCACTGCTCCGCCAGTATACCGATTGGTTATTGATTTGCGGGAACTAAACAAGTGCATTGTGCCACAATTTCCTGTGGTCCCCGATATATCATCATTATTGACAGCAATTGATTCCGAAGCAACATTCTTTACTGTAATTGATCTCAAGAATGCCTTTTTTAGCGTCCCAATAGATCCGGAAAGCCAATATTTGTTCGGATTCAGTTTAAATGGGCGCAGCTTTAAATTCTCACGCGCTCCCCAAGGATTCACAGAAAGCCCCAGCATCTACAGCCAAGCACTGAAACGAGAACTTGACAGTATCCACATGCCAGTCAATACTGCACTGCTTCAATATGTCGATGATCTGCTGATCACCGCGAGAAGCGAACCTGAATGTGAAAAGGCTTCTCTGACAGTTTTACATTTTCTAGCCGACAAGGGGCACAAGGTGTCCCCTTCTAAGCTGCAATTCTGTGTCCAGCGAGTTATTTATCTTGGTCACTCGCTGTCCAAGGAGGGAAGGCAGCTTACACCAGATCGCATCCAGTTAATTGCTAACATGTCAATACCCCAGACACAAAAGGAGGTGCGGGCTTTCATAGGCCTCACTTCATATTGTAGGCAGTGGATCCCTCAGTACGCATTTCTAGCAAAACCACTCATTCAGTTAACCACACAGGAGGCAGCCACATCGACTGTTCTCCCTTGGACTCAGGAACATACACAAGCTTTTGAAAGCTTAAAGGAAGCTTTATGTCAAGCACCTGTTTTAGCAACACCATGTTATAGCAAACATTTCACACTCTTTGTCACAGAACGCGAAGGTACTGCTTTATCAGTACTCACACAGGAACAAGCAGGATCACGCAAGCCATGTGCTTATTTTTCCAGTACATTAGATCCCGTAGCTCAGGCTTTGCCCGCATGCCTGAAATCAGTGGCAGCAACAGCTTTAGCAATCAGACAAAGCGATGCCATAGTGTTAGGACATCCATTGACAGTACAAGTACCACATGCAGTAGAAGTTCTTGTGAACCGAACACAAACACAACACTTGACCATAGCAAGACTTACCGGTTATGAACTGACATTGTTTCAGCCACACATAGAGATCCGACGGTGTAATACATTGAATCCTGCTACACTATTACCTGTAATTGGAACAGACCCACTAGCTCATGATTGTGTTGAAATTATTGAAATAAAGACGAAACCTAGACAAGACTTGACAGACGTTCCATTGTTAGATCCAGACCTGACGTTGTATGTAGATGGATCGTGCATGAGAGCAAGTACAGGAGACTTAGTGGCCGCGTATGCAGTCACAACAGACACTGAAGTTATTGAGACAAATTGTATAGATACCTTGTCAGCCCAAGCAGCAGAACTTATTGCTCTAACACAAGCCTGTATTCAAGCCACAAATAAGAAAGTTAATGTATACACTGACTCACGTTATGCATTCGGAGTCGTACACGACTTCGGCGTGCTGTGGCGAGAGAGAGGTTATTTAACCTCCCATGGTGCCCACATTCAGCACGGAACCCTCATTCATGCCTTGTTAGACGCAATACATCTACCAACTGCCATATCGATTATGAAATGTAAAGCACACACGAAGGTTACTGATATCATTTCTCAAGGCAATGATTTAGCTGACAGAACAGCTAAACAGACTGCTCAGAATCGCACATTAGACATGACAAAGCCAATAGTTCAGACACCAACACAGTGTATGACAATTAAGGATCCCGCACTTGACGTAATTGACATACAGACACATGCTACTGCAGAAGAATTAAAGAAATGGACTGAACTAGGAGGGATCCAGACAGATCAGGGATGGATGACGAAGGAGAAATCTGTATGGTTTCTTCCTGACTCTATGGTCCAAGCCATTATAGCTACAATTCACAGCCCGGCGCATTTAGGAGAAAAAGCTATGCTAGACAGCATTCAACACATTTGGTTCAACAAACATTTACGAGCAGCAGCTAAACAAAAAGTCCGTACCTGTATGATATGTTGTCAGTTCAACCCAGGGAAAAGTGTTCCCGTAGAACAGGGTGGATTCCAGGCTCCTGACCATCCTTTTGAAGTACTCCAAATGGATTATATCCAGATGGAACGATGTCGAGGATTCAAATATGTTCTGGTAGTTGTCTGCGCTCTCTCCCGATGGACTGAGGCATACCCAGTATCAGATTACACGGCCCCGACTACTGCCAAACAGTTAGTTCGAGAATTCTTCCCACGGTACGGTTTACCACGTGTTGTATATTCAGATAACGGTCAGCCTTTCTCATCCGAATTAATGAAACATGTCTCACTTTTGTTGGGATACCAGTGGAAATTCCACTGTGTCCGACACCCCGAGGCAGCAGGTCTCGTGAAACGACATAATCAAATTTTGAAAATCAGATTGTCTAAAATATGTAAGGAGAAAGGTGTTGACTGGATAGTAGCATTACCAGTTGCACTATTTTACATAAGAATGGTAGCACACTCTCGAACAGGGCTATCCCCGTATGAGGTGATCTTCGGAAGACCACCAAATATGTGGGGGACGCCTATACCACGTAAAATAACTGATGTTAATTGTAATATGCTGACAGATTACTTGGCTTCCTTGATGTCTGCACTACAATCTTGTCGTTCACAGGTAGCTGCAGCTTTTCCTGACAACACTGAGGTGAAACCCCATGACGTTGCTCCGGGGGATCTGGTGTTTGTGAGGAATTTCGATCGGAAAACCCAATTGGAGCCCAGGTGGAAAACACCGAAGCTAGTCCTGCTGACCACAAGAACAGCCGTGAAAGTGGAGGGCCGCAAAGGATGGATACATTCCAGCCACGTTAAGAAATTTCATGGACTATCCTCGGATATAGACACTGTGCCCTGCACTCCCTCACAGACTGATTCAAAACTTCCTTTTGTTGAACAGAATGACTCTCAGTGCTATAAATTAAAGCTTAGGCCCAAACAGTCGAGCAATTTGATTGTTTAAGTCCTCTCCAAGGTGAAGCGGTTGAATTGTCTCCGACATGTATCCCTTGGACCTGAGTAGAGAAAATACCCGAGAAATGTTGAAACGACAGGCGTATTGTAAATCACTGCGTAGCTACTGTATGAGGACATTATTAATTTTGTTTTTATTGAGTGTTTTAATAATTATTACGAGTGTGATTTTGCACATATATCATCCTATTTCTGGACATGTTTATAATGTTGCTACTGAACATTCTTTTAGTGACCTACCGCCACATGAATTATCTTATAGACTTGCGCTGCGCAATAACACTTTCATTAGTATGTTACATCATTCCCATCAGACTAGTAATGCCACCAATTGTTGGGTGTGTGGCCGACTCCCTCCCTATCAGAATAACAAAGGAGTTCTGCCTTTCTTTCCACATCCGTTCACACACAATGGCTCCTGTGGAGCATGGTTTAGTTTACTAAATTCCATAGACCCAGACACAGCAGTTTATCAACAACATTGGATATGGGGAAATCTGAATCTAGTTTTATTCAAAGTCTGTCATCCTAATAAGGAGGGTCGCCCCAGTAGAACAGGAACTGATCTAGAAAATGAAGTGTATAAATTAGGTAATTTTACACCTAATCTTATGATTCTGAATGTCAAATCCGAAGTTGAACTAATTCTGCCCACTATGTCAGTATTTCCAGTTAAGGGTGAATTATGTGTAAGAAAAGTTGGTTCCATACATATGGGCCATAGCCAATGCGTTACTACAGTAGAATATAGTGATCAAGGTAAATCTTCGTTTAGAGCTTCTCGCCATTCTTACTTTATATGTGGTCAGACGGCATATATGCGTCTGCCTCTAGATTGGGATGGTACCTGTTACATAGCATTCCTTCTGCCACCTGTTTTCCTAGCTCCACCTGATTATTATCGGAATGTTCATTTAGTACACAATAGAGAGCGAAGAGATCTCCCAGTTGTCGATTATACTGAGACGGCATGGGACAAGTATGTAGATTTCAATAAAGGTATCTTTCCCTATATAGGTACAATATCAAATAGTAAGCTGATACGTAGACTAACAAAGACTCTCGAAGCTGTAGTAAACGAGACTATAGCCGCCCTAGGCAATCTGACAGAGGAACAATCAGTGATGAGAATTGTTGTTCTCCAGAATCGTCTTGTCCTTGACGTCATCCTGGCCGATAGGGGCGGAGCTTGCAGGGTCATCGGATCCAGCTGCTGCATATTCATACCAGAAAATTCGCCATCTGTATATAAAGCTATAACACGCCTTCATAAGATTGTGAGCCAGATACACGAAAATCCAGGCACTTGGACGTGGTCCGGGTGGTTTTGGAGTGTGATATCAGCCTGGGGATGGAGAGTTCTATCCTTCCTAGGTATTGGCCTTCTTATGCTCTTCAGTTGTTGTTTATGCCTGCAATGTGGACCAGCGATTTGTGGTCTGTGTGCCACATCATGCATTCCATATCAAGGTTCTCGTTCAAAATGCCGGAAGAAGAAGGAAGAAGAAATGATGCTCCATGAGCAAATCGATGGAATGATGAAGATTGATATCTCTTGAAGGGCAAGCAGGGGACAAGGAGGGAATGTGGAAATGTGGATTTTCCCGATCAGTTATGTCCCCTATCTTGGACCCCAACGGTTCTAATTGCATGTCACAAGTACATGTATGTTCCCTCCAGTTCCAGTTTCCAAGACGCAAACATATGTGTGTCTACCGTCGACATGTTCTCTGTCAGATCCGCCATCAATGGGCTGGATATTCGATTCCTAAGTATAAAAGGCCACCGACTTTATATGGCTAAGTTACTCCATTTTTACAGCTCAGGCAAGTAGGCCCGATTCTGTCCTTAAAGCCTTCCCTGCTCTCTGTCTCTGACAGCTTCAGCTTGAGCTCGCATCTGTATCCATGAACTTTGTCCTACTCCCTGTGCAGCTAACGGTGCCTGCCTCGGCCAGTTTTCGCCTGCCTGCCAAGAAGCTGTATTTCACCTTCGAATTATCTATTTTGCTCTTCAGCCGATGCATTCCTGTCTAGTGATTTAGGTAAACATTTCCTTTAGCTCACAAGCAAAGGACTCAGCCTTTCCGTCCTCCTGCAAGTAATTCATAGCCCTGTTGCCATGGAAAGTTTTCTGCCCCTCGCATCTCATAGAGACACTTAGACGCTTGTACACGCACACACAGTCAGTATAGAATAGATTCTGTCCGAGAGTCTTTTCTTGTGGATAACATAGTTCTCTAAACATAGGATGTTAGATATGATTTGGGATTAGGTTGACTTGACCCCCCAGACTTCTCGTCTCCACATGTAGAGCTAAATGTCAAGTCCCCGTCACCCCCTAGTTGCACGTCAATCACACGTCATGCTGCTGCGCGCGCATCTATGTTAAGTATTATCTTATAGATCCACCTATGCATGATAATCAGAGCCAATCATGTTTCTTTCTGCTCCTTATTACGCCTAGTTTCGATTACGTACCAATATGTCACTTTTCTTATCAATTGTTACGCCTTTTGCATTCATTTCATTGTAATGTAAGACCTATAAAAGTTACTTCTTGTCAATAAAGTATTGTACTTCACTTCCTGAACCCTCGTGGTGACGGAACCTGAAGGCCGCCACTCGAGTCGGCCATTTTGGAATAAAGCCCATCCAGAAAATCTCTTATACCACGGATTCTGCCTCTTGTTATTTTGAGCTATTCTACTTTATTTCAGAGTCAGTATGAAATTCAGTTAAGGTAAAAAGAATATTTACCACAGCATAACAAAACACAACAAAACATAGCATAGCATAACAAAGCATAGCATACAAAAAAACTTTGCATAACAAAACACAATAAAACAGCATAGCATCACAAAACATAGCATAACAAAACAAAGCATAGCATAGCAAAACACAACAAAACATAGCATAGCATAGCAAAACACTACAAAACATAGCATAGCATAACACAACACAACAAATCACAGCATAGCATAACAAAACACAACAAAACATAGCATAGCATAACAAAGCATAGCATAACAAAACAAAGCATAGCATAACAAAACACAATAAAACAGCATAGCATCACAAAACATAGCATAACAAAACAAAGCATAGCATAGCAAAACACAACAAAACATAGCATAGCATAACAAAACATAGCATAGCATAACAAAACACAACAAAACATAGCATGGCATAACAAAAAATATCATAACCTAGCATAACAAAACAAAACATAGCATAGCATAACATAACAAAACATAGCATGGCATAACAAAACACAACAAAACATAGCATAGCATAACTAAACAAAACATGGCATAGCATAAAGAACATAGAATAGCATAGCATATCAAAACAAAGCATAGCATAGCAAAGCATAGCATAACAAAACAAAACATAGCATAGCATAACAAAACATAGCATAGCATAACAAAACACAACAAAACATAGCATAACAAAACATAGGAAAGCATATCAAAACAAAGCATAGCATTGCACAACAAAACACAACAAAACATATAACAAAACATAGCATAGCATAACAAAACATATTATAGCATAGCAAAACAAAACATAGCATAGCATAACAAAACAAAGCATAGCATAAAAAACACAACAAAACATAGCATAGCATCACAAAACAAAGCATATCATAGCAAAACACAACAAAACATAGCATAGCATAACAAAACGTAGCATAGCATGACAAAACACAAAACATAGCATAGGATAACAAAACAAAGCATAGCATAACAAAACATAGTATAGCATAACAAAACACAACAAAACATAGCATAGCATAACAAAACAAAACCTAGCATAGCATAGCAAAGCATAGCAAAGCATAGCATAACAAAACACAACATAGCATAACAAAACAAAGCATAACATAACAAAACACAACAAAACATAGCATAGCATAACTAAACAAAACATAGCATAGCATAACAAAACACAACAAAACAGCATAGCATAACAAAAAATAGCATAACAAAACAAAACATAGCATAGCATAACAAAGCATAGCATAACAAAACAAAACATAGCATAGCATAACAAAATACAACAAAATATAGCACAGCAAAACATAGCATGGCATTACAAAACATAGCATAGCATAACAAAACACAGCAAAACATAGCATAGCATAACAAAACAACATAGCATAGCATAAAAAAACATAGAATAGCATAGCATATCAAAACAAAACATAGCATAGCATAACAAAACGTAGCATAGCAGGACAAAACACAAAATATAGCATAGCATAACAAAACAAAGCATAGCATAACAAAACATAGTATAGCATAACAAACCATAGCATAGCATAACACAACAAAACATAACATAGCATAGCAAAACATAGCAAAGCATAGCATAACAAAACATAGCATAGCATAACAAAACAAAGCATAGCATAACAAACCACAACAAAACAGCACAGCATAACAAAACATAGCATAGCAAAACAAAACACAACATAGCATAGCATAACAAAACATAACATAACAAAACACAACAAAACATAGCATAGCATAACTCAACTAACCATAGCATAGCATAACAAAACACAATAAAATAGCATAACAAAAAATAGCATAACAAAACAAAACATAGCATAACATAACAAAGCATAGCATAACAAAACAAAACATAGCATAGCATAACAAAACATAGCATAGCATAACAAAATACAACAAAACATAGCATAGCATAGCATAACAAAACACAGCATAGCATAAAAACATAGAATAGCATAGCATATCAAAACATAACATAGCATAACAAAGCATATCAAAACAAAACATCGCATAACAAAGCATAGCATAGCATAACAAAACATAGCATAGCATAACAAAACATAGCATAGCATAGCAAAACACAACAAAACATAGCATAGCATAACACAACACAACAAATCACAGCATAGCATAACAAAACACAACAAAACATAGCATAGCATAACAAAGCATAGCATAACAAAACAAAGCATAGCATAAGAAAACACAACAAAACAGCATAGCATCACAAAACATAGCATAACAAAACAAAGCATAGCATAGCAAAACACAACAAAACATAGCATAGCATAACAAAACATAGCATAGCATAACAAAACACAACAAAACATAGCATAGCACAACAAAAAATATCATATCCTAGCATAACAAAACAAAACATAGTATAGCATAACAAAACATAGCATGGCATAAGAAAACACAACAAAACATAGCATAGCATAACTAAACAAAAAATAGCATAGCATAAAAAACATAGAATAGCATAGCATATCAAAACAAAACATAGCATAACATAGCATAGCATACCAAAACATAGCATAGCATAACAAAACAAAGCATAGCATAGCAAAGCATACCATAACAAAACAAAACGTAGCATAGCAAAACATAGCATAGCATAACAAAACACAACAAAACATAGCATAACAAAACATAGCAAAGCATAGCAAAACAAAGCATAGCATAACAAAACACAACAAAACATATAACAAAACATAGCATAGCATAACAAAACATAGCATAGCATAACAAAACATAGCATAGCATAGCACAAAAAACCATAGCATAGCATAACAAAACAAAGCATAGCATAAAAAACACAACAAAACATAGCATAGCATCACAAAACAAAGCATAGCATAACAAAACAAAACATAGCATAGCAAAACACAACAAAACATAGCATAGCATAACAAAACAAAGCATAGCATAGCAAAACACAACAAAACATAGCATAGCATAACAAAATGTAGCATAGCATGACAAAACACAAAACATAGCATAGGATAACAAAACAAAGCATAACATAACAAAACATAGTATAGCATAACAAAACACAACAAAACATAGCATAGCATAACAAAACAAAACATAGCATAGCAGAGCAAAACATAGCAAAGCATAGCATAACAAAACAAAACATAGCATAACAAAACAAAACATAGCATAGCATAACAAAACAAAGCATAACATAACAAAACACAACAAAACATAGCTTAGCATAACTAAACAAAACATAGCATAGCATAACAAAACAAAACAGCATAGCATAACAAAAAATAGCATATGCTATGCTATGTTTTGTTATGCTATGCTTTGTTTTGTTATGCTATGCTATGTTTTGTTATGCTATGCTATGTTTTGTTGTGTTTTGCTATGCTAGGTTTTGTTTTGTTATGCTATGCTATGTTTTGTTATGCTATGCTATGTTTTGTTGTGTTTTGTTGTGCTATGCTTTGTTATGCTATGTTTTGTTTTGCTATGCTATGGTTTGTTATGTTCTGCTATGCTATGTTTTGTTGTGTTTTGTTATGCTATTCTATGTTTTGTTATGCTATGCTATGTTTTGCTATGCTACGTTTTGTTTTGTTATGGTATGCTTTGCTATGCTATGCTTTGTTTTGTTATGCTATGCTATGTTTTGGTATGCTATGCTATGTTATGCTATGTTTTGTTTTGATATGCTATGCTATTCTATGTTTTTTATGCTATGCTATTTTTTGTTTAGTTATGCTATGCTATGTTTTGTTGTGTTTTGTTATGCCATGCTATGTTTTGTTATGCTATACTATGTTTTGTTTTGTTATGCTAGGATATGATATTTTTTGTTGTGCTATGCTATGTTTTGTTGTGTTTTGTTATGCTATGCTATGTTTTGTTATGCTATGCTATGTTTTGTTGTGTTTTGCTATGCTATGCTTTGTTTTGTTATGCTATGTTTTGTGATGCTATGCTGTTTTGTTGTGTTTTCTTATGCTATGCTTTGTTTTGTTATGCTATGCTTTGTTATGCTATGCTATGTTTTGTTGTGTTTTGTTATGCTATGCTGTGATTTGTTGTGTTGTGTTATGCTATGCTATGTTTTGTTGTGTTTTGCTATGCTATGCTATGTTTTGTTATGCTATGCTATGTTTTGTTATGCTATGCTATGCTTTGTTATGCGATGTTTTGTTTTGATATGCTTTGTTATGCTATGTTATGTTTTGATATGCTATGCTATTCTATGTTTTTATGCTATGCTGTGTTTTGTTATGCTATGCTATGCTATGTTTTGTTGTATTTTGTTATGCTATGCTATGTTTTGTTATGCTATGCTATGTTTTGTTTTGTTATGCTATGCTTTGTTATGTTATGCTATGTTTTGTTTTGTTATGCTATTTTTTGTTATGCTATTTTATTGTGTTTTGTTATGCTATGCTATGGTTAGTTGAGTTATGCTATGCTATGTTTTGTTGTGTTTTGTTATGTTATGTTTTGTTATGCTATGCTATGTTGTGTTTTGTTTTGCTATGCTATGTTTTGTTATGCTGTGCTGTTTTGTTGTGGTTTGTTATGCTATGCTTTGTTTTGTTATGCTATGCTATGTTTTGTTATGCTATGCTTTGCTATGTTTTGCTATGCTATGTTATGTTTTGTTGTGTTATGCTATGCTATGGTTTGTTATGCTATACTATGTTTTGTTATGCTATGCTTTGTTTTGTTATGCTATGCTATATTTTGTGTTTTGTCCTGCTATGCTACGTTTTGTTATGCTATGCTATGTTTTGTTTTGATATGCTATGCTATTCTATGTTTTTTTATGCTATGCTATGTTGTTTTGTTATGCTATGCTATGTTTTGCTGTGTTTTGTTATGCTATGCTATGTTTTGTAATGCCATGCTATGTTTTGCTGTGCTATATTTTGTTGTATTTTGTTATGCTATGCTATGTTTTGTTTTGTTATGCTATGCTTCGTTATGCTATGCTATGTTTTGTTTTGTTATGCTATTTTTTGTTATGCTATGCTGTTTTGTTGTGTTTTGTTATGCTATGCTATGTTTTGTTTAGTTATGCTATGCTATGTTTTGTTGTGTTTTGTTATGTTATGCTTTGTTTTGTTATGCTATGTTGTGTTTTGTTATGCTATGCTTTGCTATGCTTTGCTATGCTATGCTAGGTTTTGTTTTGTTATGCTATGCTATGTTTTGTTGTGTTTTGTTATGCTATACTATGTTTTGTTATGCTATGCTTTGTTTTGTTATCCTATGCTATGTTTTGTGTTTTGTCATGCTATGCTACGTTTTTTATGCTATGCTATGTTTTGTTGTGTTTTGCTATGATATGCTTTGTTTTGTGATGCTATGCTATGTTTTGTTGTGTTTTTTATGCTATGCTTTGTTTTGTTATGCTATGCTATGTTTTGTTTTGCTATGCTATAATATGTTTTGTTATGCTATGCTATGTTTTGTTATATGTTTTGTTGTGTTTTGTTGTGCAATGCTATGCTTTGTTTTGATATGCTTTCCTATGTTTTGTTATGCTATGTTTTGTTGTGTTTTGTTATGCTATGCTATGTTTTGTTATGCTATGCTATGTTTTGTTTTGTTATGCTATGCTTTGCTATGCTATGCTTTGTTTTGATATGCTATGCTATTCTATGTTCTTTATGCTATGCCATGTTTTGTTTAGTTATGCTATGCTATGTTTTGTTGTGTTTTGTTATGCCATGCTATGTTTTGTTATGTTATGCTATGCTATGTTTTGTTTTGTTATGCTAGGTTATGATATTTTTTGTTATGCCATGCTATGTTTTGTTGTGTTTTGTTATGCTATGCTATGTTTTGTTATGCTATGCTATGTTTTGTTGTGTTTTGCTATGCTATGCTTTGTTTTGTTATGCTATGTTTTGTGATGCTATGCTGTTTTATTGTGTTTTGTTATGCTATGCTTTGTTTTGTTATGCTATGCTTTGTTATGCTATGCTATGTTTTGTTGTGTTTTGTTATGCTATGCTGTGATTTGTTGTGTTGTGTTATGCTATGCTATGTTTTGTAGTGTTTTGCTATGCTATGCTTTGTTGTGTTTTGCTATGCTATGCTTTGTTTTGTTATGCTATGTTTTGTGATGCTATGCTGTTTTATTGTGTTTTGTTATGCAAAGTTTTTTTTTTATGCTATGCTTTGTTATGCTATGCTATGTTTTGTTGTGTTTTGTTATGCTATGCTGTGATTTGTTGTGTTGTGTTATGCTATGCTATGTTTTGTTATGCTATGCTATGCTTTGTTATGCGATGTTTTGTTTTGATATGCTTTGTTATGCTATGTTATGTTTTGATATGCTATGCTATTCTATGTTTTTTATGCTATGCTGTGTTTTGTTTTGTTATGCTATGTTTTGCTATGCTATGTTGTATTTTGTTATGCTATGCTATGTTTTGTTATGCTATGCTATGTTTTGTGTTGTTATGCTATGCTTTGTTATGCTATGCTATGTTTTGTTTTGTTATGCTATTTTTTGTTATGCTATTTTATTGTGTTTTGTTATGGTATGTTATGTTTAGTTTCGTTATGCTATGCTATGTTTTGTTGTGTTTTGTTATGTTATGTTTTGTTATGCTATGCTATGTTGTGTTTTGTTTTGCTATGCTATGTTTTTTTATGCTGTGCTGTTTTGTTGTGATTTGTTATGCTATGCTTTGTTTTGTTATGCTATGCTATGTTTTGTTTTGTTATGCTATGCTTTGCTATGTTTTCCTATGCTATGCTATGTTTTGTTGTGTTATGCTATGCTATGGTTTGTTATGCTATACTATGTTTTGTTATGCTATGCTTTGTTTTGTTATGCTATGCTATATTTTGTGTTTTGTCCTGCTATGCTACGTTTTGTTATGCTATGCTATGTTTTGTTTTGATATGCTATGCTATGCTATTCTATGTTTTTTATGCTATGCTATGTTGTTTTGTTATGCTATGCTATGTTTTGCTGTGTTTTGTTATGCTATGCTATGTTTTGTAATGCCATGCTATGTTTTGCTGTGCTATGTTTTGTTGTATTTTGTTATGCTATGCTATGTTTTGTTATGCTATGTTTTGTTTTGTTATGCTATGCTTTATGCTATGCTATGTTTTGTTTTGTTATGCTATTTTTTGTTATGCTATGCTGTTTTGTTGTGTTTTGTTATGCTATGCTATGTTTTGTTTAGTTATGCTATGCTATGTTTTGTTGTGTTTTGTTATGCTTTGTTTTGTTATGCTATGCTATGTTTTGTTTTGTTATGCTATGTTATGTTTTGTTTTGTTTTGTTATGCTATGCTTTGCTATGTTTTGCTATGCTATGTTTTTTTTTTGTTATGCTATGCTGTGATTTGTTGTGTTGTGTTATGCTATGCTATGTTTTGTAGTGTTTTGCTATGCTATGCTATGTTTTGTTGTGTTTTGCTATGCTATGGTTTGTTTTGTTATGCTATGTTTTGTGATGCTATGCTGTTTTATTGTGTTATGTTATGCAAAGTTTTTTTTTATGCTATGCTTTGTTATGCTATGCTATGTTTTGTTGTGTTTTGTTATGCTATGCTGTGATGTGTTGTGTTATGCTATGCTATGTTTTGTTATGCTATGCTATGCTTTGTTATGCGATGTTTTGTTTTGATATGCTTTGTTATGCTATGTTATGTTTTGATATGCTATGCTATTCTATGTTTTTTATGCTATGCTGTGTTTTGTTTTGTTATGCTATGTTTTGCTATGCTATGTTGTATTTTGTTATGCTATGCTATGTTTTGTTATGCTATGCTATGTTTTGTGTTGTTATGCTATGCTTTGTTATGCTATGCTATGTTTTGTTTTGTTATGCTATTTTTTGTTATGCTATTTTATTGTGTTTTGTTATGGTATGTTATGTTTAGTTTCGTTATGCTATGCTATGTTTTGTTGTGTTTTGTTATGTTATGTTTTGTTATGCTATGCTATGTTGTGTTTTGTTTTGCTATGCTATGTCTTTTTATGCTGTGCTGTTTTGTTGTGGTTTGTTATGCTATGCTTTGTTTTGTTATGCTATGCTATGTTTTGTTTTGTTATGCTATGCTTTGCTATGTTTTGCTATGCTATGCTATGTTTTGTTTTGTTGTGTTATGCTATGCTATGGTTTGTTATGCTATACTATGTTTTGTTATGCTATGCTTTGTTTTGTTATGCTATGCTATATTTTGTGTTTTGTCCTGCTATGCTACGTTTTGTTATGCTATGCTATGTTTTGTTTTGATATGCTATGCTATGCTATTCTATGTTTTTTATGCTACGCTATGTTGTTTTGTTATGCTATGCTATGTTTTGCTGTGTTTTGTTATGCTATGCTATGTTTTGTAATGCCATGCTATGTTTTGCTGTGCTATGTTTTTTTGTATTTTGTTATGCTATGCTATGTTTTGTTATGCTATGTTTTGTTTTGTTATGCTATGCTTTGTTATGCTATGCTATGTTTTGTTTTGTTATGCTATTTTTTGTTATGCTATGCTGTTTTGTTGTGTTTTGTTATGCTATGCTATGTTTTGTTTAGTTATGCTATGCTATGTTTTGTTGTGTTTTGTTATGTTATGCTTTGTTTTGTTATGCTATGCTATGTTTTGTTTTGTTATGCTATGCTATGTTTTGTTTTGTTTTGTTATGCTATGCTTTGCTATGTTTTGCTATGCTATGTTTTTTTGTTATGCTATGCTATGTTTTGTTGTGTTTTGTTATGCTATACTATGTTTTGTTATGCTATGCTTTGTTTTGTTATCCTATGCTATATTTTGTGTTTTGTCATGCTAAGCTACGTTTTGTTATGCTATGCTATGTTTTGTTGTGTTTTGCTATGCTATGCTTTGTTTTGTTATGCTATGCTATGTTTTGTTGTGTTTTGCTATGCTATGTTTTGTTATGCTATGCTTTGTTTTTTGATGCTATAATATGTTTTGTTGTGTTTTTATGCTATGCTTTGTTTTGTTACGCCATGCTATGTTTTGTTTTGCTATGCTATGTTTTGTTATGCTATGCTGTTTTGTTATGCTATGCTATGTTTTGTTATGTTTTGTTGTGTTTTGTTATGCAATGCTATGCTTTGTTTTGCTATGCTTTGCTATGTTTTGTTATGCTGTGTTTTGTTGTGTTTTGTTATGCTATGCTATGTTTTGTTATGCTATGCTATGTTTTGTTATGCTATGCTATGTTTTGTTTTGTTATGCTATGCTTTGCTATGCTTTGTTTTGTTATGCTATGCTATGTTTTGTTTTGCTATGCTATGCTATGTTTTGTTATGCTATGCTATGTTTTGTTATGCTATGCTATGTTTTGTTATATGTTTTGTTGTGTTTTGTTATGCAATGCTATGCTTTGTTTTGATTTGCTATGTTTTGTTATGCTATGTTTTTGTTGTGTTTTGTTATGCTATGCTATGTTTTGTTATGCTATGCTATGTTTTGTTTTGTTATGCTATGCTTTGCTATGCTATGTTTTGTTTTGTTATGCTATTTTTTGTTATGCTATGCTATGTTTTGTTGTGTTTTGTTATGCTATACTATGTTTTGTTGTGTTTTGCTATGCTATACTTTGTTTTGTTATGCTATGCTATGTTTTGTGATGCTATGCTATGTTTTGTTGTGTTTTGTTATGCTATGCTTTGTTTTGTTATGCTATGCTATGTTTTGTTATGCTATGCTATGTTTTGTTATATGTGTTGTTGTGTTTTGTTATGCAATGCTATGCTTTGTAATGCTATGTTTTGCTTTGTTATGCTATGCTTTGCTATGTTTTGTTATGCTATGCTTTGCTATGTTTTGTTATGCTATGCTATGTTTTGTTTTGGTTTTTTATGCTATGTTTTGTTGTGTTTTGGGATGCTGTGCTATGTTTTGTGTTTAGTTATGCTATGCTATGTTTTGTTATGTTTTGTTGTGTTTTGTTATGCAATGCTATGCTTTGTTTTGCTATGCTTTGCTATGTTTTGTTATGCTATGTTTTGTTGTGTTTTGTTATGCTATGCTATGTTTTGTTATGCTATGCTATGTTTTGTTATGCTATGCTATGCTATGTTTTGTTTTGTTATGCTATGCTTTGCTATGCTATGCTTTGTTTTGTTATGCTATGTTTTGTTTTGCTATGCTGTGCTATGTTTTGTTATGCTATGCTATGTTTTGTTATATGTTTTGTTGTGTTTTGTTATGCAATGCTATGCTTTGTTTTGCTAGGCTTTGCTATGTTTTGTTATGCTATGTTTTTGTTGTGTTTTGTTATGCTATGCTATGCTTTGTTTTGCTATGCTTTGCTATGTTTTGTTATGCTATGTTTTGTTGTGTTTTGTTATGCTATGCTATGTTTTGTTATGCTATGCTATGTTTTGTTATGCTATGCTATGTTTTGTTTCGTTATGCTATGCTTTGCTATGCTATGCTTTGTTTTGTTATGCTATGCTATGTTTTGTTTTGCTATGCTATGTTTTGTTATGCTATGCTATGTTTTGTTATGCTATGCTATGTTTTGTTATATGTTTTGTTGTGTTTTGTTATGCAATGCTATGCTTTGTTTTGATTTGCTATGTTTTGTTATGCTATGTTTTTGTTGTGTTTTGTTATGCTATGCTATGTTTTGTTATGCTATGCTATGTTTTGTTTTGTTATGCTATGCTTTGCTATGCTATGTTTTGTTTTGTTATGCTATTTTTTGTTATGCTATGCTATGTTTTGTTGTGTTTTGTTATGCTATACTGTGTTTTGCTATGCTATACTTTGTTTTGTTATGCTATGCTATGTTTTGTGATGCTATGCTATGTTTTGTTATGCTATGCTATGTTTTGTTATATGTTTTGTTGTGTTTTGTTATGCAATGCTATGCTTTGTAATGCTATGTTTTGCTTTGTTATGCTATGCTTTGCTATGTTTTGTTATGCTATGCTTTGCTATGTTTTGTTATGCTATGTTTTGTTTTGGTATGCTATGCTATGTTTTGTTGTGTTTTGGGATGCTGTGCTATGTTTTGTGTTTTGTTATGCTATGCTATGTTTTGTTATGTTTTGTTGTGTTTTGTTATGCAATGCTATGCTTTGTTTTGCTATGCTTTGCTATGTTTTGTTATGCTATGTTTTGTTGTGTTTTGTTATGCTATGCTATGTTTTGTTATGCTATGCTATGTTTTGTTATGCTATGCTATGTTTTGTTTTGTTATGCTATGCTTTGCTATACTATGCTTTGTTTTGTTATGCTATGTTTTGTTTTGCTATGCTATGCTATGTTTTGTTATGCTATGCTATGTTTTGTTATATGTTTTGTTGTGTTTTGTTATGCAATGCTATGCTTTGTTTTGCTAGGCTTTGCTATGTTTTGTTATGTTATGTTTTTGTTGTGTTTTGTTATGCTATGCTATGTTTTGTTATGCTATACTATGTTTTGTTATGCTATGCTATGTTTTGTGATGCTATGCTATGTTTTGTTGTGTTTTGTTATGCTATGCTTTGTTTTGTTATGCTATGCTATGTTTTGTTATGCTATGCTATGTTTTGTTATATGTTTTGTTGTGTTTTGTTATGCAATGCTATGCTTTGTAATGCTATGTTTTGCTTTGTTATGGTATGCTTTCCTATGTTTTGTTATGCTATGCTTTGCTATGTTTTGTTATGCTATGCTATGTTTTGTTTTGGTATGCTATGCTATGTTTTGTTGTGTTTTGGGATGCTGTGCTATGTTTTGTGTTTGTTATGCTATGTTATATTTTGTTATGCTATGCTATGTTTTGTTGTGCTTTGCTATGCTATGTTGTTTTTTGTTATGCTATGCTATGGTTTGTTATGTTATGTTGTGTGAGGCTAGGCTATGTTTTGTTGTGTTAGGCTAGGCTGTGTTATGTTGTGTTAGGCTAGGTTGTGTTGTGCTTGTTGTGTTGTGTTTTGTTTTGTTATGTCATGTTATGTTTTGTTATACTATGTTTTAAGTTATACTATGTTATGTTATACTATGTTATGTTATGCTATACTATGTTATGTTATGCTATACTATGTTATGTTTTGTTATGCTATGTTATGATTTGTTATGTTATGTTAGGCTAGGCTATGTTTTGTTATGTTATGCTATGCAATGGTATGCAACGCTAGGCTATGTTATATTATGGTATGTTTTGGTATGTTAGGCTATGTTCTGTTATGTTATGCTGTTATTTTATGTTAGGCTAGGCTATGTTTTGTTATGTTATGCTATGTTATGTTGTATTAAACTACTGTGGATTTTAACACATCCAAAAGCTGATGAATGGAGCAGGCTTGCATGTCTTTGGGCTTGTGCGCGCTCCCCTCCCTCCCCCACCACAGTACTTTGCCTTTTGCCCTGTGTTTGTGAGTTTTCATGTGGAATTAAGGTGCCTGGTGATGGGGCACTATATTAGCGTCCTAATACTGAAAAGTAGCTGTGAATTGTGCAAACCCCAGATTTCTGTGCGTGAAGTAAATAGCTTGCAGGAAGCAAATGGGCTCGTGTATGTTGCCTGTTATGGCTGGGGCCATATAAGTGCCGAGCGAAGTAAGCAGCGGCAGCTAAACAAGTTAATAAAGATACGCTTCAGTGTGCGTTTTAAAAGGAAAACCGCCAAACAACAAAGCGCCGCAAAAGCTAAGCAGTGCCCAGTGAAAAATACACAGCACCGCGAAAAGATCCACAGTGTCCAGTGGTACCTAAACAATCTCAAAAGAAACATATGTTTGTGTATGTGTATGTTTAAAAACCTACCGGAAAACTAACGCCGTGCAACGCTCCGTAGTATAAAAACATATCCAAGTGTATGCGCGTCTAAAAGGGCATAGGTATCTCCTGATTAGTGTGTACATACAAAATATCTTCAGCGTGCGGTGACAGTGAAAAGATATCGCCACACACAACACTTAAAAAGGACCGTAAAAAATATCTGCAGCATGTGCTCTAAACATATCGCCAACACTTATTTGCTATACCGCTAGTGTGTGCTGAAAACATTTCGCCAAACACAACACTTTTTAAGTGTGTTTTCATGTAGAATTAAGGTGCCTGGTGACGGGGCACTAACTTGTGCAGCAGTGGGATAGCGTCTTAATACCGAAAAGTAGCTGTGAATTGGGGAAACCCCAGATTTTTTAGCAGAAAGTAAATAGCTTGCAGCAAGCAAAAAGGCTCGTGTATGTTGCCTGTTATGGCTGGGGCCATATAAGTGCCGAGCGAAGTAAGCAGCGGCAGCTAAACATTTTAATAAAGATACGCTTCTGTGTGCATTTTAACCCTTTCGCTGCGGCGGGAATTCCGCCGCAGCGCTGGGGGGTGCGGGGGGGCAGCGCGGTGGCGCTGTGCTCATGACGGAGCCGCTCCGTCATGAGCCACGGTTGAGCTGTGCTCATGACGGAACGGTTCCGTCATGACTCCGCCCTTTTGCGTTGTCCCCCCGCACAGGCGGGGAAACAGCGCCGCGTAGGCGGAGCGGCCGCCAACGGCCGTGACATGACGGAACCGTTCCGTCATGAGCACACGGCAACCGTGGCACATGACGGAGCGGCTCCGTCATGAGCGGGGAAGGGGTTAAAAGAAAAACTGCCAAACAACAAAGCGCCGCTAGTATTATAAATACATTCAATTTTATTACACTTTATATATTTATTACATTATACATTTGTCATTTATTTCGAGCCTCTGATACAAACATAATTTTGAACGCCTTTGAAGCTGTTTTTCAACTTTGAGTGCATTCCGAAAATATGTTGCCTACAATTTAACGTGCACTAATTAAGAAACAATAGCCAAATGAAAACAGAAAAAAATAATCACAAGGCACTGAAACAATGAGTTAAAATATTTAAAGGCGCCATTCCCCAAAGTTGACATCATTTCGTATTACTTTGACTGCAGCATTGCTTTGCTGCTTAAAAGTGCTAAGATATCACTGCAGTCAGCAAGAGCAGTGTAGGGAACTACCACACCCTGCCTCGCCATATTTAAGTATCTCTGATATCAATGACAAGAAAAAAATGCCTTTGCACTTACTGCTACACCCAGCCCACATGCATGCACCAATGCACAGGGCGTTAGTACATTCAAAAACCAAACCAAACCAAACCAAACCAAACCAAACACTCTTGATATGGACCCAGTGGCCGGCACGGAAATACTTGGACTCTCAATCGACTGCCACTCCGGAACAACTTTCACGGCTGTGATTTGTTACCGCCCACCGGGAGCTTTTAACTCCACTCAGCAGCAGTCGCTCCTCACCACCCTTACTAATATGGCTACCTCTCACAACAAGTTGATCGTCTTGGGCGATTTTAACTTATGGCCCAACGGCAGCCTAGACTCCGCTCTTAACAATCTACTACTTTCCTGTGAAGGTATGGGACTCTCCCAGCTGGTCAATAAGCCTACACACTCCGCAGGGCACCAGCTCGATTTAATCTTTTCCTCCCCCCAGCTAGTACTCCTGAGCGACATTCTGCCTATGTGCTGGACCGACCATGCGCTCATTAAATTTCACATAGCCGACAGCAGGGCCAGCAGATCGTCACTCAGCTCCGGCCCCGATCTTTTGTTCAGAGATTGGAAAGCTCTGGATAAACTAAGACTGACCGGCCCGGTTTTTGAGGTGGAAGACAGCTTCTCCATCGCTCAGTCGGTAGAGGACAACTTTCTGTCCCTCTGCTCAAGGATTTCCAACATCTCCGACCGCCTCGTCCCTCAGAAAAAGGGCAAACCAAAGAGACGAGCACCTGCCCCCTGGTTCGACGACTCATTGAGAGCACTCAAACTAGCCTGCAGACAAGCAGAAAGAAGATGGAGGCAAGGCTATTCTGACACCAACAAATCTCTTTGGAAAGACAACCTCCGGGCGTACAAAACTGCCATTGCCCATAATAAGGCCAACTATTACTGTTCCACCATCACCAATAGTTCGAAAAGTATCTTCCAGATTCTTAAAAACTTAACCCATCCAGACTGTGTAACTTCTTCGCAGCCCCCCACCCAAGCCCTCTGTATTAACCTTGCAGCATTTTTTATCAACAAAATAAACACCATCATTCAAAACCTGAAAACACCCCCTTCTCTGGGAGCACCTAACATTCAGGGATCCAGTACCAGTTCTCAAAACCTGACGCCTCCAGGCTCCGTCCTGACGGCCAGATTACGGGAATTTCCTCCTATCCCGGTCTCCGAGTTTGAAAGACTGGTGCTTGGAATTACCTCGGGCTCCCCACTCGACCCCCTGCCCCCTAAAATTTGGAAAAGTTTTGGAACTGAACTTTTCGGCACCATGCGCCAAATATGTAACCAGTCCTTGCACAGTGGTTATGTCCCAACCTCATGGAAACAGGCGCTGGTCACCCCACTCCTAAAAAAACCCTCCCTGAGTCCAGACTGTCTATCTAACTACCGACCCATCTCCCTATTACCATTTCCGGCGAAAGTCGCTGAACGATGGGTCAGTTCTTGCCTTTCCTGTCATCTAGAACAGAACAACTTTCTAGACGATCATCAGTTCGGATTCCGTCCCGCCCACATCACCGAAACAGCGGTCTTGACAGCCATGGAAGACCTTCGCATGCGTGCAGACAGGGGCCAGCCAGTAGCACTGATACTGCTGGACCTGTCTGCCGCATTCGATACGGTCAACCACAGCACGCTGCTGCAGAGACTAGGTGAGGCAGGCGTGGATGGCACAGCGCTGCTCTGGTTTCACTCCTACCTGTGGGACAGGAGACAGGCTGTCTCCCTCCCCCCATTCCAATCCACCTTCGCACCAGTGCCTCAGGGAGTTCCCCAGGGCTCCTCCATCAGCCCCATTCTTTTTAACGTGTACCTCATCCCGTTGATCACGTTAATTAAGTCTTTCGGGATAAAAACGATCAACTACGCTGATGACACGCAGCTCATTCTCTCTTGGGAAGGAGAAGACTCCATTCCTTTAACCACCTTCCACGACTGCTTAAGAGAGACGGCTGGGTGGCTCCACAGAAACTCCCTCCAATTCAACTCCTCCAAAACAGAGGTTCTGTTCTGTGCGGCCACCAACACACCCCGCCCCTTTCTGAGTGAATTCTGGCCACCTGAGACTAGGGATAAACCTCTGCCAGTCTCCTCGGTCCGCAACCTGGGAGCCATGCTCAATAACAAGCTGAGTACGGAAACCCAGGTAGCAAAAACAGTGGGGATCTGCACAGCCCTGCTACGCTCCCTGCGTAAAATCATGCCACTCCTCCCAGCACAAGCCCGGGCGTCGATAGTCAGATGCACAATACTCAGTCGCATTGACTATTGTAACTCCCTGCTCCTTGAATCTCCAGTCACGCTGATGGACCGACTTCAAAGAATTCAATCTGCCGCCGCCAAGCTGGCTCTTGGCTGGACGAGAAGGTCTTCGGCCACAGCAGCCCTGGCCGAGCTACATTGGCTACCCTTAAAGCAGCGTGTGGCATTCAAGTCCCTCTGCATCGTCTTTAAGGCTCTGCATGGACTCGGGCCCAGACCCCTGCAAGCTTTGTTCCTGTGGTACACTCCCACCAGAGACTTACGATCATCATCAGCCCGTCTGGTAAAGGTGCCCAGATTCAACAAAGCCAGAACCGGGGGCAGATCCTTCAGGGTCGCAGCGGCCAAGTTATGGAACAGTCTGCCTATTGACATACGCCAGATCTCACAACTTCTTCCATTTAGGAAGCGCATCAAGACCTGGCTATTCCCCTAAATTCTGCCCACCTGCTAACTACTCCGGTCTATCCTTCAGCAGAGTATTCTCCAGCGCCAGGAAGCCTGCAAGGTATCAGTCGCGCTCTATAAATACTTAAAAAATAATAAATAATAAATAAATAATGCCGCAATCGTACGGATCTGTTTTAGTAGCAGATTCAGAAAGTAAGCATACAAGTTTTCATGCGCGCTTTTTAAAAAGAGATAAATTGAACGGCTAGCTAAGCAGCTAATTAACTTTGAGGCTCTTGAAACGGACTATGTAAACATTGTGAAAATAATTATTTTACATGATACTTTCAAGGGCAAAAGATAAGACGATCGCACACAAGATGAAACAAAAATAGACGGCTTACAAACTCTGTTAAAACAAGCACGGTCCGGGGATCTCTTGTCTTTATGGGGCCATGTGTTTCAAACACATGGCCCCATAAAGATAAGAAACTGCTTTGCGACAGACGCAAAGCAGGCCACCGAGTCCGACTCGGAGGCCAAAGGACGGCCACCAAAAACCTTAATTTCCAATGGCAGACCACCGTTTACCATAAACGGTGAAGCCAGCCAATGGAAATAAGGGGCGAGGCTTAAAGCCCTCTTCTAAAAGTACTCATCAACAATACATCACACTGAGCGACCTGCGCATGTGCGCAGCAACGCTAGGCGAGACCTAAATAAGGGAAGCTCTCTTTGACCTGCTGAGGGTACCTGCGAGATGACCTATGTGAGCTTTGCCCAACCAGCCAATGCTTGTTTTTGAGAAGTTAATTTAAGGTTATTTTATGGCAGACTTCTTTTCAGAATTAAAAATGTGTTTACTGATCAATTGTGTGACTAAAGTGAGCAAAGTTATGTATTTTTTAATGAATTTATCCAAATGTTGTATTTTGCTGTATTTATGTTAACAAATTAAGGGGATTGTTGTGGTTAGAATGTCATCTTCTTCAAAGGACCTTCCTTTTATCTGAGAAACATTTTAATAGTCATTCCAAGGATCGTGGAATATGTTTTTTCTTTGTTTTAGGCCAAATGTTTGGAAAGTGGTTTATTAGAAGGGGTAAGTAGTTACCTACCACTAGTAATAAGGCCACAATCACAATACAAGGTCCAGTAAAGGTCTCAATACATTATTCCTTGCTCAACCCTCGGTAGCTGGCAATGAGCAGACAGGCTTAACTTAGGAGACAGGTGTGTAAAACATTAAAAAACACCAATACATTCAATAACTAAGACATAACACACAATAAAACTCCAACACCAATTTATAAAAATAGATTACATTTTATGAACAGACACCAAAACAACAAAAATCCAATGCAGGGAACCAAAGATATGAATTTATAAAGATTAAAAGTAAAACTAGCAATTCGAAGCAAAAAGCGCTCAAAGGTCGTGCTGGACTTGGACACAGTCCAGAGTTCAGAAACACCCATTATGTAACACTTTTACACTTACGTCCAGAAGTGTTTCTTGATGCAGGAAATATGTCCACAGCACCAGCCAAGGGTTTAGATGCTCTGGTTTGCCTCTTGGGGTCTGGGACTACAACTTCCATAGTGTACCTGGTCAACTTATGGAGCATTTTACAAAAGATGCTCTAAACTTCTATAATTTCTTCCTGAAGTTGCTATTTTGGGCTCAAAGTGTCCAAAACACCAATCCAACTGTCTAAAAGCTCTGAGATGGTCCTTGGGATGTTGGGACTACGTTTCCCACAATGCACCTGGCCAAATCCTTAAAAGTTGCCGTGTTCCCTGTTAGGGTCCGTCCCCTCTACCAGTGCACAAGCCCCTCACTTCTGGGGTTGTCAATAGGAATTCCACTTTAAGTAAATTCCAACAAAATAAGTTCATTGAGTTTAAGGCGATATTTTATTCCTTATCGACGTTTTCATTCTTCAAGTATCTTTCATGAAACACATTTCTGAAAATGATGAATATTCAAGGTACATCAATTACATTCCTCCATCCCAATGCATTTCGGGCCAGGGTCCCTTTGTCAGGGGATATCAGTTCTGTGAAAATGCACAATATTCCATGAGAAAACCATTCTCTCTAACTTAGATAGTTAACCCACACCAAACTTTTTGAAGATTTAGTGCGTGTTCACTTTCACATATGTACAAATCCTTAAAAGTCCACTAGACGCCATCCAGATGGGGTCTTCTTGGTGGAGATGACACAGGTGAGTTCTTTAAACCTTTGCTCTCGGGGAGTACACTCCTTCCACTTTTGAAGCAAAGCAAAGTCCTTAGGGGTGTAGTTCCAAGTGGGCAGCAGGTGCAGTCATCCAAAGTGCAATCCTTTGGGTGCAGGGCTCCAGCGAGACAGTCCATCTTCTTCTGTAGTGTTAGGCAGGGAACTCTTGTAGCTCTTTTGAACCTGTTGCTTTCAGGGAGTCCCTCACTAATCATTTTTAAGCAAAGCAAAATCCTCAGGGCTGTAGTTCCAACGTGTGCTGCAGGTACAGTCTTTATGAGTGCATTTCTCTTAGGGAGCAGACCAGGGGTTCCAGCAAGGCAGTACTTCTTTTCTTGATTTTTCCAGGCAGGGATATGAGTTGCTTGACAACTCTCCCATATTTATTCAAAGTTCCTGAGCATCAAGCAGGTGGGCACCCCTGACCAATGGGATGCAGGGTGCCACCCAGGTGTATGACCACTTTCTCCAAAGTGTGGCATATTCTTGTCCTAGAAAACACTATTCTTTCAAAATTCAAAATTGAGAAACTCCTGAAGAGTTAGATGTGGCTAAGCCAACCCACTTGCATGGCTAAGATTCTCTAACACTTCCCTTCTAGCCCCTTCACTAATCTAATTACTGGGGCTCCTGTCTGGCTGGGGGTGCAGGATGTGGGGGTGAGGTTGTGTCCTGTCCAAGCTGTCATTCCTTCTTTGAAGATCAGTTTGGCCTCTCCACCCCCTTCGTGCCTTCTGCAGTTTCAGTTTGTATTGCCTTGCCCACTTGCGTTATCTAAACTTACGCACACCACTTACTTACACAGAAACTCCAACACTCCTCTGGAGGTAAATGAGCTTGATTAGTATCGTAGACAAGGGCAATAAGTCACTGAAGCTAGTAAGTTCTTAGGCACCAAGTGAAACAATGAATACATCACACTATATATATATATATATATACGAATATGAAATCTTGAATGTAGATATATAAACAGTTAATGTACAAAGCACCTCACCAGATGTGTCTGCATCGGAGTCTTCACCATCCCTGGCCAAGCACCGAAAACACCAAGTCGGGAACCCTGTAGAGACTGGGGCACATGAAGTAATCTCTCCGGGCACCAAAGTCGTCCCGCGAGTGCGTCCACTCCAAGACTGAGTTCCTGAGCTCCACCCCACAGACACCGCTTTTTATAGTTAAATCAACACGCTCGAGAACCCTCTAGCAGGCGTTCTCGCCCATCTATCCATCATAGGTGCTGGCCGCATCTCTGCATCAGATCCACCCATACAGACCTCGCCAGATTCTGCTTGGGTGCGCCGAGGCAAAAGACATTCCTTTCCCTGTCTCCGACCTTGGAGAGCCTTGCACAGCGCATCCTCCCTCTGTCCTAGAGATGAGCATAGAATGCACAAAAACAAGCTCAAGGTACAAAATAACCTCACGGGGTCTGTCTTGCACCAGCTCGTACTGGTTTACGTGAAAAACATGTTTATGTTACTGCTGAAGTGTAACTACAGGTCAAAGCAGCACAAAATGGAAATGCAGTACAACAAAATGGAGGATCAGAGCATCACATGGAATCGAGGTCAACATGCAGTTTAGCACGTGAAAATGGCAAATGCAGTATGTGAGAAGTTGGCCTGATGTATGATGTCACTAGTTCTAGTGTACACCTTATATCAGTCCAAACAACCCTTATGGTGATTGGTTGTAAAGTCAACCTTATAGACCAGCTATCCTAGCGGTAGCATGGACAAGAGCAGTCTTAGGCTAAACTCTGAATGGCATGTGAAGCCAGCTGTTATACCATATGTAACCCCTTGAATACCAAATGAAAGGACACCACAACAGATATATATATAAAATAAAGTGTATTTATTCTAGTCAAACCCTCAGCACTCTTTATGAGATTCGAGGTAAGTACAACACAGTCTTATTCAAGCATACATTAAGTCACACAGGTAAGTAATACAGTTAGGCCCTAGGGGCCACGCAAACCATATACTAAGTAAGTGGTATAAGGACCACTGTCACGGAAATAAGATAGGCCTAGGCCTAGGGAATCGCTGAGGCTACACTATACTACCAAAGGTTAGGAAGTGGGAGGCCCACGGGATTCAGGTGCAGAGTGGAAACACTCACGCGTAATGCATATAATCGATGGAAATAGTACAGTTCAGAATTAATAAGATTTAGGACACTTCTGGAGTAGCTAGGAAGTCGAGACTTGAGAACTAGACACTAGGATAGTCAGTACCCTGATGAGCACCGGAGTACCCAAGTTACCTAGCCCACGGGCTGCGGGTGCATAGGTGTGAACTTGCGTCGGGTTTCGTCGTCGACTCCTATGGATGCCTGAAGGAAAGATGCTGACAGGCAGTCAGTGAAGAGTGTCCGGTGGATCCCAAGGCCGGGATCAAGAAGGAAGGATACCTGCAAGCAGAAGGGACAGAGTCTGGGTCACTAGATAGTGACCACGTGGAACCAGGAAGGAACCAGGCGATGTCGGGAGATTGCAGGTGAAGAGGTGAAGCTTGTCGCAGCAGCCACGGGTACCAGGAGACGTCGAGGACGACCAGGACCAGGAGGCGAGCTGTCCCACGAAGGCTCGTGCTGTCGGCGGCGTCGAAGTCGAACTAGGACTCACCAAGCCTTGGCAAGCGGAACCCACGAAGAATGGAGGACTTGCTTCTGGTGCAGACCAGGAAGGTCTGGGGTGCTTCTCTTTTACAGAGGAGCAGGAGCCAGTCTGGAGGAGCCAAACCAGCAGTAGAAAATCGAAGGTGTGTCGTCGCAAAGGTTACTAGCCAACAGGCAAGCAACCGGACAGACGCGGCAAGCAGGAAAATGCAGAAGGGCCCCACGCAGGACTCGTGGAGTGTGGGGGGCTGATATTCAGTGCAGATGGTGCTTGCGGTTGGGGCTTCTCAATCCCCGGTGCACAACTTCGAGGGTGCCTCAGAAGCTGCGCTGGAAGATACTCGCCACTTTTCCCAGGTAACCGGTCCCACGTCTCTCGTCGCCTCCACGGATCTCAGCTCGGCTGTGGATGTGGATCAGGGTCGGAGATGTCTGGAAGTCAAGGCTCTGGTCAGGCTCTGCAGTCGGTCCCTCGTAGAACTTCAGCAAAGCATAGGGTAAGTCTCTTGATGGTGCCTGTTCGCACAGGGTGACCACTCCTTGGCCACAAGGGAGATTCTTCAGTCTTCTTCTTTCGTCGAATGTCGAAGGTCCAGAGTTTCTGTTCAAGTTGCAGGTTCAGGATAATCTAATTTCCTGGGGCCCAGCTACCACACTTATACTAATCTGGGGGGCTGGGTTTCCTGCTAGGTCACGCCTTATGGGTGGGACCTGGGAGGGGGGTGATTACACCCCCTTCCCTTTGTCCAGTTTCGCGCCAGGACTGGGGTTGGAGTGCCCCATCACCGGTTTGAACTGGACTATGCATGGGACACCTTGTGTGCCCCAGGCAGTGTCTCGTTTCTTTCATCCCTCCCTGCCCCAATACACTAAGGCCTGTCTGGGGTGGTGCTCGCACCTCCCAAGGCAGGAAACCTATTGTCCAAGCCTCCCGTGCCGGGATCACTCCCAGCAGCAGGAGGTCAGACTTGTGTCGTGGCAGCAGCATCCATTTTGTGATGCTGGGGCTCTGGTTAACTTTAACCGGGTAAGTAGGTTTCAACATGGTTTCTCCCTCTAGAAGGAAGGGATAATATCCTCACCCCCAGAAATGGGATGGGGGTATTATTCCAAAGTGTTAGACACCTTACACGACATGTTTTGATAAAGCCAAACCATAGTTACCATAACCGTTTAAGATTATAAGGCACTTTAAGAGTATATGGTAGGCTATATCATAGAACAGCTATAAGGACATGGTTCCGAAAGCTGTAGACAGGCTCAGCTCATGCTAGAGCACTATCTCACATGTTACCAAGCACTCTGCCTCCAGGATTGTTAAGGCCTGCCATAGGAGTGGCTGATAGGTACACATGTGTCTATATCTAAGGTAGGTATAGGAATACTACACCTAAGCAAGGGGTGATTACACGACCTTCCCCCAGCTGAGTGATCAGCCAGTTGTGTCATACTGGAAGGCCAGGCCAGGGGTGGCATAATACATGCTGCAGCCCCTGGTAGGCCTAGGGTACACCTATGCCCTGGGTACCTAAGGTACACTGTACAGGGGCCAATAAGGTGATCCTATCCAATTGGGTTATGCACCTAAAGTACATGGTATTAATTTAGAGAGAGAACAGCAGGGCTGTGGGTCTGATTAGCAGGCCCTTCAGCCACATCTAAGTCGAAAACCAGTAAAGCAAAAGCAAAACGTGGGGGTGAACATAGAAAGCAGACCCTACTCTCCTACACAACCCCCCCTCCCCAAACTTAGGGACATTAAACTAACCCTGACCAGTTGAGTCTTCATGTTCTAAGTGGAAATATCTGGAGAGTCCATCTGCTTTGGCATGGTCAGTCCCAGGTCTATGTTCCACTGTGAAGTCCATCCCCTGTAGGGAAATGGACCACCTAAGAAGTTTGGGATTTTCACCCTTCATCTGATTTAGCCACAAGAGGGGCTTATGGTCTGTCTGAATCTTTAAGTGAGTGCCAAACAAGTATGGCCTCAGCTTCTTCAGGGCCCAAACCACAGCAAAGGCCTCCCTCTCAATAGCTGACCAACGTTTCTCTCTAGGGGTTAGCCTTCTACTTATAAAAGCAATGGGCTGGTCTTGACCATCTATATTAAGTTGTGAAAGAACAGCTCCCACACCCAACTCAGAAGCATCTGTCTGGACAATAAACTCTTTGGAGTAGTCTGGACTTTTCAGAATAGGTGCACTGCACATAGCCTGCTTCAGGTCATCAAATGCTTTTTGTCAGCTTACTGTCCACTGAACTTTTTTTGGCATTTTCCTGGAGGTCAAGTCATTAAGTGGTGTCACAATGGACCCATAGTCACCGGTTTGAACTGGACTATGCATGGGACACCTTGTGTGCCCCAGGCAGTGTCTCGTTTCTTTCATCCCTCCCTGCCCCAATACACTAAGGCCTGTCTGGGGTGGTGCTCGCACCTCCCAAGGCAGGAAACCTATTGTCCAAGCCTCCCGTGCCGGGATCACTCCCAGCAGCAGGAGGTCAGACTTGTGTCGTGGCAGCAGCATCCATTTTGTGATGCTGGGGCTCTGGTTAACTTTAACCGGGTAAGTAGGTTTCAACATGGTTTCTCCCTCTAGAAGGAAGGGATAATATCCTCACCCCCAGAAATGGGATGGGGGTATTATTCCAAAGTGTTAGACACCTTACACGACATGTTTTGATAAAGCCAAACCATAGTTACCATAACCGTTTAAGATTATAAGGCACTTTAAGAGTATATGGTAGGCTATATCATAGAACAGCTATAAGGACATGGTTCCGAAAGCTGTAGACAGGCTCAGCTCATGCTAGAGCACTATCTCACATGTTACCAAGCACTCTGCCTCCAGGATTGTTAAGGCCTGCCATAGGAGTGGCTGATAGGTACACATGTGTCTATATCTAAGGTAGGTATAGGAATACTACACCTAAGCAAGGGGTGATTACACGACCTTCCCCCAGCTGAGTGATCAGCCAGTTGTGTCATACTGGAAGGCCAGGCCAGGAGTGGCATAATACATGCTGCAGCCCCTGGTAGGCCTAGGGTACACCTATGCCCTGGGTACCTAAGGTACACTGTACAGGGGCCAATAAGGTGATCCTATCCAATTGGGTTATGCACCTAAAGTACATGGTATTAATTTAGAGAGAGAACAGCAGGGCTGTGGGTCTGATTAGCAGGCCCTTCAGTTCTTAACAAACTTTCTGTAGTACCCAGTCAGGCCCAAGAAAGCTCTGACCTGAGTCTGGGTAGTTGGATGAGTCCAGTCCTTTATGGTCTGGATCTTGCTCTCCAGTGGTTGAACCTGACCCCCACCAACTAGGTGGCCCAGGTATACAACCTTGCTCTGCCCTATCTGGCACTTAGTGGCCTTGATAGGGAGGCCTGCCTTTTGCAGGGCCTCTAAAACATTCCTCAGGTGGACCAGGTGATCCTCCCAGGTGGAGCTAAAGACAGCAATATCATCAAGATAAGCTGCACAGTAGTCATCCAACCCAGTAAGGACTTGATTCACCAACCTTTGGAAAGTGGCAGGTGCATTCTTCAAACCAAAGGGCATTACCACAAATTGATAATGTCCTCCTGGGGTCGAGAAAGCAGTTTTGGCCTTTGCATTCTCAGCTAGTCTGATCTGCCAGTAGCCTGCTGTCAGGTCAAGTGTGCTCAAAAACTTAGCAGCTGCCAGTCTGTCAATGAGCTCATCTGCCCTAGGTATTGGGTGGGCATCTGTCCTAGTGACAGCATTGGGAGCTCTGTAGTCCACGCAAAACCTCATCTCTCTCTTACCATCTTGGGTGTGAGGTTTTGGCACAAGAACTACAGGACTAGCCCAAGGGCTCTCTGAAGGTTCAATGACTCCCAGCTCCACCATCTTTTGTACCTCAACTTTTATGCAGTCCCTGACATGGTCAGGTTGCCAGTAGATTTTACTCTTCACAGGCAGACTGTCACCAGTGTCCACCTCATGGGTGCACCAGTTTGTCTGACTTGGGGTCAGAGAGAACATATGTCTGTAGGATTGCAGAACTTGTCTGCAGTCCTGTTGCTGATGGACAGTGAGGCTGTCAGAAAAGACCACACCATCAACTGAGCCATCATCAGGGTTCTGAGTCAACAGGCCTGGGAGAGGGTCACTCTCTTCTCCCTGCCCCTCATCTGTAGCCATGAGTAAGCCCATGTCTGCCCTGTTAACATATGCCTTCAATCTGTTGACATGAAGCACCCTGTGGGGGCTTCTGGGAGTCCCATGGTCCACCAAGTAGGTGACTTCTCCCTTTTTCTCAACAATAGTGTGGGGTCCAGACCATTTGTCTTGGAGTGCTGCTGGGGCCACTGGCTCCAACACCCACACTTTCTGCCCTGGCTGGTAAACAGTCAGCACAGCCTTTTGGTCATGCCAAGCTTTTTGGAGTTCTTGGCTTGCCTCAAGGTTTTTAGAAGCCTTCTTCATATACTCTGCCATCCTGGAGCGGAGACCAAGTACATAATCCACTATGTCAAGTTTGGGTTGTCTGAGAGGTCTCTCCCATCCTTCCCCTACTAAACATAGGGGTCCTCTTACAGGATGCCCAAACAAAAGCTCAAAAGGGCTGTAGCCAACCCCCTTTTGTGGGACCTCTCTGTAAGCAAACAGAAGGCAGGGTAAAAGGATGTCCCATCTTCGCCTAAGCTTGTCTGGTAAACCTTTTATCATTCCCTTTAGGGTCTTGTTGAATCTCTCCACAAGCCCATTGCACTGTGGGTGATAGGGTGTGGTGAACTTGTAGTTCACACCACACTCCTTCCACATTGCAGTCAAATATCCTGACATGAAGTTGGCACCTCTGTCAGAAATGACCTCCTTTGGAAAGCCCACTCTGGAGAATACTCCAAGTAGGGCCCTTGCCACAACAGGAGCAGTTGTGGTCCTCAGGGGAATAGCCTCTGGATACCTGGTGGCCTGGTCCACTATCACCAGTATGAATCTGTGCCCAGATGCTGTTTGTGGGTCCATTGGTCCTACAATATCTATGCCCACTCTCTCAAAGGGAACCCCCACCA
The DNA here is from genome assembly GCF_964204655.1 of Triturus cristatus. Lineage (NCBI taxonomy): Eukaryota > Metazoa > Chordata > Amphibia > Caudata > Salamandridae > Triturus > Triturus cristatus. The sequence continues at coordinate 90,131,056 of NC_140586.1, forward strand.
CAGGTAGTGGTATGAGGGGGGCCTTTGTGGTGCCACCTGATTTGCCACTGGCTTGGCAGGTGATACCGGAGCGACAAAACTCCTTGGTATCTTCTGACATATGAGGCCAGTGAAAGTGAGGGACAAGCCTGTCCCAAGTCTTGTTCTGGCCTAAGTGTCCTGCAAGGGGAATATCATGGGCCAAGGTAAGAAGGAAGCCTCTGAACTTCAGTGGTATGACCAACCTCCTGGATGCACCAGGCTTGGGGTCTCTAGCCTCTGAATACAGCAGCCCTTCATCCCAATACACTCTATGGGTACCTTGAGCATTCCCTGCAGCCTCAGCAGCAGCCTGCTGTCGGAGGGGTTCAAGAGAGGGGCAGTCTAATTGTGCCTGCCTCAGATCTGCCCTTGAAGGTCCCCCTGTCCCAAGAAACTCAACCTGATCAGGTTCAAGTTCTTCTAGGACAGTTCCTTCAGGGCTCTCAGAATCATCCTCCTGTGAGGGCTGATCCACTACCTGAGGCAGGGGGGAAGGCACAGCCTTTACCCTACTGCTCTTTCTCTTGGGTTGTGACTGGTCCATGGTTCCAGGATCCAGCACTTGTTCAGTGGTGCACTTTTTGGCATGTGACCTGGTCACAGCAAGGACATGTGCATCTATCCCCAGCATTTCTGCAAGGGTCCTATACTCCACTTCAGACCAAACTGAAGTTTCAAGATCATTGCCCAGTAAACACTCCACAGGAAGGTCTGAACTAACAACAACTTTCTTGAGGCCAGTTACCCCTCCCCAGGAGAAGTTAACAATTGCCACACTATGGGAGGTAGTGGCATTGCTAGCGTTGGTCACTAGGTAGTTCTCACCTAGTATGATCTGTCCAGGGTCCACAAAGGCAGGTGTCACCATGGTGACACTAGCCCCAGTGTCCCTGTAGGCCTGAGCCATTCTCTCATTGATAAAAGGAGTCTGTCTGTACTTGCCCAGGTTACTGGGGCCTATAGTAGAGGACAAAGCTATGTCCCCATCACAGATCAGAACAGCCTGAGTAGGTATCCTGACTAGGCCAGAATCCTCCTCAGTTCCCAGGGTTAACCTTACTACACCCTTTTGTTGGGAACCACCACTTACAGCTGAACTAGGGGGTACAGTTGCCTTAGGGGCAATGCTGGCTGGGGGCTTATCCTTTTTGGTGCACTCACTAAACCAATGTGAGTTTGACTTACAATAGTTGCACCATGGTTTCTTTTGGCCATCTTTCTTTTTATCCTTTTTGGGACCACCCTCCCCCTGAGCCTTTTGGGGGCCTGGTGAAGGCTTCTGGTCTTTTTGTTTCTGATCATTACCCTTCTGGTCTGCCTTTTTCTGATCACCGCCCTGGTTCTGGTTTTTCTGCTTAACTCTAGTCCTGACCCATCTATCTGCCTTCTTTCCCAATTCTTGGGGAGAAGTTAGGTCAGAGTCAATCAAGTGTTGATGCAGCAGCTGGTTTTGACAGTTGTTAAGGATTTGTTCTCTCATGATCAAATTATACAATCCTGTATAGTCCTTAACCTTACTACCCAATAACCAGCCTTCCAAAGCCTTAGTGGCACAATCTACAAAGTCAGTCCAGTCCTGAGTCTGTGTCTTCTGGGTATCCCTGAACAACAACCTGTATTGTTCAGTGGTTAGGCCAAACCCATCAATCAGAGCACTCTTCAGGACAGTGTAATTGTCTGCATCCTCATCACTAACTGTGAGGAGCTTGTCTCTACATTTCCCAGAGAAGGAGAGCCACAAGATAGCTGCCCACTGACTTTGGGGTACCTGCTGTACTTTGCAAGCTCTCTCCAAAGCAGTTATCCATTTGTGGATGTCATCCCCACACTTGTAGGGAGGGACAATCTTGCTCAGGTTTCTATTATCATAGGTACTGTCTCTATCCTTAGGGATATTGCTGCCACCAGTGGGTTCTAACCCACTTAACATTTGCTCTCTAGCCAGAGCAAGCTTCTCCTTGGCAAGGGCAAGTTCTTCCCTCTCAATCCTTAGATTAGCTTCCCTCATTCTGGCTTCATGCTCTTTTCTCTGGGGGGAAGTAATTCCCCTGTGAGAAGAGGCATTAGAGATGCTAGAGACATGGGAGTGGATGGATTCCCTTGAAGGGATCTGTCTCTCCTGTTTCTCTGGTTAAGTCCACTTGGGGGTCTGAATGGGGGGAGCCCATGCAGACTCCCATGTAAGCTTAAGTTAACCTGGCTAAGTCTTCCTACTTTGACCTGGCTGTCTACCTCCTCATCTGAAGTCCCATCTGACTCATCTGTAGCGGGTAGACCCTCCCCTGTACCTAGGGTACCAGCCTGGGAGGCCCTAAGGGCATCATACTCCTCTAGGATCTCTACTAGCTGAAGGAGGGTAGGGTTTGCACCCTGTTTTAACTTTCTGGAGGTACACAATTGTCTCATCTCCTGAAAAGTTAGGGTATCATATCTAGAGGGGATCTTTCTAAGACCTGCCCCTCCTGAGAGAGAATCTACTAGATCTCCTCCCAGAGACATGATCTAGTGAGGGTGTGGTGTGTGCACCTACCTACACTAGTTGTATCTACTAAACCTCTGTAGTAGTTGTAGTCAGGGTGTGCTAGGCCCTTCAACCAACAACAACTAAGTCCAGTAGGACTTAAGTATTTATAATCTATGTTATATGTACCTAAACAATATCTGTGTGATCTTTCAATTTAGTATCTCAAGATTACAATGGTATTACAACAGCAAGCTCAGATCCCAACCGCTGCTCACCAATGTGAGAAGTTGGCCTGATGTATGATGTCACTAGTTCTAGTGTACACCTTATATCAGTCCAAACAACCCTTATGGTGATTGGTTGTAAAGTCAACCTTATAGACCAGCTATCCTAGTGGTAGCATGGACAAGAGCAGTCTTAGGCTAAACTCTGAATGGCATGTGAAGCCAGCTGTTATACCATATGTAACCCCTTGAATACCAAATGAAAGGACACCACAACAGATATATATATAAAATAAAGTGTATTTATTCTAGTCAAACCCTCAGCACTCTTTATGAGATTCGAGGTAAGTACAACACAGTCTTATTCAAGCATACATTAAGTCACACAGGTAAGTAATACAGTTAGGCCCTAGGGGCCACGCAAACCATATACTAAGTAAGTGGTATAAGGACCACTGTCACGGAAATAAGATAGGCCTAGGCCTAGGGAATCGCTGAGGCTACACTATACTACCAAAGGTTAGGAAGTGGGAGGCCCACGGGATTCAGGTGCAGAGTGGAAACACTCACGCGTAATGCGTATAATCGATGGAAATAGTACAGTTCAGAATTAATAAGATTTAGGACACTTCTGGAGTAGCTAGGAAGTCGAGACTTGAGAACTAGACACTAGGATAGTCAATACCCTGATGAGCACCGGAGTACCCAAGTTACCTAGCCCACGGGCTGCGGGTGCATAGGTGTGAACTTGCGTCGGGTTTCGTCGTCGACTCCTATGGATGCCTGAAGGAAAGATGCTGACAGGCAGTCAGTGAAGAGTGTCCGGTGGATCCCAAGGCCGGGATCAAGAAGGGAGGATACCTGCAAGCAGAAGGGACAGAGTCTGGGTCACTAGCCAGTGACCACGTGGAACCAGGAAGGAACCAGGCGATGTCGGGAGATTGCAGGTGAAAAGGTGAAGCTTGTCGCAGCAGCCACGGGTACCAGGAGACGTCGAGGACGACCAGGACCAGGAGGCGAGCTGTCCCACGAAGGCTCATGCTGTCGGCGGCGTCGAAGTCGAACTAGGACTCACCAAGCCTTGGCAAGCGGAACCCACGAAGAATGGAGGACTTGCTTCTGGTGCAGACCAGGAAGGTCTGGGTGCTTCTCTTTTACAGAGGAGCAGGAGCCAGTCTGGAGGAGCCAAACCAGCAGTAGAAAATCGAAGGTGTGTCGTTGCAAAGGTTACTAGCCAACGGGCAAGCAACCGGACAGACGTGGCAAGCAGGAAAATGCAGAAGGGCCCCACACAGGACTCGTGGAGTGTGGGGGGCTAATCTTCGGTGCAGATCGGGCTTGGGATGGGGGCTTCTCAATCCCCGGTGCACAACTTCAAGGGTGCCTCAGAAGCTGCGCTGGAAGATACTCGCCACTTTTCCCAGGTAGCCGGTCCCACGTCTCTCGTCGCCTCCACGGATCTCAGCTCGGCTGTGGATGTGGATCAGGGTCGGAGAAGTCTGGCAGTCAAGGCTCTGGTCAGGCTCTGCAGTCGGTCCCTCGTAGAACTTCAGCAAAGCAAAGGGTAAGTCTCTTGATGGTGCCTGTTCGCACAGGGTGACCACTCCTTGGCCACAAGGGAGATTCTTCAGTCTTCTTCTTTCGTCGAATGTCGAAGGTCCAGAGTTTCTGTTCAAGTTGCAGGTTCAGGATAATCTAATTTCCTGGGGCCCAGCTACCACACTTATACTAATCTGGGGGGCTGGGTTTCCTGCTAGGTCACGCCTTATGGGTGGGTCCTGGGAGGGGGGTGGTTACACCCCCTTCCCTTTGTCCAGTTTCACGCCAGGACTGGGGCTGGAGTGCTGGACTATGCATGGGACACCTTGTGTGCCCCAGGCAGTGTCTTGTTTCTTTCATCCCTCCCTGCCCCAATACACTAAGGCCTGTCTGGGGTGGTGCTCGCACCTCCCAAGGCAGAAAACCTATTGTCCAAGCCTCCCGTGCCGGGATCACTCCCAGCAGCAGGAGGTCCGACTTGTGTCGTGGCAGCAGCATCCATTTTGTGATGCTGGGGCTCTGGTTAACTTTAACCGGGTAAGTAGGTTTCAACATGGTTTCTCCCTCTAGAAGGAAGGGATAATATCCTCACCCCCAGAAATGGGATGGGGGTATTATTCCAAAGTGTTAGACACCTTACACGACATGTTTTGATAAAGCCAAACCATAGTTACCATAACCGTTTAAGATTATAAGGCACTTTAAGAGTATATGGTAGGCTATATCATAGAACAGCTATAAGGACATGGTTCCGAAAGCTGCAGACAGGCTCAGCTCATGCTAGAGCACTATCTCACATGTTACCAAGCACTCTGCCTCCAGGATTGTTAAGGCCTGCCATAGGAGTGGCTAATAGGTACACATGTGTCTATATCTAAGGTAGGTATAGGAATACTACACCTAAACAAGGGGTGATTACACGACCTTGCCCCAGCTGAGTGATCAGCCAGTTGTGTCATACTGGAAGGCCAGGCCAGGGGTGGCATAATACATGCTGCAGCCCCTGGTAGGCCTAGGGTACACCTATGCCCTGGGTACCTAAGGTACACTGTACAGGGGCCAATAAGGTGATCCTATCCAATTGGGTTATGCACCTAAAGTACATGGTATTAATTTAGAGAGAGAACAGCAGGGCTGTGGGTCTGATTAGCAGGCCCACAGCCACATCTAGAGAACCTTTCTGACAGCTCATTCCTCCGATTTCCCTGAGACCGCAGAGACTCATCTATTTCATCCGCAGGAAGACCTTGTTATTTACTGAAAACCGCCTTGAAAAAGCCCAAGGCCAATGGGCCACTAGGGCGAAACACGTGTCGGCTTGTTGCTTTTCCTCTCACAATTTATACCTGTTTTGTCTGCCAGAAATAAAAACAACACAAGTAATTTCATTCTGAGCAATGTTCTTGATGTTGATTATCCACTGATGTGGACCAATTAAGAAAGCATCACCCTCCACCGTTTCCTAACCACAGCCACATCTAATTCGAAAACCAGTAAAGCAAAAGCAAAAAGTGGGGGTGAACATAGAAAGCAGACCCTACTCTCCTACACAGTACATTCCACCCCTTGACCCTCGATTCACCCATCATACCCCATTGGCCTAAATACCATGGATCTGGGACGAAGAAGGGAGAGAAGATTAGGAATGCATTGAATACAACAACATAGTGAGATAGAAATGCAAATAGTCACTACAATAACACCCAAGATATAACGAAGCTGTCCAAAATTAGGTAGCCACCCAAACAACCAATCCCACCATCCTTGATCAACGTTTTGGGTAACCCCTTTCACTAAATCTTTTAAAGCATTAATATGCGCATGGATAGATGTAGAATGATCAGATAAATTGAAACAACAGAGTCCATCAAAGTCCTCGCAACCGTGGTTGTGTTTTAACAATAAATAGTCCACAGCTGCCCTATTCTGCAAAACGACTTTTTTCGTTCCTTGAACATCTAATAACAAATCAGCTAAAGCGGCAGAAGTATGATTGAGATTCTTCACAAGTAAACAGGCAAGCTTAGCAATAGTTCTTGCATTATAAATGGACAGTCCTGGCACTCCTACAATGGAAATAGCCAAACTAGTATACTCTGCTCTAGAAAGCAAATCAATATTGGAGTCACAATCCTCAGGTAATTGAATAGCGGCTCTAGAAGAGCGAATGTGTGTGACAGAATGCAAGGGAAAAAGCATAAGACTTAAACGTGATAAGGCACAAGGTCCTCCAGTAATATTAGCTGGTATGTAAGTGTATGAAATATTGCCGCACGAGAACAGCCATCTCTTAGATAATTTCACATGGTTAATATGGCTAGCAGTTAATAATGTATGATTACAGACCATATAATTGGTAACATTACTGCAAAAACTGTCATGTCGTGACTGACATAATGTTTGTTGATCAGTGGTCAATTGTGTGCTTTTCTCTAGTTTCAATTGGCCACACTTGCCAATTTTGGCAGGGTCACAAGTTAGTTGATAGCAAACGTCTCCAGTAGTGATGTTATAGGTAACAATACTTGTCATGTTCCTCCAGAGGTTATCTGTAACCTCCGGGCAAAAACGACAGTACTCATAAAGACTCAGATGTGTTTGAACATCATTTTCCTCCACTACCCCATCAAAGTTGGTTTGGTTGAAGATGTGTAGAAGCACATGTGCAGGGATAGGTACGGCAACAAGACAATTGGATATCATATCAGCTGTACTCTGAAGATTTGTCATACAGAAGTGGGAAGTGTTCAGCACATTCCCGGCCAAGTAGGTCCAGATGTTATCCGGTTGCTGTAACAATGCTGTCATCCGACTCGGGCGGTTGATCCCCTTCGGCATCCCCGGGCCCTCCCGGACCCTCCGGACACGCCCAAACACAGACCACACAGCGCAAGCATCGCAGCGGCAAGCCATACTGTGATTTAGAAACAGAAAACAAACTGGTATAATCACTCTCGTAAATAACATTTTTCAGCAGGTACATTTTCCCACATTTCCTGTCCGGGTCTCATGATGACAAGGATATTATCCTTTCCCTTAGCGATTAATTCTGCAGGTTCAGGAGGTTTGTTTGGGGACTCTACCCATACTTTCGCCCCTGGGTTCTTGTCAGTAGATCCGAACCCGCCCTTTCCTCGCACAGTTAGAAGAGCTGGGGCCGTCCCCTTCATGACATTTCCTCCATAAACCGGCATGATGACCATTTGGGCAACTCGGTCACCGGGTTGCACAATCAGATCATTGTCTCCACTGTTCAATAGAATAACTTTGATCTCCCCCTCGTAATCGGCATCGACCACCCCTCCCAAAACCTGGATGCCTTTAAGGGCAAGCCCAGATCGAGGAGCGATCAGTCCGAAATGCTCTGGGGGAATTTGAACTCCAATTCCTGTCTCAATCAAGGTAATGTCTCGTGGTTGCAGTCGATAGAGTTTCAGGGCATGCAAATCAAGAACAGCAGCCTCTGGTGTGGCACGATATGGAGCTAAAGTTCCGGGAACTGTCTCCCAATACAGAATCGTGTTTGTGGCCACATGAGGCTTGATCTGCAAAGCTGGGGTCAACATGCGCATCAAAGGAGTCTCTGCATTGGCAAGGGGTCGGTTGTTCAAAATTTGCAATGCATCAGCCAAGTGATCCCTCCACCCCTTCAATGATCCATCAGACAACTTTTTCAACTGTTCTTTTAACAAACCATTCATTCTCTCAATCAAACCCGCTGCCTGTGGGTAATAGGGTATGTGATAAATCCACTCAATGTTATGCTGCACACAAAAATCTTGCACCATCTTTCCTTTAAAGTGTGACCCATTGTCACTTTGGACCTGCAAAGGAATTCCATAATACAAAATCAACAAATTCAAAGTTTTCAGAGTGTTAGACTGGGTTGCTCTCTTGCATGCAAAGGCGATGAGATAGCCAGAATAGGTATCCACCACCGTGCATGCATACTGACATCCTCGACTCATTGGCATTGGCCCGATGAAATCAATTTGCCATATTTGCCCTGGCAACTTCCCTCTACCTAGGTGGCCTCTCACTACCTGTGGAACTGGTCTGTGTTGGGTATGCTGACAAACGGGACAGTGAATGATCGCAGTTTTAATCAAATCTAGGGGAATATACATCCCTCTACTTTCTGCCCACCTGCTAGTGGCTTGCTCGCCCAAATGTCCACTTTTCTGATGCGCCCATTTAGCCATGCCCACCAAGTCAGAATCCTGCGTCGCCACCTCAGCTTCACGAATCTTCGCTTCTTGGTCTGAATTGCACCAACGCTCTAGTGAGTCAGTCGGGCAATGAGCATCAACATGATAAACTGTGACTGTACTCTGGGACAACAATTCCCAAATCTCCTGCCACAACTCCTTTCCCCAAACCTCCCTATTGTGAATCATCCAATTATGAGCATGCCATGTGGGAAGCCAAGTGGCTAACCCATTGGCCGTAGACCATGAATCAGTATAAATGTGACATGTACCAGGGAGCTCTTGCTTTAAAGCCTGGTAAACCGCGTACAATTCTGCGAACTGACTACTTCTTCCCTCTCCAGTAGTCGACAACAACTTTTTGGTCACAGGATTGTATGACACCGCCTTCCAATGTCTCTTGGTCCCCACATATCTGGCTGAGCCATCTGTAAACCACACATGCTTTTTGTACTCCGCGGACAACTCTGAGGATGGCCCGCCCCATTTCACTGGGGACCCTTGTACTTTGGGTACATCTTGCAACATTTCCGCATCTGCTACTGGAGTCTGCGCCACTTGTTCATGCAGCACTGCGGTACCTTTAGGACCCACTCGTGCTCTGTCTTGTATGTACCACTTCCACTTTATGACGCTAGCCTCCTGTGCATGCCCAATCCTGTGTGTCTTGGTTGAGCTCATCACCCATTGCATGATAGGAATTTCAGGTCTCAAAAACACATTGTGCCCCAGGGTCAATTGTTCGGTATCCACCAGAGCCCAATAACATGCCAACAACTGCTTTTCAAAAGGAGTGTACCGCTCTCCAGCATCAGGTAATTTCTTTGTCCAAAACCGTAGGGGCACTTTCTGTCTCCCCTGTTTTTGCCACAGGCTCCAGGTCGCATACTGATCCTGGACCGTTACATTCAAATCAATGCTTTCCTCTCGTATGGGCCATAGATCCAGGGCACGCTGTATTGCCTCCTTCGCTGTCTCAAATGCCTGTTGCTGGGCCTCCCCCTCACTCAAACTCATGCTTCTTCCGCGTAACCTTGTACAGAGGGGCCAAGATCTGACTCAAATGGGGAATGTGCTGTCTCCAAAAACCAAGCAATTTAATGAAGCGCTGCGCCTCCTTCCTGTTTCGCGGCACTGCAAACTCCTTGATCTTTTGCCTTACTTGTGGCAGCACCTCTCTATGCCCCTGATGCCACTGAATACCTAAAAACTTCACACTCTGGGAGGGTCCCTGCACCTTCTCTGGGTTAATCACCCACCCTTTGCTTTGCAAATGCTCTACAATTCTGTCTAGCTGAGCCTGCACCTGTTCATGGGTCTCTCCTTGAATCAACAAATCATCAATGTAATGACAAAGTTGTACCCCAGGAATAAATGACACCTCATCCAAATGCTCTGCCACCAACCGGTGACAGATTGTAGGGCTATGTAAATACCCCTGTGGCAAAGATTGAATTGCGAACTGCCTACCATTCCATGAGAAGGAGATTTGTTCCTGGGACTCGGGGGCAATTGGAATCGGGAAAAAAGCATTGGCAATATCGAGTGCCGCATACCATGTCCCATTGTGTTTCTGAATTTTCTCAATCAAAGTGATGGTGTCTGGGACCGCGGCCGTCAACGGGGGTGTATGCTTATTCAGCTCGCGGTAATCAACAGTCATGCGCCAGCTTCCATCCGGTTTGCGCACGGGCCACACAGGGTTATTCCACGCCGTGGTAACCGGTCTCACCAACCCCGCCTCCACCAAGTCCCGTATGGTTGCGGTAATCTCATTATGTCCCCCTGGGATCCTGTACTGCTTCATGTGAACCACTTTTGTTGCTTGGGGCACCTTCACTGGGGGAATCTTCAAGCGCCCCACCCTCACAGCAGCCACCGAGAGGTACTGCTTTGACCCAAACTGATAGCATCCGTCATCTAAATATAGGGTCATACCTTTCAGAATGTCAATACCAATGATGTACTCGGGAATGGGCACAATCAAGACAGTGTATGCTCTCTTGGGAAGTCTGCCTATTTTCATCTGAATTACCGTTTGCACTGCTGGTGACTCCTGTCCACCCAAACCTGTGATAGTAAAATACTGTCCTTTAAATTTTCGTGGATTGCCATGTATCAACGTGGCCTCCGCTCCAGTGTCTACTAAAGCCCGCACCTCCTGAACCTTTCTATTTTTCCAATAGATCTCAACCCTCACATGCGGTCTATTGTCTTTGCGAGCCCATCCCTGCACCGGAGCTTGGCCCATTTCCTAATCTAATTTTCTCCTGCACAGCTCTGCATCTGCCCGGCGCAGATCTGAATACAATGTCGGGTAACCCTCAGGAAACAACTCCTCCTCTTCCCGGTCCCCATCTGAATCTGTACAGTCTCGGTCCCAACCTTTCTCTTTTGCCACTTTCACATGAGATTCCCTCTCTCTCTCTCTCTCTCTCTCTCTCTCCTGACTTGCTTTGTTGTGCTTCTCCTCAGGCTCTGCTTCCCTGCGACTTACTTTTTATTATCTTTTCTATTCACATGCCTACTCCTCTCCTTCCTATCCAGTCCTCGCTTACGGTACATTTCCCACATACTTTTGGTCTCAATACCATCAATCTCACTCCTTGACACCCCATCCTTTAACAGCGCCAAAAATATATCACGTCGGGTCACTCGGTTATTGTCAGTGCGGGACTCTGAACGCTAAGTCCTGTCTGGCTTGGTCCATTCCCCAAGCTCTCCCAGCTCATGGACCGCCTCGACTACTTCTTCTATGGTATTACCAGTTTGATTAATTAACAGAGTCATTATCACCGCTTTGTATGCAGGCAGTGCCAAATGAATGATTTTATTCCGCATGGACACAGTCATTATCTGACCCATCAAATTATGCGTCTCACTTATAAGGATAGCCAGTTTCATCCCCTCCTCCTTAATTCTCTGCGAGGCATCTCTTAGGGAAAACCATGGTTTTTCATTCCCAGGCCAATCTGAATCTGTGGGGTACTTATGACCACATCCCTGTGCGGCTAGCTGCAAAAGGGTAGTTTGGTCATCACCGCGGAAAGTCCGGAAGTGTCCCTGCACAGTGGGATCAGTACTGAGAGTACAAAATTTGACAGCATCCCCACCGTCTAACATGACCCCACAAGCACCTTGATCATAGAGGCGCACCCTCCAAGTTAATAGTGCCTCGCCAGGTTTCTGTCTAAATCTCTCTAAAATATCACTGATCTCCTGTTGAGTAAAATCCTCCAGACTATTTAACATAACCCCGTACAGGTGCTGTGGACTGGATTGAAGTTTCTGTCTTAGAATGGGCTGCGCTTCCACTCTCTTACTATTTTTTACCTCCTCCTCCTGTCTTTCTCTCTGTAAGGGCTGCTCTCCTTCTGAGGAGAACTCTGATGATTCCCAGATGTTAGAATCCCAGGTGGATGGATCAAAATCTAAGCCTGCTTTGGCAATCGCTAAATGGACTTTTCTCTTACTCACCCTACCCCTCCTTTTCCTGTATCTGTATTCAGCGACACGGACTGCAGTCCGTTCTGCTATAGTTTGATATGTTTCTAATTTGTCTTGTAATAGCTTATTCTGGCAGGAAAGCATCGTAGACATATTCTTAGCTTCTATGAGTTGTTTTTCTAAGCTCAACTATTCCCGCTGCAGAGATAAACGTTTGTCAAAAACTTGACGGTAGGCATGCAACAGAGCCCAACCTCAACGGCGCATTGTCCATAACTCTTTACCTTTTTCTACAGGAACATTCTGTAAACAATTTAAAACATCTTCTAGCGTTGCTTCGCCCAAACAGTCAAACCAGCTCTCACTTAATCCTGTGCTTTTAGAATACTCACGCGCCAGCGCAGAGTACGGCGTCGCTTCCCATCCAGGAATTTGCATGGGGGCAAAAGGAATTTCACTTGGTGCCAAGGAACCAAAACCACCTTTCGTCTTTTTAAACATGTTCCTACCAGCGTTATTTTCGAATCCTGACGACTACGCCAAAATGTACTGCCTTGCCCACTTGCGTAATCTAAATTTACGCACACCACTTACTTACACAGAAACTCCAACACTCCTCTGGAGGTAAAATGAACTTTATTAGTATCGTAGACAAGGGCAATAACTCACTGAATCTAGTAAGTTCTTAGGCACCAAGTGAAACAATGAATACACCACACAATATATATATACGAATATGAGATCTTGAATATAGATATATAAACAGTTAATGTACAAAGCACCTCACCAGATGCGTCGACACCGGAGTCTTCAACATCCCTGGCCAAGCACCGAAAACACCAAGTCGGGAACCCTGTAGAGACTGGGGCACAGGAAGTAATCTCTCCGGGCACCAAAGTAGTCCCGCGAGTGCGTCCACTCAAAGACTGAGTTCCTGAGCTCCACCCCACAGACACCGCTTTTTATAGTTAAATCAACACATTTGAGAACCCTCTAGCAGGCGTTCTCGCCCATCTATCCATTATAGGTGCTGGCCGCATCTCTGCGTCAGATCCACCCATACAGACCTGGCCAGATTCTGCTTGGGTGCGCTGAGGCAAAAGACATTCCTTTCCCTGTCTCCGACCTTGGAGAGCCTTGCACAGCGCATCCTCCCTCTGTCCTAGAGATAAGCATAGAATGCACAAAAACAAGCTCAAGGTACAAAATAACCTCACGAGGTATGTCTTGCACCAGCTCGTACTGGTTTACGTGAAAAACATGTTTATGTTACTGCTGAAGTGTAACTACAGGTCAAAGCAGCACAAAATGGAAATGCAGTACAACAAAATGGAGGATCAGAGCATCACATGGAATTGAGGTCAACATGCAGTTTAGCACGTGAAAATGGCAAATGCAGTACACAGTTCTCCTCCTACAGGTAATCATTTGTCTCTCTAGCAGACCACTTCACACTTTACTAAGACAGCTTGGCAGAGGCTGGCCAATCAGAGAAGAGCTGTTAGATCGCTGGATTTTGGCTCACAGAAAAGAAGGTTCTATACTTATTTTCGGTAATAGTTATAACAAATGTAACAATGGGAAGTTGTTGGATGTATCAAAACAATTGTTTTAAGTCCTTGAATTATATTTTTAGCTCCTTTCTAACAATAGTTATACTTTATTAAAGTATTCCCATGCTAGCCTATGGAGCCAATGCATTACAATAGGGAAAAATGAATTGGAAGTTTTTCCCTCACCATGGCATATAAAACATCTTTTATAATGTCTCTCATTATATTTACAAGGCACCCTACCCCTGGTTACCTAGGGGAGACCTGAGGGGTGACATATGTAAAAATAAGGTCATTTACAACTTTGGAAGTACCTTTAATTCGAAAGTCGAGTTTATATATAATTCTACTTTAAAAGCAGCCTGCAAGTCAGGGCTGACTTTTAAAATGACAGCAGGCACTACAGCAGTGCACACTTAAGTACATAGAGTCTACTGGGCTTCTAAACCTACCTGCCCTGACATATACTAGGGACTTACAGGTAGGTTGTGGTTACCAATTATAGTTATACCTACATATCATGTATTTGTAATCAGAGCACAGGCCCTGAGTCTAGTTAGCAGAGCCCAAGGCATGATCAGAGTCAGAAAACCAGCATCTAGTAGTCATGGAGGCAAACAGTGGGGAGAAACTGAAAACAGATCCTATCTTCTCACAGGGTCTAGTCTGCCACACACGCACTGGTGCCATTGGAACTCAACATCAATCCCCAATACTTGCAGGGGGATCTGACAGAAAAATGGCCCAGGACCATTTCTCAGTGGGTGCAGAGTCCTCCGTGGATTAAAACTCTGGCATATGTTTTTGACTTCTGCCCTGGCCCTCAGCAGCCTTTATCAGAGGCTGATGAGTTTCCTGGCTTGAAGGGTAGTAAAAGCCTTGAGTAGTCCCTTGGTGTTCCTAGTAGTTTGTGTTTAGCATTACCTGGGGATCTGGACACATAGAATGACACTATTTCACTGCCTATTAACAAAACAATCCCGGGCAAAATTTGAATTACGCTAGTTTAATTTAGATAATTTGGTAAACTTCGTGTCACACTTGTTATGTGAAATTCCCCAAATTATGCCATTATGCCACATTGCGTAATTAATCCACCCTTCATGACAAAAGTATAGTATAGGAGTGTAGCAACAATGGGAACAGCCATAGCATGAGCACCTGTTGTTCACAGCAATTGTGTTTTTTTGCACTTTATGGGGCATATTTTCAAGGGGATTGCGCCATCGAGACATCACTTTTTTTTACATTCTGGTGGCGCAATGTTCTGCACCATATTTACAAAGTGGTGTTAAGCCACGTTTTGTTACTTAACTCCACTTTGTAAATATGGTATCCTGTCACGCAGGTATCTGCATGAAAGGGGCATGCAATGGGTGTTGGTGTGGGCGTTCTACAGCAACACCCATTGCTTTTTGACGCTGACCCAGATTCACAAGGGTGGTGTAAATCTGAGGCAGCACCAAAAACTAACACCATGCAATAGCAGGCATTGGAAAGGCACAATGAAGAGAAATTATTTTATTATTGATTGTTTATGTGCAGGATGGGTCACCTCCCTGCAATGCATGCACCCTTGCACTATGGGGCAAGGATGTCTGTGTTGGCGCTAGTCAGCTATTTTTAGCGCTAGGGAAAACAAAGAGGTGAGCAGTATTGTTGTAAATATGGCACATTCCTGTGTTTTGGAAATGGCGGAGCATGGGTCTGCAAAATTTGCTGCAGCTCTGCACTCCGTCATTTCCTTGCAAATATGCCCCTAAGTGTGAAATGCGTCCTTGCATCAAAAATGTATTCGAGGATACATTTCACTCTAAAATATAGCGCTAACTGATAGAGTTGCAATTGGCGTAATTTTGCATAATTGTGTTTCCTTTTCATGAAATTTTGCATAGTTGCACAAACACAAATTATGCAAAGTTCACACATTTTTGTAATTCCTATAATAAGTCACATATAGGGCCCTTGTATGACTAAGGGAATAGGGAAGATGCATATGTGCAAGGTAAGTGTCCAGGAGGAGTGATATTCATGTCCATAGTGCATAACAGAGCATCCCAAAACTAGTAAGAAAATTGTACTTTTCATAAAATACTCGCAGGTGTTCCAAGAGCCGAGATTTTAGATTCCAGCAAGGATGACTACTTACACAATTGCATCATTTCTGAGCAATGTATTGTAAACTGTAACTGTCTTACACATATTTCTTAAAATATTTTTGTAACATACCACATACTCAATATGATGTAATAATGAGTATCAATTTTTATGAGGATATTCCCCCTTTGATTTTGGCATCAACAAGCAGATAAATGTGACCACCTACTAAGAAACGTTACCTAGAATATCGAAGTCATGAATTCAGTGCAAATCTTTCCCATGAAGCATTGACTCTATCATTACTCAGTCCTGCAGATGAAGCAGCCATCTTGTCCTCCTGGCCGGAAGGCACCTCATTCATTCTCTGAGGTTCACCTGTTCCCCACCTTCCTCACCCTGTCTGCGGAGTTGAGGGAAGAAATAAATGCAAGTTAACAACAGGAGAGGAAGGGAACAACACGACTACTCCCCTCAAGGGAAAGGATACGAAACAACGAAGTCAGTGTAATGTAAACAAGGCACTCAAAAGGGCATGGGTCTACAAGCTCGGAACAAACCAGTATGTTGTTGTGAGGAATGCAGACCTATGAAGATAATACAAGTTATGTATAAAGCCCTCACTCACCAACCTGGTTGGTGACATGCTTCATCATCGGGCTCCACTGGGTATGGCCGAATGCCATCCCAGTGTGCTGCAACGCCAGGTTACTGCGGAGCGGGGTTCATGTGAAGTGACAGTGAATTTAAAATTTCCAATTGAGTCAAAAAAGTAAATTTAATAATTTCGCTAATTGGAAATATTAAAAAGGAGTGAAGGTCAAAAAATAGAAGACCTGTTTCACTCCATGGCGGTCAACATGTTTCTGCCTAAATGAATGTTCAACAGGCTTTCGTCAGGACCAGAGTGGGGGTGCAAAGTCCCGGTGGTATGAACGCGCTAAGGTTCACCCTACCGTGGGCTATTGTGTGAAAAATCTATATTTACAGTGAAAAATCCGCCAAGTAGTATCGTGGTGGAAAGAAACGAGTTTATTCTGGAGTTAAGAAGACACACAAACAAGAGACAAAACATGAAAGAGTTGTAAATGTTGATGGTCAACTCGTAATCAGGCGCTGTAGAATCAACTTGAAAACATAGTGCTCAAATGAAGAAGTGCCATTAACATATACCTCAGGTGCAGTAATAGTGAAAACAGTGCACCTAAGACTAACCGAGTATCGGTGTCAGGTAAGTAGATTGCGACTTATCCTGAATAGCGTGTCTACAAATGTATATCGGAACACACTTGGAATTTAAACTCTGTGTGAGATTCTCGAGTCAAATATGGGCTGAGGCACGACAGAGCGTGTCCATGTGTAAGTCATCGTAGACCTATAATGCAAAGAGAATGGAAAATCAATCTTACTAAGAGGCATATCCATTTGAAGCCTCAGGGATCCCGGGGGGGGGGGGGGCAAGCTATATCTGGCTGATAAGCCCTAGTCAGGGCAAAAAGTGGTCCTAGATTGTTTGTTTTCCAGTTGAGGGAGGACCTGGCCTGACAGTTCGGGCTGTTCTGTTCCCATTGGAGCAGGGTCAAGACTGATTCCCGTATGGCTGGGTCCAAACTGATGGATTGGCATGCGGCCCAAGTAATAACCAGTGGCTGAGATTAATTCAAGCACTCCACCCATCTCTTTTTGTATACTTCCTCTTCATGGTTTCACACACAGTAATTATATCACATTCCTACTGCATGCGATGGGCCTGCACAGGGCCGGACTGGGAACACAAACCAGCCCTGGCAAAAAACAAGCATATGAAATCGGTCACTCATTTGTACACATTTGAGCTTTTGGCATTGAAAATAACAATGTTTACCTAATACCTAATATAAACTTATTTTGACTTGCACTTATGTTGGTTGTCTATTTACTTATATATTATTGGGCAATCTCCTCTGATGTGTCTGCAAAACTTACTTTTTTGTCCTGAATTCTGGCCTTTTGTCCTGAATTTTTGTCCTAAATTTTGACCTTCTGTCTTGAATTTTTACACCCTGTGTTCTGAATTTGCACCCATGCCAGATGGTCACCCTAGGTGGATGGGGTGCGGGGGTACTAGTGAGAAGCAGCGCTTCTTCCTCTTTAGAACTGCTGCTGGTTTTGTTACAGGGGGCTGATAATGCAGCAGTGCTGCAGAACCTGCCCCCTGTAAGAAAACCGGCCCCACCCGAGCGGTCCACTGGGAAAATGCCCGGTGCCTGCTATGGCCAGTCCAGCCCTGGTGCCACCTGCACAGTGATCAAAACTATGCACTTCCACCATATCCGTAGGGCGGCACGCCTCAGGGTGCCCATGAACCTTACCCACTCCCCGAGAATCTCCTTATCTTCAGCCTTTTGCTCTTCACCCTCCCGGATCACTCACTTGTGAACATACCAGCCTAAAGGAACTGCCCCCACGTGCTTTGTTAGGCTTCGTAAATAACTTTTTGTGGATTCAGTGCTGAATTGCTTGGCTATTTCTATAATGTTTCTGTTGACTTAAGCCTGTAATATTTGTGTGAAGTGTCTGGAGTCACGGGCTGCTTTACAGAATCAGAAAACACTAACCCACCATCTCTGTTACTTTTAATGCAACACACCAGGGCGAGGACCCTTTATTAAAATATCCGAAATGTACAAACAACTACTAGTAATAACACTTGCTATCTGGAGGTATAATGAGGAGAATGCGCTTTGTCCGCCCTGCTCCAAAATGATCCCTGCTTTTCAAAGAGGATCTGTCTGAACTAACCCTCCTCTCCTGAGCCCCTTCTCCCTCCTCAAATGACTGCATTTCATTTCCTCTCTCCTTCTGTTTAGGGCACAAGGAACTTGACATGGTAGCCCACAACAGCA
The DNA here is from genome assembly GCF_964204655.1 of Triturus cristatus. Classification (NCBI taxonomy): domain Eukaryota; kingdom Metazoa; phylum Chordata; class Amphibia; order Caudata; family Salamandridae; genus Triturus; species Triturus cristatus. Next base: position 90,149,494 of record NC_140586.1, read on the forward strand.
CAGAATCAGTTCATGTTCTGTTTCATGTCTACCCACTGGGTAAGACTGTTTTACACTGGCTGGAATATTGCCCAGTGAGTCAAAGAGGCTGAATGTGTAGGTGTGGCTATCCTGTCCTAGTGGCAGAATCCTGTCCAGGTAGCCATCGCACTCTGCTGTTAAAATAGGATGTTACTATAGTGACCTACTGGTCACTGTTCTAGTTGTTGCCAGCACCAGCCACTCACTGAGGGCTGGCTCACACCCCACACCCATCCAGCACAGGCGTCACAGAACATGTGACCCTGTTAATAAAAGGGGCCAGGGTCACGTGCCCTTGGCCAGTTCGACTAAGTAACCAACTGTCTGTGTCCTTATTATTAATGCATGAGGGCCTAGGGCCCTACAACATTACATTGGCGAGTAGGGTGACCAACCGTCCGTAAATTTCACGGACAGTCCGTAATTTCGGCCGTCTGTCCGTTGTCCGTGAAGGATTCTTTAACGGACGCCATTTGTCCGTAATTTTAACCGGCACCGGTCGCAAAACCCTAAGTTGGCACAGCTTCCACCCACCTCCCTTCTTGATTCCGATCCTCTGATGCAGCACCAAAGCTCAGATCCCCAGCAGCATTGGGGAGGCGCAGCGGGATGGCAACCCTCACACCTTCCGCCCTTGATGCGCTGCTAAGAGGTGCTTGAAGGTGACTGAGAGGGAGGGGCTGCAGCTTCAGGGGCATCTATTCAGATGCAAACAGCCCGGAATGCGTCATGTCTCTGCAAATTAGAGGGGCCTCACACATTCCCTTTCTGCCCAGGGCCCCAAGCACCCTAGAACCGGCCCTGATTACACCAGGCAGCACGTGGTTCTCTTCACAGAGCTTAATTACTGTCAGTAAATTGTAAGCAAACCTCGGTTCTTCAAACATGCAGTGTATAATGTAATAAAATAAAGAAATGTCACAATCGCACCAACACTGATTAACAATGTATGGAGGACAATCAGTTAAGTCAGTTCTCTTCCAGTATCTCTTTTAAGTACTGTACATCACAGTGGGGGTGGCAAAACTAACATTTTAGAAAGAGAGCCTGTCCTCTCGTTGTCTTGTCTAGGAGGGGGTGAGGAGCCCTACCCCACCCTGGAAGAGACCCAGATGATACTAGAATACTGCATGCCCACCCCTGTGCCCACCCTGGTGGATCCTGTTCCCCCTCCTGTGATGGCTCCTACCCCCCCCCCAGTGATGGCTCCTGTCCCCCCCATGTGGTGGCTCCTGTCCCCCCCTCCGCCTGTGATGGCTCCTGTCTCCCTCCCCCCCTCCCCCCCTGTGGTTGATCCCGTCTCCACCCTGGGTGGCTTCCGTCCCAGTCCTGGAATGGCTCCTGCAGCGAGGGTGAAGTTCTTGATGGGCCTCTTCTCAAAAAGGCTCAGCTCAAAATTAATATGAAAATGTGAACGAGTGAGTAAGTGAAGGGATGGGTGGATGGCTGGATGAATTAGTGAAAGGGTGAATGGACGAATGAAAGATTGAATAGATGGCTGAGAGAGGATGGATGGATTGATGAGTGAGTGCAAGGATGGATGAGAGAAAAGGTAAATAGCTGGATGTATGGGTGGAAGGGTAGCTGGATGGGCAAAAGGGTGGATGGATGAGTGAAAAGGTGGATGATGAGTGAGTGGGTGGATGGATGAGTGAAATGATGGATGGACTGATGAATTGATAAGTGCAAGGGTGAATGGATGGAGGGATGAGTGAAAGGCGGATGTAAGGATGGATGAGTGAGTGAAAGGGAGGGTAGATGGACAAAAGGATGAATAGATGAGTGAAGGAGTGAAAGGATAGATGGATGAAAGAAAGGATGGATGAGTGATAGGGTCAATGGATGGATTCATGAGTGGACGAGTAGATGGATGGGTGGGTGGGTGTATGGATGGAAGGAAGGATGGCTAAGTAAAAGGGTCGATGGAGAGAGAAAGGGAGGATGGATGGATGACTGAAAGGGTGGATGGTTGGATGGGTGGAAGGATGAGTGACTGGGTGGATGGATGAGTAAGTGAAAGGATGTCTGGATGGGTGAAAGGGTAAATGGCTGGATGGATGAGTGAATGGATGGATGGGTAGAAGAGTGGATGGATGAGTGTACAGATGGATAGGGTGAAAGGGTGGATTGATGGATAATGGATTGATGGATGAAGGGATGGATGAGTGTAATGATAGATGGAAGGATACATGATGGATAGGTTTGCAAATGGTTGAATATGTTTGGACATGGCTGGGCTGACTTATATACTATTGCGCGACCTCCTCTGATGTGTCTGTAAACCTTACCTATTGTCCTGACGTTTTGTCCTGAATTTTGACCTCCTGTCCTGAATTTGTGTCCTGAATTTTGACCCTTTGTCCTGAATTTTTACACTCACCGTCCTGAATTTCAACCAATGCCAGTTGGTCACCCTATTGGCGAGGGGCAGGCTGAGCCCGCGTGTGCAGCCACCTTGTTTGGTGGTTGAAGGGGGAGAGTGCTGCCCGTGTCGAGGGCACCCCCTGTGAGCAGGCACAGGACACGCCTGATGGCCCGTGGGGCATGTGAAGAGCCCCGGGGGTGACAAAGAGGAGCGGGAGCCCACCCCGCCACGGGAGCAAATGCCCTGTCGTCGGGCATATGGCGAGCCTCAGTGACGGAAGAGGAGCCATGTGTAGGGGGACAGTCTGCCGAGATGCCAGCCGCCGCCACAGACAGTGCCTCGAGGCGGAGGCAGTCCCAATCAGCTTTCGGGCCAAAGGTGAGCCCTGGGTGTGGGAACCAGGGCCACGAAGAGAGCCTGACGAGGATTAGAAGAGAGAGGAGAAGCTGCCCACTCCTCCCCACCTCCGTCAAGAGGAACTTTGCCCCAGGGAGGGAACCATAAGAAAGAGACGCTGCTCGTGAGGTGAGAGGCTGCTGCGGAAGCCTGGAGCAAAGAAGGTACGGAGTGTGGCTCGTGGTCGCAGGAAAAGAGAAGAGGCAAGTGAGGAAGTAGTGCCCGGCCGCCCCGAGAGACGGCCAATGCCTGTTGTGCCCTCCTGCGCAACCCGCAACTGAGAGACTGCTGCTGCCTGAGAGGCTGGGCACAAACAAAGGACGAAATAAGGCTGCCCCTACCCCGAAGCAGTTAGGCGGTGTCAGCGGCCGTCTGAAAAAAAAAGGAGGAAAATAAGGCACCTACCTTGGTGTGGGGTGACCCGTCGAGGGAGCCGTAGGAGCCTCCCAGGTCAAAGGAGAGTCCTAGCACCGGCATTCCTCCAAGAGAAGAGAAGTTAGCGCGAGGCCTCGGATTTAGGAAACGAGCCTGGGACCACACTGGAAATAAGGAGCGACAGTGCCATCTAGCGTCCATTTTGAGGTACCGCATTTAAGAATAAAAGTTACCATAGACAGGCCTGCAGCAAAGGGAACTGACTGCTGTAGCAAGCAATCAGTGCCAGGGGAGAGAACTGGATTTGCCTCATGAAGAGTGTACCTCGTAAACCCTAATACATTCTGATCTAGAGATGCAGCATGGCCTGTCACAGGAAGGAAATGCACAGCAGCACAGGAACAGCGGCTGCAACTCTATGTTGTTGGGGGAAAGAATACCTGCCCAAAGTGAACTAGCAGACTCCCGAGACTGTCATGCGAGGGGTGCATGAACGTCTACATACTCAGTCAGTGAGTAAGCACTAAAGGAACTTCATTCGTAAGGCTGCCAGGGGCGGTGAAGGAGATTTGCAGTGACACCTAGTGGCCACAGGTACTCACTGCAGCAGCAAAGACACAGCAAGGAGTGCCACCAGGAGAGAAGGTGTGGTACAGGACAACAGCCCTAAGCAGTAAGTCCCTGGAGAACGGAAGAAGGTGCGCTGCATGGGCGCCCAGTGGCAGAAGCATGCCACCGCAAGGGAAAGAAGTGAATGAGCAACGCTCGCCAGCAGAACAAGCAACCATCAGTGAAAGACTGAAGAGATTGCGTAGCATGTGAAGTAAGGATGGCGCTGCAGGAGGAAGAACCGAGTGCGCAAAGCACCAGAGGTAGGAGTACCCTCAAGTAGCAAACGAAGGGCGCACAGTCGGAAGCGCACCGAAGACAGACACAGAGAGGATGATTATCCGGGCTGGAGCCCGAGAGCACCCTGCAAGGAAGAGGGCCCAGGTGGCCACATGGTGTGACTCATCCTGTGAAGCCAGCCCGAGAGGAGGCGGCAAATAGAGAGCCACGTTGGTGTGGTATTGAGGCGCTGGAGCGCGTCCTTGAGAGCGGAGATGACCTGCAAGAGGTCAACGGAGATGACCTGCAAGAGGTCAGCGGGGACGACCTGCAAGAGATCGGCGAGGATGACCTGCAAGAGGTCGGCGAGGATGACCTGCAAGAGGTCGGTGAGGATGACCTGCAAGAGGTCGGAGAAGCGGCGACCTGAGAAGAGGTCGGAGAAGCGGTGACCTGAGAAGAGGTCTGACAAGAGGACCGAGGAGAGGTCTGTGAAGATGACCCGAGAAAAGGTCTGACAAGTGGACGGAGGAGAGGTCTGTGAAGATGACCGAGAGGTCTGACAAGATTTGACCAGAAGTCAAGATTCTAAAGTACGAGAAGGAGTGGAAGGGAGAAGGTCGCGATGACAAGTCTGGTCACTGAAAGAAGAGAATGCATTGACCTAGTGGTAGGACAGGACCAGAGAGACCTGTGTGAAGTGCATGTCACATGGTGACACCTGGTCAGAGAAGAAGGGCACCTAGAGAAATAGCTATCCATGAGTCTCGGAACACCGAGGAAACCTGATGATTGCAGAGGCGAGCAGGCTGGACCATTTGTGACATCCATCTTTGGGGTCGCTTGGGAGACTGGACGGTGGGGCTGCTCGGACTTCCTGAAGAAGAGGATCCAACCACTCCACACCAGACCGTGGTGACCCAGGGGCAAGGGCCTCATGGACGCCGGTGAGAGCGGGTCCCGCTATGAGAGATGAGTCTACAGCCACCCTTCCTGAGGTCCCAGGAAGACGAAGATCTTGTGCTAAGTTGCAGGAGCCTGAACTACCCTTCAGGTGGAGCTAGGGACTTAAAGGTGGGACTCAGAGCGCTTCCTCCACACACCTAGCAAGTGGCATTGGGAGTGACACTGCAAAGTACGCCCAGTCCAGTGGAAGCCTGGTGAAGAGGGCCTCCGGGACATCCCGTGAGCGGGGAACACCTGCGAGGAGGACATCCTAGTGAGAGGGATGTTTGCAACTACTCCACCATTCTGTAGATAGAAGCATTGCAGCACTTGTGTGGATGCCCCAACAACAACCAGGACTGATAAGTAATTCACCATCACTCTACCTGCACCGTCACAGAGAATAGTACAGAAAGGGAGACTTTGGCGTCTACTTCCACATCGTGAGTCCAAGGAGGACCGGAGCCGCAGGGCTACGCTGAGCTGTGCCAAGCACAACTGGTGAGGTGAACTGAGGTGGCAAAGTGAGCTAAAGAATGATGATGGATTCAACCCAGATCTGTGACTGGGGGTGAGTGTCTGAAAAGTTTCAGTGCTCCGTCCATCATCTCCTTGTGTTTACTTAGTTCGCCCTAAGTTGGCAGGGTATGCCCAGACGTGGGTCCCTTGCTCACATTGCCACTGGGTTCAAGCTAGCCTGGCTGATGAAGGGTGTTACCCAGAAACCGGTCCCAGGATGCTTGTTTCCATTTCATGGAAGACCTGGCTTGGCAGTTCGAGCTGGACTGTTCCCATGAGGCACAGGGTCAAGACTGATTTGCATATAGCTGGGTCTGAACTGACGTGGCGAAGTGAGCTAAAGAATGATGATGGATTCAACCCAGATCTGTGACTGGGGGTGAGTGTCTGAAAAGTTTCAGCACTCCGTCCATCATCTTCTTGTGTTTGCTTTGTTGACCCTAGCTGCATTCATGCAACCGTTTTGTTTCTTCAAGCAGCTCGACATACTCAGTGGAAGTACCTATTTATTGTTTTATTCTCTCCCACAGGTTGGACTTCGTTGTTCCATTTTTTAATAAAGTTTTGAAGGGATGTAGTGACCTGCTGGTCACTGCTCTAGTTGTTGCCAGCACCAGCCACTCCCTGAGGGTTGGCTCACACCCCACCCCACACCCATCTAGCACAGGCCTCACAGGACATGTAACCCTGTTAATAAAAAGGGGCCAAGCTCACGTGCCAGCTCTACTAAGTAACCAACTGTGTCTGTGTCCTTATCATTAATGCATGAGGGCCTAGGGCCCTACAGCACTACAGTTATGTACACAGGCGCGCAACGCTCATAGGGCTCAAAAGGCTTCAGACCCCCACACCTCCACCCCCCTGTCGTGTGTGTCAGCCCGAGCTGGGACAGTTTCCCGGGCACACACACAGACAGTTTTTGAGCTGCTGTGGGCTGGCTAGTCTGGCATCGGTCTTATCGCAGCCGCACCCGAGTACTTCACAGGTCTTTAAAAGACCATTTACTTGTTATCGAGGCTTTGATGTTTTTCACCCCTCCTTAGAGCCCGTGCATCTCCACTCTGCCTGTTGCTGGAAGAATTCCCCCCCCCCCCCGAAATGTTTAGTAGCAGCCACCTCCCTCCCCCACGCCCCCTTGAAATTTGGCTCTAGTTCGCCTCTGTATTGGCTTCACTCAATAACACGGAGACAGACATTTTGAAAGACGCGGTACGGGGCACGCTGGCGTGGACTCAAAGAGGCTACAAACCAGCTCCAATGGTTATTGAAACAACAGGTAGACAGATCACTTTGAGGAAAAGCTCCCTGTTGGAAAGCTCCTCATATATTTGGTCCTCTGGGCTGGTGACTAGAAGCATTTCACTTATAAAGATTGAGAGCAGCTTCCCGGGTTGCATATTTTAAGCAATGTGTCGCATTAATATCCTGTTTTCATTTTACCGGTACTTGACACCTTCCTTACACCTGGCCTGAGCTCCACGTTTCTGGCAGGAGTGTAATGCAGGCCCCTGCAGCCCCTGTGGTGCATGGCTACCCCTCAACACTTCAGCCCACCCCTCCCCTCGCCCCCCAAAGATCAGGGGCCACCTCTAAACCCAAAGCCAATGAATATCGGTGAGATAAGGGAGAGTCAGGGGCCCCTCATCACATTCTGCAGGGGAGGCACATCATTCCAGTTACACTACTAGTCTCTGACTAGCACTCATGAGAGTGAAACATGTTTCAGGACTTCTTTTTACTCATACCAGGGCCACGTGCATAAAGTTTCACTAATTTCAAAGCTGTATTATGTTACTTGCAAAAGTAAAGGCTTCACTCATATTAAGTCTCGACACCATGAGGCTTGGCAATGTAATGCTTTTTTACTAGGACACAAACATTTGAGAAGACAAAACAGAATGTTGTCATTGATGCTATTCACTTGGAATGTTCTAGACTGTGCCTCAAAAATGGATTCCAAGCACTCCCAGTGTGCCGTTTTCTTTTGCCCTGTTGATGCAACAAGTCACCTAACCTTGCTCGGTACTTGGAATAAAGTAAGTACCCCTCCTCCCCCCGCAGCAAAAAGTACGGTTTACCAAAATGTTTTTGATAACCTGTTTTGGGTAACTCACAAAGTAGGAAAAGCCTCACCCCAAGAAATGCACAAAAATAAGCCTCCACTACCACCTAGTGGTTGATAAAATAATTTCACAATCTGTGACTGTGGCTGGTCTCGTTGTACCAAATGTATTCATTGACAATTGAAACCGTAACCGAATTGGTGGTATTCATTAATCCAATGAATTATCCATTTAAAAAAAAATCCCAGTTAAAGTCAAAAGTTACATTTTGCAGGGCCTTTGTACATGAGCTAGAAATCCACTGTGTGTGGGTTTCTAGCTCATTCCATGTTCACATCTTCACCGAGTAATCGTATAAATTGTGCCACTATTATTTGATACTTGGTGGCTCTGTGTAAAGACAGCAGGCTTGTCGCTGCTGTCGCTTGGAACCCCTCTACGGAAACAACCCCTTTTTATGGACCGCTAATTCCAGCTGGGGCTCACGTCAATGGTCTGCTTCTTTAGGTGCCCTATCCACGCCATCAGACAAGGTTAAGAACCTGAGTTTCCTTGTGGATGAATCGTCATCCATGAAGCCACGAGTGCCTAAGGTGACTGCCACCTGCTTTGTAGTACTTAAATGGCTTTAAAAAATCCTCTGGCTGATCCCCATCTCTGCGCAAAGGACAGTGGTTCAAGCTCTTATCATCTCCAGACTTGATTATGGTAACGCGTTGTATTTGGGAACCAACAAAACTACTATACGTCAACTGCAGCTATTGCAGAATTCTGCTGCTAGGCTTCTTTATCGGCTACTCAAATTTGCCTCTGCCTCTGATTTGGCTTACTATCTTGAGTCGCATCAAGTTTAAAGCTCTATGCTATATGTTTAAGGCAAAAGCGAAGGTGGTCCTAAATACATTTGGGATTTGGTTTGCCCATACCATCCTTCTCGGTCTGGGATCCTCGCAACAGACACTGTTTACTGTATCCAGGTTCTGTTTGTCCCGCATGAAGGGACACTCTTTCGCTGCTTTAGGCCTGAAACTTTGGAACTCCCTTCCAGATTCACTGAAGAACTGTGCATCCTTTCCTGCTTTAGGCAGGGTCCTGAAGGGGAACAACATTTACAACGCGACTTTTACAACGCACTACACTTACAACGCATTTTTTACAACGCAACATCCATTACAACGCATTCCATTACATAGCATGACACTACAACGCATTTTTAAAAACTACCTTTACAACGCATTCCATTACATCGCATACTACCTTTACAACGCATACCATTACAACGCATAATATTACACTACACTATCCAACACTTACCCTACTGTTGCACCCCCTGGAGTTAGAATAGTAATTTTTACCCCTATACTATCCAACACTTACCCTACTGTTGCACCCCCTGGAGTTAGAATAGTAATTTTTACCCCTATACTATCCAACACTTTCCCTACTGTTGCACCCCCTGGAGTTAGAATAGTAATTTTTACCCCTATACTATCCAACACTTACCCTAATGTTGCACCCCCTGGAGTTAGAATAGTAATTTTTACCCCTATACTATCCAACACTTTCCCTACTGTTGCACCCCCTGGAGTTAGAATAGTAATTTTTACCCCTATACTATCCAACACTTTCCCTACTGTTGCACCCCCTGGAGTTAGAATAGTAATTTTTACCCCTATACTATCCAACACTTACCCTACTGTTGCACCCCCTGGAGTTAGAATAGTAATTTTTACCCCTATACTATCCAACACTTTCCCTACTGTTGCACCCCCTGGAGTTAGAATAGTAATTTTTACCCCTATACTATCCAACACTTTCCCTACTGTTGCACCCCCTGGAGTTAGAATAGTAATTTTTACCCCTATACTATCCAACACTTTCCCTACTGTTGCACCCCCTGGAGTTAGAATAGTAATTTTTACCCCTATACTATCCAACACTTACCCTACTGTTGCACCCCCTGGAGTTAGAATAGTAATTTTTACCCCTATACTATCCAACACTTTCCCTACTGTTGCACCCCCTGGAGTTAGAATAGTAATTTTTACCCCTATTCTATCCAACACTTACCCTACTGTTGCACCCCCTGGAGTTAGAATAGCAATTTTTACCCCTATACTATCTAACACTTACCCTACTGTTGCACCCCCTGGAGATAGAATAGTAATTTTTACCCCTATACTATCCAACACTTACCCTACTGTTGCACCCCCTGGAGTTAGAATAGTAATTTTTACCCCTATACTATCCAACACTTTCCCTACTGTTGCACCCCCTGGAGTTAGAATAGTAATTTTTACCCCTATACTATCCAACACTTACCCTACTGTTGCACCCCCTGGAGTTAGAAAAGTAATTTTTACCCCTATAGTATCTAATACTTACCTTAAATGCAATTTAATATTATGCGTTGTAATGGTATGCGTTGTAAAGGTAGTATGCGATGTAATGGAATGCGTTGTAAAGGTAGTTTTTAAAAATGCGTTGTAGTGTCATGCTATGTAATGGAATGCGTTGTAATGGATGTTGCGTTGTAAAAAATGCGTTGTAAGTGCATGCGTTGTAAAAGTGTGCGTTGTAATGACATACATCCGGTCCTGAAGACCTGGCTTTACTAACCTGCTTACTTAGCTCTCTACATCCTTTCCTCCTGCCATACACCAGGAAACCCCTTAAGGTAGCTGTGCGCACTATAACTTCATAATAATAATGATAATTTGATGTTTATTTCCACACCTCTTGCACGATGTTTACCATGCCTGGATACCATTGCGAGCTTCTTTTGAGTCATTTCTGGTCTGAGAGCACCACAAGTGTGTTTCGGATGCAGGTTGGAGCACTGGAATTTCAGTAGGTCAACAGTCCACATAACAATGGGTCAACAGAATGTATATTCTGGTCACCTGCTAGTAAATGTTTGCTTGAAGGGACATTGAAAGGACTTGGAGAAGCGGTGGTAATCTAGAATTATAGGTATGTGCTCCACCACAATATCTTCAAGCAGCTTTGACACAGAATTGCCTTGAAACCTGCTGCAAACGTGTCCAAGCTGGGAACCGGAAGTAGATGCTAAATCAGGGATAGGTGACCTTTCACCTTTGTAAGCCTTGTATTTTTAGGAGATCTATACGCTCTCTCGGCCAGCGCTCTCTTTTAGTTTTTATTCAGAATTGCTTGGTTGAGGGAATGAGTGCATAACTAAAACTGAAGCCATATAATTGACCAAACCACTGCTCTCAATTGCAAAAGCCTTCTCAGACCGAGCGACAGATAACATGTGTGAGATGCTGGCTTGGTATATAGTGTACACTTATGTAAGTGGGCACCCTGCACCAATCCAGACAACCCGTATGGTGATTTTAGTGGTCTTAGACAACATTAGAAAGTTCTCTAAGTGGTAGCTGTGAAGAGCAGCCTTCAGGCTTAGTCCAGAAGGAGTGTAAAGCAGCTTGTTTTACCAGAGCATAATCTTATTGATATACATGAAGTGAAAAAGAACCACACAGTGTATTTATAACAATATGTATTTATTATAAGACACTCACTAACACATACAGACATCTCCTAGCTAGAGATATACACAATGCACACAATACTCTTCAATAGAAACAGGTAAGTAACACGAAATACACAATGGTCATCAGGGGGAGAAAAAACAATATACAAAGACAATGGTATGCGAACCACGATTCAAGTAAAGACTATACCCAGAAGACGTAGTAGTGCCCGGGACCCAAGGAACCACCGAGGTAAGTAACCAGGAACCCCACGATGCTGTGTGCAGAGTTGGAACATGACCGCAGGCTCAATACAAGTCAATGAGTAAGTCGCGGTTGCAATTTTAAAGAAGAAAAAGCCTTCCCAGTGGACCCTTAAGAAACTCTGTGGAAGACAGAAGGTTGGAGAGCCATCCCTCCCGTGGATACCCTAGGAACCAGGATACCTACACCAGGGAAGCCTAGTGCATAGTTGGGAATTGGTGTCAGAAACCGCAGTCAATCTCAATGGAGGACTTCAGGAAGATGCAGCTGCTGGAGAAGGCGAAAGTGTCCAGGGGAACCCAAAGGTGGATTCAAGATAAGTAGTACCTGCAAGTAGAAGTGACAGAGTCTATGCCACTCAGGAGTGACCAGGAGGCAAGGAAGACTAAGGCCCACCGATGTTGGGTGCTGCAGGAGAGCTGACGATGACCTTGGAGCTGCAGCTGTGCGGACCAGGCAATGCTGTGGAAGACCAGGACAACAAAAACTGGGTTTAGGCATACATCAGTAAGGACTAGCCTATAAACATAAGTAACACCACTATTACCAATACTGAGCCTTAATTAACTATCCGCTTCTCTTTGGCGGGAGACTCAATTGAAAGCAAACAACGTGAGTATCAAGACCACTTTTTCCGTCAGTTTTATTTATTTATTTTCTATTTTTTAGTAGTAGGCACTTTTTAATTTTTTATGTGACTTCAAAAAATAAATTTCATGAACTTATCTTCAGAACAAACACAATAATTATCAAAGACATAAAAACTTTTTAACTCTAAGCAAATTCAGTTTAACATATCATACATTCATTCACATACCATACTGCGCAGTTAACAGACATCCATATTACAAGCATACAAATCACAAATTATTTTTCAATACAATAAAGAATTTTTTCAGCGGCCATAGACACTTTTTACAGTCTTATCAAAAATCCGAGTTTTTAGACATTATTTTGAACTCTTATGGCCAATGAGCTATGGTCGACGCGTTTCAAGCCCCGTCTATTCTTGGGACTCTCATCAGGACCTAAAAACTAAATACACAAAAAGCGACTTAGTACTACTAGACACCTCTGCACTAATGGTTCAGTTGAACATTTTGCCAAAAAATGTACCTTTTTCCAAACGGAGGGAATCCTCCAAGGAAGTCTTTTGTACGACCTGGAAGAAAATGACCACTTCAATAAACAAAACTAGACCAACATCAATCAGGTCAATCATTCAGCTGTCAATACCCAGTAAGCTTACTTCGTCTCGTCGTGCAGTTGTGGATATTTTCTATAGAAGGGAAATAGCGACATTAGTTTCTTGGTGTCTCAGTTCACTAGTGCAAGGTGATTTGTTGTGCTAAGCTGTGACTTACTTTTATTATCCTTTTCTTCCTCGCTGAGAATGTTGAAAGAAGACCTTCAAAGAGTTGTCTACCGGACGGTACTAGAATGGTGAAATTTACGAAATTCAGTTTTACTTAAAAAGGCAGGTCTTTTTGGGGGGCGGTTAAAGGGAGGAAACGAGCACGCGTTGCCATCAACGTACCTTTATTTACTTTGTCGGCACGGCTTTTTCATTCACGTGTCCACACTGGCGTGCAAAACTTTGATTGTGCTAGGCTGTTGGAAGAAGGGGACAGTGCTAAGTTTACTCTTCGCATCTCTTGTGGATGATTCTTTTGAATCAAGATTGCCTTTATGTCTTCTTCCGTACCTGAGGGTTTTTCGGTCTTCTTTTCTGCAGCGGGGCAAAAAGTCTGTTCTGTTCCGCGTTGTAATCCGAGATCTCGTGGGATTTACAGGAACGTCTCGGTAGTTTTTTTTAAAAGATTCATGGGGCTTGTAGTTCTTTAGTTCACCATATTCGAGTTTAAGAAACCCGTGTTCGATTGCGCGGTCTCTCAAAGGGAAATTAAAAGTGTATTGAGTATCCATTTACACTTTATTTTTCTCACTATGATTTTTTTGGAGCGGTCTCATTAATGTCACTTCTGTAGCCTATGTCTTTTCAGGAATGACTCCGCGCGGGAGCAGTGTAGTATGGGACACGTAGTTGCCAGTGTATATTCTCCTTTGGATCGCTAGATTTCTATGCTTCACCATATATGGGTTCCCTATCTTGATGCAGCTCCTTGGTGAGCGGATAAATCCAAACAATAGTCTACACAAGCTTCAGCTTAGATTGTATATTTCTGAAAGCTCATTGAGGCCATTAACTGCAGTATTGAATTTTACTATTAGCATGGCTTCTCTTCTTGATAGTTTCGTGTCCATATCTCCTCCTCTTACATCCTGTTCCACTTTTGAAATCACCGTCCATTTTAGATCTTTTACCTGGTGGTTGTTTATTCTCCAGTGGTTCACTAGTGGAGCATTCAGAACATTTTTATTAATTCTTGATTTGTGCTGGGAAATCCGGGCTCTGATTTCTTGGCATGTTTTTCCAATGTATAATTGGTTACATGGACATCGTATTCCATATATTACAAATCTGCTTCTACAGTTTGAAAAGGAATCGTGCTTCCAATGTATTGAGTTGTGGGTGAACAGTGTCCCTTCTTCCGTCGAGTTGCAACATACACAAGTTCCGCACTTATGGTGCCCAGTTACTGGAGGAAGTCCTACATAATCTCTTACTGAGATTTGTTTTATTGCTGGCATTGCTGCTCTTACCACTTGGTTAGCAATGCTGCGATCTTTTCTAAATGCAAAAAGAGGGTTTTGATTTAGTGAATCATCAAGATATTTGATTAGATGCCAATTTTGATTAATTACTTTCTTTAAGTTGTTGGAATTAGGGCAAAAAGTGGAAACGCACACTATTCTTTTTAGAGGAGCTTTTTCTTTTTTCTCTAAGAGAACTTCACGCGGAGTCCACCATGCTCTTTTCATTGCTTTTTTTAGTAATTTCTTTGGGTAACCTCTTTTCTTTAAGTTGTCAATCAATTGACTGGCATGTTGTACATATTCGTCTTTATAGAAACAGTCCGTCTGATTCTGAGAAGTTGGCCAAACGGCAGGTTCTCTTTTAGATTCCTAGGGTGGCTGCTTGCGAAATGTAAGGCTTTATTCCGATCAGTTGGTTTTTTGAAGAGTGTGGTGACAAGTCCTTTTTCAGCTGGGTAGACCTCCACATCTAAGAACGGTATTTTTATCAGGGAATGGTTAATACTGAATTGGATCTCTTCTGTTCGATTATTCAGCCAATTGTGGAATTGTATCAGATTTTCTTCAGTGCTTGACCAAGTCATAAAGACGTCGTCTATGTAGCGCATCCAGTTTCCAATCCATATGGAAAAAGGATTGTAATTATAGACAAACTTTTCTTCGTATTTAGCCATAAAAAGAATGGCTAACTCTGGCGCGAACGGACAACCCATTGCAACTCCGCGGATTTGGAAATAGAAGTCTCCATTAAAGTTAAAGTAATTTTTCTTTAAAGCAAAGCATGCTAGTTCCATGATGAATTCTGTTGGGACTCTTGTTGGTCTTGGTCTACTTTCTAGGTATTGATTAATTACAGCCAGGCCTTCATCCTGGGGTATTTGCGTGTAAAGAGAGACCACATCTAGTGTCACTAGGTGGTCTATATCAGCATTGAAACTTACTTCATCCAATTTATTGATGAAATCTGTTGTGTCTTGCAGGAATGAAGGTACCTCCTGAATGAACGGTTTTAGAAAATGATCGACAAATTTGGAAATAGGTTCTCACAAAGAATCGCAGCCTGAAACGATGGGTCTTCCGGGCGGTGTTGACTCATTTTTATGGATTTTTGGCAGCACATAAAACAGTGGTGTGCGTGGATTTTTGTTTTTTAGGAATTCCAGTTCTTTTTAATTCAGGAATCCTTGTAGAAAGCCTTTTTCTAAAACAGGAAACAATTTATTTTGTAGCTCCGCCGTAGGGTCATTTTTAATCTTGCGATAGCATTTAGTATCCTCTAGTTGTCTCATGACTTCAGAGGTGTAGTCCGCGGTGTCCCATACCACTATTGACCCTCCTTTATCTGCCTGTTTTATTATAATGGAAGTGTCTTTTTGAAGATTGGTTAGGGCTTGCATTTGGTTTTTTGAGGTGTTAAACTTAACCCATCTTTTTTTCTTTTCCATTTCAGAAATTGATGACAAAAGTATTTTTTCGAAAATTATGACTTCCTTCGGGGTTTTGTTAGTGGGGGGACAAAACAGAGACTTTTTCTTCAGGCCTGTATTTTCACTTATCTCTGTGTATGGGTTTTGTGCGAAAAAGGTTTTTAACCTAATCTTACGACAGAATTCGATTGCTTCCATCTTTAGTTTGACGAAGTTGGTATTTTTTGCAGGGACAAATGACAGTCCTTTTTCAAGTATATTTTGTTCTTCCTGGGTCAAAATTTTCTTTGATAGATTATAGACAAGTGATGGTTCTAATTTTTGTAGTTTTGTCGGCGTGTGGACATCTCCCACGGTTGGATATTGAATCTGACTCTTCCACGTCCTCTCTGTTGTCCTCTGCCTAAAAAAGGAGTTTGTTGTTGTTGTTGTTGAGGTTAATCTCTTCGGTTGTTATTTCTGAATCCTGCGTTTGTCTCTCCCTCACTGCCACTAGAGGAGGATGAGGTTTCGGAAAAAGTAATAAAGTTTTTGGAAGATCTGCCTTGGTATTCTGGGAGGTATCTTCGTGAGTCGACACGCAAATAGAAATCCGGCTGGAGGAACGGGTAAACTTTTTCTAGGGAAAAATTCCTTTTGTCCTTCTCAAATTTGTTCTCTTTTTGATTGACCGTGTAGTTTTTTAAATTCTGATATCTCTTTATCCACTTTTTCCAATAAAGTTTTTGCGTCTGTAATAATCTGATTTGTTTTTATTTCAGATTCTAATACGGCAATCTCTTCCAGTTGTTGTTTTGAGATCCGTTGCGCCGTTTCCACTGTTAGCACCATTAAATCTCTGCTGCACTTTGTCTCTATTAGACTGTATCCTTTTTTATATAGGGGATCCTCTGTGAAAATTACTGGGATGTTTTTGATTTGAAGCCCACCTGGGATCGTTCCTGCTTTTAGATGTTGAATCAGAAAATGCCCATGTAGGTCAGTTCTTATTTGTTTTTTCTTTAGGCGTAATAATTTATCTGCCTCGTTCTGATTTTTTGCTGAGGCACTTAATGTTGCTGATGCAAAAAGGGGAGGGGCATCTAGTAGTTTTCTTATATGTTCTTCGCTGTATGCGAAGGTGTCATTTTCTGTCATACTCTCACTCACTCCAAACAACTAACTTCTTTCAAAACGCAGTTCCCATCCACCAATGGGTATCCTTCTCGAACTAAAAACAGAGAACTTACAAGAAATTCTCACCCAAACATACTTAATTCCACTTTGTTCGACGCAAAATTGTGTCAGGGACACCTAGCACAATCACCTCGCAGAGAGCTTTCTGCTAAATACAATTCAACAAAAACGGGGTTTAGGCATACATCAGTAGGGACTAGCCTATAAACATAAGTAACACCACTATTACCAATACTGAGCCTTAATTAACTATCCGCTTCTCTTTGGCGGGTGACTCAATTGAAAGCAAACAACGTGAGTATCAAGACCACTTTTTCCGTCTGTTTTATTTATTTATTTTCTATTTTTTAGTAGTAGGCACTTTTTAATTTTTTAAGTGACTTCAAAAAATAAATTTCATGAACTTATCTTCAGAACAAACACAATAATTATCAAAGACATAAAAACTTTTTAACTCTAAGCAAATTCAGTGTAATATATCATACATTCATTCACATACCATACTGCGCAGTTAACAGACATCCATATTACAAGCATACAAATCACAAATTATTTTTCAATACAATAAAGAATTTTTTCAGCGGCCATAGACACTTTTTACAGAGTCTTATCAAAAATCCGAGTTTTTAGACATTATTTTGAACTCTTATGGCCAATTAGCTACGGTCGACGCGTTTCAAGCCCCGTCTATTCTTGGGACTCTCATCAGGACCTAAAAACTAAAAACACAAAAAGCGACTTAGTACTACTAGACACCTCTGCACTAATGGTTCAGCTGAACATTTTGCCAAAAAATGTACCTTTTTCCAAACGGAGGGAATCCTCCAAGGAAGTCTTTTGTACGACCTGGAAGAAAATGACCACTTCAATAAACAAAACTAGACCAACATCAATCAGGTCAATCATTCAGCTGTCAATACCCAGTAAGCTTACTTCGTCTCGTCGTGCAGTTGTGGATATTTTCTATAGAAGGGAAATAGCGACATTAGTTTCTTGGTGTCTCAGTTCACTAGTGTAAGGTGATTTGTTGTGCTAAGCTGTGACTTACTTTTATTATCCTTTTCTTCCTCGCTGAGAATGTTGAAAGAAGACCTTCAAAGAGTTGTCTACCGGACGGTACTAGAATGGTGAAATTTACGAAATTCAGTTTTACTTAAAAAGGCAGGTCTTTTTGGGAGGCGGTTAAAGGGAGGAAACGAGCACGCGTTGCCATCAACGTACCTTTATTTACTTTGTCGGCACGGCTTTTTCATTCACGTGTCCACACTGGCGTGCAAAACTTTGATTGTGCTAGGCTGTTGGAAGAAGGGGACAGTGCTAAGTTTACTCTTCGCATCTCTTGTGAATGATTCTTTTGAATCAAGATTGCCTTTATGTCTTCTTCCGTACCTGAGGGTTTTTCGGTCTTCTTTTCTGCAGCGGGGCAAAAAGTCTGTTCTGTTCCGCGTTGTAATCCGAGATCTCGTGGGATTTACAGGAACGTCTCGGTAGTTTTTTTTAAAAGATTCATGGGGCTTGTAGTTCTTTAGTTCACCATATTCGAGTTTAAGAAACCCGTGTTCGATTGCGCGGTCTCTCAAAGGGAAATTAAAAGTGTATTGAGTATCCATTTACACTTTATTTTTCTCAATATGATTTTTTTGGAGCGCTCTCATTAATGTCACTTCTGTAGCCTATGTCTTTTCAGGAATGACTCCGCGCGGGAGCAGTGTAGTATGGGACATGTAGTTGCCAGTGTATATTCTCCTTTGGATCGCTAGATTTCTATGCTTCACCATATATGGGTTTCCCTATCTTGATGCAGCTTCTTGGTGAGCGGATAAATCCAAACAATAGTCTACACAAGCTTTAGCTTAGATTGTATATTTCTGAAAGCTCATTGAGGCCATTAACTGCAGTATTGAATTTTACTATTAGCATGGCTTCTCTTCTTGATAGTTTCGTGTCCATATCTCCTCCTCTTACATCCTGTTCCACTTTTGAAATCACCGTCCATTTTAGATCTTTTACCTGGTGGTTGTTTATTCTCCAGTGGTTCACTAGTGGAGCATTCAGAACATTTTTATTAATTCTTGATTTGTAAGAGGAGGAGATATGGACACGAAACTATCAAGAAGAGAAGCCATGCGAATAGTAAAATTCAATACTGCAGTTAATGGCCTCAATGAGCTTTCAGAAATATACAATCTAAGCTAAAGCTTGTGTAGACTATTGTTTGGATTTATCCGCTCACCAAGAAGCTGCATCAAGATAGGGAAACCCATATATGGTGAAGCATAGAAATCTAGCGATCCAAAGGAGAATATACACTGGCAACTACGTGTCCCATACTACACTGCTCCCGCGCGGAGTCATTCCTGAAAAGACATAGGCTACAGAAGTGACATTAATGAGACCGCTCCAAAAAAATCATATTGAGAAAAATAAAGTGTAAATGGATACTCAATACACTTTTAATTTCCCTTTGAGAGACCGCGCAATCGAACAAGGGTTTCTTAAACTTGAATATGGTGAACTAAAGAACTACAAGCCCCATGAATCTTTTAAAAAAAACTACCGAGACGTTCCTGTAAATCCCACGAGAAATCGGATTACAACGCGGAACAGAACAGACTTTTTGCCCCGCTGCAGAAAAGAAGACCGAAAAACCCTCAGGTACGGAAGAAGACATAAAGGCAATCTTGATTCAAAAGAATCATCCACAAGAGATGCGAAGAGTAAACTTAGCACTGTCCCCTTCTTCCAACAGCCTAGCACAATCAAAGTTTTGCACGCCAGTGTGGACACGTGAATGAAAAAGCCGTGCCGACAAAGTAAATACAGGTACGTTGATGGCAACGCGTGCTCGTTTCCTCCCTTTAACCGCCCCCCAAAAAGACCTGCCTTTTTAAGTAAAACTGAATTTCGTAAATTTCACCATTCTAGTACCGTCCGGTAGACAACTCTTTGAAGGTCTTCTTTCAACATTCTCAGCGAGGAAGAAAAGGATAATAAAAGTAAGTCACAGCTTAGCACAACAAATCACCTTGCACTAGTGAACTGAGACACCAAGAAACTAATGTCGCTATTTCCCTTCTATAGAAAATATCCACAACTGCACGACGAGACGAAGTAAGCTTACTGGGTATTGACAGCTGAATGATTGACCTGATTGATGTTGGTCTAGTTTTGTTTATTGAAGTGGTCATTTTCTTCCAGGTCGTACAAAAGACTTCCTTGGAGGATTCCCTCCGTTTGGAAAAAGGTACATTTTTTGGCAAAATGTTCAGCTGAACCATTAGTGCAGAGGTGTCTAGTAGTACTAAGTCGCTTTTTGTGTTTTTAGTTTTTAGGTCCTGATGAGAGTCCCAAGAATAGACGGGGCTTGAAACGTGTCGACCATAGCTCATTGGCCATAAGAGTTCAAAATAATGTCTAAAAACTCGGATTTTTTATAAGACTCTGTAAAAAGTGTCTACGGCCGCTGAAAAAATTCTTTATTGTATTGAAAAATAATTTGTGATTTGTATGCTTGTAATATGGATGTCTGTTAACTGCGCAGTATGGTATGTGAATGAATGTATGATATGTTAAACTGAATTTGCTTAGAGTTAAAAAGTTTTTATGTCTTTGATAATTATTGTGTTTGTTCTGAAGATAAGTTCATGAAATTTATTTTTTGAAGTCACTTAAAAAATTAAAAAGTGCCTACTACTAAAAAATAGAAAATAAATAAATAAAACAGACGGAAAAAGTGGTCTTGATACTCACGTTGTTTGCTTTCAATTGAGTCTCCCGCCAAAGAGAAGCGGATAGTTAATTAAGGCTCAGTATTGGTAATAGTGGTGTTACTTATGTTTGTAGGCTAGTCCTTACTGATGTATGCCTAAACCCAGTTTTTGTTGAATTGGATTTAGCAGAGAGCTCTCTGCGAGGTGATTGTGCTAGGTGTCCCTGACACAATTTTGCGTCGAACAAAGTGGAATTAAGTATGTTTGGGTGAGAATTTCTTGTAAGTTCTCTGTTTTTAGTTCGAGAAGGATACCCATTGGTGGATGGGAACTGCGTTTTGAAAGAAGTTAGTTGTTTGGAGTGAGTGAGAGTATGACAGAAAATGACACCTTCGCATACAGCGAAGAACATATAAGAAAACTACTAGATGCCCCTCCCCTTTTTGCATCAGCAACATTAAGTGCCTCAGCAAAAAATCAGAACGAGGCAGATAAATTATTACGCCTAAAGAAAAAACAAATAAGAACTGACCTACATGGGCATTTTCTGATTCAACATCTAAAAGCAGGAATGATCCCAGGTGGGCTTCAAATCAAAAACATCCCAGTAATTTTCACAGAGGATCCGCTATATAGAAAAGGATACAGTCTAATAGAGACAAAGTGCAGCAGAGATTTAATGGTGCTAACAGTGGAAACGGCGCAACGGATCTCAAAACAACAACTGGAAGAGATTGCCGTATTAGAATCTGAAATAAAAACAAATCAGATTATTACAGACGCAAAAACTTTATTGGAAAAAGTGGATAAAGAGATATCAGAATTTAAAGACTACACGGTCAATCAAAAAGAGAACAAATTTGAGAAGGACAAAAGGAATTTTTCCCTAGAAAAAGTTTACTTCGTTCCTCCAGCCGGATTTCTATTTGCGTGTCGACTCACGAAAATACCTCCCAGAATACCAAGGCAGATCTTCCAAAAACGTTATTACTTTTTCCGAAACCTCATCCTCCTCTAGTGGCAGTGAGGGAGAGACAAACGCAGGATTCAGAAATAACAACCGAAGAGATCAACCTCAACAACAACAACAACAAACTCCTTTTTTAGGCAGAGGACAACAGAGAGGACGTGGAAGAGTCAGATTCAGTACCCAACCGTGGGAGATGTCCACACGCCGACAAAACTACAAAAATTAGAACCATCACTTGTCTATAATCTATCAAAGAAAATTTTGACCCAGGAAGAACAAAATATACTTGAAAAAGGACTGTCATTTGTCCCTGCAAAAAATACCAACTTCGTCAAACTAAAGATGGAAGCAATCGAATTCTGTCGTAAGATTAGGTTAAAAACCTTTTTCGCACAAAACCCATACACAGAGATAAGTGAAAATACAGGCCTGAAGAAAAATTCTCTGTTTTGTCCCCCCACTAACAAAACCCCGAAGGAAGTCATAATTTTCGAAAAAATACTTTTGTCATCAATTTCTGAAATGGAAAAGAAAAAAAGATGGGTTAAGTTTAACACCTCAAAAAACCAAATGCAAGCCCTAACCAATCTTCAAAAAGACACTTCCATTATAATAAAACAGGCAGATAAAGGAGGGTCAATAGTGGTATGGGACACCGCGGACTACACCTCTGAAGTCATGAGACAACTAGAGGATACTAAATGCTATCGCAAGATTAAAAATGACCCTACGGCGGAGCTACAAAATAAATTGTTTCCTGTTTTAGAAAAAGGCTTTCTACAAGGATTCCTGAATAAAAAAGAACTGGAATTCCTAAAAAACAAAAATCCACGCACACCACTGTTTTATGTGCTGCCAAAAATCCATAAAAATGAGTCAACACCGCCCGGAAGACCCATCGTTTCAGGCTGCGATTCTTTGTTAGAACCTATTTCCAAATTTGTCGATCATTTTCTAAAACCGTTCATTCAGGAGGTACCTTCATTCCTGCAAGACACAACAGATTTCATCAATAAATTGGATGAAGTAAGTTTCAATGCTGATATAGACCACCTAGTGACACTAGATGTGGTCTCTCTTTACACGCAAATACCCCAGGATGAAGGCCTGGCTGTAATTAATCAATACCTAGAAAGTAGACCAAGACCAACAAGAGTCCCAACAGAATTCATCATGGAACTAGCATGCTTTGCTTTAAAGAAAAATTACTTTAACTTTAATGGAGACTTCTATTTCCAAATCCGCGGAGTTGCAATGGGTTGTCCGTTTGCGCCAGAGTTAGCCATTCTTTTTATGGCTAAATACGAAGAAAAGTTTGTCTATAATGACAATCCTTTTTCCATATGGATTGGAAACTGGATGCGCTACATAGAGGACGTCTTTATGACTTGGTCAAGCACTGAAGAAAATCTGATACAATTCCACAATTGGCTGAATAATCGAACAGAAGAGATCCAATTCAGTAATAACCATTCCCTGATAAAAATACAGTTCTTAGATGTGGAGGTCTACCCAGCTGAAAAAGGACTTGTCACCACACTCTTCAAAAAACCAACTGATCGGAATAAAGCCTTACATTTCGCAAGCAGCCACCCTAGGAATCTAAAAGAGAACCTGCCGTTTGGCCAACTTCTCAGAATCAGACGGAACTGTTTCTATAAAGACGAATATGTACAACATGCCAGTCAATTGATTGACAACTTAAAGAAAAGAGGTTACCCAAAGAAATTACTAAAAAAAGCAATGAAAAGAGCATGGTGGACTCCGCGTGAAGTTCTCTTAGAGAAAAAAGAAAAAGCTCCTCTAAAAAGAATAGTGTGCGTTTCCACTTTTTGCCCTAATTTCAACAACTTAAAGAAAGTAATTAATCAAAATTGGCATCTAATCAAATATCTTGATGATTCACTAAATCAAAACCCTCTTTTTGCATTTAGAAAAGATCGCAGCATTGCTAACCAAGTGGTAAGAGCAGCAATGCCAGCAATAAAACAAATCTCAGTAAGAGATTATGTAGGACTTCCTCCAGTAACTGGGCACCATAAGTGCGGAACTTGTGTATGTTGCGACTCGACGGAAGAAGTGACACTGTTCACCCACAACTCAATACATTGGAAGCACGATTCCTTTTCAAACTGTAGAAGCAGATTTGTAATATATGGAATACGATGTCCATGTAACCAATTATACATTGGAAAAACAAGCCAAGAAATCAGAGCCCGGATTTCCCAGCACAAATCAAGAATTAATAAAAATGTTCTGAATGCTCCACTAGTGAACCACTGGAGAATAAACAACCACCAGGTAAAAGATCTAAAATGGACGGTGATTTCAAAAGTGGAACAGGATGTAAGAGGAGGAGATATGGACACGAAACTATCAAGAAGAGAAGCCATGCTAATAGTAAAATTCAATACTGCAGTTAATGGCCTCAATGAGCTTTCAGAAATATACAATCTAAGCTAAAGCTTGTGTAGACTATTGTTTGGATTTATCCGCTCACCAAGAAGCTGCATCAAGATAGGGAAACCCATATATGGTGAAGCATAGAAATCTAGCGATCCAAAGGAGAATATACACTGGCAACTACGTGTCCCATACTACACTGCTCCCGTGCGGAGTCATTCCTGAAAAGACATAGGCTACAGAAGTGACATTAATGAGACCGCTCCAAAAAAATCATATTGAGAAAAATAAAGTGTAAATGGATACTCAATACACTTTTAATTTCCCTTTGAGAGACCGCGCAATCGAACACGGGTTTCTTAAACTCGAATATGGTGAACTAAAGAACTACAAGCCCCATGAATCTTTTAAAAAAAACTACCGAGACGTTCCTGTAAATCCCACGAGATCTCGGATTACAACGCGGAACAGAACAGACTTTTTGCCCCGCTGCAGAAAAGAAGACCGAAAAACCCTCAGGTACGGAAGAAGACATAAAGGCAATCTTGATTCAAAAGAATCATCCACAAGAGATGTGAAGAGTAAACTTAGCACTGTCCCCTTCTTCCAACAGCCTAGCACAATCAAAGTTTTGCACGCCAGTGTGGACACGTGAATGAAAAAGCCGTGCCGACAAAGTAAATAAAGGTACGTTGATGGCAACGCGTGCTCGTTTCCTCCCTTTAACCGCCCCCCAAAAAGACCTGCCTTTTTAAGTAAAACTGAATTTCGTAAATTTCACCATTCTAGTACCGTCCGGTAGACAACTCTTTGAAGGTCTTCTTTCAACATTCTCAGCGAGGAAGAAAAGGATAATAAAAGTAAGTCACAGCTTAGCACAACAAATCACCTTGCACTAGTGAACTGAGACACCAAGAAACTAATGTCGCTATTTCCCTTCTATAGAAAATATCCACAACTGCACGACGAGACGAAGTAAGCTTACTGGGTATTGACAGCTGAATGATTGACCTGATTGATGTTGGTCTAGTTTTGTTTATTGAAGTGGTCATTTTCTTCCAGGTCGTACAAAAGACTTCCTTGGAGGATTCCCTCCATTTGGAAAAAGGTACATTTTTTGGAAAAATGTTCAGCTGAACCATTAGTGCAGAGGTGTCTAGTAGTACTAAGTCGCTTTTTGTGTTTTTAGTTTTTAGGTCCTGATGAGAGTCCCAAGAATAGACGGGGCTTGAAACGCGTCGACCATAGCTCATTGGCCATAAGAGTTCAAAATAATGTCTAAAAACTCGGATTTTTGATAAGACTCTGTAAAAAGTGTCTATGGCCGCTGAAAAAATTCTTTATTGTATTGAAAAATAATTTGTGATTTGTATGCTTGTAATATGGATGTCTGTTAACTGCGCAGTATGGTATGTGAATGAATGTATGATATGTTAAACTGAATTTGCTTAGAGTTAAAAAGTTTTTATGTCTTTGATAATTATTGTGTTTGTTCTGAAGATAAGTTCATGAAATTTATTTTTTGAAGTCACTTAAAAAATTAAAAAGTGCCTACTACTAAAAAATAGAAAATAAATAAATAAAACAGACGGAAAAAGTGGTCTTGATACGTTGTTTGCTTTCAATTGAGTCTCCCGCCAAAGAGAAGCGGATAGTTAATTAAGGCTCAGTATTGGTAATAGTGGAGTTACTTATGTGGAAGACCAGGAGCCATTCTCAAGCTGTCCCAATCTGGATGTGGAGAGTTGAGGGGTCGGTGTCCGTTGGGAGCACCAACAAGCCTTGGCAACTGAAAACAACATGGAAAGTAAAGAAGGTGCAGGGTCGGGACCAGCAAGGTCCAGGTGACTCATCACAAGCAGGGGAGTCAGAGCAAGCCCCAAGCAATTAGGGTAGCCAGCTGAAATCAAAGAAGACCCTCAAGAGGACCCACAGGCTGGAGGCACTGGAGTCGCAAGAGGACCTCGAGCAGCTCACCAAAGATGCAAGCCCATGATGCAATTAATGTGGCAAGGACAAATATCTTGGTCACAGGAGATGCTTGAGATTGGGGCTACTTGGAGCCCATAGATCTTGGTGGAAGTAATCCAACAAGCCTTTGCAACAGCAAGTAGATGTGGAGCACAGGGGTTCGGTTCCTGCGGCTCCGACGTGGGATACTGGCTTCAAACTTGGTGAAAGGACAAGATAGGCCTCTGGGCATGTGAAGAATCACCACCTGTGCTTCTGAGGCCTTTTGGAGTCCGTGGGATCCCAGGATCAGCAGACCAGTCAGGTTAGTTGCGGTGCCTTAAGATGCAGGGAAGTGACTCCTTCACTTCAAGGGAGATTACTTCAGGTGTCTTGGATGACCACAGGCCTTGGAAGGTTCCTGTATGGAGCACTGTCACGGACTTTGCAGCAGACGAGCAGGGTGACGATATCAGGAGCAGTAGGAGTCTTCCCGCTAGTAGCCTTGATACTCCGGCAAAGTCCCGAGTGCCCAGACGGTCGAAGAAGGAGTGGTGTCTTGAAATGAATCTTGTCTCATGACAAATTCAGGGACCCACCCTCAGGTAAGCCCTTAAGTACACTAAGGAAAGGGTTGGGACAATTCAGGGTTCCCTCCCAGGGGAGGGGTCGGACAGTGGGGAGGATACTCCCATGTCCTTTATCCAGTTTTGCACCAGAGCAGGAGCCATCGGCTCCCTGAGCTGGTTTGAACTGGACTATGCAACGAGGGCACCAAATGTGCCCTTCCAGCAGACTGAGTGGCGCTGGCAAGCGCGCCCACCCGGTCCCAAAACACTAAACCCTGTCTGGAAGGTGGTCACACCTCCCTGTGACAGGATACCTATTGTTCTGCCTTCCCCTGCTCGCGCTTGGCTCAGCAGCAGGAGGGCAGAATCGTGTCTCTGGTCAGCAGCAGCCATGTTGTGCTGTCCGGGTCTAGAAGACTGGTACCAGGAGCACTGAGAGCCTCCCGAAGGAGCTTTACAATGCATGGAATTATACCTCACACACCATTTACGGTGTGGGGGTATGAATCCAACATGTTCAATACCAAATATGCCTGGGTTCGTTACAGCCAGTTTAGAGATGGTCATCACGTAATGACGCATGGCCACTCTATGTATTGTAATGGCTGATGCACTTACAACCTGGGAAATGGACTTCGAAGGTTGTAGGGGGGTCCTGCTCATGCAGTTGAATCCTCACACTTAGAACCAAGCTCCCTGCCTTCAGGATTTAAAGGCCTGCTGTAGGGGTGACTTATACGTTTTAAGTGCAGTGACCTTAGATATAGGGAAAGCTATATCTTTCGTAAGTGGTGCTAGCACCAGCTTACACAGGCTGCAATGGAAGGCCTGTAGTTACAGTTTGAGTGGTCTCCCATGGGTGGCATAATGCATGCTTCACCCCATGCGGGGCCCCTGGTGTACCTATGCCCTGGGTACCTCAGTACCATATACTAGGGACTGATAAGGTCACACTAGTATCCAATCTTGGATGTACCTAAGTACTTACCATACCGATTTAGGGGAGAAAGCACAGAGACTGGGGTCCTAATTAGCAGGATCCCAGTCAGACTAGTCAGAAACAGCGAATGTCTGACAGAATATCGACGGACAGAAAATCGACCTACAAAAATATCGACACAAAAATATCGATGACAAGAATATCGAGATCCTATCTACAACATGGTAAGTACAAAAATATCGAAAATAAAATATAGAATGTCAAAAATATCGTTATTAAAAATATAAAGTATTTTTTAGTTAAAAAAAATATGTAAAATAAACCAAATAATACTTATAAATAAAATAAACATAATGAAAAATATGTTATAATGTTTAAAATTAATAATTAATATATATAATGTAATAAAACATTAATTAAACATATACATATAATATATAATATATATACTTACTTAATAATACATTTTAATAATTGTTTTAATA
The DNA here is from genome assembly GCF_964204655.1 of Triturus cristatus. NCBI lineage: Eukaryota > Metazoa > Chordata > Amphibia > Caudata > Salamandridae > Triturus > Triturus cristatus. The sequence continues at coordinate 90,177,055 of NC_140586.1, forward strand.
ACTTATAACTTGTTAAAAATTATTATAAATTACAAATACATCATACACATAAAACAATAACATAAATAAAAATTAAATAATTATATATAACACATTTAAAAAATTACATTTAATTTGAATATTGTTAAAATTAATTATATATTACATTAGCTAAAATAATACAAAAAATATTAAATACCACGGATAATAAAACTACTACTCCAGCTCCAAAAAAAAAACAGTAAAGAAAATGTTGGATAGCGTAGAGCTAAAAATTACTATTTCCACTACAGGAAGTGTAACAATAGGGAAAGTGTTGGATAGCGTAGGGGTAAAAATTACTATTCCCACTCCAGAGAGTGCAACAGTAGGGAAAGTGTTGGATAGCGGAGGGGTAAAAATTACTATTCCAACTCCAGAGAGTGCAACAGTAGGGAAAGTGTTGGATAGCGTAGGGGTAAAAATTACTATTCCAACTCCACAGAGTGCAACAGTAGGGAAAGTGTTGGATAGCGTAGGGGTAAAAATTACTATTCCCACTCCAGAGAGTGCAACAGTAGGGAAAGTGTTGGATAGCGTAGGGGTAAAAATTACTATTCCCATTCCAGAGAGTGCAACAGTAGGGAAAGTGTTGGATAGCGTAGGGGTAAAAATTACTATTCCAACTCCACAGAGTGCAACAGTAGGGAAAGTGTTGGATAGCGTAGGGGTAAACATTACTATTCCCACTCCAGAGAGTGCAACAGTAGGGGAAGTGTTGGATAGTGTAGGGGTAAAAATTTCTATTCCAACTCCAGAGAGTGCAACAGTAGGGAAAATGTTGGATAGCGAAGGGTAAAAAATTACTATTCCCACTCCAGAGAGTGCAACAGCAGGGAAAGTGTTGGATAGCGTAGGGGTACAAATTATTATTCCAACTCCAGAGAGTGCAACAGTAGGGAAAGTGTTGGATAGCGTAGGGGTACAAATTACTATTCAAACTCCAGAGAGTGCAACAGTAGGGAAAGTGTTGGATAGCGTAAGGGTAAAAATTACTATTCCAACTCCAGAGGGTGCAACAGTAGGGAAAGTGTTGGATAGCGTAGAAGTTAAAAATAACATAGTTATAAATAAAATAATTATTTAAAATAATTAGTGATTTAATTATTAAATAACTCAAAATTATTTACAAATACTAATAAATAATTATTACAAACATAACTACCAAAGAATAATTAATTAACAATACATTAATAATAAATACCAATAAATAATAATTAATAAATATTGATTACCAAATAATAAATATTAAACGATAAAATATTTTTCATAACCAAAAACATATGAATTATTAAAAAGTAAATACCAATTAAAATATATTTAACCATTTCTAAAAATATATACCGCAAAATAATAATTATGAAACATTAATTACCAATTAAAAAATATTGAACTATTAAATATTTTTCATACGCCAAAATAATAATTATATATTTAATTCACAATTAATGATTATTCAACAATTAATTATTTTTTATAACCAAAATACTATAATTTAAAATATTTACCAATTAATAATTATTGTCCAATTAATTAATTATCAATACCCAACAACTAATTTAATAATTACTTAATTAGATTTCAATTACTTCCAACACTATTCCCCTATAAACGCACGACACACTCCACTAATAAAATAATACACTTAACATAATTATCAATTAATCAACTAATTAAAACTAATTGCCAATTAATAAAAATTAATTACCAATTAATACTTAATTAACAATAATACAATTATCAATACCAATAAATGAAAATAAATTATTAATTAATTACAATTAAATTACTTCCCACCCTATTCCCCTATAAACCCACAACCCGCTACAGAACTTAAACGCAAAAAATAATGAAAATTAATTTATAATTCCTAAAAATGTATAATTAATTCCATATAATTAAATTACTTCCCACCCTATTCCCCTATAAACCCACAACCCGCTACGGTACTAAAACACAAAATTGACTTAAAAAACCATTGTTAACATATAAAAATTGTATACATATATGTTAAAACCAGTAGAACACTTAACTAAAAACATATAACACATACATATTAAATACATAATAAAATACATAACAATAATATAAATATCGATATTAGTAACATCAATATTAGTAAAATCAATATATTTGATGTCGATATTACTAACTTCGATATTAAAATACTTACCTTAGGATCGATATTCTGTCCATAGATATTATTGACATCGATATTCTGTCCCTTCGATATTTAAAACTCGATATTTGTGTAGGTAGATATTTTAGTTTCGATATTTTGGCTGCTCACCAGAAACAGCATAGCACAAGGCAAAAAGTGGGGGTAACCATAAAAGCAGATTCTACTTTCCTACAACATGCACCCCAGTGAAAACAAAATAATTGGAAATGTCCTTCAGCACAGTCACTCAATTCATACTCAGCGCTTAATTTGAGCCAGTGGTTTCCAGTGCTCGGCACCAGCACGTAATTGTCAGCACCGGTACCTATGACAGTCTGCCACCTGGTGGCACTGTTTTTTTAATTCAGAGATGTTGTTTATTAATTCAATTTACATTAAGAATGACTAATAACTGCTGCCAAAGCCATTCTTTTAATTTTGGGGTCCTGAAATTGTTAGAGTTGTAACACTTGTAGGAGTGTGACGTATTAGTTATGCTGTTACTATAATTGACAGTGGCAATGGGCAGTGTAAGGCCTGACACTTATTTAATTTACAAATTAAGCACTGTTCATACTACAAATTCCCTAAAGGTAACCGAATTTCCTATTTGACTCATTTACCCTTTACTAAACAATATAGTGGGCTGACACTGACAGATCTTCTCCAATCAAACACAATATCCGCAGACCATTTTGACTCCAATCAACAACAATCCCAGAACGGTAAAGAGCGTCAGACTCCAAGAGCCAGCCACAATGGCGGACGCAAGTCTGTAGAACTCTGTTTGATATCCCCGATTTATCCTTCAAAAGCAATCCTGAAGTGCTGCCTTCCACGCCGAAAACTAGCGGGACAGATGTGACATCGAGCGGAGGCGCCTGTGAAGTTTGGGGGCTGCGCCAGTTCCGCGACCGGGCTGTGGACCTGTTACGGAGTGCGGCCTAAGGTGACGGAGCACGCAGGGGAGACGCGTGGAGCGCGGCTGGAGCTGGGGCACCCGGCAGCGCCCACCGCGGCAGACGCTGATCCGAGACGCCCACACCAATGCGGGTGAACTGAAAGAGGCTGTGCCGGACAAAACACGGGAGCGACAAGCGGACCCCTGGAGCCGGAGGCCGGTGAGCGGGCGTGGCCCGGGGAAGGCCGCAGGCAGTCCAAGGCCGGGACACACGGAGGGGTGCGCGGGGCTCTGCAAAGGATTACAGGTGCAAGGCGCACTGTTACCTGACGAGAGGAGCGAGGCTCCGGCAGTGAGCATACCCTGGCGACGACGGCTACCAGAATCAGCGGAGGGGAGAGGCGTTGGGGGGGCTGCGACATCCTGGAAGACTTGTGACGGCTGGCGTCGGAGACCATGCATGGGGCCTAGCGATTACTGTGCGGAGCGGAAGCCTGGTGGCGACGGCCATTTTGTGGCCAGTACTCTGCTGTGTGCCTGAGGAGGGGAGCGAAAGTGACGTGGGAGTTGAGGAGCCGGGAGGTGAGACATCCATATCGGAGGTGAGGCTGAGTGAGACGCGGACGCCACCCTCCTTGAGTGGGGGAGGAAAAGAAGGACCCCCCAGGGGCGCCTGCCCTGGCCTCCCGATGGACGCTGAGGAAGCGGAGCTGCGGGAGGTGAAGAACGCGCTCTGGGCCTGTGCGGCGCTTCTTGCTGTGGACCTGTTGGCGCTGCACCTGAGATCGGCGGATCGCAACTGTGGGGTGCGCCGGGCCGGAACTGCTGTCGGCACTTCATGGTGACGCTGAGGCCTGCTGAGCGGTGCGGGCGGTTGGCCTGCGGCGGGAGGCGCACACAGTGGCTGTACTGACGCCTTGGACTCTCTCTGCGCCCGCGGGCGGCGTTTGCTGGCTGCTGCCCAGCCGGAGGGAGCGGTCGCGGGGGGCGCAACCACGGCTGACGGACTGCCGCATGGGGTGCACCACTGCCCCTTGACGAGGAGCCCTCGTCCCGCTTCTGGACCTTGGCCTGGAAAGTGATAGCCTTCGCCGGCCCGCGCGCGCCGCCTCTCCTGGTCCCCGCCTGGCGTCAACACGTGGACACGCGGCTGAGGGCTCGGATCGCTGCCCCCGCGGGAAAAGGAGTCTGCACTTGACGCACACTTCTGCGCTACGGCGGCGTGACGGAGGACCTCTGTGGGTGCGGACCTGTTGCTGGGGGCTGCTGTGGATCGTCACCAGCGGAGCCCGCACGGATTCGCGTGCGTGCGCCCTCCCATGCTGGGGTGGCACCTGGGGGCCTTCCTCTGAATACATCGACCGAGCGGATTACAGCTGCCAGCCAGTCGTCCTCTCTTCGACGCGGCCGTGCTGTAGGCATGTCCGCTCCGCTGGGCGCTGGCAGCAGATGCCCACGGCACAGCAATTGGTGATGGGCCGTATGCGTGCCAAGATGCAGCAGGGACCGCTGCGCACGACTACTCCCGACCGCGTGCACCTGCGAGGCGAGACCGATGAAGGGCCGACATCCGCAGCGCTCGCGGCCAAAATCGACTCTGTACTTGCCGCGGTGGAGAAAATAGGGGCAGCCTTAGATCACACCAGGACATCTCTGGAAAACCGAATCGACAAAGTCACCTCGGGTTTCACGCTTCTGCATGCGGACCACCGCAAGCTGGCGGATACAGTCGCCACCGAAGGGCAAACACTCAAAGAACTGCAGCCGGTCACCCACAGTCACGCCGCTGCTCTGCAGGACATGTTGGACCGCATTCACGCATTAGAAGACAGGGTAGAGGACGCGGAAGGGCGTTCCCGCAGCAATAATATCCGTGCTGTGGGTTTGCCGGAGGGAAGAGGGGCAAGACCCGGAGCAGTATGTGGAGACCTGGCTTCGCGCACTCATGCCGCCGGGAAAACTGTCGACCCAATTCGCGGTGGAAAGAGCCCACCGGGTACCCACCCACAGGCCTCGGCCGGGAGCCAGACCACGCCCATTCCTGTTCAAACTTCTCAACTATAGGGACAGAGATGCGGTACTACGAGAGGTTCGAGATATGAACGGTCTCTCTGTGGGCGGCAGCCAAATCATGCGGTGGTGGTGAGCGGCTCATCGTCGCCAATTTCTGAGGACTTTTGCGGGCCAGAGGTTACCCCGCAAACTGCAGACTGTATTCTGGACTGAGAGGCTGCTCATGCCGCACCGCTCATGCAAGTATCTCACTGTCTGTTGCTGTGACCGGCGGGGGACGGGGGATAGTTGGCTATGCAATCAACTGAGTGGGCCTGCCGGGTTGGTTAGGGGAGTCACCCGGTCTACTGTCGTACATCCCTTGTGTACCTCCGTGAGGCAGCAGATAGCGCGTGCGGTCCCCCTTGCTAACCACACAGGCCAATACTGGTGACACTCTTTAATGGTGCACTGCACACACGGGACACGGGGGGATAGCGACAGCAAGCTGTTACCTACACGCACACCCCTCCGGGTCACACCCTGACCTAGTTTTCACCTGCGCAAGGTAGCATAAGTTTGGACGGACACACTCGCAAAGTTCGCCCCAGCCGTTATGTTTTTCACCGTTAACACGTTGTTATTGTTACCTCAGACCAGTGCTTCCACACTCCACCGCAATGCACCTTTATTGGCGCATGTCTCGCCCCTGGCTCCCCCAGTGACTACCCACTTCAACCATGATGCGCGTTAGCATGCGCACGTAGAACATACGAGGCATGCATACCCCCACACGGAGATATTCCATCTTTGCCTACCTCCAGCGACACTCAGTCGGAATCGCTCTCCTACAATAGACCCTGACGGCAGGTACACCTTTGTACGGGGCACACTTAATGGTCAACCCGTATTGCTGGCTTCAATTTATGCCCCGAATGTCGACCAAATACCCTTCCTCACACAACTGTCGCAGGAACTGACCCTCTACGCCGGGCTCCCCTGGCTGATAGGAGGGGACTTCAAATCAGTGCTCGACGTGCACCTCGACAGGTCCTTTCCTCCTCTTCGCACAACGACGGCTGCCTCCACGGCGCAGGCACTGACTGATTGGCTCTCACACTGGGCGATACTTGATATCTGGCGGACCCTATTCCCCACAGACCGTATCTACTCCTACTATTCAAAGACGCACGACTTACATGTGCGATTGGATAGAGTGGTGGGGTCTCAGGCTTTGCTACCGCTGGTGGTGAAAGCAGAATACTTGGGGCGGACGCATTCTGATCACAATCCCCTGTGGCTCCAGCTCAGCTGGGACGCTGATCGGCCTCCCATACCCACATGGCGGCTCCAACCTACTGCGCTGGAGGACCCTGAATTCTGCTCCTCAGTGGGGAAAGCCATCCTTTCATATTTTGAGCTTAACGAAGGCACAGCGAGCAATGCGATGGTGAAATGGGACGCACTTAAAGCAACGCTCAGGGGTCACTGCTTGGGGGCCACGTGGAGTATGTGAAGGCAGCTGGCGCAGTCACTCACCCACCTTGAATCCCATCTGCTGCAGTACGAGCGGGAGGGGGAGGGCAGCGGCAGGCACGCAAATCATTTGGTCGATCTCCGGACGCAACATACAACACTTTTAGAGCGCTTGAGCGCTTGAGGTGTCTGAATTATGCGGCACACACAGCCCGCACGCATGCTGCGGCGGACAGGGCAGGACGTCTACTCGCCTGGCTGTTAAAGCAAGAAGGCACCCGCACCCCGATCGCAGCGGTGCGCACACCGGAGGGAGACCTTGTGTACACCCAAAGGGAGATTCATAAGGTTATGGTGGACCACTACACAGAACTGTACCGCGCAAAAGTCAGTTGCTCGGGGGACGACCTAGTGCGGTTCCTCGGACAAGCCCAGCTGCCCACGGCCTCCGACGCGCACCAAGAGGCCCTTAATTGCCCCCTCACCCTGGAGGGAATAGGGGACGCGATCTCCTCCATGACCTCTGGGAAGACACCGGGCCTGGATGGTCTACCCACTGAGTTCTACAAAGCCTTCCAGGAATCTCTGGTGCCGCGCCTCCACAAGCTGTACACAACGGCGCTTGAGACGGGCGTGCTACCCCCCTCGATGTGCGAAGCCTATCTGGTGTCTCTGCCCAAACCAGATCGGGACCCCACGGAGCTGGGATCCTATCGGCCGCTGGCGCTCCTCAACGTTGATTGTAAGATCCTCGCTAAGGTGTTGGCGGAGCGGTTGGCGCAAGTGGTCTTTGACCTGGTCCACGGGGACCAAAACGGCTTTGTGCCAAAGCGCAGCACGTCGTTGAACCTGAGGAGGTTTTTCAGGGTAGCTGCGGATAGTACACAGGAATGGCCCAAAGCGGGCTGCCTTATATTGGACCTGGAAAAGGCATTTGATTGCCTGGAGTGGCGCTACCTCTCGGCGCTGCTGTTGTGCTACGACCTTGGATTGGGCTTCCTACAATTGGTGGGCCTTTTATACAAGAACCCCACGGTGAGGGTGCGACTGGGCCCGTACATCTCTGGCGCCATACCAATCTGTAGGGGCACCCGGCAGGAGTGCCCGCTCTCGCCGCTCCTATTCACTTTGGCGATGGAGCCCCTGGCGGCGACCTTACGAGAGGCACTGGGGGCTGGCATACCACTAGGGGATGCAGTGCACCAGGTGTCACTCTATGCCGACGATCTTTTGGTGTACGTGAGAGACATAGACGATATCCCCCCTCAGTTGGCCCGCACTTTGCACGACTTTGCCATTATCTCGGGTCTTCGGGTGAATGCCAGTAAATCCTGCCTCTACGCGTTCGGCGAGGGGCGGCAGGACCCCGGATACATCCTAAATGGCACTAGGGTACAGTGGAGAGGAGATACCTTTCGATACTTGGGACTCCGGATCTACCGTCAGCCGGCAGACCTATTTGACGGTAACCTGGGCAGGGCCTTCACGTCCATTAAGTCACAGGTGTGCTTCTGGAGCACATTGCCGCTAACAGTTACGGGTAGAGTAGCGCTGTCCAAAATGGTGATCCTTCCACGGTTATTGTACTATTTCACTAACCTGCCTTTATATATCCCTGCTCCCTTTTTTGCTCAATTGTCGCAACTACTTAGAGACTTCATTTGGGGGAACAGCAGACATAGGATGTCGCTAACAAAACTCTATCTCCCCACGGACCAGGGGGGCCTGGCCGCACCCTGCTTTGAGCATTACTACTTGGCGGCCCAGCTGCAGTGGATAGCTCGCTGGTTGGCGGATAGGGGTCGGGAGGACACCGCGTCCACACTGCCACCACGCTCTTTGGAGCAGTTGCTGGTGCTGTTCCACCCATTTACCACAAAGTACTCCCCACTACCGACTCGCTAATGAGTGGTTGGATCCATTTGAACAATACTGGAATTCTGATAGTGTGGAGAACCCTACGTGAAGTCACTATAGGTCACCACCAGGTCTGCGACGCCGACTCCGCTCCTCCTCGCGGTGGCATATCGATGTTACCGTAGGAGCTTATTCCTCACCTGAGCTTTGGTCCCATATGCACCGGCAATACCGTTGGAGGGTTCCCCTAGAGGGACAGGGACGCTCACCTCCCTTGCGCTTGCACACTGGCGGGAGGCGGATATACAGACCTTGGGCGACCTATACCGAGATGGAGTGCTCCTCCCGTACGACTCTCTGGTCGAGGATGGGGGATTGCCACCGGGACAATTCTTAACTCACCGTTCATTATTTAGGACCCTGGCCGCTAAGTGGGGAGATATGTCCACAGAACCCAGCCAACACCTTAGCATACAATATCTGCACGTCATGGGGCGAGGCAGACGCCTGGTCCGTTGGTTTGCGGCCTGACTACGCACACACACACGGCGATCACCCTAGAGCCTCTCAGACGCAAGTGGGAGCTAGATCTGGGGAGACAGTTGGCGGATAAAGAGTGGGGACGAATATTGAAAGGTCCGGTACGCATACCCAGAAACATGCGCCTCCGACAGATGCAATTGTTCGTTGTGCACAGGGCGTATCTCACCCCCGCAGCCATCAACAGGTACTTTTACTGCACTGACGCAGTGTGCCCTAGATGCACTGGACCGGGGACTAATCTAGTCCACATGCTGTGGAGTTGCTGCAAACTACACACATACTGGCACACAATTAGTGAGTCACTGCGCATTAGTACAGGTCGCGACATACCCTTTGACTGGACAGTTTACCTGCTGCACCACTTCCACAGAACCCCGACCACCAAAGTGACATCCCGGTTTCTCGACCTGGGGCTTGCGGTCGCAAAGGAGGTGGAAGGCACAGGATCCACCCCACCCACAGGCATGGAGATACTCGCTCTCCGCGTGGGCCGGAGCAGAGGGTACCGCCATTCATCGGGAGGAGACATTGGGGTTGAGGAAGACGCCCATAGCTGCACAATGGGAGGAATTGCTCCAGGCGCTCAGGCGAGTCGAGGAGGTAGGCTTGGGGAGACGACCTGAGGGGAGGGATACACATCCAGGACAGGAAATGGGAGCTCTGCTGGACAGGATCGTAGTGTTCCACGTACGTGCAATACCTAAAACAGACACCATGAGAGAGCGCAACTAGACACATGGTTGGGAGTAACAGCTAAGCCACTGCACAATGGCATGGGGGAGGGGGAACAGAAGGGTAGCGGAGATAGGTACACTCATAATGGAACCGGTCTAGGTTGAGGTTGTTGGGTTTTTACCCGTTTCGTTCCATTGATGTCTGTTTAGAAGTCCATATGGATCCGGTTGGGAGACCTCAAGCGGCATATTGATGTAACTGTGTTCAATTGCATGGTACTGTAATTTGTTATGTTCATGGTCTGAGCTGCTCATGGGACTTACGTACAAACTGGTGCGACAAGCACTTCAGGAACTGTTGCAAAGCTCTACCTTCTCGCATTTGTTATGTAATTCTATCAGTAATACGTGCTCTAATGTATGGTTCAGTACAGAAGTGAGCCGTGCTCATGCAAATGTAATTGAAAAAATCAATAAAAACAGATTTAACAATTTTTTTTTTTAAAAAGAGCGTCAGACTCCAAAAGTGCTGCGTGACCATAGGAATGGTAGTGTGCTGTATAAATACAAACTTGAGTCCCTATTAATGACCCCTCACCACTCTGTTTCTTGAATGTGGATTGACTCTGGCCTCGGGAACAGATTTCCTCGACCTAAGAACTCTCTGTGAAATCTGGAGTGATGCCTTATGCCACTCTTCTCTGTACCACGAGGAGACAAATAAAATGGTTAGGGGTTGTATGCAAAATCATTCCCACTAAAAACATTTAGTCAAAAATAAAGTTCTATAAATGACGAGACTGATACTAAAGTAATGTATAAACTAACAATAAATCAAAAAATTAACTCAAAATAAATTACACAATTGGAAAACTACTAAAAATTACCTTTTTATGGGATCATGGAATATATTACTTCAGTACACTTACAGTAATTAAGAAATAGCTTCACATCAAATTGTTTAAATACATGATTACAAACAGTATATATAGTAGAAAAGCTTTATTGTTCCAGTGCATCAATTTTAAGCCATCCAATATTACTTAAAGTATATTAACTAACAAAGATCTAATACAAAATTCGTAGAGCTGGCAAATACACTCCAGAAGACCAAGATAAAAACACCATAGTAGCTGTATACTGCTGTTGGGCTTTGGTATGTGCCCAAGCCTTTGCTGCACTTGGGTAGTGGACTACAACTCCCATGAGCCCAAGCATGTGGACGCGCTTTAAAAGGAGGTGCCAGCCTGCGGCTCCTCATATCTGTACCCTGCTGTTGGGCTTTGGTGTGCCCAGGACTTTGCTGCACTCGGGAGGGGACTCCAACTCCCAGGAGCCCTAGCGCGTGGACGCGCTTTAAAAGGAGAACGCCAGCCCGTGGCTCCTTGTAGCTGTACCCTGCTGTTGGGCTTTGGTGTGTGCACAGGACTTTGTAGCACTCAGGAGGGGACTACAACTCCCAGGAGCCCTAGCATGTGGACGCGCTTTAAAAGGAGGATGCCAGACCGCGGTGCGAGATGCAGGCTGGGGGCGGCCCGTCTACGCCCATCGGAAGAGGCTGGGCTGGGCCCACCCTCTAACATCTGCGTCTGAGACAAGGTACTGTTTTACCTAGGTGTAACTATGGTGAAAAGAAAGGGTTTGGTGGAAAAGAATGGAGGAGGGGTAGGAGCGACTTTGGACTCATTTTTGGTTAGAGTGGCAAGTGTTCTCACCCATGAAATAGAGATGACTGAAAGGCGTCTATCTATGGAACTGCTCCTTTTTTCCCAGGGGTCAACTACAGATAGATCAAATGAGTCCCTATCTGTCACGCAACCATCATTATTGATAACATCATCTGATCTTCTGCTAAGTCAATGTGGGCCTTCCCCTCCCAATTTAACTACTTTAGCAACACCAAGGAGGGGGTTGGAACTTTCTCCCCCAAATATTTCCCCAAAGGATCGCATGCCTAATCCACTGGCCAAGTGTACTAGAGTAGGGGATACTACTACTCTGAAGACAAAACAATCCAAAATAACTCATGCCCCCAAATTAAAAGGCCCCCAAACCAGGGTGACTGCAGCGAATCCTATAATATTAGTCCCTCCAGTGTCTGCCAATATTTTATCACTCCAAGCAGCTCCCGCTGATCCCATTTGGACAGAAGTGACTAAAAGGTTAACTGCTATAATGGATTCTATTTTAACTAAACTGACTCAAATTGAACACAGGTTGGCCGATTTAGAGTCACAGAAACATCTATTAATATCTTGAGCACTCCCTCTAAGAGATCCCCATCCGGAATCACCCAGAAGCAGAAACTCAGTCCAACTAAATGAGGCTCAGGGACCATCCATTTCACCGACATCGTCAACATTACCGGTTGTCACCACCATGGGCCTAGCACAGCCTCTAACAGGTACTCCTAACCTACACACGCCACGGGAGGTCCGGAACCTCCAAGAGAAGAGCACAAGGGATCCACTGCGGCAGGCACCAATAGTCCAAGAGGAAATAAGAGGGCTCAATCAGGCAGCAGGATCATGTGAGAACTATACTGGAGCGATAGACAATCATTCGCAACATTCTCTCCATCTTCCACCAGCCGCCTCCCCACTTGTTCTGGTCCTGGCGAATGTCCCCCCCCACCCCCCCCCCCCCCTCCGAGAAAACCAGAGTGAATCTACAAGACAGTTAATGGACAAATGTCTTCATTGGCTAGTGGACAACCTTAAGGGTTTCCAAATGGGGAGTTATCAATTGACCAATAAAATTATCATGGCTAGGAGAGTGGAGTGGGTGGGCAGTACAAGAAAATCCTTAACTGGTGACTGCGTGGTCATTAACTTTAATAATGCCTAGACAGGACACTCCCTTTTAGATAATCTTTATAGATTTTCTCCAAGGAACTCACAGATTATCCCCTTACCACTGGAGCATTTTTACAACCAGGGTTTAATGCCTCAAAGGGATTATAGGATCAGAAGAATTCCAGTATTTACAGGCCTGAAAGGTAAAGAGTGCTTCAATACTAGTTCTGGGATAAGGCTGCAAAACAGATTCACAGCTCTTTCAGATCTGGAATCTTGCGACTGACTAAACCCCCCAGCCCCCTTACCATCAGGAAGGGTAATTACTCTGGTTCCCCCAGTGTTTAAGTTACAGGTGAATCCATCAACCCCACTAGTTCTAGAGAGGGCCCGCATAGCAGTAACTCCCAACCCATGCAGCCAGGAGAGTGCCTTGAGTACTTTACCTCTGCCGACTGCCAAAGAGGAAATTAGGTCCACTATGGCATCCTGGAATGTGGCAGGAATAGCCTCCAAGATAGGAAACCCCCTCTGGCAAAATCTGTGGCAATTCCATCATCCTCTGGTAGGGAGAAGGGGGATTATTAACCCTAATCTCTAACAGCATACCTTTTCAAGTGAGGCAGGTTGGCTCTACAAATGGCCATTTCCAGCTCTTCTGTGAATTCCCATAGAAGCCCAGGTTCTGGTGTGAACCTGGGCTTCTATGGGAATTCACAAGGGCATATTATCACGCCTATTACCGCCTTAGCGGCAGTTTCCTGCCGCTAAAGTGGAGATAATGTTATCGCCGTTCCTTGATATTGTGGCCCTATGTTAATTATTAACGATTATAATAACGAGTTTGGGAGAAATATGAAGGCAGTGGCAGATGCTTTAACAAATGAGATAGAGAAATTTACTATAGCCTTAAATAGGGGCCGTGTATATGGGATGAGGATTTTAACATCTACCTTTGCAAATTTAATGGGACTGTGGTGTGGAGAGTAGAAGACCCCTATGGTAATCCTCTTCAACACTTCACACATAATGAGTATTGTGAAACCTTAAAAGACTACTTTTTAAGTGGGATCTGGGTATAATAAATGAAGTAAAAGAGGGAGCGATAGGGAGTACATTTAGAAGGGGAAACCAAGAGTCCACCATTGACTTTGTTTTAGCATCGGCTTCGCTAAATGGGAAAGTGGTCGATAAGGGCACTCAATTTTCCTGTCACAGTGATCACGCCATCCTATTTGTTCATCTAAGCATCCTGTCCAAGGCAAAAGATCACCAGCAGGTAATGGATGGCGTGACCCTGACCAGGAAAAATGGCTACCAACTGAAATGGTCACAGGCCCATAAGTTAAATTTGGTCCCCGAAATTTTAGCTCAAGCTAAGGAAGAAATTATACTATGCCTGAAAGAGAATCTACCGCCCACATTCTTGGTAACCCAGTTTAGTGCCCTCCTGATGAAACTAAAAGAAGCACTCATTCGTTCAAAGGCAACAAACGCTACCCCAACCACTCAATGGTTTGACTCACTATGCTCTACAGCAAAAAAAAGCCCATGTTAATACCTTAAAAACTCATCCTGGAGATCCCTCTAAGATACGAGTACTACGCAATGATTAAAAACATGCGAGAAGGAAAAGAGAAAGGACCTCAGGGAGCAGGCTTAGGAAGATCTTGAACAAGCAGCTATATCGGGCAGCAGTAAGGATGTTTGGAAAATTGTGAATGCTCCTTACTTTAAAAATTCTAAAGACCCCTCCCTAGACTCACATGTAGATGAAGATGCATGGGTGGGATATTTTGAAAATATTTTTGGTTCTATGACCTCTTCACTATTCCTACCCCTGGTTTAGATCTTGCATCCCAGGGCAGGCTAATCTTCTCTTTATCGGAGGTTAGAAAGGGGCTGGAAGTCTGTGCCCCCAGAAAGGCGCCGGGGCCTGACAGTGTCCCACTTGATCTCTTCCAGGAGAATTATGACATGTGGTTCCCTCTACTAACAAATGTTTTAACACCATTCAGATAGTGCCCCCCCCCCCCATCCTGGAAGGAGAGTGTAATAGTGCCAATATACAAGAAAGGTGATAGGGGTTCCCCAAAGAATTATAGCCCAATTACCCTTCTCGATACCACTGCCAAGCTTATGGGACGGCTCTTACTAGCCAGATTGGAGGACTGGGCCGAAAACCATAGCATTTTTATGAAGGCCCAATATGGTTTCCAGAGGGGTTTGGGGACGGTGGATCAATGCCTAAACCTCTCTTTATCCATAGGAAAATATACCAAGGCAATAGGCGGAAAGATCTACATGGCCTTTATGGATTTGACCACAGCCTTTGATTGTGTCTCCCATCAGAGGCTGTGGTCTATGATGGAGGGGATGCGCATTGATTCGCCGATAAGTTGTTTTGTCCATCAGCTGTATGCCAATACCACTGCCTGTGTTCAGTATGGCAGGAATGGGGAGTGCACACGTTCCTTTAAGATCAAAAAGGGAGTGAGGCAGGGGTGCATTCTCTCCCTGTTTCTTTTCTCCATCTAAATAAACGGGGTAGAGTCCGTGTTTTGAATGTGGCTTCTCACCAATAAGCCACACCCAATCCCTACACTCACACCTGGGAGGCAAATATACTACTACACCTTTGAATAATATACACTTTTGAGCATGTCTTACCACCCCTGGCACAGCAAGACTGCAACACAAAACAAACAGCACCTTTTGAAAATGGGTTTTATTTCACAAAATGCAAAGACTCTGTCACTTTTAGAATAAGGCTTGGGGTTTCTTACATAATACTCTCTAAACAAAGGCTATCTCAGATACCAAATGCATAAGATTCAAATATATGTAGCAAACTTATAATCTAAAGGCATGAATCAATAACTGAGCAAACTATAATACTGATTAATAAACAAGCAATAACTGATATAACATAAGGTACACTGGACGTCCTGCAAGAGATCAGAAAGATATACATATATAGAGAGCAGAGGAGTACTCTGGATGTGCACCTCCCACACCACAAAGAAAACACCTCCAATGATCAAAGAACCACACAACTCAATACATCACCTGGTGCATACACTGCCCACTTTTGACTGGGGGAATTACAGCCGGGGATCAGAGCTCAGCAAGCCAGGGTTCAATCCGAGATAGACACGTCTGCCCTCGCTCGGAATCCAAACTCCCAGTTTCTCAGCCTGAAACCCTCAGCTATAAACACACTAGAAGATTCGTGAAAGACCTCCTCCCACCGCCAGAGGAATTTTACCAGAACTGGCCAAGTTCCAAGCAAGCATCTCCATGGCAGTAAGAAGCTCTCAAGTCTCTTCCTCCATTCGCACTTCTTCCAGCCTCTGTCTTGACGAAGCTCTCACAAGGCCTTCCACAGTACACTAAATAAAAACAATCGCTCAGGAAAACACCAAGACCTTGAATGTGAATAACCCAAACAACTTGCAAGCACGGCTGTGCAGGCAGCAGCAAGGCAGAGTCAGACATGAGGCCCTGTCAAAGGCAATAGTCCGCACCTATAATTCTCATCCACACAACTTACAAGCACCACTGTGCACACAGAAAAGTTTGAAGCAAGGTAAAGTCAGAAGGCAGAATGACATTAGACTACGTCAAAGCCAATAGGTCAAAGTCATAATTCACCTAACCCAAATAACATTATACACTTAATCCCTCAGTATACAACATTGAGCACATGTGTGCACCACCACCCACAAGACTGCACCTCAACATCCCATACCTTCTATTCTTGGAAAGACTATTCCACTAAAAGACAGAAGAAAAGCAGGCATATGCAAACCCATCCTACATCAAGGCTAAGGTAACAACACACTTAAGTCAGTACAAAATGGTGGTGGTTGAGGGTCATCATAGGGTGTCAGACCACAAAAGTGGCTCATTCACCACATTGCACCCCATGACCCTCGATCATCACCATTCACATATATCAAAAACAAAATCCTCAACTAAAGGCACAACTACTAAAAAGCACATGTTGAAACAGCAACTCATGTGTTGAAGTGGCTACACAAAAAGACATAATTCAAAACAAATCATGACTAAAAAGCAACTATGATCGAAATGCTCCATTGCAAAACTGAAAAACTAATCAAAAGTATATGAGAATCAGTTTAGAGCACATAAAGTCTGCATTCTCTAAATACATGTAGAATCAAGCTTTTGAATGCTCCTAATGCCTCTAATTGTTAAACTGGAAACTCTACTACCAAACTCATATATTGTAGCAACAGGTTATTACTCTCCAGTCTCTAACTCAGAAAATATCTACTCTGATTGCAGCAAAGCGTCTCTATTGATCTCCATCCCTAAAAACAAAAACAGTCCTTCTGTGTGACAAAACACACAGCCGTCTCCCATCGCAGCTGAACTTCACGTTGATAAAACAGTTCTGGCAAAGCACATCCTGTAGTTCCCTCTTCTTCACTTTTACTTGTACATAAGGAGTTCCCTGTGTGAAAGACACACAGCCTTCATGCATGTAAAGCAGACCTCACGTGAAGGAAATAGTTCCACACTCTGCTGATCCCTCTTTGCTTGGAAAGAAGCCGTCCATCTGTGCAGGACACAGCTCTCCATCTATCTGCATCTGTATCTCCTTAATTAAGGAGGACCCCATCCAAGTCAAGTCAAGTCAAGATAGCTTTATTCGATTTCAAATATAAAATCATAAAAGCAACACAGAAATACATACATGTTAAAAAAGACTGAATTAAAAATCGAAATTTTAACAGCTCAAGTACATCATGGTCGGGGTATCCGACATAAAGGCAGACTCTAAATTAATTAATCGACAATCTGCACCGAATAGCAAATTTTAAAAACTTGGATAAGGCATTAATGGTTATTTCATCTTGTAGTAAAAGCAGTTTTAGAAAAGCAGGCCTACACTGCCTCAGTCCCCAGGTCTTCAGTAGAGGAATCAAATATTTCCTTCTTCCCCATGAATAAAATTTACAAAAAAGAACACAGTGTATTTGCGATTGCATCGCAAGATTATCACATGGGCAATTAATTAAATTTGGAGACCAATCGTTTCTGTCTGGAAAAGTTATCAACCTATAATAGGACCCGACTCTCAGACGAGCTAACAACATCCTGTCGTAGCTGGAGTAATCGGGAGACAGATACAGCTGTGGGCCAGGGGCCTGTAAAAGTAAATTATGTTGGGATACAGATATCTTACTTTTTTCATCACACCATCGTCTATTTTCCAGGAAGTCAAAACACCATTTTTTGAAAGCCTTCTGGGAGATCGAGGTTAAGGAACAAGGGTTATCAAAAAAAGCTGAATGTCCCATATTAATCATAAACTCTTTTACATAGCCAATCCAAGGAATGTCCATGCATCTTTCTAATTTGAGGCAGTCAATCAGAATAGTTCTATTAAAAACAGTTTCCTCTGTAGTCCATATCTTGTGCCATAGCAATAAGGGGCTAACTTTAACTAGATCAGAAATATAAGCCAGATCTAATTCCTTGTGGCAGATATATGTGGAGGACGAGTTGGGAACCGCTAACAAATAACGCAGGAAAGAATTTTCTTTTACTTGAATCTCCTGACAGTCAGCGATACCCCATATGCCGGAACCGTATAATGCAGTTGAAACACATTTGGCATTATAAATATCCATTAGAATACGGACAGGCCTGCCCCCCAGCTTATTGGAAAACTGTTTTATTGCTCCTAGTGCACGAGCAAAAGCAAGGTTCCTGCTCCTAATCGCTGCATTCCAAGTGCCTTTTTCATTAAAAACAACCCCTAAGTATGAAAAAGTACTTGTAAGTCCTATCTTAGACTTTTCGATAAAAACATTACAAGGAAGTTTATTCTTCGAAGAGCAGCACATGGAGAACGTTTTCCCTATATTTATTTTTAGGCCTCTAGAGCTCATGAACGATGTAAAACAGGTTAGAGCTTTTTGGAGGCCCAA
The DNA here is from genome assembly GCF_964204655.1 of Triturus cristatus. Taxonomy (NCBI): domain Eukaryota; kingdom Metazoa; phylum Chordata; class Amphibia; order Caudata; family Salamandridae; genus Triturus; species Triturus cristatus. Next base: position 90,195,435 of record NC_140586.1, read on the forward strand.
TTGGGTTCTAGCCATGATAACTGCGTCATCCGCATAAAGTAAAATGGGAACCGCCGTGCCATCAATTTGAGGATAATCTACTTTTTGTTTGATTAAAAATTCCGCCACACTATTGATATATAGATTAAAAAGGAATGGTGCCAGGATGCACCCCTGTCGAACCCCTTTCTTTATTGGGAACTTAGTAGAACACTCTCCTTTATTTCCAAAGCGTACCTTTGCCCCTGCCCCCCTATATAATTCTTTAATGAAGTTAAGAATGTTTGTGTCAATACCCAGGCCTGTCAAAGTATTCCATAATACCTCATGGTTCAGACAATCGAAGGCTGAACTCAAGTCGATGAACGTCATAAAAAGATTACCTTTTTTAGCCGTCATATATTTACCGATGATTAGGGCTAAATTAAGTCCTTGTTCGATTGTACCTAAACCTGTCTTAAAACCATATTGGAACTTAGAAAGGACATCATTTTCCTCAGCCCAGGAGTTTAATCTGTTTAAAATGACTCTGCCGGGGGCGTGGCCAAGATGGTGGCGTAGGTGGACGCGGCCTCTGCAAGCTCCTCCGACCCGGGCCCCTGAACGCCTTCTGTGCCGCTGATCTCCCCCCATCGGCACTAGCCGGCGACGGCGGGTGCAGTGGGGAACTCGCGGACCTAGCTGAGAGATCGAGTTGTGCCCCGGAGGGTCTAACCGGCGGCCTGGAGCTGACGCGCCGCGACATCGGAGGCTGCGGCCGACCGGAAGTGCTGCTGGATCCGCCTCCGTACACACGCGAGCCTGGGGCGCCGCGCGGAGGCCGGCGGTGAGGCCTGGAGTGGAGCTGCCGGGTGTGCTGATGTCCCCAGAGGGTCGAGCCGGCGGCTTGGGACTGAGGCGCCGCGACATCGAAGGCTGCGGCCGACTGGAGGTGCTGCTGGCTCCGCCTCCACGTCTACGCGAGCTGGGGGCGCCGTGCGGAGGCCGGCGGTGAGGCCTGGAGTGTGCCGCTGGGTGTGGGGATGTGCGCCGGCTGACGAGACAGCGAGCGGTCAGTGCCCCGCTGGGTGGACCGGCGGATCCTTGGCCGTGGGCAGGTTAGGAGCAGAGCCGTGGTCCTCGAGGGCCCCGCCTGGACTGGCTCGAGGCACCGAGACGTTCCCCCCACGGAAGCTGCCGGGGAGGTGGTGCGGGCCTGGAGGTGCGCCTCGGGCCCTGTCGGCCTCGGACTCGTTTCAACATTTGACCCTGGTGTCCCACTGGCCCCTGTCTGGTGCGTGGGTTGGAAGCCGCCCGGGGTGAACATTGTGCGGAGGAGTACTACGGCTCGTGGAAGACACCTTGGCAGGAGCGACGCCCGGGGAGCCCGAAGAGGTGGGGACTGAGTGTTGGGCTGCATAACAGGAGCGGACGGCGGCCGGGCCCGACGGGTGGCTGAGCGGTGTACGGATCACTGCCGCTGTTGGGTGCGGTTTGACCTTTTTCATTTGGCGCCCAGGATGGCTGGCACTAAGGGGAGCAAGAAGTGTGAACGCACCCTACCGGAACTGTTGCACCGGGGCGGCGCACGGCAGGACCACGGGCAGCCCTCCCCGGGCCCGGCTAGCAGCTCGCAGGGGGCGAGTGGAGGGGAGCCACCGGTCACCAGATCGTTCCTGGAGTCTCTCTTCAGCTCCCTACGCGAGGACTTCCAGACTCTCAAATAGGAGGTGGCTGGGGAGATGCGCGAGGTCCGGCGAGCAGTTGATGGCCTGGGGGAAAGGGTCTCTTCTGTGGAAGAGGCGGGACATGCCCGGGACGAAGAAATCGCACAACTCCAGCAGGAAGGGATCAGGCTCCGGGACCAGCAAATCGATCTACAATCCCACGTGGAGGACCTCGAGAACCGTTCCCGGAGGAACAACATCAGAGTCCGGGGCGTTCCACTCGGAGAAGAGGGAGAAGATGCAGCCACTTACCTGCAGGACTTATTCCGGGAGGTATTGGGGGAGCAGACGGACTTTCCTCTCCGGATTGATAGGGCACATAGAGTGGGCCAGCGGCGCCGGGCCCCGGCGCCTCCCCCCGATCTCCTGGAATATGAAAAATAGGGGATTGATTCGATAAGGGTAACAGAGGCCAGAATCAATTAACTATTATGAACGTATGTTTGCCTCTGAACCCATAAATCAAAACTATATTTGATCATCAGTCCTTTTTATTGACTGAGAATACCAATATCTTTTTTCTTTTTTTCTTTTTTACAATTTTTCGAAAACAGAGTAAACTCTACAACAATAGACTCCTTTGTTCTTTACAATATTCACACATATATCCTGTACATAATATTTACATTTTTTACAAAAACATATACAAAAAACAAATAATATGACGTTATGTAGCTAAATTCTCCACCATTAGTTTTTCAAATTCTATATGAAAATGTCCAATATTTTGCACCTTTGGGACCTTAAACTAATTGTTCCTCGAAACAGTTGGCTTTTGCTGGTCCTAAGCAGAGTCAGAAACAATCATTGCAGTGTTCCTACACGGGGGAACCTTGAATTTATTGGATTCCTTTTCTTTGGGGAAGAAAAAATACTATTTACGTTATCCCTGTTTGTTCTGGATCTCTGCTAGTCTAATTTTTATAGCCTACGCGTTTCGACCTTTGTATGTGGACCTACAAAATCTTGGCAAGGTCTTCTTCAGGGCTTGCTTTACTGGAGTGTGGACGTCTTTCTTTACTGGTCTCCTGTAAAAATAATAACGGTGGACCTTATTTATAATGTGCAGTCTGGGATGCTGAGATAGATCTGATAAAACAGAGTCAAAGTTACGTACCTATATCATTGTTGTGCCTGTGTGGCTTGAACCGGTAAAGTTCTCTGACCTGTAATGTTGTATGTATATCTGAATTAGTGCTTCGTTACCAAGAAAGTAATATGGTTTATATTCAGTTGCTTTAATGCAAATGAGCACCTACCCGGCTGTGTTCCAATTTGATGGGATATGGCTGTTTGAGTCTTTGCTGGTTTTCCTTGTATTGTTTTAATAGATTCCAAAGCCTTTTGAGGTTTTCTAGAAAAGGGGGGACATAATTTAGATATTGTTCTGACATTAGTAAGTTCCTCTGTTTCTTCGTTTACATACTCCGCCACCCGTGTTCTAAAAGAAGGGAAATTGTGGTTTATATTGTATACACACAGCGTATTAGGCGTCTCCTGATACTGTCCTAGATACTGCATTTAGCGTTATTATGCGACGGTGTGGGCTGGGGGTTCAGTTCTTCATATTCACCATTTAATACACCGCCGTGAGGTTAGTTTAAAGATTTTCTTCTGTAGCCAGTAAAAACTTACGATTTTTCAAAAGGAGAAGGCTAGAAATTCTTTATCCTGCTCTTCGTAGTCTTCGCGTCCTCGCCACTGTGAAGCTGTCCGCGCTTCCGGGATGGGTTCGTTTGAATGATTTTGCGAGGTGCGTGACGTAGCTACGTCATCGCGTTGCTGTTGCTCGGGAGATGATTGGGCTCTCGTCATTGTGTGAGTTTTGGCGTCAGTGTAACTATGGCAATATTTTTTTGAGAACGGGGAAAACAATAAAGTATTGTGAGCGCTGTCTTCGTTATTAGCCTGATATGGTGTTTGGCCGTACGGCTTCTTCGCTTTAAAAATATTGTAACGCTTCTTGTATAGATTCCTTTTCTTAGTTAGTTGAACTGGCAACAGTGTTGTTATAGCGGATTGCTTAGGAGAACAATAAAGTTTTACTGATATTGATCTTTAGTTACAGCGTCACCAAGGGGTCGTCTCTCATTGTATTATGGAGGCGTCTGGGCTTCCTCGTTGCTGGCTTGAGATCTTGTGAGGCCCATAGTGCCTATTTGATGTGGATGGCTTCATAAAAGGCTTTTGTGAAACATGTCCTCTTCTTTTGGACGCTCTGTATTAAGAGAGTGTAACTCAGAGTATAGGGTGGAGGGAAAAACGGAACATGCAGACGATTGTTCTAAATTATATTTCCGAGTTCTGTCATCTCATTTAGACCATTGTCCATTGTACTCAGTAACATTATCATTCTGGCTTCTGTTTTGGACAAACGTGATTCCGTATTGCTTCCTTTTATGTGGCGCAATACTGTCCATTTTATTTCATCTGGTCCATGATTTTTTTCGATACAATGTGCCACCATGGGGGCGTTGGGTGTCTTGCATCTAATTCGTGACCTGTGTTGAGAGATCCTATTTTTCACGGCTTGTGATGTCTTGCCGATGTATGCTAGAGAGCACGGGCATACCACACAGTATATTACATTGTGGGTGTCGCAGTTCGTGAAGTTGTCATGATTTACATACTTCGTGCCATATGTGAATTTAGTACCCTCAATGGTACTTTCACATGAGGTACAGTTCCCGCATTTTCTGTGGCCTTTTATTGGTGGCAGGGACCACAGAGTACGTAGAGTGGTTTCAGATTTTGGCAAGGTTGTATTTGCACGTACCAGTTTTTCTTTGATGCTTGTGTTCTTTTTCAAAGCGAAAATTGGTGTTTGTTTAAATGGGTGCAAATCTTTCACCGTATTCCAATTTTTTCGGATAATTTTCTGTATTTCGTTGGTGTGTCCTGAGAAAGTAGTTACACAAACCAATGGTGTATCGTCTTTCTTATCTTTTGGGGTTAGGAGAGACTCACGTGGAGTGTACCAAGCTCTTTTCATTGCCTTTTTCAGGAGTTTTTTAGGATAGTTGCGAATTTTTAGTTTTTCTAGGAGTTCTGTCGCATTTTTGAAATAATCTTCCTGTTTTGAACAGTTGCGTCTAATCCTTAAAAATTGGCTGAATGGTAGATTTTCACGTAGATTACGTTGATGGAAGCTTGAGAATTCTAGGAGAGTATTCCTGTCAGTTTTCTTCGTGAATAGTGTGGTATACAAACGGCCTTCTTCGTGTTTCACCAGTATATCTAGAAAATTCATCTCTGTTTTGTTTGAATTCATGGTGAATTGGATATTTTGGTTTCTGTCGTTTAGCCATGTCAAAAAAGAGTGCAGTTGATCTACATTGCCTCTCCAAAGCATGAACACATCGTCTATATAACGACGCCACATTTTTATGTGTCCATCATGTGGATTGTTATTATAAATCCACCTCTCTTCGAATAATGCCATGAACATTATGGCCATTTCCGGCGCAAAGGGACAACCCATAGCGGTACCCATGGTTTGAAGATATTGGATGTCATTGAATTTAAAGAAATTGTGTTTTAGACAAATCTCTGCAAGTTTTAATATTGCCATAGTGGGTACAATGTGTGGTCTGGGTCTTTTTTCTAGAAAAACCTCTAGGGCTTCCAAACCGTCTTGTTGTGGGATATTGGAGTAGAGACTCACAATATCCAGCGTTACTAGTAGCTCGTTTTCATCATCAAAGGGTTGATTTTCCAGCATGTTGATGGCTTGCATGGTATCTTTGATGTAGCTTGGGGTTTCCCATATGAGGGGTTTTAGAAACGTATCCACGTATTTTGCTGGACGCTCTAAGATGGAATTCACACCCGAGATTATTGGTCTTCCTGGTGGTTTGTGTGGATCCTTATGTATTTTTGGGAGGACATACATGATCGGGGTCCTCGGATTTTCATTAATAAGGAATTGTGATTCCTTTTTGGATAACCACCCTTCTTGAATTCCTTTATCTACAATAGACATGATTTTAGTCTTTATTATTTGATTCCAGTCTTCGTCTGTTCTCCGGTAGTATTTTTCATCGGATAGTTGGCGTAATACTTCCTGTTCGTAGCTGTCTCTGGTCCAAATCACTATCCCACCTCCCTTGTCCGCAGGCTTGATTATCAAGTTCTTATTTTTGGAGAGATCATCCAGAGCCTGCTGTTGTTCCTTCGTGAGATTCCATTTGGTGAAAACTTTTTTCTTGTTTAGATTGTCTATGTCTCTTAGGACGTTCTTTTCAAATGATAGCAATTCGACTGGCATGGTGGTTGTGTTTGGAAAGAAGGTGGAAGGATTTTTTAAGCCTGAGGGATTTCGTAGGTGCATCTCCGTTTTTTCCTGAAAGAAGATTTTTAGTCGCATTTTTCGGAACAGCTGTATTATTTCCAGTTTTGTTTGGTTCAAATCCGGCCTTACTGTAGGGATGAAAGAGAGACCCTTCTGTAAAACTTTTTGTTCATTGGGTGATAGCTCATAGTCGGTTAAGTTGTAAATACAGTTATTTAATACTTCTGTGTCTTTATTTTTCGTGGTTACCACCGGTAAACATTCCTTCTTGTCGTGATTTCTCCCTGATATTGATTGGAGCGAGCATTGTGCCATCTGTTTGCTCGTGGGCGTCCTCTGGGTCGATTGGTGCCTCTGCCTAAAAAAGGAGCCGGTTGGTAATTGGTTCTTTGTTGGTTGCTGGTTTCACTTGAGCTTGCTTCGTTTTCGCTTGAGCTTCCAGATGAAGAGGGATCAGAGAATGTTAGAAAACGTCTCCTGCTTCTACCTCCGTATGTTTTTAACGCTCCTGTGTTGTACGGAGTTTTGTAATATTCTTTATCCAAGTACGGATATGTCTTTTTTTCAGAAAAATTTGTTATATCCTTTTGAAGTTTTTGGCGTTTTTGGTCTTCAGTATTTTTTGAAGGTTTCGTTTTCTTTTTCCTATTTTATTAATAGTGATTGTGCATTCTCGATCGCTGAATTATTCATTAAAGCCTCCTCCAGTTCTTTAATTAATTCCAGTTCTTGGAGGCTAAGACGTTCAGCAGTCTTGATGGAGTGAAACATCCAGTCCCTGGAGCATTTTGTCCCAATGTGGCTAAATCCTTCCAAGTATTCAGGTTGATCGGTAAATATCACCGGGATGTTTCTTACTTGTAGTCCTGCTGGTATTGTACCAGCTCTCAGGTGTTCCAATAGTACTTCTCCATGTAGAGCGGTCCTAATTTGTTTTTTCTTCAGCCTTGTTATTTTTTCTAATTCCGATTGTTGGCCGAAGTTTGTGGCGGTGGAGCTGCCTACATTTAGTACCGATGGTCGTTTCAGTAGTTCTTCGATATCTTCTTCCCTTATACTCAGGGTTTTAGGTTCTGACATTTGCCGATGGAACAGGTAGGTGTTCTATTGATTTTTATTGGATCTAGATTTATGGCTGGTACGTAACTTCTTGCACATACAGTTTTTGGGATAGTGTGAGGGGTCTAGGTGAAGGGGATACCCTGTGAGTTGTTTTTCAAAAATTTGCTAGGGTATCTGCCCTAGCATAGAGACCTCTGGGTCCTCTGACGGAAAAGCCTCTGATTATTCCCTCGTAGGCATGGTGCCTACTCTAACGTGGAATATGAAAAATAGGGGATTGATTCGATAAGGGTAACAGAGGCCAGAATCAATTAACTATTATGAACGTATGTTTGCCTCTGAACCCATAAATCAAAACTATATTTGATCATCAGTCCTTTTTATTGACTGAGAATACCAATATCTTTTTTCTTTTTTTCTTTTTTACAATTTTTCGAAAACAGAGTAAACTCTACAACAATAGACTCCTTTGTTCTTTACAATATTCACACATATATCCTGTACATAATATTTACATTTTTTACAAAAACATATACAAAAAACAAATAATATGACGTTATGTAGCTAAATTCTCCACCATTAGTTTTTCAAATTCTATATGAAAATGTCCAATATTTTGCACCTTTGGGACCTTAAACTAATTGTTCCTCGAAACAGTTGGCTTTTGCTGGTCCTAAGCAGAGTCAGAAACAATCATTGCAGTGTTCCTACACGGGGGAACCTTGAATTTATTGGATTCCTTTTCTTTGGGGAAGAAAAAATACTATTTACGTTATCCCTGTTTGTTCTGGATCTCTGCTAGTCTAATTTTTATAGCCTACGCGTTTCGACCTTTGTATGTGGACCTACAAAATCTTGGCAAGGTCTTCTTCAGGGCTTGCTTTACTGGAGTGTGGACGTCTTTCTTTACTGGTCTCCTGTAAAAATAATAACGGTGGACCTTATTTATAATGTGCAGTCTGGGATGCTGAGATAGATCTGATAAAACAGAGTCAAAGTTACGTACCCCCGATCTCCTGGCCTACCTGCCGGACTACCCTCTGAAGGAGCGGATTCTACGGGTGGCTCGCACTAAGCAGGCTTTGGAATTCAGGGGCCATAGGGTGGCCCTCTTTCAGGACCTCTCGGTGGTCACTCTACAGAAACGCAAATCCTTTAAAATTGTGACTGACTTCCTGCGGGAGCACGACACCCAATACTCCTGGGGCCACCCTTTCCGGATTATTTTTCGCTGGAACGGAATACTGCATCAGCTGCGTTCTCTTCACGACACCTGTTCCGTATTGGGCATCACAGCAACTGACGACGATGCCCCCACTCCACGTCGCCGCCAGATCACCAGGGATGGCTGGCAGTCGATCCCGGGTCGGGGGTCTCCGGCTTCTTCGGTGCGGCCGGACTCGCCTACTATCCGGGCAGAAAGGGATAATGCGGTGCGTGAGGTCGCCAGGGACACAGCATCAGGACTGGCCGCTCTGACTGCCTAGGACTTCTCCGGGGGGAGATCGACTTAGCTTCTTCTACAGGTTCGGGGGCCTGGTGGGCGGGGGGGGGAGCAGAGGTGGCGTGGTGGCTGGACGTCCACTTTTGAGACTTTTCCACAGACTTGCCTTTTGGGCCGGTCTTGGACAATGGTTTCCTTGCCTATCTGTTCCGTTAGACGAGGATGGTGTTTTGGGTTTGGAGGGAGGAGGGGTTTTGGGGTGTTGGGGCTCCGGGAGGGGTTGTGGGAGTTGGGCGTGGGGGAAAGGGTTGTCCAGTGCGCTATGCTAGAGTTTGTCGTCTGGTCTGTGTATTTTCATTATGTCTTGCTCTGTGATGAGGGAGGGATGCTTGGGGCGGAGGATTGGGGAGTTGGCAGAGGGGTGGTGGGTGACTGGGACACTTTGAGGCTGAGGGCCGGTAAGAGATGGCGCTGCGCTAGGGGGGGAGGCCTGGTATATTGCCTTTGGGAGAATGCTTTGAGGTCTGAGCGGGGGGGAGTGGGTCCGCCCGCGTGGGCCACCTCGGCGGACGCGCGCGACTTAACACATATTTTCCACTATGCCTCCTCATACCTTTAAGATTGTGACCCTGAATGTCCGGGGTCTGAACAACCCTGTGAAGAGGCGTGCGGTGCTCTCCCTGTTGGAACACACTCGTGCGGACATATGCCTCCTTCAGGAAACCCACCTGCTACCACAGGACACACACCGGCTACGTTCTTGTAAGTTTCCGCTGCAGTTCTTCTCCCCCGGCCCCAACAAGACTGCGGGGGTGGCGATCCTAGTGGCTCGACATTTTAGGGGGGAGCACATCCATAAATTTGCAGAAATCAAGGGCAGGATGCTGGCGCATAGGTTTCGGGTGGGAGGCATCACATTCACGATCGGCTCCCTTTATAGTCCCAATGATAGGCAGGAGCGGTTCCTGCAGTCTGCGGTAGAGGAGATCTCGGCCTCGTCGGATAGACATATTATTCTCGGGGGAGACCTTAACATGGTCTTTGATTCAGCTATTGACCGGTCGGCGCAGCGCTCCCCGCAAGTGGGGGAACTCTCGGCTGGTTGTAAGGCTGGGCTGGCGGAGGTGGACCTCCAAGACCTCTGGCGTCATCACCACCCTGTAGATAGGGATTACTCCTACTACTCCCATGCACACAAGACCTATGCGAGGCTTGACCACCTCTTGGTCACCTCCCCGGTGCAGGCCCTAGCGTCTGCCGTGGACATGGGGGTTATTTCCTTGTCGGATCATGCTCCTGTTGAGGCTACTTTCTGCCTGCCGCCGTCTGTCGCCCCGGCGAGGGTCTGGCGCCTCCGAGATACTCTGCTCCATAGGAAAACGGTAACGGACCGTATTACACGGGTCCTTCGTGAATATTTGGCACACAATGATAAACCCGATACTACCAGGGCTACCCAGTGGGCGGCTTTGAAGGCAGTCCTCCGGGGGGAATTTCTGTCGATCTCCGTGGCCGAAAATAGAGAGCGCCAGATCAAGAGGGATGAGCTTACTGATAGGGTCCGGGAATTGGAGTTGATCCACCGCAGAACTGGGGCGCCGAGGATTTGGCGACAGCTTAAGGCAGCGAGGAAACTGCTTGCCGCCTTAGACATGGACCGGGCGGAATATGCGGCCTTACGGTTGCACCACGCATTCTATACGGGGGGGGACCGTTGTGGCAAATTGTTGGCCAACAGGCTCCGGGCCACTCGACAAAGCCTGCTGGTAAGGGAGCTTTCTGACCCCGGGGGCGGTGCGGTGACGGATGATGCCGGCATCTCGGCCGCGTTCCGCGGGTTCTATGCAAATCTCTACGCGGGTGACCCGCCGGATGTACCGGCCATGTCCTCCTACCTGGACTCGGTTACCCTGACCGGCTGGATAGGGCCATCACGGTAGAGGAGGTGGTGACAGCTATTGCCAGACTTAAGCATGGTAAAGCGCCGGGCCCGGATGGCTACTAGGCCCTCTTTTATAAGACGTTCTGTGGGTCACTAGCTCCTATCCTCGCCCGCCTCTTCAACTCGTTTTCGGAACAGGGAGCCATTCCGCCCGACCTCCTCAGAGCCTCCGTCACGGTCATACCCAAACCGGGGAAAGATCCTAAGTACTGTGGCTCTTATCGCCCAATCTCTCTACTAAATGTAGATCTGAAACTCTATACTGGGATTTTGGCGAGTCGCCTGGCGCTCCATCTACCTGGCCTTGTGGATCCGGACCAGGCGGGTTTTGTTCCGGGGTGGCAGATGGTGGATAATACAAAGCGGGTGGTCCACCTGCTGGAAAAGGCTTCCAGGATCCCGGGTGAGAGGATGATGCTCACGGTGGACGCGGAAAAGGCGTTTGATCGAGTGCATTGGCCCTTCTTGGAGCAAGTGCTGATGAAGGTGGGTATTGGGGAACGGTTTCGCACTATGGTCCTCAATTGCTATAAGGGACCCTCGGCAGTAGTCCGAGTGAATGGCTACACCTCCGCAGCCTTTCCCATAGAGAGAGGCACCAGGCAGGGCTGTCCACTTTCGCCCTTGCTTTTTGCCCTTTACATGGAGCCGTTTGCGCAAAGAGTGCGGACGCGACCGGCAGTGGAGGGGATACGGATGGGGGGATTCACCCACGCGGTCAGTCTCTACGCGGACGATGTCATCTTCACGTTGGCTGCCCCCCGGACATCACTTCCGGCCTGTATGGAGGAATTGGCGGCGTTCGGCGCGGTCTCGGGCTTTAAAGTAAATATGGGGAAATCAGTGGCTTTGGATATCTCCCTGGCGCCTGCTACCAAGGCGTATCTGCAGAACAGGTTCCCGTTGCTCTGGTCCTCAGAAGCGATACCGTACTTGGGAATTCTAATTGCCCCCACGCTGCCGGCCATGGTCTCCGCCAATTACTCGGCTTTGGGCGCCAAGATTAAGAGTGAGCTGGGCCGCTGGAACCGCGGCACTCTGGCCTGGTTGGGTCGGATCGCCGCCGTTAAGATGACGATTTTGCCACAAGTGCTCTATCTATTTCGGGCTCTGCCGCTGCCGCCGCCTAAGGGGTGGATACAGCAACTGCAGTCGGACGTGGCCCGTTTTGTCTGGCAAGGGAAAAAGCCTAGGTTGCGTAGGGCCCTCTCCCTCTTGTCTCCTGAAGCCGGAGGTCTAGGTATTCCGGATTTCCGTAAATACTTTCAGGCGACGCAATTGAGATATTTGGTTGAATGGTGCAGGTGGGAGTCGGATAAGCACTGGCTTTTCCAAGACCAGGCGGTGGCAGGGCGGCCTTTGCAGGAGATACCGTTCCTGCACCGGTCCCACCGGCCTAAGAATCTTTACGCCTCTTTTGTCACTAGGGTACCTCTGCGGGTCTGGGATGCGACCTATCTTAGATATGAGCTTACCACTTTTCCGTCGCCGCTTTCGCCGCTGGTGGACAATCCTGCCTTCACCCCTGGGATGGAGAAGGGAGCCTTTACACATTGGCGACGGGCGGGGTGCAGGGCCTTATGTCACCTGTATGGCCCCGAGGGTGTCATCCCGTTCACACAATTCCGGTTGGAATTTTCCGTTCCCGAAACGGAGAGACACCGCTATATGCAGGTCCGGCATTGGGCCCTTCAGCCACAGGTCAGGGATGTGGCGGACAGGCGGCTCTCACCGTGTGAGAGATGGCTGTTGTCCCGTACGTCGGACTCGAAACTCATCTCTGACCTGTATAAGTTTTTGCAATTGCCTCCGACACACTTCCACAATCCTGGGAGGTCACGATGGGAACGGGAGCTTGGGAGGGTCTTGAGCCCCAAAGACTGGCAACGCATATCCTACAGGGCGCGCCACTCAGCGTATCATATGGGCCTCACTGACACCTTTACTAAGGTGTCTACCTACTGGTATTATACGCCTGAGCGGATTCATGAGTTTGATCATAGTAAGCCGGACACTTGCTGGCGAGGGTGCGGACAACGGGGCACGCTCACGCACATTCTCTGGGACTGTCCTTTATTAACTGGCTATTGGAAGGAAGTGCTGGATGAAATCGACTCCCATTTCGACATAGAGCTCCCTCGCTTCCCGGCGTATACCTTGCTAGGACTCCCAAACGACCTCATGTATCCCCTCAGGTCCAGACGGGGCAGGCAGATAGCCATTGCACTTGGATCTGCGGTGCAGAACATTCTGATATATTGGCGTACAGACACGGTACCCACGTTGATAGGCTGGCTCCACCGTCTTTGGCATGTGCTGGGAATGGAGAAGTTGTCTTTGGTGGCGGCTGGGGATGTACTGCAATTTGACGACTTGTGGCAACCTTTCCGCTCCCTGCTGCTGACAGAGTTCAGGGAGCTCACCTGTCCGAGGTACCTTCGCCTCCTGAGGCTTACGAGCCCGCTAGTGCCCGATCAGTGAGAAAGACAAGATCTCTCTCTGCACTTACCTGTGCCTTTGCGAGTGGGACTGTAGGTTCATGGCGCACTGGACAGTGGGTGGGGTGGGGGGGGGAGTTGGGGGGGGCTGGGGGTGTTGGGGTGTTGGGGTGGTGGGGGCTGTTTGTATCAAAATGTTGTGTTAAGCAAGGCTCCTGCCTCTCTTCATTTGCTGACTTTGTGTTGCGTTGTATGAGCTTGAAGTGTCGGGCTGATTAAAATGAATAGACTCTGCCTGCCACTTTCATCAAAGAATCAAGTAGGGAGATAGGCCTATAGCATTTGGGGTCATTACGATCTCCCTTTTTGAAAATAGGCATAACTATGGCTTCTTGCCAGGTCGATGGAAAACCCATGCTATTAAAGCTGTTTAATACGTTGGTCAGCAAAGGGGACCATAAGGAAATTGTGTCTTTATATATATCTATAGGTACACCATCGGGCCGGGAGCTTTATTTCTCGAACTTTCTAGTAATGCTAATTCTACTTCGGGGACAGAGAAAAGAATACTTAGAGGAAATGAAACGGAAGGGGCGCACTCAGTAAAAAGCTGGTAGTTATGGGAGGTAAAGTCTATAGTAGGCAGGACATCTTCTTTATAAAGCTCAGTAAAATGTTCCACCCAAGTTGGTCCGTCAATAGCAAGCTCTACCTTATTGGATTTTCTATCTACGAAAAAGGGAGCGTTTACTGCTTTCCAGAAGGCAGTACTATCTCTCAACAGACTGGCTTTTGTTAAAGTATCCCACGCAGTCTCCTTCAACTCATGTTTCCGTTTTTTCAAGCAGGTTTTGTAGGCTGTTCTCGCAACTCTAACTGCTAGCGGGTCTTTCGGTATGTTCTTTAAGATCTGCTTTAAGCGAGAATGTGCTTTTGTACAATCAGAGTTAAACCATCCCTCAGCTTTTTCTCTCGCCCCTGTTCGAAATGTTCCTGTCAGTTTTTCGCCAATGTACAAAGTAATCTGGTTAAAAGCGTTAACAATCATACCCGGGTCAGGATTTTCCTCCAAACAAATCTTAATATTGTTATGTTGTTCCTTAATTAGATTTTGAAGAAAATTTATAGGGTCAACTTTGTTCCATTTTAAGGCGTAGCCGTTTTGTCTCGCCAATGAGAGGGCATGGCGATACAAATTTTCGGCTACGTTAGTACCTGATCTAATACTCATCTCAATGTCAAAGATTGTACTGATCGGATAATGGTCGCTCAACACGATGTCCAGTGTTTTAAAAGACAGGACATTATGGTGATAGAAAGTTGAAATCAGTGTATAGTCTATTACGGACTGTAAACCACGCCCATTAAAAGTGGTTTGAAATAAAACCGGGGGATTACAAAGTTCATTTGCGAACCCCAAGTTCAAGTCAAAAATTAAGCTATTAAACAAGTTTCCCAAAGAAGTATGCTCAAAATGTGTGCATGGTTCGCCAATCAGGTTAACCATACCACAAATGCCTGAATTGCTATGAGGACACAAATGGCAATTAAAATCACCCATCAGGAGTGTCATTTTGTTCAGGATTAATACTAGAAGAACATATGCAGTCATTTAAATCTTCTAAAACTTTGTGATGTTCTTCTTTTGGGATATTATTATATAAATTGACTAGAATAAAGAGTTGGTTCCCACCTGCTGTTAAGCTGAGAACCTGAAAACTATTATGCCCCCGTGTAGTCTGTTGATTTATAGACAGAGTTACTGTATTAGAGATGTAAGTGCAAAGGCCCCCAGAACTCCTGCCTCTCCTCGACTGGATGGCAGGAGTAAAATATGTCCAATAACCTGCCAGATGGATCTCAGTCTGTTCCCAACATTCCTGGAGGCACATGATATCATATTTCGCAATTAAGTCTCGAAAAATGGGGTCGTTCACCTTATTTGATAAGCCCGCTATATTCCATGATAGGAAGGACAGATCCCCTCTTTTATTTTCTCCTTGACATTTTAAATTATGGAGATGGTCAACACAATGATCTGTTTCAATCGAAGACTAATTACTTTCAATTTCTATCTCCATAATAATTTGAGGATTCCGAAAGTTTGGGGCGGTTTCCGGGTCCAGAACAGGATGTGTAAATATTTCCTGCTCTAATCTATCTGAATTTTCATTTAAAAATGGGCAAACTATTGGAGTTGCTATTGGGGTTACTGGTAACTGGTTAGCCCTGCCCTCGTCGATATCCCTTAAAGAGCCCGTAGTGCTGTAGTTAAAATTATTATACAATTAATTTGCGCTAGGACAGTAAACATTTAAACTCCGATCACTCCAATAGAGTCAATCCACCATCTCCAAGCTATTAAATCTATTGGAGATTGGTATTCCTCTCCAGGTATCCCTGGGTGTTTGATCCCTAATAGGCTGCCTTTCCCAATGCCTTTTGGCCGCTCCACTAACTTGAGTACCCACGGTAGCCCAGTTTTCATCACAATGAAATTGATGGGGATAAGGTCTAGGTGGATAAAAGAAAGAAAGTCGTTTAGGTTCAATACCCTCATTGTTAAATTGGGTATCCCAAGAGCAGATATAATCGACCGTGTCTGGGTTATCAAAATTGACCAGAACACAGTCACCCTGTATCGACTTTCTTTCTGGCCCCACCCAGGGTACCCTACGGACCATTAAGATCTTACTACACCTATTTGGTGGGAGGGGTCGGTTGATATTTAACCAATGTTGTGCCTTATTCTTTAGTGATCCGGTTGACTCTTCATTATCCTCCTTCAATTTAGGAACCCCAGTCAAGATTACCACATATGGCGATGCTTCTGGGGGCAAACTAATGCTCCAGTTTCCTAAAGTGGATCCCCAAGTACAATGTTTGAGAGTATTAGCCTCCTGAGCCAAATTTATAGGGGGATTTTTAATTTCTACGATTGTTATTTTCTCAGTCATGGTGGATGCCGATTTATTTGCCTTGGTTGCAGGAGCTTGTGGTTTAGCAGTCGAGGACCTCACTAATGGTGTTTTTGTACGGGTAGGTGTCCCACTCGCAGCCTTTGATACCTCAGAGGTAATCGGGATTTTAGAGACATCAGTCAGGTCCGTTAACTGTGCCTCAATCCGCTTTAACCTAATTTCTAGAGGAGAAAGATAGGTTTTAAAAAGCTCCTTTAGATACTCAAATAAATTATTGTCAGATTCAATAGTTTTATTATTTATATCAGTAACAGAGGGGACCCCCGCAGTACTCGAATCCAAATTAACAACGGTTTCTGATGGACAGTTTCGTATAAACACATCCTTTGACTGCTGTCCTTTATGAGCTGCAGACCTGAGGGAATGTTTACTTTCCCCTTTCTCCCCCAAAGCAGTAGATTTTTGTGACTTCCTAGTCCTTTTAGCAGTTTTATCATTTTTCTTTTTTCTAGGATTTTTGGATAATTTTGTTATTTTTGTACCAACTCCCTCGCACACTCCTCGCAACTGATCATTAGCTGAATCTTGTGACGGTAATTCAATACTCAATGACTCTGAAGCAAGGAGCGGAGACCTCTCTAGTTGTGTAAGGGATATAGAATCCACCATTGACGGTGACAAATCCACTGTATTTGGGATGCTATGTATGTCTGCGTGTGTTAGATTCGTGGTTACCTTGTTACTTTGTGGGACGGGAGTTTTAACTGTTGCAAAATGGCCCATGGAGGAGCGCCGTGCTAATAGTAAATCTTGCGACACTCTCCGTTCTATAATTGCAATCCCTTGGTCGATAACTGAGTTGGCTCTAACAATAAAATTATCAAATGGGCCAGTAATGTTAGATACATCCACATTTAGCCTGCTCCTGCTCCCTCGAGTAGTCGCCATTTTTTAGCAGTAGTGGATATAGCTATCTACGAGAATACACTTAAGCGAAAATATGTTTTAATTCCTCCCACTAAAAAGACTAACAGACTAAACGTTAAACGTTAGAGGGGGGGCCCGGTCCGGTCTTGCACGGTCTGGAACGGGCATGAACGGGCCCGCCCTTGGCCCGGGCTTCGCCCGGCGTGCGCCCCGCGCGCGTTCCGCGCTGCGTCAGAAGGTTCTGGATTTATAGTGAAGGCAGGTAAGTAGGAGGGAAGGGGAGTGTCCGGGAAGAGGCAGCAGCTGTTGGCAATCTTCACGCTGCAAGCGCCTCGCAGTCCCTCACACCCAGTTCAAGCGCCCAACGATGTCCTGACAAGCGAAGGTCCACAAATCCAGGCACGAGCGGCTCCCGCGGAGCAAGGGCCGCGAGTCGTGTTATAAAGGCAGGCAGGCGGGCAAACAAACAAAGGGGGAGTGTCCGGGAAGAGGCAGCAGCTGTTGGCAATCTTCACGCTGCAAGCGCCTCGCAGTCCCTCACACCCAGTTCAAGCGCCCAACGATGTCCTGACAAGCGAAGGTCCACAAATCCAGGCACGAGCGGCTCACCGTCTGGTCTGGTGATCACTCCAGGCATGGGGAGGGGGGAGGGGGAGAGGGAGGGCCCCACTCACACGGGAGAAGGGAGTCCCACTCACACGCAGAGAACTGGGCGAATCTGAAAAAGAAACAAGCATCACTCTTCTTGCAAAAAACTTTTTTTCAAAAGCTTGCATTTCCAACGCTTTAGCCTCTGAATTCTTGGTAAAATCTCTCTTTTTCTTTACACAGCAAGAAGGGCTGGGGCAGTCTCCTTCTCTCACTTCTCTCACTGCACCCCTCACAGATGCTGCCCCCCTTCACAAATCTCTGCGAACACCAAATGGCCCCTCGCCAAACATAACAAGCAGAGACTTCTCTACTGTCTCTAGCTCGCACCTTATCTCCTTCAAGGCCAAGTGCCTTGCGCTCCTGCCAACTTTCGTCTGCTCTGTGACTCTCCTCATGGGGGGGGGGAGAACCTGCGCCTTAGCAAGCCTCCCAGACATCTATCTCCAAGAAGCTGTCTCTGCCTACCGGGGAGAGGAGCTGAGATGACCCCTCCCATAGGAATTCCTCCTCAGACTTCACAGAAAGCCTGAGCTCTTCTTCGCGTTACTGGATGATCTCACTGCAAGCCTCCCAAACATCAATCTGAAAGACGCTTTCAAATGAACAACTCTTTAAATGTCTGAGAGGAAAAACAGCTTTAACCTCTCCTGACCTCCAGCAAGACTTCACATTCTTTAATCTGAAAATGCTCCCCCATTCTGTCTAACTAATTCAAGCTAATTCTTAACTGTCATTAGTCTATCACCTCATGGAGAAAAAAAAAAACTTAACTGCTCTTGACATATCAAAAAGAAAAAAGCATTGGCAATATCAAAAGTCACATATCAAGTCCCATGCTACTTCTGTAACAATATCTGGGACAGCATCAGTCAAAGAAGGTATATATTTGTTCAGTTAATAATAATCAACTGTCATGCGCCAAGTATTGTCACCACCTCAATCTGTCAAGCCCTGAATGATCTCACTGATCCCTTCACGCCCATCTGGCATTCTGTACTGTTTCAAATTAATTTCCTTTGTAACATGGGGCACCTTCACTTGGAAATCTATTGGGGTTTCCCCGCGCAGGTTCGAATCCTGCCAACTACGCCAAAATGTTTTGAATGTGGCTTCTCACCAATAAGCCACACCCAATCCCTGCACTCCCACCTGGGAGGCAAATATACTACTACACCTTTGAATAATATACACTTGTGAGCATGTCTTACCACCCCTGGCACAGCAAGACTGCAACACAAAACAAACAGCACCTTTTGAAAATGGGTTTTATTTCACAAAATGCAAAGACTCTGTCACTTTTAGAATAAGGCTTGGGGTTTATTACATAATACTCTCTAAACAAAGGCTATCTCAGATACCAAATGCATAAGATTCAAATATATGTAGCAAACTTATAATCTAAAGGCATGAATCAATAACTGAGCAAACTATAATACTGATTAATAAACAAGCAATAACTGAGATAACATAAGGTACACTGGACGTCCTGCAAGAGATCAGAAAGATATACATATATAGAGAGCAGAGGAGTACTCTGGATGTGCACCTCCCACACCACAAAGAAAACACCTCCAATGATCAAAGAACCACATAACTCAATACATCACCTGGTGCATACACTGCCCACTTCTGACTGGGGGAATTACAGCCGGGGATCAGAGCTCAGCAAGCCAGGGTTCAATCCGAGATAGACACGTCTGCCCTCGCTCGGAATCCAAACTCCCAGTTTCTCAGCCTGCAACCCTCAGCTATAAACACACTAGAAGATTTGTGAAAGACCTCCTCCCACCGCCAGAGGAATTTTACCAGAACTGGCCAAGTTCCAAGCAAGCATCTCCATGGCAGTAAGGAGCTCTCAAGTCTCTTCCTCCATTCGCACTTCTTCCAGCCTCTGTCTTGACGAAGCTCTCACAAGGCCTTCCACAGTACACTAAACAAAAACAATCGCTCAGGAAAACACCAAGACCTTGAATGTGAATAACCCAAACAACTTGCAAGCACGGCTGTGCACGCAGCAGCAAGGCAGAGTCAGACATGAGGCCCTGTCAAAGGCAATAGTCCGCACCTATAATTCTCATCCACACAACTTACAAGCACCACTGTGCACACAGAAAAGTTTGAAGCAAGGTAAAGTCAGAAGGCAGAATGACATTAGACTACGTCAAAGCCAATAGGTCAAAGTCATAATTCACCTAACCCAAATAACATTATACACTTAATCCCTCAGTATACAACATTGAGCACATGTGTGCACCACCACCCACAAGACTGCACCTCAACATCCCATACCTTCTATTCTTGGAAAGACTATTCCACTAAAAGACAGAAGAAAAGCAGGCATATGCAAACCCATCCTACATTAAGGCTAAGGTAACAACACACTTAAGTCAGTACAAAATGGTGGTGGTTGAGGGTCATCATAGGGTGTCAGACCATAAAAGTGGCTCATTCACCACATTGCACCCCATGACCCTCGATCATCACCATTCACATATATCAAAAACAAAATCCTCAACTAAAGGCACAACTACTAAAAAGCACATGTTGAAACAGCAACTCATGTGTTGAAGTGGCTACACAAAAAGACATAATTCAAAACATATCATGACTAAAAAGCAACTATGATCGAAATGCTCCATTGCAAAACTGAAAAACTCATCAAAAGAATATGAGAATCACTTTAGAGCACATAAAGTCTGCATTCTCTAAATACATGTAGAATCAAGCTTTTGAATGCTCCTAATGCCTCTAATTGTTAAACTGGAAACTCTACTGCCAAACTCATATATTGTAGCAACAGGTTATTACTCTCCAGTCTCTAACTCAGAAAATATCTACTCTGATTGCAGCAAAGCGTCTCTATTGATCTCCATCCCTAAAAACAAAAACAGTCCTTCTGTGTGACAAAACACACAGCCGTCTCCCATCGCAGCTGAACTTCACGTTGATAAAACAGTTCTGGCAAAGCACATCCTGTAGTTCCCTCTTCTTCACTTTTACTTGTACATAAGGAGTTCCCTGTGTGAAAGACACACAGCCTTCATGCATGTAAAGCCGACCTCACGTGAAGGAAATAGTTCCACACTCTGCTGATCCCTCTTTGCTTGGAAAGAAGCAGTCCATCTGTGCAGGACACAGCTCTCTATCTATCTGCATCTGTATCTCCTTAATTAAGGAGGACCCCATCCAGTCTGGTCAGCCACAGGCATCAGCCGCCACCGTCTGGTCTGGTGATCACTCCAGGCTTTGGGAGGGGGAGGGGGGAGGGAGGGCCCCACTCACACGGGAGAAGGGAGTCCCACTCACACTCAGAGAACTGGGCGAATCTGAAAAAGAAACAAGCATCACTCTTCTTGCAAAAAACATTTTTTCAAAAGCTTGCATTTCCAACGCTTTAGCCTCTGAATTCTTGATAAAATCTCTCTTTTTCTTTACACAGCAAGAAGGGCTGGGGCAGTCTCCTTCTCTCACTTCTCTCACTGCACCCCTCACAGGTGCTGCCCCCCTTCACAAATCTCTGCGAACACCAAATGGCCCCTCGCCAAACATAACAAGCAGAGACTTCTCTGCTGTCTCTAGCTCGCACCTTATCTCCTTCAAGGCCAAGTGCCTTGTGCTCCTGCCAACTTTCGTCTGCTCTGTGACTCTCCTCATGGGGGGGGGGAGGAGGAGAACCTGCGCCTTAGCAAGCCTCCCAGACATCTATCTCCAAGAAGCTGTCTCTGCCTACCGGGGAGAGGAGCTGAGATGACCCCTCCCATAGGAATTCCTCCTCAGACTTCACAGAAAGCCTGAGCTCTTCTTCGCGTTACTGGATGATCTCACTGCAAGCCTCCCAAACATCAATCTGAAAGACGCTTTCAAATGAACAACTCTTTAAATGTCTGAGAGGAAAAACAGCTTTAACCTCTCCTGACCTCCAGCAAGACTTCACATTCTTTAATCTGAAAATGCTCCCCCATTCTGTCTAACTAATTCAAGCAAATTCTTAACTGTCATTAGTCTATCACCTCATGGAGAAAAAAAAACAAAACTTAACTGCTCTTGACATATCAAAAAGAAAAAAAGCATTGGCAATATCAAAAGTCACATATCAAGTCCCATGCTACTTCTGTAACAATATCTGGGACAGCATCAGTCAAAGAAGGTATATATTTGTTCAGTTAATAATAATCAACTGTCATGCGCCAAGTATTGTCACCACCTCAATCTGTCAAGCCCTGAATGATCTCACTGATCCCTTCACGCCCATTTGGCATTCTGTAGTGTTTCAAATTAATTTCCTTTGTAACATGGGGCACCTTCACTTGGGAATCTATTGGGGTTTCCCCGCGCAGGTTCGAATCATGCCGACTACGCCAAAATGTTTTGAATGTGGCTTCTCACCAATAAGCCACACCCAATCCCTGCACTCCCACCTGGGAGGCAAATATACTACTACACCTTTGAATAATATACACTTTTGAGCATGTCTTACCACCCCTGGCACAGCAAGACTGCAACACAAAACAAACAGCACCTTTTGAAAATGGGTTTTATTTCAGAAAATGCAAAGACTCTATCACTTTTAGAATAAGGCTTGGGGTTTATTACATAATACTCTCTAAACAAAGGCTATCTCAGATACCAAATGCATAAGATTCAAATATATGTAGCAAACTTATAATCTAAAGGCATGAATCAATAACTGAGCAAACTATAATACTGATTAATAAACAAGCAATAACTGATATAACATAAGGTACACTGGACATCCTGCAAGAGATCAGAAAGATATACATATATAGAGAGCAGAGGAGTACTCTGGATGTGCACCTCCCACACCACAAAGAAAACACCTCCAATGATCAAAGAACCACATAACTCAATACATCACCTGGTGCATACACTGCCCACTTCTGACTGGGGGAATTACAGCAGGGGATCAGAGCTCAGCAAGCCAGGGTTCAATCCGAGATAGACACGTCTGCCCTCGCTCGGAATCCAAACTCCCAGTTTCTCAGCCTGCAACCCTCAGCTATAAACACACTAGAAGATTTGTGAAAGACCTCCTCCCACCGCCAGAGGAATTTTACCAGAACTGGCCAAGTTCCAAGCAAGCATCTCCATGGCAGTAAGGAGCTCTCAAGTCTCTTCCTCCATTCGCACTTCTTCCAGCCTCTGTCTTGACGAAGCTCTCACAAGGCCTTCCACAGTACACTAAACAAAAACAATCGCTCAGGAAAACACCAAGACCTTGAATGTGAATAACCCAAACAACTTGCAAGCACGGCTGTGCACGCAGCAGCAAGGCAGAGTCAGACATGAGGCCCTGTCAAAGGCAATAGTCCGCACCTATAATTCTCATCCACACAACTTACAAGCACCACTGTGCACACAGAAAAGTTTGAAGCAAGCTAAAGTCAGAAGGCAGAATGACATTAGACTACGTCAAAGCCAATAGGTCAAAGTCATAATTCACCTAACCCAAATAACATTATACACTTAATCCCTCAGTAAACAACATTGAGCACGTGTGCACCACCACCCACAAGACTGCACCTCAACATCCCATACCTTCTATTCTTGGAAAGACTATTCCACTAAAAGACAGAAGAAAAGCAGGCATATGCGAACCCATCCTACATTAAGGCTAAGGTAACATAACACACTTAAGTCAGTACAGAATGGTGGTGGTTGAGGGTCATCATAGGGTGTCAGACCACAAAAGTGGCTGATTCACTACATTGCACCCCATGACCCTTGATCATCACCATTCACATATGTCAAAAACAAAATCTAATGAAACAATGCATCTCTTAACTGCAAAAATGAAATCATTGCAAAGCAAATAGCAACTGTATATCATAACTGAAAAAACAAAACTATCATTGAAGCACTGCATATCTCAATGGAAGCAAAATCATTTAAAACCACATTTCTAAATTGAAAGGCACAACTACTAAAAAGCACATGTTGAAACAGCAACTCATGTGTTGAAGTGGCTACACAAAAATACATAATTCAAAACAAATCATGACTAAAAAGCAACTATGATCAAAATACTCCAGTGTAAAACTGAAAAACTCATCAAAAGTATATGATAATCACTTTAGAGCAAATAAAGTCTGCATTCTCTAAATACATGCAGAAGCAATAACTCAGGTGCATCTAGAAATAGCTCATAGATATCTGGATACATGTTTAAATGAATACACAAAATAAATGAATCAAGCTTTTGAATGCTCCTAATGCCTCTAATGGTTAAACTGGAAACTCTACTGCCAAACTCATATATTGTAGCAACAGGTTATTACTGTCCAGTCTCTAACTCAGAAAATATCTACTCTGATTGCAGCAAAGCGTCTCTATCGGTTTTTTCTCTCTAAAATCAAAAACAGTCCTTCTGTGTGACAAAACACACAGCCGTCTCCCATCGCATCTAAACTTCACGTTGATAAAACAGTTCTGGCAAAGCACATCCTGTAGTTCTCTCATTTGTTTTGTATTTGCTGTCACACAAGCAGGTACCCTGTGTGAATGACACACAGCCTTCATGCATGTAAAGTTGTCCTCACGTGAAAGAAACAGTTCCACACTCTGCTGATCCCTCTTTGCTTGGAAAGAAGCTGTCCGTCATGTTCTCCGGTATATATCTGCATCTATATCTCCTTGACAAGGAAGGAGCCCATCCAGTTTGGTCTGCCACAGGCATCAGCCGCCACCGTCTGGTCTGGCGATCACTCCAGGCTTGGGGGGGGGGAGGGGAGGGGAGGAGGGAGGGCCCCACTCACACAGGAGAAGGGAGTCCCACTCACACGCGGAGAACTGGGCGAATCTGAAAAAGAAACAAGCATCACTCTTCTTGCAAAAAAAAAAAAAAAAATTCAAAAGCACACTTTCTGTCTTGCATTTCTAAAAATATAATATTTTCATTTCCGTCTACATAGCTATCCTCTAGCTCTGGGGAATTATCAAAGAATTCTACCAACGCTGTAGCCTCTGAATTCTTGGTAAAATCTCTCTTTTTCTATGCACAGCAAGAAGGGCTGGGGCAGTCTCCTTCTCTCACTTCTGTCACTGCACCCCTCACAGGTGCTGCCCCCCTTCACAAATCTCTGCGAACACCAAATGGCCCCACGCCAAACATAACAAGCAGAGACTTCTCTGCTGTCTCTAGCTCGCACCTTATCTCCTTCAAGGCCAAGTGCCTTGCGCTCCTGCCAACTTTCGTCTGCTCTGTGACTCTCCTCATGGGGGAGGGGGGAGGAGGAGAACCTGCGCCTTAGCAAGCCTCCCAGACATCTATCTCCAAGAAGCTGTCTCTGCCTACCGGGGAGAGGAGCTGAGATGACCCCTCCCATAGGAATTCCTCCTCAGACTTCACAGAAAGCCTGAGCTCTTCTTCACGTTACTGGATGATCTCACTGCAAGCCTCCCAAACATCAATCTGAAAGACGCTTTTAAATGAACAACTCTTTACATGTCTGAGAGGAAAAACAGCTTTAAACTCTCCTGACCTCCAGCAAGACTTCACATTCTTTAATCTGAAAATGCTCCCCCATTCTGTCTAACTAATTCAAGCAAATTCTTAACTGTCATTAGTCTATCACCTCATGGAGAAAAAAAAAACTTAACTGCTCTTGACATATCAAAAAGAAAAAAGCATTGGCAATATCAAAAGTCACATATCAAGTCCCATGCTACTTCTGTAACAATATCTGGGACAGCATCAGTCAAAGAAGGTATATATTTGTTCAGTTAATAATAATCAACTGTCATGCGCCAAGTATTGTCACCACCTCAATCTGTCACGCCCTGAATGATCTCACTGATCCCTTCACGCCCATCTGGCATTCTGTACTGTTTCAAATTAATTTCCTTTGTAACATGGGGCACCTTCACTTGGAAATCTATTGGGGTTTCCCCGCACAGGTTCGAATCCTGCCGACTACGCCAAAATGTTTTGACTGTGGCTTCTCACCAATAAGCCACACCCAATCCCTGCACTCCCACCTGGGAGGCAAATATACTACTACACCTTTGAATAATATACACTTTTGAGCATGTCTTACCACCCCTGGCACAGCAAGACTGCAACACAAAACAAACAGCACCTTTTGAAAATGGGTTTTATTTCAGAAAATGCAAAGACTCTGTCACTTTTAGAATAAGGCTTGGGGTTTATTATATAATACTCTCTAAGCAAAGGCTATCTTAGATACCAAATGCATAAGATTCAAATATATGTAGCAAACTTATAATCTAAAGGCATGAATCAATAACTGAGCAAACTATAATACTGATTAATAAACAAGCAATAACTGATATAAGATAAGGTACACTGGACGTCCTGCAAGAGATCAGAAAGATAGCAGAGGAGTACTCTGGATGTGCACCTCCCACACCACAAAGAAAACACCTCCAATGATCAAAGAACCACTCAACTCACTACATCACCTGGTGCATACACTGCCCACTTCTGACTGGGGGAATTACAGCCGGGGATCAGAGCTCAGCAAGCCAGGGTTCAATCCGAGATAGACACGTCTGCCCTCGCTCGGAATCCAAACTCCCAGTTTCTCAGCCTGCAACCCTCAGCTATAAGCACACTAGAAGATTCGTGAAAGACCTCCTCCCACCGCCAGAGGAATTTTACCAGAACTGGCCAAGTTCCAAGCAAGCATCTCCATGGCAGTAAGGAGCTCTCAAGTCTCTTCCTCCATTCGCACTTCTTCCAGCCTCTGTCTTGACGAAGCTCTCACAAGGCCTTCCACAGTACACTAAACAAAAACAATCGCTCAGGAAAACACCAAGACCTTGAATGTGAATAACCCAAACAACTTGCAAGCACGGCTGTGCACGCAGCAGCAAGGCAGAGTCAGACATGAGGCCCTGTCAAAGGCAATAGTCCGCACCTATAATTCTCATCCACACAACTTACAAGCACCACTGTGCACACAGAAAAGTTTGAAGCAAGGTAAAGTCAGAAGGCAGAATGACATTAGACTACGTCAAAGCCAATAGGTCAAAGTCATAATTCACCTAACCCAAATAACAGTATACACTTAATCCCTCAGTATACAGCATTGAGCACATGTGTGCACCACCACCCACAAGACTGCACCTCAACATCCCATACCTTCTATTCTTGGAAAGTCTATTCCACTAAAAGACAGAAGAAAAGCAGGCATATGCAGACCCATCCTACATTAAGGCGAAGGTAACAACACACTTAAGTCAGTACAAAATGGTGGTGGTTGAGGGTCATCATAGGGTGTCAGACCACAAAAGTGGCTCATTCACCACAGTCCGCTCTCTCTGCCTTACCTCGGGATTTGCCTAAATTTGATCATACCCCTCTCCTGATACTGGCGTACGCTGACGACGCAGTATTAATGGCTAGAACGGGGGTAGCCTTACAATCCCTAATCACAGCATATTCCACATTCATGGCCTCCTTAGACCTAAAAGTAAACAAATCCAAATCCTTTCTAATCGTAGCAGGATCATCTAGAGGAGAGAAACAACCCTACTTCCATTTGGCAGCAAAGAAAATCGAGGTGGTAGATTGTTTTTCATACCTAGCAGTTCTCTTTGATAAAAATCACTCCTGGTCTAGCTTGGTGGCAGCAAGAGTTCAGGGTATGGAAAGGTGCCTCCAAGCTATCAAAAGTTTTGCGAAGAAGCTAGGAGCTAGTCCCCTGGGCACGGTTAAAAATATCTACTCCGCAAAAACCAAGGCCGCTATCACATATGGGGCAGGAGTCTGGGTGATGGCTAATGTCGAACACCTCCAGCAATTGGAAGATAGCTTTTTTAAAAATCAAGTATCTCTACCACAATCTGCCTCAAATTATATCTTACATCTAGAATTGGGGCTACCGTATATGAGTGACTGCATAAGATTGGCACCAATCCTATTGTGGCTCTCAATCTGGCGGAGGTCCACTGTAGATCTGACGCAATGTATCATTAAGGATTGCTGTAAGCTGGATCATTATAAGAGGATTGTTTGGCTAAACTATGTAGAGGCACAATTGAATGCACTAGGGCTAGGTGAATTATTTCAGGACCCTGAATCTTGAAGAAGGGTTCAGAAGAAAAGGATAACAGAACTATTCATGCAGAGAGAAAACTACGCCCGAAGGGAAAAAAAACACCCTAAAAAATCTTCTATTGCCTATGATCTTGTTTCACCAAGACCAGGGGAAGGCTTTTATTATCCCTCTCGTATTAATAATGCACAGCATAGATTTATTCTGTTGCGTCTTCGAATGAACATGATTTCACTAATGTTAGGGTACCCTGAAAAGAGATAAAAACTCTAAGATTTGTCACCTTGCCTCCATCTACATTATTCTGTGAGTACTACACGGATGAAAGAAAAATAGTTATTCTTCCAATTTTGAGGTATCATTAATTCAAACAATGCAGGGTGGCTATGTATTTCTTAAAGGCTTTCCCGGATCTGTTTCTATGTTTTTCCCTAGCTTCATTTCTATGAGATTGTATTAGAAAGAGGAAAAACGAATGTCGTTGGCTAATTAGTAATAATTGAGATAGAATTGGTCTCATTTTTGTAATATGGGCCTAACTTGTTATCAAGAGATTTATAGTATTTCTAACTGAATTTTAAATGTTTTTAATGAAAATTATTTATTATAAACATGACAATCCTAATATATCGGTCTTTTTACATTTTTGTATATATGGTTATATAATCTGTTTAGTAATAATTTGTGCTTTTATGATCTGATTTACCAAGATCGAAAAAAGTTGTGTGATGATGCAACGTTGCAACGTGGACCGGTTGGCCCTCATTGACCCCCTGGCCGGGTTGGAATTATCACCGGCCTCGCGACACCGTCTTGTCACTCTGCAGTGCCACACAGCCCTAAAGAAGTCACGAGATTGTTCCCTTGTGTGACAAAACACGTGTTTGCTGGTTGTTTTTTGTTGTTGCATCATTAAACACATCTGAATGTTACACTGGTGTCGACCACAGATATTATCACGATACGAGACTCTTCAACCATTGTTGTATCCTAATAACATGTGCCCAGGACCGTGTTCTCATTATTGGCGTGGGTTTTTGACTCGCACATTTACGGGGGTTACAGGGTATTTCCCCCGACCTGGCAGCGCCGTGCATACACTGAGCATAGCAAACATGACGCAAACTAGCCTGAGCGCCAATCTTCCTGTCTTTACTAAAAACCCTACACCGTGATAGGGTTTTTCCCTAGATCTTCCCAATGCTGTTGAGCAGCGAAATTGGGCGGTAATTGGCTGAACCGTTCCACGAGCCCTTCTTGTGAAGAGGAGTTATGACTGCTGTTTTCCAGGAAGTAGGAACATTCTCCACTTTCTAGACTTTAAAAAACATTGCGGTTGTCGTGGCCAGGATTCCTCAGGATCGCACGTTGCTCAGTATGGTCCACCTCTCGACACCACCACGGTCTGAATGTATATATACACAGACTCCGTGGAGTGGTCAAGCGGGGGAAGGGAAGGAAGGGGACAGCGGGGAGGGAGACCTGTAAATACAACAGAACAATATATTAACACAAGATATCTTTTGCAATTCTTCCTACCCTACCCTGACCTCTCTACCGAATGCTGCACCATACATCTAGAATGACGTACCTGTAAAGAAAATATCCTCTCTTCTGGTTCCTCGTGAATGCGGGTACATCTACTTAGTGCGGCAAGATCTGGTGAGAAACACCCTGATTAGAAAAACACTTCATAGTATGTAACATTGGAGGTTACCTGGTACCCCTGAGCCCTGTACCTACCCCTCTATTAATCCTGTAGGCATCGACAGGGGGTGAAGAAGAACCTTTCAGGATGTTCCCACTCAAACACCCCTGCTACTGCACACAGAAAGAAACCAGAATAAATCCACTCAGTGAGGATCATGTGTCATTCACATACAGGATACAAATTAGACCTTGAACCCCCAATACGTCTTGGGACAATCTTTTGGGGTGTTTAGGCACCTTCTTAGCAACGAAGAAACTGCAGGGGGGGAGCAACCATCCCTTGTACTTCAAAGACAGTTCTCCCTGATAATAGTTATGCAACATAGACGGCACACCATGCCACTTGGAGGTGATGACCGCTCACTGCTCCAAGCGGGATTACTATGAATCCAATCCAAAAAACAATAAGTCGCCTCCCCTGCCAAGGGAGAGCGCGAGGGATTACCTTTCCCCTTCTTGGTCGCGGTATCGTTTTCCCTGCAAGAGCCTAGGGGCTCACCAACAGGGAAAGCGCTAGGCAGAAGGATTCGTCCTTCCTAATTATGAGAATACTGGCATGAGAACAGTATAGGCACCCCGTAAGGCTAGAGGAGCTAGCGCGTATACCGGGTTCACCTCCGGGCCATGTATGGGTTCCGTGGGAATGGCTTGCTCCGCATGGAACTGGAAAAGGTTCCGCCAACGGAGCAAACCCAAGACGAGAACGGACCCCCACCTGTTGCCACCACAAGGAACAAGCCTCTAACAGTGTACTTACTGGAACGCGGAAATAAGTGTCGGTGCTCACAGCACCCTTACCCGCATCCTTCGCTGCAGTGGCTCCGTAGGCATCAAAGTAAACGACAGCGTACAGCTGCCTCAGAACGGCTTAATACACAACTCGCCGTGCACGCGTCATGACGTTCTGACGTCCTGACGCCGAGGCTCACGGGACCTGTAGTTTTCTCGGCGGCTGCTTCCGGTTGGTGCGCTGCGTCAGTGTTCGCCGGGCGCCCCTCTGGTGGGCTGCAACAGCGGTTAATACTGGTACCCACAGAGATGCATTGTTGCAAAAGGTGTCGCTTGGCACGCAGTTAGGGCCGGATGCCTCATTAGGCTTTTTTTCTCTTCTGAGAATTTGTTCACCTATTTCCTACTGTTGGAGATTACTGCAAACATGGATGAAGATCTGTCTAATAGGAAACTGTCCTTGCTTTGACCAGAACAGGAGGTATTGGTACTATATCCATATTAGATGCTGGTGTTTTGTATATTTCCCCAAAATTATTGACCCATATGGCGGAGGTGATTACTGGATCCAGAATTCTTGATGGGCCCTCGCAGCCCCAGTTAACCTAGTTTCAAAAAGTCTTGTTGTCCTTTTCTCTAAGCACCTTTTCAAGGGCAGCCCAGGCTCCCATATGGACATGTAATTTAATTTGGTGCTTATATTCGTGCTGTAGTGATTTCAGGCAAGCTTCCCCTTCTTCCCTATGATTTTTGGATGCTAGGGCTTCTGAGAGGGCCTGCTTCAGTTTTGCGCATTCGCCATTGCACCCATCTATTTTGCTTGTCGGTAAGGGAACCCTGGCATGGCGTTTAAGCCATGCTGCACCATCAGCCATAGATTGAGTTGCTCTCATCAATGTGTTGAATTTCTCAGTGGTGGTTAGACTAGCGGTTTCCTTCTCATTGAGGATTTCCCTGTAAACTTGATCCCGACAGGTGCGATTAGCCATGCTGTATTATATTTCTGTTGCATTTCGTATACCAGATGAGCTTTTTTCTGCTGAACTTTACTAATAGTTTACCCGCAGCCTTTCTGCACAGGAAAATCCCAGGAGATATGATTAGAAAGGGATATGTGAGAGTTAACAATTAATGGGTCGTGGTCGCTGTCAATTCTCCTAGTTATTCTATAACGGTCCCTATTTTCCGTTTTTACTGATTTTTACAGATAAATACAGACAGAAAAACATTTATTTTCCTGTCAATATTCATTTTTAAATGTGGATAAAAATAGAAAATGGTTTGCTTTTTGAGCAGGAGCGGCCGGTCTATTGGGGCCGAGGGGCCATGCCCTCCACCTGTCGCCTCTCATGAACAGTGTCTATCAGGCTGCACAAAGGTCAGCTGACAGACACTGTTCACTTTCAGTTCAAGCAGCCAGGAGCCAGACATGCGCATTTAGCACAGGCTCCTGGCTGCCTGAGCTGAACTTTTCTGGGATGAGGAAGGCACAGCTCCTGTGGGCGTGACGTCCTCAGCTTAGCAAAGGTCCCTGAGGCCCTCGCCTCAGTGTTTAGGGGTAGCGTCACTGATTGCCTAGCACCTAGGAGCTGCAGTTTTAAGCCATGAAGTGCCCAGGGTCGAGTGTCAATCAGTGACACTTAATTACAGAGTGGGGTGGGGTAAACAGTCTCACTGACCCCATCCCACTCTGTGATGACGTTGGGACTGCTGCCTTCATTCATTGGCTAACCTTAGGTTAAGTGCTTGTTTTTGTTTTAAACTGTTTGGTGCGTACATGCGTGTATGTATGAATGTTTATTGAAGAGTGTTGTGAATGGATATGTCTGTGTGCGTGCGTGCATGTATGTATGTATGAATGTTTGGTGAAGAGTGTTGGGAATGGATGTGTCTGTGTGCGTGCGTGCATGTATGTATGAATGTTTGGTGAAGAGTGTTGGGAATGGATGTGTTTGTGTACGTGCGTGTATGTTTGAATGTTTGCTGAAGAATTTTGTGAATTAATGTGTTTGTGTGCGTGGGTGCGTGCGTGTGAATACATTGCTTTAAGTGTTATGTGTATGTGTGCGTGTGCATGAGAGTGTGTCCCGTCCACCCACTCTCTCCAAAACCTACATGCCGCCACTGTGAGTGATCCTAAATACTGTCTTCTATGATTGCCAGGCCAATAGCTTTGTGGAGTGATAAGTAAGGGGGTTGATAAAGAAAAGAATTTTACTAACGAGGCTTCAAAAGCAGTAAATATGCACAAGGTTGATACTGAAATTTGCAAATCTTCATATAAGTGCATTGATTTATATTCTGGGGTGTTCATAGCATTGAAACCTGACAGACATTCAAGCATGAATGCATATTTATCAGTTAAATAAATGCAGAAATATCCTAATTTGACAGCCATATTTCACAAAACCCCAAATAAATATGGATAAATACAGATAAAAGTAGCAAAAAATAAATATGGATAAATACAGACAGAAATGTAAAAAAACAAAAATACCATAAAACCGGGAGCCCTAATAATCTATTAGGCTCTCTCGATTACCAGACTTAAAGGTATATTGAGCAGGATGGTCTGAAGGGGTGCAGCCGATAAGTGTAAAGAGGTAGTTCTGGAGCAGGAGGGTGTTGAACTCCTGACAGCTTCTGGTGGATCCGAGGGTCAGGAACCAAGGTAATAGGAGGGACCTCCATGCTTGCAGCTTGGCTTGATCGAGCATGGATGCATCTGGTTTTGTACTGAAGTCCCCGCACAGTAGAGTAAAGTGAGGGCGGTACTTTCTACTGGCATTAATTGACTGGATAGAGTTCCCCTTACTGACGTTGGTAATATGAGAACTTAAGAGCTTTACCATTGCTGAATACTTTCTAGACTTCCCTGGCGGAATGTATACATTGCGTAGAGCCAGGACCCATGCATCTTGACTGATTATTAGATGTTGCAACTGGATTGGATCCATTTCTCAGCACAATCCAAATAGTAAAATTAATGTGAAACTTAAACACATAGTGGAGAATGCTCCTCCTACCCCTTTCTGACTTCACACCTACTCCCATCAG
This sequence comes from Triturus cristatus, assembly GCF_964204655.1. Taxonomy (NCBI): domain Eukaryota; kingdom Metazoa; phylum Chordata; class Amphibia; order Caudata; family Salamandridae; genus Triturus; species Triturus cristatus. Next base: position 90,228,329 of record NC_140586.1, read on the forward strand.
AATGTGTATTGCCTATCAAAGGGAGCATGTAGACGGTTGTGAACCTTTGCACACAATGCTTTTAAAAGGATAAATAAGTGACGTATAGCTTATTAAATCCCATGCTTATTGCCAATAAAAGTCTTGTCATCTTTTTCTTTCAGTAACCAGATGTTTGAGCTCTTGGAGGGCATCATCGTCAGTCGTAGGGTTTAAAGGACGGTTTCCTGTTTTCCTCTCTCTTCTCTCTTCTGACCCCAAGCAGAGTATCTAGTCCTGTTTTTACGCAAGACATCTTGTCATCAGCATGAGATCCAAACAATGTGTTCCCTGAAAGCAGTAGATTCCAAATCTTGTGTTGTGCTTCAGGTTTAAGTCCTGTGATTTTGAGACAAGAAGAGCAAAATAAAGCAAATGCATGACAGTATCTATGGACTGCTGGAAGGGATGTATCTGCTGCAGCATGGATAACTTGGTTGGAAACCATCATTCTTTCATTTATGACCTCTTTGAAGTCTTCACGTCTGCCTCTTGGTAGGTCATCCATGAACTGTTGTGAGTCCCAATGTGACCTATCATATCTCCCTAGGAGCGCAGAAGTTCTTGATGATTTCATAGTGGTGGCGGATGTTCCACATACTTTTCTTCCTACTGAAAATATTTGTTTGCTCTCCTTGTCAGGAGGAAGTGTACAGGATGGAGCTGTGGCGTGAAGTTAGTGAGCAGCTGAGAATATCAGAGTCAGGTGAAAGATATGAGCAAAGGAACAAGGGATCCTGGTCAGGAGGTCTGTATTTGTTCTGTAGAAGAGAAAGAGCCACCTTGACAGAAGCCGAAGTCAAGAAAAGATCAATGGAAGGTCCAATGACGCCTTGAGATGAACCATTTTAGCAACGTCTCAGAAATTAGAGACGTTGAGGCTGTAGTTGTCAGAATAGAGCTATTCAACTTGTTGGCACCTCTTAAAAGGACCCAATGGAAGGTACTGAGGTCATCCACAAGAGATATAATCATTGGAGAAGATTCTGTAAGTGTAGGTGAGTAACAGCGAGTGGATGGGATCATGTGATAAAACCATGTAGACCTCGATCAGAATGTTGAATCTAGTTTTAAGTCTTTAAGGAGAGGTTGGGAGACCTGGAGCGATATTGGTGATGGTAATACCATGTCCTAGGCCTATGATAAGGCCTGGTATGTCTGCACCAAGAGCTAGAATGTCTTGGCGGAGGTGTCACTGAAGCAGCTACTTGTGGAGGCCCAGGTGGCTTCTCCTTTGAGCTAACAATGAGTGGCTTCCGACGAGAGAGGTAATACCTCTCTCCCATGTAGGCTTATATTGTTACCTTTCCTGGGAGTTGTTAGCATGTCTCCCCAGAAAGCGAGAAAGCAGTCTACAGGACAAACCTTGTGTACAACAGCAAACGGGCACTGGAAATCTTGGCCAACTAAAGTGGCAACTTCTAAAGATGCACTTTGCCCATCAGTGACATTAAATTCAATGTAAACATTAAATCTGATTTAAGGCACTGATTCTTATGATACCTCACACTACCTACTTTAGTTGTCCCATTCAGAAGAAGGCTGAGCTGAGGTGTCAGCCTGCAACTCTGTACTTGCTAATAGAGCTACTAGACTTTCCACAGTAAACACGACAATTTAGGGTTTTTCTTGATGGTAAAGTACCTGCTCCACTTTTTAACATCCATCAAACTGTCTTATGGCTCGTTAGGCATACCTTAGGGGGGACTAGTTTGCCATTTAAGGTAATGGCAAAGCCCAAGCCTTCCCTTTTGATAAATGTAAGAGTTAGCAGTTTAAAACTGCCTTTCCAGTTTGCAGGGGTGTTGTACTCGTGGTGGGACAGCTAGTGTTGCAGTTCATGAAAGACATCTCAACCTAAGGGCCCTATGCAACCCTGGGAGCATATACTAGAGACTTACAAGTAAGTTGGGCTATGCCAACTGGGAACAAACCAATCAAACATATACCATGTTAAGGGTTAGAGCACATGCACTGAGTACTGTTTAGCAGCGGCCAGGGCATTTTAGAGCCATTACACCAGTAGCTATTAGTCGAAATGTGGCAAAAATTGAAACAGGCAAAAAAGCCTGTTTCCTTACACAACCCTTCCCCGCCCCACCACTCCTGTCCACCCCACCCTACCTAATATGGCCAGGAGAACTCAACCAGACATTTGGTAAATCTCCTTGACTATTCAGCGAGGAAGGGTGTAGGGAAACTGGCTGACCAATGCAGGGCATACTCTGCCTTACATTCTTCTGCCAGGGTCATTCCCTCAACTAAGACAGGCCCCAGCCTAAATTGGGCCTTGGCTGGGACTGTGCCTCTGCCAACCTTTTAGCTACGCTCTTCTTGAGACTGGGAGGTACCCACCTCACCTAGACCTACCTTAGCTGGGGCAACACCTAGCTGCCCCAAAGAGGTCACCCAACACTTTAGTAACCCCACCATGAACAAAAGGGGCAGGGGGCCTACCTTACTCCCTACTATGGGGCCTGAATCCCCATGCCAAGGATAGTGCTGCCACAAAGGCAAGCACCCAACAGAGGCTACGGACAGCTGTCAGTGCCCAGAACCACACCCTGAGCTCTTGCCACCTCAAGTGGGAGACAACCTCCTTTCACTCTCCTTCTGAATGGGGGCAGTGGCTTGGCGCTCCAGGACTTCTTTGGAGTCAGGAGAGGCCTTCCCAGGGCCAGTCTTGGGGTACCCAGGCTCTCTAAGCATGCCCTTTCTTTCCCACCCATACCTCTTCTCTGGGACCTATGTTTTCTAACTTAGATACAGAACCTCCAGGATTCTTGGGACTGTCAGCACTCTGGGCGGCTGTCCCATCTGTGCCCAAACCAAGCTTTGGGACGTCATTGCCTAGGAGGCAATCTAGGGGGTCCATTACTGACTACCATTCTATGCCAGCTAAGGGTTTCCCCTACCTCTAGAGATGTTAAGGGCATAAGGTGTTGTATGACCTCCCCTGGGGTTGTCCTTACTCTTCTTACCTCTCTTGTCAGATACAGGTCTGGGGACACTAACCTGTCCACCACTAAGATGTGACTGCACCTGTCTCTCTCAGGTTAGCGTATGGGATTCTAGTTACCTTGAGGTGGTGGAAGTGCTACTCACACCCTCATGTATCACTAGCTTACCATCTGGACCCTTTTCACAGTTGAAACCTACTAGGACCTCCTCATCTGAGGTGTGGTCCTCAAAGGCTACACTAGTGACCCCAGTGGTAACCACTTTCCCAGAGCATGCTGCATCCCCTCAGTGGTGCCTTGGCTGCTGGCAGTCAAAACACAACATCTTTTAAAGAGTTTCTTTAACCCTGGGCACCCACCGTTCTGCTTGCTAGAGGGGGACCGGGCCTTGGCCCCCCTCCTTAGGGTTCTGGTGTTCTGAGGGAGCCTCCTTGGTAGATCTACTGCCTCCCTGCTTTCCTTTCTGTGGGCCTAACCCACCCTTCTTGGGATAACCCCCTGGACCTTCTTGGGTACTCTTGCCCTAATCCACTCTTCAGCTATCTTGACCATCTCTGTGGGCTAGTTAGCTTTGAGTCCACTAGATGTTGTGTAACTTTTGAGGGGCATTTGTAAGGATGTGCTCCTGGACCAACAACTTATAGAGCCCGTCATAGGTATTCGCCTGGTTAACTTTTATCCAACAATCCAATGCCTTTACTGATGCATTTACAAAGTCCACCCATATCTGTGTTGCCCCCTTGCGTGATATTCTAAGCTTGTGTCTGTACCCCTCAAGAGGCTAAACGACTCAAAATGTACTGACTTCATGTATATAGGATTCTGCTACCTCATCCTCAAGTATAAGCAGTCTATCCCTACCAACTACTGGCACTAACTACCATAGTAGTGTCCCTCAGTGTTGTGTACCCACCTTCCTCATTTTGAGAGCTCTCTCACTCATATAAGGCCAGCCACTTGTTTATGTCATCTCCTGGTACATAGCTAGGGACAACCCCCTTGGGCAACCTGACATGGGCACCCCTGCTAGATATCTCAGTTTCTCTATTGCTGCCACCAACATCTCTGGGCCCTAGGCTCAGTCTCTCTCTTCATTCTTCAAGGGCCAGCTTCCTTTGTACCAAAGCTCTCTCCAGCAGCTCCAGGGCTGCCACTTCCTCATGAAGGGATCTCCTGCTGCAGTGTGAACTCTCCACACTGCTTGCGTAGAGTGCACTCTTGATCTCGTGTTGGGGAGGATGACATTCTCCTCCTCCTCCCTTACTTTTTCCCACTACTTTGGGGTATCTCCTTATCCAGTGCTGGTGGATCTCTGTGGGTGTTCTCCTAAGCCTTGAGGGTCTTCACCAGAGCATCTTTCTTTGCCTTGTTTCCCACTGTGATCCTCCTGTCCTTAAACAAATCGCTCAGATCCTTCCTTTTGAGGGTGGACAGATTGGCCATGTCAAGAGCCATGTTCTCCTTGCTCACATTGACTTCCAGGAAATGTTCAAAAACTTTTTGAACTTTTTCAAACTTATCAAAACTTTGGAAACTTGGTCACAACCTTTAAAACCTCCTTTAAAAGTTCAGCAACTCCTTGGCAACAACGTCTCTCTAGACTGTGGAAGATTGTAACTGCTTAGGAAACACAAGGATGTTTTTCTAGGTGTCCACTCTGGCAGATTCTTGGTTATCTCAGACTTCAACATTGTAGGATGCTGCTTAACACAATTTCTGGATCCCATATCTAGGCACCAATGTGAGAAAATGGGGTGTATTAAATGGTACCATTTGCGACCTCACGGTGTAACAAACTTACCAACCCCTTTAGGTCCAGTAGGTTTTGTTTGCCAAACATTCAGCTGAAGCCTGGGTAGCTGTTGCTATGAGCTGCAAGGCTTACACAAAGGAACAAGTGTAAAGCATGCAAAGAGCACCAAAACAATTGAAGAAATCGAAGACACTCAAGAAATCCAACACCAATTTATACAAATAGACTGTATTAAAATGTATTTTTAGACACAGAAAATTAAGATCCACCAGAGGGTTACGGAGATATAGAACTTACAAGGTATAGCACATCAAACCATTTTCACTCAATCGCGAACAAGCATTGTCAAATTCAACACAAACATTTTCACTAAATACATTTGGCTAGTTGTAATGCAGGTACTTGGAGTCACTGCAGGTAACCAAATTCATTTGAGAGTCAGTCAGGGGGACCAGCAAGGTCCTCAGAAACAGTTACCTCAGCAGGTGAAGCAATCTTCAGTCTTGCCGGGCACTCTTATCCTTTGCAGGGCTTTCGTGCAGAAGTGGTTCTGATGCAAGAGATGAATGCTGAAGATGCTCAACGAATGCTGTGGATGATATGTGGTCAATGCTGGTCCTCAGAAACAGTTACCTCAGTAGGTGAAGCAATCTTCAGTCTTGCCGGGCACTCTTATCCTTTGCAGGGCTTTCGTGCTGAAGTGGTTCTGATACAAGAGATGAATGCTGAAGATGCTCAACGAATGCTGTGGATGAGATGTGGTCAATGCTGGTCCTCAGAAACAGTTACCTCAACAGGTGAAGCAGTCTTCAGTAAGTGGCAGGCCCTTTTATCCTTTGCAGGACATTCCTACGGAAGTGGTCTTGATGCTGAAGATGCTCAAAGAATCCTGTGAATGAAATGCAGTCTGTAGGAGAGTAGGATCTGCTTCACATGGGTACCCCCACTTTTTGCTGGTGTTTCACCATTTTTCGACCTTAGTCTGGCTGTGGCCCTGCTAATCAGGACCACAGCCTAGCTGCTTCCTCTCTAAAATGGTTTCCATGTACATTAGGTACATATCTAATTGGATTCTGGGGTGCATTATAAGCCCCTAGTATATGGCATACTATGTACCTAGGGCATAGGTACCTCAGAGGCCTACCAGGGGCTGAAGCATGTATTATGCCACCCCTGGGAAGCACTCCAAAATGGCACCACAGGTCTGCTACTGCAGCCTGGCTAAGGGTGTGCTTGCACCCCTTACTGTGGTATAGGCTACCTATATCACTACCATTGCACACACATATAAAACCTTTGGGGAGTCACAGTCAAGTAAGGGTAAAGGCCAAAAGAAACCTTGGTGCAAAATCTGTAAACAGAAAACTCAGTGGACAAGTGACTGCACCAAGTCCAAAGAATCTACTCCAGCCACCATTGCCCCTAAGGCAACTGTTCCCCCTAGTACAGCTACAATAGGTGGTGGCAGTGTTCAGAATAAGGGCGTAGTAGGGTTGACCCTGGGTTCTGAGATGGACTCTGACCTAGTCAGAGTTCCAACTCAGGCTGTGCTTGTCTGTGATGACGGCATGGATATGTCCCCCTTTGTGAGTCCCAGTAACCCGGGCAAATACAGACAACAGCCTATGTACCAAGTGACCAATGCTAGCAATGTCAGAATGGACCAATCTCTGTCAGTTGTTCACTTCTCCTGGGGAGGGGTAACTGGCCTTAAGAAGGTTGTGGTAAGTGCAGATCTACCAGTACAGTGCTTGCTTGGCAATGATCTAGAGACTTCAGCTTGGGCTGAAGTGGAGCTCAGGACACATGCAGAAATGTTAGGGATCCCTTCTCATGTCTTTGCTGTGACTAGGTCACAGGCCAAAATGTCTAAAGCTGGACAGGCCCTGGATTCTGGAATAATGGACCAGGTGCCTCACAAGAGGAGGAGCAGTAGGGTTAAGGCAGAGCCTTCCCACCTGACTCAGAATGCTGACCAGTATCCTCAAGGAGATGATCTTGAGCCTGAAGAAGGAACTGTCCCAGAGGAGCTTGAACCTGACCAGGTTGAGTTCTTGGGGACAGGGGGCCCTTCCAGGTCTGATCTCAGCCAGGAGCAGAAAACCTGCCCCTCTCTTGAACCCCTCAGAAAGCAAGCTGCTGATGAGGCTGCTGGGAATGCTAGTGGCACCCATAAAGTTTATTGGGATGATGGACTCCTTTACTCAGAGAGTATAGACCCCAAGCCTGGTGCATCCAGGAGGTTGGTTATACCTCTGAAGTTTAGGGGCTTCCTATTAACACTAGCCCATGATATTCCCCTCGTAGGACACCTGGGCAAGAACAAGACATGGGACAGAATTGTCCCTCACTTTCACTGGCCACACATGTCTGAAGACACAAAGGAGTTTTGTCGCTCCTGTGTAACCTGCCAAGCCAGTGGCAAAGCAGATGGCACTACAAAGGCCCCCCTGATACCACTACCTGTGGTGGGGGTGCCCTTTGAAAGGGTAGGGTTTGACATTGTTGGTCCCATGGATCCCCAAACAGCATCTGGGCACAGATTTATACTGGTGGTGGTGGATCATGCCACCAGGTACCCAGAGGCAATTCCCCTAAGGACCACTACAGCACATGTGGTGGCAAGAGCTCTCTTGAGTGTGTTCTCAAGAGTATGCTTTCCTAAGGAGGTAATATCTGACAGGGGTGCAAACTTCATGTCTAGTTACTTGACTGCTATGTGGAAGGAGTGTGGAGTGAACTACAAGTTCACCACACCCTATCACCCACAACGCAATGGTTTAGTTGAAAGGTTCAACAAAACCTTAAAGGGCATGATTACAGGACTCTCAGAGAAGCTTAGGCAAAAATGGGACCTACTCTTGCCCTGCCTTTTATTTGCATACAGGGAGGTGCCTGAAAAGGGGTTGGCTACATCCCTTTTGAACTTTTGTTTGGACACCCTGTCAGGGGTCCATTGTGTTTGGTGAAGGAAGGATGGGAGTTACCTCTCAAGCCCCCAAAGCAAGACATAGTGGACTATGTACTTGGTCTCCGCTCCAGGATGGTTGAGTACATGAAAAAGGCAAACAAAAACCTTTGAGGCTAGCCAGGAACTCCAAAAAGCCTGGCATGACCAAAAGGCTGTACTGACTGTTTAACAGCCAGGACAGAAAGTGTGGGTGTTGGAGCCTATGGCCCCAGCAGCCCTCCTGGACAAATGGAGTGGTCCCCATACAATTGTTGAACAGAAAGGGGAGGTTACCTACTTGGTAGACCTTGGAACCCCTAGGAGTCCCCACAGGGTACCTCATGTCAACAGACTTAAACCATATGTTGACAGGGCAGACATGGGCTTGCTCATGGCTACTGATGAAGGACAGAAGGAAGAGAGTGACCCACTCCCTGACCTGCTTTCTCAGAACCCTGATGATGGGTCAGTTGATGGTGTAGCCTTGGCAGGCAGCCTCAGTGCCCAGCAGCAGACTGACTGCAGAAAACTTCTCAGCCAGTTTAGACATATGTTTTCTCTGACTCCCAGTCAGACTACCTTGTGCACTCATGAAGTGGACACTGGGGACAGTCTACCTGTGAAGAATAAGATCTGCAGGCAACCTGACCATGTCAGGGACTGTATAAGGACAGAAGTCCAAAAGATGTTGTATTTGGGTGTGATTGAACCCTCAGTTAGCCCTTGGGCTAGTCCAGTAGTCCTGGTACCTAAACCTCACACCAAAGATGGCAAGAGAGAAATGAGGTTTTGTGTAGACTACAGGGGTCTCAATGCAGTCTAGGACTGATGCCCATCCCATCCCCAGGGCAGATGAGCTAATAGATACTTTGGCCTCAGCCACGTTTCTAAGCACATTTGACCTGACAGCTGGCTACTGGCAGATCAGACTAGCTGATGATGCAAAGCCAAAGACAGCATTTTCTACCCCTAGTGGGCACTATCAGTTTGTGGTAATACCTTTGGTTTGAAGAATGCACCTGCCACTTTCCAAAGGTTGGTGAATCAAGTCCTTACATGCCTGGAAGTCTTTAGTGCAGCATATCTAGATGATATTGCTGTCTTTAGCTCTACCTGGGAGGATCACCTGGTCCACCTGAGGAATGTTTTGGAGGCCCTGCAAAAAGCAGGCCTAACTATCAAGGCTACTAAGTGCCAGATAGGGCAGAGTCAGGTTGTGTACCTGGGCCACCTTGTAGGTGGAGGCCAGGTACAACCATTGCAGATCAATAGTGACACCCCTGAATGACTTAACTTCTAAAAAGATGCCCAAAAAGGTTCAGGGGACAGCTAGCTGTCAAAAGGCATTTGATTACCTGAAGCAGGCCATGTGCACTGCTCCAATTCTGCAGAGTCCTGACTACTCCAAAAAGTTCATTGTCCAAACAGATGCATCTGAATTGGGGGTAGGGGCTGTACTGTCACAATTGAATGATGAAGGTCAGGATCAGCCAGTAGCTTTCATAAGCAGAAGGCTGACCCCTAGAGAGAAACGTTGGTCAGCCATTGAGAGGGAGGCCTTTGCTGTGGTTTGGGCTCTTAACCCCTGTGCCGTGGCACGAATTTTGCCGCGGGGCTGGGGGGGTTCGGGGTGTTAGCGGCGCCGCCATGCTCGTGACGGAACCACTCCGTCATGAGCCACGGGCGCGCTGTGCTCATGACGGAGTGGTTCCGTCATGACTCCGCCCACTTGCATTGTTCGCCCGCACAGGCGGGGAATCAGTGCCACGTGGGCGGAGCGGCCGCCAACGGCCGCAGCATGACGGAACCACTCCGTCATGAGCACACGGCGCCCGTGGCTCATGACGGAGTGGTTCCGTCATGAGCAGGCAAGGGGTTAAGAAGTTGAGGCCATACTTGTTTGGTACTCACTTCCTTGTTCAGACAGACCATAAGCCCCTCTTATGGCTAAAACAAATGAAGGGTGAAAACCCCAAACGGCTTAGGTGGTCCATTTCCCTACAGGAGATGGACTTTACAGTGGAACATAGACCTGGGAGTAACCATGCCAATGCAGATGGACTCTCTAGGTATTTCCACTTAGAACATGAAGACTCAACTGGTCAAGGTTAGTTTAATGTCCCTGCGTTTGGGGTGGGGGTGGTGTAGGAGAGTAGGATCTGCTTCACATGGGTACCCCCACTTTTTGCTGGTGTTTCACTGTTTTTCGTCTGGCTGTGGCCCTGCTAATCAGGACCACAGCCTAGCTGCTTCCTCTCTAAAATGGTTTCCATGTACATTAGGTACATATCTAATTGGATTCTGGAGTGCCTTATAAGCCCCTAGTATATGGTATACTATGTACCTAGGGCATAGGTACCTCAGAGGCCTACCAGGGGCTGAAGCATGTATTTTGCCACCCCTGGGAAGCACTCCAAAATGGCACCACAGGTCTGCTACTGCAGCCTGGCTAAGGGTGTGCTTGCACCCCTTACTGTGGTATAGGCTACCTATATCACTACCATTGCACACACATATAAAACCTTTGGGGAGTCATGGGCTTGCTCATGGCTACTGATGAAGGACAGAAGGAAGAGAGTGACCCACTCCCTGACCTGCTTTCTCAGAACCCTGATGATGGGTCAGTTGATGGTGTAGCCTTGGCAGGCAGCCTCAGTGCCCAGCAGCAGACTGACTGCAGAAAACTTCTCAGCCAGTTTAGACATATGTTTTCTCTGACTCCCAGTCAGACTACCTTGTGCACTCATGAAGTGGACACTGGGGACAGTCTACCTGTGAAGAATAAGATCTGCAGGCAACCTGACCATGTCAGGGACTGTATAAGGACAGAAGTCCAAAAGATGTTGTATTTGGGTGTGATTGAACCCTCAGTTAGCCCTTGGGCTAGTCCAGTAGTCCTGGTACCTAAACCTCACACCAAAGATGGCAAGAGAGAAATGAGGTTTTGTGTAGACTACAGGGGTCTCAATGCAGTCTAGGACTGATGCCCATCCCATCCCCAGGGCAGATGAGCTAATAGATACTTTGGCCTCAGCCACGTTTCTAAGCACATTTGACCTGACAGCTGGCTACTGGCAGATCAGACTAGCTGATGATGCAAAGCCAAAGACAGCATTTTCTACCCCTAGTGGGCACTATCAGTTTGTGGTAATACCTTTGGTTTGAAGAATGCACCTGCCACTTTCCAAAGGTTGGTGAATCAAGTCCTTACATGCCTGGAAGTCTTTAGTGCAGCATATCTAGATGATATTGCTGTCTTTAGCTCTACCTGGGAGGATCACCTGGTCCACCTGAGGAATGTTTTGGAGGCCCTGCAAAAAGCAGGCCTAACTATCAAGGCTACTAAGTGCCAGATAGGGCAGAGTCAGGTTGTGTACCTGGGCCACCTTGTAGGTGGAGGCCAGGTACAACCATTGTAGATCAATAGTGACACCCCTGAATGACTTAACTTCTAAAAAGATGCCCAAAAAGGTTCAGGGGACAGCTAGCTGTCAAAAGGCATTTGATGACCTGAAGCAGGCCATGTGCACTGCTCCCATTCTGCAGAGTCCTGACTACTCCAAAAAGTTCATTGTCCAAACAGATGCATCTGAATTGGGGGTAGGGGCTGTACTGTCACAATTGAATGATGAAGGTCAGGATCAGCCAGTAGCTTTCATAAGCAGAAGGCTGACCCCTAGAGAGAAACGTTGGTCAGCCATTGAGAGGGAGGCCTTTGCTGTGGTTTGGGCTCTTAACCCCTTTGCCGCGGCACGAATTTTGCCGCGGGGCTGGGGGGGTTCGGGGTGATAGCGGCGACGCCATGCTCGTGACGGAACCACTCCGTCATGAGCCACGGGCGCGCTGTGCTCATGACGGAGTGGTTCCGTCATGACTCTGCCCACTTGCATTGTTCGCCCGCACAGGCGGGGAATCAGTGCCACGTGGGCGGCGCGGCCGCCAACGGCCGCAGGATGACGGAACCACTCCGTCATGAGCACACAGCGCCCGTGGCTCATGACAGAGTGGTTCCGTCATGAGCAGGCAAGGGGTTAAGAAGTTGAGGCCATACTTGTTTGGTACTCACTTCCTTGTTCAGACAGACCATAAGCCCCTCTTATGGCTAAAACAAATGAAGGGTGAAAACCCCAAACGGCTTAGGTGGTCCATTTCCCTACAGGAGATGGACTTTACAGTGGAACATAGACCTGGGAGTAACCATGCCAATGCAGATGGACTCTCTAGGTATTTCCACTTACAACATAAGACTCAACTGGTCAAGGTTAGTTTAATGTCCCTGCGTTTGGGGTGGGGGTTGTGTAGGAGAGTAGGATCTGCTTCACATGGGTACCCCCACTTTTTGCTGGTGTTTCACTGTTTTTCGTCTGGCTGTGGCCCTGCTAATCAGGACCACAGCCTAGCTGCTTCCTCTCTAAAATGGTTTCCATGTACATTAGGTACATATCTAATTGGATTCTGGAGTGCCTTATAAGCCCCTAGTATATGGTATACTATGTACCTAGGGCATAGGTAGAGGCCTACCAGGGGCTGAAGCATGTATTATGCCACCCCTGGGAAGCACTCCAAAATGGCACCACAGGTCTGCTACTGCAGCCTGGCTAAGGGTGTGCTTGCACCCCTTACTGTGGTATAGGCTACCTATATCACTACCATTGCACACACATATAAAACCTTTGGGGAGTCATGGGCTTGCTCATGGCTACTGATGAAGGACAGAAGGAAGAGAGTGACCCACTCCCTGACCTGCTTTCTCAGAACCCTGATGATGGGTCAGTTGATGGTGTAGCCTTGGCAGGCAGCCTCAGTGCCCAGCAGCAGACTGACTGCAGAAAACTTTTCAGCCAGTTTAGACATATGTTTTCTCTGACTCCCAGTCAGACTACCTTGTGCACTCATGAAGTGGACACTGGGGACAGTCTACCTGTGAAGAATAAGATCTGCAGGCAACCTGACCATGTCAGGGACTGTATAAGGACAGAAGTCCAAAAGATATTGTATTTGGGTGTGATTGAACCCTCAGTTAGCCCTTGGGCTAGTCCAGTAGTCCTGGTAACTAAACCTTACACCAAAGATGGCAAGAGAGAAATGAGGTTTTGTGTAGACTACAGGGGTCTCAATGCAGTCTAGGACTGATGCCCATCCCATCCCCAGGGCAGATGAGCTAATAGATACTTTGGCCTCAGCCACGTTTCTAAGCACATTTGACCTGACAGCTGGCTACTGGCAGATCAGACTAGCTGATGATGCAAAGCCAAAGACAGCATTTTCTACCCCTAGTGGGCACTATCAGTTTGTGGTAATACCTTTGGTTTGAAGAATGCACCTGCCACTTTCCAAAGGTTGGTGAATCAAGTCCTTACATGCCTGGAAGTCTTTAGTGCAGCATATCTAGATGATATTGCTGTCTTTAGCTCTACCTGGGAGGATCACCTGGTCCACCTGAGGAATGTTTTGGAGGCCCTGCAAAAAGCAGGCCTAACTATCAAGGCTACTAAGTGCCAGATAGGGCAGAGTCAGGTTGTGTACCTGGGCCACCTTGTAGGTGGAGGCCAGGTACAACCATTGTAGATCAATAGTGACACCCCTGAATGACTTAACTTCTAAAAAGATGCCCAAAAAGGTTCAGGGGACAGCTAGCTGTCAAAAGGCATTTGATGACCTGAAGCAGGCCATGTGCACTGCTCCCATTCTGCAGAGTCCTGACTACTCCAAAAAGTTCATTGTCCAAACAGATGCATCTGAATTGGGGGTAGGGGCTGTACTGTCACAATTGAATGATGAAGGTCAGGATCAGCCAGTAGCTTTCATAAGCAGAAGGCTGACCCCTAGAGAGAAACGTTGGTCAGCCATTGAGAGGGAGGCCTTTGCTGTGGTTTGGGCTCTTAACCCCTTTGCCGCGGCACAAATTTTGCCGCGGGGCTGGGGGGGTTCGGGGTGTTAGCGGCGCCGCCATGCTCGTGACGGAACCACTCCGTCATGAGCCACGGGCGCGCTGTGCTCATGACGGAGTGGTTCCGTCACGACTCCTCCCACTTGCATTGTTCGCCCGCACAGGCGGGGAATCAGTGCCACGCGGTCGGAGCGGCCGCCAATGGCCGCAGCATGACGGAACCACTCCGTTTGGACTGATACAGGGTGCCCACTATAACTAGTGGACAGCATATATCAGGCCAACTTCTCAAACAGTCAACATGTCTTACTACCCATACTACTCGTTCCACTACTCATTCCTCGAATGCGGTGAGACGTCTTTGTCCCAGGGTCAACATCCTTTGAAGTCTTCTAGTGGCTGACAGAAGTCCAGTTGCCACCTGCCTGCCTGTCGCTGAGTATCGGGGTCACGGGCCAATCCTTCCTGGTTTGATAATTCAACATCTGGGGGTCTCAGCTGCACTCCGACCACACTCATGGGTTCAGCGAACTCGGGTACAACTTTGTACACCGGGTCCTGGACCCTGGTGCTGCACAGCGGCGGTTGGTGATTCTGGGCTACCAACCTGTACCAGTAGGCTTCTCAGCTGTTGAGCCCCAGTGCTGTGAATAGGAGGCCAGTTCACTGATCCTTGGTATCTCTTGGCTTTGTCTGGGCTCTGGAGATGAGTTCTCCCGCAGCAGGACACAGGAGGCTATCCGCTTTGCTAGCACTAGGTTCAACAGGAGCAGTCCACACCGGTGCAGCCTCTCTTTGCTGGTTCCACAGTGCAGCACGGTAGTCCATTCTCGATCCTTCGTCAAGATGAGATCGGAGTTCGTGGTACCAGGGGTGCCCGACTTATGCTCAGAAAATAGCCTCAGAGCACGATGTGGTTGATAGCCAATGGGCTTTCAGGTTCCCTCCCACCTGATGACCAATCCCTGCAAAGTGTGACATTTGGGCATCTTATGATGCAAATTCTGCCCACTTCAAATATGGCAGGACCCCTCTTTCGACGTGTGGGGATTCCTAGTGTTTTGCCGTGAGCTGTGCTCTCAGGGCAGCACAATCTGCAAGTAAAAAGGACTACTTTTCAACCCTTCCTAAAAATACTTGCAGAATTTATAACTTTCCCAAAAATATTCCAGAACTGAGGTTAGGATAGGTGGGGCTACACATCCCTGGAAAAACAGTTTGGCAACTGGGTTTCCCTCGCCTGTCTTAAGTGCCAGCCTCTCTGCCTGAATAATGGAGCAGCCCCTCTCCCAAGTGTTACCCATTTGCCCTTCAAAATCGACTTCTCCTCTGAAGTTTGCGTTTTGGGACAACACCTGAGTGGCTTCCTGCAGGGCAGAGGTGACACCTAACAGAACAGGCCCCTATTGTTTCCTTTCCTGTGAGTCATTAGCGTGTCTCCTCAGGAACGCAGAATGCTGTTTGGCAACAACACTCGTTGTGCAACAAGAATGGGCACAGGGGAATAAAGGCAACAAAAGTGACAATTTTGCTAAAGTTGCACACTGTAACTTGTTACATTCATTTTGACCTGAGAATCAAGTCGGGCTCTTAATGTAACAAGTTGTTTGATACCTTGAATGATCCACTTTAGTCGTATGGACCAGCGTTAACACAGCAAAGGGGTAATTGTGTAACTCTGTACTCACCAATTGGACAACCAAGGTTTTTCAACAGTAAAAACAACAGTTCCGCAATTTTACCATCTGAACATGTAACATTACATGTCTGCCTGTGGAATATGTTGTACCATGAAAAAACAGTACTGCAATTCCTGGGGGGCCCTCTAACCTTATATTCCCTGGATACCTTGCGTACCATTAACTAGGGACTTACCTGTAAGTTAGTTTATCCAGTTGGGTATAAGCCACTCTGACATACTAGATTCAGAATAAGGGCACAGGCACTGAGGTCTGGTTGGCAGGCTTCACTGCACTCAGAGAAAAAAAAACCCAGTATCATCAGTCCAAATACTTGGGGGTGACCATAACAAAAGAGGCATTTCCCTATGTGGAATACCTCCAGATGAAAGGTGATAAGCATCTAACCCTTGTCCTGGTGGTTATCGTCATTCAAGTGGAAGAACCCAGAAAGGCCATATGCATTGGCGTGGCCAGGCCAAGATATGTGTTCCACTGTGAAGTCCACAACCTATAGGGAAATGGACCACCTCAATAACTTAAAGTTCTCTCCTCTCATCTGCATCAATGAGGTCTGTGGTTGTTTTGAACTCTGAAGTGAGTCCCAAACAGGTAGGGTCTCAGCTTCTTCAGGGACCAAACAACAGCAAAGGATTCCCTCTCAATGGCACTCTAACGCTGCTCTCTGGGGAGGAGTCACCTGCTAATGAAGGTAACTGGCTGATCCTGACCCTAATCATTCACTTGTGACAATACTGTCCCAATCCCATGTTTATGGGCATCGGTCTGGACAATAAATTCCTTACTGAATTCAGGTGCCTTCAGGACAGGTGCTGAGCATAGAGCTTCCTTTCGGTGTCAAACAATTTCTGACACTGCTCAGTCCAGATAACCATTCTGGGCTGTTTGTTGGAGCTAAGTTGGTTAGTGGTGCCACTATGGTACCATAACCCTTCACAAATCTCTTGTAGTATCCAGTCAGGCCAAGAAAGGCTCTGACATTGGTCTGGGTCTTAAGTGCTTCTCAGGCCAGAATTGTCTGGATCTTGGGCTGGAAAGGTTGTACTTGGCCTCCACCAACTTGGTGGCTCAAGTACACAACAGAGCCTTGCCCTATCTGGCACTTGCGTGCCTTGACAGTCAGGCCTGCCTGCTGAAGGGCATGAAGCACTTTCTTGAGGTAGACCAGGTGACCCTCCCACATGGAGCTAAATACATCTATATCATCAAGATAAGCTGCACTGAAACTATCCAGACCTTGGAGTACTCTATTCACCAACCTCTGGAAGGTGGCAGGTGCGTTTTTCCAGCCTAAGGCCATAACTTTGAACTGAAAGTGGCCTTTAGGTGTAGAAAAAAGCAGACCTCTCTTTAATTTCTAGGGCAAGAGCTATCTACCAATAACCTGATGTCAGATCAAAGGTACTCATATCTTTGGCTGCCCCCAACTTATCAATGAGCTCATCAGCTCTTGGTATGGCGTGGATAACAGTTTCAGTGACTACATTGAGGCCCATGTAGCCCACACAGAACTTAATCTCAGGCTTCCCAACTTAGGAGTTGGGCTTGGGCATCAGTATCACTGGTGTCATATAGTTCCCACTAATCGGTAGGATCTGCGCATTTGTTGGACAACATAAACTTTGGGTGAGGCACATAAACTCATTCCGGGCACCCACGCAGGATATGTTGGCCTAGAGACCCGCTAGCTCACAGTTCCACCATAAGCCCCCATAACCCTACCAGGAAGCAAATCGTTTCTGGCAACTACTGAACATAACAACCCTGACCCCTCAGGGATCGTGGTAACAGATCAGAACCTCTTGATCAGTCACTCGTGCTCTTTTGTTCTCAGAGAAATATATAGAGAGTTCACACTGGGATATTTTCAATATACTTATTAAACCAATGTTATTCTTGTATAGAATCTATGTGCCATGATAATCAGTAGACAGAACCAGAGGACAGTGTTTACAAGCACCAAAAGAGTCAGTAGTAGATACAGTTCTACCATGTTGCTAAAACAGTGTATATATGCAGGCATATAAACCAAGGTAGTAATCAGGCGTACTCCTACTAGGCGAACCCTACTGCATGCGTGCCTAGAGTGTGTGTAGGTAAAAAAAGCCAAGACACCTCCCAAGGCATGATCCAACCCCATTACCTGGGGGGATAGAATATAGGACCCGTTGGCTCACAATAGGGATACCCTTCACGGAGATGTCAGACCTCTGAATGGTGAAGTCTCAGCATGCAGGGATCTTCGGTGAGGGCTAAAGTGCCTCCTCTGCTAATCCTATGAGATGCTGATTATTTATAATAAAAAGCATCCTTGCTATGTACGTATAGATTAGTAATATTATGGATATGTAGATAGCCCTGCCGCCCCATGGGTGAAGATAAAACGATATTTGTACATTCATGTGCAAAGGCCTTGTACTTGGTGTTTGAGGCATTGTGATAATGTTAGGTGAAGCCAGATGTGTAAACAGAAATAGTTCCAGAGAAACAAATTCAACATTGTCATGTACACGAATATATGCAAAAGGTCACAGCAGCAATGTTATTGTGCAGAAGAGGACAATGTAAGAAATGTGTGGCTTCGCCACATATAGCTAACCCGGGCACATAACACTGAGCTGACCCATGGACTACTAGAAGGATTAAGCATACCCAACTCTAGCATCATAGCAGTCTCAGCTTTGATGCTGGCCTTGGCCTGGTCAGAAAACCTGTATATTTTGCTTTTGACAGGTAAGCTGTCACCAGTGTCCACATCATGGGTACACCATGACGTCAGACCTGGGGGTCAAGGTGAACACTAGCAAACTGCCTCAGTAACCAACCACAGTTCCTTTGTTGCTGTTCTGGTAAGGCAGAGGAGAGCACTACTCATTCCAGACTTCTATCCTGGGCATTGGAGGATAAGAGGTCAGGGAGAGGCTCACTCTCTTTCTCTCTCCCATCTGTCTCCATCAGCATGATGAGGTCTGCCCTGTCATGATGTAACTTGACCCTCTTAGCGTGGACTCCTTGGGTACCCAGGTCCACCATATAGGTGACATACCCTTTTTCCTATGATGGGGTATGGCCCAGTCCACTTGTCCTGTAGTGCTCTGGTTGACACAAGCTCCAAAAACACATCAACAGTCTTGGCTGGTATTCAACCATAGAGGACTTCTGGTCATACCAGTGCTTCACAAGCTCCTGGCTGGCCTCCAAATTCATTTTCACCTTTTTCATGTTCTCAGCCATCCTGGAGCGAAGGCCAAGCACACAGTTCACTGTGTCCAGCTTGAGTTCCTTGAGGGGTCTCTCCCAGCCGACTCTGCCCCAGCTTAGTGGACCCCTTACAGGGTGTCCAAAGAGTAGATCAAAGGGAACTGAAGCCAACCACTTTTTGGGGGACCTCCCTATAGGAAAATAGTAGGAATGAGAGAAGTATACCCCATCTTCTCCTGAGATTCTCTGCCTTTCAGGGTTTTGTTTAATCTTTCAACTAGACCATTTCCTTGGGAATGATAGGGAACTGTGAACTTATAAGTCCCACCGCACTCATTCCGCAAGGCTTTCAGATAGGCTGATATAAAACCCGTACCTCTCTGAGATCACCTTCTTAGGGAACCCAACCCTGGTGAAGATTCCAAGGAGGGCTCTAGCCACTGCAGGGGCAGTGACTGTCCACTGGGGACTAGCTTCAGGGTATCTGGTGGCATGATCCACTACCAGCAAGATACATCTATTACCTGAGGCTGTTGGTGGGTCTAGGGGACCAACAATGTCAATCTCTACTCTCAAAGGAGGGTGGGTGCACCACAGGTAGTGGTATCAGGGTAGCCTTTGGTTTCCTCCCTGCCTTGACACTAGCTTGGAAGGTGGGGCAGGAGCAACAAACCTCCTTGAGATTCTCAGACTTCACCCCCCCCCCCACCCAGGGGTGGGACACAAGTAAAATGGAACTCCTAGCCCACCATTTGCAGGTTGCAAGAGCAGCTTAATAGCTGGCCCAACTTTTCCATTCAAAGCAATCGCAAAGCCAGACTTTCCCCTGGTATATGCGTAAGTCATCCCATGGCAGACCTAGTGAAGTCAACGGCGGAGTGCAACATATCTCCTTGGGCAGAACATGTATTTTACTGGTTCTAGTAGTAAAATCAGTAAACTCATTTTTAATATGGAAAAGCTTGGTCGCTTAACTGGCGATTGCAGATATACATGCTGACTCTGGAACATTGCGATCAAAGTGGGTCATCCAAGATATCAAACAACTAATTATATTAATCCAGACTTTATTCTCATGTCACAATTAATGTAGCAAGTTGCAGTGTGCAACGTTTGCAAAGCTGCCACTTTGTTGCCTTCAGTCCCCTGTGCCCATACTGGTTGCACATGGGTACCTGTATCCGAGACAGCTTTCAGCCTTCCTGAGGAGACGTGCTAACTACTCTCAGGAAAGGATACAGTACGGCGTGCTCTGGAAGGTGGTGTCACCTCACTCCTACAGGAAGCCACACGGGTATTTGGCAAAAAGGCCAGCTTCAAAGACGAAGCCGTCTTTGAAGGGCAAATAGGAAACATTTCAGAAAGTGGCTTCCCTATTATGTAGGCAGACAAGCTGGCACTTGAGAGAGGGAAGGGGGAGACAGTTGCCAAACCAGTTTTCAAGGGGCGTATAGCCCCTTGGGTAGCCACACCTATGGGTTTGGCTAGGGAGCTTTGAATGCCCAGAGAAGGGTTCTGCCTAGTTAGGAGTGGGCAGAATGGTGAATCTTGTGATAGCCAGATGCCACACTACCCAGAAAGTGGTCATTAGTAGGGGCCTTTGAGCTGGTCTGTATGGACAATATGACCAGGATGTATTATATCAACAAGGGGGGTGAACAACATCTCTCTTTCTCTCAGGAGTCTTAAGACCTTTGGAGCTGGCTTACAGCCCACAACATATCTCTAAAAGCCGAGCACGTGTCAGGTGTGAACAACACCTTGACAACCACTCTCAGCAGACCCAGAGATAGTTGTCATGAGTGGGAGTTGAATCAGCTAGTGTTGGACAAGATCTTCTCACGCTGGGGCAAACCAGCATTGAATCTTGGACAGACAAGAATGCCATGTGACAGTTCTATTCCAGTCGATTTCCGTTCCCAGAGTCGGGGTGCCTTTTCAATGAGATGGTCTGGGATTTATGCATACGCTTCTACCCCTTCCCTCTCCTACCGAGGATCCTCACCAAGATGGAGATGGAGCACTGTTGCCTCATTCTAATAACTTCCAAATGGCCCAGGCAGCATTGGTTAAGAAAGCTCCTGCTGCTCTCAGGCTCCAATCCAATATACCTACCCCAGAGCCAAACCCTGTTGATGAGGAACAACAGCCAGATCCTGCAACTGCAACCAATCTCTCTCCAATTAAATGTATAGCTCCTAAATTCAATAAATTCTGAGATGTATATCTCCATCAAGACTGTAGAGACAGTTTGGCCAAGGCAGGAGCCGCATCAACAAATATGACATAGAGGTTGAAATGGAAAAGATTCTGCTTATGGTGTCAGCAATCTAACCTGCATCCCTTGGAAGTGTCACCTGAGCAGATCCTACCATACCTACTCTCCCTAGCCAGATCAGGATTGGTACATCCATCTGTAAATGTTCACCTGGCCACAATTTCAAGATACAGACGTTCCGCTCTTTCTCCTTCTCTCTGTTCAATAAGAATAGTCAAAAAATGTGTGAAGGGCTTGTTCAGAGCTTTACCTCCAGTAAGAGCTCCTCCCCAGAATAGAATCTCAACATAGTTCTCTCACAGCTCGTAAAGCCTCCATTTGAGCCCATTCACAAGGAACATCTGAAATTTCTCACGTAGCAGGTTGCTCTATTGTTGGCTTTCACATCTTCTAGAAGAGTCCGTGATATTCAGGCTTTTACAATTCAGGAACCATTCCTACACTTCACTGATGAGTATGTGCTTCTCAGAACAAATCCAAGGTTCATCCCCAAGGTTCCCTCTCCATGCCATCTCAATTAACCTATTATATGGCGCAGTTTCTTCCCCTATCCGGAATCTCCTGTGTAAAGGTCTCGCCACCTTTAGGACATTAAGCATTGTTTAAAAATGTATCTCCATTGCACCAAGCAATTCCCAAAGGCTGTTCAGCGCTCAGTTTCTTACGGACTCTCATAAAGGTACGGCAGCTACCATCGCAAGATGGATTTCTGCCACCATACAATTTTGTCAAAGCAAAGCGGGCAAGCCACTCTCAACAAGAGCAAAGGCACACTCAACAAGGGCAGTATCTACTTAGCTGCTCTGTTAGCAGGCATCCTGCTGGAGAAGATATGCTGTGCTGCAACGTAGAAGAGCACCCACACGTTCACGCAGCTCTACTGCCTAGAATTGGCACAGAAAAGTGATGGGGCTGTAGGACAGGCGGTTTTGCGTCATCTGTTCCAATGAGGTGAGCCTCTGTAACTGCACCTGATGTATGTTTTACTAATGTATATTATACCATTATATTCTGTTTGATTGTCCTCTCTTATACGGATTATTTTCACTGATATGAATGCATATAGATCTGCTTTTGTTTACATATAACTGCCTTGATCACAGGTGAGTCATCACCACAGGCCACAAGTACTCGTGGCCTGTGGAGTTGAGTCACCTGTGATCACGGCAGTTAGGCCGAAACGCGACAGGGTTGAATATTGCTTGCATACCGCCACTTTTATCTGTGAAATAAATGCTGCTGATTATCCGGAACTAGGCTTTGGCGCCTTTCTCTTGTTTTGGATTGTATCATTGGAATCTCCGTCCCTGTTTAGCCACGGCTGCCTTTCAGGGTTGGGGATCCCTCTGGATGGAGGTTGTTGTATGGATTGTTTGAAAAAGGCGGGCATGACCCGCTTGCTTCTGGATGGATCAACGGATTGCCCTGACATTTTCCATATCGGAGGTGAGAAAGGGAAAGAAGCGAGCCTCTCACCTCGTCTTGTTGAGATCCGGATTCCCAGCATTCATGATGTAATTTGTAGGCCTGGGCGGTAAATTCCGTTCCGTTCGCGGAATTTGGGTAATTCCGCGTTCCGCGGAGAACGCGAAATTGCCCAAAAATCTGCGTTCCGCGACTTCGCGTAATTTTTGCTTGTTCGCGGTCTCAATATGCGTGTTCGCGAGATATTTCACCCCGAGCACGCAAACAGCGATCGCGAACAGGAAAAAAGTATCGCGAACAAGCAATTCCGCGTGTCCGTGGAATTTCTGCGTGTTCGCGGAGATTTTTTACCGTTTCGCGGAGATTTGCGTACCGCGATTACGCAAATTCCGCCCACCCCTAGTAATTTGTCTGCAGCAGCAATGTGATGTATTTGCTTCATGAGACCTTTCAAATGGAACGTTCTATCCCCGTGCAAATCATTTAATTTGGCACTGCAGTAAGAGATGCTATGCAGCAATATTTATTTTAATCTGCAGTTGCAGAGTATTATGGAACATGTAGTATTCACTACTGAGCACATGATAGTGAATTTTAAAAGTATTGTGGCCTGTGGAGTTGTCCCACCTGTGATCAAGGCAGTTAGACCGAAACACATGAGGGTTGAATTGCTTGCATGCAGCCACTTTTATCTGTGAATGCTGCTGTTTATCTGAAGTAGGGAACTAGGCTTTGATTGATATATATATATATATATATTATCTACTGGCAGTCGCCAGTAGATAGTTATAGTTAGGACCGTGTTTCCATAGGAAATCCGCAACATTCTATTTGGAATAACTTTGGCGCCTGTCGACGAATCCTCGCGAAATTTTCAAAACTAATGGGGCGCTACGCTCCGCTCCTACCCTGAAAGTCTCGGGGGGATTCGTCAAGCGGGGGCTGAGAAAAAAGGGGGGTCCCAAAACGCGTTTTCCCCATGCATTTTCCCATAGGACCTTTAGTCCGAGCTACAGCCCGAACGGCTGAACAGAATTACTTGAAATTTGGCAGAGAGGTAGTCCTCAGGTCAAGGATGTGCCTTTTGTAGGTCTGGTGTAAATCTGTTCAGTAGGTCCAGAGAAAATAGCATTTAAATCAATATATATATCTGTAAGCGCGCTCCGTGCGCTTACCGTAAGCTTACCGTACGCGTACGGTGCCGTGCGCGAGCTCAATTCTGATTGGTGGTTACATGACTGTAAACATTCGAATCGGTCGAAATCAGGAAGTGTCGGCCGCCATTTTCTGTCTCTCGCACTGAGAAACAAAGGTGGGGAACGTGAAAAGGGGGCAACGAAGAGAGTTGCAGACCCCCTAGTGTTTGTCAGGGGGTCCAAGAAGGACCCAAAAGTACGAAAAATACATTTAATAATTTTTAAAAAAAATCGCGGAGTGCGCGTACGGTAAGCTTACCGTACGCGCACGGCAAAAAAAAATAAAAAAAAATAAAGAAGTAACAATCACATTTATTAAATAAATTAAAGGACCCACAAGGGAGAAAAAAACAAATGTTACTGTGTAAAAAAAGGCGAAGCGCGCACGGCATGGACTGCGTAACGTGCACCGAGCGCCCACAGCGCAGCGCAGAGCAGGGTGTGCGCATAGTGAAAAACCAGAAAAAAAAATAAAAAATAAATACATAACTTAGCATTTAAAAAACCGTACAAATTCACTGAAAAAACCATAGGTTTCACACACGTTATAGTTAGGAATTATCATTTAAAAAACCTTGCAAATTCACTTAAAAAACCATAGGTTTCACACATGTTATAGTTAGCTGTACATTTCACTCGTAAAAAACCAATGAAATTCCACGTTATAGTTAGATCAGGTAACTATAACTTGCGCGACCGCAATCCACAATGTGTAATTTCAGATGTCAACATTGATGTCATGAGTGATGTCACTGACCATGTCATGAGTGATGTAATATGTGACGTCATCAGCAAGTTTATTGTGGGCGCGCAAGTTATAGTTACCTGATCTAACTATAACGTGGAATTTCATTAGTTTTTTACGAGTGAAATGTACAGCTAACTATAACATGTGTGAAACCTATGGTTTTTTAAGTGAATTTATATATATATATATATATATATATATATATATATATATATATATATAAAACCTACTGGTGGTCGCCAGTAGGTAGTTATAGTTAGGCCCTATTATCCATAGGAAATCCGCAACATTCTATTTAGAATAACTTTGGCGCCGGTTGACGAATCTTCGCGAAAGTTTCAAAACTTGTGGCCCGCTCCGGTCCGCTCCTATCCTGAAAGTCTCAGGGTGATTTGTCAAGCGGGAGCCGAGAAAAAAGGGGGGTCCCAAAACGTGTTTTCCCCATGCAATTTTCCATAGGGACCTTTAGTCGCAGCTACAGCCCGAACTGCTGAACGGAATTACACCAAATTTGGCAGAAAGGTAGACCTTGGTTCAGAGTCGTGCCTTTTGCTTAAATGGTGTAAATCCGTTCAGTAGTTCCTGAGAAAATCAAAAGTAAAATCACATATATATCTGGGCGAAGCCTAACCACACATCTCATCGTGAGATCTGATTGGCTGTCAGCACTTCATCCAAGAAGTGTTGACAGCCATCTTGGGACCAATATACATGATAGCACCTCATTAAAAAGCATTGCAGTTAATAGAAGGTTTTAAGACTTTAGTTACATTTTAAATCATTTGTTGATGGTACCATACTCATTTTGGAATTGTGGTTTGTTCTAAGGTGATTTTACCATGTGAAAAAGCCTTCTGCTGGGATATCATGAATCATGTTTGAGAGAAAACTATTTTTTCATGCTTTTCCCACTGAGGTTTGGAAGGTGATCTATAAGCTAAACTGAGAGCATATTTTCTGTAAATTCACATTATCTTTCTCAGTCATGTGAGAATGAAGTCTGACATTCTCAGTAAAACATGTACATCCAACAAGGGCAGAGACTGTCAGTTGATTCCTTTGTGTTCTACTGCAGCTTCCCAGAGTGTTCCAAAGAACAACTAGAGCGCTAACAGTCCTACTTATGACAAACGTATGGCACACCTTAAGCCATCTTGATTGGAATAAAGTGGTAACTCTTAAAACATTTAATTTTGCCATAGAAAGTATGATTAGTGCTGCTGAAAGAAAGATTAGGGCACATTTTGAGTGACTTCTCAAATCCTCTTCTATTTTATTAAAAAATTCTAACATGCAGACTGACACATGCACTTTCAATACCAGCAGCAGACTTCCCTGGTGAGCAGTAGCTTTACTACAGTGATCTAATGAGCAACTAGAGTGCTAACATTCTGACTTTATGGCAAATGTGTGACACATCTGAATACCTTCTTGATGGAATCAAAGTAAAAAACTGAAAGTATTCCTACTGAGGAGACTGTAGTAAATGAGGAAATTAGGAAACGTCATAACAAATAAGTCTCACACGATGGCCACCAGAGACAAAAGAGCCCAAATGTAGCACAAATATCACCCAGATGTAGCCCAAGTATAGCCCAATGAGAGAATGCCCCAGAGTGTTCTAAAGAACAACTAGAGTGCTAACAGTCTTACTTATGACAAAAGTATGGCACACCTGAAGCCATCTTGATTGGAATAAAGTGGTAACACTTAAAACATTTAATTTGCAAAGGAACAAAATGAGGGGGTTCATTTTGCCATAGAAATTATAATTAGTGCTGCAGAAAGAAAAATTAGGGCACATTTTGACTTCTCAAATCCTCTTCTATTTCATAAAAAAATTCTGACATGCAGACTGAAACATGCACTTTGAATACCAGCAGCAGACATCCCTGGTGAGCAGTAGCTTTACTACAGTGATCTAATGAGCAACTAGAGTGCTACCATTCAGAATTTATGGCAAATGCGTGACACATCCGAATGCCTTCTTGATGGAACCAAAGTAAACAAGCATTGAAAATGCAATAGGTCTCGCCCGCGTTTAAGTTAAAGCAATTCTGTGTGTAATTAGGTGGTTTTTTAGCTTTGCTTTTATTAGTGTTTTTCAAACTTTCATGTACATAACATGCATATGCATGCATATATGTATATGTATGCATGCATTTATATTTGTATTTATATAGATATGCAGATTATATATATGTATGTATATATATAAACATACATAAATGCATATGCATATATGTGCATATATATATGTGCATATGTGTGCATGTAGAGAGAGGTAGAGAGGTAGAGGTAGAGAGGTAGAGGTAGAGAGGTAGAGAGTAGTAGAGAGAGAGGTAGAGAGAGGTAGAGAGGTAGAGAGTAGAGGATGAGTAATAGAGAGTAGAGAGTAGAGAGTGAGTAGTAGAGAGTAGTAGAGAGTAGTAGAGAGTAGCAGAGAGTGAGTAGTAGAGAGTAGTAGAGAGTGAGTAGTAGAGAGTAGTAGAGAGTGAGTAGTAGAGAGTAGTAGAGAGAGAGTAGTAGAGAGTGAGTAGTAGAGAGTGAGTAGTGGAGAGAGTAGTAGAGAGTAGTAGAGAGCGAGTAGTGGAGAGTGAGTAGTGGAGAGTGAGTAGTAGAGAGTGAGTAGCAGAGAGTAGTAGAGAGTGAGTAGTAGAGAGTAGTAGAGAGTGAGTAGTAGAGAGTGAGTAGTAGAGAGTGAGTAGTAGAGAGTGAGTAGCAGAGAGAGAGTAGTAGAGAGTGAGTAGTAGAGAGTAGTAGAGAGTGAGTAGTAGAGAGTGAGTAGTAGAGTGAGTAGTAGAGTGAGTAGTAGAGTGAGTAGTAGAGAGTAGTAGAGAGAGAGTAGGAGAGAGAGTAGTAGAGAGTGAGTAGTAGAGAGAGAGTAGTAGGGAGTAGTAGAGTAGTAGAGAGTGAGTAGTAGAGAGTAGTGGAGTAGTAGAGAGTGAGTAGTAGAGAGTGAGTAGTAGATTGAGTAGTGGAGAGTAGTAGAGAGCGAGTAGTGGAGAGTGAGTAGTGGAGAGTGAGTAGTGGAGAGTGAGTAGTGGAGAGTGAGTAGTAGAGAGAGTAGTAGAGAGTAGTAGAGTGAGTAGTAGAGAGTGAGTAGTAGAGAGTGAGTAGTAGAGAGAGAGTAGTAGAGTAGTAGAGAGTGAGTGGTAGAGAGTAGTAGAGTGAGTAGTAGAGAGTGAGTAGTAGAGAGAGTGGTAGAGTAGTATAGAGTGAGTTGTAGAGAGTAGTAGAGAGGAGTAGAGTGAGTAGTAGAGAGTAGTAGAGAGTGAATAGTAGAGAGTAGTAGAGACTGAGTAGTAGAGAGTGAGTAGCAGAGAGAGAGTAGTAGAGAGTGAGTAGTAGAGAGTGAGTAGTAGAGAGTAGTAGAGAGTAGTAGAGAGTGAGTAGTAGAGAGTGAGTAGTAGAGAGTGAGAGTAGTAGGGAGTAATAGAGTAGTAGAGAGTGAGTAGTAGAGAGTGAGTAGTAGAGAATTGTGGAGTAGTAGAGAGTGAGTAGTAGAGAGTGAGTAGTAGAGAGTGAGTAGAAAGAGAGTAGTAGAGAGTAGTAGAGAGTGAGTAGTAGAGAGTAAGTAGTAGATAGTAAGTAGTAGAGAGTGAGTAGTAGAGAGTAGTGGAGTAGTAGAAAGTGAGTAGTAGAGAATGAGTAGTAGATTGAGTAGTAGAGAGTAGTAGAGAGCAAGTAGTAGAGAGTGAGTAGTAGAGAGTGAATAGTAGAGAGTGAGTAGTAGAGAGTGAGTAGTAGAGAGTGAGTAGTATAGAGAGTCGTAGAGAGTAGTAGAGAGTGAGTAGTAGACAGTAGTAGAGTAGTAGAGAGTGAGTGGTAGAGGGAGAGTAGTAGGGAGTAGTGAGTAGTAAAGAGTAGTGCAGTAGTAGAGAGTCAGTAGTAGAGTGACTAGTAGAGAATAGTAGAGAGCGAGTAGTAGAGAGTGAGTAGTGGAGAGTGAATAGTAGACAGTGAGTAGTAGAAAGTGAGTAGTAGAGTAGTAGAGAGTGAGCAGTAGAGAGTGAGTAGTAGAGAGTGAGTAGTAGAGAGAGAGTAGTAGAGTGAGTAGTAGAGAGTGAGTGATAGAGAATAGTAGAGAGTAGTAGAGTGAGTAGTAGAGAGTAGCAGAGAGTGAGTAGTAGAGAGAGTAGTAGAGAGTAGTAGAGAGTGAGTAGTAGAGAGAGTAGTAGAGAGTAGTAGAGTAATAGAGAGTGAGTAGTAGAGAGTGAGTAGTAGAGACTGAGTAGTAGAGAGAGAGTAGTAGAGAGTGAGTAGTAGAGAGTGAGTAGTAGAGAGTGAGTAGTAGAGTGAGTAGTAGAGAGTGAGTGGTAGAGAGTAGTAGAGTGAGTAGCAGAGAGTAGTAGAGAGTGTGTAGTAGAGAGTGAGTAGTAGAAAGCAGTAGAGAGTAGTAGAGAGTGAGTAGTAGAGAGTAGTAGCGAGTGAGTAGTAGAGAGTGAGTAGGTTAATTTAAAAGGAACACAATGAGGGGGTTCATTTTGCCATAGAAAGTATGATTAGTGCTGCAGAAAGAAAGATTAGGGCAGCGGTTCCTAAACTCTTGACTCCTGAGGACCCCCACTGAATCATTACTGGAGGCCGGGGACCCCCAAGCAATTTTTACAAATTAAATTAAAAAAAATTAAAACAGTAATTCGCAAAAAATACACAAACAAGTACACACCAAACAAATACTTGCATTACTAAAGCTTTTATTATTTTATCTTGAAAAATATGCAAAAATAAAAACATTTTAATGGGAAGGATGGTGCTGCATCTAGGCAACTAACTTTTCAATGTTTGGTTTTATTTCGGAAAGTTGAATCCTCAGGTCAGATTCTACATTTTGCAATCGATTTCTGTTCTTATTTTTAAGGTATATATGTTTTGAGAAAGCCTTCTCACATAAATATGTGATGGGGAAAGGAAGTAAAACCTTAAGTGCCTTGTTTGATAATTCAGGATAATCAGTTCGTACTTGTAGCCAAGCATTTGTCAGACTCAGAGACTTTTTCTTGAATTGAAGTTAAAGTGCACTATCTGTAGAGATTTCAATCAAACCGTTTTCTTCAGATGCTGTCAGCCCCATTAAATTGTCAATATCTACATTAAAAGGATCTTTAATCCAGTTTTTGCTTTCATCGGGAAGTGGAAAGTGCTGACTCAAACTACACCGCATATCTTGGAGATGCTGGATAAAAATTTCTAAGACTTTGTTCGATAATTCATCATCAGCAGATTCCAAGAATGTCTTCAGGTTCTGAAAATAATCAAAATTTCTTTATGTTAAGTGACGAGCCCATAAGTCTAACTTTTTTATCATTGCCTCAATCTTGTCTTCAACATTAAAAATTGTGATACCTACTCCTTGCATACTCAAATTGAGTGCATTTAAATGGGTGAAGATGTCTGCCATATATGCCAGCATAGCTAACCGAGTATGGTCATGTAAGCGCTCACCAAGTGCAAATGGAGATTCCAGTTCAGTGACGAAAACTCTGATTTCATCTCTTAATTCAAAAAGGCGAGACAAAACGCTACCACGAGACAGCCATCGGACTTTCTGTATGCAACAAAAGCTGATGATGTTCACTATCCATGGACTGACAAAGCTGTTCAAAAAGCCTTGAATTTAGTGACCTAGCTTTGATAAAATTTACAATTTTGACTGACTCATTCAAAACCTTTTTTAATTCCTCTGGTATCTTCTTAGTGGCTAATGCTTCTCGATGAATGCAACAATGATGCCATACAACTGAAGGGTTAATTTCCCTTATTCGTGCTACAAGTCCAGTTAGTCTCCCAGACATGGCACGTGCCCTATCGGTGCTGATTCCTATGCATTTGGACCACTGAATTCCATTTGATGTCAGAAAGTCATTGAAACTGCTGAAAACCTCTTCAGCAGTGGTATGTATCAAATAGCGGCAGAACAGTACATCTTCACAAATGTTCCCCTCAAAATTGTATCTAACGTAACACAGGAGATGAGATTTATTTGCTATGTCTGTACTTTCATCTACTTGTAGGCTATAATGCAGACTTTTACAAATTCTTTCGATCAACTGTTCCTTCATGTTGTCTGAAATTTTGTCAATTCGCTTTTTTACAGTGTTGTTAGATAATGGCACCAAATTTAAATCTTTTGCTGCTTTTTCTCCAACCATTGCTGTCACCATTGCTTTAGGAGCAGGTACTATTAGTTCTTCAGCAATTGTATGTGGTTTTCCAGCTTTTGCTATGAGCATGGACACTTCATATGAAGCTTGCAGAGCATTTTCATTAACAGATCCTATTGCAGTTCTCTTAATTATTTTTCGACTTTTTAGGAGCTCTTGCTCTATATTCTTGAAGAATTCTATGGATTTAGTCGCATGCTCTTTATGCTTAGTTTCCAAGTGTCTTTGTAATTTTGAAGGTTTCATGGCCTCATTTGACAAAATTTTATAGCATTGCACGCATTGTGGTTGCTGTTCATGTTCTGAACTTGAACATGTGAAACCCAATGATAAATATCCACCATCGTACTTGCGAAATTTCCTTTTCTTTCCACTTAACTCCCTTTGTTTTGAGCATGATGGCCCATCATTGATGTCTTCAGTGGATTTTCGCTTAAGGTTAAGCCAGCGATCCATTGTCGTTATGTTTTTTAGGATACCCACAGCTGACAAGTCTATTGAATCACATTCGGTTATGTGGAATAATTTTCTAGCAAAGCTATTTGGTAAAGCACGTATTTAGACCTTCACTACTTTACCTACTACAGGCTGCCCTCGTCAGATGTTTCCAGACTACATATGCTTTGACGTTGAGAGATGAAGCAGCACCTGAAAGAAGATTTTAACACTGTATGAGCACTGCTTTCAAGAAAAAGACAGAGGACACTAGCAAATCATATGCATGGATATGGCAATTTTATGTACTGCGGGTTCAAGATAATTCCATTTGCTCAGTTTAATTAAACATAGCTCATTCACTGTGGAAGCGGTCCATTGTTGATTGCACAGAGAGGTTTGCACGATAGTATGGGAAAACATGAGCAGGGTTGGAGTTAAGCGAGAACACATCAGAAAGTCATTTTGTCAGCTACACCACTGGCCGTAAATGTGTTGAGATTAAATTCAAACCAGGATGTCACAGACGTTTCCTATGTGGCTTGCTGGCAGCCATGGCACATGGAATGAGCAGCTGATGTGACACCGAGAATAGTTAAATTAAAAAATACAAATACATGCCAACATTTTAGAAGAGGAAAGTGGGTTATTTAAAAAAAATATATATATACTTGGGAGAAAGCATTTCCTCCATTTACATCCATTGAAGAAGAGGCAATGTCAGGCGGGAGACAGCCTGAATCAGGTCTATTGGAATGTATGACTGAAGTGGTGTATTTAGCAGTACAAGGCTTCTGCTCTCAGCCATACCAAACACAAGGAGATGATGGACGGAGTGCTGAAACTTTTTGGACACTCCACCCACCCCCCCCCAGTCACAGATCTAGGTTGAATCCATCATCGTTCTTTAGCTCACTTCGTCACCCCAGTTTGGACCCATTTGCATATGACTGGGTCCAAACTGGAATGGCATGGTGAGCAAAAATACGATGGATTTAGGCTCAGATCTCTGTACTAGGGTGAATGTATGACATTGTTCTGCATTCTGTCCATCGATTGTTGTTTTGCGCTGTTCTCTTTCACTTCCATGAGGCTGATAACATAAATAAAAAGGAAACACTTTTTAAATGCGTGCATACGCTTTTAGCATATGCATATTTCATCAAGGCAGGGCGTGTGTCCTGCGGGGGGAAAGTACTCAGTGTATGATGTGACATTGTGATGACAATCACGCTGCACCTGCTTCGGGTAAATACAGTTTTCAGAATGAGGATTATCATTACATCATTACACGCATTGATTGCATAATGTGCCATGAAGAAACCATTTTAAAATAAACCATTTTAAAATCAATGCAATAATTTGGACTACACTTGCAGCCACACTTTTCATGAAACCAACCCTGACGGTGGGAATAAACCATAATGTCACTGCCACTAGCACACAAGCTGATCACTTGTTACACACAAGAAGAATTATAGAAAAGCTGCTGCTAAATCATAACTGCCAAGTTTTCAGATTCCTATGTGTGACATTGTCATAAATACAGTGTAATTATGAGTGACATTTCAGCGACTATGAGTGACACTTGCTCACAAGCAAAATAAAGCAACATAAATATCAGAAATTACACCAATTTGAGCAACAAGACAGGCTAAGTTAACTGCTTCAAAGCATAAGAAACAATTGTTAAACAACTCATTTATCAGTCCACATTAATTGCCAAGTTTTTTCTGTTACCTTTTACTTTTCCAGCCAGAATAGCGTTTTAACCAAATGCATATTACATTTTCGTGCTAGCAGCTAGTCATTTCACTTGTAACACTAAAACACTGAGCTGCCCTGCGCCTGCAGATTTACTGTGTTTAAAATATTCAGATCATGATAATATCACTCTTAACATTCTACAAAAGGAGTGCACGAATATGCCAACAACATTAAAGTAAACAGACTTTGAGAGCAGCAGCATAATAGCAGTCTGTACACATTGCACAGATACTGACTGCGGAGCAAGCAGACAAGTCATAAAGCGCAAATAGGTACAACTTAAGTATAGGCATAATTTTGGTCAAATTATCAGATCTGCAATGTGTGCGGTGCTCTCCGGGCTGTGACAAGTAACATGAGAGCGGACTGAGAGGGGCATCTGAGGAAAGAGAGTAACCCCGGTCCCACGGCGTCCTAATTCCCCTGGCCCATGCTTATATACCTGTAGGCCAGGGCACAGACCAGGAAATGTAAACACTTGGGGCCCAGCATACATCAGGTCACTCAGCGCTGTTGTTAATCTCAGGAGTCTGTTTCTGTTCCCCCTACATTTAATACCAGCAAACCACCGCCCTACTCACTGGGACCTTTGAGGTACGCCTGAGGGCCCCGTGAATCAAAGCCACTTCGGAAGTTCCAGGCCCTTTTAAAAGTACTCCAGTATTGCAGAATCTGTGTCGGACACTTCATCTGGTTCTGATTTAGGGGCGTGCGCTCACTACATCTATCTGTGCTCTCCACCCGGCCTTTTCACATTTGGCTTATAGCCACCACCTTACTCCACAGAGTCTCGGTTGTGGTTCCATGGCCCTGACAGCTGTGGGGAGCCCATCGTTTTACAGCGCCTGTCTGAATGTTAAGAACGAATGGATTGCATGAGAAATCTGCCACATTTAGTCAGTTCTCGTTTGTCATCCGAGTCTTCAGACCGCAGTATTTTCATAGGCTCATTATGAGAACAAAGTTTAAAAAGCAACTGCGCCTGCCTATTTTCACTTTTTTGTGTGACATAGCCCCAACTCTCAAATTCAGATGACTGCCAGTTGCTTCACTCCTCACCCACTAAACAAACCCACTACTTACTACTCAAATAAAATAAATAAACACGGCGTCCTAATTCCCCTGGCCCACGCTTGTAAAGCTGTAAAATTAAATAAATAAACACGGCGCCCTAATTCCCCTGGCCCACACTTGTAAAGCTGTGAAATTAAATAAATAAACACGGCGTCCTAATTCCCCTGGCCTTGCCACGCTTGTATACCTGTAAAATGTAAATTAATTAAATCAACACTCACTTGCTCCTCGAGTGAAGTGCCGTCCTGCTGGTCCGAGGTGCCGGAATGCTGGCGTTTAGCCTTGAAACGAGAGGCACAGCACTACTCCGTATGCAGGGCAGAAAGCGGACATTGGGCGGTAAAATGCTCCTGGGCTGGCGGCAAACGCGAGTGAACACGCACTGCCATGCGTGCGTGCGCGACTATCAAATAATAAGCCAATCACCCTTCAGCTTCCACCCTAAAGCTGAAATGGTGATTGGCACGATTTTGTTGTGGTCCCGCCGCGCTGTCATTCAGGGCTTGTAGCGCAGGGGCGCTTCAATATTTAAATATGACGGAAGGCACTCCAGTCGGGCGGGTCCGCGGACCACAGTTTGGGAAATGCTGGATTATGGCACATTTTGAGTGACTTCTCAAATCCTCTTCTATTTCATTAAAAAGTTCTGACATGCAGACTGAAACGTGCACTTTCAATACCAGCAGCAGACTTCCCTGGTGAGCAGTAGCTTTACTACAGTGATCTAATAAGCAACTAGAATGCTAACATTCCGAATTTATGGCAAATGTGTTAAACATCTGAATGACTTCTTGATGGAATCAAAGTAAAAAAACTGAAAGTATTTCCTACTGAGGAGACTGTAGTAAATGAGGAAATTAGGAAACTTCATAACAAATAAGTCTCCAAAGATGGCCACCCGAGACAAAAGAGCCCAAATGTAGCACAAATATCACCCAGATGTAGCCCAAGTATAGCCCAATGAGAGAATTCCCCAAAGTGTTCTAAAGAACAAATAGAGCGCTAACAGTCTTACTTATGACAAAAGTATGGCACACCTTAAGCCATCTTGATTGGAATAAAGTGGTAACACTTAAAACATTTAATTTGCAAAGGAACAAAATGAGGGGGTTCATTTTGCCATAGAAATTATGATTAGTGCTGCGGAAAGAAAAATTAGGGCACATTTTGACTTCTCAAATCCTCTTCTATTTCATTAAAAAATTCTGACATGCAGACTGAAACATGCACTTTGAATACCAGCAGCAGACTTCCCTGGTGAGCAGTAGCTTTACTACAGTGATCTAATGAGCAACTAGAGTGCTACCATTCAGAATTTATGGCAAATGTGTGACACATCTGAATGCCTTCTTGATGGAACCAAAGTAAACAAGCATTGAAAATGCAATAGGTCTTGCCCTCGTTTAAATTAAAGCAATTCTGTTTGTAATTAGGTGGCTTTCTAGCTTTGCTTGTATTAGTGTTTTTCAAACTTTCATGTACATAACATGCATATGTATGCATATATGTATATTACAAAAGAGTGTCCCACCATTAAAAGCGCACTCCAGAAGACAGCCGAATTCCACTCATTTTCAGTAGACTTCTTTATTTAAAAAACCGGCAACCAGCAGCCTTCACAATTAAAGCCCTTCGTGTTTCGGAATCACTTATTCCTTGATCACGGGCAGTTGCATGTAAATGAGGCAGAATGTGCAATGTCCGAGACAAACTGTTTTTAAATCCTCGAGTGGCCAGCCCTCCAGTGGGCGTGTTTTCACAAAAAGCATTCTGGTACTCGTGGTACATTAGCACAATAATTACTCCCTTCAGTGGGTTCTGCCACCATAACATTATTAATTTAGCACATTTAAAAGCTCTCCAGTGAGCTACAGGCTGTGAACTCCGGTTAAATTAAATTGTACTGTTCCTTCCGCTGTTCTGCAATGAAGTCCAGTCTTCACACAGCAGACCTTTACTTCAGTGATGGCGGTGCAGCTTTCCCGACCGGGACTGGCCGGTTACATATTACAAAAGACTGTCCCACCATTAAAAGCACACTCCAGAAGACAGTCGAATTCCACTCATTTTCAGTAGACTTCTTTATTTTAAAAACCAGCAAGCAGCAGCCTTCACAATTAAAGACCTACGCAGCGGCGTCACTATGAGGGTGCGGGGGGTGCGGACCGCACCGGGTGACACCCTCACATGGGGTGACACCAACAGGACCGGTGTGTGCAGAGCAACCTAACCTTTCAGGAGGAGGAGGTGCCTGTGCGCAGTGCGCACTGTCTCCTCCTCCGCCGTGTCTGTGCGCCTCTCTAGGCTCGAGTGCAGGCGTCATTCCCGCATGCGCATTAGGCCCTAAAAGTGCGTGTGACTGGCCTGCAGCAGCAGCACGAGTGATGAGGATCCGAGGCACTTCTTGACCACCGGTTTCTGGGCCGCCTGCCAACGTAGCCCTCCCGTCTGCCACCAACACAGCAGGTGAGTCTCTCCCGCATCAATTGATTAATCATCGTGGGTGGTCAAGCGGTTATGCTGCCTGTGCTGTGCGAGTTGTGAGTGAGTGACATCTTGAGCAGGGCGCAGGGCGGAGGGCGGAGGCAGTGCGGAGCGAGGTTGCCTGCCTCTGATCACTGATCACAGAGTTGTGGGCCCATCTT
Organism: Triturus cristatus; assembly: GCF_964204655.1. Lineage (NCBI taxonomy): Eukaryota > Metazoa > Chordata > Amphibia > Caudata > Salamandridae > Triturus > Triturus cristatus. The sequence goes on from NC_140586.1 coordinate 90,264,536, forward strand.
TTGAGCTCTCGGGAGGCCTGCGAAGATGACTTTCAGGCACACCAGCTCTGTGTACATGCTGAGGCCTCTCGCCTGCTAGCCCGGTAGTTCTTATCTTACTGAAAACAGTGGCTGCAAGACGGGGTTCTCACTCTCTTTCCTCTCCTTTCTTTTATTTGCTTGCCTGTGAAATGGATCCAAAAAAGAAAATCACTGTTGCTGGGAAATCGATGACGTATTTTTCTGACATTTAATTCCAAATTGCAGCATCGGGAATAAAAGTTTAAAAATATGAAAAACAAATAACTACATAAAGTAAGACGGAGCGGTAGCAAACTGGCCAGATTGATTTTATTCACACCCAAACACCTTAGCGCCACTTTTACAGAGTTTGCCAGTGAAGCGCTATTTTTGTTGTCTTGGCTTTGTTTTCCCTGGGCTTGGAACTAGTGCACCAATCCTGGAGGTACTGCAATGTGAGGATTGAAAAACAAAATTTGTACTGCTGCTCTGCATCTAGGGATGATGTCTTTTTTTTTTATCATACTGCTTACGTTTTGTAAGGATATAAGCAATGGCCATTGAAATGGGTTCATTCAGGGCCATTTTGTTATGTCCTTAACTTTTCAGGCAAAAGCACTCACTGATTTCTGAACAGTGAGTGTAAAAGTGTTAAGGTAACCATGTTGTTCCTGCTTACATCTCACATGATTTGCAAAATTTTGCATTGCCTATGATTGTTTGCTTTTTCCAGGATGCTGTCACTTTTTTTCTTGTAGGCCACATATTGCTCTTGCCCAGTGCGTAATTTAAATTGAGCCGCATCCAGATATTTATAGCTGGCAACAATTGGGTTGTAGTTGAAGGCAGTCTGAGTTTTTCTCAGTGGGACAGTATGGTGTTCAGTGGGGGAGAGGATGTGGCACTATGGCCAGAGCTGCTGAATTTGGAACTGGGGAACCAGGTTCAGCCTTAATAACCAGTCCACCAGACCACTCTCCTGAGAGAGCACTATCTCATGCTAGACCTTAGAAGGCTTCGCAAGACATTAGAAGCCCCGGTGTCATAGCACCAGCAGGTGGACCCTAGCATGACAAGTGTAGGTTAACCTTCAAGGCTTGTCCACCACTATTCATACTGAAGTTCACCTCCAGTCGTGCGGGCAGGCCTATGAAGCACCACACCCTAGAACAACAGTGACCCTGTCACTGAGATTACAGGACCCTTGAGAAGGGCTATCTCTAGGGCGGTGCAACCGGTGTGACCGCACCAGGTGCTGACTTTAGGTGGAGGCATCATTTTTGCAAGTATATTATGGTTTTAAAAGAGCTTGCTGTCTCCTTCCTGGCCTTCAGCAATTTTCGGTAACAATAAAAATGTCATGATGACTCTGGTGATTAATGTTCTTCCTAGAGAGAGATCGGAATTTTGTCTAATGGAAGATTTGACTCATGGAAAGGTAGCTCAGAGGGTTAATGTACCTGCTGCAAAGAACATGTACCATGCAGATCACAAAGTGCACATACTGTAAATAGGCCAGTGGGCTACTGCTTTTGTCAGAGAGATCCTTTTGTTACTTGCAGTTTATAAGTAAAAATCCTAACATAGAACAGTGAGCTATTAACTGTCATCTACTCCGCAGCAACACAAGTCACATTTTTTATTAACTTTTGATACGTTTGAGCTACAAACAATTTATTAGTTTAAATGGTCAGATCATGCTGCAGATCTTGCATTATGAGGCAAATATGGCAGAGCCATTATTATTTAGAAAACATTTGCAAACTAGGATTTTTAGCCATTCATGTTTGAACTGCTGTTTTGGAAAAGGGAGAAGTGCTGATGACAGAAACTCCATGGCTCGGAGACAAATGGCTTGTGCTTCCACATTTTATCGTATTTGGGGACATTCTGTGATTAGAAGCATATCCCACTTTGTGAATACATTTTACTGTCAATAACTCCTTATAACCTTAAATAATCAGGTGTATCCTTTGGTTGATAAAACTGGGCAGTGAAACCAAACAAATACAAAAAATTGGGATGTTTGCGCATTCTGGTCACACCTCTGGCTCCGCCCACTGATCCAATCCTTGGGTTATTCCCGCCCTCTGATTCTCCGCCCACAGTTCCCCTACTTTTTTCCCCCCACTTCGACCACTGATATATCGTGTTGCTGGATAGTGGGAACACCACACCAGTACAAAGTACCACACCTATGATATTATAAATTCCAATAAACTGTTGACTAGCAGGTAGCCCACTGTACAACCTGATTAATGAGTCATTATCACACTGTTGTTAACAGGCACATTTTGTAAATATAGGACCTACATTTACAAACGTTACTAATGATTCTGTATGGTCCCGTTATTTGCCAACTGTGTCCACTGGCGGGCTCGGAGCGAAGGAGGTCCATGCGGTAAATCGTGAGGGGGTGACACCATGAGTTACCCGCACCGGGTGACACCAACCCTAGTGACGCCACTGGCCCTACGCGTTTCGGAATCACTTATTCCTTGATCACGGGCGTGTTTTCACAAAAAGCATTCTGGTACTCATGGTACATTAGCACAATAATTACTCCCTTCAGTGGGTTCTGCTAATGTACCACGAGTACCAGAGTGCTTTTTGTGAAGACACGCCCACTGGAGGGCTGGCCACTGGAGGATTTAAAAACAGTTTGTCTCGGACATTGTACATTCTGCCTCATTTGCATGCAACTGCCCGTGATCAAGGAATAAGTGATTCCGAAAAGCGTAGGGCTTTATTTGTGAAGGCTGCTGCTTGCCGGTTTTTTAAATAAAGAAGTCTACTGAAAATGAGTGGAATTCGACTGTATTCTGGAGTGCGCTTTTAATGGTGGGACACTCTTTTGTAGCATATATGTATATGTATATGTATGCATGCATTTATATTTGTATTTATATAGATATACAGATTATATATATGTTTATATATGTATGTATATATATATATATATACACATACATATATAAATGCATATGCATTTATATGCATATATATATGTGCATATGTGTGCGTGTAGAGAGAGGTAGAGAGGTAGAGGTAGAGAGGTAGAGAGGTAGAGAGGTAGAGAGTAGTAGAGAAAGAGGTAGAGAGAGGTAGAGAGTAGAGAGTGAGTAATAGAGAGTAGAGAGTGAGTAGTAGAGAGTGAGTAGTAGAGAGTAGTAGAGAGAGTAGCAGAGAGTGAGTAGTAGAGAGTAGTAGAGAGTGAGTAGTAGAGAGTGAGTAGTAGAGAGTAGTAGAGAGTGAGTAGTAGAGAGTAGTAGAGAGTGAGTAGTAGAGAAAAAGTAATAGAGAGTAGTAGAGAGTAGTAGAGTGAGTAGTAGAGTGAGTAGTAGAGATTAGTAGAGAGTGAGTAGTAGAGAGTGAGTAGTAGAGTGAGTTGTAGACTCTGAGTAGTAGAGAGTAGTAGAGAGAGAATAGTAGAGATTGAGTAGTAGAGAGTAGTAGAGAGTGAGTAGTAGAGAGTAGTAGAGAGTAGTAGAGAGTGAGTAGTAGAAAGTAGTAGAGAGTAAGTAGTAGAGCGAGAGTAGTAGAGAGTGAGTAGTAGCAACTGAGTAGTAGAGAGAGAGTAGTAGAGTAGTAGAGAGTGAGTAGTAGAGAGTGAGTAGTAGAGAGTAGTGGAGTAGTAGAGAGTGAGTAATAGAGAGTAGTAGAGAGTGAGTAGTAGAGTGAGTACTAGAGAGTAGTAGAAAGCAAGTAGTAGAGAGTGAGTAGTAGAGAGAGTAGTATAGAGTGAGAAGTAGAGAGAGTAAGAGAGTGTAGTAGAGTAGTAGCGAGTGAGTAGTAGAGTGAGTAGTAGAGAGTAGTTGGGAGCGAGTAGTAGAGAGTGAGTAGTGGAGAGTGAGCAGTACAGAGTAGTAAAGAGTGAGTAGTAGAGAGTAGTAGAGAGTGAGTAGTAGAGAGTGAGTAGTAGAGAGAGAGTAGTAGAGAGTAGTAGAGTGAATGGTAGTAGTAGAGAGTAGTAGAGTGAGTAGTAGAGAATAGTAGAGAGTGAGTAGTAAAGAGAGTAGTATAGAGTAGTAGAGTAGTAGAGAGTGAGTAGTAGAGAGTAGTAGACAGCGAGAAGTAGAGAGTGAGTAGTGGAGAGTGAGTAGTAGAGAGTGAGTAGAGAGTGAGTAGTAGAGAGAGTAGTAGAGAGAGATTAGTAGAGAGAGAGTAGTAGAGAGTAGTAGAGTGAGTAGTAGAGAGAGAGTATTAGAGAGTGAGTAGTAGATTAGTAGAGAGTGAGTGGTAGAGAGTAGTAGAGAGTAGTAGAGTGAGTACTAGAGAGTGAATAGTAGAGAGCAGTAGTAGAGAGAAGTAGTAGAGAGTAGTAGAGAGAGAGTAGTAGATAGTGAGTAGTAGAGAGTAGTAGAGAGAGAGTAGTAGAGTGTAGTAGAGAGTGAGTAGTAGAGTAGTAGAGAGTGAGTGGTAGAGAGTAGTAGAGAGAGTAGTAGAGAGTGAGTAGAAGAGAGTGAATAGTAGAGAGTAGTAGAGAGTGAGTAGTAGAGCAAGAGTAGTAGAGAGTGAGTAGTAGAGAGTAGTAGAGTGAGTAGTAGAGAGTGAGTAGTAGAGAGTAGTAGAGAGTGAGTAGTAGAGAGTAGTAGAGAATGAGTAGCAGAGAGTGAGTAGTAGAGAGTAGTAGAGAGAGAGTAGTAGAGAGTAGTAAAGAGTGAGTAGTAAAGAGTAGTAGAGAGTGAGTAGTAGTAAGTAGTAGAGAGTGAGTAGTAGAGAGAGAGTAGTAGAGAGTGAGTAGTAGCGACTGAGTAGTAGAGAGAGAGTAGTAGAGTAGTAGAGAGTGAGTAGTAGAGAGTAGTGGAGTAGTAGAGAGTGAGTAGTAGAGAGTAGTAGAGAGTGAGCAGTAGAGTGAGCACTAGAGAGTAGTATAGAGCAAGTAGTAGAGAGTGAGCAGTAGAGAGAGTAGTAGAGAGTGAGAAGTAGAGAGAGTAAGAGAGAGTAGTAGAGTAGTAGTGAGTGAGTAGTAGAGTGAGTAGTAGAGAGTAGTTGAGAGCGAGTAGTAGAGAGTGAGTAGTGGAGAGTGAGCAGTACAGAGTAGTAGAGAGTGAGTAGTAGAGAGTGAGTAGTAGAGAGAGAGTAGTAGAGAGTGAGTAGTAGAGAGTAGTAGAGTGAGTGGTAGAGAGTAGTAGAGAGTAGTAGAGTGAGTAGTAGAGAATAGTAGAGAGTGAGTAATAAAGAGAGTAGTATAGAGTAGTAGAGTAGTAGGGAATGAGTAGTATGGAGTTGTAGAGAGCGAGTAGTAGAGAGTGAGTAGTGGAGAGTGAGTAGTAGAGAGAGTAGTAGAGAGAGATTAGTAGAGAGAGAGAAGTAGAGTGTAGTAGAGTGAGTAGTAGAGAGTGAATAGTAGAGAAGTAGTACAGAGAAGTAGTAGAGAGTAGTAGAGAGAGAGCAGTAGAGAGTAGTAGAGAGTGAGTAGTTAGTAGTAGAGAGTGAGTAGTAGAGAGAGAGTAGTAGAGCGTAGGAGAGAGTGAGTAGTAGAGTAGTAGAGAGTGAGTGGTAGGGAGTAGTAGAGAGAGTAGTAGAGAGTGAGTAGTAGAAAGCGAAGAGTAGAGAGTAGTAGAGTGAGTAGTAGAGAGTGAGTAGTAGAGAGTGAATAGTAGAGAGAAGTAGTAGAGAGTAGTAGAGAGTAGTAGAGAGAGAGTAGTAGAGAGTGAGTAGTAGAGAGCAGTAGCGAGTGAGTAGTAGAGAGTCAGTAGTAGTGAGTAGTAGAGAGTGAGTAGTAGAGAGAGAGAGTAGTAGAGCGCAGTAGAGAGTGAGCAGCAGAGTGGTAGAGAGTAGTAGCGAGTGAGTAGTAGAGAGTGAATAGTAGAGAGTAGTAGAGAGTGAGTAGTAGAGCGAGAGTAGTAGAGAGTAGTAGAGAGTGAGTGGTGTCAGTCAATCAGTGTCAGTCATTGTCAGTCAGTCAGTTTCAGTCAATCAGTGTCAGTCAGTGTCAATGTCAGTGTCAGTCAATCAGTGTCAGTCAGTGTCAATCAGTCAGTGTCAGTCAGTCAGTCAGTGACAGCTAGAGCAGCTCTGCTGACCTGGTTCTCTGGCTCTAAAGCAGCTCTGCTGACCTGGTTCTCTCCCTCTAAAGCAGCTCTGCTGACCTGGTTTCTCTGGCACTACAGCACGTCTGCTGACCTGGTTCTCTGGCTCTAGAGTAGCTCTGCTGACCTAGTTCTTAGGCTACAGAGCAGCTCTGCTCATCTGGTTCTCTGGCTCTACAACAGCTCTGCTGACCTGGTTCTCTGGCTCTAAAGCAGCTCTGCTGACCCGGTTCTATGGCTCTAAAGCAGTTCTGCTGACATGGTTCTCTGGCTCTAGAGAAGCTCTGCTGACCTGGTTCTCTCCCTCTAGAGTAGCTCTGCTGACCTTGTTCTCTCCCTCTAAAGCAGCTCTACTGACCTGGTTTCTCTGGCTCTACAGCAGCTCTGCTGACCTTGTTCTCTGTCTCTAGAGCAGCTCTGTTGACCTGGTTCCTAGGCTCTAGAGCAGTTTTGCTGACCTGGTTCTCTGGCGCTAAAGCAGCTCTGCTGACCTGGTTCTATGGCTCTAAAGCAGCTCTGCTGACTTGGTTCTCTGGCTCTAGAGCAGGTCTGCTGACCTGGTTCTCTGGCTCTAAAGCAGCTCTGCTGGCCTGGTTCTCCGGCTCTAAAGAAGCTCTGCTGACCTGGTTCTCTCCCTCTAAAGCAGCTCTGCTGACCTGGCTTCTCTGGCTCTACAGCAGCTCTGCTGACCTGGTTCTCTGGCTCTAGAGCAGCTCTGCTGCCCTAGTTCTTAGGCTCTAGAGCAGCTCTGCTGACCTGGGTCTCTGGCTCTACAACATCTCTGCTGACCTGGTTCTCTGGCTCTAAAGCAGCTCTGCTGACCCGGATCCATGGCTCTAAAGCAGTTCTGCTGACCTGGTTATCTGGCTCTAGAGCAGCTCTGCTGACCTGGTCCCTTGGCTCTAAAGCAGCTCTGCTGACCTGGTTCTCTCCCTCTAAAGCAGCTCTGCTGACCTGGTTCTCTCGCTCTAAAGCAGCTCTACTGACCTGGTTTCTCTGACTCTACAGCAGCTCTGCTGACCTGGTTCTCTCGCTCTAGAGCAGCTCTGCTGACCCGGTTCGTAGGCTCTAGAGCAGCTCTGCTGACCTGGTTCTCTGGCTCTAAAGCAGCTCTGCTGACCTGGTTCTATGGCTCTAAAGCAGCTCTGCTGACCTGGTTCTCTGGCTCTATAGCAGCTCTGCTGACCTGGTTCTCTGACTCTAAAGCAGCTCTGCTGACCTGGTTCACTCCCTCTAAATCAGCTCTACTGACCTGGTTCTCTGCCTCTAGAGCAGCTCTGCTGACCTGGTTCTTTGGCTCTAGAGCAGCTCTGCTGACCTGGTTCTCTCGCTCTAAAGCAGCTCTGCTGACCTGGTTCTCTCCCTCTAAAGCAGCTCTGCTGACCTGGTTTCTTTGGCTCTACAGCAGCTCTGCTGACCTGGTTCTCGGCCTCTAGAGCAGCTCTGCTGACCTGGGTCTCTGGCTCTAGAGCAGCTCTGCTGACCTGGGTCTCTGGTCCTAGAGCAGCTCTGCTGATCTGGTTCTCTGGCTCTACAACGGCTCTGCTGACCTGGTTTTTCTGGCTCTACAGCAGCTCTGCTGACCTGGTTCTCTCCCTCTAAAGCAGCTCTGCTGACCTGGCTTCTCTGGCTCTACAGCAGCTCTGCTGACCTGGTTCTCTGGCTCTAGAGCAGCTCTGCTGACCTAGTTCTTAGGATCTAGAGCAGCTCTGCTGACCTGGTTCTCTGGCTCTACAACAGCTCTGCTGACCTGGTTCTCTGGCTCTAAAGCAGCTCTGCTGACCCGGATCCATGGCTCTAAAGCAGTTCTGCTGACCTGGTTCTCTGGCTCTAGAGCAGCTCTGCTGACCTGGTCCCTTGGCTCTAAAGCAGCTCTGCTGACCTGGTTCTCTCCCTCTAAAGCAGCTCTGCTGACCTGGTTCTCTCGCTCAAAAGCAGCTCTACTGGCCTGGTTCTCTGCCTCTACAGCAGCTCTGCTGACCTGGTTCTATGGCTCTAAAGCAGCTCTGCTGACCTGGTTCTCTGGCTGTAGAGCAGCTCGGCTGACCTTGTTCTCGGCCTCTAGAGCAGCTCTGCTGACCTGGGTCTCTGGCTCTAGAGCAGCTCTGCTGACCTGGGTCTCTGGTCCTAGAGCAGCTCTGCTGACCTGCTTCTTAGGCCCTAGAGCAGCTCTGCTGACCTGGTTCTCTGGCTCTACAACGGCTCTGCTGACCTGGTTTTTCTGGCTCTACAGCAGCTCTGCTGACCTGGTTCTCTGCACTCACGATGCACGCACCGACTTTGCGAAAATACATTAAAAATAATATAAGTTTATTATAAGTACAAATATATAATTTTTATGAATATCTTAGATCATCTCTTGCCCTAATATGTATATTAAAGACACATACATATCATTTTGGAACATAACATTTTTTTGTGGGAGTCGCGCACCCAGTGCGCCCCAGCACGTATATGACGTCACGCGGGACCCGCAACCGCGCAAGCATCTGGCACCATAATACGCATGTGTCGTGAATGTGTGGGAGCAGGAGTCGCGGACTCGTCGCATACCAATCGCGCACATCACGTAACATTAAATGTTTATGATGTAACTGAAAAACATGCAGCTGTCCCACACCGTACGCGGATCCTTCACGACTTTTCTAAAATGGCGGCTAGAATGTGCGCACCCACCGTCATGTGTACGCTTTGAGTGCGCAACTTTTTAAAAAGAAATAATATAAATATATTAAAATAAAAAATGAAAACGAGAAAATTAATCACTATTTTAGTTTGAATTTTTTTGTTACTTTTTTTGCAATTTTCAGAAAAATATATAATGTTTTTAATGAATAAAATATTTATAAATAAACAGTTAAAAAACTGTAGAAAATTAGTACAAAAAATAGGTATAACTACTATCACACTTACAAATTAGCATTTAAAAAACCTTTGCAATTCACTGAAAAAACTATAGGTTTCAGAGACGTTATAGTTAGAAATTATAAGTTAAAAAACCTTAGAAATTCACAGAAAAAAACATAGGTTTCAGGGGTGTTATAGTTAGCTGGCCATTTCACTCGTACAAAACCATAGAAATTCCTCCGGTATAGTTAGTTCTGCTAACTATAACTCGCGCGCCCGCAATGCACTGCTGATGATGTCACATATTACATCATTCATGACATGGCCAGTGACATCACTGATGACATCACTGGTGACATCTCAAATGACATCACTGATGACATCATCCACGTGACAATCTGATACACCTCATCTTACACTAGTATAACCTTTCATCACTCACTGTAAAATACAGAGTACCATATTTGAAACCATTGACACACCAATACTAGTTACTACATACCCACTCACTGATTCCTAAGTCTACACACACAACTAACCATTCAACAACAGAATCATTTATACATGCAGTCACTAATTAATAGAACACTATCAAATGCACTTATACACATATATAGACATTGACACATCAGCAGTCATCTTAGCCGGTTATGCAGTCATCCTACTCACTCATGAAAAAAATTAATCACACTTACATTTACTCACTTCCACAATTATACAACAACACCTCATTTATTCAAACACATAGTAACTCATAGTTAATATGTTAAAAAATCACCATTACAATTATACACTCATTCATATAGTTACTCTCACAATCACTGACTCTTACACATACTTATTTATATACACCAACTCTCACATACAATGCCTTTTATTTTTTTACTTTGTTGAAGATGTACAACTAAAACATATATTTGCTCACCAACACACAAATAAATACTCAGTCACCCAAACAACTGTTTCCACATGCACTCTTAAACCTATACACCTAGTCAATCAACCATTCACACATCTATGCATAGAGTTACACACACCCCATCCAACCACACACAAAATCAGTGTCCCATACAAATACTCACCCAACTAATCAATAACTAATATTCACACTCATGTAGTTAGTGACCAACTGATGCAGCATGTTATACAACAACAGAGAAAGTGCTGCACACATTCACATAGTTTAGTTACTTATCCATGTATTAAGTGAGACACTTTTAATTACTCACTTAAACAGACAGTCAGACAGCTACTAAATCCTCCATCCAGACAGTTATATATCCACTCAATCTTCAATACAGATTGGTATATATATATCACATATTTAAATTTCAAACTAAACCACATTCACTGGATGATGTCATCAGTGATGTCATTTGAGATGTCATCAGTGATGTCACTGACCATGTCATGAATGATGCAATATGTGACATCTTCAGCAGTGCATTGCGGGCGCGCGAGTTATAGTTAGCAGAACTAACTATAAAGGAGGAATTTCTATGGTTGTGTACGAGTGAAATGGCCAGCTAACTATAACACCCCTGAAACCTATGGTTTTTTTCTGTGAATATATATATATATATATATATATATATATATATATATATATATATATATATATATATATATATATATATATATATATATATATATATATATATATATATATACATATTGTATTGAACCCAGTAGAAGGGGTGGGGATCGAGAGTCTAATCTCCGCAAATTGGAAACAAGATATATTCTACAACTGAACACCAAGGTCCCCACAGGTCTAAACATGACGGAGGATATGCATACATGCTTGGGTTGATTTTACACCTTTTTTACTGTTTTTAATGGGAAACCTTTTTTATCTGATGTGTTCTTAGCCATTTTTTACGGATTTTTAGTCATTTGTCATAATCCTATTTAATATGTTTTTTAGGTTATTTATTTAGTATTTTACTATTTATTGTTGACATTATGCACTTTATCCTATGTAAAATTTATGAGATTTACACATCCGGTTGCCATTATAGAATGTAATGTTCCCCAGCCTGAGATCCAAATCTGCACCTACTGTTGCCCATATGCTGTCCGTTTGACCATGTTAGTTCAATCACACTGGTACAATATTGAAACCCTCTCCGGTCCCATCGAGCTGTATGAACTCTATATGAATTAGTTTGGCTCTCTCAACTGGGAGTCCACGGTATCCATGAATTTACCTTCTATGCCACCGATTCCACCTAAGTGGTATTCACCCTTTTAATTACCCCAATCCCTGTGTAACATCTGGATGAGAGCTGCATATATAATTTTTCCAATTACCGTGGTTATGCAGTATCCCTTAACATAAGAATTCAGGCACTTCAGATAACATGCTTATTTCGCTTGTTTATATAGTTATTTCATTAGTTTATTCATTTACATATATTTCTTTTTCTACACTATTCACTTTTTTATTAAGAGGGGTTCATGGGACAACTTGAATTAACCATATTCAGTAATGTTTTTATGCCAAAAATGTTTTTAATATATATTTATATATTTATTTATATATATTATACAGTTTTATGGCATTATGGTCTGACTAGTATTTTTGTGATTCATCTGATTGGTATTTTGGTAATCATGAGCAACTGGTTATTCTTATTTCCAGGTCTTACAAAAGACAACTGCTCTTATCCTTTCCGAATTTTAAAGCATTCAAGCCGATATTTTAAAGCATTACTTGCTTGTATAGCTATTTATTATTTTACTTGTTGAGATATAATCACTTGTAAATTAGCGATAGGATACTTCTTCTCTTTTTACCAACGGTGTTTCATTCTTGTCTATGTCTATGACTGCAAACGTTTAGTGATTCCCCCCATGTGACCTACCTTTTTACTTTAAATTTGTTACCTCACGAACTATTTGCTGTCATGTGATCAAGGCTCCACGGAGCCGAAACGTTATGGCCGTCGCTCTGGGCAAATAAAGAAACCAGCACCAAATCCAGGCTCGTGTACTCTTTCCTTTGGCAGTTGAAGGATCCTCAAGGCTGTTGGAAGTAGTCTTTCTGATATATATATATATATATATATATATATATATATATATATATATATATATATATATATATCCACATCTCAAGGTTTGCCCCAAAGAAAGAGCCTCAAACAGGTAGGTGATTCTCCATCTCTTTAATCATGAAAGCTGCAGTTGAACGAGGCAGAAAGCGGCAACAGTCATTTCAAATGCCAGACGCGTTTCGAGTTGTCCTCTTAATCATTGGCAATGTCCGCAGCTGGAGACAGAAGTGTGCTACTTATTGAAAATACTGCCCTGGTGGGCGTGGTCACTTGCGTGGCTTCATGGTATTTGTAGTTGACACATCAATATCGCTGCAGTGAGCCTGTCTTCAAGGTGCGGAAAATTGAGTCAAATAAAACCACAGTGGGGCGCTGCACAAATTCGCCTCATACTCTTGCAAAGTTCCGCTTTCATGAATGGACTACCTCCCGTTACATCGGTAACATCAGGTGACATCACCACGGGAACGCCTCACTCGCGGCTGGGCTCTTTCCGCGGCTGGGCCGACCGCTTACATCCACATCTCAAGGTTTGCCCCAAAGAAAGAGCCTCAAACAGGTAGGTGATTCTCCATCTCGTTAATCATGAAAGCTGCAGTTGAACGAGGCAGAAAGCGGCAACAGTCATTTCAAATGCCAGACGCGTTTCGAGTTGTCCTCTTAATCATTGGCAATGTCCGCAGCTGGAGACAGAAGTGTGCTACTTATTGAAAATACCGCCCTGGTGGGTGTGGTCACTTGCGTGGCTTCATGGTATTTGTAGTTGACACACCAATATCGCTGCAGTGAGCCTGTCTTCAAGGTGCGGAAAATTGAGTCAAATAAAACCACAGTGGGGCGCTGCACAAATTCGCCTCATACTCTTGCAAAGTTCCGCTTTCATGAATGGACTACCTCCCGTTACATCGGTAACATCAGGTGACATCACCACGGGAATGCCTCACTCGCGGCTGGGCTCTTTCCGCGGCCGGGCCGACCGCTTACATCCACATCTCAAGGTTTGCCCCAAAGAAAGAGCCTCAAACAGGTAGGTGATTCTCCATCTCTTTAATCATGAAAGCTGCAGTTGAACGAGGCAGAAAGCGGCAACAGTCATTTCAAATGCCAGACGTGTTTCGAGTTGTCCTCTTAATCATTGGCAATGTCCACAGCTGGAGACAGAAGTGTGCTACTTATTGAAAATACCGCCCTGGTGGGCGTGGTCACTTGCGTGGCTTCATGGTATTTGTAGTTGACACACCAATATCGCTGCAGTGAGCCTGTCTTCAAGGTGCGGAAAATTGAGTCAAATAAAACCACAGTGGGGCGCTGCACAAATTCGCCTCATACTCTTGCAAAGTTCCGCTTTCATGAATGGACTACCTCCCGTTACATCGGTAACATCAGGTGACATCACCACGGGAATGCCTCACTCGCGGCTGGGCTCTTTCCGCGGCCGGGCCGACCGCTTACATCCACATCTCAAGGTATATATATATATAAAATCCCTCCAGCAAGCAGAAAGGAAGGGGCCACACGGGGAATCCGGTTTGGAGGCTTTAATTTGAATAGCATGTAGGCTTAATGTATTTTGGCCGATGGCCTTCCTCAGACGCCACTGCTAATCAGGAACACAACCAACTCGCCGCCTTAAAATGCTCCTGCTGTCCTCTCATTGGCGAGAACAAACACCATCTCCAACCACGTGATCGCCCACCAGGTGAAGCACTGTAGGCACTACATCTCCCAGGATACATCAATACTGGGCAGGTGTTGCGTGAAGAAACGAATGGTATGTCCATGTGGCCAGGTGTCATGCAGGGCAAGGCGCTGTGTGCCCGATTTCATAGAAGTCCCAAAGCCTCCTTTGGTCCCCGCATACGTTTTCAGCCCCTTAGAAGTATATATATTTATATTATTTTCTTTCCATGTGTCTATCCATATGTGTTATAATGTTACCCACCATCCTCAAGGGTACCTCAAGAATTACATGTTTATATACAAAAATTGCTTGCTATTCTGATTCAAGCGTGTGAATCTATGAAAGTTACCTACCTGTAACTGCAGTTCTCTAGTATTGCTATCTTTCATAGCTGCATATGCGGTCCACCCTCCTCCCCTTTGAGGCTCTCCTCATAGAAAGGAATTATTTATTCCCACTTGCATTTCATTGCATTAGAGGCAACGCAGTGTGGTTTAGCATGCATCCTTTGCCTGGCTATTATAGGCCTTTTGTCAGTACATTGTTTTCCAGGCCTCCTGCTTGTTGCTTGTGATTTGTGAGTGTCCATGTGGCTGGTGGCCATTTCTGGTGGGAGTTATTAGTGTGCTGCTTTTGCCATATAGGCCTGCATGTTATTCCTTTGTGGCCTAGGCTTGTTGTTGTTGTGGGCCTGGCCATGAGGCTGGCGGCCAATTTGAAGCCATGCAGTGTGCTTTTTGCTATAGGCCTGCATTGTCTGTCTTCAGTTTCTTGTAGTTGTGTGGGCCTGGCCATGTGGCTGGTGGCCATTTTGAAGCCCGGTAGTGTGCTTTTGCCATAGGCCTGCAAGCTTGTGGCCTAGTCTGCCAACAGGCCTTTCATCCAGTAGGCTCACAGGTAGTCACAGGTGCATGAAACAACTGTTTCTGTGTGTTCTGTTGAATTTAAACATCATTTAGGGCATGGATGGCATTGGATTGAATTGCGAAATGTGTTTTTTGGGGGGTATTTCTGTTTTTGGGTGTGTGTTAAATAAATGCCTTGGGGGCATATGCATCAACCAAACTAATACCGATTCCTTAATAGCGAAAAATAAGGAATCGCCATTAAGGAATCGGTAATTGGCATGCATCAACAGATTCGGTGAAATTTAGCGATTCCTTAAAAATCGCTAAATTTACCGATTCCTTAATAGCGGGGCACGCAAACGGCCTCACTAGCAAATAGCGAGTTCAGTAATACCGATTTGGCTAATAGCGAGTTCGGTAATACCGAATTAGCTATTACCGAATCGGTAATAGCGAAATCGCAAATTGCCGCGTCGCTCCGGGAACGGGCTGATGACATCACCAACCAGGAAATACTGCTGCCCCACCCACATAGCCTCGACAGAGGAGCAGACAGGAGCTGGAAAGAAGGACAGGCTGTGCAGAGTGAGGCCACACAGATTCTGCCATTCACATCAGACATCCATCATGTCGCAGGAAGTGCCATCCAGCGCAGAATCTGCACGTAAGCGCAAGAAGAAGTTTTCGGACAGGGAGCTGGAGTACCTCATCGAGGGAGTGTCCAGCAAACACGACCACCTCTTTGGCAAGCTGTCCCTCAAGGTGCCTGAGACAGAGAAGCGGCGCATCTGGCAGCGCATCCGTGAGAGGGTCAATGCGGTTGGCGTCACTACCCGCAGCATCGACGACCTTAAAAAACGGTGGTATGACCTGCGGAAGCGCGCCAAAGAGAGGATTGCTGAGAGGCTCCGGGAGGCAAGAAGGACTGGAGGCGGAACAACCACTGCACCATCCAACACAGCCCTGGAGGACCTTGTGGAAGGGACGATAGAGCGGGAAGCCGTCGTGGGGGTGACCCAGATGGACACGTCCGGCGCAGCCACAAGTGCCCAAGGTAAGATGCATGCCTGTGCCACACCCAGCATAGCGTAAATCCATACCCATGCCCCCAGCCCAATCTCACTGTGTCTGCAGCTCTGGCACAGACAGCTCCACACATGACACTACTGCATCTTGGGAGTTGTAGTCTAGTCAGCCCAGAGTGCATGTACAGGCGTAAATCCTATGAGCATACACCACATATTTTGTACATGGCTGTAGACTGTTCATTTGTTGGACCACAGAGGGACATTAATGGGTACAACACTATGTAGGTGTAATCATCCCACTAATCATGCACTGTTTCACACACAGATGCATCACCTGGGGACTCTGACGACAGCGACCAGCTGATCATTTCTGAGACACCCGTGGAGTCAGACCAGGAGACAGCGCAGGATGCGCACGCACCGCCAACACCTGCCACCCCACCAGCACCACCTCCACCAGCGCCACAATCAACGGCACCAGCACCAGTGCCACAAGCCAAGGCACCAGCACCTGCGCCACAAGCAACGGCACCAGCAAAACAGCCTGCAGCTAGTACAGCCACAATACCGCAGAGGCACAGACACCAAGTTGCGCCCTTGCAGGAGATGGCAACCCCCCCCCCGCAATTGGCACCCACGCAGCGCACATCCACACCACCTGCTGCACCACCTGGAGGCTCAAGACACGCACGGCGTCACAGGGCCCGTCGCAGTTCCGTCTCCTCAGCAGACCAGGATGTCCCAACAACCTCTGCAATCGAGGAGAGGATGCTGCGTACACAGAACCTGCAGGGAAGACATGTGGCTAGCATCAGCTGCAATATTGTGCGCCTAGCGAGGCAGATGCGCGCCATGACTGCAGCAGTCACCGACATGGGCTCCGCGGTCAGGGACATGGGCACGGCGGTCAGGGACCAGACCACTGCGGTTGCTGATGGCAATGCTCAGCTCAGGGAGGAGGTACGTGAGCTCACCCGTGCCATCAGGGAGGGCCATGAGTCCCAGAGGAGGAGTAACCGGCAGCTAATGTTGCGTTCTGCCGCCGCTACCAAGGCCATACAACGGCACAGCAACTGCACCGCTGTGTTGGCACGCCGCACAGGTGGACCTTGGGCACTTCTGCGGTGATGTGGCCAAGTCACTGGGACACATCACCACTGCTGTGGAACAACTTCAGAGCAGCACATGCAGTGCTGCAGCATTGGGAGGGGATGACACCAGTGAGGCTGCCTCCAGTGTCAGCAGCGTGTCACTGGCAGAGGCCAGCACCAGGCGCCGCAGTTCGCGTGCCTCCACGGGGACAGGCCGTGGTGAGGCTTTGGATGCACCTGAGCGGAGGCTTGGTGTACGTGGCAAGCGCCACTAGAAATTAGGACATGCTGCAGGTCCATGGTGGAGCAACCATGGCCATCCAAATATTGTGTTTGCACAGGCCTGACTTTAAGGAACCTTTTATTTACATTTATGCAATCGGAGCATGATTCACAATGCTAGTTCTGTTGCACAATCCTCAGTGCTACTGTGCATTAAACAGTTGCACCCAACACCAACTTGTAATGTCTCATTTTACCCAGGGTCAAAAATGATTTTGCATTATGTATGTCCGCCTCCTATGGCCCTCTGCTGTGTTTGGGATGTGTGCCGGTCGTCGTTGGGCGGGTGGTTGGTCAGCCTGGTGGTCGTCATCCCTGTCCACCTCCATGGGTATCCCCCTTCTGGTGGCAATGTTGTGCAGCATTGCACATACAGCAATTATTCGACAGCATGTGTCTGGTTGGTATAGCATGGCGCCGCCAGTCTTGTGGAGGATACGGAAGCGGCTCTTGAGAATCCCAAAAGTCCGCTCTATCACATTCCTCGTGCTGATGTGTGCAGCGTTGTAGCGATGTTCCTGCGGGGTTGCTGGATTTAGGTATGGGGTGAGTATGTATTCCCGCAGGGCGTAAGCACTGTCACCTAGAAGATATAAGCATAGACTTAGCATTGGTGATGTACATACATGTGTGGTGTTGGTGTGGGGAAGCGTATTTCTACGTACCTAACAGGAGTCCCTCTCCAAATTCTCCATTGATTAGTCGCCTGTGCATTCCACTGTTGCGGAAGATGTATGAGTCGTGTGTGCTCCCTGGGAATTGTGCCACTAGGTCCGTTATGATGTTGTTGGCATCGCACACAACCTGCACGTTGATCGAGTGGTATGACTTGCGGTTCCGGAATAGGTACTCATTTGCTGACGGAGGACATATGGGGATATGCGTGCAGTCGATGCATCCAATCACATGTGGAAATTGTGCCACCTGGTAGAATACCTGTTTGGTGCGGTCCAACTGCTGTGGGGTTGTGGGGAAGCTGATGTGTGTGTGGAGCATTGTCAGCATGGCATCTAGGAATTTCTTGAAGAAGCGTGACAGTGCGCTTTGCGAAACACCTCCGGCCACCGCAATTACCCCCTGGAAACTCCCTGAGGCCAGTAGGTGCAGGCTGCATAGGACCTGAACGTGCGCAGGGATAGCATTTGTCCTGTGTGTCTGGTGCTGCAGTAATGGTTCCAGGTCTGCAATCAGGCGCATGATCATAGCGCGATTGAGGCGATACTTCTGGTACACCTCGTCCTCATTCTGGCCGAGCAAGGTTATGCGCAGTCTGAACACTCGCTCCTGGACCCTTCTCCTGCGCTGTCCTGCTGCATTGATCCGCATCCTCCTTGCAAGCACGTAGAGGGCAGCCATTTTGTGGGAGCCAACAGGGTCTCCTGGGCCACATTTAAGGGTTTAGTGATTGCCTCAATCATTTGCACATGTAGGAAGAATTTATCCTCATCTTTTTTTTTTTTTTTTAACTTTACCTCCAGGTTTTGATTCCCCTTATTTAGCTCTGGCAAAATAGCGATTTTTGGGATTTTCGTTATTAGCGAGTTTTGTTGCATTGGGGTGCGATTCGTTATTTGCTATTGGCAATTTCCGGGAGCTAATAGTGATTTCGGTAATTGCTAATTCGGTATATAGCGAATCGGTAAATTAGCATTTTGGGTATTAGCGATTCGGTATGTTCGAGGTTATTTATTTAGCGAATCGTTATTTGCTCGGGTTTTGGGTTGATGCATTGGGATTGGGTATTTTTCACGCAATACCGGGAGCTATTAACGAATCGGTATTTTACCGACTGGATTTTGGCTTGATGCATAAGGGTGATGGTTGTGTGTGGTGTGTTGTTGTGTACCTTGCAGACCTTGTTTAGCCCTGTGGATTTTTGTTTTTGCATTGTATTGCATTAGAGGCAAAGCAGTGTGGTTTAGCATGCATCCTTTGCCTGGCTATTTTAGGCCTGTTTCAGTTCATTGTTTTCCAGGCCTTCTTCTTGTTGCTTGTGATTTGAGTGTCCATGTGGCTGGTGGCCATTTCTGGTGGGAGTTATATAAGCATGCTGCTTTTGCCATATAGGCCTGCATGTTATTCCTTTGTGGCCTAGGCTTCTTGTCGTGGTGGGCCTGGCCATGAGGCTGGCGGCCATTTTGAAGCCCGGTAGTGTGTTTTTGCCATAGGCCTGCAAGCTTGTGGCCTAGTCTGCCAACAGACCTTTCATCCAGTAGGTTCAGAGGTAGTCATGGGTGCATGAAACAACTGTTTCTGTGTGTTCTGTTGAATTTAAACATCATTTAGTGCATGGATGGCATTGGATTAAATAGCAAAATGTGTTTTTTTGTTTGTTTTTTTGCTTTTGGGTGTGTGTTAAATAAATGCCTTTGTTGTGTGTGGTGTGTTGTTGTGTACCTTGCAGACCTTGTTTAGCCCCTGTGGATTTTCATTTTTGCATTTCATTGCATTAGAGGCAAAGCAGTGTGGTTTAGCATGCATCCTTTGCCTGGCTATTATAGGCCTGTTTCAGTTCATTGTTTTCCAAGCCTCCTGCTTGTTGCTTGTGATTTGAGTGTCCATGTGGCTGGTGGCCATTTCTGGTGGGAGTAATATAAGTGCGCTGCTTTTGCCATATAGTGCTAAGTATAAATGGGGTGGCCCATAAATACTACCTGACCTGGGTCAATAAGTACATTATATAGCATAGGGTCAAGGTAGCGTACTATTTTGAACAGAGCGAATTAGTAGTAGCAAAACACACAACATTAATTGTTCTGGTATAAATCCAAATATTTTAATTTTAGAAAAAAGGGAAGAAATCCCATTTCCAGTTGTATTCCAAGCATTAACA
The DNA here is from genome assembly GCF_964204655.1 of Triturus cristatus. Classification (NCBI taxonomy): domain Eukaryota; kingdom Metazoa; phylum Chordata; class Amphibia; order Caudata; family Salamandridae; genus Triturus; species Triturus cristatus. Next base: position 90,284,240 of record NC_140586.1, read on the forward strand.
TTCAAAGACAATGCTGATATTCATTGTAATTAAAGTACAATATGCTGCAGTGCTCTCAGTGTGGAAGTGGAAAAGATGGGGGAGGTAGGGGTTCAGTGGTAACGTGAGGGTAAGGGACAGGGAAAAGGTATTAGTGACATAAATGCATCAACATTCCATAGTGTAGTTCTTTTCCAGATTCAAAGAGATCAATTGTTCCTGAGGGTACACATAACTCAAATGGACAAACAATTATTTTGAAATAATGTCACTGGAGTTTGTGTGATATGCGGTATCGACGTTTTGACCCCTGTGGGCAGGACTGGTTGTAGTCCTTGCAGCGGGGTCTCCTTCAGGACTGGGAGGAGCACTCTCTTTGAAAAGACGGGAGACCTCCGCCGAGTGGATATTGAGTGTGGGCTTGATGAAGCTCCGGTGTCTTATGTGTTGCAGCATGAATGTCTTGCAAACGAGGGAGCAGATCACATACAATCCAGCCCCACCAACCTTGACCCAAGCCCATGAGTGTCGCAGAGGTAGCCAGTCTACTAGCAAGCAGCAATGTTGAAATGTCATTATCGCAAAGTAGTACACAATCAACGCAGTCGGAAACAGATAAGTGGGCAGCAGCAGCTGCAAGAACAGCAGCAGTCGCAAGAACAGCAGCAGCCGCAAGAACAGCCGCAGCCGCAAGAACAGCAGCAAGAACAGCCACAATAACAGCCCACAATAGTAGTTGTTCCTCCTGAAGTAGGGGCATTTCAGGAAATCGAGCTTCCTGTAGACAAAGTGGAGCAAGCACCTGTTTCAGAAGATCCATTGTCTTCCAGACCCCCAGCAAGGAAAAGGAGGGTTAGTCCATAATTTTCTTCTTCAAGCCCCGCTTCTGATGATCGAGATGCCACTTGGAAGCCACCAGCTCAGTCTGAGAGTGATGCGCGCCACAAGACAAGGCTAGTGAAAAGGAAGGTTCCAAAAAGCCTTAGAGTTATGGAGGTAGATGTACAAGAGGGGGATGATGATGACTACAACCCAGTCATCACGAACATCACTCCCGGCCCAAAGGAGATGGAGACCAACATTATTACCCTATCCAAAATTGCTGCGAGGGATGTAGCACGGATACCACCAACACGGGTAACACCAACACGACCTCCAGCTTCAATATTTGCATTTGCAAGGGCCCGACAGGGACCTACATCCAGCTCAATCACCACCTCAGGTAGTGGTAGTGTAACTGCACAGAGTCACATTCCAGGCCCACTCTCCAGTTCATCTGGTATTGAAAGTGGCACATTCAGCAGCTCCAGAAAGTTCTCCTTCCCAGTTTGGGACTTCTTTTCGGTTAGCAGTAAGGAGGAGAACATTGCTATATGCTCAATTTGTCAACATGCTGTTAGGCGGGGTAAGCTTGGTACAAACTATGGTACTGGAGGCCAAACAAGTCATCTCAAAATACACCACAGTATCCAGTGGGAGGCTCACCTACTTCGCTTAGAAAAAAGTAAAACTGAACCCATTGCTTTTGTTGGGGATGAAGAATTAGGGGAAGATATGATTGTGGTGGAAGGTGAACAAGAGGGAGACATTTCTAGCCCTCTCCCCAGCAGTGTAGTGGTACCGCCCACATCCTCAGCAACAACTCAGTGGCACCGCAGTAAGAGTCATACTCAGAGTCAGACAGAGACACCAAGGAGACCGAGTACTGCAATGAAAAAAAGTGCGTTGTTGAACCTAACTGGGTTCAAGAAAACAGCTGCACTACAAAGGAAAATAATCCAGCCTACCATTGAGAGCATGCTTAGGTCGGAGGGGCAGTACCAACGCAACCACCCAACGGCACGGTTGTACAATGCGAAGCTGGCCAAAATATTAGCGCTGGACCTTCTCCCTTTTTCATTTGTGGAATGGGTGGGTTTCCTTGAATTTGTGTCAGCTATCTGCCCTAAATGGAAGGTTCCCAGCCGGTCCTATTTTGCCAGAGTTGCTGTTCCAGCACTACATCACGATGTGCTGGAATTGGTTGGACAAGCTTTGCAGCAGAGTGCTGTTCACAATATCCACCTGACAACAGACATGTGGACCAGTTGCCAAGCCACTGATTACATGTGCATCACCGTACACTGGGTCTCTTTTGTGGGGGTTAGAGATAAGCTATCTGAAGTAAGTGCTGTTGACACAGCTGAGATTTTTAATGCTACTCGGAAACATGCAACTGTAGCCATGTTCGCCATGGAGAAATCTCATACTGCTGTAAACATTTTGGAAGAGTTTCACAGCAAGGTTTTTGAATGGCTGTGCCCAAGAGGGGTTAAGATTGGTTTTGTTGCCACAGATAATGGCAGTAATGTACGTAAGGCCATAGAGCTTGGTTGCTATTTCAGGGTCCCGTGTTTGGCGCACTGCATTAACATTATAGTTCAAGACTTTCTGAAAAAAGAAGTCATAGTCAGCAGCTTACTGACCACCTGCCAAAGAATATGCACTCATTTCAGCCATTCTTTCAAAGCTCGTAAGCAGCTGAGGATCATTCAACGTGACTATAGAATGCCAATCAAAGGTCTCATCCAGGAGGTGGCAACACGTTGGAACTCAACTTATTACATGCTTGATCATCTGTTTGAGCAGTACAGACCAATCAATGAATATGTCATGCGAAGAGGGGATGCTACTGTGAAAGGCATGACCCTTCAGATGGACCAATGGCGCCTAGTTAAATGCCTGACTGAGATGCTTCTTCCTTTCAAGTTCTTCACACATGAAGTCAGCAAGGAGGACTGTACTATGGGCCAAGCTATCCCATTGTTGCGCATGCTGGAGCAACAGCTGAAGGAGGTGTCTGAAGCGTACAAAGGTGTAGATGAAAAAAAAAGAAGCATATGAGTTGGTGGAGAGCTTATCCCGTCGCTTAGCTGACAATACAAGGGTGCAAAATAAGATTTTGTCACAAGAACATTAAATTTGTGCCACAGTTCTGGATCCACAGTCCAAATCGGCACTGAACAGTAAGACATTATTCCTTTTTCAGAAGTGGATGTTGCCCGGTACAAAACTTGGATAGCTGAGGCAGCCAGTAATTTGGAAAATGAGCGGCTGGTAATTAAAAGCCCGCTATACAAACCCACAACAAGTACTGCAGCAGGACATCCGGCATCAAGTTCAACTTCGGAGCCTGAGGGCAGTGCGTTTGGCTCAAAACACTCACCAACACTATCGACAACAGCAAGAAACGGATCATCAGCCCCAGTAAAATCATTAAAGGATTGGTATTTGCAGCAAGGACTTGCTAGGTCCAGTGCTGATGCAAAGATAAAAGAGGCCGAACAAAGTGTAGCACCCCTGAACATTGAGCGGATTGTCCAGGCCTATCTGGATGACCCAACAGAGGTATACATTGATCAAAACCCATTGTGGTATTGGTATGGGAAAAGGGGCCAATGGCACCGCTCAGCAGGCTGGCGATAAATTATCTGGCTTGCCCTGTCGCAAGTGTCTCTTCTGAACGTGTTTTCAGTGCTGCTGGTTCCAATGTAGCAGTGAGAAGGACCAGTCTCTCGCCCAAAAACGTGGAGAGGTTAACCATGATCAAAATGAATCAGTACTTTATACCACCGAATTACACAATACATGAATCAACGGAGGAAGATGAGGACAGCGGCTCAGGTGACGGAAGTAGTGTGGTAGATGATTACCTACTTCTGGTTGAACCCCCAGAGTTTGAGGACGAGCTATACTTCCCTGACAATTAGGCTTGCACTTCTTACTTTCTTCCTCCCTTATTTACTTTTGTTTGTGTGTCTGTCTTTCTAGTTCAAAACTTCAAATCACAACAAATCCATCACCACTGTCTTCTAGTCTTTTTAATTTTTATTGCCATATATGAGTTTCCACTCCTCTGAATCCTGCTCCTCCATCCTCCTGAATCTCCCTAAATCCATTGCCCTCAAGCCAGATGATGATTGGATGTAGCATAATAGATGTAAAAAGAAAATCTTGCCTCGTTGAATCCCTCCAAAAGAAGTGGAACATGATGATGACTACTAAAGCTATCCTCCTTTCCGAGCCGAGAGAGACTGCCCATTAACTGAAGATGAGAAGGAACAGGTAATGAATGATGCCATGCATTGGACGCTGACTGAGTGATTTGTGTTGTTGTTGTTTGTTGTGCATGAAGTTAATTCATTGTGTACTATTATCTAATCTACACACCAAAAGTAACTCAAGGCAATGTTTCCATTCTTGTTTTTTAATAACACATGTGTAGTTCTACTGCAGGCAAATCCATTGCATTTTGAATATGGGAAGGGGACTCAATCTCTACACTGCACACACTGAGTAAGACAACACCATGATGATGACCACAGTGACATATATCTTTGCAGTCACCCAGTAGGATCGAAGATGATTGATGGAATAAGTCAGGGCGTTTCATGAGTGGCATAAAAAAGGTAAAAAAGTCAACAACAACCACAGCAGCCCTACATGTCTGTGTAGTGGTGGTATTACTGACAGCGGTGCATTGATTTAGTCACTTAATTTGTAAAATGCTATGTTGCTGTATATGTGGTTTGTCTGACTCTGTCCAAAAATGTACGCTAAATGGAGGATGGGTCATGGGTGCCGTGGGCCTGCTCTGTCCTGTTGTTGTTGTAGGTTAATGCGGGAAACAGATTAGAGTAGACATGATGTATCCATGTCGCCTCTGAAAGTGTTCTTGTTGCACTCCACCGTAATTTATGCATTTTTTTTCTACTTGATTTATCAATATCCCTTTTGCTTTTCCATCTACAATTACAGGCCGGCCCTTACCCTGTGCTATACTGGGAAAAACAACTCACACTTACCTTACCAATGAATCTACATCTGCCAGGCAGGCAGAGGCGTCACCCAAGATTGATGGAAGGAGCATCCATGGAAGGGAGGACCAAGAGGAATGCCGAGATGCAACTCCCCATTTTGACCAGGATAACATACAGTAACAGTATCAACTTTCATCATCTTTTAAATAATTTGATTCATGTTTTGTCTTCAATCATTACTACTGTGTGTTGTTGTTATTTTATCATATTTGCTCTCTGCTTAATAATTCATCCCTACAGCTATTTTTGCATTTTTTTGCTATCTTTAAAAGTAAGCCCGGTACAACAGAACAGAAACTGTATATAATTCGGGTCTCTCTGAAGGCAGACAGGCAAGGCAAATTGCATAATATACTGCTGCCCTGTACTGTCTAATTGTCTAGTAGTAGTTATAAGTACTACTTCTCATTAACCATCAGGTTATCATCATCATGCATGCATTTCCTTTTTCTCCCTTAACAGATTTATGGATATGGTCGTCTGCCAAGATTGTGTTTTGTTGTTTGTCCATGCATACTGTTTTTCTTTGTCAAACCTTTCCCAAAACCCCCCTTCCCAACCATTCATCAAACCCTAACCCTCTTCCCCCGGGCTGTGTGATTTATTGAGGTGTGACTAAATTAAATGTACACCAATAATTGATCATATGCTTGCTGGGGTGGATGTGGCGAAAGCAACACTAATTCAATTTCAAGGCAGGGCGAGGATCTTCTTCTGCTTGCCCACCCATGATCAGTATTTTCAAAGGAACCTAATCCATCATCATTAATTCCCCGCATCGATTGGCTTTGTCATCCTCCTACACAGCACTAAAGGTTAGGCTTGTGTCAAGTGTAGGCCTAGTCGAGTGACTCAACACAACTGCAGTTTCTAAGTCGTTGTACTAGGCTATCCTCACCACCATTATGTTTTATTTTATTTTTGGCATATTATTGTTTGGCAGCAATTTCTGTACTGTACTTCGTTCTACTACTCCTCCCACAGTCTCTCTCAGGTGACTGACTGTCTCATTTTCTTTTTTTGCAAATGCTACTGCGAGTGTCTACTTCTACCACCACAACCATGGCATGTTGGGAAACAAACCAAACCATCATCATCATCACCATGCAGACATCGCTGTGCTTAAGTTAAACATCAAGCACAGGTAAGTGAAGAAGTTTGGAGGAGGCATAATTAATAATGGAACATTTTTCATTAGTTCACACACCCCTTGAGTCCAGTTGCAGAATGCATAGACTAGGAGGAGAGACTGACAGTACTAGTAGGACAAGTCACTCAGTGAGGGGTACCGCATCTATCTGTTTGTGTCTTACAAAGTCAGCCAATTATTTAAATCAAACACTGGCTGTGGCCCTGCAGCATCAAGGAAACAGTGTGACATAAAACTGTAACCCCACCCACAAAACATTAACAACATTGTATATATATACATATAATTTAATCCCCTAACAAAAATAAACTATGTAAAAAATCCCACAACAACACCTGACCCACCCCTCTCCCTAACCCCAACCAATGTCCATTGTCCGGAACAAAAAAGTCCAACAAATTAAATGTCCAATTGTCAAAATAAAAAAGTGAAAACCCCAACGCCCGATTCCCACCCACCAAAATAAGCAATAAAAAAGGGGCAATCAACAGGGTCTGTTCATCGGCGGGCTCGCCTCTCCAGGACACGAATGCGCTCCTCTAGGCGGTCCAGCCGGCCCTTCATTGCGCAGCAATTGCATCCACAGGGGGCAGCAGTGCTATTAAATGCAGTGCGGCGGCGGGCAACTGCCAGACAGTGGCGCCGTAACACTGGAGGGGGGTGGCTGGGGCCCGGGGCATTGGAGGAGGCTGAAGCTGCTGCCGCCTCCTCCTTCGCCAGAGACACCAGCTGCCAGTATTCTGTTTGTATGGCCTCCAGCTTGCGGCGCCGGGCCTTGGCTGCCACATCCTTCCTGTCTGGTTTCCCTTTGGAAGGAGTAGCTATATCAAGAAGAAAAAACAAGACTATTGTAAAATATACTCTTAGCAAAGCAGTAAGACAAATTAATTCTACACATAGTGGCACAGTAGCACTAGCAAGCACAGTACATAACATTTGTGGTATGTATCTGTCCTCCCACTTCCTCGGCCTCTAACATTTGTGGGAGTTTCAGGCATTCAACCACCCATGCATCGGGTTCCTATCAGCCACCTATGCATGCATGCATCCCACGTATCCTTCTCTGCCAGTCATAAATATTAAATCTCGCCCGTCCTTCCTCCTTCCACCCTTTTTTCCCTTTTCGTTCAACCCATCCATCAAGGTCATCTGATCTGACTTTTAGTCTGCTCCATAAAACTTTCACAGCTGAGTTGAAGTCAGATAGAAGAGGCCATTGGTTACTCAACAGTACACTCCCGCCGCTAATGCTATTGCAAATGCTAAGTAAAGGGTGTTTCTTCAACCGTTCACTATAACTTCTTACTTAATAAGTCTCAACAGTACAATATACAGTACACCCTTGCAGCAAGTGTAATGTCAATAAGTAAGGATTAGGAATATAACTTACCACCGCCAGCCACTACTGCTGACTCACCCCCTGCAGCTCCTCCTACAACTGCTGCATCTCCTCCTGCACCCTCAGCGGCCGCATGGCCTTCGCCACTGGCCCCGGTACTGGTGGTCGGTAGTACGCCTAGAAAAAACAATTCACATTTCTTAGATGTCATATACACCTCCCCCTATTTTTCACCAGCAAGATTGAAAAAAAAGTTAATACATACATATACAACATACATCACTAGTACAAATCAGGTAGTAGAGTAGACACTAGTAGTGTTATATGGTCCCTAGGGTCATTCTAGTCTTTGCTAACTTAGCCCGAGCCATGCAACCATTTTAGCTTGTTGTGTAAGACGCCTTTGAGCCCACATGAGCTCATACTGCTACTGTCTGAGCGCTGCGTACAAGGTCGAAAAATAAGCCATTTTGTTATGGAGTTCTGGTGTTAGTCCATATTGCGTATCCATAAAAATGCTACACTTTTTGGCACGACTGAGAAATGCTTGCAATATACTAACGCGCACCATTTTCCTCTTAACAGACTGAAGATTCCCTTCTACGAACCAGAGCTTTGCAGAGCTTATGATGTAACCAGTACTAGGTTCTTCTAAGGTAAGGGGTCCTCAGAATTCGCTCAAAGATCTTCATTTATAATTTTATATAAACTATATTCCTACCTAGGGGAGGGTGGTTCTTCCACCACTGTTCAGTTATCATGATTTCGCCTTTTGTCTTCTATGGACTTGTAGTTGTAACTAAGTGTAACAATGTTTATTGTTTTAATCTTATGCATTTTCCTGTTGGTGTTGGATTATAGAACAACGTACAGAGCTTGTCAGTTGAAAATAAACCTTTTGAACTTACATAGACTCGGTGGAATTTGGTGTGGACTTACACGAGTGAGTGAGCGAAAGGGTGTGCATTGCTTCCGCGATTGAGAGGTCGGGAGTGTTATGTCCTGGGTTGTCTACTCATTGGGTATCTTGGGGGTGGGTTCGGAGAGCTAATGAGACACTATACTAACTAGTTGGTCAGGGGATTGTGGTGGGTTCTGATTGAGGTGTCCTATTTTCTTGTGCAAAGTTCTGTATGTGCAGAATCCCTACAACAGTAGTAGTATGTCCTATCCTATCAAAAATAGTAAAATCTGGTTGGGCATTTTGTTGGTGAGAATTGTCAAAAAGCCTCAAGATTGAGAAGACTAGAAGTAGTAGAAGAGGACAACCTAAAGGACTGGAATCAATGGCTAATGCTATTGGTGAATCTGAGTTTTATTTAAAACCTTTTAAATAAATAGTGGCCAACTGGGCAAGCTTAGCTACAGACAGACTAATAGTAAAAGTACAGAGAGTCATAGCAGAGGCAGTTAGAGGCAGGGATAACAAGAATTTAGAAACAGTCTAGATCAAAGACGAATTTGTAAAAAATAGAATTAGGAAACCGAAGTAATAGTTCGGAAAAAATAAGGTGTAGGAAAAGTTAGGGAAATATAATTATTAATATTAACCAATGGAGGACTTATTGGAGCCAGCAGCAGAGGCCTCGGTAGAGGAGTGGTCCTTGCCCTGGGAGGCATGTTGTTCAGGTTCCGCCAACTCAGACCCCGTCTTCTTGCCCCTGTGTGCTGATGATCATGTAAGATTTAATAAAGAAAGAGACAAATATTAATGTTTGGTGTGAAACAAATAAAATATTTTAAAATACGCTCCAAAAACATTTGTGTGAACAACAATTGCAATAAAATTGACCTATCTAATCTGATCGACTAGTAGTATTGCGAGATTCACGGACCATCTAGTAAGCCTAAGTAGGTACCACCTGACCTAGCCCATCTATTCCAGACAGGCCAATTGTTCACTAAGTCTGCATTTCCATTTATTTTAGTCCTCAAAAATGCATAGATGGAGGACACATGCACACATTTTTGCATACATCAAATTGTTGGTTGGTTGCTGCTGATGTTCTGCTAGTGATGATAAGCCTATTAACATTCACTAAACAAACTACAAAAGGTTCTACTAAGGACTAGGGTAAGCAGCACTCAGCAGCACTCAGCAGCACGTGACGTGACAGAGGATGCGTCATGCAGACCACTTAAAAATTACCAACTAATACTAATAAGTAACCAAACCTATCAATCCACCACTCTCTTCTTAGTGGCAGGAGGACAAAGGAAGGATTAGAGTCTCTCTAGCATTACCTAACTTAAGTTCTCTAAAGTAAACTCTTACATAATCAGGCCAAGCGAGCGCAAAGTTGCAAACAAGTAAGATTAGTAGCGCCGAGCACCTGTGTCATAACAATCACAGAAGATTTTTAAACGTAATTTACCTGCAATGTAAGCAGCAGCATTTTTGCTGGTCGGAAAAAAAATATATTCACAATATATAACACAGAGCAGAAGAACACAAAGTAGTAAGATTAAATAGCTACTCACCAAGCCCCAAGACCTCCACACCTAGCAGGTCCAGCAGGTCCTGCTCCCGGTCCAGGATATCGGACCACCGGTGCGTCAGCTGGTTATTGGTGCTCCGGACACCAGAGCAGCGAAACACTGCCCGGCGCACCTTTCCCCCACCACTGACGACGCTCCCGGAGCCCGTACCCGGACGCAGTCCTGCTGCCTGCTGCTAGGGTTAAGGGAAGGTGGCGCTGCACAAAAAAAACAAGTGCGGCCACCTTCGCCTCACCAAATATGGCCCGTTCCTGTATTCCTTTTGGGTGCCGCCTTCCACAGGGAAGGCGGTCGCAGCTGCGAGCAGCCTTGCCCTTTGACTTGCCCCCACCCTTGGGCATGGTTCTGGAACCCGGGGGGGCTGAAAAGAAAAAAGATGAATTCGAAAAGTAGGTAAAAGAAATGAAAAAAGAAAGTTATAGAAAAAGAGTGAAAAAGTAGTATAAAAAGTCACAAAAAGTAGAAAAAATGTAAAAATAGAGAATCAGGAAAATAGAGAACTAGATAATAAATTAAAAAGATATTTTAAAAAAGTGTACAGAAACAAAGGATTGCAAAGATAGAGGGAGGATAGAAAAGCAGGCCCAGAACCATAGCAATAGAGTGAAAAACAAGATGGCCGCGCCCATTGCGACCGCATGGGCAAGTTTGTGCGATATTTCCCCCGCGAGCACGCACAAAGCGTTGCTAACACGTAATACGCGTTCCCGAACAGGAAATACTCATCGCGAACGGGCAGAAGCATGCATTACGCGACCTGGTAGAGGAAATAAGCATCGCAAGTGGGCGGGACAAGTGAAAAACAAGATGGCCGTGCCCATTAGCGACCGCATGGGCAAGTTAGCGGTATATTTCCCCGAGAGCACGCAAAAACACATCGCGAACATGCGGGACAGGCAATTCCACATCTTCGCAAAAGTTCTACGTGCTCGCGGAGATTTTTTGCACTTTCGCGATAATTTACGTAGCGCCACTACGCAAATTCCGCCCACCCTTTGTTACAAAGCGATTATTTACATCGCAGTACGTTACATCGCAGTTATTACAACGCAAGTCGTTACAACGACTTGCGCTGGAGGGCGTTGGACTTTGGAATAGTATGATTTACTATTCCAACTCCAGCCTACGTAATAGTAGGGAAGGTGTTGGAATAGTAAAGCAAACTATTCCTTAGTGTATAGCGCTATCCAGCGCAAGTGGTTGTGATGACTTGCGTTGTAATGACTGCAATGTAAATATATTGCGGTGTAACAACCGTGTTGTAAAGGTAGTAGTGTTTGGTAAAGGTGTGCAGGGAAGCACACGTTGCCGACAAGCAGATGTCCAGAATTGGAACTCCGCATGCTAACACAGGAATGACAGCTTTAACTCAGGGGGTTACTTCTTAGCCAACGAGTAGCAGATCTTTATACAGACAACGATCCATTGAGAGATGGTCCACTTCTGCACATCCCGTCATTTCTTTGCTTTGACATACCCCAAGAAGACTTGGTCATCCACCCGAACTCTCATGTGCGGTCAAGGTAGAACGACAATGGTCTTTCTGGGTCCAAGCAGTGAAGTCGCTTTTCTTCCTTGTAGGGATGAGGCTGAGCGTAAAAAGTGGGCAGAGTGATTGTTTCGCCAACATGAAATGGAATGACCACTTTCGGAAGAAAGGAAGCACTCATACAAAGCACCAGTTTGTCTGGGTAGATGTTCAGGTGAGGAGGCTTGGATGACAAGGCCCCTAGCTCACTGACCTTCTGGCCAGATGTTTCTGCTACCAGGCAGACAGTATTGATGGTAAGGAGCCTGAAAGGACAGGTGTGCAAGGGCTCGAAGGAAGTGCACATCAGGAATGTCAGAACCCCATTAAGGTCCCACTCAGGCATAATAAAGGAAGGTAGGCGGAAACATATGTTGCAAACCTTTCAAAAACCCATGTTCAATAGGGTATTGGAAAAGGGAAAAGCAAATATTCTAGAAAGATTTCCCTTAACAGTGCCCGGAGCAGAGCCCTGCTGGGCAAAGGAAATAGCAAACAGAAGAACCTGAGAAAGGGGAGCAGAAAGAGGATCAATGTGTTTCTCTGCACACCATGCCACAAACCTGCCCCAGCGGCACACATTTACCATTTTGGTGGAGGGGCGCTTGCCTGCCAGAATAGCATTGCAGACTTTGGGCGGAAGGTCGAAAGTGGTCAAATGTAGCGGCTCAATATCCATGCAAGAAGGCAGAGCGTTGACAGGTTCAGGTGAATAATCCTACCCTACTGCTGCAACAGAAGATCCTCCCGAACAGGCAGCCTGATCGGAGGACTGATGGTCATGCTCAACCTCACGGGATACCAGTCTCTCCTTGTCCAGTCACGAGTCACAAGGATTACTTGGGCCCAGTCATTCCTGATCTTCTTGAGATCTCAGGGCGGGAGTGGTATGGGCAGAAAAGCATACAGAAGGCCTGAGCTCCACTCGAGACTAAAAGCATCTCAGAGTGAGAGCTTCCTTGGAAAGTTCAGCGCTCAGAACTGCTGACAGTGCATGTTCTTGCCGGCGACAAACAGATCTAACCAAGGATCTCTCCACTGCTGAAAGAGTTTGCACCATCTCCAGATGGAGATGCCATTTGTGATCTGCCAAGCATATGTGGCTGAGTTTGTCCTCGCTGGCGTTCAGGGCAAGATGTTGAACCACCAGGCATATGCCCTGCTGTTTCAGCCATGTCCAGAGATGCAAGTCCTCTTGACAAAGGGTCCACAACCTCACTCCGCCATGTTTATTGCAGTAGTACATGGCGGTGGTGTTGTCTGTGAATACTTGCACCAGCCTTCCCTGGAAGGAGGGGAGAAAGGCTTTTGATACCAAATGGATCACTCAGAGCTCCAACAGGGTGATGTGAAGTCCGGATTCTTCCAGAGACCAGAGTCCTCTGAGCTCCACCTCTCCCAGATGGCCACCCAATCCAAGAAGTTATGCATTTGTCACTACTGTCAGATCTGGTTAGGGTAAGGGTGAGGGGTCTGCCGCTGACCCAATCACGGTTTGTTAACCACCACAGCAGGTCTTTTGCAGTTACCTCCAGGATCTGGACCATGTCACAGAGATTACCCCAATGCTGCGCCCACTGGAACTGTAGGTCCCACTGCAGAGCCCGCATATGTCAATGGGCATGTGTCACCAGCAGGATGTAGGAGGCCATGAGGCCCAGTAGCCAGGTCAGCCTCACTGAAATCCAGGATAGAGGCAGAAACATCAGTATCATAGCCTGAATATCCTGGACTTGCCGTTTGGAATAATAGACCCAAACCTGCAGCATGTCCAGAAGAGTTCAGATGAAAAGGAGCATCTGAGAGGGAGTCAGGTGTGACTTCAGCATGTTGATAGTGAACCCCAGCGAATGCAGAAGGTCTGCCATAGTCTGGAGGTGGGAGAAGAGAGTCTGGGGCGAGCCCATCTTTGACAGACAGTCTTGAGATAGGGAAAGACTGGCACCCCTAATCTCCGCAGATATGCTGCAACCACCACCATCATGTGAACACCCGAGGGGTGCTAGTGAGGCCAAAGGGTAGCACAGTGAACTGAAAGTGCTCTTGGCCCACTGTGAACCGCAGGTAATGCCTGTGGTCAGGCAGGCCAGGAATATAAAATGATGCGCCTTTCAAATCCAACGCTACCACCAGTCTCCTGAGTCCAAAGCAGACAGGACCTGAGGAACAGTGACCATTTTGAACTTCTTCTTCTTGAGGAAGAAGTTGAGAGAATGCAGGTCGAGGCACAAAGCAGTAAGGGGAATAACAACCACTAACCACTTCTGGCATTGGTACTCTTTCTATAGCTCCTTTGGCCAAAAGAGCCTTCACTTTCTGGCAGAAAGGGATAGGTGATCCTCTGTCAGCCTGTCATAAGTAGATGGCATGCAGGGAGGAGTAGCTGTAGGAAATTGCCACTTTGTGACATGGTTATCCCCTCTGTTTGCTTACTGATGTTGTTTATTGGTAGTGCACTGAGTCCCTGCTAACAAGGCCCCAGTGTTCTTTCCCTAAAATCAAGACAACATGCTTAATTGTAACCCAATTGGCAAGGACTCTACCACCCTTACAAGTCCCTGGTAAATGGTACCCCTGGTACCCAGGGCAAGGTTACTAAAGAGGGTTCCTAACGGCTGCAGCATGTACTATGCCACTCAAAGGGAACCATACAAAAACTATATGCTGACTAACCTTGTGGGATGCTTTAATGGTGCAAGCCATTCTGAAAACACGACATTGCCCACTCCCTGTGAGCAATGCCCAAGTACACTGCATTTACTATATGTAAGTCGCCCCTACACCAGGCCTGAGAGCCCTAAGGCAAGGAGCATTATATTACATGCAAGGGCACATCTGCTTGAATAGATATGCCCCTGTGATGTCTAGCTCCTTTTCTTTGACATTGCATGTGATCAGGAAGCCATTTTTACAGGTATGTACTAGACACTAGCCATTTACGAATTGCCCAGATACATGATGGCTTCACTGAAAATACTGATGTTTGGTATCTAACATCTTGTCTTAATAAAGCCGTAGTGATTTATGAAGACATGCACCCAAGGGTACATTAGAGCTGCCCCCTATAACCCTACTAGTCACTTAGTGTGTTGGCTAACTGACATCATCCAGCCTGCCACCACAGATGAGTTTCTGACCTCCTTCAGATGAGAACCTGGGCTCTCAGAGGCCATGAACAATGCTTGTGCAGCTGAAGGTGATCATACCTCCTCCTCCTCCATCAGAATGGCTAGTGAATTTGTCATATCAAAGACAAAGGCTTAAAAGCCTCTACAGCATTCGACATGCGACCATGGCTTCCCCCAGACCTGGGAATGCCATCCTCCTGCCCAGAGCAGGCAGGAAATTTAATATTCAGGAGGCGTGCTTCACTTACAGGCTATTCACACCCCCTATGGTGAGCTACCTGAAGTGCACAGCCAGAGAAGGGTTTCACCTTCTTGTTTTGGTGAACATAGGGAATTCTGGATCAGGGTTATGCCCACTCCCCATGAGAAGTGGGCATATAGGGGGGTCTAGTCACCCTAGACACAAGAACTGAGGCCCTACCCCATTCTCAGCACAAAATCCTGCCTGGCTGCTGATACCTTGATAATCACAAAGACCCGACCCGTCCAAAAGCTGTGCACTTGGAGGACTGTCCTGCACTTTCTCAACCATCTAGCTTCCCCCTTGGGGTGGGGGAGCCATCCCCCTGTATCTGTAGGCACCAACCGCACTTGTTCTGTACATTGTGTCGTTGCCCATCAGGCCCACCAAGGGAGAAGCATGTGAAGAAGAAGTCTTCGTGGCTCTAGGAAGTCGCCTGTGTCTCTGCCGAGTTTCAAGACACTAGGCCCTCCAGGAGTCCTCCTGCACCAATATCCTGATTACTGGGGACCTTGCATCTAATAAGGCTGGTTTCTGTCCTACCCGGACACCACCGCCAGAGAAACTGACCTGCTCGACGAGGGACTTCGGGACCGACAAGATGCACAACGAGAGTGGTCCTGCAGTCTTATTTTTCCACCCCTCTGCAGGTGACTTGAGAACCATGAGAGACTCAAACACAAGTGGCCGGCAAGCCAAACACCTCTGCACCCGAGCCCGGGTTCTCGACTCCTGACTTTCCCCTTGGCCTAAGAGCCCTCATGACCTGAACCAACCCCCCCTCCTTGCAGCCTCTTTGTTTTACGTACCATTTTCTTTATCAGTGTAACGCTTGAGGCTAATATCCCAAACAGCACCTGTGCATCCGGACACCCCAGGTCAGGTAAACCCAAACTGCTGGTGGTTCTTTGGAACTTTTCTCTTAAGTGCTAATATAGCATTTCCGCGTTCAAGGCATATACCTCAAAAACAGTTATTCACACTGACTATGGCCGGGGAAGGGGATAAATATGGTGAATTGTGGCAGCCCTTTTTATCACTCTTGGCTACTGGGTTTACAGAGATCACATGCCCTCGATATCTCCGGTTGTTATGCATCACAGAGGTCCCGGGGGAGAGTAGTCGATAGGAACACGGGGAGTTCGGCAAGGCGTTAGGAAGGACGTGGAGCGTGGGGAGGGGAGGGACGAGGGTCAGGGAGGGGCCTTTTTTTGCTTCCTAGGTTTTTGGGGGTTCAGTTTTTTCTTTTCCTTTGAGAGCTTTTTTTTGTTACGGTCACTATTTGGTTATGCACACGCTGCTCGGATGGTGCTTCACATGTCCCCCGCTTGGAGATATCACAGCAGTGTTTGACAACTGTTATTCGCATGTAATTTTGTTTGAAATATTTGAATAATAATAAAAACATTTAAACCGTAAAAACAGTTATTCAAGCATTACAGTTTTCTTGTAAAATCAATAACTCTGAAAGTACTTATCCAATTCCAAAGGCTTTGGTGTCTAAATTCATATTACAATCTGTGTTATTTTTATTAAGTGGTTTCAGATTTCTTCTTGAGTGTGTGTCTCAATTATTGACTCGGTGTATACAACAAATGCTTAACACTCCCCTCTGGTAAGCCTAAGCTGTTTGATCACACTGCCACAAATACAGTACTTGAGATTATTAAAGAAAGCCACTGTAAACCAATAAGGGTCTTCTGGACTTTTTGCATGGTGTACCTTTACATTGGCCCACTACATAAAAAGCCAGCTTCCTACACCATTCCAGTATCATCGGCAAATACTGAATGGGTTTTCAGTGGGGTTAATTTCATTAACAAACCAGAAAGAGCCTCAAAGTCCACAAGGGCTTTAAAATGCACATGTGCTTGTACTAAAATGGCAAGGTTTTCAGATGGATGTATTGTGTTTACTTAATTTGGCGCATATATAAATATATCTAAACCTATTACAGTCGAGTTATGGTCCATTTAAAGAAATGTTAAATAAATACCAGCTGCAGTGTCTTTTTGCTTGTGACAAAAATACATGTGGATAAATACAGATAAAATTAGCACAAAAAACATGGATATACAGATGGAAATGTTCAGGAACCCTATTTATAATGTGTATTGGTTGATATTCTGATTCAAGCATTTGAATAAATAAAAGATCCAATGTTGGAGAAGAAACTACTTACTTGTAACTCCAGTTCTCCAACATTGCTATCTTTTATATTCACATGCGACCCTCCCTCCTCCCTGGTCAGAGGACGAAGGAAAAACAGTTTTCCTTTTTTATTTATATAGAATAATCAGTTTAAACTGAAAACTGTGAGCCTTAGTTATAAATTACAATGAAGCAGGCTCACCCGTTATGAAACTGGTTTCCCAGAATTGCTTGTCCCACTGCTGCATCAGCTTCTGTGTCCACATCTAGGTAATAGTGGTTTGTGAACGTACACCTGCTCCTCCAGGTGGCTGCATGGCAGATGTCCCTAAAGGACACAGTAGCATAGAGGGACGCAGTTGAAGCCATGCCCCTGGTAGAAAGCACCCTTACATTTCCATGGAGGATACTTGGCTTTGGAATGAAAAGGTGATGCAGGCTGAAAGCCAACAAGCTATCCCTTGTTTGGGCAGGGCCGGATCTTTTCGTGGTTCACTAAATGACACAAACATCTTTCTGGTGTTGAAGATTGGTTTGGAAAGAAAGATCTAAGGATGACAGGTTAATTTAGGTGAAATTCAGTTGGAACCTTTGGAATTAATTTAGGGTTGGTTCTGAGAATTACCCTGTCTTCCTGAACCGGCGAAAAGGCTCCCTGATGGTGAATGCTTGAATCTCTCCCTCTCTCCTGGCAGATGTGAGATAGGGGAAGTGCTATTTTCCAAGGAACAAAGGTTAAGTCTGCTTTATGTATAGGCTCAAAAGGAAGTAACATTAGCAGACTGTATTAGGTTCCCATGGAATCGGAGGATGCCGCAGAGGTGGAAATGCTCTGAAGAGACCTTTCATAATCTGTTTAATGGTCCTTTGAGAAAGCAGAGTAGACGTTGATATATCAGTTCTACATTTCGAGATTGCAGCAAGTTGGACCTGATTAGAGGATATTGGAGTCCATTCTTGGCTAAAGTTAACAAAAATGTAAGGATCTGAATCTGTTTTATTTGAAGCGGATGATGGCCACTATTCCTGCACCAGAAACAGATATGCTTCCATTTAGCGTTGTAAGTCTTATTAGTCTCTGGAGCCTGCATCAGGATAGGCTTACTGTCTTGCAGTAGATCTAAATGGCCAAATTCTAGGTGATCAGGTCCCATACTGTCAACTTCAGCGACTTGGGATTGTGGTGAATCTCTCCATGAGGTCTATTAAGTATCCTGGAATACGTCTTCAGAGGAATGGCTGGATGTGCTGATAACTGCAGTAGCTCGCTGTACTAATACTGGAAAGGTCACGCCAGAAAAATGAGGATCAGGGTGCAATGGTCTATCTTCGCCTTCTTCAACACCCCAAGGATCAGGGGAAAAGGAGGGAAGATGCAGGCAAATATCTTGGACCAACTGATCGAAAGAGCATTGCATGTCATCCCTGGATGCCAGAATCTGCTTGCGAAGAATGGGCATTTTCCGTTGGTCGGAGTGGCTTGATTGATTTTAAGGTGACCCCATTGATTGCAAATGTAATCCACCCGTTTATGTTTTAGTTCCCACTCTGGCCAATCCGACATTTGCCAGCTGACTGCATCCAATTGATCGTTCTGGCAGATGTTCCACAGCAATGTCTATCCTGTGATAAGTAGCCCAGTTCCACAGCAGCTGAACCTCTTATGAAAGTAGTTCGGACCATGTTCCTCCTTGCTTGGCTATGTAGAACATGGATGTTATGTTGTGTATTCTGACTAGGACTGTTTGATCCGCCAATCTGGGGAGGAACACTTGTAAACCTTGTCGTATGGCACAGAGTTCCAACACATTAACATGAAGCTTCTTCTCTGCATCTGTCCAGAGGCCTAGGATTGGAAGTTCTTGCAGGTGAGCTCCCCATCCCTCCGGTGCCCAATCGGACCTGCAGGGTTCCCCCCCCCCCCCCAACTCTTGAGACCCTTACGGGTGAGCTGTCGTGCTTGAATGATGGGCTCATCCGTAATGAGTACTAGCCTTTGTTATCTGCGGAAAAGAAAGGCCTGCATTTAGGTTTGCTGGGATCCTTCACTACATTAAAGCTTGCTTCAAGCACTTGGTGACATGAACTGTATTTTCCCATGAGCCTTCTGTTTCCATTGCAAATCCAATTCATTTTGGGCAGGTCTCATAAAGAGCCTGCAAAACAGTCTATACAGGATGCCATCAGCTCAACAGGGACTAGTATTGCCTCAATGTGATAAATTGTTTTCCAGCAATACTTTGCCACTCTGCATGGTATGTTTTTGAAGATGCGTTCCCCAGCCGGTGAGGGATGCATGTGCTGTGAGCACTATCTATGGAACCGGATTAATGAATGGCCGCCCTTTGGAAAGGTTTTGTGTATTCCACCACTGCAGAGAGCGATGAGTGTGGCCGTCCACCAACACCAGAACGGTTAACTGACCTTGAGCCTGGTTCCACTGACGTGCTGAGCATTCCTGCAGGGGACGCATTTAGAGTCTTGCGTAAGGAACGATTAGAATGCAAGATTCCATCATTCCGATGAGTTTCATGAACACTCAAACTGGTAATGAGTGTTGGGGCTGAAATTGTAGTATCAGAGTTTGTATGTTGCGTATTCTGACAGGGTTGGGGTATGCTAGACCCTTGCAAGTGTCTATTGTGGCTCCCAGGTATGCTTGCGTGTTGGAGGGTTGGAGATGAGACTTGGTGAGGTTTACAGTGAATCCCAAGTCGTGAAGCAGCTGAACTGTTTTGTGAGTGTGTTATATGCAGCTGTGTTGTGAGTTGGCTTTTATTAGCCAGTCGTCCAATTAAGGAAAGACGTGAATGTGTTGTCTTCTCAAGTGTGCTGCGACTACTGCCAAACACTTGGTGAACACTTTTGGGGCTGTAGTCACCACGAACGGGAGAACTTTAAATTGGTAGTGTTGTCCGTCCACCAAAAACCTGAGATACTTCCTGTGAGCTGGGTGAATGGGAATATGAAAGTAGGCGTCCTTTAAATTTAGAGTGGAAAGGAAGCCCCGATTAACCCCTGGTTCCTTAGGATTCCCCAAATCAGTGAAAAGATCCTGGAGGACTCAGATCTATACTTCCAGGAGAATGAAGGGTCAGTAGACTCGCCGGTAACGCTCTGGTAGGCCTATAAGGCTGTTATTCGGGGGTGGCTTTGGCCCAAATAGCGGGATTGCGTGCCGGTATGACCTGCTTGGAGGGGGACATTTTACATTTGGAGGATTTACTTTGAGTGCAGGACTCAGACGAGGCACGGCAGGCACTACACATAAAAATTAAGGAATACACTGACTTAGCCACTGAGGCTGCCAAATTGCATTACAGAGCCACACTCAGTGGAATTTATGATGTTAGGGATAAGGCTGGCAAGTTGCTGGCATGGTTGGACCGTAGAAACCAGGCCTCTCGTGTCGTGGTTGAGATAGAGACAGATTCTGGCTCCTGCTTTACTGCCCCGCAAGACATTGCTGACGCGTTCGGCCAATACTGTCAGGCCTTCCATACGTCCCAAACGCAGCACATGGAGGAGGCGGCTTCTGCCTTCTCGCAGGATATTTCATTGCCTTCGCTCATCGTGGATGAGCGTCTTGACCTCGACCTAGACATCACAACTGCTGAGGTTGAGAGAGCCATCCATGACTTAAGTGGCGGGAAAGCGTCGGGCCCTAATGGCCTGCCTACTAAACTCTTTAAACTCACCGTGGGTGAATCAGCCCCCTATCTCACTAAAATGTTCCTTGAAAGTAAGGAAGTGGGACTGCTGCCCGCAGACCAGAGGCTGGCTAACATCGTGGTTATCCACAAAGAGGGCAAACTGAGTAATAAGTGCTCCTCCTATCGTCCAATTTCACTGCTCAATAGCGAAGCTAAGGTTCTCGCAAAGGTCCTCGCCTCTCGCTTGTTAATGGTCATTACCCAGAGGGGGTTGGGGTGGTGCACCACCAATTTGCTTGTAAGTATATTACACCAAGTGGTCAGTAGTTGGTACACAAAAAGTCTTTATTTTAAATTAATTGTCCAAACAAAGCCTCAGCCAACGCGTTTCGTTCAGATTGAACTTCGTCAGGGCTGGAAAAATATAGAAAAATATCACATAAATGGACGCACCTTACATAACATTTAAAAAATACATTAAAAAACACCATTAAAAAGTTAACACATACTAAGAGAATATGCACAGGACAGATCGTGGATACACCCTAGGCTGTGAGTATATAAACATTGCCAAAACAAAGCGATATTATGTAGAAAGACACATAACAGTACAAATGAAAACAAATCATTAGTAACAGGGGAGGCTTGAGTATGCCGTTGTGATTCCAGAATGAATATATTTTTGGAAAACCCTTATTTCTACAGAGTGTCTTTTAATCAAAAAATTTTCCCCAGTTTGAGCATAAATCCTATATGAGCGGTTTGTATCTTGCTGCCACCATCCAGCCATGTGAGGTATAGAATATTTTGCCAGAAATTGGAGGGAGAGGGATGGGGGAGGGACATGCATGTGTCTGCGTCGTTTAAAACTGGGAATGGCCCAAGCTGACAATGAACTATTATGTATAGAAATAGCGAAGAGCAAGTTAATTCGGGAAACGAAAGCAGGAAAAAACTTTCAAGAAACCGTCTCCCGTGGGGAGACACGTACCATGCGTAGAAGTGCGAGTGCAATCCAATAATATGACCGAAGTCTATGTAGACCAGTGTCCGTCTCGCGAAGAACTGTGAATCACGTTGTATTTTATAAGGTAAGCAGTCCTGATTGTATTTTCAGTGCCACCTTGATAAGGGCACTGTACACGTTTCTGTCAAAACAAATGAGAACGGAAGGTAAGTATAAATATTTGTTATTATATTTTTTTAAATTAAATATCACTAGGTCATGAAACTTAATCCGAACATAGTGTCAGTCCAAAAACGTGGATCTCCATTCAAATGTTTCTGACTGAGAGAGTTAAAAAGCGGTCTATGTACATCATGCTGGTGAACGCTACATGGAAGTTATAAATTCAAAGTTCCCAATCTACAACCAGTAACCGAAGATAAGAAACACGTAAATAAAAATGCCAATAGGACTGACAATAATACGTTTGAGGCTGAAAACACAAAATAAGTTCGGCCCGCATGTGAAGTAAAAAGACCCCTGTCCATGCAAACAAGGCATCCGCCCTGTGGACACAAGTGTGAGCAGAGCCGTACCTCCGCACAAGGAAAGAGAAAGCAAATGACAAGTCCCATTAATCAGTCCACAACAAGTGGTTGCTCACTTCTCGGAATTGTCCTAAGTACAGGTCTCTGCTATGAACACACGAAACCCAATCCAGCAACCTGCGAAATCCAAGCAGCTCGCAAAAGAAAAAGATTTTCGCAAAGCATAAAGAACGCATGTAAATGCGCCCAAAGATCGAATCAAGGCCATACCTTTAATGAGGCAACCCCCTGTCACATGACGGCAAGGTCAAATAGTTGCCAAGACTTTGTAAAAGTAGCTAATGCTTCAAGCCCACAGAATCGCATAGGTGCCAAGAGTTAAACCGCATACCTGAAACGAAAAGGTAGTCCGTGCTCTCCCCTCCGAGTGTCCCGTAATGTGACCTAGGGCAAACGCCGGGTTTTAACAGCAAGCGTGCGTATGCAAAATTCGACGTACGTCAGGGCGCGTCACAGGTTGAGAATGGGCGTGTGGCAAGCGGCCAATGCTGACCCTGCTTTGACGGTTTCCTAGGAAACCCGGTTGTATACCATAAGGGTTGACAGAGGCCGGGCCGGCGTGAAGGTTCAGAAGAATACGTCAAGGACGTCAAAGCTTGTCACGAGTTGTCAGTAGGTGTGTCAGGTGTCTGGCCAATGTGTGCGAATCAGACGCCACGTCAGAGGCTCAAAACGCGCCAGTTTTGAAAGGCAAATATGCAACGTCAAGGGCTTAGAACGAGCCAGGATGTAAAGGAAATAACGCATGTGTGATCAGGACGATGCAGGGCGTCACGAGTTGGAAATGAATGTGTCAAGGGTACGGCCAATAATAACAGAGTAAAACGATGTCGGAGATACAAATTGTACCCAGTGAAGATGCAAGTAATGCATGTTCATTCAAAACGGAAATTCATTGATCTGCCTGGCAGTTGGCATCTACTAACGGCGGATGCAGGGGTGCTAGTATGCACACCATCATCAACTATACTATTTTAAACACACTGGGAACACAGTAAGGAGGTGCAGTCATTGGAGTCCGCCGTTAACCCCGCTTTCTTCTTTAATGGTCATTACCCGCCTGGTTTATCTGGACCAGTCGGGATTTATGCCCGCTAGAAATTCCTCCCTCAATCTGCGCAGACTCCATGGGGTGTTGTGCCATGTGGAAACAATACAAGATGATGCAGTGGTGGCCTCTCTTGACGCTGCGGCGGCATTCGATACCATGGAATGGCCCTATATGTTCGTTGTCCTTCATAAATTAGGTCTGGGTCCTGAATTCATCAGATGGGTTTGGCTCCTTTACCAGCAACCACTAGCCCAAATAGTAGTCAATAACAGGAAATCTTCCACTTTCGTTCTCAGCAGGGGCACCAGGCAGGCATGCCCTTTGTTCCCGCTTCTCTTTGCCTTGACCCTCGAGCCACTGGCGATTTGGGTCCGTAAAGACCCTGTTATCAGGGGCCTCAAGTGGACCTCTAGATGGGAAGACCGTATATCGTTATATGCGGATGACATCTTGCTCTATTTGGCATCACCGGCGGCATCCCTGAACAGGGTCCTGAATATATTTCGGGTGTTTGGCAGATACGCGGGCTATAAACTGGACCAAATCAGTGCTCTATGTCCTCTATAGGGGGACGCCTCCGCTCCCTCTGGACTTCCAGCTAGTGGAATAAACTGACGGCTTCAAGTTCTGCAAGGGCAATCTCCTGCCACCCCTGTTATGTCTTAAGTCTGATGTCCGACATTGGAAATCCCTCCCTCTGTCCCTCCTGGGACAAGCGGAGTTATTCAAAATGATGTCCCTTCCCAGATTCTTGTACACTCTGCAGAACACTCCGCACTACGTAGAATCCTCGTATTTCAATGAAGTTGACAGTCTCCTACGGGACCTGCTCTGGGAGGGTAAGCCCCCACGCATAGCCACGCACAAGCTCACATTAGGGTGGTTTGATGGGGGAATTGGATTACCAGACATCAGGAAATACTATCGGGCGTCTCACCCGGCAGCAATTAACCAATGCATGTATAAACCACAGATTGACAGGTGGCTTCTGCCGGGAGGTAGTTTTAAAGAGGCGCTATATGTGCGTTCGTTGAAGCCTGCCCTGACCGGCCCCACTGGGCACGCTGTGCAGGTGTGGAAGGCCGCCGCGAAAAGCTTGGGGTGGGAGGGAAACATCACGCAAGCCACCCCACTTTGGCACAGCGAACAGCTGGGTAGACTGATCCGCTCGAAGGGATTTGAATGTTGGGACCTCACAGGCATATCCAATGTGGCAATTAGGTGACGTCATCCCTTTCACTCAGCTGCAGCAAGAATATGAACTGGCGAGTCCCGAACACTTTAGGTACCTGCAAACCGGCATGCCTTACTTGCCGCAATCCCTAGAGGAAAAACTCTCCCTGAGTCCTCCCCACTTGAGGACAGAGTCTTGGATGGCGACCTGCCTGAGCAGGCCATATCGCTCATTTATAAAAAGTTGATCAACAACACAGCAGATCCCCTGGTCCAGCAGGGCAAAATGGGACCATGACGTGGTGGGATTGGACGACGAGGAATGGCTGGCGGCAGTGGCCTCTCCCCGGGAGGTGGCTATTTCCTCCAGGCTTCGTTTGGTACAACTAAAGCTCCTCCATAGGTCCTACCTGTCTGGTCCCTTGCTGGTCCGTATGGGTTATGGCTCGGATGGTGGCTGTTCAAGACAATGTGGGCAGGAGGGGACCTTCATTCACACACTCTGGGAGTGCACGACTATCCAGGGGTACTGGGCAGCGGTGGTGAGGTTCATGGAAAGGGTTTTGGGGCGCAAGATTTACTGTAACATAAAGCTAGCCGTTCTAAATGCCTGGAGCCCGACTGATCTAAACTCAAAGGAGTGGATATGGGTGGCAAAGCGAAATATCGCAAGATTATGGAGGGCTCAGAACCCGCCAAGCATAGGAGATTGGTGTAAAGACATGGACTGGAGTATGGTCACAGAAAAAAACATATACAAAGCTAGGGGTTGCCCCAACAAATGGACTCAGGTTTGGGAAAAGTGGAACACCCACAGGGGTGGAATATGTGAACCTCCAAAGACGAGGGAAGAAACTGTTACACGGGGTCAGTGTACGCTTGGACCGTGATGGCCATATTGTTGATCTGTACTCACTCTATACTGAACCTCCCCTGTAACATCATTGCATTGTCATTGCTTGTATCAACTGTCTTTTTCAAATGTCATACCTTGTTTTCAATAAAAAATTATTTATTTAAAAAAAAATGGAAGTGGAAAGGAAGTCGCCTTGCTGAAGCAGTGGGAGTACCTGTTGTAGTGTGACCATGTGGAAATGATCTGACTGAACATAGAGGTTCAGCTGTCTGAGGTCGAATATAGGTCTGAGAGAGCCGTCCTTTTTTGGAATTAAAAAGTATAGGGAGTACACCTCCGTCCCCCGATGACGTAATGGGACTGGTTCTATTGTATGTTTTTGTAACAGGGAGAGAACCTCTTGTTTTAAGAGTGTGAGGTGTTCTGGTGACATTGCACGCCCTTTTGGAAGGAGAGTTGGGAGGGTACATGTAAGTTCCAGGCAATAACCATACTGGATAATTTGTAATACCCACTTGTCTGTGGTGATAGAATTCCACACAGGTAGTAATTGTGAGAGTCATCCCCCTACAGGTGTTAAATGATCGGGGTGTAGTGGAGGGAAGTCATTGTTTATTGGCAGGGGAAGTGCAGTTGGAATTACCTCTGCCTCGTCCCTTGGTATTATTTCCCCTGTAACCTCCTCGAAAATAACCTCTGGAGGAGGTGGATTAGTTGGTCTTTGTAGGAGAGTGGCATCGACTTCATAGTTGCCCCCAACTTTTTGCTGATGTTTTGACTGTTTTCTGACTCTAGCCAGGCTGTGGCCCTGCTATCCAGGACCCCAGCCTATCTGCTTCCTCTCTAAACTAATGTGAGTACCCTAGGTACATACCAATTGGATACTGAGGACACCCTTTCAGCCCCTTGTAGATGGTACCCTAGGTACCCAGGGCATGGGTCCCACAGAGGCCTACCAGGGGCTGCAGCACTTATTGTGCCACACCTGGGACAGCCATACAAACTGACACCACCAGACCACTACTGTAGTCTGGGTAAGGTGGTGCTTGCATCCCTTACAGGGATATAGGTATCATGTATCCCACTTAAATACAACACATATATCCTCATAGGTCACCCCTAAGGCAGGCCTTGTTAATCCTACAAGGCAGGGTGCTGAGATATGTGTGAGGGGGAACCCCTACCTGAGTAGGGCCCCTCTGCAACCTTCATTAAAACTATTGCTGGGTTGTTTGTAGTGCAGCCATACCATATACTCTTAACCGCATTATAAGTAATCGCGATAGCGTGATAACTTGAGAGTGGCTGCACAGAACCATGTCATGTTTGGTGTCAAACATTGTGGAATCATACCCCCAATCCAGCCATGGGAGTGAGGGCATGATTCCCCCCTGCTAGAGGGGTGATATGGTAAAAGCGGCGGATTTTAGACACCAATTTAAAAGTGCACACGTAGTACAAAATGGATGCTACCTGCCACCCACACGACTCTGGCTGCCTGTTGCTGGGCAGAACTCCAGCCACGGCAGCTGGACAATGGGGATCTTGTTGCAGGGAGGTGTTCCCACCTCCCCAGACAAACTATGTGGATTGGAACTGGGTGGGTGCACCATAGGATGTCTTTCAAACTTGCACGTAGGCTTCTCCAGTGCCTACTTCTGCATACACCACCTCAAACCGGTTCAGTGGCATCCTGTCCCCTGCCCAGGCGGGAAAACACACAAAGGGGAGAGGGTGTAGCCACCCTTTCCCACCTGAACTCTCATTGGTGGGCTCTGATTCAGACACTCCCCTAATCTCTGGATAAAGGTGGGTGCAGGGTCCCCAGAGCCTCAGATTAATCTTGGACTTCAAAGACTTGAACCTTCGATGAGCTGCCGCACAGCTGAATGAAGAAATCTCCCTTGGGGTAAAGGAGTTACCCCCCTGCTTGGCAGGCACCTGAAACACTGCAAGTGACCCAGTTGGAAGTCCGCTGCTCCTACGGACATCGAAGACTTCTGCCTACCCTGAGGTCAGTTTCCAAGCATCCCAGAGGCCAGTGAGTGTGCACAGCAAAGCTCAGCACCATGGACCCCGTGGGTGCCAAGATCCCCAATACCCCAGGACACCAGCCACCTCTTGCACAGAACACGACCCTGACCAGTGGGGAAGTTGTGCTTTGGCCCATCATTGAGCCAACCTCCCAGCATTACTTGTGCCAAAGGACGACGCTCCAGCCCGCTCCGGCGACCCGTGGGCTCATCTTTACACACTCCAAATTGTTGCCTCCCGCAGTCGCTTGTCTCTCGACTGGTGGGCCCTAGCGGAGGTCAATCTTTACCTTAAAGGGCTCCCCTGGTTGCTCCAGGCCTGCTCTACAGTTTCCTCACTGGAGACCTTGCTCAGACCTCGTGGGTCTGCACCGTAGCTGTTTTGTGATCCTTGCATGGGTTGCGGTTGCCAAGGCTTAGTGGATCCAATCCGGACACTAACACAGCAGCGTCCTTCATTCATTGTGGGACAGTCGCCCTCCAGAAGCTGGCCTGCCTAGAAGCCTCCTGGAACCCGTGGCTGCTGATCCAAGCTACCCGTCTTCAACCTGAAATCACCCGACACTGAAGGGCTCTTTCTCCTGAGCTCCCTGGTCACTGGCTAGTGACCCAGACTCTGTCCCCTCTGCTTTCAGGTCCTTTTCTTCAAGATCTACATCTTCAATCTGCGCGACATCGACGACGCTTCACGCCAGCAGCAGTTCTTCACCTTTTTCCATTGAAAACGAGATCGCGACCCGAAATCGAAAACGACCTATGCACCCGGCTTCCCTGGGGCAGGTAACAGTGGTACCTAGGTACTGTCGTGGGTGTGGGCCCTCCAAAAGCTTAACTCTAAGCTCCTGAACTCGAACTCCTGCTAGAAGTTTCCAGATTCTTGTAATTTCCAACCTCGACATTTCCCATAGGGTTTAATAGGGATCCCGACTTTAGTTTAAGCACTGCACCCGTCTCCCGTGGGTCCCCTTCCTCACTACCTTGGGTGGTTTCATAAGGGGCCAGCGACCCTAAGTGCCCTAGGCACTGTCTGCAGAACTGTCGTGGTTCTTATACCACTTTTTAAATATATGGTTTGGTCCCCCCCTGGGGCCCTGTGATTCCAGTGCTATTTATTGTTGTTTAAATGCTTTATTGAATTGTATCTTTACCTCCAGCCTCACAAGAGACTAGTGGGATTTGTTCTAAGAATAAATACATATATTTTGAATATATACCTGTGTGGACTACTCTTTCATTTGGTCATTCAAGAGGTTATCCATGGTAAAACAATAAGCTTAACACTCCTTCAAGACTTAGCCTGAAGGCTTCTCTCCACAGCTACCACTAGGATAGCTTTCTTTAAAGGTTGTCTTTTAACCTATCACCTTAAGAGTCGAATTGGACTGGTGCAAGGTGTCCCCTATAACTAGTGGACAGCATATGCCAGGCCAACTTCTCACATTGGTGTGCAGCGGTTGGATTCAAGCTTGCCATTGTTTTACCAGATAACAAATTGAATTTCTAAAGTGAAAGCCACTTTGGTACTAAAGGTACATATAAATTCAGCTTAGAATACAATAAGTTCTACTGAACTTGGGAGTTGTGTGTAGAGGGCTTAGCACACCTTGACTACAACTCAAGAAAGGGTTCAGTAGGCCACACCTAGTGTAGGCAGATGCAACAATCCACTACACTAGAAATGTCTTCAGGATCAGGAGCCCATAAGGCCCTGGAAGGACCTCCAAAGGTCCCAGTCGACAGGTATGACAATCTCACTTTTGCTGAGCTTAGGGAGATGTGCACTGCTAGACATTTGAAGACAACCAAAGGTGCCAACACACAACGTCTCAGAGAAATTCTGCTCATTGCAGACTTCAAGCAGACTCTAGTGTCTGATGGGGTAGACAGGTTGGGTGGGCATCCCACAGAAGAGGACACACAGGTGGTGGACTCTGATGAGGACCAGGAAGAGGATAATGAGCTTGACCTGGAAGAAACAGACCACTCTATACATGGAGGTGGAGGCCCAAGGGGTACCCCCTCCATCCCTAATGGGAGAGTGGTGGATCCAAACAGAAGGAACAGATCCCCCTCAGAGGAGTCTGCCCATTCTGGGAGATCCAAAAGGACCTCTGCCTCTTCTCAGAGAAGAGACTCCTCCCAAGAGAGGAAATGCAGACTGATCCAGTTTGAGCAAGCTAAGCTTCAGCTCAGGAGAGAACAGCTAGCATTAGACAGGGAGTCCCTGGAGCTTCAGAAAGCTTCAAGAAAGTGGGGTCTAGAGACCCCTGGTGGCAGTAATAATACACCTAGAGTTAGAGAGAAAGCTCCTGACCCTAGGAACCTGCATAAGATTGTGCCCCCCTATCAGTCAGGAGATGATATCCAGAAATGGATCACTGCACTTGAAAGGGCCTGTAAAGTTCAAAGGGTCCCAGTAGATCAGTGGGCAGCAATCTTATGGCTCTCCTTTGCTGACAAAGGAAGAGACAAGCTCCTTTCTGGTAGGGAAGAGGATGCAGGATTATATCTTGAAAAATGCTTTGATAGATGGGTTTGGTCTAACCACTGATCAATACAGGTTAAAGTTCAGAGATACCAAGAAAGCACAAAATCAAGATTGGGTAGACTTTGTAGATTGTGATACCAAGGCTCTGGAAGGTTGGTTAAATGGCAGTAAAGTAAATGATTATCAAGGATTGTACAATCTCATCATGAGGGAGCAGATTCTTAATAACTGTCAGAATCAACTATTGCATCAGCACCTGGTGGACTCAGATCTGACCTCTACCCAAGAATTGGGAAGGAAAGCAGACAAATTGGTCAGAACCAGGATCAAGCAAAAGGTCCAGCCCTTGGGGGGTGCAACTAAAAAGAAAGATGCCAAAAACTCTGAGAAGGGTGGAGAAAAGGGAAAAGACCAGAAGTCTTCAACAGGCCCCCAAAAAGCAGCATCTGAAAATTCCCAATCTAACAAAGCTAAACAACCAAGGAAGCCATGGTGTAAAAACTGTAAGCAGAAAACCATTGGACTTCAGACTGTAACAAGGCCAAAGACTCCACCAGTACCACTACACCTGCCCCTAAGGCACCTGTTCCCCCTAGTTCAGCTATAGGTGGTGGTACACACAACAAGGGTATAGTAGGGTTGACCCTGGGATCTGGAGAGGACTCTGGCCTAGTCAGAAGACCTACTCAGGCTGTTCTAGTTTGTGATGGGGACCTGTCCCTATTTGTGAGTCCTAGTGGGCTGGGCAAATACAAACAACAGCCTAGGATACATGGAAGGGAGCCTCTAGCATACAGGGACACAGGGGCTAGTGTCACCATGGTGACTAAGGCCCTTGTGGATCCTAGCCAAATCATACTTGGGGAAACTTACCAAGTGACCAATGCGAGCAATGTCAGTACTAACCATGCTCTGGCAGTTGTTAACTTCTCTTGGGGAGGGGTAACTGGCCTAAAGAAGGTTGCGGTGAGTGCAGACCTACCAGTAGAATGTTTGCTAGGAAATGATTTGGAGACCTCAGCATGGGCTGAGGTGGAGCTGACTACCCATGCAACAATGCTGGGTATCCCTGCACAAGTGTTTGCCCTGACAAGGTCAAAAGCTAAGCTGACAGAAACTGAACAGGCCTTGGATCCTGGAAAAATGGACCAAGGACCTTTCAAGAGGAGGAGTAGCAGGGGTAAAGCAGAGCTTTCCCCACAGGGTCAGTCTGAATATACTCTTGTAGCAGAAGAGGATCTTACACCTGAAGAAGGAACTGTCTCAGATGAACTTGAACCTGATCAGGTTGAGTTCTTGGGGACAGGGGGACCTTCTAGGGCAGACTTGAGCCTGGAGCAGCAGAGCTGCCCCACGCTTGAACCCCTCAGACAGCAGGCTGCTGCTGAGGCTGCTGGGAATGCTGGTGGAACCCATAAGATATATTGGGATGATGGACTCCTTTACTCTGAGGGTCGAGACCCCAAGCCTGGTGCAGCCAGGAGGTTGGTTATACCTCAGAAGTTTAGGGGCTTCCTACTCACACTAGCCCATGATATTCCCTTAGCAGGACACCTAGGCCAAAATAAGACTTGGGACAGAATTGTCCATCACTTTCATTGGCCTCAAATGAGTGAGGACTGTAAGAGTTTTTGTAGCTCTTGCATTACCTGCCAGGCCAGTGGCAAGGCAGGTAAGTCCACAAAGGCCCCCCTGATACCACTACCTGTGGTGGGGGTTCCCATTGAACGGGTAGGGATTGACATTGTTGGTCCCCTTGACCCACCAACAGCATCTGGGCACAGGTTCATACTGGTGGTAGTGGATCATGCCACCAGGTACCCAGAAGCTATTCCCCTTAGAACCATCACAGCACCTGTGGTGGCAAGAGCCCTCCTGGGAATCTTTTCCAGGGTAGGGTTCCCTAAGGAGGTATTGTCTGACAGAGGTACAAACTTTATGAGTAGTTACCTCAAGGCAATGTGGAAGGTGTGTGGTGTTAACTACAGGTTCACCACCCCTTATCATCCTCAATGCAATGGGCTTGTTGAAAGATTTAACATGACCCTAAAGGGTATGATCATAGGACTCCCAGAAAAGCTCAGGCGAAAATGGGATGTTCTTCTGCCCTGCCTTCTCTTTGCATACAGGGAGGTGCCACAGAAGGGGGTTGGTTACAGCCCTTTTGAACTTTTGTTTGGCCACCCTATCAGAGGGCCACCCTGTCTAGTGAAGGAGGGATGGGAGTTACCTCTCAAACCCCCTAAACAGGATATTGTGGACTATGTACTTGATCTCCGCTCCCGGATGGCTGAGTACATGAAGAAGGCGACAAAAAACCTTGAGGCAAGTCAGGAACTGCAAAAAGCCTGGCATGACCAAAAGTCTGTACTGGTGGTGTACCAGCCAGGACAGAAGGTATGGGTGCTGGAGCCAGTGGCCCAAGCAGCCCTCCAAGACAAATGGAATGGACCCCATACCATATTGGAACAGAAGGGAGAGGTCACCTACTTGGTGGACCTTGGCACTCCCAGAAGTCCCCACAGGGTACTTCATGTAAACAGACTGAAACCATATGTGGACAGGGCTGCCATGGGCTTGCTCATGACAACTGATGAGGGACAGGAGGAGGAGGGTGACCCTCTCCCCGACCTGCTCTCTCACAACCCTGATGATGGGTCAGTAGATGGTGTAGCCTTGGCAGGCAGCCTCACTGCCCAGCAACAGTCTGACTGCAGACAGGTTCTCCAGTCATTCAGACATATGTTTTCACTGACTCCAAGTCAGACCACCTGGTGCACTCATGAAGTGGACACTGGGGACAGTCTGCCTGTGAAGAATAAGATCTACAGGCAATCTGACCATGTCAGGGACTGCATAAGGACAGAAGTCCAGAAGATGTTGGAATTGGGAGTTATTGAGCCCTCAGATAGCCCTTGGGCTAGGCCAGTAGTCCTGGTACCCAAACCTCACACCCAGGGTGGCAAGAAAGAGATGAGGTTCTGTGTAGACTACAGGGGACTCAATGCAGTTACTAGGACTGATGCACATCCCATTCCCAGAGCAGATGAGCTCATAGATAGGTTGGCCTCAGCCAAATATCTGAGCACATTTGATCTGACAGCTGGCTACTGGCAGATAAGGTTAGCGGAATCTGCAAAAGCCAAAACAGCATTTTCAACCCCTGGTGGGCACTATCAATTTATTGTAATGCCCTTTGGTTTGAAAAATGCACCTGCCACTTTTCAAAGGTTGGTGAACCAAGTCCTCACAGGCCTGGGTGACTTTAGTGCAGCATATCTAGATGATATTGCTGTCTTCGGCTCCACCTGGGAGGATCACCTGATCCACCTAAGGAAAGTTTTGGAAGCACTGCAAAAAGCAGGACTCCCTATCAAGGCTACCAAATGCCAGATAGAGCAGAGTCAGGTTGTGTACCTGGGCCACCTTGTGGGTGGAGGCCAGGTTCAACCACTACAGAGCAAGATCCAGACCATCATGGACTAGGTTGCTCCAACCACCCAGACTCAGGCCTGACTGGTTACTACAGAAGATTTGTAAAGGGATATGGATCCATTGTGACCCCCCTTAAATGACTTCACCTCTAAGAGGATGCCCAAAAAGGTTCAGTGGACTGTCAGCTGTCAGAAAGCTTTTGATGACCTAAAACAGGCCATGTGCTCTGCTCCAATGCTCCAAAGCCCCAACTACTCCAAAGAATTCATGGTTCAAACTGATGCATCTGAGGTGGGGGTAGGTGCTGTATTATCACAACTGAATGAAGAGGGCCAGGATCAACCAGTAGCTTTTATTAGCAGAAGGTTGACCCCCAGAGAGAAACGCTGGTCAGCCATAGAGAGGGAGGCCTTTGCTGTGGTCTGGGCCTTGAAGAAGATGAGGCCATACTTGTTTGGCACTCACTTCATTGTTCAAACCGACCACAAGCCCCTCCTATTGCTAAAACAGATGAAGGGTGAAAACCCCAAAGTACTCAGGTGGTCCATTTCCCACAGGGGATGGACTATACAGTGGAACATAGACCTGGGAGCAACCATGCCAATGCAGAAGGCCTCTCCAGATATTTCCACTTAGAACATGAAGACTCAACTGGTCAAGGTTAGTTTAATGTCCCTGCGATTGGGGTGGGGGTTATGTAGAAGAGTGGCATCGACTGCATAGTTGCCCCCAACGTTTTGCTGATGTTTTGACTGTTTTCTGACTCTAGCCAGGCTGTGGCCCTGCTATCCAGGATCCCAGCCTATCTGCTTCCTCTCTAAACTAATGTGAGTACCCTAGGTACATACCAATTGGATACTGAGGACACCCTATCAGCCCCTTGTAGATGGTACCCTAGGTACCCAGGGCATGGGTCCCTCAGAGGCCTACTAGGGGCTGCAGCACTTATTGTGCCACCCCTGGGACAGCCATACAAACTGACACCACCAGACCACTACTGTAGTCTGGGTAAGATGGTGCTTGCACCCCTTACAGGGATATAGGTATCCTGTATCCCACTTAAATACAACACATATATCCTCATAGGTCACCCCTAAGGCAGGCCTTGGTAATCCTACAAGGCAGGGTTCTGAGATATGTGTGAGGGGGAACCCCTACCTGAGTAGGGCCCCTCTGCAACCTTCATTAAAACTATTGCTGGGTTGTTTGTAGTGCAGCCATACAATATACTCTTAACCGCATTATAAGTAATCGCGATAGCGTGATAACTTGAGAGTGGCTGCACAAAACCATGTCATGTTTAGTGTCAAACATCATGGAATCATAGCCCCAATCCAGACATGGGAGTGAGGGCATGATTCCCTCCGCTAGAGGGGTGATATGGTAAAAGCAGCAGATTTTAGACACAAATTTAAAAGTGCACACGTAGTACAAAATGGATGCTACCTGCCACCCACACGACTCTGGCTGCCTGTTGCTGGGCAGAACTCCAGCCACGGAAGCTGGACAATAGGGAGCTTATTGCAGGGAGGTGTTCCCACCTCCCCAGACAAACTATGTGGATTGGAACTGGGTGGGTGCACCATAGGATGTCTTTCAAACTTGCACGTAGGCTTCTCCAGTGCCTACTTCTGCATACACCGCCTCAAACCGGTTCAGGGGCATCCTGTCCCCTGCCCAGGCGGGAAAACACACAAATGGGAGAGGGTGTAGCCACCCTTTCCCACCTGAACTCTCATTGGTGGGCTCTGATTCAGACACTCCCCATATCTCTGGATAAAGGTGGGTGCAGGGTCCCCAGAGCCTCAGATTAATCTTGGACTTCAAAGACTTGAACCTTCGACGAGCTGCCGCACAGATGAATGAAGAAATCTCCCTTGGGGTAAAGGAGTTACCCCCCTGCTTGGCAGGCACCTGAAACACTGCAAGTGACCCGGTTGGAATTTCGCTGCTCCTACGGACATTGAAGACTTCTGCCTACCCTGAGGTGGGTTTCCAAGCATCCCAGAGGCCACTGAGTGTGCACAGCAAAGCTCAGCACCGTGGATCCCGTGGGTGCCAAGATCCCCAATACCCCAGGACACCGGCCACCTCTTGCACAACACACGACCCCGACCAGTGGGGAAGTTGTGCTTTGGGCCATCATTGAGCCAACCTCTCAGCATTACTTGTGCCAAAGGACGACGCTCCAGCCCGCTCCGGCGATCCGTGGGCTCATCTTTACGCACTCCAAATTGCCGCCTCCCACAGTCCCTTGTCTCTCGACTGGTGGGCCCTAGCGGAGGTCAATCTTTACCTTAAAGGGCTCCCCTGGTTGCTCCAGGCCTGCTCTACAGTTTCCTTGCTGGAGACCTTGCTCAGACCTTGTGGGTCTGCACCGTAGCCGTTTTGTGATCCTTGCATGGGTTGCGGTTGCCAAGGCTTAGTGGATCCAATCCGGACACTAACACCGCAGCGTCCTTCATCCTTTGTGGTACAGTTGCACTTCGGAAGCTGGCCTTCCTTGAAGCCTCCTGGAACCCGTGGCTGCTGATCCAAGCTACCCGTCTTCAACCTGAAATCACCCGACATTGAAGGGCTCTTTCTCCTGAGCTCCCTGGTCACTGGCTAGTGACCCAGACTCTGTTCCTTCTGCTTTCAGGTCCTTTTCTTCAAGATCTACATCTTCAATCTGCACGACATCGACGACGCTTCACGCCAGCAGCAGTTCTTCACCTTTTTCCATTGAAAACGAGATCGCGACCCAACATCGAAAACGACCTATGCACCCGGCTTCCCTGGGGCAGGTAACAGTGGTACCTCGGTACTGTCGTGGGTGTGGGCCCTCCAAAGGCTTAACTCTAAGCTCCTGAACTTGAACTCCTGCTAGAAGTGTCCAGATTCTTGTAATTTCCAACCGCGACATTTCCCATAGGGTTTAATAGGGATCCCGACTTTAGTTTAAGCACTGCACCCGTCTCCCGTGGGTCCCCTTCCTCACTACCTTGGGTGGTTTCGTAAGGGGCCAGCGACCCTAAGTGCCCTAGGCACTGTCTGCAGAACTGTTGTGGTTCTTATACCACTTTTTTAATATATGGTTTGGTCCCCCCCTGGGGCCCTGTGACTCCAGTGCTATTTATTGTTGTTTAAATGCTTTATTGAATTGTATCTTTACCTCCAGCCTCACAAGAGACTAGTGGGATTTGTTCTTAGAATAAATACATATATTTTGAATATATACCTGTGTGGACTACTCTTTCATTTCGTCATTCAAGAAGTTATCCATGGTAAAACAATAAGCTTAACACTCCTTCAAGACTTAGCCTGAAGGCTGCTCTCCACAGCTACCACTAGGATAGCTTTCTTTAAAGGTTGTCTTTTAACCTATCACCTTAAGAGTCGAATTGGACTGGTGCAAGGTGTCCCCAATAACTAGTGGACAGCATATGCCAGGCCAACTTCTCACAGTCTTATAAGAGGAGGAGGGAGTCTCTGACGACACTGTTTTTGAGCCACCTCTATAAAAGGAGCGGCGAACGGAACCCCTGCTGGAGGGTAATTGTAAGGCCCACATGGACTTAGCAGTTTCAGTGTCCTTTTTCAACTTTTCAAGTGAAGTGTCGACTGTTGGCCCAAAAAGATGCTCTTTATCAAAGGGCTGATTGAGTATGGAGGATTGGACCTCCTGCTTGAATCCAGAGATTCGAAACCAAGCGTGCCTGCGTAGTAGTATGCTGGTGTTGATGGCACGAGATGCTGTGTCTGCTGAATCCAGTGCACATTTTATGGAAGTATTGGTGATAAGCTTTCCTTCGTGAAGGAGGTCGTTAGCCT
Organism: Triturus cristatus; assembly: GCF_964204655.1. Lineage (NCBI taxonomy): Eukaryota > Metazoa > Chordata > Amphibia > Caudata > Salamandridae > Triturus > Triturus cristatus. The sequence continues at coordinate 90,321,170 of NC_140586.1, forward strand.
TTGTCTTGTATTCATCAGGCAAGTGTTGGATGAGTTTTTGTAACTCATCATAGTGAGCTCTGTCGTAGTATGCTAACAGGGCCTGAACATTGGCGTTTCGCCAATGGTTAGCAGCTGTGAGGCCATGCTTTTGCCTGATGCATCTATTCATTTAGACTCCTTATCAGAAGGAGGGGCGTCACCTGTAGTTTGGGAATTAGCTCTTTTGCGGGCGTTAGACACGACAAGAGAGTCTAAAGGCAATTGCCCCCTAATATATACAGGGTCTGTAGGAGCGGTTTGTACTTTTTATCCACTCTAGGGGTCAGTATTCTGGCTCTGACTGGGTCCTTAAAAACCTCGTCTACATGCGTTATCATGCCCTTGAGCATGGGCAAGTATTAATGGATTTCTGTGAATGTCTCCCCAGAACATCATCCTCTAGAGGGTCTGAGTGTTGCTCCACCCCATGGTATTGAGAAGCCCTGTTAATAAGCTGGGTAAAGCTTATATTATCATCAGGTGGGGAGGGCCTAGAGGGATACAGGTCAGGGTAATTATTGTGATCTGGGTCCTTATTGTAATCTTCCCATGGATCAGTGTCATGTGGAATGTCTTGTGGTATGTCATGATCCTCATCCCCATCCCCGTCCCCATAATCATCATACTGTGGTTCAGGAGAAAATGGGGGTGGTGGTGAATTTGATGGTGTGATTAGTAGATGTGGGTTAGGTGAACAAGAAGGAGGTATGTAAGGGGGAGAAGGGTTAGCACCCATGTCCTTCTTTTTCAGAGGGATAGGACAGTCCTCTGAGAGATGTAACTTCTGTTTTTTCGGAAGAGTGGCTGTAAGTTGTCCAGTTTTGTGATCGATACTGAGTCATTTCTGTTTTTGGTCCAAAACTGTAGCTTCGGTTGGAAGTTCTTTGGAAGGAGTGTCTTTCTCCTTGGGAACAGGTTTTGGCGTGGAAGCTTTATGAGGGTTCTTGTTCGCTGAAGGTTCCGAGACCAATTGCTTACTTTTGGTGTGTTTAGAACCTGAATCTTTTGGAGCAGGATGTTTCGGCTCCGAGTGTTTCGGTGCGGAGGTTGATGGCTCCGAGCTTTTAGGTGCCGAGGATTTCGGCGTGGATGATTTTGGCTCAGAAGCTTTTTTCGGCTCCGAGGTCTTCGGTGCCAAAGGTGTCTTTTGTGCCAGTGATGTAGGGAGTGGCACACGAGGCAGTTTATGTTTCGGTGCCAAAGGTGGTGTTTCAGTACCGGAATGGGGCCGGCTCAAGCCCGAGCCGGAAGGCTTGTCCTTATGTTTCATAGCTGGGTCAGAGAGCGGGGCATTAGAAACTTTTTGTCGGTGTCGACCTGAGCTCGAGAGCGGGGGTGATGCCGGAGCCTTAGTTTTTTGGGGTGTGTGGTCACATGGGGATTTGTACTCACAGTACGTTGACCCGGGTTGATGTTCAGGTCTTCCTCCATGTCGAAGTCGGCTTCGGAGACGGAGACCAGTTCCTCTTCTTCGGCCTCTGCGTCTGTTCGGGGAACCTCTGAATCTTCTCCAAAGATGTCCGGTACGGAGCCGCTGTTTCTTTGCATTTCGTGGCGTCGAGCCTGACGGTCACGAAGAGTCTTTTTCGATCTGAACGATCGACACGCTTCTCAGTCCTTCTCGTCGTGTTCCAGAGATAAGCACAGGTTACAGACCTGGTGCAGGTCGGTGCGTGGGAACTTAGCATGACACCCGGGACGTAGTCTAAATGGAGTCCATTCCATCGCCTGCTGGCGTGGGCGACACGGGTAGGCCCGATGGCCTGCCTCGAAGTTCCCGATCGAAGGTTTTACAAATTCTACGATGCGCGTCGAGTGGGAAACCGTGATCGAAAGACAATACCGTTGAGGGTAGAGGATTGCGCGTCAAAGGTGTTTAAAAACGATACCGAACCGGAGCGCAGCAATACACATCCGAACCCGATGGCGGAAAAAAATAATCTAAGGATGGAGTGGATGCCCATGCGCACTATCACTAAAAGGAGGAGTCACCTACCTCATGACTACAAAGACTTCTTCAAAGAAAAACAAAGTGCAAACATCCAGGCCCAACACCAGATGGCGATCTATGCTAACGCATATGATCCACAGCTCATATGCCTCGACCATAATGTTACCACAAGATGAACAAGGTTTAAACAGACTACTTTTCTCTGTCAGCTATGGTGTCAGTTGGTTATCAGGGCAAGAGATCTCCCTGTTGCAGAAAATAGTAATCTTTGCTAAAAACAACACCATACCTCAGTGCTGAAGATAGGGCAGGTACAAACCTAGGGCAGACAAAATAGTAATTTCCGGTTCACTGAAATGTCAGAGTAGAACTCTTTCAAGAGACTCTCTCACACCCAAATTATGGTAGAAATCTGAGCTATGGTGGCCCTCTAGGGAGCTTAAGCATCTACGTCATTGGCTGAAGTTTGGATTCTTTCAAATTAGGCGGTTGTGCTACACCAGGTACTAAGTTTCAAGCCTATGGCCTTCTTGGAATGTATGCAGTATATTTCTACACCGTATACTGCTATATTAATGTACTGGGTGTGAGGAAATGGGACATATTATATTGTGTGCTTGTGCGATCTCATTGTGTATAAATACACTCTGGTCCAGTAGGTTTTGTCTGCCACGCCTCCAGCTCAACTCTGGGTAGCTGTGGCAGCAAGGCTTATACAGAGGAACAAGGAACAAGTGTTAAGCATTTAAACAGCAATAAAACAAGAAGAAATAGACAATGCTCAAGAAATCAAACAACAATTTATAGAACTGTATTTTAATAACATTTTAGACACTAGAACGAAAAAGAGCTACCAGTGGGTTTCGGAGATATTGATTTTACATGCAACAAACATTTTAATCAATTTCACTCTACCATGAACAAGCCTCGGCTAAGTCAACAAACTAGACATTTAGAAATGTTTTCAATGCAGTCGGTTAGAAGTACTTGGGGTGACCAACTCCAGCAGGAAGCTGGTCAGGGGGACCAGCAAGGTCCTTAAGAACAGCTACCTTCCCAGGAGAAGCAGTCCTTCAGGGGTTCCAGGCACTTTACCCACATTGCAATGGATTCATATGTAGTGGTCCCGTAGCAAGGGATGAAGAATGCTGTGAATATGACACAGTTAACTCAGTGTCCCTGAAGGGATTCCTCAAACCACAAAGGAGTTGAGGGAGCCCTGGTCGCAGGGTCAATGTCCCTCGCAGTCCTCTCGTTGCTTGCAGAAGTCTAGTCATCACTGGACTACTGGTCGCCGGTATTGCTGTTACAGGCCAATCCTTCCTGGGTCAATAACTTGCCTTCTGAGGGTCCGAGCAGCATTCCCAGGCTCAGAGAACTTGGGTGCAACTCTGTGCATTGGATCTCGGTCCCTGGTGCTGCATGGCAGCAGTGGTAGCGACTTGAAGACATTAGAATACCAACTTGTCCCAGCAGGTTTCTTCAGCTGTTTTATTCTTGTGCTGCAAACAGAAGGCCATCCAGCTGGCCCTTGGTGTTCTCTTGGCTGGACTGGGCTCTGAAGAGGGCTTCTCCCTAATCAGGACATGGCAGGCACAGTTCCTCTCTTCACTAGTCACCAGGTGCAGTCCTCAACTTCTTTTTGCTGGCCCCTCGGTGCGGTCCTTTTTACCTGTGGTCCTTCCGAGTCGACCAAGTTCTGCCCTCTTTATGCTCGGAAAGAGCCCTCAGGTCAGGTTGGTAGCAAAAGGGCTACTAGGTTCCCTCCAACCTGGTGACCACTTTCTGTGGAGTGTGGCATCTGGCTATTGCTGGATGCACCATTCTGCCCACTCCCAAGATCCCTCTACAGGTATACAGAGCTCACTAGTCAACCTACTTGGTGTGGCTACCTCAGGAATACACACCCCTGGTGAAAATGGTTTAGCAACTGTTTTGCCATCTGCTCCCCGTGCCAGCCTTTCTACCTCAACAATGGGGCAGCCCTCCCACCTTGTGTCTCACATCTGTTTTTCAAAGGCTGTTTCCCCTTTCAAGACTGCCTTTTGCATCTAACACCTAAGTGGATTCCTGCAGGAGGAAGGGGATCCCTCCCTGGCCTGCAGTCCCTCATTGTTCTCCTTCCTGAGTCCTAGGCACGTCTCTCCAAGAAGGGCAGAAAGCGGTCTAATGGAACAGGCTCCATGGGTGCCTGAGAAGGCACATGAGTTTTAAAGGCAACAAAAGGGCAGCTTTGCCTAAGGCGCACACTCGAACTAATTACATTAATTTCGACTTGAGATACAAGTCAGGCTTAATGTAAAGAGCTGGATTGCCAACTTTGGTCACACCATTCAGGAGTTAGCATAGCTGAGGGGTCAGCGTGCAATCCTGTACTTGCCAACTGGACGACTAAGTTTTTCCACGGTAAAAATTATGGTTTTGCATGTTTACTGTCAGGACATGTAAAATACATGTCGTACCCATGTTGCACCCTGCCTTAGGACTCTGTAGGCCTGCCACGGGGGACATAGATGTACAGGGGGAAGGTGTGGCTTTACCATTGCTTTTAATGGCAAAGTTGGGCTAGCAGTGGACTACTGTGCTGCTAGTGTGCAGTGGTAAACTAGGGAACTCGTTTTACTTGAGGGTGGGACCTCCAGGGTGGCACAACCACTGCTGCGAGCCCTGAGGTACCCCTCTAACTTACATGCCCAGGGTACCATAGACTAGGCACTTACATGTAAGATAGCCATTTTCAGCTTGGTACAGCCAAGTGGACATACACTTTAGGGTCAGGACACAGAGGTCTGATTAGCAGGCTCAGTACACGTAGTAGCATCAGTCAAAAGACTTGGGGGGAGACCATAAGAAAGGAGGCATTTCCTTACATTCCCCAGACGAAAGGTGATGGTGAACTAACCCTTGTCCTCGTGATTTTTATCTATGTGGAAGAACCTGAGAAGGCCACGGCATTGGCATGGTCAGTCCCAGGTCTTTGTTCCATTTTGGAGCTCATACCCTGTAAGGAAATGGACCACCTTAACTTGGGGTTCTCTCCTCATCTGCTTCAGCCATTTACGGTGTCTGAGGTTGGTTTGAACCTTGGAGTCCCAAATAGGTAGGGTCTCAGATTCTTAAGGGACCACAACAAAGGTTCCCTGTCAATGGCACTCCAATGCTGCCAGCTGGGAAGGAGTCTTCTTTTGATGAAGGCAGCTAGCTGAATATTGGCCCAAACCATTCACTTGTGACAACACTGCCCCAATGTTATGTTCAGAGGCATCCGTCTGGACAATAAAGTCCTCAGTGAAGTCAAGGGCCTTAAGGGTGGGTCCTGAGCACAGAGACTATTTCAAGGTGTAAAAATATTTCTTGCAGTGATCAGTCCCGATAACCTTTCTGGGCTGTTTGTTGGAGGTCAGTTCGGTTAGTGATGCCACTATGGTACCATAACCCTTCACAATTCTGTAGTATTCCATCAGGCCAGAAAAAAAATATAAAAATGTAAATGGGCAGAGTTGAGAGGAGTGTCGGACAGGAACAGGACTGGTAGGAGGGATTTGGGGGTGGGGGGCTGTGTTAGTTTTTAGGGGGTGGGAGGGGTTTGGGGTAGTTTTTAAGGGGTCGGGGTTTGTGTTAGGTTCTAGGGGTTGGGAGGGGTTCGGATTGTTTTTAGGGGCGGGGGGTTGTGTTAGTTTTTAGTGGGTAGGAGAGGTTCAGGGTAGTGTCTAGGAGGTTGGGGGGGGTTCTTGTTAGTTTTTCGTGGGTGGGAGGTGGTTGGGTACGGGGTAGTTTTTAGGGAGTGGGAGGGGTTCTGTTTAGTTTTTAGGGGAAGGGGGTGGTGTGGGTTAGAAGGCCATTTACCAAGCATTCCATTACCATGAGAATTTGTGTTAAAGGAATACGTGGTTAAAAAAAATGTGGTTGAGACACGGTGTTCAGGTAGTCGTTGTTGAGGAACTTGTTGTTCAAACATACAACCCTACTGGAGGGCTCAATCACCCACAGCTTCAATATCTTGGGAACCTCGGCCATGATGCTGGACTTGACCTGGTCAAACAACCTGTAAATCTTGTCTTGACAAGATTTACAAGGCAAGCTGTCACCAGTGTCCACATCATGGGTATACCAGGATGTCGGGTGATGGAGGTCTGAACACCGCAAGAGTGGTGTTGCCATCTTGGGAGTGAGCAAAAAGGTGCATCCTCAGGGCTCGAAAAATCCACTCGCTATGGTGAGCCAGATTTAATCAGGATGAGCTATTTTTAGAGCCTCCTTGCCCGCTCTGGCATGCTGACAACAGGTGCTCTGATTGCTCACAAGCAGTGAATGAGCAATAAAGATGCATTTAAATCTTGTTATCTAGTTGCATTTGCTCCCCTTTCAGAGCCAGAGGTCAAAAGTAAGTTTGTCTTCCTGCAATTACCTTTCTTTCTTGTACAGTGAACTGTGACAATCAAGCTGTGCAAAGCATGTGAAATGAAAGGCTGTAAGATGTCAGGCTTTTTTATGTTAACAACACTGAAATAGCTAATAAGTGAACTGTTCAAACATTTAATATATATTCCGCGAGTTATGAAGACACATTTTTGTAATTCTGCTATGGAAAAAAAGGTTCTTTTAGGATCAAAGCAAAATCATAACGCGTTACTTGGTGATGTGCAAATTTTAAATATTTTTCCAAACATTGTTCATGCGCTGTATAGTTTTATCAGTAAAACTACAAGTTAGTGGGAAAGGTTTGTGGCCATTTTATAAAAAATGTGGTATCTGTAAATGACACTCAAATCATGCTTTAGTAATATATTCATTAAAAATCAGTTAAACATGAACTGGGAAATATTCCTGTTCCTGCTCAGATGACAATGCTATTAGTGAACTAAGAGGCAAGTCAGGGATCATGTGTAGCCTATATGTGGGCCCAATTCTTATTATACACGGAGCAAACCTTTAGTCCAGTAAATAAAGAGTTTTTTTGTACAGCAGAAATAGTGAACTTGCATATTTGAAGGTGCTCTCTTATGTAATAATGAAGAAAAAGGCAACTCCATAATACAAAATAATTGCCTAGGATCACACAGGTTGAGAGCATTTCACAGGTCAAGTAATTATAGTTAGGTTGAGTAGATTACTAAAGCAGGTCTAGTAACATTTTAATGAATTTTCAAGTTCTGATCCTGGGATAGCCAGATGTCACACTCCACAAGAAGTAGTCACCAGATGGGAGGGAACCTGGTAGCCCATTGGCTACCAACTGCATCCTGCCCTAAGGGCACTTTCAGAGAATAAAGGAGACATCCATGGCAACCATATGGGACCAAGGAATGCCATGATGCACTGAGGAACCAGTAGAGAGGCTGCACCAACAAAGACTGCACCTGGTGGCTAGAGAAGGGACTGTGCCTGCCACATCCTGTTCAAGGCGAAGTCGCCCTTAGAGCTCAGTGAAGCCAAGAGAACTCCAAGCTGACTGGCCTCCTGTTTGCAGCACAGGGATACAACTGTTGAACAATTCTGCTAAAGCAAGTTTGTAGCCCAAAGTCTTCAAACTGCTACCACAACCGCCGTGCAGCACTGAGGACCAAGACCCGACACACAGAGTTGCACCTGAGTTTGCTGAGCCAAGGAGTGCTCTCGGAAAGTTGCTGGAACCCTCAGAAGGCACGTTATGGCCTCAGGAAGAATAAACCTGTGACCTCGACAATGGGCAACTGCTAGTCCAGTGGTGTAGGAAGCGGGCTCTGTATATAATATACCAAAGTAAGATATAGTGTGCACAGAGTCCAGTGAATGCCCAGAGGCTTACAGAGGCTCAAGCAGATAATACTAAAAGCTCTATTTGTGGTAGTGTGCAGGGCTGGACAGGCCGTAGTGGGCACCGGGCGTTTCTCCGGTGGGCTGCCATGGTAGGGGCCGTTTTTGTTACCGGGGGCCGGCAAAATCGGCCCCCTGTAACAAAATCGGCCGCAACTTGCCCTAACAGACAGTGGCTGCACTCCCGCCCTCCCCCCGGGGGGGGGGGGGGAGGAGTTTGCCAGGGCCGGTTTCTGTTTCCAGTCCAGCCCTGGTAGTGTGGTCGAGCAGTTAGGCTTATCAGAGGGCAGTGATAAGCATTTATTGTACACACTCAGGCAAGAAATGATTGCACACACTCTGTATCCAGACCAATCGTTTTGTTTAAAGTGTTATCTGGGTATTTTTTTCTAGAACTAAGAAATACTCAGTTGCAGGTAAGTAACAGTTTTCAAAGAGGCAAAACTTTCAAAATGCAGTATGAAGTATTTTGCAAGGCAGAAGAAATGCCTTACAGTCTTAGAAATGCTTTCGTATTTGTTAATCATAAACATTAGCACTTAACAATGTGAAAGATAGACTGTTGTATGCAATAAAAAAAGATACAATGAAATCCTACGGGAGGAAAACTGTGTTCTGCATTAGCAAGTAAGTACTCTACTTACAATCCCAGTCTCGAGGGGACCAACACTGGGCAAAGTTCAAGTTTCAGGTAGGTACTGCACCACCATCAGCACTGAGGCGGCCGGGTGCAGAGGTCACTGGGCCCAATGTAGATTAATGGAGACTGGGGGCACCTTGAAGATGCACGGTTTGCAGGTAAGTACCCGCGGCTTCAGGGCGCAGGCCCCTGGGTTTTAGATTAGCACAGGGGGTGCCACAAGGCAGCGTCGAAGCTACACCACCAGCGTCACAGGGGCGGCTGGGTGCAGGGTGCAAAATCAGCATCAGGCGCCCAATGTGTTCCAATGGGGAATCTGGGCGCACAAAGAGGCTGCCATGCTTGGATCAGGAAGCTGGCTGGCAGGTAAGTTGAAGGACTGGGGGCAGTCAAGGCACCTTTTATTGTCGGGTCTTCTTGATCGGAGCCCATCGCAGAAGGGGGACCCCCTTTGTAGAGGCTGCAGGCAACTTTGTGGGGTCCAGAAGAGATCAGCCACCAATGGAGACCAGGTCAGGATCACCGGGGAGACTTCACAAGACAGGTGAGCCACTCTAACTCAGGCCGTGGGCGTCGGTTGAAGAATAGGCAGGGGTAGCGGATCCACCTAGATCTGAAATACTTGGTGTACTTCATTTGGACAGGGCCTCTGTTTTCCGGAGAGCAGTTCCTTGTTGAAGAGTGGCAGCCTTCCTGAGATTCTTGGAAGTCAGTGGCCACGGGACAAGTGTCATCTTCTTCGCAGGGTCTTTGAGCAGGAGACCGGCCAGTAGGGCTGGGGCCAAATCAGTAGTTATTTGCCAGGTTCGGCCGCACAGTGTCTTCTTCATCCTTTTCTTCTTGGGTCACAGGAATCTGAGGACGAAGGTTCAGGGGTGCCCATAAATACTGACTTTAGGGGTGTTACACGTACTGGCAGCTGGTAGCCAAAGGGCTTCTTTCCTTTAGGGTGACTACACCCTTAGAATGTCCCCTCCCTTTGGGGAGGGGGCATCCCCTTAATCTAATTGAGTTGAATCCTTCCATTCAAGATGGAGGATTTCTTAAGGAGGGGGTCACCTCGGACCAGGGAATCTGAGGGGACACCTCTCCTGACTCATTTTCCTGCCAAACGTGGGGTTTGGTCATGGGGACAGGCAACTCCTCTGGCTGGAGAGGCCCTGGTTAGCATATCAAAGGGCAGGTAGCCTTTGAGGCTCACCGTCCTGAATGTTGTTTCTGCTTGGGGTAGGTGTGAAGCATCTCCACCCCAAGCACCCTTTGTCCCTAACCCACGAGAGAACAAGGGCTCCCACCTCAGGGGGTCAGAAACCGGTCTGCGTGTGGCAGGCTGGTGCGGACCAGTAAGCTGGGCACAAGGGAGTTGGTCATTTTTCAGGTGGCATCTCTAAGATGCCCTCTGAGCGCATTTTCTAATAAATCAAACACTAGCATCAGTGTGGGTTTATTATGCCGAGGATTTGATACCAAACACCTCAGTATTAAGTAAAGCTATCATGGAGCTGTGGCGTTCGTAATGACAAACTCCCAGCCCATGTACTTGATACCGCTCCACTGCACTAACAATGTCTGTGAATGGCAGACACTGTAGGGGCACATTGCTCATGCAGCTGTGCCCTCACCTGTGGTATAGTGCACCCTGCCTTAGAGCTGCGAGGCCTGTCAGAGGGGTGGCTTACCTATGCCACAGGCAGTGGTTGGCTAGCATGGCACACAGGGATGTATGCCATGTCGCCTCTGAAGTTTTTTCTGCACCAAAACACACAGTCTGCAATGGCAGCGGGGATGTGTTTGGTGAGGGGCCTCGGAGGGTGGCAGAATACATGCTGCAGACCTTAGAGACCCACTCTGGTCACTAGGCTGTTGTTACCACTGGTACCTTTTACAAGGGACTTGCATGTGAGCCAGGAGTGTGTCAATTATAAAAACAAAGGTCCCGCTTCGCATTTGCTGCCACCTGGTTGTTGTTGGTTGGACGCTCTGCTGCTGCCCTAGGAGGGGCTCTGATTGCCGCCTGCTGCTGCATGTGGCGTTGCTCTCGTGGGGAGAAGGCACCGCGAAGGGACTCCGGATACCAGGAGCCCGTGCGCTATAGCACCTGTGCTCAGCCCCGCCCCCCCGCCACAGACCCTTCAAAAAACCTTGCGGAACCCGCTGGCGCGGGTCCCGCTTCGCATTTGCTGCCACCTGGTTGTTGTTGGTTGGACGCTCTGCTGCTGCCCTAGGAGGGGCTCTGATTGCCGCCTGCTGCTGCGTGTGGCGTTGCTCTCGTGGGGAGAAGGCACCGCGAAGGGACTCCGGATACCAGGAGCCCGTGCGCTATAGCACCTGTGCTCAGCCCCGCCCCCCCGCCACAGACCCTTCAAAAAACCTCGCGGAAGCCGCTGGCACGGGTTCCGCTTCGCATTTGCTGCCACCTGGTTGTTGTTGGTTGGACGCTCTGCTGCTGCCCTAGGAGGGGCTCTGATTGCCGCCTGCTGCTGCGTGTGGCGTTGCTCTCGTGGGGAGAAGGCACCGCGAAGGGACTCCGGATACCAGGAGCCCGTGCGCTATAGCACCTGTGCTCAGCCCCGCCCCCCCGCCACAGACTCACGACGCCCCTTTAAATACGTGACGGCAACCGCTACGCGGGACGCGAGCGGGACGCGCCGGACGAAGCCCGGACAAAGGGCGGGCCCTCTGTGGCCCTCAGAGGCCAGAGGAGACAGGGCTGGGCCACGGATCGTGGATTCATCTACAGCCTATATTGTTCAAACATTACGCTGTGGTTTTTATTGTGCTCACCCCCACGTGTTAGTAGAAGTTAGAAATATAATAGGGACACCTGGACAAAAACGCATTTGTTGCCTTTGCTACCCAGATTGCACGTGGATTCCTTGTATTGTGTCTAACGCTCGGCCGAACTCGTTGCATAGGTCCCGCCTCACAGAGGGGTGCTCTTCGTTGTGGGCTGCTAGCTGCAGCTGGGGGAAGATAGGGGCAGAGGGCTGCGAGCAAGAGGGCTGGGACTACATTTCTTAGGAGTCCCAGTAACCCCGCCTGTTCCACCTGGCCTGCTCTCCCTCCCCGCCCCCGACCCCAACAACCGGGTAGCCTCTGCTAGAGTCATAAATTAACGCGTGAATACGCTGTGCGGGAGCGCGACGGAGTTTGCCGGGGGCTACAGGGCCCTGACAAGTATTTTACAGTTTCCTTTCTAGTAAGTGAATTTCTTTGTATCCTGCATTGGCGTGAAGTAGGGCAATGTCTGCCATAACAAGTACCGCCAGCGCCCGTTCAACTACCTTACCGACTGAGATTGGTCTATTGGCTATCGGCCCTTTAGATAAATTCTTTTTTAACCGTTCATCTTTAATTGATAAAGAGTTAACCTTGGCGAGAGGCGCGCAGAGCGCAGACAATCAATCGAATTGCTTAAAAATTCTACGGACAAGTATTTAACTCAAGCATATCCCACTCTGGTGACTCCATTATCTTCAGTAAACTTTCCAGTTGACAACGAACAATCTGAAGGACAGACACAAATAATAAATGAGGAAACTGTTACAGATTTGAATAGTTCCAGTGGGAGTCACAACCGTCTCATATTGCTTCCTGAACCAGATGCTCAGGTTATCCCGACTCGACCTAAGCTTGGGTCTAAGAGAAAAAGAACAGCCCCACAAAGAAAATGTAAAAATGTGGTCAAACCCCCTCTAAAGCAAAGGAAGCTACACAAAACTGTGGGTACAAGAGAGGCTGTTATTGAAGAAAATCATAGTATAGGAAGTGTTCAGAACTCAAACCATGTTCCCTTGGGTATTCTAGACTCACAAGAGAAAACTTGTTTCGAGTCTACCGTATCAAGTAACGATAAATTGTTATCACCTGCAAACCTGCTCCCTGAGCTAGAAAGATTACTCAGACTAATACTTATCCCGATAGAGAATAGAATTGCCAAGCTCTCTGATAGGTTAAACCACTTTGAGCAGGCAACACTAGATAATTTTTATTCTACAAAATCATTGATTAAATCTAATGCAAGGGTGGATTCAAGTATAAAACCCCAAGATAATACTAACCTTGTCACTCAAGATAAGGGCAGAAGGTCTCAAAACAACTCTCCTTCACTTCCGAAGACAAGTAACACCATTGTCAAAACAACTACCAAATCTACTGACTTGGTATATTTAGGCCCTGTCCAACTTCAGCCTAATACCACTAATACCACAAACCCACCCCAGTCGATGGTATTTCAGTCACAAAATCCATCACCCGTGGCTGGTTTAGGGGTTACTGTACGTTCTCCAGTGGGTAAAGCTTCAGTTCCCACAAAAATAACCAACAAGCAGTTAGCTCGCAACAATCCTGTGGTTGGGACAGGGGACAATGTATGTCTTCCAGCAGGTAAAGTTTTAGTTCCAACTCAACCAACTAATATCCAGTTGGTGTTGAAACCTGCACCCTGTCCTGGTCCTATAGTTTCCAAATCAATCCCACCTCCCGTGATAAAGCCACACCACAGAAAACCCCCAGTAAACCTTACTCCGGATTCCTTCCCCTATGTAGCAGTCCTTACAAACGTCCCATCACTCCCCATAGGGCAGAGAGAAACCTTCCAGATGCTTAAAAATAAGACCATGCACTGGTTAAGGGAGAATAGACCTCTCCCAGGAGATCTTGATGGGTTAATCATAGGGGTAAGGAGAATAGATTGGATAGGGTATACACCAAAAAGCTTGGGTGGGGACTGTGTTGTGGTCAACTTTCAAGATCCAAGGGTGGCGGGATGGATAACTAGGCAGGGATGGGGTGAAAACAAGGGAGATATTAGAATTGTAGATCTTACCTTCTTCTACCCCCGCCCAACCAGTGTACTGACTAGCCTGCATAACGAACCCCTGAACCCTTCTGCTGTATCCTGGCCAATTACTTCCATACCAGCTTCATTATTTGGCCAGAACTATACCACATGTACTAATCATAATCTCCAAGCTGGACGGCTGGACTCAGGGTGGGGATATTGACAAATTACTAGAGAGTGGAGTAGTAGTACTGGAGGGATTAATAATGAGTCCAAGGGGGCTTGTGAAGATCATGTGAGTTCTATTGACACAATCTAAACTGCTGGTTACACAGCGAAGGGGAATTTTGTTGTAGAGGGAGGTACCGGGATGGAAAATATAAATGTTAGTACTGTGAAACTTCCTGACCCCATTGACGATCTGGGGAAGGTAGTTACTAACATCAAAAGCTCAATGATTTCCGGAGTGTCTTCTTATACTAATAATCATGATGGGTCTGAGTTTAGCTTTGGTACGCTTTTATCCTGGAATGTGGCAGGGTTGAGTAGCAAGTTAGACTCCCAACTCTGGGTAGAATATATCTGTGGGTTCGATGTATGTTGCTTCCAAGAAACCTGGGCTTGCGACCCCCTGTTTTGTTGTGGCTATTTAAACTTTTCGATACCAGCATCGAAAGGTGGTAGGGGTCGGCCCATGGGAGGTCTTACTGTATGGGTAAAACAAGATTTAGACATTACCATCAAAATATTGGACCTGGGAAGTAGCGACTTACAATTGTTAAGAATCTCAGCAGATAAGGGTCCGTCATTGGACTTATATAATGTCTATATAAGAGGCAGTAACACAACCAATTCCTCGACCTTAGAACTGTTGTCTGCCTGCTTAGAGACAAAGTCCCAAGATAGCAGGGTAATTATAGCCGGGGATCTTAATAGGACTTTTGAACCTTTAGACTCTACAAATGATCCCCTAGGGAAGGATGAGGACAACCTATGGGGAGTACCATCTTTGTGTTTAAACCCCGTCCCAAGGTGGACAAAAGACATCCTATTACTAAATGCTATTTGTATGGAACATGGTCTAAGAGCACTGAATGGGAGAACTACAGGGGACAAGGAGGGTAGTTGTACCTTCGATAATGGTAATAGCAGGAGCAGAATCGATTATATAATATGTAGTCTTCAGTTGTGGCAGGGGGTAATTGATATGGCCATCAGGCCTAGAGTAGAAAGTGATCACAACCCCCTTTGTGTGACCCATAGGTGGTGGAATCCAGGAGTGGGAAATTTGTATTTAAAGAACGATCAGATTCCGGTCATGAGCAACGACGAACGTAGGTTGAAATGGCCAAGGGTATTGGCTAACGAGGAAACCATGACCTACATCAACAATGAGGTTGATAGCGCAATCATTGCAATGGAGGCGGTTGATCCAACATTTCCCGGGGTTAGGGATATCACCGACATCCACAATAAGTTATTTTCCCTCCTCAAACCATGTTTTTCGACCAAGAGTAAGAAAGGGAGGAAAACCCAGGAAGTTGGAAGGTGGTTCAATCGCCAATGTAGATCAGCACGTCTAGTACTGGGACAAGCTATTAGGAACAGGGACCGCGTCGCAATAAAAGAGGCAAGGAAACTGTATAAACTGGCCATTTTCCAAGCAAAAAAGAAATGGGACGAAGACCACTGGGCCGAGTTGAAAGAGGCCTCTAACAAGAAGGACTCTCGGTCCTTTTGGAAAATTATTAAGTGGGGTAGAGGAGGTGGCCCAGCAAAGCCAGATAATAATGTAGCTGAAGAAGCCTGGGTTGACTACTTCAGACCACAATATGCTGAAGTCATGCACCCCGGGGTAGGTGAAGGCATAGTGCCAGTCTATGCTATTGACAATATGTTCTCCCCCAAAGAAGTAGAAATCGCGATTAGATCTGTGAAAAGTGGGAGAGCCCCAGGGTTAGATGGGATACCCCCGGATATTTTTAAGTATGATATGACGAGATGGGTGAGGTATATTTTTTTAGTAGCAAATGCCCTAGCCAAGGGGGGGGTGGTCCCCGACCTTTGGAAAGGTGCAATTATTATTCCCATCCATAAGAAGGGAGATCGCTCATCGCCGGCCAACTATAGGCCCATAAGCTTAATAGCAACCATACAAAAAGTAGTGGGAAGAATGGTTGCAAACCAGCTTATGGACTGGGTTGATGCCAACAATGCCCTTTCCATATACCAAGCAGGATTTAGACGAGCTACCAGTACCATTGATCAGGTCTTCCGCTTTACCATACTGCGGTGGAAGACGGTTTTACTGGGAAGAGGATGCCTATATGTCGCGTTTGTCGACCTGCGGGCGGCATTTGATTTAGTCCCCAGGTTTAAGCTATGGTTGGTCTTGCAAAAAATGGGAATTCCTATTGATTTGCTTACATTAATTATGCGTCTCCACGAATCCAATTTCGCAAGAATACAGTGGGGTGGGAATGGCGAGTTTACTTCGGACTTTCCCGTGGAAAGGGGTGTCCGACAAGGCTGCTCCATGGCTCCCTTACTCTTCTCATTATTTATTAATGGGATTGTTAGGCGAATGTTGGAAGCAAGCGTAGACGCTCCCTCGTTAGCGGACGCCAGGGTTCCGATCCTGATGTTCGCTGACGATACTCTTATCTTGTCAAAAACCCCTGCAGGGCTGCAACGTGCATTAAATATTTTTGATACCTTTTGCACAGAGCACGGGCTTGAGGTAAACGTGGGGAAAACAAAATTAATGGCCTTTACCCCAAACCGTAGAATCTATCCCAAGGTAACCCTAAATAATTGTAAGTTAGACACCGTTAAGGAGTTTACATATTTGGGGGTACAGATAGCAGAGAGCGCTGGCTGGTCGCATCATTTGGAAAAAGTGGTCATAAAACATCAACAAGTTTCAGGTGCTTTGAGGGGTGAACACCGCAAATCAAAAACAAAGCCGATTAAACCCGCACTTATAGTG
Organism: Triturus cristatus; assembly: GCF_964204655.1. NCBI lineage: Eukaryota > Metazoa > Chordata > Amphibia > Caudata > Salamandridae > Triturus > Triturus cristatus. The sequence continues at coordinate 90,337,350 of NC_140586.1, forward strand.
TACGATGCCAAGGTCTTAGGTGCCACTTTATATGGTGCGGAGTTATGGGCCTGGGACAATCTAGCGGCCTTACAGATATCTGAGAACAAGTTCCTCAGAGGGATAACAGGACTTCCTCAGAGCACCCCCCTAATACCATTGTTCCTGGAGTTAGGTAAACGCCCAATTACTGATAGAGCGCGGTTGCGCCCTGTTCTCTACTGGAGGCGTCTTTGGACAACTCCAGAGATTAGACAATATGCAGAGGGTTTTCTCTGGATAATTAAGGAAGACATTTTTCACAAGATAACATGGCTTAAAAATCTAAGGGCAATGCTAATTGATCTGGGGTTTTCCAATCTTTGGAATAACCCAGCGGGTGAAGAGTTTCCAAGCAAAGAAGACCTCAAATTACGTTATTGGGATTGGGTGGGTGGCAATTTGCTGAACGACGTTAGGTCCGACTCTATGGCTGGTCGTTTTTTGGAGACAAAAATTTTTCCTATCCTAGAAAACTATTGGGATACTATCACGGTACCAATGGATAGGAAGTTAGTCTTCCAGCTAAGATCCGGATCTATTCCCTTAAAAAAACTAACGTCACGTTGGCATAAGTCGACCAACAGGTTATGTCCAGCCTGTGGTAATGCAGAGGAGAGTGTAGGTCACTTTCTATTCGTATGCAAAGCCTACTCATTACCCAGGAGATTATGGCTCACCCCTGTATGTAAAAACCTGGGGACACGTGATAGCATAGTGGCTTTAAGAATTGTGTGTACAACAACCCATGAACCGATAGTCATTGGGGTAGCCAAATACTTGGGTTGGGCCTGGGCCATCAGGCAACGTTTAATGGGGGGGACCAGTTAATCAGGTTTTTCTTTTATTTTTTTTGGGCTAAAAATGTAAAATTACTTGTCAAATGTAAACATTTCTATGCTAATACTGTATGAGCTGCACAGAACGCCTATATGAATTTATATTTGTAAATATCTTGTTTTTTAACCTCTAATGTTTTTATGCTGTGTTATATGAATTTATATTTGTAAATATCTTGTTTTTTAATCTCTAAATGTTTTTATGCTGTGCTTTTATGAGAAATATCTCGAATAAAGCTTGTACAACAGCTATCATGGAGCTGTGGCGTTCGTAATGACAAACTCCCAGCCCATGTACTTGATACCGCTCCACTGCACTAACAATGTCTGTGAATGGCAGACACTGTAGGGGCACATTGCTCATGCAGCTGTGCCCTCACCTGTGGTATAGTGCACCCTGCCTTAGAGCTGCGAGGCCTGCCAGAGGGGTGGCTTACCTATGCCACAGGCAGTGGTTGGCTAGCATGGCACACAGGGATGTATGCCATGTCGCCTCTGAAGTTTTTTCTGCACCAAAACACACAGTCTGCAATGGCAGCGGGGATGTGTTTGGTGAGGGGCCTCGGAGGGTGGCAGAATACATGCTGCAGACCTTAGAGACCCACTCTGGTCACTAGGCTGTTGTTACCACTGGTACCTTTTACAAGGGACTTGCATGTGAGCCAGGAGTGTGTCAATTATAAAAACAAAGGTACAGCTTTGGGAAAGAATACAGGCACTGGGAACCTGATTGGCAGGGAGCGTGTGCACACTGAGTCAAATTGCATCAGATCTCAGGCAAAAAGTGGGGGGTAACCATGAAAAAGGGGCACTTTCCTACAAGTGGCGACTGAACTTCGGCCACACCGGTGAGGACTCTGTGTGAAGTCGGTCCTGCAAACAGGACACCCCTCACCATATTCGTGGACTGAGGAAATCCCTGCTGTAAGATCGCCGTTGACCTGCGTCACAGCCACAGCATCCTTAAAGCATCTTCAGCAACCTTTATCCCTTGAATCAGACCCACTCTATATGAATCCATTGCAACGCGTATAATATACCTGTAACTGGTGAAGGACTGCTGCTTCTGTGAAGCTAACTGATCTTGAGGACCTGGTTGGTACTCCTGACTATCTTTCTACCTGTGTTGGTAGCCCTAAGTACTTCTAGCCAATAGATCAGACAGTAAACGGTTCAATTTGAAAACGTTTTAGGTGTGCAATTTGTTGACTTTGCCAAGGCTTGTTCAAGGTTGAGTGAAATTGCACTGATTTATTCTTGCTCGTAAAATCAACATCTCTGGAACCCTCCAGAGTATCTTTTTCACTCTAGTGTCTAAATTCTTAAATACAGTCTTACTTTTATAAATTGAGGTCGATTTCTTCAAACGTTTTAGTGCAGTTTAAATATTTTATAGGGTTTGACAGATAAAACCAAGGGTCCTAGGAGAATTGGTAAGTGTATTACACAGTGAGGTTACACTACCATACCATATAATACAGCCCATATACTCACATGTCTGTAGTTCAGTCTCCATTGGACTACCAGTCGCCTGGTGACACACAGTCACGGGCCAATCCTTCCAGGGTCACCAACTCACCTTTGGAGGCTTCCAGCAGCTCTCACACAGCACTCCTGGGCTCAGAAATAACTCTGGTGCAATGGGTCTCATCCCTGATGCTGCACAGCAGCGGTGGTAGCGACTTGAAGAAGTTGGTCTACCAACTTGCCGAAGCAGGCTTCTTTGGCTATTGTGACCCTGTGTTGCAACCTGGCGGCTAGTCAGCTGACCTTTGGAGTCTCTTTGCTTTGCTGGGCTCTTGAGACCGTTTCTCTTTGAACAGGACTTGGCAGGCAGAGTCCCTTCCTTGGCTAGCCACCAGCTGCAGTCTGCTTCAGTGTAGCCTCTTAGGTGGTCCTTCTTTACAAGAGGGCAGTCCTTTGGTCCTTCCTCCAGTCGGTGGCGAACTGAGGTCTAGGTGGCCCTTTTATGCTCGGAGAATAAACTCAGGGCAGGATGCGGTTGATAGCCAATATGCTACCAGATTCCCTCCCACCTAGTGACCACTTCCAGCAGAGTGGGGCATCTGGCTATTCCAGGGAGAACCATTCTGCCCACTCCCAAGATAGAAAGACCTCTCTCTAGGTTCAGGCGTCCCTGGGGTGTGGCTACATGCCCCTGGAGAAGCAGTTTTGACAACTGGTTTCCCCTCTCTGCTCTTCTTGCCAGCCTGTCTTCCTAAACATTGGGGCAGCCCTCCTCATCTACCCTTCAAAGGTGGCTTCTCCTTCAAAGCTTGCCTTTTGAGACTACCACTCAAGTGGCTTCCTGCAGGAGGAAGGTAACCCCTCACTGACCCTCAATCCCTTATTGCTCTTTGTGAGAATCGTAGGCACGTCTCTCCAGGAAAGCAGAAAGCTGTCTCGTGGATCATGCTCCATGTGTGCCCAGAAAGGCACAGTAGTTTTAAAGGCATCAAGATGGCAGCTTTCTAAAAGCTGAACACTGCGACTAGTGACATTAGTTTGGACTTGAGATACAAGTCAGGCTTAATGCAACAAGTTTTTTGATGCCTTGGAGTGCCCACTTTGGCTGCACTGTTCAAGTGAGTGGTCAGCATGTAACCCTGTACTCGCCAATTGGGCGACCAAAGTCTTTCCATAGTAAAAAACTGTGTGTAGGAAGCTGGCTCTGTATATACTATACCAAAGAGAGGTAAAGTGTGCACAGCACAGAGCCCAGGGAGTTCAAGGAGGTATAGCAGAGGCTAAATTAGGTAAGTACTAACAGCTCTCTATGTGGTAGTGTGGGCAAGCAATTAGACTTGTCCAGAGGGTGTGTTAAACATGTATTACATTGACTCAATCTAGACTGATGGCACACACGCAGACTCAGAATCCAGGCCAATTGGGTAAGTGTATAAAAAAGGTATACTTGTATTTTACTTCTAGCACAAAGCAGGACTTGGTACAGGTAGGTAAAATACACTTTCAATTGTAAACTTTTACAAAGAAATGCAATTGAGGATGGATTTGCAGTTATTACAGGTTGGTATTACTTTAAAATGCAGTTTGAATTACACAGTAATTACTTTCAGAATACTTTTGTTACTTTTGGATTACTTTGAGTACCTGGGGGTGGTATGCCTCGATACCACACCTAGGATGCTTACAATATATGGTAAGTAAGACTTTTTAGTTCAAGCCTGGGCAGCGCATGCACTGCTGCGAGGCATGCAGTATTGGAGTATGCACTTGAAGCCCCACCCACTCTCCGTATATATTTTTCATTGGCTTGTGTCATTGTCCTTCGTAAATGCTGGCTTTTGATTCATAAATAGGGTTGTTAGTCCTTCCTCAGTACCGCCTTGTCTTCATTTGTATCCGTCAATGAGGACTGGCCCTTTTACTTCGGTTGTTGCACAGCACTTGTTATTTAGTCTGTAAGCACAATTTTCTTTTAGTTTTGCTTACTGCAGGCACCACATAGGCTGCTTCAGTTGCGCTTATGAGCGCTCATGGGATCGTTTTTTATAGCTTCCACTGCGGGTGCATTCAACAAGGCTGTTTACAATTATGTGCGCTCCTGGTTTACCTTGTTACAAACATAATTTAGGGTCTGTTCTCGGCGTAGTGAGCAGAATCGCGTCCCTGTGCTCTTCAGTTGAAGGATGGCCAAACTGTTTGGTTTTGGGACACAGCAGGACCCTGCTGCTGTCTAGGCTTATCTCTCAGGCATTGCCTCTCAAGAGGCAGAGATTGTTGTGTGCATTACCACGACTCAGCCCTCCCGCTAAAAGGCACAGAATCCTTTCAGACCGGCAGTCTCCAGGCAGCGATGGTTGGTGCACTAATTGTTGAAGACAACTTAAAAAAAAAAAAAAAAACAAAGTACTGAACGAGTGACGCGACAATGGGACGTTTCAATTGAATCAATTGTAATCCTTAATTATTGTTTAATGACCAAACACCGTTTTGTAAAAAGAACATTCAGTTTGATAGCCTTAATATGACGACACGCAAGGTCCAAGTTTTATAGTCAAAAACAGGGCAGAGCTAGTACAAAACAAGCATTTGCAATGCAATAGGTCTCGCATTTGCGTGAGTTTAAGCTATTGGCATTGTACATGACAATGCCTTTTATTTATGTTTTAAAAACCAAAACATAGGGGAGGAGCCTAGCACGCATCCAAGATGGTCGCGTGAGCACAGGGCTCCCCGGACCCTCGCTGCTCCTCGGAACTTATCCTGACTTTATCCTGACTTGGTTGACGGATTCTGGAAGATGAACGTTGGCTGAACCCTAAACTCTTTTCAGAAACCAAATCGGATCTGGGAGACCTGATCTATGGTGGTTTGAACTTTTGAGGCCCAACTGATGGCTGTGCCCGGTGCGAAGGTGAACTGTGGAGCCGGGGCATAGTTGAACAACAACGGCATCGGGGCTGTGCCAGCGGCCGTCTCATCACTTTCGGTTTCACTTTTGGATCTCTGAGTGGCTGGACAGTGGAGTTGCTTTGTGCGGCTGGGTTTTCACTCGGCCTTCGCTTCGTGCCTTTGCCTACGCCTGAAACCAGTGTGCCCATAGACTTTGATCCTCTCGCACCGCCACATTGCGGTCCCTGGTACGGCTCGTGTCGGCTTCGCCTGTGCCACTTTGACGCTTGCTCGGTGGTCCCCTTCGGCGAGCGTGGTTCCACATGGGAGGCAGAGGGGATCCCGAGAGGCGTAAGACCAAGACATCTTTACGTGGGGGACCGGTCCAGACCAACAACATGGACCGCTACACTCATGGTAAAGGGTCCCCTGGGACGGCCAGTGTTCTCCCGGATGACGCTGGGGGTGTTCCGTCCGCCCCTCCGGATTTGTCACTGCAGGACATCATGGGCGCCATTAACGGCATCAAGGAGACCATCGCTCAGCAGTACGAGGCCTTGGCCCGTAAAATCGACACGGTGGCCATTGATGTTACGCTAATTCGGGCGGATCTCTCTAAGACCAATGAGAGGGTTCAATCGCTGGAACTGCGGACGTCCACCCTTGGTACGGATGTGTCGGACCTGCAGACTGCTCTCGGCGACCTCAAGTCGGCCAACGACCTGATGGCCCGGCGGCTGGAGGACTTCGAGGGACGGGCTCGACGCAATAACATCCGCGTCATAGGTGTTCCAGAGACCTCCGACAATCGCCCGGTGGATCTTATGGTTGAGGAACTCATCCTCAAACAGCTTGCCCCCGCTGGCCTGAGTAAGTTCTTTGCCGTGGAGCGGGCCCATCGAGTCCCAGCCGGTCGGCCGCGACCGGGAGCTCCCCCGAGGCCTATTGTCGCAAAACTTTTTCACTACAGAGACCGAGATGCGATTCTGCAGGCCTCACGGGTACATGGCCCGGTCCGATATGAGAACTCATCCGTTAACTTTTTCCCGGACTTCACCCAACTTGTCCAGAAACAGCGGATGGGTTTCCAGGGGGTGAAGCGCCGTCTCCGGGACCTGGGTTTTAAGTACTCGATGCTTTTTCCTGCCAGGCTCCGAGTGGAATACGAAGACCGGACTACCTTTTTTGACTGTCCTTCGACCGTGAGTGACTGGCTGGATTCTCTGCCGGACCGGGGTGACCGGCCTGGGCCTTCTGGTGGTACCGAGGGTGGCGGGCCTCCTTCGGAGTGACTTTTGGTCCTTGACTTTGATATTTTGTTTTGTTCGGCTGGGTTCTACTTCTTTTGTACATTTTGTTTAATTATGATCTGTGTTGGGGGCGGGCGGGGACGGGTCCCTTTCCTCTTCCGGGGTCTTTTCGTAGAATGGGGTTTTTAGGGCGACAGGCACACTGCAAGTTGGGGTGGTTTTCTGGACCGCAGGGGTGCAGGGTGGGGGGAGTTGAATTTGGGGGGGGGGTTGGTGGGTGGGAGGGGTTGTTTGGATTTGTGTTTTTTGTTTTCAAGGCGAGGTATTGGCTCTGTTTCAGTTTCAGGTGTCGCGCTTTTTGCTGGGGGACCCTTGATCTACTGGAGGGGATGGGGGGGGACGGGTTGAGACTGATGTCTTGGAACGTCAACGGATTGGGGGATCGTATCAAACGGGGTGTTGTGCTGCAGTATTTGCGTCGTTTGACTCCTGATGTGGTATTCTTACAGGAGACGCATCTGGTTGGTAACGTTTGTCATGCCATGAACAGGGGGGGATACCGACTCGTGGCCCATTCCGGTTTCACCTCTGGCTCTAGAGGGGTGGGCATTCTCCTACGATCTTCACTTCCGCTAGAGATCACCAGGGTTGTCCTAGACGATAGAGGGCGCTATGTGGCTCTGACTGGGAGGTGGGAGGGACAGTCCCTTTCCTTGGTTTCGGTTTATGTTCCCCCGGGCCTCCAGAACTCCACTTTCTCAGACTTGGGTCGTATGCTGCTTGAGCTTCCTGACAGTCTTTTGCTTATGGGTGGGGATTTTAATTTGGTTGTTTCGGGTGATTTGGATCGCCACCCGCCCAGGGCCCTCCCTGCTGCCCAGGCGTGGCTCGGCGGACTCTTGGATACCTTCGGTCTGGTGGATTGTTGGAGGTTAATGCATCCGACACAGTGTCAGTACACATTTCACTCTGGGGCCCATGGGAGTCTCTCCAGATTGGATTATTTTCTTATGCCCGCGGCCCAGACTGCCCGGATTCGAGAGGTAAAGCACTTGGCCCGGGGTATCTCTGATCATTCCCCACTGTGGTTGCTTTTCGACACCGGGATACGGTCCGCTGGGCGGATCGCCCCTATTAACCCTTGGTACTTGCGAGACCCCAAGATTCGTGATAGCCTGGTTGAGTCGATTGATCAGTATTTTCTCGAGAATGAGGGGTCGGTGTTGTCCTCAGTGTCCCTGTGGGAAGCCTTCAAAACAGTGCTCCGCGGGCATGCCCTATCCCAGATAGTGGAGGCTAAGAGGGTTAAGAATGAGGCGGTGGTGAAGCTGGAGACTGAAATATCGGGGCTGGAGGCAGCTTTGGAGACGGGTGTCACTCAGGATGGGCTTCATGCCCTCAGCTTGAAGCAGTTTGAATATAAGTCTCTTGTCACTGACGCTGCCAAGATCATGTATAGGGAGCAACAGGGTAGGTTGTATGATGCCGGGGAAAAGGCGGGTAAACTGATTGCTTGGTTGGATAAGAAGGAGAGAGTGAATCGTGTGGTCCCGGAGCTTCGGGTTTCGGATGGAGTGTGTGTGACTGACCCTGGTGAGATTGTGGAGTGTTTTGCTGACCACCTCCGGGCGGTGTATTCCCCGGTGTCTGATAGAGATGAGGATGACTCTCGTCTCTTGCTGCGGGATATTGCCTTGCCCGGCCTATCCGTCGAGGACCGTGAGCAGATGGATGCCTCCCTGTCTGTCGACGAGATTGCTACCGCGATTCGTTCCCTTCGCTCGGGCAAGGCTATGGGCCCCAATGGACTGCCGATTGAACTGTATAAACTACGCCCGGATAAAATCGCGCCCTTCCTCCGTCGTATGTTTCTGGAGTCGCTCGAGCGGTGCTCCCTTCCCAACGACCAGCGTCTGGCTACTATAGTTGTTATTCCCAAGGACGGTAAGCCACGAGACCGCTGTGCCTCATATAGGCCTATTTCCCTACTAAATGCCGAACCGAAAATCCTTGCCAAGGTCCTCGCTAATCGCTTGCTGAGAGTTATATGTGATTTGATACATCCGGATCAATGCGGCTTTATCCCTCATCGTAATACCGCTCTCAACTTGCGGCGTCTACATGGCGTCCTCGCTAGGGCGGAGTACTTCTCTGAACCGGCCATATTGGTTTCCTTAGACGCCACGATGGCCTTTGATACCATCGAGTGGCCATTCCTTTGGGCCGTATTGGCGAAGTTTGGCTTTGGGGAGGGATTTATTAGTTGGGTGAAGCTCCTCTATGCTGGTCCAATGGCTCAGGTTGTTGTCAATGGGCGGGTTTCTCGGCCCTTCGCTATCGGGAGGGGTACTAGGCAGGGGTGCCCGTTGTCCCCTCTGCTCTTTGCTCTCGCGTTGGAACCGCTCGCTGCCTGGCTCCGCTGGGAGCGCTCGATCAGAGGGATCCAGTGGGCCCCGGGCTTCGAGGATCGGGTCTCGTTGTACGCGGATGATATTCTTCTGTACCTCACCTCGCCGCGGAAGTCGCTCACTGTGCTTTTTGATGTCCTTACTTCCTTCGGGAGAAATTCGGGTTTGATAATTAACTGGTCCAAATCTTGCGTGTATCCTATCTCCGGTGGCCTTCCTCTCTTGCCGCCTCGGCTTCCGATCCAAACATCTCAATACGGCTTTAAATACTTGGGGGTATACGTTTCGTTGGATCCGGCGGTCCGCTACGAGCAGAATCTCCTGTCTCCCCTCCGGCGTTTGAGGGCGGATACGGCTCGGTGGTGTAAGTTGCCCTTGTCTCCACTTGGTCGCGCAGCACTGTTTAAAATTATGTCCCTTCCCAGATTTCTTTACGCACTCCAGAACTCCTTCGATATCATTCCGGCGGCCTACTTTAGGGAAGTGGAGAGTTTGCAGAGGAGACTGGTTTGGACGGTCTTGCGCGTATCGCTTTGGCAAAGCTGACTCTTCCCTGGTATGACGGGGGCATCGCGCTTCCTGACATTAGAAGGTACTATTGGGCCTCCCAGCTGTCTGCCATTAACCATGCTACGTACGCTCCTGGCTCGAACCCGGCATATGAGATGGATAAATTCCTGCTTCCCGGCGGTAACTATAACAGAGCGCTCTACTCTCGATCTGCCGGAAGGACCCTCACGGGCCCTACTAGGATTGCGGTAGGTGTGTGGAAGGCGGCGAATGTAGCTGTGGGCTGGAGTGAGCGGTTAACATGTGCTACTCCTCTATTCGCCTCAGAGCGCTTGGGAAGCCTCTGGACAACGAAAGGCTTTGAGCACTGGGATACGATCGGCATTAGCAGAGTGGGGGACCTATGGGTTAAAGGCGCGGTTAAATCCTTCGCGGCGCTTCAGAGCGAGTACGAGCTTAGTGAAAGGGAGTTCTTCCGCTATGCCCAGGTTCGGCACGCCCTACTCTCGGTCTTTGGGGAGGGGACCACGGTCCCTGTTTCTTCGCCTCTCGAGGACCGTATACTCGACGGACACGTCCCCGACAGTACTATCTCCCTGATTTATAAAAAACTAATAAATAATCGGGCAGATCTCTTGGTGCGTCTTCGGGAGGCATGGACGGGAGATGGGGTTGAGTTGGACGACGAGGACTGGCAGTCTGCGCTGTCATCCCCTAAGGAGGTCGCCATCCCGGCCCGTCTCCGTCTGGTCCAGCTTAAGATTCTCCATCGTGTCTATGTGACGGGTCCCCGTTTGGTCTCGATGGGGTTTTCTGACGACGGGCTCTGTAAGCGTGGCTGCGGGCTCAGTGCCACCTTTCTCCACATCCTCTGGGAGTGCCGCGAGGTGGCGGAATATTGGCGCCAGGTGCATGATGTTATGAAACGAGTCACTGGGGTCGCTCTGCTGCCGGAGGTGCGCCGATGTGTTCTGAATGTGTGGGAGCCCAATGACTATAATGCGGCCCAGGCTCGGTGGGCAGCCCTTGGGAACATGATCGCAAAGAGAGATATTGCGCAGCTTTGGGGTTCCCAACGGCCTCCCACCGTGTCCGTATGGAAGGAGAACATGGACTGGTGCATATTCAGGGAGAAGACGGTGTATGTGGCTCGTGGTAAACCGGGGGCGTGGGGTAGAATCTGGGGTCAGTGGAATGTGTATCGAGGGACTATCTGTTCTCCCCCCCTGGTGGATACGTCTGATGTTGCCTTGTCCCCCTGATCCTTGAGGGTTCTTTGCTTAATTTGTTCATCTGAGTATAGATTTGGTTTTCCCGTGGCCCCCCCCTCCCTCTCGGACCCCCTTTTTATTGACCACCCTAGGGTGGTCCTATGTGGAGTTCCTCTGCTGTGGTTAGACGCCCTTTTAATGTTTTTCGCCTTGCTTTTTGTTTTTCTTTACTTTTGTTGATATTTATGTAAAAAAGGGTGTATCCTGACTTCCCTTATGTGCAGCCTGATCTCCTGTCATTTAGCGGAGCCCCTGCGGGCCAGTCATTGTTTTTGAACTGCTTGATCATTTCTGAATACTAGCGGCCGGCCCAGGAGGTTGTAGGCCCGTGCTTGTACCCTTTTTCTCTGCACAATAAAAATTAAAAAAAAAAAAAAAAACATAAATATAAGACGTTGTTATTTACAATGCCAATAGCTAAAAAATCACATAAATGCAAGACCTATTGCATTGCAAATGCTTGTTATACTTTGCAGGTTAGTTCTCTGTTCACCATACAAACATCAGCTCAACACAGAACATTTTAGACGCAAAATCTCTTTAACATGGCTTACAAAGGGAGAAAAAGTATTAAGGGTTTTTCAGGTAAGTACACGACTTACGAGTGGGAGTTTTGGGGGTTAGGACCAAGATTCCCCGAGGTCTAGATAGGCACTCGATTTGCACCCCCAACGGCACTGGGGCGGCTGGGTGCAGAGTGCAGGGGCCCAATGTTAGCCAATGGGGCTAAGGGGGCCTTCGGTTAGGGACTGCTGACAAGCAAGAAACTCGGGTGTGGTAGCAAAGCTCCTGGGGTTGAGGTCAGCACTGCAGGGGGCTAACGACCAGCACAGGAGCAGCGGCCATGAGGCGGCCAGGTGCAGGGTGCAACAAGGACGTTGGGGACCCAGTGCTTTTCAATGGAGACCTTTCGTTCTGTGAAGTTGCTGCAGGCTTTCTGAAGGCGACCACCGGCTGGAGAGGGAAGTTGGGATCTTGGGGGATGCCTGGACGCCGTTGGTTGGGCCACCCAAGGCTGTGGGGCGATAGGTGCAGGGGTGTCTTCTGGCGTCTGGTTTTCTTGCAAGCTGCAGTCAGGGGACCCTTCAGGTTGAGGCTGCCGGCATCATCTTCATGGACCCTGCCCATCGTGGTTGAGGAGGCAATGCAGGGATGTGCCAATTGTGGGTATAAAGGTACAGTCTTGGAAAAGAACACAGGCCCTGGGAATCAGATTGGCAGGGACCAAGGGCACATGAAGTCAGGTTGCATCAGATGTCAGGCAAAAAGGGGCACTTTCCTACACAGTGGTTTTGTGTGTTTACTGTCCGGACATGTAATAGGTCATGTTACACGCTGCCTTCGGGCTCGAAAGACTTGCCAAAGGGTTGTCTTACATATGGGAAGTAGTGGCTTTGCCATTGCTTTAAATGCAAAAGTGGGGGGGGGGGCAGAGCAAAGATGGTAAGAAGTGTCTCACTCTCCCTTTACCCACTCTTGGCCTAGCCCGATATACCCCCAGTTCAATCCCCTACTATAGCCCTGGCAGAGGTCTGATAGAGTCTCCCGACCTTGTGGCAGCAGAGGAGTAGTAGTGCTTCTAGCCCCACGACACTGAAGAGTGGCAGCCTGGCACCGGGGCTTGCACGATGAGATGGACTGGTGACGAAAGTGGAGGGTAGCTCTGACTTGGGGCCCGCTACTTCTGGGATTGACACTAACATAGTTCAAGCTGTGTTGGGGGAGCCAGCAGAGGACCCGTGGCTAGCAGAGTGGCACGGGGAAGCAGAACCCCAGGAAAGGTGCTGCGCCCACCGTGGCTTGTTGTGGCAGAAGTGTGAGGAGAAGCTCCTCTGGTTGGTGCCGCGTTGACTTCTGCGGCTGAGCCTCGCGTACTCGCTGGCCTTGTGAGATTCTGGATGTCCAGATGAGGTGTAGACGGGAAACTGGAGAGAGCACCTGTGGAGCTATGAGTTCCCTTTTCTGATGGCCAGTGAGTGAGGGACGGCCTCTGGGAAGAGTGGACAGCAAAGTGGCCAGGCTGCGAATGAGGTGGGAGCGCTGGGCCTGAGAGACGTACCGTGGCTTGACCGATCAAAAGTGGTGGATTGGGTGGACCGTCGCTGAGAAACTACCGGTAAGGAGATCTGAGGCAAGTATTGCCCCTCCCGCTGAGGCCTCCTCTGTGGCTCGCCTGCAAATTCTATCAGTACTGCCTTCGACATCTTATAAAGGCAGGAAAGCCCTCAAGAAGCCTTCTTCTGTTCCTCCCGAGGGGAAACAGTCTATAAAGGGTTTACCATCGACAAAGGCGGTCATAGTCTACGTGGAGCAATGCTTTCCAGGTATCTGGGACAGTCAGTCTATACCTTCTCCAGTGATGGCACCGACTGATTCGAAGAATCTGAAAGCATCGCTGGTTACTGTACCACCGACATCGCTCTTGTCTGCAGTTACAAGAACAACAGACTTCGACGGTGTATAGTTTGCCTTCGACCCAGTCGACAGCAGCTCCACTGACATCGACTAGGAGGGAAAAAAAATCCTGCAGAGAAAGAGAATCAGGAACTTAACTCCAGAAATCACATCGCCTAGTAAGGGGACCCCTTTGATTTCTTCACATCTCCTGGAGGAAGAGGACTCAGAGGATGATGATGATGGCCCCTTTGGTTATGCCCGCAGTCCAGAGTTGCATGTAAAATTCCAGGAATGTCTTGTATCAAAATTAGGCTACTAATATAGATCTCTCTTGGTATTTTTTTTGTCTTTAAGTTTCTCGTATTTGGCTCTTTCTTCTTTTTCTCTCCTTTTAGCTCTCTGTAATCTTTGATTTCCTACCTGGGACTCTCTCCTTCTTAGGAGTGGGTGGAGGTCTGTGAGGGAGGGAGCTACCTAATGCTGCCCCTCTATTAGGCTACCAAACAACGGCAGCATGTAGCAAGGGGGTGCTCTCCCCAATAGGGTTTGGGGGAAGGTCCTGGCTTGGGTGGGTCTGGAGGAGGGGTTCACGGGTATTGGTTAAAAATGTTAAAAATGACAACACTATGACAATAATCTTTGAAAATAATAAAAAAGAAATGCTGATATATATATTTTTTTCTCTTTTTAAAAATGTCTAAACTTAGTTGTTTAATATGGAATGTCTCGGGCCTCAATTGTAAAAATAAGAGACGATTAGTACAAGAAGAGCTTAAATTGTACAATCCCCACTTAGTCTTAATTACAGAGACACATATTTGTTACAAAGATAGGAATTTGTTAAGGCTAGCAGGGTATGAGGTTATTGCATGTACAACCCTAAATGCTACTATTAGAGGGGTTGCCATTTTAAAACAAAGACAGCTGAAACTAAATATTATCAAAACGGCTGTAGATAAAAGGGGCCGATGGATAATTATTCAAATCCACTTGGAAAACTGTAAATATGTAATATGCTCTGTATATGGATCTAATGTTGACGATCCTTACATCTTTGATTGGCTAAATATGGAGCTTTTGGAATGGGAAGGAGAACTCTTAATTGGAGGTGATTTTAATTGTATAATTGACTATGCCATAGATACCACTAAACACACTGGTTTTCAACGTATGCGGAAGACACGTGCGTCAATTTTAGAGCTAGGTCGGCTACACAATTTAAAAGATACTTGGCGAATTCTTCATCCTAAAATACCAGGGTATACGTATTACTCTGCACCTCATAAATTATGTTCCCGGATAGACATGATCTGGGCTTCTGATAGGATATTAGAATCTAGTACTATTGAAATATGCCCCAGACTTACATCAGATCATAACCCCATTCTTTTTACTTTTCAAACAGTCACCAGAACTCAAGATACTAGATATTTCTCCTTTCCGAGATATCTTTTTTCTGATTCAGAATTTATTTTACAACTTAAAAAGCACGTTTCGGAATTTATTGATACGAATCTTGATTCTACTTCTTTAATTTATGTATGGGACGCTTGTAAAGCTAGTATAAGGGGATTTGCTCAACAATATGTTTTTACACAAAACTCTAAACTTCGTAAAGATAATAAGAATATTATCACTAAAATTCTATCTCTGGAAAATCAACTAGCAGATGCTTTAATACAAAACACTTCGGATGGAGATAAAGTAAGACTGGAGCTAATCAGTCTTCGATCTGCTACTAAAAACGAGCCACTGTAAAATTGCAGAAATTTAAAATATCTCAATATGAGAGTGGTGATAAAATAGGTAAGATTCTGGCTTATAAAATTGCAGATAATAAAGCTAATACAATAATTAAATGTATTAAAGGCCCCAATAATATTATCTATGACCAAACTAGGGACATAATAACACAATTTGTTAAATACTATAGCCATTTATACACTCCAGAAAATATTCCTACTTTACACAACATTCGAGCGTACATTGGTAATAATGTTACTAATAATATAATGGTAGAAAATAGTCGGCAATTAGCAGAGAATGTCACTCTTGCTGAGATTAGAAAGGCAGTAGCGTCTCTTCCGTCGGGCAAAGCTGCAGGCGAGGACACACTTCCCATAGAATTCTATAAAATCTGTCTTGATGAAATACTCCCCCTTTTTTGTTTAGTAATCAACTCAATAGATCAAACAGGGAAAGTTCCAGATTCTTGGAACTCTGCTAAAATAGTTTTTTTCCTCAAAAAAAACAAACCAGCTGAAGAATGTAGTTCATACCGGCCCATATCTTTAATTAATGTCGACGCCAAAATTTTCTCTAAAATACTTGCACTTCGATTAGCCCCTTTTATGCCCGAATTAGTTAATTCACAACAACATGGATTTATTACAGGACGGGATACTACGGCCCATGTCAATATGGCAATTACTGCTTTTGATATAGCAGCGGTTAATTCCACCCAACTCGGTATGATACTCTTAGATGCTGAAAAGGCATTTGACCGAGTTGGTTGGGATTATCTCTGGACTGTAATGCGGGCTTATGGCTTTAATGGTAGATATTTAAAATGGATACAGGCCCTATATAATTCGCCAACCGCCAAAATCAGCTATGCAGGTATGATTTCCCCAAGTTTTAAAATACTTAGGGGCACGAGGCAAGGGTGCCCGCTTTCACCTTTATTATTTGCACTTTCTATGGAACCTTTTATAAATGCATTATCACTTCAAGCACATATTATTCCATTACAACTTGGTTCTAATTCCTTGAAAATTACTGCTTACGCAGACGATATCGCTATTTATTCTACCGATGTAGAAAAAGCTCTTACTGCGATAATAGAAGAATCTAATGCTTTTGGAGTAATCTCAGGATACAAATTAAACTTAAGTAAAACACAAGTTGTATTAAACTATAAATCATTGACCCCTGTTCAAGGTACTTGCCGGGTGGCGACGTATTTAGGCATTAAAATTTCTGCTAAAGTAAGCGATATAAAAAACCTGAATTATGACGCATTATTGAAAGAAACAGCTTGCGTACTCAAAAAATGGCACAAAATACCTCTAAGCCTTATAGGCCGGATTAATTTAATTAAAATGAAGATTTTGCCCAAATTCATGTACTTATTTAGGTCTATACCCTTATGTTTAAATAATCCTTTTTTTAAGAAACTAGATGGGATTTTAAGCAGCTATATTTGGGGATATAAGAAAGCTAGAAGATCGCTTGCCCTGCTTAAATTACCAATTAATAAGGGCGGTTTAAACTTCCCCGATTTTAAATTATATTTTTTGGCAACTTTTGTTGGCCGTCTGCGTAGTTTATTTTTTACCAATAATCAATACTATTACCACCAACTTATGCTAGGCAATGACTCTAATTGTTTTCTTGCAAGAGTTAACGACCCAAACTACTTCAAAAGGGTTAAATTTAAGACTGCGAGAGAGACAGTTGCGGTTTGGAAAACTTTATTAACTACATGCAAGACCTCTTTTTTTCATCCTAAGCTTGATCTGTGGGGTAATCCTGGGCTACCGGATATATTCAACGATGGACGTGGGACCGCATGGGCTAATTTAGGAATTAAGTTGCTAGGTGATTTATATGGTAACCAGGGATTTTTAGATTTCGCAACACTTAAATTTCTTTTTAATTTAACGGATGGTATGCGATTTAAATATATGCAAATTAGAGATTTTTTGGTTGGTAAAATGAAAATCAATCAAATCTTAGACTCAGATTTATGGTCATGTTTCTATTAAAAAAATCAGAAGTCAGTAATTAGTAAGGGTTATAAATGTTTAATTAATTTCAAAGAAGATAATTGTCCAAAAATTGCTCTGCAATGGGCTTCTAGATTAGGGACTAATATTACTCCCACTAAGATCTCGGCGTCACTTTGTAATATCAACAAAGTAGTACAATCTTCAAGCCTGAGGATTCAGTTATATAAAACTATTTGTTCTTTATATTATACACCGTTTAGAATTTCTAAGTGGACTTTAAATCCTACATTAAGTTCTCGTTCTAAGTGTCCCAAATGTGATCTTGTCGCAGCTGATATTATTCATATATTTTTTTCTTGTCCAGTTTTGTCTGAGTTTTGGTCCGGATTTGAAAATATTCTGTTGCAAAAACAAATTGCTCTTGGTCCTCTTTCACCATTGTCCATACTACTAGATATACAATCTGAGAATTGTCCACAAAAAGATTTATTAACGGTACTAGTTTCCTGTGCTCGTCTGACAATTGCCAGGCTATGGATATCTCAGAAACCCCCACATATCATGGAATGGTGGTTTTTAGTTAATGAAATTTATACTATGGAACGTGCTATTGCCAAAACGAGGGGATTGAAATCTATGATAAAATTTGAAAAAATTTGGGGAACTTTTCTTTAAGCTGACTCTTTGCCAATACGTCTTTAATGTGTATTTATATGTACGGCTTATTGGATATCAAATGTACATGTTATCAGCTAATCTTTTGTTTTGTGTTGTCAATAAAAAAATATTTAAAAAAAAAATTAAAAAAAAGTAAAATTCCAGGAAGACTACCTCAAGGAGAAACACTATTACGTACCTCAAGACTACCGCCAACAGTATCAGAAGATGATTTGTATGCCATCCTTGTTGCTTTCCGATCTACAGTTTAAGCTTTCGGATTATAGGAAAAGATTTCCAGCACCTTCTACTGTTCCAGAACATACTCTGGTGCCTCCTAAACATCCAGTGCCTTCCACCCCTAAAGTAGAGACGTTACACAGTCAATGCTCCACCATCAACACCGCCTCCTGTCACCTGTGATGACGACCAGAAGAGGGAGCTTTCAGATCCACACAGGGAATGGGACTATATAATTCCCACCCAGTCTTCACCCTCACCGGTTCCTATATAGATTCGCCACCGGAGGACATCTGTGGTTTTCATAATCTTTTGGAAAGAGCAGCTAAAATATTAGATTTGCCAATGCCAACTTCACAGAGTTCTTTCTTTAGGACTTTGAAAAATCCTTTAGGAAGTCAATGCGAGCTATCCCCATTGTTGGTTATATATGGGAGGAGGACCTTAAAGTTATAAAGACCCCAGCCACATTGATTCCTGTTCTTCCTAGATTAGAGAAGTATAAGGCCCCCGAAGTTAGTCCAGCTTGCCTGGTGGGTCACCCAAAGCTGGACTCAGTAATATCCCAAGCTGCTCAAAGGAAATCCAAGAACCCAGCTGCTCCAGTCACAACACATCCGGACAAGGAAGGCAGACAACTTGACAAAGCAGGCAAACTATTCTCTTCAATGTCAGGACTGATGGTTAGGGTAGCTAATGCTCTAGCGATATTCAGTCACTATGATCGCCAGATGCGGTGCGACCTAGCCCCTTACATCGACCAACTACCTGATAGAAGTAAGTCAGACAAGAAAATACTCCAGGAGAGTGAGAGGGCATCCTCAGACATCGCAACAACAGCTTTTCTGTCTGTCAGGATTAGCAGTTTTATGCCGACAAGGTTGGCTCAGAGAAACATCTTTTCGGTCACAGGTTCAGAATAAAATATTGGATCTTCCCTTTTAATGGAGATGCCCTTTTTGGTAAGCACATCGACGAGGCTCTCCAGGACATAAAGGACACTGAAACGGCAATGTCGCTGAGGACACTCCAGTACAGTAAGATTTTTCCAAGGAGTTTGAGGAAGCGATCTACCCCCATATAGAGGTGGATACCAACAATACATGTATCCCTAATACACCTTCTCTACACAACCTTATCGACCGCAATACACTAAGCGGCAATCTGTCTATGGCTTATTCTTGGTCAGCACCCAGAGGAAGAGCAGGAAGACAGGGGAAAGAGTCCACACGTCGACAATGACAACTTACAGGCTCCGGCTCCTTTTCCTTCTCATGTTCAGGTGCCTGTCGGGGGTGAAGAATCTCTACAAATCCAAAATTGGTGCAAGAGAACAGATGAATGGGTGCTCATCCTCGTTCAGTTGGCCATACGTTAGAGTTTATTCAAATTCCACGATCCACTCCACCTTGCTTACAAGCGACAAAGCATCTATATCTCCTGCGCCTAGAAGCTTGGTTGATTCTACAAAAAGAGGCCATAGAACCAGTTCAGGCATCCCAAAGAGGCAATAGATCCAGTTCCCAGCGAGGGAAAGTGTTCTATTTCACTCTTTTTTTGGTACTGAAGGCTTTTAATAAGTGGTAGCCAATCCTAAACTCGAGGACTCTCAACACCTATCTCAAGAAGCAGTCCTTCCTGTAAGGTCTCCTTGAAAGACATTGTACGGCTTCTAAATTCAGGAGATTTCATGGCCACTCTAGACCTACAGGATGCTTATTTCCATATTCCCATCCAGCCATCGCACAAGATGTATCTTTACTTCACTGTCGCCAGGAGCCACTATCAATTTAAGGTTCTGCTATTTGGCCTAAGATCAGCGCCAAGGATATTTACAAAGTGCCTGGCCCCTGTGGCGGCTTTCCTCAGAAGGCAACATACCCAGGTGTTTCCTTACTTGGACAATTGGTTGATAAAAGCTCCGTCCATCGCAGCAGCCCCGGCTTCCGCGACAGCATGCAGAGGTCTGTTTTAAAGTCTGGGGCTTACCTTAAACAAGGAGAAATTAAACCTACACTTGTCCAAAAAGCATTACCTTTCTGGGAGCCATACTAGATAAGTCTCTGAACAAAGCCTTTCCATCTGTAGGAAGACAAACCAAACTGATTTCTACGGCTCAACTCTTCCTAAGGGGGTGGGGTGGGGGGTGTCAGAAAAAAAACTTTCACTTAGCCATTACAAGTTTCTCCTGGGACCAATGTCATCCTGCATCGTCCCAATTCCCTTTTGCCACGTGAGGATGTGCCCCCTTCAGAAACGACTGGACCTTCAATGGCACCAGGCAAGCGGTTCGATATCCAAGTAACAAATAGTTTACCTGTGGGTGTAGTTTTGCAGCTTGAAGAATTTTCTGGATTCAAATGCTGTGCATTATTCCACCATCTAGTGGTTGGGTCCTGAATTGTAGTATTTATTTTCTTTTTGTTGTTGGTGGGCATCGACATACCACCATTTGGTGTCCTCCTGTGAAGTCAACAGGCTTCTTCCGGAAGCTCCCACCTTTGGTCGCCATCTTCGGTTCTTTTGTTCTTTTCTCTTCTCCTATACTCATCCTTCCTGGCAGAGGAGGGTGGGTTCGGCTAGCGAATCCAGAAAATTCTTCAAGATGCAAAACTATACCGACAAGTAAGAAACTATTCGTTTTGCAGCGTGAATCTTTTCTGGATTCACATGCTGTGCATAGTCTTTGTAGCAGTTTGCTAGTTTTGTGGTGGCTGGGTGGAATATGAGCTTTGGTTTGTGAATAGATGTTGTAAGACCTTTTGTCCTACTTGTGCTTCTTTATTCATTTGAATGTCCACTCAGTATTGTCTTGTGAATGTGCGCACTGAAGACCATGTTGCAGCCATGCAGATGTCCTGAATTGGAGTATTAGCTAGAAAGGCACTAGTTAGTCCTTTCTTTCTTGTTGTGTGTGCCTGTAGGGTACCTTGTAAGACTTGTCCTGTTTGCCTGTGGCATAACTGTATGGCTTGCGCCATCCATCTTGCAATGGTGTTTTTGGTTACTGGTCTTCCTAGAAAACTGTTTGCAAAGGATACAAAGAACTGTTTCATTTTCCTGTATTCCTTGGTTCTTTCAATGTAGTACATGACCGCCCTTCTTGCGTTAAGTATGTGCAAAGCTCTTTCTGCTTTGGTCTTTGGGTTTTGAAAGAAACTTGGTATTTGTATACTCTGATTTATGTGGAACCTTGATACCACTTTTGGTATGAATTGAGGATCTGTCCTCATGACAATCCTGTTACTGTGTATTTGGAAGTACAGTTTCTGTAGTGTTGGTGCCTGTAGTTCACCAACTCTACGTAAGGATGTTATTGCCACTAAAAAGGCAGTCTTTAGTGTGAGCATTTGTTGCGTCGCTTTGTGCAGTGGTTCGAATGGTGCTTTAATAATTTGTGCTAGAACTATGTTCAGGTTCCATGTGGGTGCTGGCACCATTTTT
This sequence comes from Triturus cristatus, assembly GCF_964204655.1. NCBI lineage: Eukaryota > Metazoa > Chordata > Amphibia > Caudata > Salamandridae > Triturus > Triturus cristatus. The sequence continues at coordinate 90,358,471 of NC_140586.1, forward strand.
GGAGGTGCAATTCTTTTTGCTCCTTCTAGGAACCTTTTCACCACATGTGAAGTGAAGAAATTTCCCTGTTTCTCCTCTGGTATAAGCTACAATTGCTGCTAAGTGCACTTTACATGATGTATAGCATAATGTACTTTCCAGTAAATGTGTAAAGTACTTTAGCACGGTTCTCTCCTTTGAAAGACGTCTTATAAGACACCATTGTGTATATCTCTTCCACTTTGCTGTATAACATTTCCTTGTTGTTGGTTTCCTAGCTTCTCCTAGAACAGCCATTGTGCTTTCTGGTAGTTTGAGATGGGCGAATTCTAAGTCCTCAGGAGCCATGCCGCTAGGCCTAAGCTCTCTGGTTCTGGGAGAAGAACTTTTCCATTTTGCATTGTTAGCAAGTCTTTCTTTTTTGGCAGTTTGTGCATTGTTCCTTGCGACATCTGCATTATTTCTGAGAACCAAGTTTGACTGGCCCACTGTGGTGCGAAGAGAATAATTGTCATTTGGCTGATCTTGCATTTGCTGATCACCTTGTTCATTAATGGTAGGGGGGGGAGGGGAAGCATAAGCAAATATCCCTGACCAGTCTATCCATAGCGCATTCTCTAGGGACTGACAGCAAGGTCGCCTGGATTCAAAGTTTTGGCATTTTGCATTGTGGGGTGTTGCAAATAGGTCTTTGTGGTGTCCCTAATTTCCTGAATTTTATGGGGAGTTCTGCTTGATTTAGTTCCCACTCATGGGATGATGTTGGTCTGCTCAGTCTGTCTGCTTCTACATTGTCCTTCCCTGGTCGGTGTACTCCTATCATGTCTATTCCCCTTGGAATTGCCCACCTCCAAATCTCTTGAGCTAGAGTTGAGTGCTACTGTCAGAGTTCCTCCTTGTTGATGTATAACATTGCTGTTGTGTTGTCTGTTTGTATCAACACCCTTTTCCCATATAGCTCTTTCTGAAAGGCTTTTAAGGCTAAGAATACTGTATTCAACTCCAAGATAATGATGGTGTTTCACAGCATCCTGCTGTGTCCACAATCCCCTCACCCTGAGGTTGTTCATGTGTGCTCCCCATCCCATTAGGGACGCATCTGTTATGGTCACTGTCGGAGTTGTGAAAAGTCTGCCCTGTGCTGTTTGTTTTGTTCCACCATGCCATCTCTTGATGAACTGTCTGCGTGACAACCGCTAGATCCTCCCAACTCCCTGTGACCATTGCTGCTGAAGTCATTCCTGGAACAGTCGCATGTGTAGGCAAATGTTGGGGACTAAATTAATGCCTGAAGCCATCATTCCCAGCAGTTTCCCCACTGTGCTCACTGTCTGAGCTTGCCCCCTGTGGTATAGATGTGTCTCCTTCAGTAGTGCCAATGTTCTCCTCTCGCTTGGGAACACCTTTCCTAATATTGTGTTGATTTGTGCTCATAAGAACACCTTTTGTTGTTTTGGTTCTGTTGACGATTTGTCCCAGTGTATTGAGAAACCTAGTTGAATTAGTGTTTCTATTACTTGCTGTATATGCTGCTTGCTCTTACTAACAAGTCATCTAGGTACAGGTAAACATGAATTCTTTGTCTTCTTAGGTGAGCGGCTACCGCAGCTAAGCATTTTATGAAGACTCTTGGTGCAGATTTTAGCCCAAAAGCTAGCACCTTGAACTGGTAGTGTGTCTTGTTGACCACAAATCTTAATAGACTTGTCTCTTGTTCATGGGAATGTGCAAGTACGCATGCTTTTTGTCTATGTTTGCCATGTAGTCTCCCGTTTGCAGCGGAGGTATTACCTCTTGCAGTGTTGTCATCTTCAATCTTTGAGTCTTTATGAATTTGTTGAGGAACCTTAGGTCTAGTATTGGAGGTAAAGTTCCGTCCACCTTTTGGATAAGGAAGTACATGCCCTTGTTCCTTTCCTTGCGTGATACTTATTCTATTGCATGTTTGTTCAGAAGTTCTTGTACCTCTTGGAGTAATTGAGTTCCATCCATCCATCCATCCCTCCCTCCCTCCCTCCCTCCCTCCCTCCCTGAGATAGCCTTTGTTTAGAGAGTATTATGTAATAAACCCCAAGTCTTATTGTAAAAGTGATAGTCTTTGCATTTTGTTAAACAAAACCCCTTTTCAAAAGGTGCTGTTCGTTTTGTATTGAAATCTTGCTATGCCAGGGGTGGTAAGACATGCTCAAAAGTGTATATTATTCAAAGGTGCAGTGGTATATTTGCCTCCCAGGTGGGAGTGCAGGGACTAGGTGTGGCTTATTGGTGAGAAGCCACATTCAAAACAGCAGCCTAGTAATATTTTTTAATGTCTGGGAGGCTTATGCCTCCGTCGTACCAGTTGAGGATCAATTTTTTATGTGCTATGCGGGGTCTCCCGTTCCAGATCAGTTCCCTTTGAAGACTCTCAATTTCCCTAAAATAACTGGCTAGCACCGGGTTGAGAGCATTTTGCAGTGTATATATGAAACGGGGTAGGGACATAATTTTAAATAAAACTGCCCATCCTAGGAATGAAAGGGGCAGCGTCTTCCAAGTGGCGATATCTCGCCGCAGTCTCTGTAGAGGTAGGCGCAGATTTCTTTCAAAGTGCAATTTAGGGTCAGGAGCAACAAAAATTCCCAAGTAGTGAAATCCACCTTGTGCGGTAGACAAGGGGGGACACCCTTAAGCACATACATTATTGATTTGTCCCAATTGATCGAGAAGCCGGAGTGTCGCCCAAATACTGCAAAGATGTCCAGGATACTCCTGAGTGATCTACAGGGGAAAGCTTAAAACAAGCATTTACAATGCAATGGTCTCGGCATTGTTAAAGTTAGAGCTATTGGCACTGCTCATGACATTAATTTTGTTTATGTTTTTATTTTTAAAACATTTAAAGAAACGCCATTGTTATTTACAGTGTCAATAGCTTAATGTATCTCAAATGCGAGACCTATTGCATTTGCACCCACACACAGAGCCACACACACAAAGCCACCGACAAACACAGAGTGCATGTAAACAGTTCCAATTGCATTATTAGGGATTTTTAGGACTCACGGTGCTTCGGTGCAGCCCTATATACTAATAGGAACAGTCTGCGGATGTTTAGTGGAGAGTCTTTGGCTGAGTTGTTTATTTTGTCGTGTACTTCAGGAGTATTCCCTGCCCAGTGACAGGTCAAAAAGGTGGTCTAACGATCTCTGTTTCATCATAAAGCGCTCGAACCTTTGGGTAATGTCTATATGACTAAATAAATGTTGCCGCACGTTACATTTTTCTTTAATTGGGCTATGAATGGGTGAATTAATTCGTTTTAGTAAACGCCTCAGGTCGGTGACGCCGAATGCGATCCTTAGCACGTGTTCAATAATGGTGTGCGGTGTTTAACCCACCTCCCCGGCCCTTGCTGGCCTGCCTCGCGCGCGTGTGTCCACAGCTCACATACCAGACCAAGCGCCATGAATGGTCCTGCCCTCCCCGAAGCCTCCTGTGTCCCATTAGTTGAAAGTACACCGGGTGGGAGGGGCACGGCTCTGAAAAGCAACCCCCCAACTAAGCAGGCAGTCAGAGCCGACAGCTTGCCAAGGGGTTCCTGACTGCCTCCGGCTGCAGGAGGTGAGTACAGTCGGTATATTTTTTCGTTGCATAAAGTTAATGTTACATGCATTTTTAGAAGGGGTTAGCCAGCCGCCTAAACAATTTGGCGAGGCTTCTAGGTGGAAGAAAGGGGCCATAATGGGGTGACCCTGTTCAATATGCCTGCCGCCCTCTTGGTGTGGGGAAATAGATCCTGGTGCGCCTATGGAATGTGCACCCCTGGTGTTGTTACTAGAGAATCCCATGTCACCGGGACACCTTGTTTCCTCTTCGGGCCATAATTTGAGCAGATCGGTGCATTATGGGAGCTGTCGTTTATTTTCCGCCCAATTAAAGACATTTGAATAGTACAGCCAAAGGCAACAATTTGCATAAGGAACGCGCAGGACTCGAAAAGCAATGCCCCGTAGGACAGAGTCATCCAGTAACCCTAAAAAGCACAGGGACTTCCTGTGTTTTACTCGGATGTGCCCCTGTTCTTCACTGTGCGCATCCTGAGTCATGTGTCTGCTCTGTCTACGTGTGGAGCCATTATCCTGTTTACCATTACACAGTACTGTTTGGTGGATGTCATATGCAGCTAGGCCCCTGTTTCTTCTGCACGTGTTGTAGGGTGAGCGGTTCTGAGGTGTGTAATATCAATACCCATAAGTGATCGCTTCCACACCAGGGATCCGTGTCATATGTAGTCATGTTCATCACGTCAGAGGTACTTGAGTACGTGTGTAAAACACACGCATGTCCCGGTTCATGCCTGCGCCTGTATGTTCGGTATGATCTGTACAATATGCAGCCATGCTCTTGTTTTTCGTGGTTTCAGCTCACTCTGCCTGACACTCAGACGGCGGGGTTGGTGACATATATACAGCAGACGCTTTGCTTTGGCTGAAGTTTGTGCTTCAATGAAATAATTTAATGATTTTTTTAAACACCACACGCACTTGGGAGGCAGAACCCCTAGAAGGAAGTGAGACTCCAGCTCGATATATATTGTTTGGGACGGGAACTTCAAACGTGCGAATTCTGTTTGTGTTTGGGCCAAAGACGCAACAACGCTGTAATGTCTTCAGTATGGCGCGGGGCTGGAGGGGGCTTGTCTGCACGTTTTATGCATACCTTCTCAGGCATAACAAGTTGTAAAAGTGCCCCCTGTTGCTGCAGGCCAAAGGGGACATATGCAAACACTTTAACACACACAACTCCTGCCAGGCTGAAATATATGGCTCTTTGTAGAGTGGGCCCTTGTGAACTTGGTCTTGCTAAAATGCGTCATTGAGCCACAAACTGTTAGAACATTCCTTGTTTTTTTATTTTTTTTAGAAAGATTAGAACTGCCTGGCGCTTTTCCCTGTCGCACATAGAAGGGCAATTACTTTGGCCGGCACGGTAATGGCAATGCGAGCGGTCCTTGTCAACATGAAGAGGCCTGCCTGCTTACATTCCAGTCTGACGCCATGTCACTCACTGACACCGGAAGACGGAAGGCGTGCTTACAAACAAGGGACACCCTCACTGTACACGTAGAAAAACACGGGAACGTGAAGCTGTCACTAACCATAAACCATTAATAGTAAAATAAATTGCCGTTAAAAAGTCCATTTTTGAGGCCGAGATGACCACGGTAGCCAGCATGACGTGACCAGCCCTGTCCTGTTGCACGCATCCTGCTCACAGGTCTGAAGATAAGTTTAGCTGGAAAGAGGGTTGTTGCTCCCCCGGGAGGGTTGTTGCTCCCCCGGGAGAATGATTTACGGGCTTTCCTTAAGTTGGAGTCTCAAATGTTCCCATAATGATTCTGTGAAACTCATTATTGGCTTGTGTTCCAGAAGTACTGCAGGTCTGTCTGTTACAGACGAACGCTAACTGTCGATGATTGGGGCCAGTTACTAGCCTTTGTTATTGACTGGATTTGCCTAGGAATTGGTTGGTTGGTAACTAATTGCCTGCTTCAAAAGCAAAGATTTTCGTCAGTGCTTCCTGGATGGCTCAAGTGATCTCAACAAGTGATCTCAACAATGGGCACTAGCAATTGAATGCAGTGATCTGTGGGTCACAGGTTCGAATCCCAGCAAGACAAAATGAGCATTCTAGCCTTTCGAAGTTGGTTAGTTGAGTACCACATACTGGGTCATACTGGGTCATAGTAACATCAGTTATTTACATGGGAAAGTTTCTGATGAATCCGCAGATGTGGATTTTCATTCCGCCCAGGCTTACGTGTTGAGCTTGAAATGGTTTCCATTCAGGGTGCTGGCCAATTCGTAGAAAGCAGTCCGTGGCGTGCGCTTCACTTACCTGGGCAAAATGAACCTCCTCGGAGTTGCAAGCGCGCGTTTGAGTGCAGGTAAGATTTGCGTAATTAATCTATTTTCATGTGTGGAGCCAACAGCAGGGGGAGAGGACGCCAGGAACACCGCCGCCTTTCTCCGAGGCAGAGCAAATATGCCTCGGAGAAACGCAGCGTCGTTTTCGGATTCGGGGGCGTGTTTGTCTTTTCTCTCCTCCAGCCATTGGCTGGAGGAGAGAATGAGACTTTCTTTAAAAAACACGCCCCCCGATCCGAAAAGGACGGGGCATGATTGGAGTGACGGGACCTCTTCTCCAATGGCTGGCCAGCATTTACTAGGCCAGCCAATGGAGAACAGGGGAGAAGAGGGGCGGGTGCAAGCCCCTCTTCTCAGAGTCATTAAATCTCGGAGCGAGACTGCGCAAGCGCAGCCTTCGCAGCCGAGACCTAAAAAGAAAAAAAAGGAGGCTGTCATCTGCGTATAGCGAGATGTGATCCTCCCAGTCCATAGACCACTTCAGCCATCGAATAACAGGATCCTCTCGGATCCAGGCAGCCAGGGGTTCCAGGAATAAAGCAAATAGTAATGGTGACAGTGGACACCCCTGGCGGGTAACCCGGCTGAGTTCAAAGGCCGCAGAGCGTTTGTTGTTCACTACTACCTGTGCCTGCGGTGCCGCATATAGCAGTCTGATCCAGGATATGAAGGTAGGACCAAAACCCAGCTTTTCAAGAACCGCCATGAGATATGGCCACTCTACGGTGTCAAAGGCCATCGAGGCATCCAAGGATAGTATAATGGCGTCTTCCTGTATCATGTCAATCCTTCCCAATACACCATGCACTCGCCGCAGGTTAAGGGCCGTATTCCGCTGAGGCATAAAGCCCGACTGATCAGCATGTACGAGACCACTTATGACCTTGATTAGTCTAGTTGCAAGTAGCTTGGCGAGGATTTTGGGTTCCCCGTTGAGAAGAGAGATGGGTCTATATGTAGAGCATAGGTCTTTAGGTTTGCCTTCTTTATGGATAACTACCAAAGAGGCCACACGCTGGTCCGGCGGAAAGGCGCCTATGCCTCTACTTTCGTCATACATTGCCTTCAGGTGTGGGGAGAGCAAGTCTGGGCACATTTTGTATAATTCGATGGGAGCCCATTGGGACCCATGGCTTTCCCTGGTTTAAGACTCTGCATGGCCCGCGCTATCTCTTCAGTCGTTATATTGCTGTCTAGATATAACTTGTCGGCAGGTGAGCGTGCAGGCAGTCTGATATCTCGCAGGAGCGTTCTAGAACCCTCCTCCCCAGGGGCGACGTGGATTTGTAAATTTTACGAAAGTGTTCTGCAAATGCTTCCGCTATTGCCACGCTGTCACTAATTACGCTGCCACCCGTCAATTCGGAGGCTAGTCTGCTGGCTCTTTCCTTCTTGTCAAACCAGGCAGTTTACTGGCCTTGTTACCCCACTCGTATATCCTACCATTTCTTTGTGCACCCCATTCCTTGGCTTTATCTGTCGCTATGTGTTTATATTCTTCCCTTTTGAGGTGTAGGTTTAGTGTATCTGGTGAGGGATCCCCATCTGAAAGCCTCTCTAGGTCTAAAATGTCAGACTCTATTTTCTCAAATTCTTTGTCTTTCTCTTTCTTGGTCCCAGCAATGAGAGATATGGCACTACCTCATACAACTGATTTGAAAGCCTCCCATTGTATCTGTGGGGAGTCAACTGAGCCCTGGTTTTCTTGAAAGTACAGACGGATAGATTTCAAGAGTCCTTTTTTAACCTGTGGGTTTCGTAGATACCATGGGTTGATAGGCGCGACACCCCCGTCTGTGTTTCTCCCAACCCCATTTGTACCCACGGGGGGGGTGATCTAAGATGCCCCTGGCTTGGTGTTTGACCTCCCAGATATATGCTGTTTGCATGGCAGGGGCGAGCACATAATCGATGCAAGAGAGGCTCTTGTGAGCTCCTGAGAAAAAAGTGTGTTGTATACTGGTGGTGTGGAGCGCCCTCCACGTGTCTGTCAGTCCCAGGGAATCCAGAAAATCCGCCAGCCAGCGGTTAGAGGAATTCAATTCCCTCGGGGGTGCTGGTCCAAGGAGCCCGAGACTACCGCATTAAAATCCCTACCTACGGCTGTGAGAGGGAGGAGCCTAGCGCTTGACCAAGATGGCCGCGTGAGCTCTGAGCTCCCGAGACCCTCGCGCCCTCCGTCGACTATCCTGTCTCTAATCCTGTCTGTATGCATGGCATCGTGTAGATGACCTGCCAGGGAGGCGATTGATGCTACCCGCGGTCGGATCGCCCACCGGGAACCGGAGTTATGCATGGTGGAAGATTGCGGCCTATCTCCGAGGAATGCCAGGGGCTAGAGTTGGCAGGACGCCCGACTTCTAGTTGAACAACAACGGCCAGGCGAGGTGTGAACTGTCGGATGGAGGTCCCCGTCCTTTCACTTTCGCTTTCTCTCCCTTTGTCTGCCCTGCCCCTGGAGAGCTCTTGGTGGCTTCATTCTCCTTTGGACGCTCCACATGCTACTCGGGCGGCCCATTTCAGACCTGATCACTCCTGATTCCTCTCGTTGAGGGAGGGCCGTCTTATCTGAACCGACCTGCTTGGTACCAACCATGTCGGGCAAAGCAGAGGTGGATCGGCTGAAGCCTAAATCTACCAGGCGGGGTGCCTATACTCAGCTCAATAATATGGACCGCTATGCTCTGCAGAAGGGATCACCGAGTGGGTCGAGCCAGTCGCCAGATACCCAGAAGGAGGCCTCGCCTTTGGCCCCGGAGCTCTCGCTGCAGGATGTCATGGGCGCGCTTGAAGGGATGCAGACTTCGATTGGGAGGCAGTTTGATGCCCTGGCGCATAAGGTGGATGCCATCTTGGTGGATGTCAACCTGATCCGTGCGGACTTGGGCAAAACGAATGAACGGGTTAAAACCCTGGACCTCAAGACCACGGGCCTCGCCGATGATGTCGCGGAATTGCAGACCGAGGTTCGTAAGCTGAGGACCGAGAGTGATCTCGCCGCCCGCAGGCTGGAGGACTTTGAGAGCCGGGCCAGGCGCAACAACGTGCGCGTTATCGGGGTCCCGGAGTCCTCGGATGAGGCTTCGGTTGACCTGCTCGTCGAGGACTTGGTGCTTAACCATCTGCAGCCTAAGGGTCTTGGGAAGTTCTTTGCGGTTGAAAGGGCCCATAGAGTGCCGGGTGGGAGGCCCAAGGTGGGAGCCCCACCGAGGCCGATTGTCGCCCGGCTCTTTCATTTTCGAGATCGGGACGCTATCCTGCAAGCATCGAGGGTGACGGGCCCGGTCCCCTTCCAGAACGCGTCGGTGAATTTCTATCCGGACTTCACCCAGCAGGTGCAGAGGCAGAGACAGGGCTTTCTGGGGGTGAAGAGGCGACTTCGGGAGAGGGATCTGAAGTATGCCATGCTCTTCCCTGCCAGACTACGTGTGGTGTACGAAGATCGGACATTCTTCTTTGAGTCTCCTGTTATGGCCGATGAATGGCTGGACGCTTTGCCTCGACGGCGGACGGGAGAGGATACTGCCGCGGATGGGGACAGTGGCCGGGATGGGCAAGGCTGATTTCTCGGAGCCGGTCTGACTCGATTTGCCTTTATTTGATGACTTGATTAGTGTGCAGTAAATGCGGAGGGTTGCGGGAGGACGAGGGGAGCTCTTTCCTCCCTTAGGGTGCTTTTTGTAGATGTTGGGTTTTGTAGGGCGACAGGCACACTGCAAGTTGGGGGGGCTTTGTAAGCTGCAGCAGGGGTGCAGGGTGGGGGGGATGGTTGGGATTTTGGGGTTGTTGTTGGGGGGTCTGTTTCTGCAAAGCGTAGTGATCATCTTCGGTATTGTCCCATGGTGGCTCTTCGGGGGGGGGGTGGGCCTCCTTGTGTTTGGGGATGGGGGGTAGAGGTTTAAGTGTTATTAGCTGGAATGTTAATGGTTTGGGGGATCGCATTAAGCGCGGGATAGTTTTGCAACACTTGAAACGGTCAATGCCAGATGTTGCCCTACTGCAGGAGACACACCTTATAGGTAACACGTGCTATGCTCTTAATAGGAAGGGTTATAAATTCATAGCTCACTCGGGATTCTCCTCCGGGTCTAGGGGTGTGGGCATCCTTGTCAGGGCCTCGCTGCCATTTGAGGTGGACTCCACCGTTGTTGACGATAGGGGGAGGTTTGTGGCGGTGGCGGGGAGGTGGGAAGGTAGAACTTTGGTTTTAGTTTTGGTTTATGTCCCTCCAGCCCTGCAGGCCTCCACGTTTGTGGATCTGGGTAGGGCCTTGCTGGATCTCCCGGGGGGTATGTTAGTGGTAGGGGGGGACTTCAATGCTGTCGGCTCTGGGCTGCTGGATAGGCACCCGCCCCGAGACACAGGGGGGGCTCAGAAGTGGCTTCCAGACTTCCTAGACACACTCGGCCTGATAGACTGCTGGAGGCTCCGACACCCCACACAGCGTCAATACACCTTTCACTCCGGGGCGCATGGTAGCCTCTCTAGGATTGACTATCTGCTTACTTTGGCTGTGCACGCCCCTTTGGTTTCTGAGGCCAGGCACATGGCACGTGGCATATCGGATCATTCGCCAGTGTGGGTCCGGTTGGATGTTGGCAGAGAGGGAGGGGGCAGGGTGGCTCCTATTAACCCCTGGTACTTTCGAGATTCCAAGATGCGCAGCGCACTGGTGAAGACAGTTGATAATTTTTTCAAGGATAATCAGGGGTCCGTGGACTCGGCAGTGTCGCTCTGGGAAGCATTTAAGACCGTTCTGCGAGGGGAGGCCCTCTCACTTGTAGTGGCGGCCAAGCGGCGTAGAGATGGCGAGGTTATGCAGGTGGAGGAGGAGATCATGGCTTTGGAGGGAGCGCTAGAGGAGGAGGTAACAGCGGCCTCACTGCATGAGCTGAGCTTGAAGCAAGCCGAGTATAAGGACCTTGTGACAAATGCCGCCAGGACCCTCAGTAGGGAGCAGCAGGGCAGCCTGTATGATGTTGGTGACAAGGCCGGGAAGCTCCTAGCTTGGCTGGATAAAAAAGAACGGGTTAATAGAGTAGTGCCGGAGCTGACGGGAGAGGGGGGAGAGGTGATTGTGGAACCTGAGGGGATTGTCCAGTGTTTCTCGGACTATTTCCGTAAGGTTTATACCTCAGTGTCGGATAGGCCGCCCGGGGACTCGCGTGACCTCTTGCGGGATATCGCTCTGCCCTGTCTTTCTGATGTAGATAGAGATGATCTTGATGGAGACTTAACGGTCGATGAGGTGGCGGGAGCTATTAGCGCGCTGAACTCGGGCAAGGCCTCGGGCCCGAATGGCTTGCCGATTGACCTGTATAAATTGTTCCCGGATAGGGTAGCCCCTCACCTGCGCGCCAAGTTTGTGGAGGCGCGGGGGAGTGGGACCCTCCCGTTGGACCAGAGGCTGGCGGCAATTGTTGTGATACATAAAGATGGTAAACCCCGAGATAAGTGTGCCTCATATAGGCCCATATCACTCCTCAACGCCGAGCCGAAGATCCTGGCTAAAATCCTGGCGGGCAGATTGGTCAGGGTACTTGGAGACTTGATTCACCCGGATCAATCCGGTTTTATTCCGCATCGCAACACCGCTTTGAACCTTCGGCGCCTTCATGGGGTTATCGCCAGGGCTGGCACGCTGCGAGAACCGGCTATTGTGGCGTCTCTTGATGCCACGATGGCCTTCGATACGGTGGAATGGGAGTATTTGTGGGCTGTGCTAGCCAAGTTCGGCTTTGGCCCTGGTTTTGTGAGCTGGGTGAGGTTGCTGTATGAGGGACCCCTTGCGAGTGTGGTGGTAAATGGCCGGGCATCGACTCCGTTCCGGCTTGGGAGGGGGACTCGGCAGGGCTGCCCCCTGTCGCCTCTGTTGTTCGCCCTTGCTCTTGAGCCTCTGGCGGCGTGGATACGCTGGCACCCGGATATCCGTGGCCTTCGGTGGTCGCCCGAACACGAGGACCGCATTTCGCTGTATGCTGATGACATCTTGTTGTATCTCGCCTCGCCCAAGAACTCACTCATAGTGGTCTGTGACGTTCTTACGTCCTTCGGTAGGAATTCGGGTCTCGTCATCAACTGGAGTAAATCGTATTTATACGTCCTTAGTGGTGAGGTTCCGCCGGTCCCGCGAACTTGTTCGATCCAGATTGCTCAGCAAGGCTTCGTGTATCTGGGGATCTTTATCTCCATGGACCCCGCTTTGCGGTATGAGAGAAACCTGCTCCCCCCCCTGGCGCGCCAGCGGCGGGATGTTGAGGGCTGGCGGAGGCTGCCGCTCTCCCTCGTCGGGCGCGCTGCCTTGTTCAAAATGATGTCCCTTCCTCGGTTCCTCTACGCATTGCAAAATACTCTAGATTGGGTGCCTGCCAAGTATTTTCGGGAGGTCGAAAGCCTCCAACGGACGTTGCTGTGGGATGGGCGGCCGCGGATAGCGATTGCGAAATTGACGCTTCCATGGTATGACGGGGGTATCGCGCTTCCAGACATCAGACGTTATTACTGGGCCACCCAGTTGTCCGCGATTAACCACGGTTTCTATGGCCCGGCCCTCAGCCCTGGTTATGCCATGGACAGATGGTTGTTGCGCGGTGGGAACTATCTTAGGGCGCTGTACTCGCGGTCCCTCGACTCATCCCTCACGGGGCCCACTGGGGTGGCGGTGCGTGTATGGAAGATGGCGACTGACTCTCTGGGCTGGAAGGATAGGCTCACCCTAGCTGCCCCGTTGTTTGAATCTGAAAGGTTGGGTAGGCTTTGGCATACGAAAGGGTTTGATAAATGGGACTTGATCGGCATCTCCAGGGTTGGAGATATGCTGATTAAGGATAGGGTGAAGTCCTTTGAAGAGTTGCAGAAGGAGTATGAGTTGGGGGCGTCTGAGTTTTTCCGATATGTTCAGGTGCGTCATGCCCTGCGGTCAGTCCTTGTGGAGGGTGAGAAGGTGCCTGAGTCCTCTCCTTTGGAGGACCGGATCCTTGATGGCCATATGCCGGAGAGCACGATCTCGCTCATCTACAAGAAGCTGATAAATGTTCGGGCTGATTTGCTACTGGGACTGCGGGACCAGTGGACTAGGGACGGACTCGAGTTGGATGATGAGGACTGGCAGTCTGCTGTTTCCTCTCCTAAGGAGGTTGCGATCCCGTCGCGTCTGAGGCTGGTGCAGCTTAAGATCCTGCATCGAGTGTATGTGACGGGGCCGCGACTGGTTCATATGGGATTCTCTGAGGAAGGCCTATGTAGGAGGGGATGCGGTATGGTGGGCACTTTCCTACATATCATCTGGGAGTGTGGTGTCATCACGGAATTTTGGAGGCGAGTTCATGCGGTGATGGGGGAGGTGACGGGCATTGCTATGCAGCCGGAAGCGCGATGTTGTCTCCTGAATGTCTGGGGGCCCACTGACCATGATGAGGCACAGACCCAGTGGGTGACCCTGGGTAACATGATTGCTAAGAGGGACATCGCGCGCTTGTGGGGTTCCGGAGGGCCCCCCACGTTAACTGCGTGGAAAGAAAATATGGACTGGAGTATGCTCAGGGAGAAGACAGTATATTGCGCCAGAGGCCGCCCTCGGAAGTGGCATGCCATCTGGGGGCGGTGGAATCAATACAGGGGGGGAATATGTCTTGCCCCTGATCTGGATCCCCCCAAGGAACAGCTTTCTTCTTGACCTTCTTTCCAGCTCAGTATGCAGATGTGATGGTTAATTGACTTCTTGGGCCTCTGCTTTTCCCCCCCTTTTCCTCTTATCATAGTACTGTGACAGTTAGACGATTGGGGTCCGGCTCCCCCTGAGGGGCTATCACCGTGGGCATTCAGTTTTGTTGCCTTGCTGGGGTTTGTTGTGTGTTTGTAATTATTAAAAATGGAACCTTCTCACTGCTCCTTCAATGTACTGTGGACGATTCTCTATACCCTCCTAATGAAGCTGCCGAACCTCCGGGTTGTCGGCTGAATAGCTGTGTCCAGATTTTTGAAGAAATAAAGGTTTTTAAAAAATAAAAAAAAAAAATCCCTACCTACCAGGAGGTGACCCTCAGGGAGTTTGTGTATGCTGCAAAGTGAAGGGACACATGGTTTTCAGGACACCCACCCCCCGTGAGCTGGTGGTAAAGCCCGCATATGCGATCATCTTGTAGCCCCATCTGTTGAGGGCTCTGCAGGTAAGTCTCCTGAAGAAGCACCACACCCAGGGAGTGACGCTTAAGGTACTGAAGGACCAGTGTACACTTTAGCCTATCTCCGAGTCCATTAACATTTCAGCTAAGTAATTTTAGTTGTGCGGGCATGCGTGTGATTATTATACGTGTGTATTGAGTGCAAGATATCCAGCTGCCTTGTCTCAACTAACAACCAAATAAACTGTAAAAGAAAATTTCTTTGAAATTCTCCCACTCCCCCAACCCCCTCCCGGCTACCCTGCATTCTGAGCCCCCCAACTGCTCAAATACAACAACTGTGCCTGTCACCCAACCTGCAAACCATAACGTAGGTAACTTATAGGGAGTAATCGCTCCCGCAACCCACTCAAATCGCAAATTAAAAAGGTCTAAGTTGTGTCCTCAGCTAGGCCACCCCAGTGTCCAAGTGTTCCACAGGGTGAGTATACCCTCACCAGGGTGCAGTGTGTGACAATTCTAGTCTCTGGCATCTCAGCAGTGTCACTCTTCTCCAACCAGTGACAGGGTCAGAAGAGCATCTTACGAGGTCAGTGCGTGCAGCTTCTCCTTAGTCAATCCGCTCCGCAACCTTACTAGGCATTTATGATCTCTCGCATCCCGCCAGCCCTCCAGCCAGTCCATAGTCTTCTCGGGACAGTCAAAGAACCAGGCCTTCCCTATGGCTTCCACTCGCAGGCGAGCCCGAAAAAGCATCAAGTACTTTACTCCCCTGTCCCGGAGCTGCTTCTTGACTGCGAGGAAGGCCCGTCTAAGCTTCTGAACATTTTGAGTGAAGTCCGGAAAAAAGGAGATTGTGGCATTATCATATTTGAGTAGCGGGGCTACTCTAGCACTCTGCAAGATGACATAACGGTCCCTGAAATTCAGTAGACGGGCTAGGATTGGTCGTGGAGGAGGCCCCGATTTTGGTCTTCCACCTGGGACTCTGTGGGCCCTCTCGACCACAAATAAACGAGACAGGCCTTTGTGGCACAGGTTTTTTGTGATGGTCTTCAACTAACAGGTCCTCCTCCTGCCCCTCCGCCTTTTCCGGCACCCCAATAATTTGCACATTGTTTCTCCAAGAGCGACCTTCAAAATCATCTAGCTGGTCTTCCGCTTGTTTCTTGAAGGCTTGGATATCCCGGAGATCATTTTGCATCTGTGAGACATCATCCACGAGACTAGATGAAGTGACCTCAAGTTGTTTAACTTTGTCGCTCATCTTGGAGAGGTCCGCTCTAATGAGGGTGACCTCCACGGTTATGGCATCAGTGTGCTGTTCCATGGAAGCTCGTACTCCCGCAATGGCGTCCATCAAATCCTTCAGGGTGTGCTCAGGAGATAAACTCCCTGTCTCGGCGCTCGGCTTATCTTTGTGCACGGTTTCGTGGGAAGTTCGCTTTTTGATATGTAAAGCGGTCAAGTCTGCGCTGAGAGAGCACCTTGGTACCCTTAGCGTTGGCCATCGTGTGAGGCGTCCGACGATGCACACTGTGCTGGGTTTCTCTCACCGACCACACTGCAATGCCTGGCCAACAGTGACTGCCAGTGTAACTCCCCACCGTGAGTTGTAGTGGGTAATCAATAAGCGTGTAATCTTCAGCATTGGTGCGGCCACGTCAGGTGAGGCCCTCCCACAGATAGCTGCGTCAAGGCGGAGCTCCTCGTGAGCCGGTTAGATTTCAGCACCGTAGGGGGTCCAAGCGTTGTGTGAAGCACTGAGACTCACCCAGCGGCAGACGGGTAGCACTGGAGTTCAGATCGCCGTATATGCGCCAGCAGGTAGATCCCGCTGTTTCCGGCACGCATCTCTGCAGGGGCGGTCTTGGCCAGCAAAGTCGAGAAAAGAAGCGGCGCAGGACTGCCCCAAGGTCAGGTGGGGGAAGGCAGAGGAAGATCTTGCCTCACCCACCGCTCGTTGCCATCTCAAAGTTCTCCGTCAGCCGTATAAGCAGCCGCTTGTGCACCCCGGTCACTCTCACCGGCACGGCCCCATCATCTACCACAGGTCCCAGCTTGCGATGTTCCACAGGCCTCTCGTCTGGCAATTCGCGCCAGTGCTATGGTCAGATGCTTTAGGCAGTCCTACGTGCCCACCAGGTACAGGGGTCTCTACTCACAGGTGTCCCTGTTCTGAGGAACAGATAGAACGATCAGGATGTCGAAGAAAGCAGGTGAAGCTGCGGAAGCCGATCCTCTACACGGCCATCACACTCAAGCGCGTAGCCACACACCTGGTAGGTGTTTTAACAGCTCTCCAACTTCTTCTCACTGTTGATGTGCATGCCTGTTGATCAAAGCATTAGAATTAGTCATGCACCATTGAATTGCCACATTTCTCTCAACCTTCCTTCCCACGAGATCCATCCTTTTGCTCTTTGTCAGGTGGCAGGCCCACATTAGTCGGTACATTAGCTCCCTTTCGAGCCGTAGAAGCTATGATTGAGTCTGCTGGCACTAAACCCTTGATCTACGTAGGATCCTTAGAGGAATACTTGTATTTTTTCTCTCCTCTTGGTGTAACCTGCCTTGCATGTGGCTGGTTCTTTAAAAGCTTCCTTACCTTGATCTAAAACACTTGGCAACATGGGAAGGAATTGACTCCAGTACATTTTTAACAGAAAACATGTTTGGAGTTTTTCCTTCTTTCAATTGCACTCCATAGGTGTCTGCTGCTTTCTTTATGACTTGGTTGTACATTCCAATGTCATCTAGTGGTGAAGGCTGCGATGGATGTCTCCACTGCTTCGTCTGGTGATTCGGCGTCAAGATATTGCCATTGCAGGTCTTGAGCCTCCGAAGTCTCCGAAACCGCATAGGTTTGCTCCTATTCCTGTCCCTTGTCTTCGAAGAATTCTTCTTCTCGTGGCTCAGGAGTTGTTGGCAGCTGTAATTCGTAGCTGTTTCACAAAAAGTACTCCCCTAGTTATTTAACCGACAGAACCGGTTGACTATAAGAAAAGGATCCTAAACGGATATTGGTGGAATACCCCTATGTGAAGCTGCAGCTAGTTCACCACCAGCGGGTGGGTAAGGAGGCACCTTCTTTTGTTTTATATTCCCTCACACCCCCTAGTGGTGTCATGCTTTATCATCAGGACACCCTGACGCCTAGAAGTCAGGGTGGGCTCAACCATGTTTCAGGGAGCTCTTAGAAAGATTTTTTGGCGAGGGGGTATAAAGATTAAAAGTCCACTATCAGATCCCAGTTTCCCTTTATTCTTGGATCTGACAGGGATATTACAAAATAGTAGAAGTTGGGTCGTATGGGATATTATGGTCCTAAGACCCTATTGCCCAACATGTTTCAGTCCGCTAATGCCCCATGAAGGGTGCTGGACTTTCTTCAGGGCGAAGGCTGTAACCCCATGAAAATGGAATGGTCTGGGAATTTCCCTGCACTATTTATGTTAAGGGCAGATAGCACTCCTTAGTTTTTGTATGGGTTTTGATTTGTCACTCCATCTGTAGAACAACAAAAACACCATAGTATCATTTTCAAATCGCTCACAAGGTTGTGTATCGTGCTTTTGTGCTGTTGCCCCCGTAAATAAACATTGAGACGGTGACACAACCATAAACCAAACTTTTCAAGAGAGTGTGAGAGTGTGAGT
This sequence comes from Triturus cristatus, assembly GCF_964204655.1. Taxonomy (NCBI): domain Eukaryota; kingdom Metazoa; phylum Chordata; class Amphibia; order Caudata; family Salamandridae; genus Triturus; species Triturus cristatus. The sequence continues at coordinate 90,376,141 of NC_140586.1, forward strand.
GTGAGTGTGAGAGAGAGAGAGAGTGAGAGAGTGAGAGTGTGAGTATGAGTGTGAGTGTGTGAGAGAGAGAGAGAGAGAGAGAGAGAGAGAGTGAGAGAGTGAGAGAGTGAGAGTGAGAGAGAGAGAGAGAGAGTGAGTGTGAGAGAGAGTGAGTGGGAGTGAGAGGGAGTGTGAGTGTGAGTGTGAGAGAGAGAGTGAGAGTGTGAGTGTGATTGTGAGAGAGAGAGAGAGAGAGAGAGAGAGTGAGAGTGAGAGAGAGAGGGAGTGTGAGTGTGAGTGAGAGAGAGAGAGTGAGTGAGAGTGAGAGTGAGTGTGAGAGAGTGAGTGTGAGTGTGAGTGAGAGAGAGAGTGAGAGAGAGAGAGTGAGAGTGAGAGAGTGAGTGAGAGAGAGAGAGAGTGAGAGAGAGAGAGAGAGAGAGAGAGAGGAGTGAGAGAGAGTGAGAGTGAGAGAGTGAGAGAGTGAGAGTGAGAGAGAGTGAGAGTGAGAGTGAGAGAGAGTGAGAGTGAGAGTGAGAGTGAGAGTGAGAGTGAGAGAGTGAGGGAGTGAGAAAGAGAGTGAGAGAGAGAGTGAGAGAGAGAGAGAGAGAGAGAGAGTGAGAGAGAGAGAGCGAGAGTGAGAGAGTGAGAGAGTGAGAGAGAGTGAGAGAGTGAGAGAGAGAGTGAGAGTGAGAGAGTGAGAGAGAGTGTGAGAGAGAGAGAGTGAGAGAGAGAGAGAGAGTGAGATAGTGAGGGAGAGAGAGTGAGAGAGTGAGAGAGAGTGAGAGAGAGAGTGAGAGTGAGAGAGTGTGTGTGAGAGAGAGAGAGAGAGAGAGAGAGTGAGAGAGTGAGAGAGAGAGAGAGAGAGAGTGAGAGAGAGAGAGAGAGAGAGAGAGAGAGAGAGAGTGAGAGTGAGAGAGAGAGAGAGAGAGTGAGTGTGAGAGAGTGAGAGAGTGAGTGAGAGTGAGAGTGAGAGTGAGTGTGAGTGTGTGTGTGTGTGTGTGTGTGTGTGTGTGGGTGTGTGTGTGTGTGTGTGTTCGTATCTACAACACACTCGTATCAGTGTTATACCCGTGTAGTGACGGCAATTTGTTGCATACTGTCATCTTTATTACACTAGTGTGTATAAAACATTAGATTAAACTCTTGCGTCATTCACGCGCATACATTCCTGCCTTTAAAAATTGCCGTAACACTCACTCTTCCCGTTCACAACAGTGTTGCATCTTACCCCGATTTGGGCGAGGTTCCACTCTGCACTGGACCTCACATAGTAATGGGGTAGCCCTGTAGTCACACCCTATATGGTTGTGATAGTTCATAGGTTCCAAAGAGTTTGTTGTTAGAACATAGTGTATGGAAGGTGGAGAAACATGAAAGGAAACGAACGTGAGATTAAAAACAGTACCACTCCTTGGTAGACTAGGATCAGCTCATACCTGCACGTTGCTGCTTCACACAGAATTACTCACGTCATCAAGGGTCCTGCCCCACAGGTGTCCTATTCAATATGGGTCCCAGCAGCTTGAAGCTCTGATTGACCTAACTCTACAGTAAAAATGGGTTCCTTTTAAAAACAGCAAATGCGCTTCCCTGCCCACTTCCAGGGAGGCGCGATTGCGTCATGGCATTCGCCCGGGGCTTTGTGGGAAGTGAAAGGTGGAACATGCCCGAGTCTCAGGACGTTCCCTAACCCAGGGTTATGATGGGAAATGTGGTTAAGTGTGAGTGCATGGATTTCAAAAACAATTAAAATCGAAAACTCATTATGGGGAAGTCAGCGTACGGGCAGACTCAGAGAATAGATGTGTTAAATTACAATTGAGGGTGCCTCGTATGGATCGAATTTTACGCTAACGTTTTGAAAGAAGGAATTCTATTATGTATGGGCAAAAAGAACACCCTAGAGTAAATTTAATAATGATAATTAAACCCCCCTCATCTTCTAACTCGGGGTAAAAGGTTTTTTAATAATACTCCCGGAGTTAATCAGATATTACATAAAAGATGGACCGCCTGAGTAGCGCCATCACATAGAATTGGTTATTATGCTACGTGTGGAGTGCTTCATGTAGCCTGTACATATGGTAGTCGTTCTGTGGTTAACTCAGCATCCGGAGCGCTAACCTAGCCCATTTCAGGAGAGGTAGGCAACTAAAGAGGGCCTCCCCCCAACGTACGGCCCTGTATCATAGATTTCAATTAGTCTGGCCACAGGTTCAATCACGGAGTAGGAGGGCCCTGCACGATTCTCCCATAAATGTTGTCCTCTACGCGGATTTATCTGTTCCTATTGAGTTGATTCCATGGTATGGAATCATTTAATCCTGTTATGTGGGTTTTCCATCTATACACCCACCGTTGTTTGCGTTCTAATAAAGTTATTGTGATGTCACCATCACCCTTGACTTTCTCAATCACTGTCCACCACAGGTCCATGTCTGTGTGTTTCTTCTCCGCCTGCCTTATGGTGCTTCTGTGTTCACTTATACGGACCTTTATTTTTCTTCCTGTCATGCCCACATACATGAGTTTGCACAGACACCTGATCAAATAATTACTTTGTCACTGTTGCAATTGGTGTGTGACTGTTGCTCCCATGCGGTTTTTCTAGCTTGAGTTTATTAGGTCAAGACTGCCCATTTTTTGTTGATAATTCTTTTGATGTCATTTAAAGAAGCGTTATATGTTACACATACAAGTGTCTCTTTCTCCTCTTTAGGAATTGATTATAATAGCACCTTCCTTGGGGTGTTACGAGATCTTTTTGCTCGCTCTATGATCCTTTTGGGAGATGCTCTTTCCTCCAATTTTTTGGATAAAATTTCAGCTTCTGGTCTATAATCATTGAGGTCAACGCAGTTCCTTCGGATACGCAAAAACTGCCCTACTTGAAGGTTCTCTCTGAGGGCACGTGGATGAGCGCTACCGAAATGCAATAGGCTATTTTTGTCAGTCGGTTTTGTGTAGAGTGAACTAAACAAGCCCCCGTCTCTGATTTTAACATCTAGGAAGGAGACTTGTTCGTTGTTGTGAGTCATGGTGAACTTAATTCGATTAGCCAATCATAGAAATTTACCAGGGTGACAGTGTCACCTTCCCATATCACCAGGATATCATCTATGTAGCGCCACCACTTTCTGATGTTATTAAAGGATAGTGCATTACTGTGATCACCCAGCTCACTGGGGCATCCCAATTCCAATTTTCCAGTTTGAGAAGGCTTTCAATGACCCGGATACTTTACATGAGCATCCCGCAAGAGTAAAGTGCTTCGACGTCTAAGCACACCAAAATGTTGAGTGTAGGGTCATAAGTTGTCAGGACCAGCAGACCATATGCAACAGCGATCCCCAAGCGATATAAAGTAAGACTGGGATCTAAGATGGTCGCCGCAATTGGAACGCTTGAGCAGCAGGTTAGCGCTCTAGCGTTCCATGGTAATCGGTAGGATCCAGGTGTCAGCCCGGTGGAGAGGCGCACTTCACCGGAGTCGTGAGGAGAGAAAGTCATCGTTTATGTGCCGTGCGTCTGTGAGGAGAGTTTGTCGTCAAGTAGAGAGAAAAATCGAGTCCAAGTCTCAGAACACTAAGTAAGACTGTTCCGTTGTTCAGCACGGAGTTATTTTTTGGAAGAGTTATTTTTTTCCTCAGAAACGAACTTGTAAGCGAAGGAAGGCAAACGCATGCCTTTCTCGTTTTTCTTGAATTATTGTTTATAGGCACCAGTATGTTACAGAAGCGAAGTTAATGAGGAGAATCTTCAGTGATAAAAATTACTCAAGGCGTCACAGTTGAAAAATCCAGTCTGTCAGTCTGTGAAGTGAGCCCGACTCCTAAAACCACAGCGGAGAGTTCTATTGCACAGATATTACCACAGAGTAGCGTGTTTATAGGACAGTGCGCAGTATCAACTCCTTGGGGAAGATAACCCTCGAGTGTAGCGGTAAGGGGGACACCAGGAAACCTCCTTAAGAAGCATTACAGTAGTGCAGATTAATGACAGATTAGACACAAGGAAGAAGAGGAAAAAAGACACGGTAGCAGTACTCTAGAAGTTAGAAGAAGAGGTACTCACCAACCAGAATCCAGTAAAGGCACCTTCAGTGGTATCTTGGTAACTACACCCCAAGACAACACCACCACACAACAGAAGAGGAGCATCGGTCACTAAAGTTAGGGTGGGTATTAAAAAGGAAAGGTCACTCAGAGCATAGAGGAGTAGAGTGTAAAATAGAGTGCTTATTAAATGTGATTATTTCTTTACAGTATATCCACTACTATCACCGCAGTGGAAGATAAAAGAGCGACAACACTCAAGAAAGAAAAAGACGTAGTGACTGTCTCTTCTCTGTCCAATTCCCCTTCCCCCCCCCCTGGGTTTCTTGGGCTAACTCGTATCAATAGGCGTGTGGCCCGGAGAGCTGGGAAGGGGCGTTGGGAACAGCGACATTCTGCTCCCGAGCGATTCAGAAGAGCACTGTTCCTGACAGAGTGAAGTGCCCACATGTTTTAGTCGCTCTTAAGCAGAATGGCTGAAGGTTTGGACTTGAAAAAATTAGGAGAAGTTTTAGAAGGAATCCAAAGAGAATTAATTTCCGTTAGAGAGGAGGATAGGGAATTGAGAAAGGAAACCACAGATTTAAACTTAAAAATGAGTGGCATAGTTTCTGATCCAAGTTTAGGTTCCCAGTTAATTCAGAAGGAGCTGCCAGTGAGTCTTCAGTCACTCAGCCTAAAATAACGACACAAGTAATTCATTCCTTGTCACCTGTAATTCCTTTGGCGCCCCCAGAGCGTTTTAGTGGTGATCCCCAAAAGGCTCAGGTGTTCTTGACCCAATGCACACTACATTTTATGTGTCGTCCGGCATTATTTCCCGATGCGCAGTCTAGAGTGGCATTCATATTGTCGTACTTAAGTGGAGATGCGGCGTCGTGGTCTATGCCTCTGGTCACCAGTAACGCTTCATTATTATATGATTTGGATGAATTCAAGAAGGAATTCCTTCGTATCTTCGACAGAAGAAGAGTATCCCAGGCCACAGACAATGAACTATTGGAAATAAAACAGGGAAGCAGAGACTTAGTAGCTTACTTGGCTCAATTCAATAAGTTACTGAATGGCCAGAGAACAAAAGGGCTGCTGTGTTTTATCGAGGCTTAAAAGATGAGTTGAAAGATGCATTAGCACAAGTACCCAATCGACCTACGGAGATATCAGCATTGATCGATCTAGTTTTAGAAATTGACTTCCGTCAAGGAGAGAGAATAGGAGAAAGGAAGCGAGATTATCGTCCAAGTGTGGCTCGGTTTGATCGGGCGAGAACAGAAGGCAGCAAGGAAGGTGACGTGGCCCGTGGGGGTGAGCCCATGCAGATTGGGATGATTCGAGGTCCACTTTCCAAAGAGGAGAAGGAAAGAAGGAGGTTGAACAAGCAATGTCTATATTGTGGAGGAACTGGGCATTTTGTTCGGGATTGTCAGAAGAAGCCCAAGCAGAAGCCGTCGGGAAACGCCTTGCACCACCAGTAAGTGGAGTTGGACTGGTGGTTGCAGATGAAGAAACAGCTCCAGATGCTCATACCCTGGCGAATACCTTGCAGTCTGCGGCTCCGCATTTGATCTTAATGATGACGCTGCGTTACCGAGAACAAATATTAAGGCGAGTCACAGTGATGTTAGATTCGGGAGCAACAGGCAATTTCTGTGATCTAAAATTCGCAGAAAAGATTGGGTTAAGGGCCATCAAGAAGGAAAGAAGTGAGGCAGTTCGAGCAGTAGATGGCACGAATCTTTCATCTGGACCCATAGTGAGTCATACTGAAATAGTGGAGTTGGAATCTGAAGAAGGTCATCGAGAAGATCTCCAATTCAATTTGATTGACGCTCCACAGTTCCAATTAATATTGGGGTTGCCATGGCTCACCGAACACAACCCTACAATAGATTGGGGAGCCCGTACCGTGACCTTGAACTCAGATTATTGTAAGGAGCATTGTTATTTGGAAGGTCACAGACATCAAGAAAAAACTCAGGCCCATCTTTTAAGCGAAGGGAAATCCACGATCTGTGTGATCAGCACCATAGAACTACCTGAAGAATATGCAGAGTACCTAGATGTTTTTAGTGAAGTGGAAGCGGAAAGGCTACCTCCGCATCGAGACTTCGATTGCAAGATAGAATTGGAACCCGGATCCAATCTCCCATGTAGTAGAATCTATGCTCTGACAGAGAAAGAGGATGAGCACCTGAAGAAGTATCTGCACAAATATCTGGAGAACGGGTTTATAAGACCGTCACAGTCCCCCGTGTCCTCGCCACTTTTTTTTATTCCAAAAAAGAGTGGGGAATTAAGAACCTGCATTGACTACAGGGCAATAAATAGAATAACCGTTAAGAATCTGTATCCCTTGCCCTTGATTTCCGTATTATTGGACCAGGTGAAGGAAGCCAAGATCTATACTAAACTGGACTTGAGAGGGGCCTACCACCTGGTCCGAATTCGGGAAGGAGATGAGTGGAAGACGGCATTTCGAACTAAACATGGCCTATTTGAATATCAAGTAATGCCGTATGGCCTATGTAATGCCCCAGCAGCTTTTCAGCACTTCATCAATGATGTTTTGAAGGAGTTTATCGATCAGCATGCATTGGTGTATATCGACGACATACTCATTTATTCGAACAACGTGGAAGAACATGAAGAGCATGTCAAGAAGGTGTTGCAGAAATTGCGAGAGCACAGTCTTTATGTCAAATTGGAGAAATGTGCTTTTAGTGTATCATCCGTGGAATTCTTGGGTTTTGTGCTCGCTCCCAGTGGTGTGACTATGGATGAAAGCAAAATCAAAGCAGTTCTGGAGTGGGAATCTCCGAAATCCGTGAAGGAAATCCAAAGTTTCATCGGATTTGCTAATTTTTACAGGAGGTTCATTAAAAATTTCTCTCAGAAACTAATTCCAATGACAAGGCTACTAAGGAAAGGCGTCAAATTTGAGTGGTCAGAGGAAGCAGAAGAGTCATTTAAGCAATTGAAAAAGGATTTTACTTCCGCCCCAATTCTATTGCATCCAGATCCATCTGAGCCATTTTTTGTAGAAACGGATGCCTCCAATTGGGCCTTAGGAGGAGTGCTATCGCAAAGACACAAGTCAACTGGTCAACTACACCCAGTGGCCTATCGCTCTAGGAAATTGACTGCACCGTGAATTAACTATACCATCACTGAGAAGGAGCTGTTAGCAATTAAGGACGCCTTCAAGGACTGGAGACACTACCTAATGGGGGCCAGACATATGGTAACAGTCTACACTGATCATCGAAATTTGAAATTCCTGAAGTCTGCAAGAACTTTGACAGCAAGACAGTTAAGATGCTCATTATATTTTGCGGACTATGACTTCATAATTACTTATCGTCCAGGTGCACAAAATGGTAAGGCGGATGCCTTATCTAGGAGAGGGACAGAAGAAGAAGTTATGGAGGAGGTTAAGGTCCAGACCATCATCCCTTCGGAGAAAATAATTGGAGCAGTTTTGCGAGAATCACAGGAAAAGAAGAAGCTGTTCTCTATGTCCGAAAAAGAATTGGAAGAATGGGTGAGAGAAGATTCTGGTCGAGAGGTTCGGGAAGGTTTACCATATCATCATGGAGTCCTTTACTTGCCGACAGCAGAAATGCAGCAAAAGGCCTTGAAGGAAAGTCACGATGATCTTTTGGCAGGCCATAAGGGAATAACAAAGACCGAATGTTAGACCTGTCAGCCCTTTGGGTGGTCCCTCCTCATCATTATTTATTTTGTCCCACGTTTGCCTCAAACCCTGTTAGTATTTTTCCTTTTTGGGAACCACCAGACTTTTTAGTGTTGATGCAGGGTCAGGGAGCCATTTTCCCTACCCCTGGAACTTCTGTCTGAGGGCCTGAAACACAAAATGGTGGCCACCCATTGTCACCTGAGACATAGCTGGAACCTACTAGTACCTTACAGAACATTCTAGAACCCTGTGACAGTGTGAGGCAGGTTTAGAATGTTGGGAAGCCAGCTCAGAGTTGGCAGTTGGAGTAGGCAGTTGGCACCTGACTGGAGAGGAGAGAGGACAGAGAAACAGAAGGAGGAAGGAGTAAGGCAGCAGGGGTGGAAACTTGTGCCTGGAGTGGGGTCCAGAAACCCACCCTTGATACTAGTCCCTACTGACCAAGCCCAGCCTAAAGCCCTGTGTGGGATAAAGACCAGAAAATCATCTTAAGGACCTGAACAGCCGGAACAGGCCTTAAAGGAGAAGAACAGCAAGTTCCTGACCTATTTGGTGGAATCCTCCTGGAGACCCGACGTCGAGAAGCCTGGAGACCTGGAGCCCGAGGTGGAGAAGCGGCGCTGACAGAAGGCAGACGTCGTACCCGGAGCCGCTAGAGGTCGAGTGAGGGCGCCGACGGAGGTCGTGGAGAGACACCGGAGGTCGAGTAGAAGTCACCTGAGGTCGAGGTGAGGCGTCGACGGGGGAGTGAAGTCCGCCCTCCGGAGTCGCCGGAAGCTGAAGTAAAGCGCGCAGGAGGTCGGGAGTGGAGGTCGCACTCCGGAGTCGCCGGAACCCGAAGTGGAGCCGACAGAGGTCGGGAGTGGAGGTCGCACTCCGGAGTCGCCCGGAAGCGGGGGAACCGTGACCCTGTGACGCCGGAACACGACATCGAGCCGAGGCCGCCCAGCGACATCCATCCGAAGCCGCCTCACGGCATCGACCCGGCGTCAGGTAAAGCAGATCGACGCAACATCGAACCGAGGCCGGCCAGCGACATCGAATCGGAGCCGCCTCACGGCATCGACACGGCGTCAAGTGGAACAGATCGACGCGACATCGAACCGGAGCCGCCCAGCGACGTCGACCCGGCGCCGAGCGGAGCCGATCTTCGTGAAAAGGGCAGTAAGTGGTAGAAAGGGCATCTGAGGCCCTGTGGAGCCCTAAAAGACCATTCTTGGGGCTAGAGGGGTGTTAGGATCAACCTGAGAGTGCTAGGGGGTGAACTGAGACTGGTGCAGGGACCTGTGTGAGGGACTGTGTAGTTGGAAGAGTCAGAACCTTAGGTTTCCCTCATTCTACCTCAGCTTAGGCCCCAGCCTTGACCACTCTAGGTGGGACATCCCCAGGCCACCCCAGTGACCATAAGCTGTACTTGGGCATGGTAAAATCAATCTACCTCATAAATGTGATCTGATTTGCAATTGTTTGATGGCTTATATTATTTATTGAAGGTGTTTTATTTATTGTCTGACCGTATTTATCCCTGCCTTGTATTTATTGTCTGACAGTATTTATTTGTCCTATGTATTTATCGCACCTCTATTTATTCCTTGTGTATTTATGACCTAATCCTATTTATTGCACCTGCAAAGTGTTATTATTTAATTGACCTGCTATTTACGAAGAAAATCCTTTTGTATTGTATTTGTGTCATAAGCCTGCAACTAAGAGAAAAATTAAGATAAACACAAAGAGATTCTTTCATAAATTTTTACGGTGTAGAGTCGTTTTTGGAACGGATGAATGCATGGTTATTGTGAGGGTGTGACGTACGCTTAACACGGTGCCTGACCCCCGACCGCTCGAGCCAAGCTACCCCTTGTGTTGGGAAAAACCGGGTGACTGCTAACCCGGTTGCCCGGGGTTTTCTAACATAATTGGTGTTCAGCGGTGGGATAGAGCTGTGCTTGCGTCCACTCGACAATAACTGTGGGTAGTCCATAGGCCTACACCGGGAGTTTTCTCAAAGCGGACTTCCTAATTCTGAGTTTTGTTTTTCCAAATTTACTCTGGTGGTGGGAGGAGGTATTACAAAAGGTACCCCCCTGCATAGCTTCTGTAAACAACTGTCTTCTATCCTGAGTGGGCAAAATGGAGTTTGTATTGGAAGATGTGGAAACTTACACTGTGGCCCAACTCAGAGAGTTTTGTGAGCGAGAGGGGGTGTTTTGTCCCCAAGGTGCAAAGAAGGGTGAGCTCCAGACCAGCTTAAGGGCTTGGGGGGAGGCACGACGGGAAAGTAAGGCTGAGCAGGAGGACAGGGATGGAGAGCCTGATAGCGAGGGGGCTGGGTTGTACCAACCTGAGGTGGGGAACCTGTTAGCGGGGCCCAGAACACTTTCCAGGAAGGGCAGCACTGTCTCTAGCGGTGGCTTATCTGAAGCAGAGTTAACTGACCGGAGGGAGAAAAGACAGCTCACATGGAAGTTGGCGGAGCTGGAGAAAGAGAAGGAGGGACAGAGGATGGCTCACGAGTTGAGGCTGAGGGAAATAGATCTCCAGATCCTACAAGTCAGGGCACACACTGTTCCTAATGGTGGCAGCAAAGACAAAGAAATCACCAGGGAACCCAAACCCTATCTGCCAAAAGACATAGTAGCTAGCTATAGTGCAGGGGATGATATTGCCAAGTGGCTAGCGGCCTATGAGGTCTCTTTAAGGGCCCATGGGGTGCCAGAGAAGTACTGGGGAGGGGGATTGTAGAAATACATGCCTCCAGCTGGTAGGGGTGCATTATTGGCCCTAGAGCAGGATGAGCAGACCCACTACCCCACCATGAAAGTGGCGCTCGTAAGAAAGTTTGGACTAACACCCGAGAAGTACAGACAGAAGTTCCGGGGTAGCCACAAACTGGGCACACAGAATTGGGTGGATTTCCTGGACTATGCAAAGAAGGCATTAGAGGGTTGGATTCAAGGCAGTGAGGTGAGGGACTACGAGGGGTTGTTTGATTTTATGTTGAAGGAACACCTGCTCGAAAAATGTTTCCCTGAACTGCGTCAACACCTGGTGGATAGCAAGCTGACCAATCCCCGGAAGCTTGCTGAGGAGGCGGACATTTGGGCTAGTACCCGGGTGTCCACAAGGGGGACTGGAGGGGATACTCAAAAGGCCGGACAGGGCGCCCCCCAGAAGAAAGAGGGAGGGGAAAAGAAAAAGGAGTTCTCTAAAGGCCCCCAAAATAACTTCCAAGGAAAGGGAACAGGATTCACCCCTGGCCAGAGTCAGCAGCCAAGGGTTGTCCATTGCTTCGAGTGCGGTGGCGTCGGACACTATAAGGGAGATGCGAAGTGCCCGAAAAGACCACCCCCTCCCATTGGAGGAAAGGCCCCCGGAGTAGCTAGTGTAGTGCTCGGGGAGGAGATGCCCTTAACTAAGGGAAGGGAGTGGGCGGGTGTCACTTTAGTGTCCCTGGGAGAACGGGAGATGGTTCCTAAGATCCAGGTGCCCGCAAATACCATAAAGTATGGGCAGTGGGTCACCATCAACGGCCAAAGAGGGGAGGCTCTGAGAGACACAGGAGCCAGTATGACTATGGTACGTAGCCAACTGGTGTCTCCAGAGCAGGTAATTCCCGATGTACTCCACCCAGCAGCGATGGCTGACGGCAGAACCGGCCACTATCCGGTGGCCGAGGTTCCCTTTGAATGGGAGGGGGTTGCAGGTTCACTTCGAGTTGCCGTAAGCCCTGCCGTGCCGGTCGATTGTCTACTGGGGAATGACATGGAGCACAATGCTTGGAAGGAGGTGGAATACCGGACTCATGCTGAGATGCTGGGTACACCTGACTGGGCCTGTGTTAGCACAGGGTCCGCGACTACCCGGAGAGGGAGTTTGTTTCGACTGGAGCCTGGAACAAAGGCACAGCCGGCTGCCGACCAAGGGAAGAACCGAGGACAGGAGGAGCCTGCCTCGGCATCCGCGCCCCGTGTGACGGATAGGCCACCGGAGGTGGTGGACCAGGAGTCCGCGGTGGGGGATGTTACCAAACTGGAGGACCTACCCATCCCGGCCGAGTGGCACGTGGAGGGAGGGTCGACCAGGGAGGAATTCTGCAAGGGCCAGAGGGAGTGCCCTACCCTTGAGGGACTGAGGCGACAGGCCGAAGCCCAGGCAGCAGGGAACGTTGAGGGGAACTACAACCTTTACTGGGAGGATGGCCTCCTCTACAGTGAACCCAAGGCACCCCTACATGGATCGTTACGAGCCTTAGTAGTCCCTCAACGTTACCGAGCCTTCCTACTGGAATTGGCTCACAAGATCCCCTTGGCAGGACACCTGGGGCAAGACAAGACTTTCGCACGTCTTGTCCCACACTTTTATTGGCCTCAAATGAAAGTGTCGTCCGACACCTACTGACGGACATGTGTGTCTTGCCAAGCCAGTGGGAAAACAGGGGTGAAGCTGAAAGCTCCCCTGGAACCACTTCCTGTCGTTAGCACCCCCTTTGAAAGGGTGGGCATCGACATTGTGGGTCCATTAGATCCGCCTACTACAGCTGGTCACAGGTTTATCCTGGTTCTGGTGGATCATGCCACACGGTACCCAGAGGCTATACCTCTGAGGACCATTACTGCACCTGTTGTGGCTAGGGCCCTGATGGGAATCTTTACCCGAGTGGGTTTTCCCAAGGAAGTTGTGTCCGACAGGGGGACCAACTTCATGTCAGCATACATGCGGGCCATGTGGAAGGAGTGTGGAGTGACCTACCGGTTCACAACTCCTTACCACCCCCAGACCAATGGTCTGGTGGAGAGGTTTAACAAAACCTTGAAAGGCATGATCAGAAGTCTGCCTGAAAGCCTGCGGAGGAAATGGGACGTCCTCCTACCCTGTCTATTGTTTTCCTACAGGGAAGTGCCACAGACGGGAGTGGGCTTCAGCCCCTTCGAGCTTTTGTATGGGCACCCTGTGCGTGGACCTCTCAGCCTGGTGAGAGACGGATGGGAAAGAACTCCCAGAAAGCTTCCCCAGGACGTGGTGAGCTACATGCTGGCCTTCCGAAGCCAAATGGCTAAGTTGTGGAAGCAAGCTTCTGACAACTTGGAGGCCAGCCAAGCAGTAATGAAGGCGTGGTATGACCACAACGCTCACCCGGTGGAATTGGAGCCTGGCCAGAAGGTGTGGGTGATCGAACCAGGAGAGCTTAGCGCCCTCCAGGATCGCTGGTCAGGACCCTTTGAGGTATTGGAAAAGAAGGGTAAGGCTACCTACTTGGTGGATCTTAAGACCCCTCGTCAGCCCCTACAGGTGCTGCATGCCAACCGCCTCAAACCCCACCACGAGAGGCCCGAAGTCATTTTGATGATGGTGACTGACGGAGCAGAGGACGTGGAAAGCGAGCCTCTCCCCGATTTGTTTGCGTCTCAAGAGAAGGATGGGTCGGTGGAGGGAGTGATTCTCTCCCCATCTCTAACTCCTGAACAGCAGGAGGACTGCCGCCAGGTCCTGGGACAGTACTCTTCGTTGTTCTCCCTTGTTCTGGGTAGGACTCACCTGTGCGTCCATGATGTGGACACAGGAGACAGCCCACCTGTGAAGTCCAAGATCTACCGGATGTCAGACAAGGTGAAGGCCAGCATTCACAGTGAAGTCACTAAGATGCTGGAGCTAGGAGTGATCGAACCTTCCAGCAGCCCCTGGTCCAGTCCGGTGGTGCTAGTACCAAAAGCCGCACCACCGGGTGCCCAACCGGAACTGAGGTTCTGTGTGGACTACCGGGGACTGAACTCAGTAACCAAGACTGATGCTCATCCGATCCCAAGGGCGGATGAATTGATTGACCGGCTGGGAGCTGCCCAATATCTAAGTACCTTTGACCTTACTTCTGGGTACTGGCAGATCTCTCTGACTGACGGAGCTAGGGAAAGGTCAGCCTTCTCCACGCCCAAAGGCCACTACCAGTTCTGTGTGATGCCCTTTGGGCTCAAGAACGCACCTGCCACGTTTCAGCGTCTGGTGAACCAGATCCTCACTGGAATGGAGAGTTTCTCTGCTGCTTATCTGGATGACATAGCCGTCTTCAGTAACAGCTGGGAGGATCACTTGCGTCACCTGCAAGCTGTTCTGCAGGCCCTGAGACAAGCTGGTTTAACGATCAAGGCCAGCAAGTGCCCGATCGGGCAGGGGTCGGTAGTGTACCTTGGACACTTGGTGGGTAGGGGAGCGGTGCAACCCCTCCAGGCGAAGATCGAGGCCATCATGGCCTGGGAACCCCCCAAGACTCAGACTGAGGTCCGAGCTTTTCTGGGCCTCACCGGATATTACCGCCGCTTCGTGAAGGGATACGGTACCATTGTGGCCCCCCTCACGGAGCTTACGTCCAAGAAACAACCTCGACGGGTAGTCTGGACGGAGGCTTGTCAGCAGGCCTTTGTAAAACTGAAGCAAGCCATGTGCGAGGCTCCGGTCCTACGGGCCCCAGACTTTTCCAAGGAGTTCATTGTCCAGACGGATGCATCGGAACATGGCATTGGGGCAGTGTTATCGCAACTCAATGAAGAGGGTCTGGATCAACCCGTGGTCTTCCTATCCCGGAGACTACTTCCCAGGGAACAGAAGTGGAGTGCAATAGAGCGTGAAGCCTTTGCAGTGGTATGGGCTCTGAAGAAGCTGCGGCCATACCTGTTTGGCACGCACTTCCTAGTTCAGACCGACCACAGACCCCTTCGTTGGCTGATGCAGATGAAGGGGGAGAATCCCAAGTTGCTAAGGTGGTCTATCTCCCTACAGGGAATGGACTTTCAGGTGGAACATCGGCCTGGAGTGGGCCACGTCAATACAGACGGTCTCTCAAGGTATTTCCGCCTTAGTGATGAGAACTCCCAAGGGGTTGGGTAGCTCTCCCCACTTTCAGCTGGGGGGGACGCGTGTTAGACCTGTCAGCCCTTTGGGTGGTGCCTCCTCATCATTATTTATTTTGTCCCACTTTTGCCTCAAACCCTATTAGTATTTTTCCTTTTTGGGAACCACCAGACTTTTTAGTGTTGATGCAGGGTCATGGAGCCATTTTCCCTACCCCTGGAACTTCTGTCTGAGGGCCTGAAACACAAAATGGTGGCCACCCATTGTCACCTGAGACATAGCTGGAACCTACTAGTACCTTCCAGAACATTCTAGAACCCTGTGACAGTGTGAGGCAGGTTTAGAATGTTGGGAAGCCAGCTCAGAGTTGGCAGTTGGAGTAGGCAGTTGGCACCTGACTGGAGAGGAGAGAGGACAGAGAAACAGAAGGAGGAAGGAGTAAGGCAGCAGGCGTGGAAACTTGTGCCTGGAGTGGGGTCCAGAAACCCACCCTTGATACTAGTCCCTACTGACCAAGCCCAGCCTAAAGCCCTGTGTGGGATAAAGACCAGAAAATCATCTTAAGGACCTGAACAGCCGGAACAGGCCTTAAAGGAGAAGAACAGCAAGTTCCTGACCTGTTTGGTGGAATCCTCCTGGAGACCCGACGTCGAGAAGCCTGGAGACCTGGAGCCCGAGGTGGAGAAGCGGCGCTGACAGAAGGCAGACGTCGTACCCGGAGCCGCTAGAGGTCGAGTGAGGGCGCTGACGGAGGTCGTGGAGAGACACCGGAGGTCGAGTAGAAGTCACCTGAGGTCGAGGTGAGGCGTCGACGGGGGAGTGAAGTCCGCCCTCCGGAGTCGCCGGAAGCTGAAGTAAAGCGCGCAGGAGGTCGGGAGTGGAGGTCGCACTCCGGAGTCGCCTGAGGTCGAGGCGAAGCGCGCAGGAGGTCGGGAGTGGAGATCGCACTCCGGAGTCGCCGGAACCCGAAGTGGAGCCGACGGAGGTCGGGAGTGGAGGTCGCACTCCGGAGTCGCCCGGAAGCGGGGGAACCGTGACCCTGTGACGCCGGAACACGACATCGAGCCGAGGCCGCCCAGCGACATCCATCCGGAGCCGCCTCACGGCATCGACCCGGCGTCAGGTAAAGCAGATCGACGCAACATCGAACCGAGGCCGGCCAGCGACATCGAATCGGAGCCGCCTCACGGCATCGACACGGCGTCAAGTGGAACAGATCGACGCGACATCGAACCGGAGCCGCCCAGCGACGTCGACCCGGCGCCGAGCGGAGCCGATCGTCGTGAAAAGGGCAGTAAGTGGTAGAAAGGGCATCTGAGGCCCTGTGGAGCCCTAAAAGACCATTCTTGGGGCTAGAGGGGTGTTAGGATCAACCTGAGAGTGCTAGGGGGTGAACTGAGACTGGTGCAGGGACCTGTGTGAGGGACTGTGTAGTTGGAAGAGTCAGAACCTTAGGTTTCCCTCATTCTACCTCAGCTTAGGCCCCAGCCTTGACCACTCTAGGTGGGACATCCCCAGGCCACCCCAGTGACCATAAGCTGTACTTGGGCATGGTAAAATCAATCTACCTCATAAATGTGATCTGATTTGCAATTGTTTGATGGCTTATATTATTTATTGAAGGTGTTTTATTTATTGTCTGACCGTATTTATCCCTGCCTTGTATTTATTGTCTGACAGTATTTATTTGTCCTATGTATTTATCGCACCTCTATTTATTCCTTGTGTATTTATGACCTAATCCTATTTATTGCACCTGCAAAGTGTTATTATTTAATTGACCTGCTATTTCTGAAGAAAATCCTTTTGTATTGTATTTGTGTCATAACCCTGCAACTAAGAGAAAAATTAAGATAATCACAAAGAGATTCTTTCATAAATTTTTACGGTGTAGAGTCGTTTTTGGAACGGATGAACGCATGGTTATTGTGAGGGTGTGACGTACGCTTAACACGGTGCCTGACCCCCGACCGCTCGAGCCAAGCTACCCCTTGTGTTGGGAAAAACCGGGTGACTGCTAACCCGGTTGCCCGGGGTTTTCTAACACCGAAGATCTAGTGAGGCGACGTTTTTGGTGGCCCAGCTTGGCAAAGGATGTGCGACAATATGTAGCCACTTGTGACATTTGCGCTAGGGGAAAGCCGGAAAGACAAGCTCCGCAAGGGTTACTGCAACCTTTGCCTACACCACCACACCCATGGCACACAATAACCTTGGATTTAATAGTAGATTTACCATCCAGCAAGGGTTATGATACGATTTTGGTGTGTGTGGATGCATTTACTAAGATGGCACATTTTGTACCATTGAAGGGAGTTCCCACGGCGGAAATTCTGGCGCATGCCTTTAGTCAACACATAGTTCGAGCCCATGGAATACCCAAGGTTGTGATGTCAGACAGGGGGTCCCAATTTTTATCCCATTTCTGGAAGGCCTTCACTAAGAAACTAAGTATTGACTCCAGGTACACGACTAGTTATCACCCAGAGACAGATGGCCAAACTGAGCGCACAAATCAAGAGTTAAAGCAGTACCTAAGACTATGCTTATTAAAACAGGAAGGAGATTGGCCAGATTATCTGTGGGCAGCAGAATTTGCCCACAATAATGCAAAAAACATGTCCACAGGTTATTCCCCATTTTATTTAAACACAGGAAGACATCCCCATCAAGCTGTAGATTTTCAAGAGGTAGATGTTCCAGCAGTAACAAACTTAGTTGATCACATGACGAAAGTGCATTCAATAGCCGCAGACAATTTAACCAAGGCAAAGGCGACTTACAAATTTTATTCTGATAAAAGAAGAAGGAAGGAACCAGACTTACTAGTTGGAGATAAGGTTTGGCTAAACACAAAGCACCTTAGACTTAAGGGGGTTAGGAAGTTTCAACCAAGATTTGTAGGGCCATATGAGATTGAGAAAAAACTAAGTGCCGTGAATTATCAGTTGAAGTTGCCCAAAGGATTGCGTGTGCATCCGGTCTTTCATATCTCCTTATTGAAAAAGGTTTCAAGAGATCTACGAGTTAAAATACCCCCAAAACCAATCCAAACTGAATTAGGGGAAGAATTTGAGGTACAGCGAGTCTTGGACTCCAAGATACGAAATGGGCAGATGTACTATTTGTTGGATTGGAAAGGTTATGGGCCCGAAGAAAGAGCTTGGGAAGTTTCTTCAAACATTCATGCTCCTCGATTAATTAGGGAATTTCACAAGAGATTTCCTAATAAGCCCAGAGCGGGAGGACGTCCTTTGAGAGGGGGTACTGTCAGGACCAGCAGACCATATGCAACAGCGATCCCCAAGCGATATAAAGTAAGACTGGGATCTAAGATGGCCGCCGCAATTGGAACGCTTGAGCAGCAGGTTAGCGCTCTAGCGTTCCATGGTAATCGGTAGGATCCAGGTGTCAGCCCGGTGGAGAGGCGCACTTCACCGGAGTCGTGAGGAGAGAAAGTCATAGTTTATGTGCCGCGCGTCTGTGAGGAGAGTTTGTCGTCAAGTAGAGAGAAAAATCAAGTCCAAGTCTCAGAACACTAAGTAAGACTGTTCCGTTGTTCGGCACGGAGTTATTTTTTGGAAGAGTTATTTTTTTCCTCAGAAACGAACTTGTAAGCGAACGAAGGCAAACGCATGCCTTTCTCGTTTTTCTTGAATTATTGTTTATAGGCACCAGTATGTTACAGAAGCGAAGTTAATGAGGAGAATCTTCAGTGATAAAAATTACTCAAGGCGTCACAGTTGAAAAATCCAGTCTGTCAGTCTGTGAAGTGAGCCCGACTCCTAAAACCACAGCGGAGTGTTCTATTGCACAGATATTACCACAGAGGAGCGTGTTTATAGGACAGTGCGCAGTATCAACTCCTTGGGGAAGATAACCCTCGAGTGTAGCGGTAAGGGGGACACCAGGAAACCTCCTTAGGAAGCATTACAGTAGTGCAGATTAATGACAGATTAGACACAAGGAAGAAGAGGAAAAAAGACACGGTAGCAGTACTCTAGAAGTTAGAAGAAGAGGTACTCACCAACCAGAATCCAGTAAAGGCACCTTCAGTGGTATCTTGGTAACTACACCCCAAGACAACACCACCACACAACAGAAGAGGAGCATCGGTCACTAAAGTTAGGGTGGGTATTAAAAAGGAAAGGTCACTCAGAGCATAGAGGAGTAGAGTGTAAAATAGAGTGCTTATTAAATGTGATTATTTCTTTACAGTATATCCACTACTATCACCGCAGTGGAAGATAAAAGAGCGACAACACTCAAGAAAGAAAAAGACATAGTGACTGTCTCTTCTCTGTCCAATTCCCCTTTCCCCCCCCTGGGTTTCTTGGGCTAACTCGTATCAATAGGCGTGTGGCCCGGAGAGCTGGGAAGGGGCGTTGGGAACAGCGACATTCTGCTCCCGAGCGATTCAGAAGAGCACTGTTCCTGACATAAGTAACGTCTGTTAGTAGATTGAGCAGATGTTTAGGGACCTGTACATATGACCTGATCCGAGTGACTAGAGGGCAGAGGACCCAATCAGTGTACATTGAAAGAGGTTCCAGAAGAGACCCTATGCCCGAAACGATGGGTTTGCTTGGAGGTGGTATTTTGCCCTTGAGAATTTTCGGTATCATGTAAAACACTGGTATTCGTGGGTCATCTGGATTCAGAAATTCATGTTCTTTTTTGGTTATCCATTCTCGGTCCAGTGCTTCTGTGGTCAAGGTACTTATGGTTTTCTTGAGCTGTGCTGTAGGGTCTCTATTGATTAGTCTGTCATACCTGGTTTCAGCCAGTAGATTCATGCATGCTGTTCTGTATGCCGTGGAGCTCTATTACCGTTGCTCCCCCTTTATCCACTGGCTTGATGGTGGTGTCAGTCCTCATGCTTAAAGTTTAAAGCCTCTCTCCATTTCTTGCTAAGGTTGTTGAAAGTGCCGGTCTTAATGGGTAGATCCTCAACCTCCTTCGAAACGCTACCTTCAAAGGCGATCAACTCAGGGAGCATAAGGGATGTCGGCGGGAAAAAGCTGGATTTCAAACGTAGGGTGGTGTGGTTATGATCCTCCTCTGGGTATTCTTTGTCCATAAAAAAACGTTTTTGTCTGTATTTTACGGAAGAATTCACTCAACTTGCAGCGTATCTGGAACTTGTCCAGATATGCGTTTGGCACAAAACCAAGGCCCTTATCGAGGATGGCAATTTCTTCAGTAGGTTGTGTTTCGATTTAGATGCCCGTACATAGGTTTCCCTGAATCATGTCTATCTATAGGAACAATTCACATTCCCCCTCATTTAGGGATAGAATCCCAGTCCTTATTTAGGCATTAACCAGGCTATCCAAATACAGGAATGGTCACCTACATTTGTCCGTCCCACATCACAACGAGTCCTTAGAAACCAGACCCTTAAGCCATCGTTCCCTAGCTAGGATTATTGATTTCTCCAAGAACTCATCTATTATGCATGAACTACTATTCCTTAGGGGTTCATTCATGACGTCTTCCTCTGCCCGCCTTTACGTCAATGCTAGCATTCCTAAGCATCTTCCAGGTATAAATATACCTTCCCTTACCATGGCAAGTACGGCACGGCATGGCTCGCCTACACAGCTCGATACGGCAAGTTCAGAAGGAATTAGAGTTCCTGCTTGACGCACTGACCAGGCGCGGTCATCCCTGCTCGCAGAGAATCCACTTTCCAGTGTTCTGACTCCCTTTGCGGGATGTTAAGAGTTTGAGATTCGGAAAGATTCCCACCTCTCTCATTTTAAGGTATGGAGCCGACTAGAACCTAGAGGGACTCTTGGCATACACATATAAAATTAGTATATACTATAGAAAACAGCACCTACTTCTTACCTTGTACTACACTTGGGTACACTGGGGTAGAGCTATTTAGAAGCAGACGAGTATTCACTTTTTAGCCTGTGTTATTTATGTATTTATACATGAATATGTCATAGCTAAATGAATGCTATTGCAGTATTATTTCTTCTTACTGCTTACGCTGTGCGCATTCTATCTGGCAACTGTCTAATGATTGTAACAGCTCATATCTAACACGAGAAACAAGACTGTTCATTAAATCCTTTTATTGAAACGTCCGTCTATCTATTTCTGTGTAACTCTGGAGAAACTAAGCATGCACCCCTACTCATAATACCCCATAAGACGCCTGGAGTGGGTAGGGTTAATATCCCCCATAGCTGAGTAGGACGAGAATCCTATGCATTAGCTGTTTGGTTTGTTTAACGTTGAAGAACGGAATATCCTACTTACCAGTAAGCATCTGTTCTTGGCATGTAGAGCTGCAGATCTACACACTTTTGCACAGATCGCCATCTGGTGTTGGGCCCGGATGTTTGCAGTTTGTTTTTCCTCTTGGAAAGTCTTTGGAAGTCCCAAGGTCGGTGACTCCTCCCTTGGATGGTATTGCACATGGGCTTCGGCTCCATCCTCAGATTGTTTTTCGCCAACAGGGAAAGATAGAGCGTAGTAATAACAGTGAAGAAACCCATGTGTGTTGTATCTAAGTAAGATAGACTGGAACAGATACAGGTAGCCGGGGAGGCGGGTGGGCGTGTGTAGATCTGCAGCTCTACATGCCAAGAACAGATGCTTACTGGTAAGTAGCATATTCCGTTCGAGGCATATGAGCTGCAGATTACACACTTTTGCATAGACTAGATAGCAGTTCCCCACCTTAGCGGCTACCACCAGTATCTGTTGCAGTGGTTTGAAAGTGTTTTTAGTACAGCCTGGCCCACACTAGCGTGTTGCTTGGTTTGCACATCTACACTGTAATGTTTTGTGAAAGTGTGCGGTGTTGACCATGTAGCTGCTTTGCAGATATCTAATGGGATGTTCCCTAGAAAAGCCATAAAATCCCCTACCTTTTGTGTAGAGTGGGCTTTAGGGGGAACAGATAGCGTTCGTTTTGCTTTGTGGTAGCAAATCTGTATGCATTTTACAATCCACCTAACTATCCCCGATTTAGAGATGGGGTTGCCTTTGTGTGGTGGAGAGAAAGAGACAAATAGTAGTTTTGTCTTTCTGAAAGGTTGTGTTCTCTGGATATAGTAAAGTAAGGCCCGTTTAACATCTAGTGTGTGTAGAGCCCTTTCTGCAACAGTTTGAGGTTGTGAGAAAAATACCAGTAATTCTACCTATTGGTTTAAATGAAAGGGGGAAATGACTTTGGGTAGGAATTTTGGGTTGGTACGGAGAACAACCTTGTTCTGGTGCATTTGGAGAAAAGGTTCTTGAATGGTAAGTGCTTGTATCTCACTGACCCTTCTAAGGGAAGTGATGGCTACAAGAAAAGCTGTTTTCCATGTCAGAAATTGCAGTTCGCATTTATGCAAAGGTTCGAAGGGCGGTCCCATTAGCCTTGTGAGAACTATATTTAAGTTCCACACAGGTGAGGGTGGTACTCTGGGGGGGAAATTATTCATTTGAGGCCTTCCATGAAGGCTTTAATGGCAGGCACTCTGAAAAGTGACAGGTGCCGTCTGTTCTGTAGGTAAGCGGCAATTGCTGCGAGGTGTAGCCGAATGGATGTATATGCTAGGTTACACCTTTGTAGATGGAGCAAGTAGCATATGATGTGCTGTATAGATGCGTCTAGAGGATTGATTGTGTTATGGCAATAAACAACAAATCTTTTCCACTTGACAGTGTAGCAGGCTCTAGTGGTAGGGCGTCTAGCTTCTCTAATGACGTTCATACAGTCAGGTGGAAGGTAAAGGTATCCGAATTCTAGGATCTCAGGAGCCAGATCGCAAGGTTGAGCTGAGCTGGGTCCGGGTGCCTGATCTCTCCATGGTTCTGGGTTAGGAGGCATGGTGAGAGGTGTAGCTTTTGGTGTGGTACTACCGAGAGTTCCAGCAGCGTGGTGTACCACGGTTGTCTGGCCCACGTTGGAGCTACTAGGATCAGTGTGAGGGAATGCTGTTGTAGCTGTCGCACCACTAATGGAATTAGTGGGAGAGGTGGAAAAGCGTACGCAAATTTGCCTGACCAGTTCATCCATATCCCATTGCCTTTGGACAAAGGGTGTGGGTATCTGGCGGTGAAGCTTGGGCATTTTTTGTTTTCGTGGGTGGCGAAGAGGTCTATCTGTGGATGCCCCCACATCTGAAAGAACGGGTGAAGAACCTGTGGGTGAAGTTCCCACTCGTGGATCGGCTGCGTCTGTCTGCTGAGCAGATCTGCCATGGTGTTTTGGACTCCTGGGACATGTTGGGCTAGGAGAAAGATTGTGTGGAATTGCCCAGCTCCATATGCTCTGTGCTAGTTGAGAGAGCTGTAGAGAGTGTGTGCCGCCTTGTTTTTGAATGTAGTACATGGCAGTCATGTTGTCTGTGCAAATGAGGACTGCCTTGCCTAAAATCTGTGTTTGAAAGGATTTTAGGGCTAGAAAGATTGCCAGTAACTCCAGATAGTTGATATGGAGTAACTTTTGTTGCAGCGTCCATGTGCCCTGCACTGCGAGGTGTAATAGATGAGCTCCCCAGCCGGAGAGCGATGCGTCTGTTAGTATTATTTGTGGAACCGGGTCGAGGAACGGTCGACCTCTGGAAAGATTTGTGGTGTTCCACCACTGCAGAGAACGATGGGTGCGACCATCTACCAACACCAGATCTGTCAGTTGCCCCTGGGCCTGGTTCCATTGGCGCGCTAAGCACTCTTGGAGTGGAGGCATCTGGAGTCTTGCGTGAGGCACTATGAAAATGCAAGAGGCCATCATCCCCATCAGTTGCATAAACACTCTTGCTGGGAGAGAGTGTTGAGGTATGAATCTTTGACGCAAAGCCTGAATGCTTGCAATCCTGGCAGGATTGGGGTAGGCTATGGCCTTTGAGGTGTCTATGGTGGCACCGAGGTATTGCTTTATGAGGGATGGTGTTAGCTGGGACTTTTGGTGGTTCACCGTGAAGCCTAGCTGGTGAAGTAGTTGGATTGTAGTGGCGGTGTGGTGTACACATTGGTTGTAGGACGTGGCTTTTATGAGCCAGTAGTCCAAATATGGGAAGACGTGAATTTGCTGTCTTCTGAGGTGTGCCGCCACTACCACTAGGCGAATACCCTTGGTGCTGTTGTGACCCCGAATGGGAGCACCTTGAACTGGTAGGGTTTGCCCGTCCACTACAAATCTGAGGTACTTTCTGTGAGCATGGTGTACCGGAATGTGAAAGTAAGCGTCTTTTAAGTCCAGTGTGGTGAGAAAGTCGTTGTGGGAGACGAGCGGAAGTCCCTGCTGAAGTGTTACCATGTGAATATGGTCCGAATGTATGTGTTTAGAGGCCAGAGATCTAGAATAGTTCGTAGAGTCTCGTCTCTTTTTGGTATCAGTAAATATAGGGAGTAGACCCCTAAATTTTGCTGATTGGCGGGAACTTGTTCTATTGCATGTTTTTGTAGGAGGGAGATTACCTCCTGTTTCAGTAATGTGGAATGTTCTTGCAACATTGGGCGTTGCCTGGGTGGAATGTTGGGGGGGGGTAGATGTCAATTCTAGGCAGTACCCTAAGCGAATAATTTGGGTCACCCATCAGTCTGAGGTGATGGTCTCCCAGACCTGAAGGAAATTTTGTAGCCTGCCCCCGACCGGAGTGGGATGGTCGGGGGGGGGGGGGGCAGTACAGGAGTCATTGGGTAGGCGGTGTGGCAGAGTGGGCGGTATTTGTTATGCCTCTGCCTTTATTATTATTGCCCCTATAGCCGCCTCTTTGATAACCCCTTGTGAAGGTGGATTGAGCAGGGGATTTGTAGGAAGTGGACGCGCTATCGGAGGAGTAGCCTCTAGCCGTACCCCGAAAGGAAGAGCGGCGAAAGGAGCGCCTAGGAGGGTGTGACTGCAGGGCTCCCATAGATTTCGCCGTATCAGTGTCCTTCATTTTCTCGAGGGCCTCATCTACCTTTGGGCCGAATAGGTGTTCTTGGTCAAAGGGATGATTTAGGATGGAGGCCTGTACCTCACGTTTGAAGCCTGATACTCTCAGCCAAGCATGGCGACGGAGGAGGACGCTAGTGTTAATGGCCCTGGAGGCTGTGTCTGCTGCGTCTAAGGCACAGCGTATGGAGGTGTTATAGTCTTACCCTCTTGAATTAATTCATTGGCCCTATTTTTGTATTTTTCTGGAAGATGGTGCATGATGGTTTCCAATTCATCATAATGCGCTCTATCGTATCTGGCCAATAGTGCTTGAGTGTTGGCGATACGCCATATATTGGCTGCCTGTGACACAGTGCGCTTTCCTGACGCGTCCAGTAGCTTTGACTCTTTGTCGGGTGGTGGTGCTTCGCCTGACGCCTGGGAGTTTGACCTCTTCCGTGCAGTGGATACCACTAGGGAATCCAGTGGCGCTGGCCCTTTGATATAGGCAGGATCTGTGGGGGCAGCTTTGTACTTTCTCTATGCGTGGGTTAATGGCCCTAGCCCTGACTGGGTCCTTAAAAACCTCTGGCGCATGTTTTATCACCCCCTTGAGCATAGGTAGTATGGAGGTAGACCTATGTGCAGCAACAAAGGTGTCGAGGAGGAAATCCTCCTCTACTGGGTCAGTGTGTAGCTCTACCCCATGATAATGTGCCGCCCTCTGAAGTAGGTGGTGGAAACCTAATGAGTCTTCCGGTGGAGATGGCCTGGAAGGGTAAAGGTCATCTTGTGGGACGTCTGGAAGGTGGATTATTATAGTTGTCCCATGCGTCTGGGGATCCTGTAGGAGTGGGGTCTTGGGGCACATCCCCTGGACCGTTATATGGGTCCCCCTGACCATTGTCTGGAGACGGGGTGGGGAGCGATGAGGTGGGGGTGGAGAAGGCGGAGGGGGCGGACGTGGAGAGGGTGGAGGAGGTGGGGAAGGCATTCTGAAAGGGGAGGTAGGAGAGTCCTTCCTCTTTGGAGGTGGAGGCGGAGCCGGTTTGTCCAAATGTCTCTTTTTAGAAGAGAGTGCCAAATGTCCAGTTTTTGGATCCTTGGTAAGAGTCTTTTGCAAGGGATCCGGTGTAAACAGTTCCTGTGACAATGTTTGTTCCGTCGGCGCCGAAGGTTTCGGGGCCGATGACTTTTTAGGCTTGTCCATGCCGTGCTTAGCACTAGGCTTGAGAACCTCCGACTTCTTGGTCGGCGCCGTGGTGGGCTTCGGCGTAGAAGTGTCGGTGCCGAGGGCCTTATGGGGTTTGGTCGGTACCGAAAGGCTGGGTTTCTCCACACAGGACTTTGGTGCGGAGCTCGGTGTCGAGGTAGAGGCCGGTTTCTTTTTCGGTGCCGAAGTGTGTTTCTCGGCACCGCTGGAAGGCTGGCTCGAGCCCGAGCCACCGGAAGGCTTATTTGGCTTCTTCACCTGGCCCGAAGGTGGGGTGTTCGAAGCAGTGTCTCTGGTCTTGCCTAGGCCCAGAGGCGAAGGCATGACCGAAGCCTTTTTAGGTGTCGGTGCGGGAGGGGGTATGGTACTCACGACCCTCTGCGCCGGGGTGATGTCCTCCACAACTGAGTCGTCGGCTTCAGAAGCACTGACGAGGTCCTCTTCGGTGTGCTGCTGTCCCAGATCTTCGACGTCGTCCCCGAAGATGTCGACGAACGGAGGTCGAGGAGTGCGCCATGTTTCGTCTGGCCCTTCGATCTCGAATAGTCTTTTTAAATCTGAAAGACTTGCAGGCCAGACAGTCTCGAGCCTCGTGTTCAGGGGAGAGGAAGAGGTTGCACACCTCATGAAGATCGGTGTGGGGGAATTTGGACCCACATCGAGGGCACTTCTTGAAAGGAGTTCTTTCCATCAGCCGGGACCGGAGCTTGGGTAGGCCGAAGGCCGCCGTCGACTGGAATCGAAGATGTATCGAAGAGAAGGTGATTGAGGAGATCTGGATCTTAACAATACCGCGATGAGCGAGGATTCCGCTTCGATCGTCGAACTGGAAATGTTCGGAACCGGAGCACGAAGTATTACATCCGAGGGCGGAAAAAAACAATCTGAGGATGGAGCCGAAGCCCATGCGCAATACCATCCAAGGGAGGAGTCACCGACCTTGTGACTTTCAAAGACTTTCCAAGAGGAAAAACAAACTGCAAACATCCGGGCCCAACACCAGATGGCGATCTATGCAAAAGTGTGTAATCTGCAGCTCATATGCCTCGAACACAGTGTTCCAAAATATTATGCACCTTATCTTTGTTCCCTTGAAACTTGTTCTACATTTTTCATTAAACAAATGTCCCTTAACAGGGAAACAGAGGCTTCGACTGAGCAAGTCGTAACAGCTTTTAATACTACAGGTTTAAATGAAACCGATGAGGGTGTTATAAACATCCCTCCAAACATAAGGAGAGCCATCGCTCTAAAACTTACATAACATGGCCGAACACCAAGCGGTGGTAGAGTCGTTTTTGTGATAGAGGCACATGAATCTTTTCAGACAGGAGGTATTCTATTCATGGAACACATTCCCAGAATCAAATCCAGTAACATGTGTTTCACTTCTTAAAAGAAGATGAACCACCTGAGGAATACATTCCCTTCGAGGATGTTGAAATTGCACTCATACCAGGAGCATCAGCTCTGGCTTTCAGGCACCCTAAAACATTACAATCACATTACCAGGCTCTGTCCA
Organism: Triturus cristatus; assembly: GCF_964204655.1. NCBI lineage: Eukaryota > Metazoa > Chordata > Amphibia > Caudata > Salamandridae > Triturus > Triturus cristatus. The sequence goes on from NC_140586.1 coordinate 90,403,324, forward strand.
CTAGGTAGACCAGGAGCAACATGACCGATTTTAGCCGGCTACACACCTCATCCTGACATTGAAGCAATGTCAGACAAGGAATTACTTAATCAAATACAAGAATTAATAGAATTACATAGTTAAACCACAACTGTCTGAAAGCCCGGAGAAGGACTCTATTAAACACAATCCTACATCTTCTAAAGAGAAGTGGGAAAATAACAAACATTCAAAAGAGAAACGTTCTCAATCCCAAGGTAAGTCTCCTTGAAAGGAGGTATTACCTAAGGAAAAGGGATCATTTGAAAACACCTGACAGGTATCAAGATACTGATACACGTTCCTCTCGCACCTTTCCGACATCTTCACAGACATCCGAAAGAAGGATGGTCAGATCACAAAGAAGAACGCGTAAAGTCCAAAGACAATCAACACGTTCAGAAAAACAAACCAAAACCTCAATTCCTTAAGAAAAAGGTAGCAGGTCTGAAGATCAGACATGCAGAGAATACTGAGAACACAGCTCAAGAACGGAGAATGGGCTCAGACAATGCTGGACAGTGCAGCAGAAGTAACAATAGCTCGCAAGAACCTGAAGGAACTTCTGGAGATAGTGGACTTGAAGGAGTACATCACAGTTGAGACTAGACACTAGGGTTAGTTCTCCACAAAGTTATATGAAATAACACTCCGGATGGAGGGAGACATACCAAGAAAAGTGAAAACACTCTTTTGGGAAAAACTTTCAAGGGGTTATGACATACTTCTAGCGGAATGGGACTGGCCACCAAAATTTGTTAGGGAGTGCCCACATGGCGAAGACATCGTTATGCCAGCCTTCTCCAACCATGTTCCTATATATTTAATATATACTTATGCTAGGAAATGGGCAGTAGCCAAGGCCCCAGCATTATACAAAAATCATGTAGGATGGGATGAGGACTCACCTCACCATAAAATCCAATTAAAACGTCAACCTACTGTACAAAACAGTACCCATTTAAGCAAGAAGCTAAAAAACAGGTCAGGGAGATCTAAAATCAACTTGAATACCAAGGGGTGATTGAAACATGCACCTCATCGATGAACAATCCTTTGTTTCCTGTTTCTAAACCAGACAATACATATCGCCTAGTTTTGGATTAGACACCTGAACACTTGTTCTAAGACATTTGCAGTGCAAAATGCACACAGTACAGCATTAATGAATAACATGGTGCGTAAAAAATATAAAACGACATTTCAAATGGTTTGTGTCACAACATAGCACCTGAAAGTAGGTTCTTGACAACTTTCTCAATAATGGGGACCCAGCATCACTTCTGTCGACTTCCACAAGGATTCAAGAACAGCCTGGGGTTATTCTTAGCAAGAGTAAGTTACTACAAATTTATGATGACGAGGCAGTGTCATATGTCGATGATATCTGACAGACGATGACCTGGATAGGCACATGAACAGGGTAAGGAATATGCTACTTACCAGTATGCATCTGTTCTTGGCATGTAGAGCTGCAGAGCCACACACTTAGGATAAGATCGCCATCTGGTGTTGGGCTCGGATGATTGCAGGTTGTTGTTGTCTTCGGAAGAAGCCTTTTGGTCACGAGATAGGTGACTCCCCCTCTGGACAACAGTGTGCATGGGCATCCACTCCATCCTCAGATTGTTTTTCGCCATGATGGGAAATGGAGTGTATAAGAATAAAGAGAAAGGCTGTCCATGTGTAGTGTCTAATTAAGACAAAGCTGGAACAGATACAGGTCCCAGGGAGGCGGGTGGGCGTGTGTGGCTCTGCAGCTCTACATGCCAAGAACAGATGCATACTGGTAAGTAGCATATTCCGTTCGAGGCATATGAGCTGCAGATCACACACTTAGGATAGACTATATAGCAGTGTCTCCCCTAGCGGTGGTCCCCTGTATCCGTTGCAGCAGTTTGGAATGGAGTTTTTAGGACAGCTTGGCCTACGGAAGCTTGTTGTTTGGATTGCAAATCAACACAGTAATATTTAGTGAAGGTGTGTGTGGTAGACCATGTGGTTGCTTTGAAAATATCTTCTAAGGGAATGTTCCCTAAGAATGCCATGGAAGCCCCTATTTTACGCGTGGAGTGCGCCCCAGGGGGAACTGTAAGAGTGCGTTTAGCTTTTTGGTAACATATTTGGATACATTTAACTATCCACCTGGCTATACCTGATTTTGAAATGGGGTTGCCTTTATGTGGTGGAGAGAAAGCAATAAACAGTTGTTTGGTTTTGCGAAAAGGTTTGAAGTACTGGGAATTTTAAGCCCAGCGGTGCAGGGGAACACACCCTAAGACTTCGGGTTCTTCCTGTTTCAGACCTACAGAAACACAGAGTCTTCTAGGTGAAGTCAAAGATCGATTTATTGGCTGGAGACCAATTACAGGTATCCGAGAAGTACAACACAATGTATGTTCTCAGGAGACTGCTTAAAGTTACAGAAACGGGCTTCTCCTTAAATACAAAATATCATGCTTCAGGCATACATTCCTTGTTTTACGATATGGTCATCTACATGTATCCATTACAAACGAAAAAGCAGAGTCATGATGACCCTCCCACATTCCAGTTTAGGCCAGCCCACAATTATTTACCCAGCAAGGCTCAGATCCCACATCAGATATCCACAGACCCCAATAAACACAGGCATCTCCTGTTTGGAAAACAAGCCATAAAGCAGGAAGAGTCAGGTGTGAAAGAGATTAGCCGGAGGCTTGCGTGGGATAAAAAGGCTTTATGGTGTGTCAAACCCTGATGCTAATCACAGGTGGCCGTAGGACGGGGTGCTCGTGGGACCGGACTGACCTGGGGCAGCGGAGCCAAGCTGCCCAGGTCACAGAGAAGTCAAAGGAAGGCACATGTGTTCTAAAGGCCCGTATTTGGTCGTAATGTGTAGCCTATGTGAGGGCAACCATAAGATGGCCACCGCTCCAAGATGGAACATACGAAGTTAATATAAAATATCGTATACACAGTGTATTTATCGATAAAACGTTATGCAAAGCACTAGTATATACTGTATTGGCCATTCGCGGTTCGCCGATACCGGAATAGACAGGGGTAGGGCCCTGTCTCCCACGCGGTCCCAAATTTCAAAGTACCACAGACCCTCCTTTTGCCCTTACATAGGCAATAACTATACTCATATCAATCCGAGTCTAGGTCAATATTCACGAAGTCATGGAGATGTTGCTGTAGCATCATCCTATTACCTAGCTCGTCCCTCGATACAGGCTTCCTTACACATAATGTAGCACAGAGGCCACATATCGCAGGAGCGCACTGTACACACAGACCGAACAGGAAAAGAATGGCTAAGATCATTCCAATGACCATCAGAATCTTCCAACCGCAGGCAGATATCAGTTCCCAGAACCACCCCACCAGTGACCAATCTCCTTTATCCACATGTATAGATTCAGATATTTTATGCAGTTTGGAGATGGCCTGATAAACTGTTGGAGCGTTATCTGGTATGAAAATGCAACAGCTAGATTGGATAACCTTACATACCCCACCGCGGTCTGCAAGTATGACGTCTAGAACCATGCGGTTCTGCAAAGTCATGAGGCGATCCGCTTGGAGCTCAGCTGTCAAATTACCAAGGGCACCAGCCGTAACATTAACAGTGGATTCAACCACACGAGTCAGTTGTCTCAGGTTCCTACTATTGACCATCGGTCCCCAAAACGGCAGGAAACCCAAAAAGAAGTCTCCCGCTTCCTGACCGGCAGTATCCTCCTTACTAATCACGCCTCTTACAACTCTGGTCTTGTGATAATCAGAGGCAGCAGTAAATGTTGGCGGTAGCAAATTTGCAATATAACATGTGCCCGAGAAATCAGGGGGCAACCATGTATACGCTCGGTCATTGCAGACAAAATATGTACCCTTGGCAGCCAAAAACGCAGGGGAAAACTGCGATGGAAAAGTGTACGTTTCAGTACAGTTACTTCTCCCCAGTTGAGCTCTTGGATTCTGACCATTACCTTGTAAACAGAACCGACCTATGTGGGGTACGACCCAAATTGGGGATGAGATTTTTCGCTGCCTTTCACCCAGACTAATGCTATACCCCGTCGGGTTCCACCCTACATAAGCTCTCAATTCATCCTTGGGAATAGATGAGTATGCGTCGATATCTCTGCTCATATCGGCAACTCCTTTCATTAAAGCTTTATTATTTGTGCTAGGTCTGATGGAACACGGTTGTCGCGGGGAGTAGGCATCTAATGCAAAAAGAAACATGGTCTGGAATGCCCATGACGATCCATTGTAACTAAATGGCAGCACTAGATAAGGAATTCCCTTGTTAATGGTATGTGGCATTAACCCACACACCCAGCAATTGGTTGTATTCATCACTAGTTGGTGCTGGTGCAGGAGCTGAATAAACGAGTTGTTTACAAACTCTGATCGTCTAGCTTGTTCGTGTTCAGGCAGAGGGTGGAAAGAGTGTGAGGAGACAGTAGGAGGAGGTATAGGCTGTACAGTGGGTGCAATGGGTTCTTGAGAGGAGAAGAATACAAATCCTACAGTAAACACCATCATACTACATAATACAAACAGACATAATAATACAAAACGTTTGCTCTTCATTATTTTACATATTCTTGTTTTAAAGTTCATTTCCTCAGCGGGTCTCTCCATCTTGAAAAACTCCATCCTCTAATCGTGCCGCTCGCGGCGGGTGAGTATCTTCTGCTAAAGAGTACGCCTGTCAGTCCAGGGAACGCCCTAGACCAACCAGAACCGTTGACCTAACGTCTTCGGCCTGTACCCCAAAGTCTTGGCACCGCGACCCTGCGGCTGAACCCGGATGGTGGTTCGAAAAACAAAAAAAATCAAGAAAGTCCTTCAGATGGGAGAGCTATAATATCAAAAAAGTAGTAAGGGAAGGGAATTTTTATTTGTCCATTGGCCTTGGTCTCAGGTTGTAGCGGTTTCTACCAGCTACTGTCTGGTCTTGAAACAAGAGTTCAGGCTCTGTGGTGTCCAATCGAATTGACGGTGGCACAGCTTCTTGTAAAATATGGTCACTCTCTTGTGCTGAAGTTGTGCCTCTTACGCGTGCATCACTGAATGGTACAAAACGGGGTACAGTGTCTGTTTCAGAATCAGCGATACCCTCCTGGACCCACTGGTCATATGGTAGAGGCAAAGGGATCCTCTTGCAGTGGGCGCCGTGAATCCAATTCTTCTTCCCCTTTACTCGAACCGCTGATCTTGTTGACAGAAGGACGAGGTGAGGGCCAATCCAACGGGGCTCATCGTTGCTCTTTCGCTGGAAATTCCTCACCAGAACCCACGTGCCAGGGTTGATAGGGTGTCCTGGAGCTTCAGAGGCCTGGGGGAAGAGTATCATGCACCTGTTGGTGTAAAACACGCAATTTAGCCATCAATTCATACAAATAATCAAGCAGTACTGGATGTTCGATTTCGCTGAATTTCGTCGGTCTTGGCACACCCCATACATTGGCCGGGCGGCCAAACACCACCTCATATGGACTGAGTCCCACTCGTGAGTGCACAGTCATTCTGGTGGATAGGAGTGCTAAAGGCAGAGCGTCAGGCCATTTAAGACCGGAGCTCGCCTGGATTTTGGCCAGTTTTAGCTTCAGAGTGCCATTGTAGCACTCTACTAATCCAGTTGATTGGGGGTGATTTGCAGCATGAAACTTTTGCTTTATCCCTAATCCCTCACACACATTCTTCATCACTCGACCCACAAATTCACTCCCATTATCCCTCCACACCATTCTTGGCATTCCAAACCTAGGAAAAAATTCCTTCACAAGGGCTTTGGCTGTGGATAAAGCAGTGTTGTCTTTTAGGGGATATGCTTCTATCCATTTTGAAAAAGCGCAAACAACAACCAATACATATTTCAGGTTGTTGCACCTTTCCATGTGGATAAAATCTAGCTGCAAAACTTCAAATGGATATGATGGAGGCGCAAAATGACCAGCTGGAGTTGGGGTTCCCCTACCAGGGTTGTACTTCAAACATACCATACAATTCTTGACCACATTCTCTGCACACTTGGGAATTCCAGCGTTCTGCCATACTGGAGCCAACAACTTACAGATTCCTTTCATACTGATATGTGCCATTCCATGTGCCATAGTAACCACTGGAAGCACATATGCATCAGGTAGCAACCATCGCCGATGTTCTGACAAATCAACCCAACAACCATTCTCATCCAATTTACCCGTACTTTCTCTCCACTTGCTCAACTCTCTCTGTGGCTTCAGCTTGAAGGGACTTCACACTCTCTATCGTGTCTTCACACATTGCAACATCATTAACCCATCTTGCAGGGCCTGCAACATACATTCGAGTCTTCACATCTTTTGCTGTTTCTTTCGCGATTTCGTCAGCAAAAGCATTACCACAACCAACATCATCAGTGACTTTCTTGTGCGCACTTCATTTCATAATCGCAACTTCTAACGGTAGGGTCAGTGACTCAAGGAGATCATTCACCAACTTGCCATTCTGAATTTTAGCTCCATGCGAAGTCAGGAACCCACGTTCTTTCCACAATCGCCCAAAACTGTGAGCCACGCCAATGGCGTACTGACTATCCGTATATATGTTCACTTTCATTCCTTCAGACAACACGCATGCTCTTGTAAGGGCAATCAATTCTGCTGCTTGAGCCGAATTATGTGGCACACGCGCTGTTTCAACAATCGTGTGCAAAGTCGTGATAGCATATGCAGCAGTCGTATCACCATTCGGAAGTTTGAAGCACGAACCATCCACCCATAAGGTACCATCACACTCAGTCAGGGGAGTATCTTTAAGATCTATTCTCCCTTTCGTCTCTTCTTCTGTTCTGAACAGACAATCATGTTGCTCAATCTCATCTAGGTCTTCTGGAATCGGTAATAATGTAGCTGGATTCAACGTGTTGCATCTCTTTATGTGTATATGGTTTGCTAACAGTGTCAATTCATATCCTGACAATCGCGCACTAGTTAAGTGCTGTGTCCCGGTCCTGTTTAACAATGTGTCCACAGCATGTGGAACCATAACAATCAATGTGTTATCCATCACTAGTCCAGCAGACTGTCGAATAGACATAGCTGCTGCGGCTGTAGCTCTCAGACAACTTGGCAATGCCCTCGCTACCGGGTCCAAGGTTGACGAAAAATATGCGCATGGACGCGGTCTGTCGCCAAAAGGCTGTGTTAACACTGATAACGCGCAACCATCTTTTTCATGAACATACAATGTAAAAGGCTTACTGTAGTCGGGGGTACCCAACACAGGAGCTGAACATAATGCATTACGCAATTCCCAAAAACTTTTCTGACACTCCTCAGACCATGGGATAGGATTCGGTGGGTCTTTACATGTTAATGCTAATAAAGGTTTTGCCAGCAAAGAGAAATTCGGTATCCAGTGCCTACAGTATGAAGTAATGCCCAAGAAAGCACGCACTTCTCTGTGTGTTCTTGGCACGCTCAATTGTGCAATGGCCTGAATTCTTTCTGGGGTCAGTTTCCTTCCCTCCTTCGATAAGAGATGACCTAAGTAGGTCACTTCTTGTCGACAATATTGCAGTTTTGAGAGAGACACTTTATGATGAAAGGCAGAAAAATGACGCAACAATGACAATGTAGCTTCTTTGAAAATCTTTTCAGTATCCGCGGGGATTAACAAATCATCAACATACTGAATGAGGATAGCGCCACTAGGTAAAACAAGTGCATCAAGCTGCGCTTTTAAAGCTTGACTGTATATTGATGGACTTTCACAGTAACCCTGTGGAGCGCGTTTAAAGCGGAAGCTTCGACCTCCTAAACTGAAGCCAAAAATGTCCCTGTTCTCCTCTGCAATTGGGATGCTAAAGAAAGCATTCTTTAAATCGATCACTGAGAACCAAGCAGCGGAGGCTGGAATCATAGTTAACAAGGCAGTTATATCAGGGACAACTGGAAACTGTGGCACAACAATCTTATTTACCTCTCTAAGATCAATCACAAATCTGTAAACAGGTGGCTGTGAAGGGTCCGTTTGTTTTAAGACAGGTAAAACAGGACTATTGCAAACGTTGCCTCTTGTCTCTTCAATTACACCATTTTTAATCAAATCGCTGACAATTGCTAACAATGCTTTCTGACCTTCGTTGGAGATCTTGTACTGGGGAATGCGTGGGAATCTGACATTGGCCTTTAAAGTGACCACGTACGGCGGTATTTCCAAGAGACCCACATCATTGGGACCAGTAGCCCAAAGGACATCCAGAAGGGATGACAATTCGGGTGGCATTGCATTCTTAGACAAATACATGGGGGAAATAACTTCCTTACCTAATGTAAGTTGTACTCCTGAGGGAGAACAATATAGCGTTGCATGCAATCTTTTTAACAAATCTAATCCTAACAGATTTTCACCACAACCTGTTGTTAGGATGAGGGGTGCTTTTAGCTCACAAGGTCCAACAGAAAGTGGCATAGGACTAGAAATCGGGTTCCTAACTGGGGCGCCAGAAAAACCTACTGAAACATTCATTTCGCCAGACAAAGGCGCGCCAGGGAGTTTTGAATGCATAATTGAACTCTTTGCAGCACCAGTGTCCAGCAGAAAGGGCTCTGTTACACCCGCTGTAGTCACTTTAACATATGGTCCACTCTGATCCACTGGTACTGAAACAACTCCCTCTCTCTGTCTATGGCTGTCCTAGTAATCATTACCTTCCACATTGTCGTCTTCTGCATAATAATCATTATTATAGTACTGAGCTGTATTACTAGTCGCGTTGGCTTGCTGATCAAAGCGATTTATGGTATTTTGAGGCGGAAGAGGACGCGCGTTCTGGGGAACATTTCCACGCCCTCTACCTCTAGGAACTTGCTGACCACCTCTACCTCTTGCGCCATACGCATTACTAGTACGCTGCATTAATTTAGGGCAACTATACTTGAAATTACCTTCCTCTCTACAATATGAACATTGATTGGGCCCTACAGGGATACGTGGTTGATAATACCCATTCATTTGCTGGTTATTCTGAAACTGTTGGGGTTGCTGATAGATACCTTGGGCTGGCCTATAATTATTCTGTCCTCCACGTGGCGGATAAGCCTGCTGTAAAAGGACCTTCGTTTTCAATTCTTTCGTTTTCTTATCTGTTCTATCCTTCTCGTCTTTATCTCGCTTTTCAGAATACTGTGCAGTAGCCAGTATTTGCGCCGAAGAGGAAACGGCTCAAGAACTTTCTGAGTCTTTTAATTTCTTACACAATTCGGGGAGTAGATTCTGCACAAATGTAGCCACAAATAACCGTTGGCCACCTTCAGTACTCATGTCTTGACCACTGTGGTCGATAAACGTTTCTTCAAACCTTGTAAAGAAATCGGATACTGTCTCATCTTTCTTCTGCTTACATACAGATAGTTTATCCCAATTCACGCGCATCGCGGGCATTAAAGTTTTCATGTATGTAATAATTCTACCAGGGAGGTCTGTTACTAACGGGTCAGGCTTCGCACCACCAACTTGGCCAGCGTCCGCAGCAATAATATTAGCCCATGTGCCCCCTAGTTCTGCAGCATGATCCGTATTACGAATGGATCCCCATAAAGGCTGTGGAACAACATTCCCGAACAACATATCTATTTCAGCCAGATTCATGACACACGATTCTGCAATTTGTGATAACTCCTTATAATATCCTGCAGGGTTTTTACGGGGGTCAGGCAATGTCTGCTTAAGCGCTAACACCTCAGAACGCTTCCATGGGACATGTACCCAAACACGCTGAAAATGTGCTGGAGCAGCAACAATACCTCGAGCGGCATCAGCCGCAACGGCTTCCTTCCATACCGGAGGGACTTCTCTCATAGGGTATTGTCGCGCTTTTCCCTTTTTCCCCACAGGGAATTCCTGTTCGAACAATGATTGCTGACAATCACCATTCCTGAAGGACAGTAAAGTCGCAACCGCTTTATCTACATCGGGACCCATAATTGTACCTGTTTCAAAATCAAACCGCACTCGACACAACTCCTGCGGGTTTGGGTTTGAACCATGATCCTCCAATTCCTCACAGAGGAATTCACACATTTTGTCAAACATATACCTCTGTTTTGGGGTATCCCATTGGTGAAAAACATTAACAACTGATTCCCCATTATAGAGTGAAGGGAAACCGATCCACCTACGCGCCAGATGATCTAACACCTCTTTCTCGTCAGGACCAGGCATCTGACTACGCAATTGCTTACGTTGTAAACCAGGGGTCACACTAGATGACCCAAAGAGAGGCGACATTAAACTAGTAACTACATTAGCTAGACGTTGTCGTGCTGAAGGAGAAGTTGAGGCGAAAACAGGGGGAAAGACAGAGGGAAGAAAAGCGGAGTCAGATACAGGTACCTGGGTAGTGTAAGGAAGAGCGCCAGGGGAGGCAGCTGATGTGCTAGGCAAAGTCGCAGGAAGCGCAGGGGCAACAGGTAACAAAACTGGCGGCCCTTGAGAGGGCTGCACTGTAGTGATAGGAGCCAGCTGAGGAGGAGCTGGCGGCTGTGGGAAGGCTTGCGGCACATTAACTGGAGGCTACACATTTACAAGCTGTGGAGGCGCTGTGGCATTTTGCGCATACGGGGGTGGCAAACTTAGCAAATGGGACATTAGGGAATCTTTCTCTTTCTCTTTTGTTTCATCTTGCACAAGGGGTGACAAAACAGTGTAACATTTATCTATCCCTAGTTTGCGCTGTCTATGTAACTGCTCATTCATTTGTTCCTTCTCATTATCTTTAAATTGCACAGCTGCTTGCATCATGGACATACCTCTTTCTCTATTATTCCTTTTCGCTAGTTTAATCTCCTTCTGTTTGGCTTTCTTTCGCCATAGGCGGAAAGAATCAAACATCGCCGGCCGGGCTTTCTTTTTAAACAACTTAACTTCCAAATTATCTAAAATATCTGTATCGAAACTACCATTTTGGGGCCATTTTAAAACACCGTCCTTTCTGGTGTATCGGATCCATACTTCATTATATGCAATGGGGCCCACGCCATGTTTTACATAAAGCTCATAAGTTGGAGTTCCAATTGGAGGAACCGGACACGAATCCTCTAACTGGGAATCCCTTCTACAACCCAAACAAAACAATCTTCCAAATACACTAGAACCAGGCATCTTCGCTCACTAGTCTAGTTTCAAACGTCAAAGGATTATCGATTACGATAGTCTCGTGAATACACGAGTCCTCTGGCTTTGGCACTTGCAAGCTCCAAATCAAAACGATCCCGAAGGATACCAAACAAACTGGGAGACGCTCCACTTATACTTGACTGAATATCGATGATCGATGGCGTCACCAGAAGACTCTCTCGATTGTTTCGCTCTACCAAATCGTCAAGGGTCCAAAACAGGGAGATTAATCAGGGCAGCAGTCCTTCGTAGCCGTCAGGACGCGGAGAACCTCGCAGAAAAGACTTTCAGACCACGTCGACATGCAGGGGTCGATGAAGTGGCGGCCTTCCTCCGGAATTTCCACACGAAGCTCCTCACGAACCTCTGGCTTGCACTGGTACCGCTGAAATCGTCCCGAGTTGGGCGCCAACTGAAGTACTGGGAATTTTAAGCCCAGCGGTGCAGGGGAACACACCCTAAAACTTCGGGTTCTTCCTGTTTCGGACCTACAGAAACACAGAGTCTTCTAGGTGAAGTCAAAGATCGATTTATTGGCTGCAGACCAATTACAGGTATCCAAGAAGTACAACACAATGTATGTTCTCAGGAGACTGCTTAAAATTACAGAAACGGGCTTCTCCTTAAATACAAAATATCATGCTTCAGGCATACATTCCTTGTTTTACGATATGGTCATCTACATGTATCCATTACAAACGAAAAAGCAGAGTCATGATGACCCTCCCACATTCCAGTTTAGGCCAGCCCATAATTATTTACCCAGCGAGGCTCAGATCCCACATCAGATATCCACAGACCCCAATAAACACGGTCATCTCCAGTTTGGAAAACAAGCCATAAAGCAGGAAGAGTCAGGTGTGAAAGATTAGCCGGAGGCTTGCGTGGTATAAAAAGGCTTTATGGTGTGTCAAACCCTGATGCTAATCACAGGTGGCCGTAGGACGGGGAGCTCGTGGGACCGGACTGACCTGGGGCAGCGGAGCCAAGCTGCCCAGGTCACAGAGAAGTCAAAGGAAGGCACATGTGTTCTAAAGGCCCGTATTTGGTCGTAATGTGTAGCCTATGTGAGGGCAACCATAAGATGGCCACGGCTCCAAGATGGAACATACGAAGTTAATGTAAAATATCGTATACACAGTGTATTTATCGATAAAACGTTATGCAAAGCACTAGTATATACTGTATTGGCCATTCGCGGTTCGCTGATACCGGAATAGACAGGGGTAGGGCCCTGTCTCCCACGCGGTCCCAAATTTCAAAGTACCACAGGTTTGGTTCTGTCGATGTAATAAAGCAAGGCTCTTTTAACATCTAAGGTATGAAGGGCTCTCTCAGCTACTGAGTCTGGATTAGGGAAGACTGGTAGCTCGACTCATTGGTTAAGATGGAAAGGGGAAATGACTAGGTAGGAATTTTGGGTTGGTCCTAAGAACCACTTTGTTACGATGTAGTTGTAGGAATGGTTCTTCAAGAGTTAAGGCTTGTATCTCACTTATCCTTCGCAGGGATGTGATTGCGATAAGGAAAGCCACTTTCCATGTCAGGAACTGCAGTTCGCATTTATGCATAGGTTCAAATGGAGGGCCCATGAGCCTTGTTAGAACAATATTTAGATTCCACACTGGGGAAGGTGGTAATCTTGGAGGAATAATTCTTTTGAGACCTTCCATAAAGGCTTTGATGGCTGGTACCTTAAATAGTGACAGGTGTTGTCTATTTTGGAAGTAGGCTGCGAAGGCTGCTAGGTGTAGACGTATGGAGGAATACGCTAAATTGCATCTTTGCAAGTGTAGTAAATAGCAAATAATGTTTTGAAAGGAAGCATCCAGTGGACGTATATTATGGTTAGTGCAGTAAATGGCAAATCTTTTCCATTTAGCAGCATAACATGCCCTAGTAGTAGGTCTTCTAGCTTCGTTTATGATATTCATACAGTCTGGTGGGAGGTTGAGGTAACCCAACTCTAAGACTTCAGGAGCCAGATTGCCAAGTTCAGTTGCTGTGGATCTGGGTGTCTGATTTCTCCATGGTTCTGGGTTAATAAGGCCGGGGAAAGGCACAGTTTTTGATGTGGAACTAGCGATAGTTCCAGAAGTGTTGTGAACCAGGGTTGACGTGCCCAAGTGGGAGCTACTAGGATCAGTTTTAGAGACTGTTGTTTGAGCTTGCGTACCACAAATGGAATGAGTGGGAGAGGCGGAAAAGCGTATGCAAATCTGCCTGACCAGTTCATCCATATTGCATTGCCCTTAGTCTGTGGGTGTGGAAACCTGGCGGCGAAGGTTGGGCATTTTGAGTTTGTGCGTGGCGAACAGGTCTATGTCTGGTTGGCCCCATTTTTGGAAGAATGGGAATAGGACTTTGGGGTGTAATTCCCATTAGTGGATTTGCTGTGTCTGTTGACTTAGGAGATCAGCAACCTGGTTGTGAACCCCTGGAAGGTGTTCCGCTAGCAGGTAGATGTTTTGGGGAATTGCCCATCTCCAGATGTTCTGTGCGAGTTGGGACAGTTTGAGAGTGTCCCCCCCTGTTTTTGTATGTAATACATTGTCGTCATGTCTGTGCGGATGAGGACAGTTTTGTTCCTTAGATGTACTTGAAAGGATTTCCGTGCTAGGAACACCGCTAGAAGTTCTTGGTGATTGATATGGAGCAGTTTTTGTTGAGTGGTCCATCTGCCCTGATTGGTGTGTTGAAGGAGATGGGCTCCCCACCCTGTGAGATGCGTCGGTCATCAGCACTACTTGTGGAAGAGGCTCTAAGAACGGTCGCCCTTTGGACAGGTTGATGGTGTTCCACCATTTCAGTGAACGAAGTGAGCGACTGTCCACCAACACCAGATCGGTAAGTTGTCCGTGAGCCTGGTTCCACTGTTGTGCTAGACATTCTTGCAAGGGACGCATTTAAAGTCGTGCGTGAGGCACAATGGAGATGCATGACGCCATCATGCCCAACAGTTGCATAAACACTCTTGCTGGAAGAGAGTGTTGAGTTTGAAATTTTAAGATGAGGTTTTGTATGTTGGCTATCCTGGCTGTGCTGGGATAAGCTATGGCCTTGGACGTATTTATGGTGGCTCCTAGATATTGATATATGTGGGAGGGTTGCAGTTGAGATTTGGGATAGTTGATGGTAAATCCCAAGTCGTGTAGGGTTTGAATAGTGCGGTGAGTGTGGAGAACGCATTTGTCAAGAGTATTGGCTTTTATGAGCCAATCGTCGAGATACAGGAAGACATGGCTTTGTTGTCTCCTGAGGTGCGCTGCCACTACTGCTAAGCATTTGGTGAATACCCTGGGTGCAGTTGTTACTCCGAATGTGAGGACTGTAAACTGATAGTGCTGTGAGTCTACCACAAATCTTAGATACTTCCGGTGAGCAGGATGCATGGGGATGTGAAAGTATGCGTCCTTGAGGTCCAATGTGGCAAGGAAGTCACCTTGTTGAAGTAGTGGGAGGACTTGGAGAGTGATCATATGGAAGTGATCTGAGTGTATGTACTGGTTTAGTAGTCTGAGGTAGAGTATGGGTCTTAAAGTCTCGTCGTTTTTGGGAACTAGGAAGTATAGAGAATATACTCCTGTACCCTGATGCTGGAGTGGAACTGGTTCTATTGCGCGTTTTTGAAGCAAGGACCGAATTTCCTGTTTGGGGAGTGTAAGATGGTGTGGTGACATTGGACAGTGTTTGGGTGGTATGTGGGGGGGGGGGGTGTTTGTGAGTTCGAGGCAGTAACCAAACTGGATAATTTGTCTTACCCACTTGTCTGTTGTAATGGAATTCCAGACAGGTAGGAACTGTTGAGTCTTCCCCGACTGGAGTAGAATGGTCGGGGGGGGGGGGGGGGAGTGAGGGCAAGTCACTGTTTTGTGGCTGGAGGTGAGGGTGTTGGTATTGCCCTGACCTTGGCCCTTGGTGTTGTTTCCCCTATATCCTCCTCTAAAATATCCTGTTCGGGGATGTTTGTGCGGAGGTTTTGAAAGTGGAAGAGGTGTCTGTTCAACATTTTTGGAGGCTCCCCTATAAAAGGAGCGTCGAAAGGAGCCTCACGGTTGTGGAGACTGTAATGCTCCCATTGATTTAGCAGTCTCGTTATCTTTTTTCATCTTCTCTAGTGCAGTATCTACTGCGGGTCCAAATAGTTGCTCTTGGTTGAATGGTTGAGCAAGAATTGTTGTTTGTACTTCCGGCTTAAAGCCTGAAATACGTAGCCATGCGTGGCGTCTAAGTAGTATACTTGTGTTGACCGCCCTAGAGGCAGTGTCCGCTGCGTCTAGTGCACATTTGATTGATGGATTAGATATGAGTTTTCACTCTTGGATGAGGTCAATGGCCTGGGATTTGTACTGATCTGGCAGGTGCTGTAACTGATCATAATGAGCCCTATCATGTGTGTTGACAATACGCCAATGGTTAGCAGCTTGTGCTGCAACTCTTTTGCCTGAGGCCTCTAATAACTTGGACTCTGTCTGGGGGCGGTGTGTCTCCTGTTTGGGAGTTAGCCCGCTTTCTTGCGTTTGAAACGACTTAAGAGTCTAGAGGGAGCTGTGCTTTAATGTACGCGAGATCCTGTGGGGCCGGTCTATATTTTTTTTCAATTCGGGGGTTAAAAACCCTAGCTCTAACAGGGTCTTTAAAAACCTCTGTGGCGTGTTTTATGACTCCCTTAATCATGGGCAAGATCTGAACTGATTTTTGCGACTGCTCAAATGTGTCTAGAAGAAAGTCCTCTACAGGTGTATCTGAGTGCATGGCGACGCCATGGAAAAGCGCCGCCCTGTTTATGAGCTGCCCAAACCCTAGGTGGTCGTCAGGAGGGGAGGGTTTGGAGGGGTATGTAGTGGGATCAGGCATAGGGTAAGCCCAGTCATCTAAGGGTGCGGTATCCAGGAGTGTGAAAGGATCATTAGGATCATTAAGGTCATCCGGATCCCCCCCCCTCCCCCCAAGTCATCATCATCCTGTGAAGGTGGTGTATGTGAAGGAGATGGTAGAGAAGGAGATGGGGTAGAGGGGGTGGGATGAGAGGTGATATGGGAGAGGAAGGACGAATGGGTGAGGTGGCGAAGTCCTTCTTTATGGGAGCTGGAGGTGTTGTGTCCAGCTTCCTTTTCTTGTATGGCACAGCGGTGACATGTCCGGTTTTTGGATTGATATAAATCCTTTGAGTGGGATCCGGGCAAAAAAGTTCTTCATTGTCCGAAAGTGGCTTTGGTGCCGACTTTTTCGGTTCCGATCTATGTTTTGGATGATCGGTAGAGTCTGGGGACTTTTTTCGGTACCGACGATTGTTTCGGTGCCGAAGAACGTTTTGGTGCCGGTGGAGATTTCGGCCTCGATGGTTCGGAGCCTGCTTCGGTGCAGAGAGGTGTTGAGTCTTCGAAGGTATTGTGGGCACAATAACATGTGGTTTGCTCGAGCCCGAGCCACCTGTAGGCTTATATTTCTTCGGAGCCGGGCCAGAGGGCAGGGCTTCTGAAGACGATTTTCAGTCGCGACTGGGGCCAGCTGGCGGAGTCTTGACCAATGTCTTTTTTGGGGGAGGGGTTGGGGTAGGGGCACTGGTACTCACTCGTTGCCCCGGAGTGATGAGGTCATCAGAATCGTCCGCCTCGGGTACGATTTGGAAGTCTTTGGAATAGTCTTCCGGGACATCCTGGGCAAAGATGTCCTCTGGTTCTGGAGCTGGTCTGGCCATGATGTGGCGTCGAGCTCTTCGGACCCGGATGGTTTTCTTGGAACGGAATGCGGCGCAGGCTGGACAGCTGGATTCGTTATGTTCGGGCGAGAGGCACAGGTTGCAGACCTCGTGGTGGTCACTGTGGGAGAACTTTGCTCCACATTGGGGGTATTTTTTAAAAGGTGTCCTTTCCATGAGCCGTATCCGGAACCGGTCCGATTGGATTTCGACGTAGAGTTGTAAAGGTTTTTGGTTTCGAAAGCTGGATTTTCAGACGTTTTCAGCCGGAGTGGAAAAGTTCATCCGAACCCAATGGCGGAAAAAAACAATGAGGATGGAGTGGATGCCCATGCGCACTGTTGTCCAGAGGAGGAGTCACCTATCTCGTGACCAAAAGGCTTCTTCCGAAGACAACAACCTGCAATCATCCGAGCTGAACACCAGATGGCGATCTTATCCCAAGTGTGTGATCAGCAGCTCATATGCCTCGAACATTCCGTTTTACTGGGTTTTGCCTCAGAGGGCTACAAATTTTAAAAAAACAAAAAAAAATTCAAGATTTGCCCATCTCAATGTCCTTTTCCTAGGATATGAACTTTCAAGTGAAGGTAAGAGCCTGGCAGGTAACTTTTGAAAAATGTGCGCTGCTCCGGCTTCCAAAAAGGTTGAAAAATTTAGTCGATTCTAGGTTTTCTGAATTTTGGAAGAAGTTCCATTCTCAATTACGCAGATGGGGTTACACCTCTCTACGAATTAATCAAGCCTGATTTCAAAAACAAAAAAATGGGACACAGGAACAAATATACTGCGTTCACTTCAAGCTGACAAGTTAGCAACAAATCACTTACAAACATGCGTAAATACATGCAATTTAGTGATCTGAATGAAGTGATGTGGTCGCCGGAGTAGTTTGCCTCGGAGAAACAATGTCCAGATCCTCCGAATCCTCTGCCTCCGGAACATCAGGGCCTTCATCGAAGTTGTCTTCTGGCACCGGTGCAGCTTGTTGCGCCATAACGTGTCGTCGGGCCGGGCGATCACGAATGGTCTTCTTGGACCAGAAGGATGGCAAGGCATGGCAAGTTTTCTCCTTGTGCTCGGGCGAGAGAGAGGTTGCAGAGATGGTCGCTGTGTGGGAATTTAGCTCCACACTGGGGGCATTTGAGTCCTTCCCATTAGCCGTAGGCCCGAACGGAGTAGATAGGCCCAGCGTCGATGGGAATAGAGTTTGAGCTAACACGTCAAAAGGGACGCAAACTAACAATACCGTAGTGTTTGCGATGGTTTGCGCGCAGAAAAGGTTTGGATAACAGTACCGAACCGCTGAAGTTACAGCCGAACCCGATAGCGGAAAAAAACAATCTGAGGATGGAGTCGATGCCCATGCACACGATAGTCCAAGGGAGGAGCCACCTATCTCGTGACTACAAAAGACTTCTTCCAAGACCCAACACCAGATTGCAATCTATGCACAAAGCGTGAATTCTGCAGCTCATATGCCTCGAACAGTACTTTCCTTTTAAGGAAAGCACTGTCTGGATATTAGCTGGTACTTCAGTGTAAGCTGTTCTGAAAGTTCAACCCACCTACCTCTATGACTAAGTCTTGAATTGCTCTGTCTTGCTACACTGAATCATGTGCTGCAGAGGGATTCTTGGTTACTCAGTTTGGGGGTCCAATAGTACTGTAGTACCAGAACACTAGCGACTAGAGCACAGCATCTCCTCCCCCGACACACCCCAACTGCCATATTGCCAGTGGAACTCAGTGCTCTTGATGTATCTACCTATTTTGCCCTCTACCCATGCATTACCAAACCACGTGATCTCCTTTCCATGCGGTCCACCTACTTTTTGGTGTGATCTTCAGTGTTTCATTGTTTTCTCTCCACAGATATCCTTCATAATGAATATGCTACTTACCAGTATGCATCTGTTCTTGGCATGTAGGGCTGCTGACATTCATATCTGTGCATAGATCGCCGGCTAGTGTTGGGTCTGGATGTTTGCACGTTGTTGTCCTGGAAGAGTCTTCGAAGTATCACGAGATACGTGACTCCTCCCCTGGACCACAGTGTGCATGGGCATCCTCTCCATCCTTAGATTGTTTTTCGCCATTGTGGCAGTGATGGAGTAGATATAGTAAGTGATGACCATGCTATACAGTAATTCTGAGAGCTGCAGCTGCTACAGGCGCCGGGGAGGAGGGTGGGCGATCTGAATGTCAGCAGCCCTACATGCCAAGAACAGATGCATACTGGTAAGTAGCATATTCAGTTCGAGGCATGTGGGCTGCTGAATTCATATCTGTGCATAGAATACATAGCAGTACCTCATATTAGCGGCGGCTACCCGTGCCAGCTGCAGCAGTCTGAAAAAGAGTTTTGAGAACAGCCTGTCCTACAGCAGCCTGCTGTTTTGAGTGTACATCTACACAGTAGTGTTTGGTAAATGTATGTATAGTGGACCATGTGGCTGCTCTACATATTTCCTGTAAAGTAATGTTTCCCAGGAAAGCCATGGACGCCCCTAACTTTTGTGTTGAGTGGGCTCGTGGGGGAATCGTTAATGTGCGTTTAGCTTTTAGATAGCAAATTTGAATACATTTAACGATCCATCTGGCTATACCTGCTTTGGAAATGGCGTTGCCCTTGTGTTGTGGAGAAAAGGCAACGAAAAGTTGTTTTGTCTTCCTAAAGTCCTTAGTTCTGTCTATATAGTACATGAGGGCCCTCTTTACATCTAGTGTATGGAGCATTCTCTCTGCGACATTCTGTGGATTTTGAAAGAAAACAGGCAGTTTTGATTCATGTGGAACTGCGATATCACTTTGGGCATGAATTTGGGGTTGGTACGTAGTACAACCCCGTTTGCGTGAACCTGTATGAATGGCTAGTGCCTGGAGTTCACTAACTCTTCTTACCGAAGTGATTGCCACTAGGAAATCTACTTTCCAGGTGAGGAATTGAATCTCACATGAATGGAGAGGTTCGAAGGGTGGACCCATTAGTCTGGTGAGGACCAAATTGAGGTTCCACACCGGTGCTGGTGGGTGTCTTGGGGGAATTACTCGTTTGAGTCCCTCCAAGAAGGCTTTGATGGCAGGCACTCTGAATAAAGAGAGGTGCTGCCTGTTTTGGAGATAGGCTGCTATTGCGGTTAAATGGATACGTATTGAGTTGTATGCCAGATTGCATCGGTATAGGTGTAAGAGGTAACAGATGTTTTGAATGGATGCGTCCAGCGGGTTAATGTCAGTGTTGTTGCAATAAATGACAACCTCTTCCATTTAGCCGCATAGAAAGCTCTGGTAGTGTGTCTCCTGGCCTCCTTGATGATATCCATACAGTCAGGTGGCAGGTTTAGGTAGCCAAACTCCAAGACCTCAGGAGCCAGATTGCCAGGTTCAGCTGTTGCGGATCTGGGTGCTGAATTTCGCCATGGTTCTGCGTTAAAAGTGCGGGTTTGATCCGCAGCCTTTGATGCGGCACCAGGGAAAGTTCTAGAAAGGTGGTGTACCATGGTTGGCGCGCCCATGTGGGAGCAACTAGGATGAGTGTTAGTGAGTGTTGTCGCAGTTTACGTGCCACTAGCGGTATTAATGGCGCTGGGGGAAAAGCGTACGCAAATCTGCCGGACCAGTTCATCCATATCACATTGCCCTGTGGATGTGGATGTGGGAACCTGGCGGCAAAGCTTTGGCATTTTGCGTTAGTTTGTGGCGAATAGGTCTATCTCTGGATGACCCCACTGTTGGAAGTACGGTTGGAGTACTGACGGGTGTAGCTCCCACTCGTGTATCTGGTGGCTGTGTCTGCTGAGCAGATCCGCCATCTGGTTGTCCTTGCCGGGGAGGTGTTCCACCACGAGGAATATGTTCCTCTGAATGGCCCACTTCCACATGCTCTGAGCCAGATGAGAACTGTGGAGTGTGTGTTCCTCCCTGCTTTTGTATGTAGTACATGGCAGTCATGTTGTCCGTCCGGATCAACACGACTTTGTTGCACAAGTCAGACCCTCCAAGATTTCGCGGTTTGCCGCGAAATCGGCACTTTTGTAAAAATGCCGCGATTTTTACAAAAGTGCCCGCGAAATCGGCACTTTTGTAAAAATGCCGCAATTTTTACAAAAGTGCCTGCGGAATCGGCAATGTACAACCCCTGGACCTAATCCCATAGTTGATGATGTTCTGCCCCCACAGGCAGAGGCGCAACTAGAGCCAATTGTCAAACATAGTTCTTTATGAGGATGACAGAATGAAATATACATTTTTATAGAAAATGCTTTTGTGAAGCCCAGACTGTAGTAGCTGGTTTTCGGGTTGCCAGCTCGCTTACTAATTCTTATTTAAGGTCCCTCTCAACTTTGATCTGTGACTGGCAGCTCTCCAAACACAAACTAATAAATGGTACTGAAATGGAATCCTATGAGAAAGTTCTGGGAAGAGGACAGTAGAGTTGCATCAGTGCTTATCAGAGTGAAGAGAAAAAGAGAAGTTACGAGAATTTCAAAGAGAAAAGATGTGAGAGCTGCAACTGGAAAGAGAACTTGGAAGGAAAGAGATTAAATTAAAGGGGGATAATGTAAGAAAAGATGGAAGAGAGGAAGGAAAGAAGGAAATGAGAACAAATGGAAGAAATGATGGAAGGAAAGATGGCTGGAGAGGTAAAATAATGGAAGAATAGGAGGAAAGATAGAATAGAAGGAAATATGGAAGATAGGAAAGAACAATGAAAGGAAATAAGAAAGGTTAGATCTAGAATAAACAGAACAATGCAAAGAATGACGGAAGGAAAGGAGGAAGATGAAATGGAAGAAGAATGAATGGTGGAAGGAAAGATGCGAGGGCAGATGGAACACTGGCGTAATGAAGGAAAGATAAGAGGAATTACTGAACAATGGAAAGAAGAACAGAAAATGAGTGGATGGACGAGAAGATGCAAGTAGGGACGCAGTGATGAACAAATAATGGAAAGAAGGGACGAAGGATGAAGTGACAAGGAAGGATAAAAAATTTGAAGGATGGAATTCTGGATAGACTGGTTTAGGGAAAGATGAAACAATGGAATGATGAAAGAAAGATGGAGGAGGGGAGGAAAGAGGACATGTGTATATTAAACTAAACCGGAAATGAAAAGAAGAGGAAATGAAAGTAGACAAACAGCAAAGAAAATAGTGGATAAATGAAGACCTAGGAGAGAAAAAGAGAAAGAAAGACAATGAGGGAAGCCAGAAGATGAAAAGAACGAGAAGGACTTAAGGATCAAAGAAAGATGAAAGTATGAATGTAAGAAAAAGAAGGAAAAATGAATAGCAGAGTGGAGCTGCAGGGGCTCTTAGAAGGGGTGAAACAGCGAGGCCTCATTAACATGCAAATGGTCTTTGAAAGACCTGTGAAGTGCTAGGGTGCGGCTGTGTGCGTGTCCGGGAAGCTGTCCGGGCTGCCACACATGACGGGGGGGCTGAAGCCCTTTGCGTCCAATGGGTGTTGCACGCCTGCCCACAGGGGTATCGGAAACAACTCCCCATTAAACTCTTCTCCCCTCAATCAGGTCACCTGCTGTCCATACACTTCTGTGAGGTGGAGGCAGCATCTGATCTACTCATGACATCTGATGGCCCAGCAAACCGGGAGCGCTTTCTACTCTGCAGGATCCTGATCCAATATAAATAAAGGACCTGATCCAAAAGCCCTTGAAGACATGTAAAGCACATGGGCAAAGAACAACTCTGTGTGGTGCAGACCTGTGGGCTATCCCCAGCGCCTCTGACCTATCGCGGAGACCCTGATTAATCCCATTTAAAATATTAGGAGTGCCCCCATACCTACTCATTTCCCGTTTCCTTGACATGTTAAAATTATAATCTTAATTTATTTATATAACATTCATTTAGAGGTTGACTTTTAAGTGCCATTTATTTAGGTCTAGCATGTGTGTTTTATTTTTGTTTATTTTACTGATTAGGTTTTGTCCCAAAACAAACTATATTTGATTGAGAATATATTTTTACGTGCCAAACATTTTCGAAGCTTGGCTCGTGCATGGACTCTTCGAGCCAAGACTGACCCTTAGCTCGGCTTGTGGTTAATTTATTGGCTCACTCACCTCTGCTTAGTAGAAAAATCGATCCTGGGCAGAGATAACGTGTTTTTAATTATTCTGCAGTAAAACTAGGGGTTACCAGGGATTGTGTGCTAAATTCTGTATATTAGCTGGTTACAAATTGAGGCAAACGTGAGAGGATTTTTTACAAATATTCTTCCCTCCTGCAAATCAGGAAGTTAGCTTTAGGATGTGGGAAGATGAAACCAGAATCACTTCGAGCTTTAAAATAAATGGGCAGTGGTAGGATTTCAGTGGACCTTCTCGGACCTGCTCAACAGGCCATGGCCTGTCCACGAAAGCGGTGTCCAGCCGCCCTCAAGACTTTCAGGTGAGAAAAGGGTTAAGGATGTGCCAAACACCGGTCCCGCAATGTGTCAAAAGGTGTGATAACTGCTACCAACCTATACTAAAGCAAATGGAGAATTGCATTTCCAAAAGGATAACAGCCTTCACCTGTGAGCTGCTTCCTCTGTTCCATATTCCAGGTTGCCTATTCAAAGTGGAATACTCTGCTAAAAGAGTTTCCATTGATTTAAGGCTGAAAATGAATGATTACGAGTGAAATAAAGTGCCGCAAAAATGCCGCTAAATTTCCATATTTGTGCCGCTAAATTTGCGAATCCATGAAGCTATATCCTGGGGGGTCTGACAAGTGTACTTTGAATGCCTTCATGGCTAGGAAGATTGCCATCAGTTCCAGAACGTTGATGTGCATCTTCTTTTGTTGGGTTGACCATAGTCCTTGCACTGTGAAAGTGAGTACATGAGCTCCCCAACCCTGGAGAGAGGCGTCCGCTGTCAGTATTATTTGTGGAACAGGCTCCTGGAACGGTCGGCCCTTGCAAAGGTTTTATGGATTCCACCAATGCAGAGAGTTGTATGACCGACCGCTCACCAACACTAGGTCTTTTAATTGCCCGTGAGCCTGATTCCATTGACGTGCCAAGCACTCCTGAAGCGGGCGCATATGTAGTCTTGCGTGCGGGACTATGAAAATGCAGGAGGCCATCATGCCTATCAACTGCATGAACACTCGCGCAGGAAGGGAGTGTTGAGGTTTGAACTTTGAGATCAGCAGTTGCTTGCTGTTGATCCTCACTAAATTTGGCTGAGCTGTGGCTGCCAGAGTGTTTATGGTCGCGCCCAGGTACTGTCGTACGTGTGTGGGTTGGAGATGTGATTTTGGGTAATTTAGTGAGAATCCCAGACTGTGAAGAAGGTGAATGGTGAGGGACATGTGGCTGGCACATTGCTGGGCTGACTTTGCCTGAACAAGCCAGTCGTCCAGGTAAGGGTAGACGTGAATGTGTTGTCTCCGTAGATGTGCAGCCACCGTAGCTAGGCACTTGGTGAAAACCCTGGGTGCAATTGTCACTCCGAAGGGGAGAACTTTGAATTGATAGTGATGTCCCTGAATAGTGAACCTGAGATATTTCCTGTGTGATGGGTATGTGAAAATACGCATCTTTGAGGTCCAGTGTGGCTAGGAAGTCTCCCTGACTGAGTAGCGGGAGAACCTGCTGTAGGGTGAGCATATGGAAATGCTCTGAGAGAATGTATTGGTTGAGGGGTCTCAGGTCTAGTATAGGTCTGAGCGACCCGTCCTTTTTTGGGATTAAGAAGTACAGAGAGCACACCCCTGTCCCCTGCTGGTCGATGGGCACGACCTCTATTGCACCTTTTTGCAGCATACTTAGCACTTCCTGCTGCAATAATGCCAAGTGCTCTACGGACATAGGACGGTGCTTTGGCGGTATGTTGGGTGGAGTGGACGTTAATTCGAGACCGTAACCGTGCTGGATAATGTCCCTGACCCACCTGTCTGTGGTGATGGTTTTCCACGCGGACAGGAACCGCTGGAGTCTCCCCCCCCCGACAGGTGTTATGTGGTCGGGGGGGAAGGGAGAGGGCGTCACTGTTTGTTTTTGGGGGAGGACCTGGTGTTGCCGTAACCACGTCCTCTGCCCTTGGTGCTGGAGCCACGATATCCACCTCTGTTGGTTTTATCGTAGGTACTCTGTGTGCTCCCTTTAGTGTATTGCTGCTGTGACCCCTGACCTCTAGCTGCTCCTCTATTCCCGGGGCGACGAAAGGAGCTACTACGAAACTGCTGTGTCTGCAGAGCCCCCATTGATTTCGCAGTGTCATTCTTAATTTTCCTCGAGGGTAGTGTCAACTTCAGGGCCGAATAAGTAGTCGGGGTTGACTGGTTGGTTTAAGATGTTGTTCTGAATCTCCGGCTTGAAGCCGGAGATTCTCAACCATGCGTGTCGTCTCAACATGACGCTTGTGTTGATTGCCCTCGCCGCTGTGTCGGCAGCATCGGTAAGGAGTTGTCCCTCTCTGATGAGGAGCTCCGCTGCCTCTTTATATTCATCTGGCAAATGTTGGAGTAGTGATTCTAGTGTGTCGTAGTGGGCCCGATTATAACGCGCCAGGAGTGCCTGTGTGTTGGCAATACGCCAGATGTTAGCTGCTTGCGCTGCAATCCTTTTGCCTGATGTCTCCAGCACTTTGGACTCCTTGTCTGGGGGAGGAGCATCACCTGTTGTCTGCGAATGGGCTCTTTTGCTAGCATTAGCAACCACCATGGAGCCCAAAGGTAACTGACCCCTAATGTACATAGGGTCTCCGGGTGCAGGCTTGTATTTTTTTTTCAATTATGGGGTTTAGCACCCGTGCCCTGGTTGTTTCCTTAAAAATGTCTTTTGCAGGTTTGAGAACTCCTTTCAACATGGGCAGAGTTTTGACAGTTCTTTCGGAAGAGGCGAAAGTGTCTACCAAGAAGTCTTATTCGACAGTGTCAGAATGGAGTTCTACTCCATGATTGGCAGCAGCCCATTCAATGAGGGCATTGAAGGCAGCAGTGTCCTCTGTGGGAGATGTCTTTGTGCTGTAAAGCTGCGTGTCATGGGTATCTGGTGCGGTACCCTGGTCTGTAGTGTCATCCCATGCCTGATCTGGGTCTTGCAGGTGCTAATCAGGATCGACATCCCCAGGGTATGTGGTATCATCCCCCACATAGTCCTCTATTGCGTCAGTTTCTGAAGGCGTAGGAGAAGAGGACTGGGGATCCTGATGGGAGGGTTGAAAGCATTCATGAAGCACTGGCTCCGACCCTGCTGGCAATTTGTGCTTGAGAGGGATTCTGTAGGAGTCCAATCCCCTCTCTGGCGTGATTTTCCGCTTGCGGAGCATCTCTCTACCAGTGTTGGCATCGATGAATTGTGGCTGTGAAGGCTCAAAATCTGAGTGTCCAGTGGATGGGGACTGTGTCTGGCGGACACGTGTCCGGATCTCGAACATCCTCAGCGCCGTGGACGGCGGCAAGCCAAACGTGATGTTGGTCGGCGCCGAGGGTGCTTTCGGAGCCTTGTGCGTGTCGGGGCCAGACGTGGAGCGGAGGGCTGCCCGTTCCCTGATGCGTTGCAACGATGCCGCGACCTGTTGCACGGAGAACGCAGAAGGCTCTTAGGAACCGGTCGGCACCTTGGAGGTAGGCGTCGACTGCTTTGGAGCCATGGGGTCATCGATCCGAAGAGAGGTATCGACGGTCGTTGGAGTCGACGACTTGGCGGGCGCCGCTGTCTTCGACGTCGACGCAGATGGGGTAGCCACTTTGACTTTGGTGGTCGGGCCGACTGCTTCGGTGCCAGAGGCCGAGGCACCTTGTGGGGACCGAGGGCCTTTTTCTTGGGGTCGGCACAGATATCCGCTGCGGTGAGCTCGGCGCCGAAATCCCTTTTACTGCGGTCGGTGCCGATGGCCTTTGCTGGCGTCGAAGAAGTGGAGGGCTTCGAGGCCTTCGAGCCGATTACAACCAGTTTCACTTTTGGTTTCGATGGAACTGGTGAGACGATTGGTTTCAGTTTCGCTGAAGGGAATCCAGTCGTTTTCGTTAATAATGGCTCTTGCAGAATGTTCGAGGCCGGGCCTGAAGGCGGGGCCGAAGAACTTTGAGATTGATCTCGGGTAAGGCCCGAAGGAGATCCCTCGACCTGAGCCTCATGATGACGCATTTTGTCGGCCTCCGTATCGACGGGTGGGCCTAGCTCCTCGCTAGAGCTATCTTCTTGGGCCCCAAAGGCCTCATCGTAGTCTCCTACCTCGTCGATGACTTCTTCCCTTTGAAAAAGCACCTCATCGTCGTCTTCCAATCTGGAATCGTGTTCGGAATCGGGGCTGGAGTCTACTTCTTCCACGCTCTCGGCGTCCTCATCTTCGGTGCTAAAGATGTTGGCCGGGGCAGGCGCCGATTGCTGCGCCTCGAATCTCGCCGCCCGTCGATTCCGGAGAGTCTTCTTCGGTCGGAATCAGGCACAGGCCATACATTGACTCATCGTGATCCGGTGAGAGACATTTGTTGCATACCGGGTGGACGTCGATGTGTGGGTATTTCGCGTGGCATAAAGGACACCATTTGAATGGAGTCCGATTCCATCGTCGATGGAAGTTCGATGTTCGGACCAAACGGATCCGAAAAGCTGGAAGGTGGTTCTAAATCACTAAAGAAACTAGTCGATACCGAACGGGAACAGTACCGACGATAACTAAAGGCCTTTTGGCCTTAAACTGAATTTTCCTAACTTGAGCTAATGTAAGCACATCCGAACCCAATGGCGGAAAAAAACAATCTAAGGATGGAGAGGATGCCCATGCGCACTGTGGTCCAGGGGAGGAGTCACCTATCGTGTGATACTTCGAAGACTCTTCCAGGACAACAACGTGCAAACATCCGGACCCAACACTAGGCTGCGATCTATGCACAGATATGAATTCAGCAGCCCACATGCCTCGAACTGCAGTTTTGCTTAAATCTTTGATGCTCCAACTTCAGTCCTTTCCCAGCATCTGCAGAGCTTTGGCTAGAATTTCCAGATCCAACAGTGGAAAACAATTCTGAAGACTGAGATCACGAGGGAACAGACATAACACCAAATGTCTACAGACACCCAAAATTGAATATGCTACTTACCAGTATGCATCTGTTCTTGGCATGCAGGGCTGCTGACATTCATATCTGTGCATAGATCGCCGCCTAGTGTTGGGTCCGGATGTTTGCACGTTGTTGTCCTGGAAGAGTCTTCGAAGTATCCTGGGATAGGTGACTCCTCCCCTGGACTACAGTGCGCATGGGCATCCTCTCCATCCTCAGATTGTTTTTCGCCATTGTGGCAGTGATGGAGTAGATACAGAAAGTGATGACCATGCTTACAGTAATTGAGAGCTGCAGCTGCTACAGGCGCCGGGGAGGAGGGAGGGCGATATTAATGTCAGCAGCCCTACATGCCAAGAACAGATGCATACTGGTAAGTAGCATATTCAGTTCGAGGCATGTGGGCTGCTGAATTTATATCTGTGCATAGAATATATAGCAGTGCCCTCTTATTAGCGGCAGCTACCAGTGCCAGCTGCAGCGGTCTGAAAAAGAGTTTTGAGAACAGCCTGTCCCTACAGCTGCCTGCTGTTCTGATTGCACATCTACACAATAGTGTTTGGTAAATGTATGTGTAGTGGACCAGGTGGCTGCTCTACATATGTCATGCAAAGGAATGTTTCCTAGGAAAGCCATTGAGGCCCCTAACTTACGTGTTGAGTGGGCTCGTGGGGGAATCGTTAAAGTACGTTTAGCCTTTTGATAACAAATTTGGATACATTTAACGATCCATCTGGCTATACCTGCTTTGGAGATAGCGTTACCTTTGTGGTGTGGGGCAAAGGCAACGAAAAGTTGTGTTTTCCTAAAGGGTTTGGTCCTGTCGATATAATACATGAGGGCTCTTTTGACATCTAGTGTGTGGAGTGCCCTTTCTGCGACAGTTTGTGGGTTTTGGAAGAAAACGGGCAGTTCAATGGTTTGATTCATGTGAAACTGCGATACCACCTTTGGCATGAATTTGGGGTTGGTACGTAGTACGACCCTGTTGGCGTGGACCTGTATAAATGGCTCTTGAACGGTTAGTGCCTGGAGTTCACTAACTCTCCTCAAAGAAGTGATTGCTACTAGGAAAGCTACTTTCCAGGTAAGGAATTGAATCTCGCATGAGTGTAGAGGAGGTTCAAAGGGTGGACCCATCAGGCGTATGAGGACCAAATTGAGGTTCCACATCGGAGCCGGTGGGTGGCTTGGAGGAATGACTCGTTTGAGTCCTTCCAAGAATGCTTTGATGGCAGGCACTCTGAATAGAGAGAGGTGCTGCCTGGTCTGCAGATAGGCCGATATTGCGGTCAAATGGACACGTATAGAGGTGTACGCCAGATTGCATCGGTATAGGTGTAATAGGTAACAAATGTTTTGGATGGATGCGTCTAGCGGGTTAATGTCATTATTATTGCAATAAATGACGAACCTCTTCCATTTGGCTGCATAGCAAGCTCTGGTAGTGGGTCGCCTGGCCTCCTTAATGATGTCCATACATTCAGGTGGCAGGTTGAGGTAGCCAAACTCTAGGACTTCAGGAGCCAGATTGCCAGGTTCAGCTGTTGCGGATCTGGGTGCTGAATCTCTCCATGGTTCTGCGGCAAATGCTCGGGTTTGATCCGTAGCCTTTGATGCGGCACCACGGAAAGTTCAAGAAAGGTGGTGTACCACGGTTGGCGCGCCCACGTTGGAGCAACCAGGACGAGCGTCAGTGAGTGTTGACGCAGTTTGCGTGCCACCAGCGGTATCAGTGGTGCTGGGGGAAAAGCATACGCAAATCTGCCGGACCAGTTCATCCATATCGCATTGCCCTGCGACTGTGGATGTGGGAACCTGGCGGCAAAGCTTTGGCATTTTGCGTTTGCTTGTCGCGAATAGGTCTATCTCTGGATGACCCCACTGCTGGAAGTACGGTTGGAGTACTGATGGGTGTAACTCCCACTCGTGCATCTGGTGGCTCTGTCTGCTGAGCAGATCCGCCACCTGGTTGTCTTTGCCGGGGAGGTTTTCTGCCATGAGGAACATGTTCCTCTGAATGGCCCACTTCCACATGCTCTGAGCCAGATGAGACAACTGTGGAGAGTGTTCCTCCCTGCTTCTGTATGTAGTACATGGCGGTCATGTTGTCCGTCCGGATCAACACGACTTTGTTGCACAAGTGTACTTTGAATGCTTTCATAGCGAGGAAGATTGCCATCAGTTCTAGGAGGTTGATGTGCATCTTCTTTTGTTGTTGCGTCCATAGTCCCTGCACTGTGTAATGGAGTACATGAGCTCCCCATCCCTGGAGAGACGCGTCCACCATCAGTATTATCTGTGGGACAGGCTCTTGGAACGGTCGGCCCTTGCAAAGGTTTTGTGGATTCCACCAATGCAGAGAGTTGTATGCCCGACCGCTCACCAACACTAGGTCTTTCAACTGTCCTTGAGCCTGATTCCACTGACGTGCTAAGCACTCCTGAAGCGGGCGCATATGTAGTCTCGTGTGGGGGACTATGAAGATGCAGGAGGCCATCATGCCTATCAACTGCATGAACACTCGCGCGGGCAGGGAGTGTTGTGGTTTGAACTTGGCAATTAGTATTTACATGCTGCTGATTCTCACTAAATTTGGCTGAGCTGTGGCTGCCAGAGTGTCTATAGTTGCACCAAGGTACTGTTGTACGTGTGCGGGCTGGAGATGGGATTTTGGGTAATTCAGTGAGAACCCTAGACTGTGAAGGAGGTGAATGGTGTGGGACATGTGGCTGGCACATTGCTGGGCTGACTTCGCTTGAACGAGCCAGTCGTCCAGGTAAGGGTAGACGTGTATGTGCTGCCTCCGTAGATGTGCCGCCACAGTAGCGAGGCACTTTGTAAACACCCTTGGTGCCGTTGTCACGCCGAAGGGAAGGACTCTGAATTGGTAGTGCTGTCCTTGAACAGTGAACCTGAGGTATTTTTTGTGTGATGGGTGAATGGGTATGTGGAAATACGCATCCTTGAGGTCCAGTGTGGCTAGAAAGTCTCCCTGCTTGAGCAGCGGGAGGACTTGCTGGAGAGTGAGCATGTGAAAATGCTCGGAAAGAATGTATCTGTTTAGGGGTCTCAGGTCTAATATAGGTCTGAGTGACCCGTCCTTCGGTATTAAAAAGTACAGGGAGTACACTCCCGTACCTTGCTCGTGGACGGGTACGACCTCTATTGCGCCTTTTAGAAGCATACTTTGCACGTCTTGCTGTAAGAGCGTTAAGTGCTCTGAGGACATAGGACGGTTTTTTGGAGGTATTGTGGGTGGAGTGGAGGTTAGTTCTAGACAGTAGCCGTATTTGATAATATCTTTGACCCACCTGTCCGTGGTGATGGAGTTCCACGTGGACAGGAACCTTTGTAGCCTTCCCCCCGACAGGTGTTATGTGGTCGGGAGGAAGGGAGAGGGCGTCACTGCTTGTTCTTGGGGGAGGACCTGGTGTTGCCGTAGCCGCGTCCTCTGCCCTTTGTACTGGAGCCACGATATCCACCCCGGGTGTTTTTATCGTAGGTGGTTTGTGTATTGCTCTTGTTGTATGTTTGCTGTGACCCGTCCTCTACCTGCTCCTCTATTTCCGGGGCGACGAAAGGAGCCGCTCCGAAAGGACTGAGTTTGGAGAGCCCCCATGGACTTGCAGTGTCCATGTCCTTCTTTATTTTCTCTAGGGTGGTGTCAACCTCCGGCCCGAAGAAATAGTTGGGGTTGACAGGCTGGTTGAGTATGTTTTGCACTTCAGGTTTGAATCCGGAGATTCGTAACCAGGCATGTCGTCGCAGCATGACGCTAGTGTTTATGGCCCTGGCGGCTGTGTCTGCGGCATCCAGCGCGCACTTGGATGCGTTTGTGAGGAGCTGTCCCTCCCTGATGAGGATCTCTGCACCTTCTCTGAATTGGTCAGGGAGATGTTGGATTAGTTGCTCTAATGTGTCATAGTGCGCTCTATCGTAGCGAGCGAGGAGTGCTTGAGTATTGGCAATACGCCATATGTTGGCTGCCTGGGCGGCAATCCGTTTGCCAGAGGTCTCTAACACCTTGGACTCCTTGTCCGGGGGAGGAGCGTCACCTGTTTGTGAGTGTGCCCTCTTGCGAGCATTCGCAACGACAATGGAATCCAGAGGTAATTGGCCTCTGATGTAAGTAGGGTCCCCAGGCGCTGATCTGTATTTTTTGTCTATCCTGGGGTTTATCACTCTTGCCCTGGTGGGTTCCTTGAAGATGTCCTTTGCTGGTTTGAGGACACCCTTCAACATGGGTAGAGTTTTTATATTTCTTTCTGAGGAAGCAAAAGTGTCCATAAGAAAGTCGTCCTCGACGGTGTCCGAGTGAAGTTGCACCCCATGATTGGCCGCAGCACGTTCAATCAGAGCGTTGAATGCTGCCGTGTCTTCTGTGGGAGATGTTTTTGCTCCATAGAGTTGCGGGTCTTGTGCATCCATAGGTGCACCTGGGTCCACAGGGTCATCCCAAGTTTGATCAGGGTCTTGCTGGGCGTCAGGGTCCATGTCTCCGGGGTAGGGGACCTGGTCACCCATGTAGTCCCCCAACGCATCCGTGTCGGAGTGTGTGGGAGAGAAGGATTGTGGATCCTGGTAGGGTGAGTGGAAAGGTTCGTAAAGAACTGGTTCTGAAGCCACAGGCAGCTTTCTTTTTAGTGGAATCCTGAAGGAGTCCAAAGCCGGCTCCGAAGTTATTTTCCGTTTGTGGATAATCATCCTGCCGGTGTCGGCGTCGATTATATGCGATGGAGACGTCTCCCCAGAGTGTTCGGCAGGCGTGATTGTGGTATGGGTCACCCGTGTCCTGATTTGGAACATTTTCGGGGCCGTGGATGGTGGCAGGCCAAAAGTAATGTTGGCCGGTGTCGAAGAGGCTGCTGGAGCTGTAATTGGCTCGGAGCCCGACGTGTCCTGGAGGACCATTTTCTTTTTGGTGCTTTGCGCAGCAACGGGTCGAATCTGGAGCGCCCTCGAGTCTTTCGCACCGACCGGTTCAGTGGAGGCGGTCGTGGATTTTTCCGACGCCGGTGGGTCATCGAGTCGAGGGGCGGGAGTGGCCGTCGACTTATTCGATGATTGTGGCGTAGATGTCGCCGTGGAAGCGGTGTGAGACGCAGCAGGCTGTTTGACCTTTGGGGTCGGAGTCGATTGCGTCGGTGCCGGGAGCCGAGCAGGTTTGGTGGTACCGACGGCCTTCTTCCTTATGTCGACTCAGACGTCGGCCGCTTCGAGTTCGGCACCGAAGTCTCGTTTGGTGCGCTCGGTGCCAATGTGTTTTGCTGGCGTCGAAGGTGTGGAGGACCTCGATCCGACCAGCGCCACTTTCGGTTTCAAGTGAACCAATACTGCTTTCGGTTTCGGTTTTAGAGAAGGGAAACCAGCCATTTTTGGCATTAATGGCTGCCGCTGAATGTCCGAGGCCGGGCCCGAAGAACTGCGGGATACGTCTTGGGTAAGGCCCGAAGGCGATCCCTCGACCGGAGCCATAGACTGTTGCACTGGGCTTTCTTCAGTCTGAACGGGTAGGCCTTGCTCGTCACCGGAGCTACTCTCTTCGGCCCCTAAGGCCTCATCGTAGTCTCCTACCTCGGTGTCGTCTTCATCTCTGCGAAAGAGTGTTTCATCGACATCCCCCGATCCGGAGTCATGTTCGGAAAAGGGACTGGAGGGTAGGTTCTCCACTTCGACATCTTCGGTCTCGGCGTTGAAGATGTCGGCCGGGGCCGGTGCCGCTTGCTGCGCCTCGAGTCTCGCCGCTCCCGTAGAGTCTTCTTGGATCGAAATCTGGCACAGGCCATGCATGTAGATTCGTCGTGATCCGGGGAGAGGCATTTGTTGCACACCGGATGGACGTCGACGTGGGGGTATTTCGCATTGCATACCGGACACCTCTTGAATGGTGTTCGATTCCATCGCTGATGTCGAATCGACGGTCGGGTAAGATGCGAAAGTTTGTTCTAGAAGTTAGTAAACTAACAGAGATACTATCGATACCGATCGATAACAGTACCGACGCGAGCTAAAGGCCTTTTGGCCTTGAACAGGTTTTCCTAACTTGAGTCAAGATAACACATCCGAACCCAATGGCGGAAAAAAAACAATGAGGATGGAGAGGATGCCCATGCGCACTGTAGTCCAGGGGAGGAGTCACCTATCCCAGGATACTTCGAAGACTCTTCCAGGACAACAACGTGCAAACATCCGGACCCAACACTAGGCAGCGATCTATGCACAGATATGAATTCAGCAGCCCACATGCCTCGAACAAAGTAATACGTAATTCAGACCAACCCAATAGATTACAGAATAATGTGTAGGATGCAAATCCAATAAAGAATCATGCTGCAAAACGTAGGCTCATACATACTTGGAGTTCCTTTATCAAACTATGTATCAAAGGGCAAAAGTAAGCTACTTTTTGAAAGCCTGGTTTCAGAGGCACCAGCATGACAGGCAATCAAATTCAGAAACAGACTTAACAGTTGGTTAAACGGTAACAAGTAATTCAGAAAAAAGGGAGCTACATTATTTGGCCAGGAGCTTAATTTTTAACTTCTAAATGCTAAAAGGGCCTCAATGTTCCGCACGATAGAATCTCAGGTGTTTGAATGCTGGGGCAGATCAGTTTAATATAAGGATTACAGCTGAGAGAGCAGTAGAGATACCACATTAACACCAATCAAGATTTGAAACAATTTTATTTGACTACATTCAGCTTACTCCAGATGTTCTGTCTGAATGGTCCAGCGACATACAAAAAAAATCCCCATTCCCCCCCTCTGTTTCATAAAATAAAATCTTCACTTATAAAACTGAAAACACTAATGCATTAAAATACAGAAAGCTTGTTAACACGCACAAAATTATTTTAACTTCCAGAAAACAAACTCAAAAACAGATGAAATCCCCCCTTCGTTCAAAGTCCATCAACCACAGAAAGGTTGGGAGTAGAGCAAAAGGTACAGTTTAGTGAACTCAAAAGGTTCTAGTCAGAGCGGGCTTAAATGGCAACTATGAACCATTAAATACAGATGTCCAAAATACATCAAGTATGGAATCATTTGTAGGCTCCATCATAGGGTGAATCACCACATAAAAGCACTGCAACATGGAAATGCAGGTTTACAAGTCAACTGTGATGTCATAAAACTGAAGTCGGAGAGTGAAAGTGCCAAATAGTCAAAGCTTTCACACCACAGGGCGAAGCAGCAATTTTATCTATATTGATAGTTCATATCTGTATTCCTGCTGTATCCGCCACCGCCGCCACCACCACCACCACCTCCCTGTGAGGGTGGATAAGACGTCGGAGAACTATTGTAGTTTGGTCCCCCACCCTGGTTGTAGTTTTGCTGGGAATAACCTAGAGAGAAGGGGAAAAAAAAAAAAAATACATTACAACAATACCCTAGCAAAATAAAAAATAAAACTAGGAACAAGATTAAAAAGTTGTATCTTTAACCATCTGCCGCACGATAGTCCGAATCTCATTAATTTAGTTTGATAAGATAATACCAACACAATTTGTTACAAACCTGTGCTACCAGCTCCACCACCATATCCACCGGAGTAAGAGGAGCCCCCGCCAGACCCATAGGAACCACCCCCACGACCACCGCCACCACCAGCAGAAGCTTGTGGTGCAGCACCATCCCCACCAGCATATCCTCCTGGGGGAAAAAGAAAAATTATATATTAACGTGCTTAAAGGCTCAACACAAAAGACACTTTCACTGTGCATGGCTTTTTCTTGGAATTACCCAGATGACTAGTGGCAACCAGACTGGACTTTGCTGATGGCCTCTGCCAGACATCCCAAAAGGCTCCAAGTGCCCTGTTCAGAGACAATTATAAGTGTACTCATGTGGTGGTTAATTGGGCACCAGAATGATGTGTGTAAACTTTCAAAAAAAAGAAAAAACGTTCAAAGATACAAGGGGACCGGACTGCAGGAATAAAATATCCTGGCAGTTACACAACAGATTGAGTTTAAGCTACATCCAGTCAAGTCTCCCAGCACCTCTGAAGAAACGACTGAGTCACAGTCAGCATTTGGGACTATAAGCTTTTTTTTTATTAAAGCGCCAGCAGAGCCAAACAACAAAATTAGCTATACTTCAGTTCCAAGGCAGCAGATAGAATTTTAGCTGCAGTCCCCTCGAGGAGAATTTTTCCTTCTTAAAGTCTCTGGTTTCCCTTACTGGATTTAATATAATTTATATAATTGCTCCAACTTGCCCACGCTTGAACAGCACTCGAACACAAAGGTAGGTGGCAAACCTTTATTTTCAGGGTACAACCGGTCTGTTGCCGACGGCTTCAATCAGACAGTCAGTTTGGCAGTGAGCCTGACGCGTTTCAAAGGATTCCTTTCTTCAGAGGCATTTGCTTAGCTGATTGCGTGCACCTGGCCCCGTTTTCACAATATTGATGCCACGCCCCTGGATGGGCCTGTCACATGACAGTGGGGCATTGTGGGAACCGCAGTCCAGGTTGATTTCGTATCATAAGGTGGCACTAATGTCTGTCACTCTTTCAAGCCCTCGGATGGGCCGCCGCCAGCAGCGACCAGTCTCAATCCCTCCTCTGTGCTCCGCAGTGCAGCTCGATAAATATCACCCACACGGCCCCCGATGGGGTGGTGCAAGTTTGCCACCTACCTTTGTGCTGTTCAAGCATGGGCAAGTTGGAGCAAATTATATATATATATATATATATATATATACACACACACACACACACACATATATACACATATACACACACACACACACACGTATGTATATGTAGAGCTGCAGCTCTACACACTGCATAGATCGCCATCTGGTATTGGGCCCGGATGTTTGCAGTTTTTCCTCTTGGAAAGTCACGAGGTATGGGACTCCTCCTTTGGATCGTATTGCGCATGGGCTTCGGCTCCATCCTTAGATTGTTTTTCGCCAGCAGGGAAAGATGGAGCGTAGTAGTAACAGTGAAGATACCCATGTGTGTTGGATCTAAATAAGATAGACTGGAACAGATAAAGGTAGCCGGGGAGGCGTGTGTAGATCTGCAGCTCTACATGCCAACAACAGATGCATACTGGAAAGTAGCATTTGCCGTTCGAAGCATGAGCTGCAGATTACACACTGTGCATAGATTATATAGCAGTACCCATCCTTAGCGGCGACCACCCATATCTGTTGGTGGTTTGAAATAATGTTTTGAGTACAGCCTGGCCCACACTAGCCTGTTGCTTAGTTTGCATAGCTACAAAATAGTGTTTAGTGAAAGTGTGCGGTGTTGACCATGTAGCTGCTCTGCAGATATAATCTAATGGGATGTTCCCTGGAAATGCCATTGAAGCACCTATTTTACGTGAAGAGCGGGCTTTAGGGGGAACGGATAGCGTTGGTTTTGCTTTGTGGTAGCAAATCTGAATGCATTTGAAAATCCACCTAGCTATCCCTGACTGAGATGGGGTTGCCTTTGTGTGGTGGTGAGAAAGAGACAAACAGTTGTTTGGTCTTACGAAAAGGTTGTGTTCTCTAGATGTCAAACGAGCCTTACTCTCTACATCGAATGTATGAAGAGCTCTTTCTGCAACGGACTGTGGTTGCGAGAAGAATACTGGTAATTCTACAGATTGGTTTAGGTGAAAAGGAGAAATGACTATGGGGAGGAATTTTGGGTTGGTACGGAGAACCACCTTATTATGGTGCATTTGGAGAAAAGGTTCTTGAATGGTAAGTGCTTGTATCTCACTGACCCTTCTGAGGGAAGTGATGGCTACAAGAAAGGCGGTTTTCCATGTTAGGAATTGAAGTTCACATTTGTGTAGAGGTTCAAAGGGAGGTCCCATTAGTCTGGTGAGAACTAGATTTAAGTTCCACGCAGGTGAGGGTGGCACTCAAGAGGGAATTATTCTTTTGAGGCCTTCCATGAAGGCTTTAATGGCAGGTACTCTAGAGTGATAGATGGTGCCTGGTTTGTAGATAAGCTGCTATGGCTGAAAGGTGCAGTCTAATGGACGTATAGGCTAGATTGCATCTTTGTAGGTGTAGTAAATAGCCTATGATGCGTGGAATGGACACATCTAGGGGATTGATGGTAGTATTGTGACAATACACAACAAAACGTTTCCACTTGGCTGCGTAGCACGCTCTAGTGGTGGGTCGCCTAGCTTCTTTAATGACGTTCATGCAGTCAGGGGCAAGATTTAGATTACAGAATCCTAGGATTTCAGGAGCCAGAACGCAAGGTTGAGCCGAGCTGGGTCCGGGTGCCTGATCTCTCCATGGTTCTGGGTTAAGAGGTAACTTTTGCTGCGGTACTACAGATAGTTCCAGCAGTGTGGTGTACCACTGTTGTCTGGCCCAAGTTGGAGCTACTAGGATTAGCGTGAGGGAGTGTTGTAGTTTGCACACCACTAATGGAATGAGTGGGAGAGGCTGAAAAGCGTATGCAAATGTCTGACCAGTTCATCCATATCGCATTGCCTTTGGACAATGGGTGTGGATATCTGGCGGCGAAGCTTGGGCATTTGGCGTTTGTGGGTGGCGAAGAGGTCGATCTGTGGATGCTCCCACATTTCAAAGTACGGGTGAAGAACTTGCGGGTGGAGTTCCCACTCGTGGAGTTGGTGTTTGTCTGCTGAGCAGATCTGCCATAATGTTTGACTCCTGGGACATGCTGGGCTAGGAGAAAGATTTTCTGGGGGATGGCCCATCTCCATATGCTCTGTGCTAGCTGAGAGCTGTGGATAGTGTGTGCCGCCTTGTTTTTGTATATAGTACATGGCTGTCATGTCTGTGCGGACTAGGAATGCTTTGCCTGAAATCGGTGTTTGAAAAGATTTTAGGGCTAAAGATATGGCTAGTAACTCCAGATGGTTGATGTGGAGTAACTTTTGTTGAGGTGTCCATCTGCCCTGCATGGTGTGATGCAATAGGTGAGCTTCCCAGCCGGAGAGCGATGCGTCTGTTGTCAGTACTACCTGAGGAACCGGGTCCAGGAACGGTCGCCCTTTGGAAAGGTTTTTGGTGGTCCACCACTGCAGAGAGCGATGGGTACGACTGTCTACCAACACCAGATCTGTTAATTGACCCTGGGTCTGGTTCCATTGGCGTGCGAGGCACTCTTGGAGAGGACGCAGCTGGAGTCTTGCGTGGGGTACTATGAATATGCAAGAGGCCATCATTCCTATTAGTTGCATGAACACTCGCGCTGAAAGAGTGTTGTGGCTGAAATTTTGCGCGTAGAGCTTGAATGCTTGCTATCCTGGCAGGACTGGGGTAGGCTAGCGCTCGAGGTGTCTTTAGTGGCACCCAGATATTGTTTTACGTGAGACGGTTGGAGATGGGACTTTCCGTGGTTTACCATGAATCCCAGTTGGTGAAGTAGTTGGATAGTGGCGTGCGTGTGTTGTACACACTGGTTGTATGAACTGGTTTTTATTAGCCAGTCGTCTAGGTATGGGAAGACATGGATGTGTTTTCTCCGCAGGTGTGCTGCCACTACTGCTAGGCACGTGGTGAATACTTGTGGTGCTGTAGTGACTTTAAGTGAGAGTACTTTGAATTGGTAGTTGGCCGTCCACTACGGAACTGAGTGTTGTGAATAGGAATGTGGAAATAGGAGTCTGAGGTCTAAAGTGGTCAGGAAATCGTTGTGGGAGAGCCAAAGAGCCCCTTCACGGGTGCCCGTCGGGCATTGCACCGCCGGCCCGACGAGGAGCAGGCCCAGATGAAGCATGACACCTAGCTTGCTGGGTGTGTGAGGGCATTAGTTCCTAATATGGGAACTCCCCTTCCCTACCGATAGGTTCATTGAGTCCAGTCAATATTGACGGATTAGAGAATTGACCTCACAAACAAACCATTCTCCTTAGGAACTGCATACCCTTTCTAAATATAGTCTACCCGGGGCATGTATGCTGGACCTCACGTAAAAGCCCTTCTGTCCTCCCACTGTTAATAGAGCAGTGAAAGTACTTGCTGAAGTGTTACCATGTAAAAATGGTCTGAGTGTATGTATTGGTTTAGGGGCCTGAGGTCTAGGATGGGTCGTAGAGTGCCGTCCCTTTTTTGTATGAGAAAATATAGAATAGACCCCCATATTTTGTTGGTTGGTAGGAACCCTTTCTATCGCCCCCTTTTGTAGGAGGGAGGGAGATTATCTCCTGCTTTAGTAGTGTTAGATGTTCCTGTGACATTGGGCGTTGTCAGGGTGGAATGTTTGGGGGGTAGATATTAGTTCTAGGCAGTAGCCTGACCGAATTATTTGTGTTACCCATTTGTCTGAGGTGATGGTAGTCCAGACCGGAAAGAAATGTTAGAGTGTCCCCAACCGGAGTGTGATGGTCTGGGGGAAGTGGAGGGAAGTCATGGGGAGGCACGGTGGCAGAGCGGGCGGTGTTTGTTTTGCCTCTGCCTTTGTTATTGTTGGCCCTGTAGCCGCCTCTTTGGTAACCCCTTGTAAAGGTGGACTGAGTAGGGGATATGTATGAAGCGGTGTCTGAGGAGTAGCCTCTGGATGTGCTCCGAAAGGAAGAGCGGCGAAGGGAGCGTCTGGGAGGGTGAGATTGTAAGGCTCCCATGGATTTTGCCGTGTCAGTGTCCTTTCATTTTCTCTAGGGCATCATCCACTTTGGGGCCAAACAGATGTTCCTGGTCAAAGGGATGGTTGAGGATGGAGGCTTGTACCTCCGGTTTAAAACCGGATATCCTTAACCAGGCATGGCGACGGAGGAGGGTGCTGGTATTAATGGCTCTGGAGGCGGTGTCAGCTGCATCTAGGGCACAGCGGATGGTGGTATCGGTAATTGTTTTGCCCTCCTGAATTAACTCATTTGCCCTATTTCTATATTTGTCAGGGAGGTGTTGCATTATGGCTTTAAGCTAGTCCTAATGGGCCCTGTCGTATCTTGCCAGTAGCGCTCATGTATTAGCGATGCGCCATATGTTGGCAGCTTGGGATGCAGTGCGCTTGCCCGATGCGCCCAAGAGTTTTGACTCTTTCAGGTGGTGGTGCTTCGCGTGACGCTTGGGAGTTTGCCCTCTTTCGTGCTGTACACTACTAGGGAATCTAGTGGTGCTGGCCCTCTGATGCAAGCGGGATCTGTAGGGGCGGCTTTAGATTTGTCTATGCGCTGGTTAATGACACTGGTTCTGACTGGGTCTCTAAACACCTCCGGCGCGTGTTTGATAACCCCTTTGAGCATGGGCAGTATGGAGGTGTCCCTATGCGTGGTGTCAAAAGTATCGAGAAGGAAGTCCTCCTCCACGGGGTCGGTATGGATATCCACCCCGTGATAGTGTGCAGCCCTTTGGATAAGTGGTTGAACCCTAATGAGTCTTCTGGTGGGGATGGTCTCGAAGGGTAGAGATCATCGTGCGGGACGTTAGGAATGTCAGGGATGTTAGTCGTCCCATGGGTCTGGGGAGCCTGTGCGAGTGGGATCCCCTGTAGGCAAGTCATGGGGTACGTCCCCTATGTCATCATAGACATCATTATCATCCAGAGAGGGTGTAGAGGAATGTTGAGGGGGGAGGAAGTGGCGGTGGTGAAGGCATTCTGAAAGGGGAGGTAGCAGAATCCTTCCTCTTAGGAGGTGGAGCGGGGGCAGGCTTTTTCAGCGGTCTCTGATGCTGAGCATCAAATGTCTGGTTTTGGGGTGCTTGATCAATGTCTTTTGCAATGGATCAGGTGCAAAAAGTTCTCAGAGAGTGGTTTGTCCGTTGGCACCGGGGTCAGTTTGCTTGTTTTAGAGTCTGCGCTAGTCTGCGGTTTGGAACTATGCAGCCGGGAAAGGGCGGTCTGTTTACTCAGAGCAGAGATGGTTTTCGGCTTAGAGATGTGTCGGTGGCCTTGTGTTTTTTGCTCGGTTCCGGGGATGTGTCGGTACAGAGGAGCTGGAGCTGGTTTTCGGCGCCGAGTGTTTCGGTATGGAGCTCGGTGCCGAGGAGGCCATTTTCTTGTTCGGCGTCGGTGCGGAGGACTGTTTCTCGGCACTGACGGTGGGCTGGCTCGAGCCTGAGCCGCCAGAAAGCTTAATCTGCTTCTTTACCGGTCCCGAAGGTGGTGTGGGAAGCAGTGTGTTTGGTCTTGCCTAGGCCTGGAGGCGAAGGAGTGACCGAAGCCTTTTTCGGTGCCGTCGAGGGTGGGGAGGACTTCGGTACTCACGACTCTGTGCCCGAGTGATGTTCTCCACATCTGAATCGTCAGCTTCGGAGGCGCTGACGAGGCCCTCGGTGTGTTGCCCTTCTGGAACGTTGACGCCTTCCCCGAAGAGGTCATCTGGAATAGTAGTCGACGAGTGTGCCATGGTTCTTCACACCCTTCGGTCTCGGATGGCTTTCTTGGACCGGAAGGACTTGCACGCCGGACAGTCTCGAGCCTCGTGTTCAGGGGAGAGGCAGAGGTTACAGACTTCATGAAGGTCGGTGTGGGGGAATTTGGACCCACATTGAGGGCACTTCTTGAAAGGAGTCCTTTCCATTAGCCAGGACCGGAGCTTCGGTAGGCCCGAAGGCCGTAGTCGACGACTTGAATCGAAGGTCTTGATTGATGGGAGCCGCGTCGAGTGTGGAGATCGCGATCAAAAACAATACCGCGAATGGGGTGAGGATTGCCCGTCGATAGAGGAACTGGAAACTGTTCGGAACCGGAGCCCGATGGCGGAAAAAAAAAAAAAAAAAAATCTGAGGATGGAGCCAAAGTCTATGCGCAATACGATCCAAAGGAGGAGTCACATACCTCGTGACTTCCAAAGACTTTCCAAGAGGAAAAACTGGAAACACCAGATGGCGATCTAGGCACAGTGTGTAATCTGCAGCTCATATGCCTTCGAAAATTATTATATATATATATATTTTCAGTTCCACAAGTACCCAAAGGCAGGACGCACTCACTGTCAGCAAACTCCAGTTTAGGGAAGAAACCCATGCTCCCAGCATCAGCAGAGCCTGACGCGTTTCAGGACAACTCCCTTTCTCAAAGGCTTTCTGCAATTGAATGACTGCCAGCTACACAAACATCAGCGTTTGTCCCTCCTTTATTTCAGTGACACAATCAGGTGAGTAATACAGCTCTAAAGCATTCTGGGGCTGGTAGTTCGTAAAATATATCCCAAGTGGGCTGCAGGCAGTCCTTTCAATCCAATATGATTATCAGCTGCTACTGAATGG
Source organism: Triturus cristatus (assembly GCF_964204655.1). Lineage (NCBI taxonomy): Eukaryota > Metazoa > Chordata > Amphibia > Caudata > Salamandridae > Triturus > Triturus cristatus. Next base: position 90,446,385 of record NC_140586.1, read on the forward strand.
GATTATGAACGAAATAAAGAAGGGACAAACACTGGTAATCTTGATGGTGTCATTCATTCAGTAGCAGAAAAGCCTTTGAGGAAGGGCGTATGCCCGAAACGCGTCAGGCTCTGCTGACGCTGGTTGCACCTGTATCTTACCTTACTTGGAGAGAGCTGACTGGGAGTGTGCGCTGCATTTGGGTGCTTGTGAAACATATATAACGCTCAAAAGTTTCCCACAGGCGAGGACGCACTCTGGCTGCAGCAAATTCCCCAAATCACCACACCCAAGCCAGGATGTAGCCTGACACGTTTGATAGATCCAATAGGCCAACTCTGCTCCAATGAACAGTCCCCCCCCATATGTAGGATATGTAGTGCGGTAATTCTACCCTGATGGGTGCTGCATGCTCAAGGTCCCCAATCAAAGCCCTCGGATGGGCCCCGAGTTGTGCGTGGTTCCTGGTGCTGCTGCCCCGTGATGTGAGCCTGACTTGAGCTGACAAGTCTATCCGAAACGCATCAGGCTACATCCTGGCTTGGGTGTGGTGATTTGGGGAATTTGCTGCAGCCTGAGTGCGTCCTCGCCTGTGGGTAACTGGTGTGATTGTGCAGCTTTCTACCAGGTATGCGCTGCTTACATACTTTACACATTGCCTTTGATTTTAACCAGACTGCTTCCTGTCATTACCAGGGATTGGGCACACGGTTTTATGCAATGTAGGACATCTAGCAGGTGATGGACTAATCATTTGAGGCTGCACTTGCTCACCCATAAACATCTACTTTCCTACACCCATGTACCATGAAAGTGAGGCACGGGTATTGGGTAAGTGAAAGAAGGCGCCTGAGAATGTACGGGGTTATGTAATCTGAACTGTCATGCAGGTTTGTGCTCATGAAATGTTCGGACAGGATGTATTTGTTAGAGGCCAGAGGTGTGTACGACTGAGGGAGTGTTCCTTTATTGGAATCAAGGAAAGCAGATACATTCTCCTGATGGTGTAGAGGAAACTATTAGTCTTTTGGGAGGAGCGCTTGAACCGCTTCCTCAAGGCAGAGGATAGTCTGAGGACATCTGAAATTGCACGTAGTAGCCGCTTAAACCCAGAAGTCTTGCGATTGCCTCACAGACAGCGCGAAGATCTTGTATTAGTTCCCTGACAGGCGACGTGTTGGAGGGCAGGTGGGGGCAAGTCACTGCAAACAGGTGACTGTGTCAATAGCCAATCTACCTTGTAAATGGGATGCTGTGCACACACGGTTGGTACCCACCAATAATTACATGCATCGCAGTAAATCTCAGCAAAGGTTAACATGATCACTTAACTTCTTTTTTCTTAACCATCCTGAAATTCCAGACCTCCAAGTACATCCAGCCAACACTGGTGCAAGACAGCACTGAGACTACACAAACGCCAAGAGGCATTTTTTTGCCTTTGAAAAACATAAGATGATCAAATAAAAAAAACACTAAGCTTACCTCGGTACTTCGTTTCAGAGTAGCTGTAGTCGGAACCGCCAGAGCTCCCACCGGCACCACCAGAGTAGGAATTGGAGTAAGAATAGTTTCCTGCACCACCACCACCGCCGCCACCGCCGCCGCCTCCACCACCACCACCACCACCTTGGTTGAAGCTTTTCTGTTTTGCAGAGGATGGTCCATAATTGCCGTACTGATTCTGGCTGTAGGAGGATGGCTGGTTCTGGTGTGCTCCGTAGCCTTGATTGTAGGCGGCTTTTTGTGGTGGTTTCTTAGCCACGTGTTGTTTGGAGGGCGCTGGACTACTGTAGTCATCATTGTAGTTGTAGCCGTAGCCGCCGCCGCCACCGCCGCCACCAGATCCGTAACCGCCACCTCCGCCACCAGATCCGTAACCGCCACCTCCGCCACCAGAGCCGTAACCGCCACCAGAGCCGTAGCCACCTCCGCCGCCTCCAGAGCCTAAACCTCCGCCGTTGCTGTAGAACTGACCTAAAGAGAAGGAGAAATTCAGTTCTGCTGCACGCCTTCGTTTGGATGAAGTCATTCCCTTAGTAACAGATTTTCGCTGTCTGGGCTGCTTCTAGGAAGTGAAACTATTTGCGACTGACCAATTCAGATAGGAGTCATTGGGTTGGTTTCTAAGCTAGCAGCCATTAGCATAGGGCTGAAAGGCAGGAGAGCACTCGCTCTTTGCGTGCCCGATTTGGGAGCCAATAGGGGAGGATTTGAGATGCCCAGAAGACAAAAACCATTATACACATTAACGAACAGGGCACTCCAACGTTATAAAATGCAGACGGATTGCATACCAAATCAATTCTGCGATTTGTAAAACATTGCTCAACGTATTTCACATTACCTAGTACTTCGGGACCCACCACCTTGACGGTACTCTTAAACCACTGCTAGGTACAGCCCCCGAATCTCTGTGAAAGGGGCTTTCCCTTCCAACGAATAACTAACCGGCTGTCCTACAAACTAAACTATTTATGGTAAGGCATTATCCTGTGATGGTCAAGTTACCAGTATAACCACGCTTTTTTAAAGCCAGGGATGGGCAGAAAGCATTAAAGGCCCCTTAAAAGCGTAGCGTTTTAAATAAGTCTGCACTCCCCAGCCACAAATCTCTTGCCAACTGTGCTGTAGGCAGCGAACAAGACAATTAAGGAATTCGGGGGGGGGGGGGGGGGGGGTAATTCGGGCTGGCTGCTACTGTAGCACGAGTGCGTGAACTAACAAGCACAGTGGGCCGATGGGCTGGAATGCGACCAGATTACAGAGGCCGGTTTCATCAGCAGTTCTATACCATTTTTTCTTTAAGGGGCAGTTGGCCATTCAAAGGATCGCTACTCTTTGCTTTTATTGATGCGATGGCTGGGCACTCTAGATTGCGCTTCAGTTAGAAGTGTTTTTTGTCAATGTTCTGCCTTAAAAATCACATCTTCTGATCGGTTTTAAGTCTTAATCATAAATAGCGCCTGTTCGTAGATGCCGCCACCACGTTAAGCCGCGGTTTCAGTTCTAACCTGTGGGAATGTGGCTCCTGGGGCCGATATGCATGGGTGCAGTAACTGGTCGCAGATGCTCCTACTAGAAGCAGAATTTTAGCGCACAATTTCTGTAAATGGAAAATTACCACTGGAACGGACGTGTTTTATCGGTCTGCGCTCTGGGAAGAGGGGACCACACGATCCGTCCAGAAACAGCATTTCAGTGGGGGAGGGGACTCCCACCTGCACTAAACCAAGGAGGAAAAACTGGCACCAGCCATGCAGGAAAGCTAGGCCCCGTGTCCTTGTGTCGAGACCTCAAACTAGCATTGAACACCCACGTAGAATGTTAAAAAAAAGCATTAGCATATCTAGTTACAAGTGAATGTACTGCTCCAAATGAAAATAACCTACAAGTGAACATAAAACTCATTTTCACAAAGTCGTTACAAAAACATTTATTTATCCCAAATAGTAATTTTCGAAATAAAATCATGCAAACAAGTTTATAAAAATTAATAAACTTTAGGACTGGAAACAGTACCACCTGCAGTGTAAACGGGACGCTCCCCACAGCGCATTCGGTTTACATTTTAACAACAATATCCAGAAAGGCTGAACGAACGGTGTGTACATTCAACAGACCCTGTCCCAACCAAAAACGGCATAGTACAGAGCATCAGTGGTTCCTGGCTGTTCAATGCAGCAGATCGCATGGTCTTAAAGAAGGGGAGGCATGAAACAGCGTACGGATCTGGAACATGACTAACTGCTTGCACGGATTCCCGAAAACTGCAAAGTCAAAGCAGCTCACGGAAAGGTGACCATTTTTCTGGGAAGGTATTCCCGCAAACACAGGGTTGCGCCATCACCCTGACTGCCATAGTGTTTGGTCTTATATCTGTACAAGATTAGACCCATGCTTTTGCGATGATCCAGGGGCCTGCATTCCGAAGCAACACTCCCACGGGATGCAAGTCCTACAATACTGAATAGAAACAATCAAGCGACTTGTCTGCAGCGGTACCGTTCCATCAAGTGGGCAAACAGCGGGAAATCGGATTCGGATAATGACAAGTTAAGGTTCAAACTTTAAAGGATTTACAAAACATTTAAATAACTTAAAATCGTTCCCATAAAAAGCTGGCGAGCTCTGAAGTCAATGAAGAGTGCGTTTTGAATGTACCACAGCACTATATACTCTTGCCCTCGTCGCACAAATTAATAGGTTACGAGTTCAGAGGCGATTAAAAATGGCCAAAAACATAAGTCTGCAGGCTCAATGTTGAGCGGAGGTGAAAGTCACGGTTGAGCAACTCAGTGAAGCAGAGACAACGCGAAGGTTTTTGGAGGTCATGAGATTTGGAGCAAAAACTTGTATGTGCGCAACACTTGTTGGTTTAGGCAGACGCAAAGTCATGATAGCCGAAGCAGTCTGTGAACAAGTCACCTACAAAAGGGGGAGACAGCAGAGAAAAAAAAATTAGAATTTTAAAAATGGCAAAATGTGCCACATATTTTTAAATTTCTTGTTTTAGATTTCTCTGCTCGTGTCACCCCCAGAAGATGGCTTCTCCAAGGACAAAATAATAAAGATGTGTATTCACAAGGTAAGATTTTTGGCGAGTCCTTCACTTGGCTCAACCAAAGCAGAGAAATTTAAAAAGTACACCGAGTAAACAAGTTACTTGGGTTGGTTTTGCTTTTGGAAATCGAGCTGCCTGTCTACACCAACAGACAATTGCTGGCATTTGTTTTTAGACCGCTTTCGCAAGCACGCTGGAAGCTACTCGACACTTACTGTATCCTGCAGTGGCGTTGTTTGTGTAGCCGTAATTGCCGCCGCCGAAGCCGCCACCTCCTCCTGCAGGAGACAAGGTACATTAAGGAGGAGTTCATGACTTTGGCCAGACGCACACAAAAGTGGAGCTCAGAAAAGCCATACTTACCAGCATTAAACCCGCCGTAGCCGCCTCTGCCTCGCCCTCGGCCGCGGTTCCCAGCTCCTCTCCCTCCGCGACCACGCATGTTGGGCGGCGGTGGCGCTTCATGCATCCCACCACCCATTCCAAAACCTGGATGCGACTGGAAACGGGAGATGCACATTAGAACTACAGGTCAAGCACTAACTGGCTACTCTTTACTTATTGCAGAGGGCACACTATAAACAGAAGACATGACCTGCACTAGAGGATAGCAGACATATCCGGCAGTTTGAATACTTGAGGTTCCCTCTACAACATGTTTATAAGACTATATGGGCGTTATAGAGACGCGCCAGCTCCCCTCAGTCACCCACATCCTTGCATTTTATGAACAGCATCACCCCAGGGTCCTGAGAAAGCGGCACAACATAGTTTCGTAGGAAGGCTTTGAGCAAATTTCGCTGAGCAACTACCTCAGTGTGCAGTTAACCACCATGTGGTAACCGAAATCTATCGGTTATCAGACCGTTACACTACACAGGGGTGGAGAGGGGCTTGCAGTGTCAGCTTTCACCTAAACTAGGAGGTACAATGGGAGTATTTTTCATTTTAGTGGGACATCTGGGCGACCAGCAACAGACTGGACTGCTGACAGTGTGGAATAAAACTATTGATCAAAATGTTAGCACCACTAGGTAAATCACGAGCTCGAGGAAAAGCAAACACTTGAAAAAAGCTCCTCTCCAAATTCCATGAGATTCCCCCTGGATTCCAACGACAAATATGCATACCTTCACAAACTTGGGTGGACCACCCCCTCGGATCATCATTGGGGGTTTCTTCTTCTTGGTAGGTTCGTTGTGCACAGGGGCGTCAGGAAAGAGCTTCTCCAAAGCAGCAAGTGCAGCATACGCCTTTGCGACCTTTTTGTTTGAGCCAGCACCTTGAAATTTCTGCCCATCCACTTCCACCTTCGGAGAAAATTGCCAACGGATTAATTTATTTCACTGACAAACTACAAACTAACCCTGCTGAGGGAAAACCCTGATCCTGGCCCCTGGAATCCCACACCACACTTTCGTTACTTACAACTTGACAGGAAATAGTCTGGAAACGAGCAGTACCGTGGGCAGTGGTGAATATTGCAGTATTAGCAAAAAGAACCCGAGTTTACATTATAGCTGAACTATGTAGGGAAATAATCACAATGTTGCACAATGGACCACGACAGAAGTGAACAATCCTATGGGAAGCAGCACCACCGGGTGTGCGCAAAAGCAGTGCTGCGATGCTGGAGGGCAGTGCAACGGGCAGTCCTCATGGAGATGTCCGAGCACAGGGGCCATGCGCTATGGCTGCCTGGATGAAGTGGCGCACCCGCGCAGAGTTTTCCTAACCAATATGACCAGGAAAGAGGATGCTCTTCCGGTCAATCTCAATACCAGCACTTGCCTAAGCGCAGGTGCCAAGGGTCATGTATCAACGAATACTTCTGCGAGGGATCACCTCACCTCCATGACAAAGCGCTTGTCGTGACTGCCACCAATCTCCGAGATCAGCTCGTACTTCAGACCACGCCTCTTCTCGTTGAGCTCCATCACTGGGTTCTTGCCATGCTTCGTCAGGATTGGTCCTTGTGCTTTCGCATTCTAATAAAACAGTTACATATCAGACTCAATCACACGATTATAATGAACGTGCATGCCGGGCCACAGAACAAAGGTTGTGATATTGTGCATTTACTAAGTACGGACAATGGCAGAAGGCAGACACTAGTGAATCCGAATGGACCTACCTCAGAGTCAGGAGAATCAGAATCCGCTGATTGGGCAGTTTCCACCACAGGAACAGGAGGGGGGATCACTTTTGGCTTGGGTTCTACAGGCTCAGGGACCTCTTCCTTTTCTTCCACACCAGTAGGCAAACCCATGTCTTGTAGAACCTGCAGTGCGACAAAAGTTAAAGGCAAGTTCAGAAGGATAGCTCTTCGAACAGAAGCATGAAAAATAAAGCTGTTTGGGGCAGGTATTGGCACGGACGTTCTGGAAAATGGGGGAAGAGGAGAAGCGTGGCAACGAATGTGTTTCAAGTTTCAATCAGACCTGTCCCTTTAATTTTTGCACAAGCATAGGGATTAAGTGAGACTTCAAAGTTGCCATTTACCAATGGCTCAAATATGCTGTGTAAACACGAGGAGATGGTCCTGAAACTTTTCAGACACTCGCCTCCAGTCACAGATCTGGGTTGAATCCATAATCGTTCTTTAGCTCACTTCGCCACCCCAGTTCAGACAGCTATATGCAAATCAGGCTTGACCCTGTGCCTCATGGGAGCAGTCCAGCCAGAACTGCCAAGCCACGTCATCCCTGGACCCAGTGCTTAATTTGTAAAATATGAAGTGCAGGTGCTCAAATGTTTGTTGGAGGCCACACCTACTTTACTCTAGCTACACCCACTTCATCCACTGGGTCCGCCCACTTACTATATTAGCTCCACCCACATCGTCAACTGGCACTGCTAAACGTCAGATGTAATATAAGGTGTGTCAGGGCACTAGTTTGCTCATACACACATTGCATAGATACAATCCTATGTGTGTAAATCAGTATATAGGGAATGTTACATCAGACAGGACTACAAGGCATAGGAGTAACGTCATCCATGATTGCATCCTAGGCAATATAGTTGAAGCGTTCAAAGTCTGGAAAAGCGCAAATTTAGAATTTTAAACAGAACAGCATTGTTAGGGGTTCTCTCCAATAAGAATTGATTTCTACCCAAATGAACCCTTTTTGCAAGATCAGGTTAATGAAAGATTGGGCAAAAAAAAAATACATAGCTCTAACTTGCAGTTTGCATGCAGCTCTTTGATGAGACTAGTTAATAGCTTGCTGTTTTAGGATAGGATTTTAACTTACAAACTGCAAGTAAAGAAAAGATCTGACAGAAGCAGTAACACACTGACCTACTTAACATGATTACACGCACTTTTTGATCTGCATGGTAAACGTTCTTTGCAGCAGGTATATTAACCATCTGTACTACCTTACAACAAGCAGTCACAACTACCGCATGACAAACCTCCTGTGACTGTCTCTCTCCAGGAAGACTATTTATCAGAGTTATCTTGACATTTTAATTTATGCCCGATTACTGGAGGCCAGGAAGGAACTTGGCTACGGCTGCTACCTCAGTGGCGGCTGGTGAGATTTTAAAGTGGTGGAGCTGAAAATTTTGGGTGTCGAAAGGCGCGCGAGCGAGCGAGCCCGAACCACCTACGGAGGGTTCGGGGGGGTTCCCCCCCCCCCCGAGAAAATTTTGAAAAATTAGCAGCCAAATGGTGGATTTTCAAGACTTTCGGAAGCCATTGTGCTTCAGTAGTAGCTTCTTCCCTATCGTGTTTTCCATTAACATACACCTATCACAAAATGAACAGTTTCACTAAGTTAAAAACCATGGCCTAGATGTATCAAGCAGTTTGCAATTCGCAAATGCCGGAATTCGCAGAATTCTGGCGTTTGTGAACCGCAAACGATCTTTTTGCACGTTTTGGCATGCAACAACAATTCGCACAATAAGGAATCGCAAAAATGTGCGATTCCTTATTTTGCTTTAGCATTTAAGGAATCGCAATTTTGTGATTCCTTAAATGCTATGTATGTAGCATTTTGGACTTGCGAATTTAGGTCAAGAAATCGCAAATTACCACCAACTTGTAGTGTTAAAAATGCACAATTTGGCATTTGTGAAGGTGGCATGAGGTGCACATACATGCTCATCAGCATGCTTCCAGAAATCCAACTTCTGTACGTTTAGACAGAGACCGCCCAACTCTTTCAACAGGAACTGCAATGAGGCTCAAGCACAACACCTTAAATAACATCAAACCTATCTATCTAATCTTTTAATACACCCAGCACATGCCCTGCCACTTGTAGTTTGGAGATTAGTGGGCCTTTTCTGAGCGCAGTTTAGTTGGAAGGGATGCTACTGTAGAGAGATATGCAGTGAGACAATACATAAAAGGCAACATGCAAACACATGTGGTTGTCAATGGATGCTCTGATGGCTGTTAAGAGGAATACATAGTTAAAGAGACTGTTAGCTGACTGTATGTGCATATTAGGGTGGATCGGTGTTAATCACATAAGTAGCTTGATGCACATGCGAACATATGGGTGAACACCCGGGTGTTACATGACCAGTCTATTGAAAATACAATTCCCATAATGCAGGCAAAAGTCTCATTACAATCCAGGTAAGGAAATCCTTCTCTTTGTTTTCGCCTGCACAGAGTTAGTGTCGAAATAAAAAGCAACTGGCCAGGTGCATTTAAAGTAATTACAAAATGCTCAAATGTTAATTTAGTGTCCTGAAGAGTGCCCGTCTCCAGCACGATCGAAAAAGGAAGTGCTCCTTTCCGAATCCCTTCCTTAGCGCTCTCGGTGTTCGCTTCATTAGCATAACCTTTGTAGGTCCCGGGAGAGCCAATGGCACGCTAACTTAGCACAGTGTGAATATGCAGTTTGTGGTATAATATTTTCTAGTATCACCACTGCGTTCAGCTTAATAAATATAACAGTTAATGGGCCGCATTCCCAAAAGAACTAATGGACTATCGGCAGATTGTCTTTAAGAACAATATTTGTGTGTCAAAGTCTACTCAATCATCGCCAACTGCTTTCACAAATTCATTTTCTCTGGCAATTTCACATTCAGTCGATCACCTTCACTGCTCGTATCTCTATTTATTTTCAGACTTCCCCATACAGCATGTGTTGAAAGAACAACAATTATATTTTCCAAGCAAGTTCAATGGCCGTGATTGCTAATTTCAAACCGGCCATCTGTGTTATCGCGGATCATTCTTTATCTAATGCAGGCCTGTCACACAATGTCTGCCTGCTTCCTTGGAGTAATAAATACTCAACACCCAGTTGCTTAAAATTCTGCCTTGCTACCGATGGAAAGTTGAAAACAAAAGTTTGCTCATTTTTTTACCCTCCATCTTGTAGGCTGGCTTCTGAAATGGGATGTGCGTAATTAAAGTCGCATTGCGTCGTGGTTTACATTTCGTTTAAATTCTCTTCACTCATTGTTCTCTCGCTGAAGGATAAATACCCGTCGAGGACGTTCGTAGGACGGAGTGCAGCAAATGTGAAGTGAATTGCGCGCACTGCATTATCTGTTCTGGCGCGGCTGGCCTGTACTAACACTATTGCCACAGATAAGAAAGATTACATAATAAGCCAAACTATCTCCCCTTATTCCTCCGCTCCACCATCAGAGAGAGTAGACTAACACACGCAGGCCTACAAGTTAAAAACTGCCCGCCTGGGGGCCTTACCTGGTGAACTGCCCGAGTTCACAAGTCTACTCCGGACAGCAACCTGGCAGCCTGCAACCACATGGACTAGCTGCTGCTGCAGGGCACGACCGGTCCGCTTCCTTCAGGACAGACTGACTGAGGCTCCTCGACCCCGGCTTTCCCCTCCGCTCTGATGCAGTCTGTGACCGTCCGTCTGGATAAAATGGCTGCCACTCCTCCAACTGCCGAGCCTGCGCAGACGGTCACTCGACTCCTTGGCTGCCCGCCTGCCACACCCTTTCCCAACTCGTCACAGGGTGGGTCCCACCACGCCCTGTGACGAGTTGGGAAGGGGTGGGGTGACACCATGGCAAGCTCTCCTCCACTCTCTGATTGACGTGGAGAGTTAGCGATCCCGGGCTTGTATTAAAAACGCCCGGGGCTAACTTAACCTCCACGCCATCAGGGGGTGGAGACTGGGCCTTGCAGCTAGGTCTTTGCCGAGCTGATGACATCACAGCCTTCAGGGCTGTGATGTTGTCGGCCCGGAAAACACATAGCAGGCTCCTTTGGGCCCAGGAGCAGCAAAGCAGGAAAACACATAGCAGGCTCCTTTGGGCCCGGGAGCAGCAAAGCAATCACTCAGTCACGTGATGTGACGTAGTGTGAACAGCGGAGCTGGCACGGAGGTATTGGTGAGTGGGCAGACTACTGCAGACTCTGAGACCGTGCCCTGTGTTCTTCGGGATTTTTTTTTTTATTAAATAAATGTGATCTCTTGCAAATGAAAAAATGTACCTGGGGCGGAGCCCCGACGCCCTCAAAGAGAAACCGCCACTGTGCTACCTTACTTTACAGTAACAGTGCAGTCAGTGTTAATGTGTCAATTAAAACTTAAGGTACCTGTCGGCCAGGACAGCGACACACTGACTGCAGTAGTGCACTGCACAGCCTGCAGGCTGTCTCTGCAGCCTTACTTAGGCCTGCTGCTGCCACACTTTACACAGGCCCTGCCTCACCTGGTGGCTGGTGCGGTTACTAGCGGGCGGCACTGGCCAGAGTCAGACTGGCCAGAGTCAGACTGGCCAGTATTAGTAGTAGTCACTCACTGCTGGCGGCTACTAGCCTACGCCGGGCTACTCAGGCTCGTCAACAAGTCGCCAATGCAGCATGTCGCGACTCGCACCGCTACAACGTAGTCCTGCCTGGCCGTTTGCGCTTCTTGCTGCTGGCTTACTTTCAGTTCCACACAGACGTACTTTCACTTGGCGATGCTGCTGAACAGTTCTTTGAATCTTGAACCGAATGGCCATGTTCATGACTCAGTGGTGAGAGGCCGTGCAGCAGGGTGTGCGGTGTTTCAAAAGCTGTGAATGCGTGCGCATTGCAATCATTCCCCCCCCCCCCCAAAAAAAAAAAAACCCGCATACGCTTGAGAGCTGTGTTCTATTCTCACACTAGTATTTGAGTGAAAAAATGTCAACGCCACATACGTATACTACAAGAGGCGACCGTGCATTAACATAATGCTCAAAAGGTGCAACCGTCGTATGAATTGTTCGCTATATACCTCAATCTTCATCAAACCCAGAAAAAACTAAATTCATCCATGTGTGTCTTCCAACGCCCACATATGCTCATAGAGCGAAAGGAGTCACAAAAGGTGTAGGTAGCAAGGCCATGTTTTGTTCTATGTTTATGGTCTCAGAGACTACGTGATTTGCCCAGAATCACAGGATGTTGAAAGGAGGCCGGGATTCCTTGATAGTTCCCTAGTTCAAAAATCGGGAGATCCAGCCGCAACTCCACACCTCCTCCTCCTTGCTATTATCTACACTACTAATGTATTGTAACCTGTACTGCGTTGCTTATAATCGCCGTGATGCAAGTTTCTTCCATGGTGGAAGTGTGGACCAATCCCTCAGTACAACTATGACCTTACTCCTTTTTGCCCCTGCCCCTCAAGCTCCCCTACACCTCCTTAGCAGTTCTTCCACCTTCTACCACCTATAGAGTACCCAGCTTTCCATTATCACTTCGTAAGATACTTTGCATGCATGGAGACATTTACACTTTGACATTTTGCATGCATGGAGACATCAGAAGATGTTTGCTCAGGAGCAAAGGAGGTATCAGCCATGGAGCGCATTTCTGGGTCTTCATTCCAGAACCACCCTCTGCATTAGGTCATTTTAAAAGCGTCAACTCAGTGTGTACGTTGTAATTATTCATACCCCTTGTGCACGCAATGACTAAATTCATCAAAGCAGCTGGTGTGCCTTCAGCTACAAATCGCGGCAGTTACCCCGTGCAAGTTAACTTAAAGCAGCAGTTTAACACAGAAAGCACAATCGCGGCTTGCTTCAATTGCAGCACAACCAAGCTTGTGAGCCGAGGGAAATGAAGGGTAACAACAATGTCAAATTAAACGACGCTAGACGTACGGTAATCTTTTCTTCTACTTTCACAGCTGACTAAAACAAGCATTTGCAATGCAATAGGTATCACATTTACGCGAGTTAAAGTTATTGGCATTCTAAATGACAAAGCCTTTTATGTTAAAAAAAGGCATGGTTATTTGCAATGTCAATAGCTCAAACTCTTGTAAATACGAGATCTATTGCATGGTCTACAGTTCTTAAAACCATTACTCAAATGTTTTGCTTACCTTCACTGCAACATGAAGCCTAGCTGTTTTCTTGGATGGACCAGATGCCTCATACACACTCCCATCAATGTCAACAGCCATGGTAAAAAGTGGAGCATGAACTGGTCCGGTCTGTGAAACCAGCCTGTACTGGAGACCAGGCCTAAGTTGGTTCAGCCTCATGAGGGCATTGGACCCCATTGGAGGCTCAGGTTTGTCTTCTGAAATACAAAAAGGTACCAAATATACTATAGGCACTCAATTACGGACACCTAATAGCATTGGTGGGCTGTGATATAGCCACTCAACAATAACCAAGAAATAAAAAAGGGCAAGAAAAATACCTTTTTTCTGAACCCTTTTCTTCTTTTTGCTGGGGGACTTATCCTCCCCATCTTCTTCCATTGGTCGTTTAATAGGGGCAACTGCGTAGGTTGTGCTTGGAGGGATTTGCACAGAGTAAGAAAATGCTGTGGAAAAATACAGAACAAATAAGCAAAATAACTTATCCAGACACCACTATTTACAATATACAATCAGTGTAGCCTGTGCACATGGAGTCTTAACCAATTTAATGGATCTTCTGAAACCTCATCATTTTTAGGAAATATGCAGTAGCCAAACATTAACTTATCATTGAGTACATACATGTGCCTCACATGGACGGATTCTACTTCAAATGTCCAGGTATTTCAATCATAAGTAAGGCTCCCTGTTTTCCGGATTGTTAGATATACAGAAAAATTAAATTTCTTGGCTATATTCATTTTTAAAAAATGGATAAAAACGGAAACAGAGTTGCTTTTTGAGTAACTCTAAATATTGTCGGCCATGGCTGCCAGGCCAATAGCTGTGTGGATCGATAGGTAACGGGGCTAAAAGAGAAAGGAATTTTAGTTAGATCCTTTACCAGCAGTACTTATGCACAAGGCGGATACTGAAATATGCAAATTTTCGTATAGGTGCATGGATTTATCTTCTGTGGGCGTTTACAACATTGTAACCTAGTAGGCATTCAAGCAAAAGTGCATTTTTACCGGTTAAATAAATGTGGAAATATACTAATTCCAGCTTAATTTCTCTCAAAACCCACAATAAATACGGATAAATACAGACGGAAATGTCAAAACTGATACCATAAAACCGGAAGCCCCAATCATAAGGTATGGATGTGACCACTACTGATGTCTGCATTATGCTAATAATGCAGAACATTGTACAAGACCCATGATTATTCAAAGACTGGACTTCATAATGGCCAGGATGCCCACCATATAACAGCCATGGCAATTATGTGAGGGTCTGCTCCATCATGTCAAGTGTGGAAAAAGTAGGCCAGAAATGTGCTCAATATGTCAATGATTGCTCCCTATTTGCAATGACTAGACCACAAATGCCCAAAATAATCGGGGTGCCCATTATTCAAATGGTACCATAATGCCATGAACGGGCACAACTGTGCCCTAGAAAACCTTTATAATTGAGTCTAGCAGTTAGTTGGGGGCCTCACCATGAGGCGTAGTTTCCGCAAAGCAGTATTTTTTTCATTTGTCAGACCCACACATGAATTTGGGGGGGAGGGGGGCGGGCTTAAGGTGCAGGCTCAGATTAAAAGCAGCATGCTGATGGCAGTGCTTTCTTTTAAACTGGAAACCAATTACTAGCAGTCAACAACTCTGTAATTAGCCACTTTATACACACACACGTACATACATACACACAGCTTTTACAGCAAAGTTATTGCCCTCTTGTTTCAAAATCATCCTGTGCCCTGGTCACCCCACAACTTTTTGCTGACTAGTACTGGTGGTAACGGACTGACGGACCCGGGCTCTGCCTAACCAGGCCCAGTGCAATGCTGAAAGACTTAGAATACAGTGAAAACATCTACATACACTAAGGTACACTATGGGTTAGGGTACCCCTGTGATTGGCATGATCTCCCCTAGTACAGAATAGGGCAGGGCAGTTTGGGGGCCAGCATCCTTTTCTGCACTTGCAGGTGTGCACTGCTGGAGCCGGAGTTCAGTTTAAAAGCAGCCCTGTGTTGCAGGACTGCTTTTAAAATGCAATTTGTGCCCAAACTTAACTCTGGTGTTTGGGTCAATAAAAACAAAAAAAAAAAAAAATAGATAAACTACGTTTGGGCATGGTTGGTATACCAAGAGTCTCCCCCCCATGTGTTCCAGGGGCGGGGGTCAGGTACTTGGTAAGGAGAATCCTTATAATAATAAAAAAAAAGTTCATATGCCCTGGGGTTAGGGAAATTGTACATTTCACTTCCCACATTGTAGTAAAGTGCTTCCCAAAAGTGACTTGTGCTAGGAGCACTATGAAATGAGGATCTGCAATATTTTGCTATATTCAGAACCCCTAAAGTCTTTCCTAGAAGTTCAGGTGGGGGGGGGGGGGTCCTGTATGTATAAGCAGGGTCCTTATAAAACCTGTTTTATAGACCCTGGTATTGGAGAAATTGGCCAGTTTATTTTTCCATTGCAATAAATTTTGCTCTTCAATGGAAGGAAGAGACAAGCTAAAGATAGGTTTTATTTAAAACTCTGAGCAAAGGCAGATGCTAGGCTTTAGGAAAGAATGAGCAGATGTAAGGGAGAGCCATCCTGGGGGACTGTTTAGCCAGCGCTTCCATCCCTGCTAAAATTATCCTTTTGGCACACTTAGGAGGAAGTGGTCATGCTCTGGGGTGTTGCCCTACACCTTTTTGGACAGGGAGTGCCCTCCTCTCCTGCTTGACCCCAGAGATAAGTATGAGAGGTGCAGTGCCCTCAGACCTGCTTTTGGAAACCTAGGAGAACCAGAAAGGCCCACGCTAAGGACTTAGGGTTTAGTCCAAGTGGAATGTGGGAATCGAAGTCCCAAACTTTCAAGGACCCTTTGAGTTTCCAGAAACGTTTGATCAGCAAGAGGCTCTTCAGGAAGGAGTTCCCAACACAATTAAAGCCCGCTGGTGGAAATCCTCCAGAACAATTGCTAAATGTGAATGTGTCCCTGTCAGAGGCAACCAAATGTCCAAAAAAATTCACTGTTGGTTTCTAAGCACTTGAAAGTGACTGTTTAAAAATTCATCTCTGGTTTTACAGTGGATTTTTATTTTCTTCTGATGTCATCTTACAGATAAAAATATTACCCATTTTAAAAAAAAATTGGTGTTGGATTTTTAGTGTATTGTATCTTATTTACTGAAATGGTTTATAAATGCTTTACATACCTGTCTGAAGTTAAGCCTGCCTGCTCGCAGCCAAGCTACCAAGGGGTGAGCATGGGAATAATTTTATAAGACCTGTTCTGAGCCCTATAGCGCGTTTGTGACATGACCAGTTATAAATGCATTTATACCACTAATGACCCACTTTCCAACACCTCTCTACCCAAGCGGTTGTGCAGACCGTGTTTGCAGCATTAATCAATACACAGGGGCACCTATACTCGTTATAATGGGCTACTAGCTCCCTGTCCTCCCTTACCTGGGTTCTTTTTACCGAGTGTGTCGAGAGCCATTTAATCAAAAAGTAAGTTTGTGACCAAATGGTCTTTAAACTACATTACTCAAATTAAAAATACTATAGTTAAAGTTTATAAGAGCCTAAAAACCAATTTCATTAAGTTCTCATAAAAACTGAGTTTTTGTACTGTCATACTACAAGTCAAAGCAGAATACCTAAAAATGTCAATGCATAAAATAATTACAGACATTCTATTTCCATCAGTTTATCCCTCCTTAGACCACTCTGTTCCATTTCCTTATTCCATGAGAAATCTTTTGGCTACTTGTACAAACTTCGCCAAGGCAATTGGCACGGTCTAAGAACTGCATGTCCGTAAGTAGCTCAATTTGCTTGAGTGTGCTTATTCCATATTTTAAAAAGAGTGGCCTTAAGATCATCCGCCGCACTGATATCAATTTTGGGCAATCCATTACAAAATGAACGCTAGTACATTTTAAATCCAGCCCGCATGTACATTTACCATAGTCATCCATTAATGTTTATTTTATCATTTGCACAGGCGGTGATTGATACCTATTCTCACTTTTAATTCCAATCTCATCCCGTGATTTGGTACAGTATCTAAATATGGATACGAATTATCATTACTCCAGGTATTTAACATGCAGACTTTTTGATCTGTCTAGATTTTACATTTCCTAAGATTTTTACATTTCCTAAGATTTTTAGAGCACTCTTCCGTTCAATACACATTGATTCTGGGTCAATTTTTGCTTTGAGTTTCATAAATGGAGTGCAGTTTATTTCTGGTAACTATTGCCCACTTCAATTCACTCTGTTGGATCTCCCTCCTCCTCTTCTCCGATCACAACCTTTTCCAAAATCTACACAGATTTACCTGAACTTGTACGTTCCATGCTGGCCAGTCTAGTTTTAGCCTGATGGCCTGTACCATCGAGGAGCTAGGTAAGGAGATAAGAGTTTTAAAACATCTCCCTTCCTCCTTTTCCCATGAACATTCCCCCCCCCCCCAAACATAAGATTTCTGCCCCATACTGCATCTGAGAGGGAATCAGCCTTAAATGCTTTCAACACTGGTCTATGTGACATGTCTCCGTAGATGCGATAGAATTTTTCCAGATTTTTTTCAACCCACAGATTCCTACTAGACCTTTTGTTTTTTGGGCCTGTAGGTGCATATTCCAGTTTAAAAGTGCTATTAAACCATACACCCAAATATCTATTTATCAACAACTTCCAATTTTGTGTGGCCCAGGAACCAGCTATATTCATTTTTCATTCCAAACATTTGCTTTTTCTATGTTTACTATTAAGTGTTTGGATAACGGCTCAAAAATATTTAGCTTTCTTGGCAACCCTAATTCCGTTTGGTCTAAGATAACTAGGTCACCTGCATATAGTAGGCAAGACAGATGCTTTCTATTTAACTTTGGGCTGGCTCCTCCTGTCATCAATAGTTACGGTACGTATGCAAGAAAAATGGAAAATAAAAGAGGGGCCAAAACATAACCCTGTCTTAGACCATTGATTTTTATCTCTTGGGTTAAACCTCCTGCTGCATCTTTAATAACTTGTGCCTAATTTTCACTATGCAGACCTTGAATTACTTCAAGGATGTCGTCGGGATATATCTTTTTAGCGTCTCCCATAAGCATGCTCTATCTACTAGATCAAATGCCGCGCGGAAATCGACAAAACAGCAGTATAATCTACCCTGCTATTCTACGGTCTTCCTAGCCTCATCCCACAAGGCAAAACAATGGTAGAGTGTCCCTCTTTGAACCCTCCTTGTTCTACCGGGACAATTGCGTTAAATTCGAACCATTCCTTCATTTTCCCCAGGATTATTTTGGAGAACACTTTCACACCAATATCTAATCTATAATTCTTAGGACCCTTTCTATCCCTTTTTTACGGCTCCCCTCCAGGATTTTGGAATTGTACCTGTGGTTAACACTGCTGTAAACATTTTTTTAAAGAATTGGGCCCACCATTTTAGCTGTTTTTATTACTACTGCAGGTAAATTATAAGGCCCAGCTGCACGGGTTAAATTTAAATACTTAATAGTATTCTTTACGTTTTCAAACGAGCATAAGGGAATTAGATGTTTTACTACTTGTCGCCTCAAGATTTTCTCCCCGCTAATTTCTGTCTCATTTCTAGGCTTATACAATTCATGGTTCCTGGGGATCGACCAGATGCATCTTGAATCAGCCTCCAAAACCCTTTATTATTATTTTTGCTTTCTATGGTTTCAAGAGAAACCCAGCATTTTTCTTTCAAACATCTTTTCTTACTAGCATTTTATATTCCTTCCTCAATTCTAATAAATTGTAGCCCTCCTGGTTGTATCTTAACTTCATCTTTCTTTCCTCTCTCCTTAGTTGCCTCTCTCTCTACATGCGGAGTCAAATCAAGCCATTTGCTGTCTGCCACCCCCTTGCTGATTTTTGCCCCCTTTGTCTTGTTTAAATTGACAGATAGGCATAATGCAGCTTGCTTGATTTTTTTCTTCAAGCCGTGCAACCCTCTGGCTCCATGATATCTCACGGTCTAAATTTTGTTGAAAGCGACAATTTTGTAATATATTCATTCGTCAATTGTGTTGTGGTTAGTCTTTTTGGGTAATCCATCGGTTGTGGTAAAACTTTTCGCAAACTCTTGGGGGAGCTCTTACTATTTCACAAAACCATGGATAGTGGTCACTTTCTTTACGTTTAATTCCCTTAAACTTTTTTACTGAGACAAAATTCCAGGCATGTTCAAAAAGATAATCTATAGGGCACAGTTGATTTCCCCTTCTGAATGTTTGTTCTGCTGGTCTATCGAATTCCAATCTACCATTTAAACTAACAAACCCAAGTGACCCTAGTAATCTCCCTACCTCTTCATCTTGTTTACTCATTTTACCAGTGGGGAAAAAAGGGCTGGCGCCATCTCATATGCATCTAAAATTTCCTTCATCCAAAAGTCCACCTTTTCAGGATCTAGCTTATGGTTGAAATCTCCCATGATAATTAGAAAATCCTTCCCATATTTATCATTTAGGGATGCCAAATCTGCTTTAAAAAAACCCATTTCTTTTACATATTCTCCTGGGGTACCCCACTGCACGTATATATTCCCCACAATCACATTAATTTTGCCTTCCCCAGTCCTGTAGACGTATCTCACTGGCTAGTATCCATTTACAAGAGGTCGAGAGACAATTGGTTCACTGGGTGAAAATAGCAAGTTGAGCTAGTATCCGTTCTGAATATTCCAGCTCCTCCCCCCCCCCCCCCTCCGTTTCTTAGGTTAGTGGGTTGAGATAAGAAATAGCTCTTAAATGTATTTAGCCAAGATTCCCTCCCCATGCTAGAGGACCAGGATTGATCTGGAACGAACATACAGGAAATCTGCCCAAGGATTGGAGAAGTGCATCCAAGATTTGGATTATCCTGTCTTATCAGGGAATGTAAGCTGGCCTCAGCGGCCAGTACCCAGTTCAAGAAGGTTCTCTTAAAACGAGGCAGCAAGAGATCTTGTCAATCTCCCAGAGGAAACATCATGCGATTGGAGGAGAGGTGTGGATGAGTGTATGGGATGTACACACCCATTTCAGACAAAACTTCTAAGCCTGCACTCACCCCCGAATGATCACGGTAAGTGTGGATCTTTTCAAATTAAAAAAAACACCGGGTGCTCCATGGTCCATTTCCTGGGGGAAACATCTTTTGTACCTATTTCTATGGTATTTTTTATTTACCGGGGATTCTCATCTTGATGGCAGGGAATGATACAAGCAATGGGAATCTATGAAAGTTCTAATACTGGAGTAATATTGAAATCATTGCAGTTCCAAGAGCCAAAGTCGTAGTCTTTGAGCAAGAACGTGGATATGTACATGTAGATCTATATACAAAGACATTGAGAACCTGTTGACAAAGATTCACATTTCACCCACGGATGAGAAAAGCTCATAATATCATCTACACAATTGATCACTCTTCGATCGTACTGTGTGAGGTTTAATTTACTGCATTTTTGGAACCTTAGAAACAAAGTACGGTCTTTAGAAAATCACCCGAATGCTCAAAGCGAAACAAATTGCACTTACCTGTAATAAACAATCAGCACTCCCAACCCAAAAAGGGGCTACAATAAAGCTTAAGAAAATCTTATGTCCCTCGTAGTCGGTCTCCTTGACTAGCAGCAACAAGAGCAGAATACACTTGAGAGAACAGCAATTGCGAAAGTTATGCTGACCCCCTTATAAGAAATACCTTTGAGCACTTTCTGAATCTGGGCACTCTCACTTCCTGTTCCGAGATTATATTCACATGTGAACACTATTGAGAGAGAAAAGAAGTCTGCCACCTAAACCCGCCAGGCGCAAAGCACCTATACGTTGCACACGGAAAAGTGCAAACGTTACAGGTTCTCTTGAAGAAAATGACCCTGGCATTCGATGTGCAATTTGGTAGTACTGCTGTTTTGAATTTTGGAACTGTTCGCACATGCCGCGCTTAACATATCGGCCAGCACAAGGTCAAAGTGCACAGCAACTAAACACAATTACATAATCAAAACAAATAAGCTACATACAGCATTCACAAAATAAACACTGCCAAAGAATATCAAAACTGGGGATACTTACGCGTGCCTGTGTATTCCGCTGGGAGTTCGCCTTTTTGCTTCTTAAACATTTTAGGGGGGAGTGGGTCCATGCCCAAAACTTTGTGAAGTTGGCCGAAAGCTGCGAGCCGTAGGGCATGCTGGAAGTAAAACACACGGTAAGTCCTCACCAAAGGTAGCATATCAGAAAATGTACAGCGTTTGTACAGAATAGCTAGGCATTTACAATTCCAAAAGGAAATGGTGTCAGTTCACTAGCAAGGACTAAGAGGCAGCAGAGACACAAACCCTATAGGAAAACGATGAAGGCTGCTTAGCCGGCGTGTGTGTTGCAGACCCTATGATTTTTACTGGCCTGAACAAGAGACTAAAAGGGCATTCGATTGAGGCGCCCACAAAGTAACGTAATCAAATGTCGGGTCAGACCCTTTAAGTCCGGAGCATAAACCAGATTTTCAAATCTGATGCGCTATGTGCCTGATTTTCATAGATGGACATCAGGAAATGTAGAAGGTAACCACCGAAACCGGAGCAAGCGATGACCGCAGCCAAATAAATGTCTAGCATGGGCCAATCTAACAAGGTTTGAAAAAATAGTTACCTGGGCACTCTGGGTAATGTCCTCTCTTTCTTGCAAGTCCAGATGACCAATTGCATCAGTAGCCTCTTTCTCGCATGGGTCATAAAGGCCAGGGCCATCTGAAACATTTAAGGACTCTTCATGAAGAGTTGTCATTTTGAGTTTAGAAATGGTCTCGCCTAAAACAAGCACTCAATAACAGCGACTCACTAATATTACGTTTATTTGGTAGAAGCACTGAAAGTTTCAGAACCATTGTTACCAACAAAAAAAAATATACATATAAAAAATGTGCACTGGGCAGTTTAAAGTAAATATGACAAAACCCCGAATGAAGAATCTATTGCATTCCTATTCTGACTCCGTATTGACTGCAGACCCTGGACAATGGGAAGGAGACGAAATAGCCACCTACCTGGCATAAGTATTCCAGACGCAAGGCACTCTAGCACTCTCCGAATAGCTTCGCCAGCTCCCATGGGCCTGTTGGCAGTTCCGATTGCCTTTTCGCAGAGAAGTTCCAAAGGCTGACCAAAAGGGAGGTAGGAATCAATCATTTACATTAGACGAGAAATAAAGCAAGACTAACAGGTGTTGAAAAAAATAGGTGGTGGCTGGGCTAAGGAATTAACTAAAAGCAGATCAAAGCCCTGAAATAAAGAAAAAAAAAAAGAAAAAAAAAGTTTACCCCACCACCCATCCAATACCACGGTTTATCGAAATTTCCTAATCAGGGACTCGAAATTGATACGTATGGTCTGACAATCTTAGCGAACACCATTAATCACAAGTGAGAAGTAAAACGAATCTGATATTTACCCATCCTCTAAGAGGAGACCAAGTGGGAACACGAGCACAGAGATCCCTCAGAACACGGATTACTATGACGCAAGATTTCAAGCCATTCGCTCTCGCCTAAAATGTGCAATGGGCAGAAATTTAGTAAAACACATACATCCCACAACATGAACAAAAAAATAAATTAATTACTGCTACTTTGTCAAGGGTAAACTATTTATGGTTTTACTGGTTTACTAAATTACGTAATTAAGTTACAAGAAGATTACAATTACTCTTAACACAAAGCAGCAGCTACGTAAAAGTCGTGCCTCGGCATTAAAGTGCTTCTTTAGCAACTGTTCCTGGACAGACGCTAAGTCCTGCACAGCTAGTAACGAATGTAATCTTAAGTATTAACTTAGTTTAAAATTAACCATGTTCTACTAAAAGACAAATAATAACAAAATGCAAACCTGGAACCACTTGGCGTGTCGGAGTGACGCCAAGGCTGCAAGGCATTTCTGCCTGTCCAGAACGTCCGGGGTGTCGTTGACTGATAGCGTTTCTATTCATGGATGGAATAAGAAGACAAGGCACAGTTTGACCAAGGGGGGTCTGTCAGATGGAGAGGGGAGGAGGCAGCTTCCTAAAGGGCAGCTGAGGCTCCCTACAGATAATGTCCCTTCACGTAAGAATTAATCTAACCCTTAATGTGCTGAACTGTAAAACAAAAACTACAGTAAAAGAAAGTGAAAATATTTTACCTTAGAGTAGTGATAGCAGAAAACAAAATGGACTATGTGAATGATCTATTATATTTAACCTGTGCTACCCAAGGGGCGGTGCAGGGAAGGGTATGGTGGAATCTGATGGGTGCCACATTCAGCTTCTAAAGCAGATCTGGTCTCTTCGTTGCTCTATAACCAAGGGAACCCCCTCCGCCCACAAGGCTTGACTGCCCTGGCCCCGGCCCGTGACAGAGAGAGTCCTGTTGGTCAAAGGTCCAGCGTCCCTAAAATCGACACAGAAGGCTTGATACGATCAGAACCATAGGAAATCATTAAATGACCACAATATAAATATATATCATACAGTATGTGCTGCAGCAAAATTGAATCTTGTGTTTAAAATATCCTGAGAGGGTTTTAGATAAGGCTAGTGGAGCAGTTAATATGCATACAACCGCAAAACACGAAAGAACTCTATTAAGCATTGAAAATATTCAAAATGCTTATTGAGGTATCAAGTTAGACACGTAAAGTACTTTTTGAATGTTTTTGGTCTGTAGGCATTTATAAATCTAACTTTATCCAAAACTGCTTCTCTCCGTGACAATGCAATTTGCCCGAATATCAGACAAGTGGTCCAATAAAATCTTGCTCATTTTTGCTGCAACTCACACATTATTGCAGCTCTAAAACATGCATGAACAGCAGTAGCCTTCCGTGGTGCGCTAAAAATGATAATGGCTGCTAGAAACTTTAAACCCACCAGCTTCAACCAACCCAGAGCAAGCATCGACGTAAAATAAAAATTCGTAAGTTCTAGATAAACATGTCCATTGAACTGCATTTCATTACTGTGATTTAAGGTTTCGTTTTGTGCACTCCCCTAAGAAATAAGTACGAAATTGAACAGACGTACACAAAACATTCTACCCATAATCCCCAAAGTAAAGAAAACTTAATACCACAGCTGTGAATCAACGTTCCACAAAACTAACCTCGCCCTACTGAAATGTACTAAATAAAACACCACATTTAAAAATCACACGCCAAATACTAACATTCATCGTACCATAAACATTTCAGGCGGACTAACGTAACGGCCTCGCACCCACTCAGTTTTTACAGCACATTTGTTAAGTTACAGGATACATAGCTCCTGATCGAGTCCTGGGGTCTTCAGTCGCATACCTCCAGATAGCTTCTCAGCTTCCTCACGAACCAGTGGTGACGTCATTCTGATTGTGAGCTCCAACGGAGGCTCCTTGCTGTTCTTTATTAGGATTGACGCGTCCTCGATACACTGGATGACTTCATACTTCTCTTCAGTAACATTCTAGGAAGAACAATCACCTCAGAACATTATTCTAGGGCTCTTAAACATCAAGTCCACCATCAATGTGTCCTTTCTTACAGCTAAAAAATGTGATTCGAAACACTATACTGATTGGGAGGATGTAATGCTAATAAGCGAACTATGGCATGCTGGGAGTAAAGCAGAGTACGGACCTAGAGATACTACTGTAAATTAATACGGATTGCGCTCTCGCGTAAGAGGTCACCAAAAGGTATACTCACAGCGAACTGAAGCTCTAGATTTTCCGCTACTTTCGTCAGAAGCGTAACCGTTGGCTTATCCTTGCACAGGAGAACCAATTCAAGATCCAAGTCGCCTTTCAGCAGGAGGCCCTTAGCCACCAGTCCAACTCGCATGACTCCTCGGAGGGTTCTGGTCATGTTTTCTGTTGTGGGCTTGGTTTCTGCCCTGAGAAGCAACGTTCAAATTAATAACAAGACATTAAGCTCCCATGGACTTGTGTAACCACGTGAATAAAAAAAATCGGACATACCCCTCCTTTGCATCTTCGTCTGCTGTAGCTGCCGCCATATCCATGACCTCGGTTTCCGCGTCAGATTTCACTTGCTCGCCGATTACCTTCTCTTGCTCATCTATCCAGTCTGATACCGCTTTAAGGGCCCTTTCTGTATGCGAGACCATGTTCTGCACCGCTTCCAACTCTTCCTGAGTTGGATACACAGCTGAATGCTTTGCCATGACATGGCGGTCATCGTTTACGAAGATACGCATTTGGCGCTGTAATTACAATGAGAAGTCGGTTTGATAGTTCCACAAATTGATAAAACAATATCAGCAACCAAGCAAAGACCATACCATGTTTCTGCAATTGTACTGCCTGTATGGGTTTATATCTAATACTGGTACTATTTCGCAAATCAATACTTCTCATCTAAATATAGAAACGTTAACTGATTTGGTATCGCCAACATAAGTTCTCAAATGCATATACAATGAACCAACTCTTCCCATACCGGACAGTCGCAGACTTGTGCACCACGTACTTACAGGGGAACCCAATCACCATCACGAACCAATGTGGGGTGTATGTTAAGGGGAGAAAGTGCTGTGAAACAAGATTTAACAGTGCCTCTTAATGTTGCTGTCCATATACCTGGTGGAGAAAGAGTTACTGCATCCCTGATGTAGTAAGCGATGAAAAGACTGAAAACACATTTATTTAAAAAAATATGCGTTTTGTACCGTTGACCAAAAGCGCAGCGGAGATTGGACGCTTTTAGGCGTAATTAAAAACAGCAGTACTACCAAAGGCTCAGAGCACAGTCCAAGCAAGACAACGTTTCTAAACTATTCTGCAATGGTCTTAAGACTAGTACACCTGAGCTATAAGAACAGCCCACCTTATGAACAAGCTGGGGAACATTCCTAGTCGTAACCCTACTTCCCCGTAACACATTACCACCGTTACCAGGCATTCAGACTACGCACTCGTTGGTTACTTCAGATGTACCGTGCAGAAACGCCACCAGTAGCCAGAGCAGACGCAACTAACCAGAAAGCGTTAGTGGGTATGAATGAAGAATGGGAAGGTATGTTAATAATAGATTTTCGTATTGCAATGAAGAAGAGTCGGCATAAGGCCATCACACTTTGAAGTACCAAGTTCTTAAAACGTCGTTCGGACAGGACAACCTTTATATCCTCAAAACGGAACTGACTTCCGCTACGCGTAAATAAGGCTCAGAGAAATTATGCGGGCGTATTTATTCAGCACACACAAGCGTGTGTATGAAAGCAGGGGGTACACGTCAACGCCCCAAGCAGGTATAGTTCCAAGGGGAGACTTGCATCAGAGACACAGTTGGGTACTGGGAATAACCTGGCGTCCGTAATGACAGGACACAGGTATGAAGGATGGGATAACGCAACGTTTTAATATTGGGAGTAAAAAACAATTACAACAGAGGTGCTGGGGGGGGGGGGGGGGGCATGAACTCCTGATCTTCAGAACCACCGCAATACCGACAGGTTAGATCCTATGTTTAAAAAGAGGAAACGCACGAGAGCATCAGCGCCCACATGCCACAAAGTGGTATTACCCAGTGTGCCTCGCGCTTCCGCCATTACAGCGGGACAAAGGCCGTCGGCCGCCATTACAAGTCAAACCCTGCACCGATCACAGCGCCCGGTCACTTAAAATGTGGCCAGCGCGGGACTAAGCAGATGAGTAGCGCAGAAAAGCACGCAAAAATATAATCCAACGAAATAAAAAGCGTACTTAGGCTATCAACATCCTTAAAATCGGGTACGGTTCCGAAAAGGGACCCGCGGCTTGAGTCATAAAATGTGTTTTATGAGCCCCACCAGATTCTCTTCAAGTACCATGTTATGGGTTCGCCCTTTTGTCGAAACGCTTCCTCTCGTAGTTTCTCGAAGGTTCCTCTGCAGCTTGCCGGCTGCGACACACGCTGGAGCCGGCAGCTAAGCGGACGGAACCATTGGTCATGAAAAGATGCAGCTATCCCACCTGGAAAAACAAAATATTTTCGTTCTACTCACCGGTGTTTGGAAAGCGAGGGGCCGCCGCCGAAAGTAAGCCTGGAGATGGTTACGGCTCTTCTCTCCCTCCCCTTCGCCCGCGAGCCTTTTGGTACGGCCCGAGTGCGACCACTAAACAATGGCGACCAAAAATGGCGC
This sequence comes from Triturus cristatus, assembly GCF_964204655.1. Classification (NCBI taxonomy): domain Eukaryota; kingdom Metazoa; phylum Chordata; class Amphibia; order Caudata; family Salamandridae; genus Triturus; species Triturus cristatus. The sequence continues at coordinate 90,473,425 of NC_140586.1, forward strand.
CCGGGAGGAATACGAGCGGTTACACGACGCCAACAGAAATCGGCGTTGTGAAGAGAATGTCGGCCGTCCGACAGCACATATATACTGGGCTTGTTCCTGCAAGGAATAGGAGGAGTCTATTCGCGGGTCAAGCCTCGCTTGGGTGAGTGGAAAGGCGGAGTATAGGTGAAGTTTTCCACCTAGTCTCCACCTCCTGCCTTTGAGCTCAACGGGGCGACGTCACTGTGCTACTGTTACCAACCGCCTGACTGTGCTCGCGAAGGACGACCTCTGGTGTGTCGCATAGCAACAAAAGAGGGAGCACAGAATAATGGCGCAGGCTTTGCCCTAGAAATGAAAGAAAGACAACACGGACAACTGCATGAAGGGGGGCGGGAGCAAGGAAGTGCCATTTACATGTATTGAGAAGGAGTTTCGGAATTGGAGAGAGTGAAAAATTGTCTAGCAAGCGCGTCAAAGAATTTTCAATTCTATTAAGGACACGGAGGCGAGGATTATGCTTCTCTTTGCTTTACTGCAAAACACAGCAGCCAATAAAAACAACTTTAAACTCCAGCATACCCCGGAAGTACAACCCCCTCCAGTAGTATGCCCCAATCACTGTCAGTACTTTAGTATATAAAGTCCGAATCACGACATCACTTCCTCTTTCTTTGCATGAAAACTCTTAACACAGTACACCAACTTGACCGTTGAACACTGGACCACTGATTTCCCCATCGACGTGCGTCCAAACTTGAACTTCGAACTTCCTCTCCGGAAACTCTGTCATCTGTCCACTGCCAAGATGAGTTGTCTCCCTGATGAGCTGTATCATCCTCGCCGATGCCAAAACTCCAGAACCTCAAGGTTGCTTGGTCTGTTCTCCTGAAATGGAAACTGACATCGTAACGTCCATACAAAAAGACGTTGAAGGCAATGTATAGGATTACCGGGTGGGTACAACATTATAGCAAATACACAATAATGCCATCATTCCAACTGCTTGGGTGGGATAATCCTCGCCTCCGTGTCCTTAATAGAATTGAAAATTCTTTGTCGCGCTTGCTAGACAATTTTTCATTCTATGGCAGTCCACGGAGGCTCCGATTATGCTAGTTTAAAGTTGATTCACCACCAACGAAGCTACATCCACAATAGGTTTATGATCAAACGTTTTGAATGTGGAATCAGCCGACCAGTCCGCCACAGTCATGATATCTTGCAACCGGGAACCCGCCCCAAAAGACTTAGAGGCCATAGCTCCTCTAACGGAATGAGCTCCAAAAATGGAAACATCCACCCCCACAAGACCCAGTAACCAAGTGACCCACCTGGCCAGGGTTGCAGATGTGACCGGGCGAAAAGGTCGCTGAAGAGCAATTAACAATTGTCCTGATACATCAGATCTAAATTCCCTAGTACAATCTTCATAAACCTTCAAACACTTGACCACACACAATTTGCTGTGATGAGGAAATGCAGGGTATGTAATACACGGAGAATGCGTCTTAGTACGTCTGGAAATCGTAAAGGAAACTCCCGAAGGAGTAAATACTCTACCTGCCAAATCCAATGCTCGCACATCCGACACTCGTCTACATGAGATTAGACACAGTAGGACTGTCAATTTTGCCGATAATTGTTTCCTAGACAGGGCTTCATTATTCGGCCAGTTCCTCAAAAAACGCAAAACCACCGAAACATCCCAAAGTACGGTGTACTTAGGCTGAGGAGGGTTCACTAACCGAAACCCTCGCACCACCTTGCAAACCAAAGGGTGTTCCCCCACCGGTCTGCCCTCCACATGCGGATGGCCCGCCGAAATAGCCGATCTAAAGTTATTCACCGTCCGGTATGCCAAACCGGATTTGGCTAATTCCGACAAAAAATTCACGATTAGATGAATATCGGATCCCACGGGATCACTCTGTCGCTCACCACACCAACTAACCCATCGTTTCCAAGCCGATTCATATCGCTTGTGTGTGGAGGGTGCCCAAGCCTGGGATAAGAAAAAAAGAGTGTCTTGAGAAACTCCCGGCACCTGCCAGCGACGCCTGAAAGTCTCCAGGCCATGAGAACCAACTGGTTCTGCAACACTAACGGGTGGCGAAGCCCCTGAGGATCAGTGAGAATGTCCGGAAACGACCGAAGACGCACCGGAGGCGCACAGACCAAGGTCAAGGCGGTTGGAAACCATGCTTGCGCTTTCCAACAAGGAGTAACCAGGACTAGTTCCGCTTTCTGTCCGCGAGTGTGAGCCAACACTCTCGGGATCATGGCAAATGGTGGAAAGGCATATAGAATGCCCGTCGTCCACGAGTGAAGAAAGGCGTCCGAGCCGACCGTTAGAGGGTCCGGCCACCAACTGTAGAACCGTGGAAGCTGACTGTTGAGTCTGGACGCAAACAGGTCCAACACACAAGGTCCCCACTTGAGATTCAACGCTTCGAAACTGCTGGGATGCAGCTTCCAATCGCTGCTGTCCCGCAAATGTCGTGAATTCCAATCGGCAATCACGTTGGATGACCCGGGAATATATTCCGCCGTCACCACCAGACGATGGTCCAGGCAGTAATGCCAGAAGTCCTTGGCTATCTCCGCCAAGAGACGAGATCGGGTCCCTCCGAGCCGATTTATGTATCTCACCGCGGACACATTGTCCATGCGTAGTAGAATGCAACAAGACATCTTCTGCGGGGCCAGAGTTCGAATCGCAAACGCTCCCGCCAGAAGTTCCAAGCAGTTGATATGTAATTTCAGCTCCTCCTGAGACCAACGACCCCCTGTCTCCATGGTCCCGCACCGCGCTCCCCAGCCCCATCGACTCGCATCTGACTCTATCACTACATCCGGGCTGGAGGAGAAAATGGCTCTGCCGTTCCAGGCATCCATATGGTCTAACCACCAATCGATCTCCGTACGAGCCTCCGCTGAAAGGGCCATCTGTTGAGCATACGAGAGGCCCTTGCGTAGATGCAAAATTTTCAATCTCTGAAGGGCCCTGTAATGCAAGGGACCCGGAAATATCGCCTGGATGGACGCAGCCAACAGGCCTACGAGGCGAGCCAGCGTCCGTAATGATATTGTCGGAGAGGCAAGCGCTCTCCTCAATTCCTTCCTGATTGCCACTCTCTTCCTCAAGGGAAGAAGTAACTGGCACGTGAGAGAATTGATCTGAAAGCCCAAAAAATCCATCGATTGCGATGGAGTCAGAACCGACTTCTCTAGATTCAAAAGGAAACCCAGTTCCTGCAACAATCGGAGCGTCCAAGACAGGTGACTCATCAAGAGTTCTCTCGACTGTGCCATAATTAGAATGTCGTCGAGGTAAATTATCAGACGTACCCCTTGTTCTCTCAAGCATTGGACTACCGGTCTCATGAGTTTGGTGAAACACCAAGGGGCGGAAGACAGACCAAAGGGCATCGCGGAAAACTCGAACCACTGGTCGCGCCAGAGAAACTGGAGAAACCTTCTGTGTGGCGGGAAAATAGGAACCGCCAGATAGGCGTCCCTCAGATCTAAGCGAACTAGCCAATCCTGTTCTAGAAGGATGTCCCTCAGTAAATGGATGCCCTCCATCTTGAAGTGGCGATACACCACCCAAGCGTTGAACTCCCTGAGATTCAACACTAAGCGAAACCCTTTGTCCTTCTTCGGGACCAAGAAAATCGTGCTTACAAAACCCCGAAGATAGGGAATAGACCTCACTATCGCACCCTTTTGGAGTAGCGCTTCCACTTCCCTGTCGATGAAACTCTGTTCTTGTAGGGAAAAAAGTAGGGAGCCGGGCACCTGACTGAGTCGGAGTGGCGTAGAACTCTATGTGGAAGCCCTGTACTGTTTGTAAAACCCAGGGATCGACCATAATCTCTTGCCACCTGTGAAGGAACAACGCAATGCGACCTCCCACCATGCATTTTGTGGTATTCAAAATCGTTACCTGAATAGGAGCTATCTCCGGAATTTTGTTGTCCTCTGTAGGCTCCTCTGTGGCCTCGACCCCGTCCACCCCTATTGCGGGAGGGGTAAAACTGCGACTTCTGACCACCTCTGCCTCTTTGTTCAGCACCTCGGGAGGCCAGGTTATAACCTCGGCCGGACCCTCGACCTCTGGTGCGTCCGGCCCTATCAAAAACACCAGTGTGGAACACCTTCTTGATATTAGCCTGCGCCTTGTCTAGGGCTGAGAACGTGGCCACGTATTTGCCCATCTCTTTGACAAATTTGTCGCCAAACAGCATGCCATTGGCCAAGGAACCCGGTTCGGTCGTGGCCATCTCCGCTAATTGAGAGTCTATTCTCATTAAGAAGGAGCGCCTCCTCTCTTTTGACAGCGCCACATTGGCATTACCTAAAAAGCACAGGGCCCGCTGAGCCCATTCCATAATATCAGAAGTGTCCAATGGAACGTTCTGGTTTTTAGCGTTGACCGCCGCATCTAATATTTTAGTAAGGGGGCCCGAAACATCCAGCAGTTTATCCTGGCACCCCCGCCAGGCTCTATCCAAACCCTTTTTCGGGTCTTTTGCGAATTTTCGCATAAACGTAGCCATATTGGGGTCTAACTCTGGCGTGTCCGCCACTTTGCCAGTCAGCGATGGTCTCGGACATTCCGATCTCAAGGTGGCGCACACCTCCTTCTCGAAACCCTGTCGTAAGTTTACCCCCACATAATGGGCCACTTCCGGACAAGGAACCCACTCCGAGGATCGCAGATGAATAAGACTCTGAGGGTCAAATAATAGATTTTTAGGGGCCTGGCTGTCATCTGCCTTATAAGCTGTATGTTTCACCTTTTTTGTTTTCTTTTTGGGCCTCACCGACTCCACCTCCGAGTCAGAGGTGTTTGTAGTAGATGGAAATGATTCATCCGTGGTATAAGCAGCCATGGATCCATGGTCTTTCATCACATTTTTTGCCATACGCGCCAATACTTTGGCCGAAGACTGCGAAGTGCCAGCGTCACTATGCTGAGTCTTCATCTTCCTCTTGCCATATTTAAGGAGGGGTTTAGTAAAAGGTTTGAGGGCTTTTATCAAAGCCTTGTTAACCGAACCCTGGACGTGGGTATCCAGGGCTTCAACCAAATTCTCCTCCAAGTTTTCAGGTTCCTCATAGTCCTCATAGTTATCACACTCTACCCACTGATCCTCCTCTTCGGCGTAGTACGCCATTGCTTGAAGCAGAGAAGGTTGGAGGAGATTCACGGGGGGGAGCAGCCCAGGGGTCTGTCAGAACCTGGTCACTGACAAGTGCACCAACGAAAAGCAACCTATACTAAAGGTTCTGAGCCAAAGTCAAGGTGGAAGGAGAAACCCCAGTAAACTCCCCTAGAGCAAGGCTCTATTCCGGTCACACGCTCCGGTAAGCGTTCAGAATATGAGGCCAGAGATGGGTGCAGTCTTTGTACTCTGTGCGCGAGGAGCCGTTAATTCAAAAGAGATGAAAACGAGTTCTCGCGCACAGTCACAGCGTCCGGGGCAACGACGCGACCGCTCTCTGAGCACGAGCGTGTCGTGTCTGCCTCCTCCTTCTCCACCGCCCCCTAACGCTCGCAACAAGTCAGCGACGCGCGCGCGTTGCAAAACACAACGTCCTCAGCGGGACCGGAGCCGACAACACGCGGAAACGATCCGCCGATCACGCTACAAGCTATCACACCGTCAACACAAGCCTGAAATACAAGCCATTAGTGATAATATCGGTACAACAATTATTTCCCCACAATCTACCAGAACGATAAAAGGTAAGGAAAAAACACTTATCTGCTGCTGCAGCAGCAAAGAAAGAGGAAGTGATGTCGTGATTCGGACTTTATATACTAAAGTACTGACAGTGATTGGGGCATACTACTGGAGGGGGTTGTACTTCCGGGGTATGCTGGAGTTTAAAGTTGTTTTTATTGGCTGCTGTGTTTTGCAGTAAAGCAAAGAGAAGCATAATCGGAGCCTCCGTGGACTGCCATAGAATGGCAAATCGTTAGGGACAAATCCGAGAGGTCTACGGCATGCAGTTTGAGTTGCTGCGAAAGTAAAACAATCATTTGCAATGCAATAGGTCTCGCATTAGGAAAGTTTGAGCTATTGGTATTCAAATTCATAAAGCTTTATTTCGACATTCGTCATAAAAGCACAAGCTGATACAAAAAACATGACAAAACTATATAGAAATAATACAAGAAAAAAAGTTATTAGTTTCTATAAAACTCCACTATAAATTAAAAAATCATAAAAGCATATAAAACATTTATGTGTGAATTTCCCTAGTTAGAAAAAAAGAAACATCATATATCGGTGCATAGGTGTGGTAACAATGGTTTAAATTTAAACAGTAACAAAAGAATTTAAAGTGCGTGTACGGATGGCCCAAAACCAACGTAAAAATTTAGCGATAGCTATATGAGGACTGCAATCGGAGCTTAGAACTCTTAAGACGGAGATGCAGCTCCGTGTACCAAAGGACAAACAGATTGGTCTCAACCATTTGCGTCGCGGTACCGCATATAGCGAACAAATAAAAAATACATGTGGAAAGGTTTCATCCTCTGTCAAACAATTATGGCACTTGCAACTAGTAGTAGAAGCCCATTTACGTGTAAAAAATTTAATAGGAAGAGAACCAATCCTAAATTGGAAAAACAGGGGGCTCTTTTTGCTGATAGTCTTTGACACCACCTTACCTGCTGGGCGTTGTTGGGCTACCTGCTTGACCAGCGCCATCTCCCTGCCATTGCCGCTATTGCCGCCATTGCCGCCGCACCGGCAGAACCGAGGACTACACTGCCCAGAGCACTTTGCGGCAGGAAGCCGCTCACGCCTCTTCAGCGCCCGGAGGCGCTTTAAGACGGAGGAGAGCCCCTGCGTTGCGGGACGAGCGCGGGCGACGCTGGGCTAAGCCCGGGCAAAGGGCGGGCCGTCTGTGGCCGTCCGGGCCGGTGGAGGCCGGGCTGGGCCACCCCATTAACATCCTGACCCAGAAATCCCTGGGATTGGCTTTGACTGGTCGGAATATATGAAGGTACTTTGCTTGGGACATTGAAATTAGTTCTGGATTTGGTCTGACTGTTATAGCTTCGCCCATCTATTGTGTTGCATTAGTCTGCCCAGGACTCCTTTTGAAACTGTATATACTATTGTGGAATGAAAATGAGTAAATCAGGCAAGATATCAAAGCTTGCTGCGCCCCGCCCTAATACTAGATTACATGCAGCACTGCCCCAGCCTTTACCAACACTCACGGACATTGATAAAATGTTGCAACAAACTATCGGAGTTGTGGCCACTGCAATAGAAAATACAGAAAGGAGACTATCTATTACTCCTACAGTATGCTTACAAGATTATGGTGGGGATTGCTCAGCAAATACCATTGATCCTACGGTCTCTGATTCTGATCTTGTTCCTACTTATGTTGAGCTGCCATGTTCACAGATGCTTCCCGAATCCTCGAGAAACGAGGAACTAGTGCAGGCCTTAGTGGAGTCTCCTAGTAATGGTGAAGACCCTCATCCTATCCTGCCTCCTTCCTCCCCTGTATTGATTGTGAAATCTGGGAAGCCAGGCCCTAAGTCGAGGAAAAATAGTCTCCTTAAAAAAACAAGGAAACTAGGCAAAAAAACGGATGCCAACCATAATTTGGTGACCCCATCGGACAGTACATTGCATCCCCAATTGGGGGTGCCATGTTGGGTCACCAATATGGTGGCTGATCTACAGGCATGTTTGGAACAGACTATTGCCCCCCATATCAAACCCCTAGTTTCAAAACTAGATAGAATTGTTTCCATTCTAAATAAGAGGGGGGGGGGAACAGCGAAGTCCATAACTCCTCAGGATAAGATACCATCGCCCGCATCTGGTAGTTTGAGGGTAGCTACAGACGATATCCCAGTAGCACAGAACTTAAACCTAGGAGTAACAACAAGTATTCACAAGCGTATAAACTCCGTGCCACCACCCCCTCCTGCACCAACTGTATTGGGTTCTACTTCCCAGCCCACAAGGGCTTTACCCGATAATCATAGACCACATTCCAAGGAGGATGCAATTCTGCCAAAAACTGCCACACTTATGTCAAAGAGATCTGAGGAGTCTAGGGCAGTTTCTCCCCAGTTCCCTTCAATAAACCTGCCCCCAGAAGCACAACCGTATGTGGTAGTTTTAGTAGGTGTCCCGGCCCTTAGAGAGGGGAAAAAAGAATATGAGAGTGATCTTAAAAACAAATGTATTCAGTGGTTAAGCATAAACAGACCTCTCCCTCCTAATATTTCAGGGGAAATTTTGGTGGTGAGAAGAATAGATTGGATAGGAAGGGGTCCCAAAACAGTGGCAGGAGATGCCATAACAATAAATTTTAGGGACCCTGCCGCAGTGGACCATATCTGTAGAATCCCTCTTTGGTGGAACTCCCAGATATTTCCCCTGCATTTGTCCTATTTCTACCCTACCTCAAATTTTAATCGGAATTGTATACAGAGGCCCCAATATGATAGGAATCAGTACTTGCCACCTAATGGGTCTCGACACTGGAAGTCATTTATGGAATGCCCCTTGTTAGATCTGGGGGTCTCTAGTTGGCAGGGTAGGTACCACTGTCCAAGTAGGGACCCTTGCTTCTAGTCAGGGGAAAGAGGGATACACTGTTAAGATAACCCCTGCTCACCCTCTAGGTAGCTTGGCCTGAGCAGTCTAGGCTATCAAAGGCAATGTGTAAAGTATTTGTACCAACACTCACAGTAACACAGTGAAAACACCACAGATTTACTCCACACCAGTTTTAGAAAAATAATGTATCTTTACTAAACTTCACAAGACCAAATACTACAGACAAACCAACATATAATTCAAAAAGGTTACTTTAAAGATAGTTCAAGAGTTTGCAGAAAGTACTCCAGGATGTAAAAGTCAGTGTCCTGCACAATGCGCCACTCAATGCACAAAATGCAACACTTTCGTGCCCAACAGTACCTGTAGTTGCGATAAGGTTCCCAAAAGCTATAACAAGGAAGCTTGCAAAGGCGATGCGATACTCCTGAGATCCTGGGGAGGCTTTGCAGCAGCCCTGCTTCACGCAGCAGAGGTGGATGCGCCGGCTCCGATCTGTAAGGGGAGGATGCGATGACTTTGGCCTTCGTTGCGTAGGTTTCTTAGGGGGAAGCTTCACGCACAGGTTCGATGCGACACTCTTCGATGTGGTGCGATGCGTGGCGCAGCGCAGCGTTGCCTTCCGGTGCCGCAACTCTCGATGCGCCACGGAACGGGACTCTGCGTCGACGCACGCAGCGACTGGAGACTTTCACGCACCGGCAGTGGTGCGGTTCGCAAACTGGTTCTGCGACGACCCTCGCAATGCCAGGAATCTTCACGCTTCGGGACGATGCTCGACGCACTCGGCGATGCGGGGACCCTGCGTGTTGCGATGGTGCCGCGATGAAATTTTCCTCGCACTCTCGTCTTGCGACACGCAATCGGATGATGCGTTGGGTACCAGTCACTCTTGTTCACGCTTCTGCTTCCCAGCTCCCAAACACAGCAAAACGACCTCCTGAGGCCCCAAGACTGGGCAAGCACTCCAAGGCAGGTCAGAACTCTCTCAGCAGAGTTCCAGGGGAGCTGGTGGTGAAGTCCTTTTGTTCCTGGGACTTCTTAACAGGGAGCCAGCTCTTCTCAGGCCCTTGGAGATCAGAATCAAAAGAAGGGGACACAGCAAAGTCCTTCCCCTCTCCTTGGCAGCAAAGCAAAACAGCAAGCAGGCAGTCTTCTCCTCTTCAGTCCTTTCAGCTTTCTCCTTGGCAGAGGTTTCTTCTTAGTTCCAAAGTGATCTAAAGTTTTAGGTGTCTGGGGTCCTCTTCTTATACCCCTCCAAGTCTTTGTCTCTCTTTGTTCCAGTGGGGGGATTCCCCTGCTCAAACCGGTTCCTGGGTGTGCTCTGCTCTGGAGCACCTGGTTCCTTTCAGAGTGAGGGGCAGGGTCGTTAGACGCTCAGCAGGAGGTGGAGCCTTCTTTGTGCCAGCAGAGGCAGAGTCCTCAGCCTGGCCAGCAGGGGGTGGAGCCAGCTTTGTGTTTGTCAGGGGCAGCCCTATTCAGACCCAGGGACTACTCCTCCCACCCATCTAAGGCAGATCTCCCTATTCACCCTGCTGCTGACTCATCCAGGCTCCTGGAGCCACCTAGCACATCACCTGACACCAGTCAGCCAACCAGCACCCAGGCACACAGGAAGGTTAAACAGGAGAATAGCTACTTTCTAAAAAGTGCTATTCCCACACAGTGAATTTAAAAACCATCTTGCTAAAAAGATGTATAATTAAATTCTGAACACAGAGATACCAAACTTGGATTTTCTATCTTGCCCCTATGGGAAGATAGGCATGTAAACAGCCTTCCCCATTCTATCCTATGGGCAAGATAGCCTCTCAGCAGTGAAAAACGAAAATGGCTGTAATTCACTATCAGGGCATGTTACACACCTCAGTACATGCCCTACCTTTCAGATACACTGCACCAAGCCCAGGGGGGTACCTAGGGCCACCATAGGGATGCCTGACATGTACAGAAAGGGAAGGATAAGGCCTGGTCAGTGGGTGCACTGGCCAGGTCGACATGGCAGTCCTGGACTGCACATAGGCACTGCAAGCAGGCCTAAGACATCATTTTAGCGCTACTCCTGCGGGTGGCACAATCAGTGCTGCAGCCCACTAGTAGCATTTGAATCACCAGCCCTGGCACACGCAGTGCACTTTACTAGGGGCTAACAGGTGAAACAAATATACCAATCATGGATAACCAATCAATACAACAATTTACCAAGGGAGCACTTGCACTTTGACACTGATCAGCAGTGGCAAAGTGCCCAAAGCATCTAAACCAGCAAAACGAAATCCAGCATAGCATCAAAAATACAGGAGGTAGAGGCAAAAAGTCAGGGGTAACCACGCCAAAGATGCCAGGTCTAACACGTGTCCCCTCCAGCTGAAAGTGGGGAGAACTACCCACCCTCTTGGGAGTTCTCATCGCTAAGGCGGAAAAACCTGGACAGACCATCAGCGTTGGCGTGTTCTGTACCGGGGCGGTGTTCCACCGTAAAGTCCATCCCCTGTAGGGAAATGGACCACCTCAACAGCTTAGGATTCTCACCCCTCATCTGCATCAACCATCTGAGGGGCCTGTGGTCCGTCTGAACCCGGAAGTGAGTCCCAAACAGGTAGGGTCTCAGCTTCTTCAGCGCCCAGACCACAGCAAAAGCTTCCCTTTCAATCGCACTCCACCTCTGTTCCCTGGGAAGTAGCCTCCTACTAATGAAAGCTACAGGTTGATCCAAGTCCTCATCATTTAGTTGTGAGAGCACCGCTCCCACTCCATGCTCAGAAGCGTCTGTCTGCACTATGAATTCCTTGGAGAAGTCAGGCGCCTTGAGTACAGGTGCTGTACACATGGCCTCTTTCAGGGCATCAAAAGCTTCTTGGCAGGCACTGGTCCAAATCACTTTCTTCGGTAACTTCTTGGAAGTTAGTTCTGTCAAGGGAGCCACAATGGTGCCATACCCCTTGACAAAACGGCGATAGTACCCGGTGAGTCCTAAGAAGGCTCTCACCGCTGTCTGGGTTTTGGGGGGTTCCCAAGCCCGGATGGTATCTATCTTGGCTTGTAGGGGCGCCACCTGGCCGCTTCCTACCTGGTGTCCCAAATACACCACCGAACCCTGCCCTATCTGGCACTTACTGGCCTTGATAGTGAGGCCTGCACTATGCAGAGCCTTCAACACTGCGCAGAGGTGTTGCAAGTGTTCTTCCCAAGTGGAGCTGAACACAGCGATGTCATCCAGATATGCGGCGCTGAATGGCTCCAGCCCGGACAGTACCTGGTTGACCAGTCTCTGGAATGTGGCAGGGGCGTTCTTCAACCCAAAGGGCATGACACGGAACTGGAAGTGCCCCTCTGGCGTTGAAAACGCAGACCTCTCCTTGGCCCCATCAGTTAAGGCAATCTGCCAGTACCCAGAAGTTAAATCAAACGTACTGAGGTAGTTGGCAGCTCCCAACCGATCCACGAGCTCATCAGCTTTGGGGATGGGGTGTGCGTCAGTCTTCGTGACAGCATTGAGCCCACGGTAGTCCACACAAAACCTAAGTTCTGGAGTGGCACCTGGCGCAGCAGCTTTCGGTACGAGTACCACTGGGCTAGCCCAGGGGCTGCTGGAGGGCTCAATCACCCCTCGCTCCAACATCTTAGAAACCTCCTTCTTGATGCTGGCCCTGACCTTGTCAGCCACCCGATAAAACTTCTGTTTCACAGGCATGCTATCTCCCGTGTCCACGTCATGGACACACCAGTTGGTGATACCGGGGATCAGGGAGAACAGAGATGCAAACTGACCCAGCACATGGCGACAGTCCCTCTGCTGTTCTGGGGTCAGGGTGGGCGAGAGGACCACTCCATCCACTGACCCATCTCGCTCCTTAGCTTCCAGGAGGTCAGGAAGAGGATCGCTATCTATCCTCCATCCCTGCATCTGTAGCAAGTAGCATTGTTATTTCAGACCTCTCAAAATGGGGTTTGAGGCGGTTCACATGTAGGACCCTCATGGGGTTCCTGGGAGATCGCAAGTTGACCAGGTAGGTCACCTCACTCTTGCGCTCCACCACCTCATATGGCCCAGTCCACTTGTCTTGGAGCGCGCAAGGCTCCACTGGCGCCATCACCCACACCATCTGCCCAGGGTGAAATTCCATCAGAGTGGTATGCTGGTCATACCACCTCTTCATCTCATCCTGGCTGGCTTCCAGGTTCGCCTGAGCGAGGGCCCGGAAGCGCTGTGTCTGGTTGCGGATGGCCAGCACATAGCTGAACACATCCTGGGGGGTTTTCCCAGGGGATTTCTCCCAACCCTCCTTCACCAGACTGAGAGGTCCTCTAACAGGGTGCCCGTACAAAAGCTCAAAGGGACTGAACCCCAGAGACTTTTGTGGTACCTCCCTGTAGGCAAATAACAGGCATGGCAAAAAGACGTCCCACTTCCGTCTCATGGGCTCCGTCAGCCCCATGATCATGCCCTTCAGGGTCCGGTTGAACCTTTCAACCAACCCATTTCCTTGAGGGTGGTAAGGAGTGGTGAACTTATAAGTTACCCCACACTCCTCCCACAGAGACTTCATATACCTGGAGATGAAGTTGGTACCCCGGTCAGATACCACCTCTTTGGGGAAACCCACACGGGAAAAGATCCCCATCAACGCACGGCCCACCACCGGGGCTGTGGTTGTCCTGAGAGGGATAGCCTCCGGGTACCGGGTGGCATGATCCACCAGGACCAGGATGAACCTGTTGCCTAAGGCTGTCCTGGGGTCCAGTGGCCCCACAATATCTATTCCCACCTGTAGGAGAGTAGGGTCTGCTATCCTATGGTCACCCCAAATTTTTGCTTTTTGCTTCACTGGTTTTTGACATATTGAGGCTGTGGGCCTGCCAATCAGACCCCCAGCCTGCTGTTCTCTCTACTAAATTAAAACTATGCACCCTAGGTGCATAACCAATTGGAAGTGGATCACCCTGTCAGCCCCTGTACCAGTGTACACTAGGTACCCAGGGCATTGGTGTACCCAAGGCCTGCCAAGGGCTGCAGCATGTATTATGCCACCCCAGGCTTGGCCTAACAATCTGACACAACTGGCTGATCACTCAGCTGGGGTAAGTTGGTGTAATCACCTCTTACTTAGGTGTAGTATACCTATACCTAACCTTAAATGGGACACCTGGTAACCTATAAGTCACTCCTATGGCAGGCCTTAACAATCCTGAAGGCAGAGTGCTTGGTTCCATGTGAGATGGTGCTCTGGCATGAGCTGAGCCTGTCTGCAGTGGTCGGAACAACTTCCTTCTACTGTTTCCAGATATCGTCATACCATATACTCTTAAGTGCATTATGAACCTCGCGGTTAAATGCTATCTTTGGTTTGGCTTTATCAAAACATGTCGAGTAAGGTGTCATACGAATTGGAATACTAACCCCTCGCCAATTCTGGCGACGGGGTTAGCATTCCACCCTTCTAGAGGGACACGACATGTACAGTACCTGAAACCCGGGTAAAATCAGACATAGCCTCAGCTCGACAAAATGGATGCTGCCACCACAGACACAAGTCTGCCCTCCTGCTGCTGGGAGTCCTTCCAGCTTGGGAGGTGTGGACAAAGGGTTTCCTGCCAGGGGAGGTGCGTGCACCACCCCAGACAGGATTTTGTGTATTGGTCAGGTAGGGCTTGAAAGAAACCAGACATGCCTGTGGCTCACAAGGAGCCTCGGTGCATATGCCAGTTCAAACCGGTCCTGGGGCACACCAGTCCCGGGCCTGGGGCGAGCTGGACAAAGGATTGGGGGTGTAACCACCCCCCTTCCTGGTCCCACCCTTAGGGAGGGACCTAGCAGGTAGTCCGGCCCCTAGAATCCGCTTAAAGGTAGGAGCTGTGTCCTAAGACTTCAGACATCCTGGAATCAACTTGAAACTAAGAAGAAGACGGGAACTTCGACATTCTGCTGCACAGAAGACTGAAGAAAATCTCCCCTGTGGTCAGGGAGTGACCACCTTGCTAACGCAAGCACCATCCAGCGAATCACCGTCTGCTTTGCCGCCGCCTCCCGCCGGAGCCCGAGCCCAGAGACTGACAAGACCTGGACCTCCAGACCTCTCACCGCCCGATCCACAGTCCCTGAAAAGAGGAGACCCGTGGAGGCACCGAGACACGTGGAGCCAGCCATCTTGGAACGACTACGACAAGCTGACAAGTGCAACAACCGAGGCTCCCTCCAAGTTGTGCTTTGGGATCTGAGAAGCCCAACCCCCGAGCAGCATCTGCACCAAAGGTGAGCCCTCCAGCATCTCCACGATCTGCGTGGGGCCCTTCTGCATTTTGCCACTCGACGCGCCTAACCGGTTGCTGGCCCGCTGGCTAGTGGCCATCTTGGCGACGAACTCTACGAAATACACTGCTGGTCTGGTTGCTCCAGACTGGCCCTTGCTCCCCTCCAAAGGAGCAATCCCTCTGACCTTGCTGGTCAGAACCAACAGCTGATTTCCGAATCCTCCTGCAATTGCTTTTGCCAAGGCTTGTTTGCTTCGATCAAGTCGCCGACACCGCCGACAGCGAGAGCCTGCGTGGGACAGCTCGTGAGCCGACTCCTGGACGTCGTCGACCTTCAGGGACCACGTGGCTGCGGAGACAAGCTACCCCTCATCACCTGTTTGCACCCGACATCGCCTGGTACCCACCTGGTGCCACGCTGGTCACTGGCTAGTGACTGTGAACACTGTCCCCTCTGCTTACAGGTCTTCAACATCTCCGATCCACTCTTGGATCCACTGCATCTCTCCCGGACCGACCGCCTGCAGCATCTTTGTCTTCAAGCTCCACGGAACAGATAGAAGAAACCCGACACACTTTGAGGCCTATGCACCCGCTTCCTGTGGGTGAGGTAAAGCTGGTACTCCGGTGCCCATGTGTAGTAATACATCTCTAGTGCCTGTGTTCCAAATCTTAAGTTCCTAGTCAACCCGGAAGATCTCCTTTGCAGTAACTTTGTACTTTTTACGCACCCATTGAAACCTATGGGAGCACGCGTGTGACTATTTGCTCTGCACACGCCACCCGTGGACCTCCTGGTCACTAACTGACGTTAGCTCCTTGTAGGCCCAGCGATTCTAGAGGCCCTAGGCCTTTTCCCTTTTCTGTTCGTGGTACTTATACCACTATTTTAGTATATGGTTTGAGTGGCCACCAGGGCCTATCCATATAACGTGCAACTTCTGTGTATTCTGTGATAATCTTGTTTGACGATTTGTGCTCCTGTGCTCATAAAGAGACTAGGGGTTACTTTGAGAAATAAATACATATATATTTTGAATATATATCTGTGTGGTGTCCTTTCATTGGTATAAAAGGGGGTTACATTTGGTAAAACAGCTGGCTTAACACGCTTCACGAGTTTAGCCTCAAAGACTGCTTAGCCTACGCTACCACTAGGGCAGCTAGTCCGAAAAGGTTGACTTACAACCACACCATAAGGGTTGCTTGGCATGGTACAAGGTGATCACTTTAACTAGTGAGCATCATATACCAGGCCAACTTCTCACACCACCCGCTCGAAAGGGGTGCTCACTACCGGAAAAGGCTGGAGAGGGCCTTTGCATTTTCCTCCAGCCTTGCCACTTGCCTGGCAAGTCTGGCATGATTTACAAAAGGAAGCGACGTCCGTCTTCATCCCGGGCCAGTAAAAGTGGGTGGCAAGCCTTTGTCGGGTCTTGTCCTGCCCGAGATGTCCTGCAAGCGCCACGTCGTGAGCCAGACCCAGTAGGAAGTCTCTGAACCCTGCGGGTACCACCAGGGTACGTGATCCACTGGGCTCAGCAAACCTAGGCTCACTGTACAACAAGTCATTCTCCCAGTAGAGAAAAAAGTTCTTCGGATCAGCACCTGCTGCCTGGTCTGCAGCCTGGTGCCGCAGACCTTCAAGAGTAGGGCAAGTCTTCTGCGCACGGCAGAACTCCTCTCTGTAATGTAATGTAATGTAACGTAATGTAATGTAAAGGTGTACTTATATAGCGCGGCTACCACTCCAAGGAGTATCTTGGCGCTAAGCCAACCAGATGGAATGGTTGGGGGGGGCAGACAAATTCACGCTAACACCAATACCTACACCATTGCTAAGCAGGCTGCATCAGTAAGAGAAAAAATCCATGTCTTCAGGGCCTTTCTAAACAGAGTCTCCTGAGACAGGGATCGAATGGAAGCAGGGAGATTATTCCAGGCCTTTGCGCCCAAGACAAAGAGAGATTTGCCACCTTTAGTGATTAACCTGAATTTGGGGACCGCAAGCAGGTTCAGTCCTGATGATCTTAGGCAGCGTGCTGGAAGATAACGTTTAAAACCATTACACAGGTATTTAGGACCTCGCTGATAAAAGGCCCTAAACGTAAGTAAAAGGATCTTAAAAAGAATCCTTTTGCAAATAGGCAGCCAATGAAGCGTATTTAATGCTGCTGAAGCTGAAGATTTACGAGGCCAGCGGAGTACTAATCGAGCCGCAGCATGCTGGACTATTTGTAGTCTATGTAATACTGATTTATTGGCTCCAGCGTATAGACTATTACAATAGTCCAGCCTGGAGGCAATCAAGGCCACCGCGACTGTCTTCCTAGCTGGCAGAGGCAGGAGATCGAAAAATTTCCTTAAAGATTTTATTATGCAAAAGCATGAACCCGCTACCGTCAATGCTTGTTGTTTAAAAGATAGTTGGCAATCGAATTTAACGCCCAAATTTCGCGCAGAGGTAATGGTCATAGGAGGAGCCTCTGCATCTTCAGGCCAACAAGTTGTTGGAGAAAACAAATTTTGTTTTCCAAAGGGAATGATTTCGGTTTTACCGGCATTGCATTTAAGGTGGTTATCTGCCATCCAGTGAAAAGTAGCTGCTAGGCACTGTCTCTGGAGGGACCACCCTCTTGCTGCCAATGGGTCAGCTCAGGTATGTCTCCCAGCTCAGCTACCTGTTCCCCTGTAGGCTCCAGGGCATCCCCCGTAGGTTCTGCTCCTTCCTGGACCGTGGTTACAGTGGGGGTGGACGCACCACGCCCCTTGCCCTTCCTCTTTCTGGCAGGGACCTGGGCCACTGTTTCAGGCTCCAGGTCTGCTTCACAACCCTGTCTGGCTGCCATGGACCGGGTGGTCACACAGACCCACTCAGGCAAACCCAACATCTCCAAATGAGCCTGGCGTTCCACCTCCCTCCATGGGGAACTCTCCAGGTCATTACCTAGCAGACAGTCTACCGGCATGGATGGACTCACAACAACTCTGAGAGGACCTGAGACCCCCCCCCCCCCCCACTCAAAGGGAACATGTGCCACCTTGCAAAGGCGCACAGAGTTGTCAGCTGACACTACTGGGTGAAGTACGTCTGGAATGATCAGCTCCTCAGGGACCCACTGGCACCTGACCGTAGTCACACTGGCTCCAGTGTCCCTGAGAGCCTCCACCCTCCTCCCATTGATGGTCACTCACTGCCTGTACTTCTTAGTGTTATCAGGGACAGGGGTTTCCTGGACCATCTCTGTGTCTCCTAAAGAGACAAGGGACATAACTGCTAAACCCTCCAAATCACTAGAAATTAAATCCCCCCCAAAAGCTACACGAGCTATACCCGGTGTTGGAGCACCAGTGGGTGCCTGGTATTTCTTGGGACACACAGGAGCTTTGTGACCCAATTCCTGACAGTGATAACACCTAATGGGACCCTTGTTATCCGACCTGCCCTTAGGGGGCCAGGTTGGTTTGGGTTTTGACTTGGGGGGCTGGGACTGGTTACCCTGGGAACTATTTTGGGGCCCTTGTGAGAACTCCTTTTGGTTACCCTTGTCCCCCCCACTCTTCTGCTGGGGACCTTGCCCACCTTTGGCAATGGTACCCACAATTCCTCTGTGGACCCTGGTACTGGTCCAGCGGTCTGCCTCCTTAGCAAGCTCAATGGGGTCCGTCAACTTGCTATCTAAAAGATGCTGGCGCAGCTCTGGAACACATAGACTACTCAAGTGCTCCCAACTAATTAAATGTAACAACCCCTTATAATCAGTTACCTTGCTGCCCTTCATCCAACCTTCCAGTGCCCGCGAGTACAGATTCACACACTCCATCCAAGTCTCAGACTCTTTCTTCTTGGAGTTCCTAAACTGCAGTCTATACTGCTCTGGAGTAAGTCCATACCTGAGACATAGGGCCTCCTTCATATTGGGATAGGTCATGGTACCTAATTCTAAGGGCTCTAGAGCACTCCTCCCAGAAGCCTCAAAATGTTTCCACAGGCCCGCCCCCCAATGCTGTTCAGGCACACCATTCATCTTCAATGCAATTTCATACGATGTGAACCAGGCATAGATATCCTCACTCCTGTTATAATTCTGCACTAAATCTTTGGGGATATATACTTTACCCCCCTGCACTGGCTGTGCGCTGCTACCATTTGAACCGGACTCCACCTGCTTGGCCTTGATGTTCAGCTCCTTCATGCTCAACTCATGAGCCAAAAGCAATTTTCTTTCCTCAAAAGCAAGGGCATTTTTCTTCTCCTCCAAGGCACGGGCATTCTTGCTCTCCTCCGCCGCCTTGTCTACTTCCATTTGCTTCATTTTCATTCTCATTATTTCCAGTTCATGGTCTCTCACCCTTTGATTCTCCTCCAACTCCTCTGGAGTGAGCCCCCTACTGGAATGGGAGCTGCCAGCCCTTGAGACTGTTCTGCCCACGGGCAGATCTTGGGGAGAAAAACCATCCTCTTCATCTGCATCATCCTCTTCTTGGGCCTCCCACCAGGCCTTCAAGATTTTTTGGAGCTCATCCTTTCTAGCTCCGCTTTTAAAGGGGCAACCACGGTCTTTGCAGAATTGCTTGAGTGCTACCACTCCGTACGAATACAACTCCGTAATGGAAAACTCCACTTCTGCCTTCTCACTTGTTGCCACCTGAGACATGATGCTCTTGAAGAGTTACTCAAAAATAGAATCAAGAAAAAAAATATAGTATGTGGTTGTCTATTGGTCTGCACTTAAACTAGTGATGTACACCAATTACTGTGGGTCAAGTACAAATACAAGTTCAATCCTCACCGCTGACCACCAATATTAGATCTGGGGGTCTCTAGTTGGCAGGGTAGGTACCACTGTCCAAGTAGGGACCCTTGCTTCTAGTCAGGGGAAAGGGGGATACACTGTTAAGATAACCCCTGCTCACCCTCTAGGTAGCTTGGCCTGAGCAGTCTAGGCTATCAAAGGCAATGTGTAAAGTATTTGTACCAACACTCACAGCAACACAGTGAAAACACCACAGATTTACTTCACACCAGTTTTAGAAAAATAATGTATCTTTACTAAACTTCACAAGACCAAATACTACAGACAAACCAACATATAATTCAAAAAGGTTACTTTAAAGATAGTTCAAGAGTTTGCAGAAAGTACTCCAGGATGTAAAAGTCAGTGTCCTGCACAATGCGCCACTCAATGCACAAAATGCGACACTTTCGTGCCCAACAGTACCTGTAGTTGCGATAAGGTTCCCAAAAGCTATAACAAGGAAGCTTGCAAAGGCGATGCGATACTCCTGAGATCCTGGGGAGGCTTTGCAGCAGCCCTGCTTCACGCAGCAGAGGTGGATGCGCCGGCTCCGATCTGTAAGGGGAGGATGCGATGACTTTGGCCTTCGTTGCGTAGGTTTCTTAGGGGGAAGCTTCACGCACAGGTTTGATGCAACACTCTTCGATGTGGTGCGATGCGTGGCGCAGCGTTGCCTTCCGGCGCCGCAACTCTCGATGCGCCACGGAACGGGACTCTGCGTCGACGCACGCAGCGACTGGAGACTTTCACGCACCGGCAGTGGTGCGGTTCGCAAACTGGTTTTGCGACGACCCTCGCAATGCCAGGAATCTTCACGCTTCGGGACGATGCTCGGCGCACTCGGCGATGCGGGGACCCTGCGTGTTGCGATGATGCCGCGATGAAATTTTCCTCGCACTCTCGTCTTGCGACACGCAATCGGATGATGCGTTGGGTACCAGTCACTCTTGTTCACGCTTCTGCTTCCCAGCTCCCAAACACAGCAAAACGACCTCCTGAGGCCCCAAGACTGGGCAAGCACTCCAAGGCAGGTCAGAACTCTCTCAGCAGAGTTCCAGGGGAGCTGGTGGTGAAGTCCTTTTGTTCCTGGGACTTCTTAACAGGGAGCCAGCTCTTCTCAGGCCCTTGGAGATCAGAATCAAAAGAAGGGGACACAGCAAAGTCCTTCCCCTCTCCTTGGCAGCAAAGCAAAACAGCAAGCAGGCAGTCTTCTCCTCTTCAGTCCTTTCAGCTTTCTCCTTGGCAGAGGTTTCTTCTTAGTTCCAAAGTGATCTAAAGTTTTAGGTGTCTGGGGTCCTCTTCTTATACCCCTCCAAGTCTTTGTCTCTCTTTGTTCCAGTGGGGGGATTCCCCTGCTCAAACCGGTTCCTGGGTGTGCTCTGCTCTGGAGCACCTGGTTCCTTTCAGAGTGAGGGGCAGGGTCGTTAGACGCTCAGCAGGAGGTGGAGCCTTCTTTGTGCCAGCAGAGGCAGAGTCCTCAGCCTGGCCAGCAGGGGGTGGAGCCAGCTTTGTGTTTGTCAGGGGCAGCCCTATTCAGACCCAGGGACTACTCCTCCCACCCATCTAAGGCAGATCTCCCTATTCACCCTGCTGCTGACTCTTCCAGGCTCCTGGAGCCACCTAGCACATCACCTGACACCAGTCAGCCAACCAGCACACAGGCACACAGGAAGGTTAAACAGGAGAATAGCTACTTTCTAAAAAGTGCTATTCCCACACAGTGAATTTAAAAACGATCTTGCTAAAAAGATGTATAATTAAATTCTGAACACAGAGATACCAAACTTGGATTTTCTATCTTGCCCCTATGGGAAGATAGGCATGTAAACAGCCTTCCCCATTCTATCCTATGGGCAAGATAGCCTCTCAGCAGTGAAAAACGAAAATGGCTGTAATTCACTACCAGGGCATGTTACACACCTCAGTACATGCCCTACCTTTCAGATACACTGCACCCAGCCCAGGGGGGTACCTAGGGCCACCATAGGGATGCCTGACATGTACAGAAAGGGAAGGATAAGGCCTGGTCAGTGGGTGCACTGGCCAGGTCGACATGGCAGTCCTGGACTGCACATAGGCACTGCAAGCAGGCCTAAGACATCATTTTAGCGCTACTCCTGCGGGTGGCACAATCAGTGCTGCAGCCCACTAGTAGCATTTGAATCACCAGCCCTGGCACACGCAGTGCACTTTACTAGGGGCTAACAGGTGAAACAAAAATACCAATCATGGATAACCAATCAATACAACAATTTACCAAGGGAGCACTTGCACTTTGACACTGATCAGCAGTAGCAAAGTGCCCAAAGCATCTAAACCAGCAAAACGAAATCCAGCATAGCATCAAAAATACAGGAGGTAGAGGCAAAAAGTCAGGGGTAACCACGCCAAAGATGCCAGGTCTAACACCCCTCAAATCCTATTCCGCCCTGTCATATGCCCATTGGAACAGGTTTAGTGTCCTAGAGGAGGTTGACTGACTGATTCACACTGAAACCCCTATCCCAGAACCGAATAATAGTGAATATACGGGTGGTTCTGGACTAGTGGAGAATATTTCATCCCTACCCTCTGGCGTTGATCCTTGCCCTACTGGTACTAGGAGGGTACAAAAGAGAATAGAAGACATTCGAGATCAGGCACCCTTAGAGGAACAGGGGAGTGAGCAAAGCTCTGATAAAATGAAGCAAGGGTGTATAAAGATTCTCTCATGGAACATAGCGGGTCTAAAGAATAAACTATTAGTACCGGAGTGGTTCACCTTCATGGCAAAGTATGATATCTGCCTGATGCAAGAGACTTGGGCCCTGGAAGGGAGTGTATGTCATGGTTTTGCGACCTTTGATATTCCCGCAGTTTCCAGGGGCAAGGGCCGCCCCTCGGGTGGCCTATCTATCTGGGTAGGAACACACTTGGGTATACAGGCCATTCAGCTCGGAACAAACTCCTTAGATATCCAATGTGTTCTATTAATCCTTCCTGATAAGTCACGAGTGGCCATTATAAATATCTATTCTAGGCCCACTACGAATGGAAATGAATCAAGCACCATTACCACACTTGACCTTTTCATTCAGTCTCTTGATCCTTCTATAACGATATTTCTGGGTGGTGATTTTAATTGCCAGTATGAACCTCTGAGTATTCCTGATTATGGCAACCATGATGAAGTTGATTGGCTTGGGTGCATTCCAACCCCCGCAATTACCCCAGTAAGGGCTTGGACCAAGCTGGTATTGCAAATCAAATCCTTCACACTAGCAATGTCCTTATGGGCGTGCAATGGTAGGTTTGGTAATGCTAGCTCTGGTCTACCCACATTTAATAGGTCTAATAGTACATCTATTTTAGACTACATTTTAATGGAAGCTAAACACTGGGATAAGCTTAAAGATTTTAGGGTTGCAATTAGACACGACAGTGACCATAATGCCCTGGTTCTGACGCTTAAGCCAGGTGCTTTTGGCCTATCCAACCCAGATCCAAGTACAAAGCTGGCCGCACCACCTTTTATTATATCTAATAATAGGAGAAGGGTCAAATGGCCAACATGTCTGGAATCACCGACTCGTCTTGCAGCAATTTATCAGATTGTCATTCCACTTATTAGTGAAATGGGGGGTTTTGTCTCCCCTAGGCAGGCTACAGAGTTACACAGGAAGTTGACTACGAGTCTAGGTGAAATATTTTATCCAGTTGCCGGGACTTGGCAGTCAAGGCCCAGAACACATCCCTGGTATGATCATGCCTGTAAAACTGCAAAGAGAGATATGCTTGCAGCAATTAAATCCAAGGCTATATCTAAAATTAGAGCACTCAGAATATCCTATAAGAAGGAATTGATCAGGGCCAAGAGAGAGTGGGAGGAATCCAGATGGAATGATCTGAGGCAAGCACTCCTCTCCAAGGATTCCAAGACTTTTTGGGCCATTGCCTCTTTAACATCGAGAGGCGATCGGGAGGAAGGGGTCCCTAATATTGCACCCTTAGTGTGGGAGGCGCATTTTAAAGAACTTTATTCAAGTCTGGAGTTGAGGGCTTTTGTGTCCCAGCCACAGGATAATATACCATCCCAAGGGACTGCTGTATTCGTAGACTCCCCCTTCGATTATAGTCACTCGGGATTAGGGACTGGCTCACAGGATCCTCACGTTGGGAATGAGGCCAATTATTCAGACCCAATTTCTCTTAAAGAAGTGGAATCTGTAATTGAGGGACTGCCCCTAAATAAAGCACCAGGACTTGATAAACTCCCGGGGGACCTTTTCCGTTCCCAACCTAAAATCTGGGCTCCATACCTGACCGTTCTGTTTAATGCGGTTCTGCAAGGTTCCGCGTTGCCGGACACATGGCTTGGAGCCGAGATTGTTCCAATTTTTAAGAAGGGTTGTTCATTAGCCCCATCCAATTACAGACCCATCAGTTTACTGAATACCACTCAAAAACTGATGGGCCGAATCCTTCTGAACAGACTACTAGATTGGATGGAGGTGAACAAAATACTGACTCCCTTACAAGCCGGTTTTCGAACGGGTATTTCTACCCTGGACCAGATCTTCCGGCTCCAGGTCCTGTATTGGAAAACTGCAAGAGTGGAGGGTGGCAGCCTCTACCTTGTTTTTGTGGACCTGCGGGCCGCATTTGATCTGGTCCCCAGGGAGAAACTTTGGATGGTGCTGAAGGAACTCGGTTTCCCACCCTACCTACTTGATGTGCTGGTTCGTTTCCATACAGGGAACTTCGCACAGGTGAGGTGTGGGAAGAATGGGGAGCTATCAGCTCGCTTTCCTGTAACCCGGGGGGTACGTCAGGGTTGTGTACTGGTCCCTACATTGTTCAGCCTATATGTAAATGGATTGATTAACGAACTAAATAGTCTCAGGGATAGTGACGCCCCGTTTTTGGCTTCTGGTCGGGTGCCCGCTCTGATGTTCGCGGACGACACATTGTTGCTGTCGCGGACATCATCGGGCATCCAGCGGGTTCTGGACGGATTTATGACCTTCTGTGCCTCGAGGGGATTGGAGATCAATCTGGGGAAAACTAAGTTTATGATCTTCAATCCCCCGAGGCACACACGCCCGAACCCTGCACTAGGTGGTGTTCCCCTAGAAAGAGTTAAGACCTTCATATATTTGGGAGTCACGTTGACTGAGCACTTCGTGTGGGATGCTCAAGTAGCTAAATCCTCCCTGAGGCTATCCCAGATATCGGGAGGTATCGGAAGATTCCATAGAATCTCTATATTCAAACCTGTCACTCCTGTACTAGAGATCTATAAAACACAGGTAAGGTCAGCAGCCCTGTATGCTGCTGAACAGTGGGGCCTCACAAATACATCCAATTTACGGAAGATAGAACAAGCCTTTATGCGTGGTCTGGTTGGTCTCCCCCAGAGCACACCTCTTATACCACTGCGCCTGGACATGGATCTAGAATCCGTCAGTGAATTGGCGGCTGCACGACCATTACTTTATTGGAGAAGGCTTTGGTCTGTCCCTGAACTTGCAGTTTTCAGAGCGGAATTTATTGCAATTTGGGGACAGTTAAACTACAAGAAAATACCATGGCTACTCCATATAAAGACTTCCCTCTATCAAGTTGGTTTGCCCCATCTTTGGGATTCCCCAGGTACTAGCTGCGTGAGGACTCAAAGGTCAGAGATATTGGCGGCTGTTAGATCTTATAATTCCAAAAATTTATGCTGCTCGACTACCTTGGGTAGGTTGACCTCTGAGTTCTTAATGGTGAAAACCGACTCTAGGCTGGAGGTATTTTTGGATTTAGTACAGCCTCCTCTAGCAAGAAAATTATATATTCAGATGAGACATGGTTCTCTCGCAATTGGGGCGCTAACATCTAGATGGGAAAAATTGATGGATGGCACTTGCCCAGTTTGCAAAACTTGTAATGAAGACATTACCCATATTATGTTTTTCTGTCCAGCTTACAGCATGATTCGAAAATGTTGGCTTGTTCCCTTGTGCAAAAACTTGGGGCTCAGACAATGTGCACAAGCTTGCAGAGTCTTGACGTATGACACCGATCCTCTCATTGTTTATGCAGTTTCCCGCTTTTTACATGGTATGTGGCGGAGAAGGATGAATTTTATTTAAAGAAATGGCTTCTCTTTAGCTTTTATCTTTTTTTTTACTGCTAAATAACCATGATAACCCATTGTTTAATCATTTTTTAAAAATCTTTCTTGTATTTATGGTCTTACTCTTGTACTTGTATATATTTTATTGTACTTTTATGGTCTCATGACCGAAATAAAGTTATTCATGATGATGATAAAAGCATATAAAACATTTATGTGTGAATTTCCCTAGTTAGAAAAAAAGAAACATCACATATTGGTGCATAGGTGTGGTAACAATTGTTTACATTTAAACAGTAACAATAGAATTTAAAGTGCGTGTACGGATGGCCCAAAACCAACGTAAAAATTTAGCGATAGCTATATGAGGACTGCAATCGGAGCTTAGAACTCTTAAGACGGAGATGCAGCTCTGTGTACCAAAGGACAAACAGATTGGTCTCAACCATTTGCGTCACGGTACCGCATATAGCGAACAAATAAAAAATACATGTGGAAAGGTTTCATCCTCTGTCAAACAATTATGGCACTTGCAACTAGTAGTAGAAGCCCATTTACGTGTAAAAAATTTAATAGGAAGAGAACCAATCCTAAATTGGAAAAACAGTTTCCTATCAAATGGCTTCTCGATAAGATCCCAATACTTCTCACACACAGTCCAGGATTTGAGATCCAAAAACTGGCCTGATAAGCTAGTGGCAGGAATAGATTGAAAAGATGTTGAAAAAACCAATTCCCAATATTTTTGCTTTAGAGCCATCTTGGTTGGACAAACTGAAGTCTCCGGGCTGTCCCAGAGGTGCACCAGATCAAGCTTAGTAAGTATGGTTCTAATTTCTTTGAGCCATCCTATTTTGTAAAAGCAATCACATCTTTAAGGCCCTGGGCAAAGTGTGAAAGCTCCGGTGTAGACCATAAACGCCTCCAGTATAAAAGCGAGCGTAACTTTGCCATATTCTCTATGTTTTTCCTGCCCAAATCTAGGCGGAGAGGAACCATCGGAGTACTTTGGGGGACCCCTGCAAGGCAACGTAAGAATTTGTTCTCTGCCAGGACTATACATCTTAGGTCATTGAATCCCCACAGTTCTGCTCCGTATAAAGCTGAGCTCACCGTCTTAATATTATAAATTTCAAGGGCCGGGGTGACAGGTTTTGTAAGAGACATTTTGTGCTTCTTTGTCAAGGCACCTATATGCTGGTGAAATTTTAAAGTTGTGAGGTTCAAATGACTTTTCCAGCCCATGTCCTTTTGTAGTGATATGCCTAAGTACGTAAAAGCATCCACCTGCTCAAGGGGCACGTTATTTAATAATATCCTTCCCTTGAAAGACTTGTGCTGGTTGATTGACAAGAACTTCGTTTTAGAAGTATTAATTTCAAGCCCTCTTTCTATACAGAAGTCACTAAAAGCATTCACAGCCCTCTGTAGACCACTCGGGTCCTGGAGACGATCAGCGTATCGTCCGCGAACATGAGGACCAGGACACGAGTTCCCGCCAGGATAGGGGCGTCAGATGGTATCAGGGAGAGGTACTCAACCGCCCCGTTGATGTACAAAGAGAACAGGGTGGGAGCCAACACACAACCCTGCCGAACACCACGCTCGACAGGGAAGGAGTCGGTAACCTCCCCCTGTGACCCCCACCTAATCCTGGCAAAATTGTCCTCATGTAGGCGCACGAGTAGAGTTAACAGTTCCAGCTCCATCCCCATTTCCCCCAGCACCCCCCACAGTTTCCCTCTGGGGACTAAGTCGAAAGCCGACTTGAGGTCTACGAAGACAACATATAGTGACCCCTTACCCAAGACCACAGTTCTCCAGTAGATGGAAATAAACCGGAAAACCTGGTCAATGGTGCTAGTACAGGAACGGAACCCGGCCTGGAACGGAGACAACATTTTTGCTTCTTCAGCCCACACTTGTACTTCATTTAGCACCAATCGGCCCACTACTTTCTGTATAGAGTCAATGAGACTGATGGGCCTATAGTTGCTGGGAAGGGATTTATCTCCTTTCTTGAAAACGGGGATCATTTTGGCTCCCTTCCAAGATGGTGGGACTGGGGACCCGTTGGCCAAAGCGTTAGCTAGAAAAGCTATGTACTGGCACCAAGTTGGTCTATCGCTTAAAAAGACATCAGCAGGAATACCATCCATGCCGGGGGCCTTCCCACCCAACACACAATCAAGTGCTATGTCTACGTCCTTTGGGGAGAACTCCATACGTTGATAAAATTTAAAAGGGTTCATAAATGAAACATCATCTAAGGGGCCTCTGGCATACTGGGGTATAAAGAAATCGAGCCACTGTGTTTGCGCTACATTATTTTGGGGCGGTTCCGGACACCCTCCTCGGTCCCAATTAACAATATTCCAAAATACTTTGGAGTCTTTGGCTACGCAAGCACTTCTGAGTTCCTGCCACTTTTCATAGTCCCATTCTCTTTTTGCCACCCTTTGCACTCGCCTATAATTGTCCCTAGCATCTCTCACCCCAAAGTGATCTTTAGATTTGAGCACTTCAATCAATTTCAGGCGTGCCAGCCTACAATTGGCATTAAACCATCCGGCCTTATTAAGTTTTGATGCCTGCTTACCATTCCTGGAAGCTTGAACAAAATAAGTTTTTAGCTTGACAAAGAGGGATAAATGAGAATCTATCATAATTTGTGGGAATTCAGGACTAGTAGCTCTAGACTCAATAAGAGCTGTTTGCTTCATAACCTCTGCTTTGAGGGCTGCCAGCTTCAAGGGATAATCCCTAATCTTGTTCCATTTTACATGGTGCTTATCATTAGAGATTACCAAGTCGGGTGGTGTTAGGGCCTCTGTTGGGTTCCCGACCCTCTCTTCGTTTATTATCAAAAAATCTAAACAGAGGGGGTTATGATCACTTTCCAGACGCCAGACTACCTTCATATCCTCTAGGCACCGCCAAAGCCTTACGTCTGCCAATAGATAGTCGATCCGGCTTCTATGGCGTCCATTATCAAAGGTGTTCGCCCCTAAGGGGTCCGATCTAGTACGGCCATTTGCTGCTCTAAGTCCTCTTTCGAGGCATAGTGCTTTGAGTTGAATAGCAGCATCAGTCCATCTTTTGACGAGTGGAAGCTCGAGTTCTTGGATACCCCATTTGATATCCTGGGCTGAGGTAATCTCCTGCTCCTCAATTCCCAAGGGTTCAAAGGTGGTATTAAAATCTCCTCCCACAATAGATGCTATGAAACCAGGAAGGGTGTCCAACTGCAGATCCAGAGCGGTAATTACCTTAGACCTTAACCCACCCCTGCAACCCCTGGCATAAACATTAAATAAAGCTAGGGTACACCCATGAGGCCAAATGAGTTTAATTGCTGGGATGTCACTTCCAATAGGATGTATAGGGACAACTCTACAGCACAGACTTTGACGAACCCATAGCACCAGGCCACCAGCGGGGCGCCCTTGTTGTTTTTTAGTAGCAGGAATATAGAAGTTAAGATACCCCATCCGGAATACTGGATCAACGGCCCAAGTTTCTTGTATTAGACAAATATCATGTTTGTCAATAAAATTACCCCAATCCTCTAATAAAAGTTTTTGGCCGATACCTGCGATATTCCATGATAATATGAGTATTTTACCTCCTCTTCTAGGATTTGTTGGAGGGGCATTTTGATTTCCATACAAGGTTGGGCTTATGGACTCGAAAACTGGGTTACTTCCATGGGATGCTAACAGTAGAGAATTCCTAGCATCAGATTGTAAGGTACATAAAACTCCACTGTTACCATCATTTATTGCCCGATCAAAGGGCTGTAGGATACCTGTAGAGGGAGCTGGCACTAGACTCGTGGCTTCCACCCAGATTCAATCGCACTCCTCCAGGTCTGTCAAAGCAGAATATCTATTGTCTAGACTGAGAACACTTGAATAACTTGGAAGTTTCCTCCTAAACAACGAGCCATTCTGGACCCTAGATAAATTAGAACTCACATTTTTCCTAAAAACGCTCGATTGCAAAAAATCCAACGTCAAAGGAATTATACCAGGGGACCTTTTCTGGGGTGGGAACAGGTTAGCAAGTACATTAGGTAATACATCCTTCCTGGAAAAATTAATAACAATACAATCCCCCCCAAACTTTTTTGCGTTTGTGCCCACCCATGGTACTCGTCTAGCCATAATAATCTCCTTAGCCAATTGATAGCCACCCCTTTCGTTGATGTCCATGTTGTTGGTTAGCCAGAATAATGCTTTGTCCATCAGGGTGGTAGATGATTCCACTTGGTCGGGTCTCAAAGGTGGCACGTTGGCTAGAACAAGGACCAGCGGAAAGGCTTCCCTGACTAGCGTAAACCCCTTACCAGGACCAGATTCACAAAGATTCCTGGAAGTTGGATTTGAAACGCTGGAAGGCTGCCATAATTTGGGGGCAGGTGGATTTAAGGGGTTATGAACCCATGAAGGACAATTAGGTTTTAGGACATTATTGGGGCAACCTGCTCCAGATGGAATAAGAGGAGCGTCGACATTTGAGGAAAATTCAGTTGGCGTTGTAGTCTCAGGAGGTACAGGCTGTTCAGTAGCACAAGGGGGTGCCAAGTTATGCAGGGGGGGGATGTACAATTAGGGGAGTACATCCAAGTTTGTTCTAAAGCAGTGACCATCTCCTCAATAGAGTCCAGTCTGCAAATTAAGGGAGCCAGGGTGGTATCAATCTTCTCCTTGATGTTAACCCACAATGTTTTTGGAGAGGGACTCGGGACTTGGCTGAGGGGCCGTCCCAACTTTAGGTGCCTTTCCCGGTTGTTGCTTCTTACCTTTTGAGCCTGGTACCAGACCCGCCGCCCTTGTACGCCTTACTTGGATGGGGGCGAGGGGGGAGGGGGCAATAATCGGTGAATCATCAATAAGTACTGACCCAGTCCTGGACTCTTCCTTCCCAGCGGAAACAATGGAAGGAGATGCGATTGGCACGGACAGGTCTGCCAGGTCTCTAGGTATCCCCAACGTTGGCGATGGAGAAGATAATAGCAGTTGAGCGTCAGGAAGCTCGTCAGAATTGTGGATTAGAGCGGATGTTACATTCACTACCTCCATGGACAGACGCCTTTCTGTTCTCTCTATCTCAGCATTCAACACGGTTGCGGCTCTAACTAGATACGAGTCCAGAGTGGCCCCTGCCGCCCCATTTAGCTTAACTCCAGTGACCCTCTTTTTACCCATCATCAATTTTTTGGCCCCACGGCCACCACACCTTACAGTCGAGAAAATCTCAGAGGGGTGGCCCAGCACAGCCTCTTCCGGCCCCTGACGGCCTAGGACGGCCCCGCCCTTGTCCCGGGCTTCTCCCGGCGCGTCCCGCGCCCGTCCCCGCAGGACGAGGGACCAGGCAGATCTTATGCGCCTCCTGGCGCGTCATCGTGACGTTGGCGGCGTCCTCGCTGCCCCCGAGGCTTGTGGGGGATGTAGTCCGGCTCGGCAGAGCCAGCCCAAGAAGCGTCAAGGGGAGGAAAGCGCTTGACAGAGCGGGGCCCGCACAGCAAGACACTCACGGCAATCAGCAAACTTCGGGCAGAGCAGCGCCCGGCCCGGCACTCGGAGGTTCCTTTCACACAAATGCACCCACAAAAGGACTCGGCCCCAGGCAGATCTTATGCGCCTCCTGGCGCGTCGTCGTGACGTTGGCGGCATCCTCGCCGCCCCCGAGGCTTGTGGGGGATGTAGTCCGGCTCGGCGGAGCCAGCCCAAGAAGCGTCAAGGGGAGGAAAGCGCTTGACAGAGCGGGGCCCGCACAGCAGGGCACCCGCGGCAATCAGCAAACTTGGGCAGAGCAGCGCCCGGCCCGGCACTCGAAGGGTCCTTTCACAAAAATGCTATTGGTATTGTAAAGGCCAAATTTTGTATTTATGTGTTGGTTTTGAAAATAGCTAAATTCAAAGTCAAAAAATTCTTTATTTCGGCCAATTTGGCCATAAAAGAGTACAGAGTAAAACAGAAAGGGGAAGAAGGGGAAAAGGGAAGGCAAGTAACATTTAAAATCCATTTGTATACACATGG
The DNA here is from genome assembly GCF_964204655.1 of Triturus cristatus. Classification (NCBI taxonomy): domain Eukaryota; kingdom Metazoa; phylum Chordata; class Amphibia; order Caudata; family Salamandridae; genus Triturus; species Triturus cristatus. The sequence goes on from NC_140586.1 coordinate 90,505,211, forward strand.
CAATATTTTCGTACAGGCAAAAATACCCTCTCATTAAAAAATTTAAAAATGCGACAGGTTGCAGACACTCATTTCAAAAACATTAAAGCTAGCAATCAATATCAATTAATTTACGCCGCTTGCACCACATAGCTAGCAAAAATTTAGAGAGTGCAAAAACAATAGGGCTCGATGAACTAGATTTAAAAATTTTAAAAGCATTCAGGCAATGTTTAAAACCCAGATTTCTGCACAATGGGATCAGCCAATATTTTCTTGGTTTAGAATATGCTGGACAAAAGAAGAGAACATGAAGCTCATTTTCTAAATCACAGCTACAGCCCGGACAAGACTTATTAGAGGAGGCCGTCCACTTGCTTTTGACGGACTTGAGGGGTAAAGTGCCATGTCGCCATTGGATAAAAAGTTTACGCGCTAAAATCAGCAAGACAACATCCATGAAGTCCTCAAAATAATAAGAATTTTTAAATTCTAAAAAAGAATTAGTGAGGGAACCCACATTAGGGGCCGTGATTAAAAGTTCCAGCTTTTGCCCTTTGTAAATTTTGGTAAACATCTTCCGTGATATCCGGCCACATACCCTATCTGGGTCTTCCCACATGGATTGTAGTCCTAGACTTAGAAATTCACGCTTAATAAACGCAAGCCAGGGGATTTTGCTTACACAATTGAGACTAAGGATCTGTTTAAGTTCGTCCCTATAGTTTACAAGATCTGGAGTGGTCCATAATCTGTGCCAGAACCTTAAGGGCTCTACTGCTAGCTCGTTTGCAATAGGCGACAGTCCCAGGTATAACCTCAGCGGTGTTAATGGAGAGCTCTGAGGAAGCGATAATAATTGCCTTGCAAATTTGGACTCAACTTTAGTAATTTCAGGGGCAATACAGTGACCCCAAAGCTCACCCCCATAGAGAGCAGCTGCCCTTGCTTGCGTCTTATAGACCTCCAGGGCAGGACTCACTGGTCTAAAGCTTGATGAGTTGGAAACCTTTAAGATAGCACCCGACAGCTGTGAAAGTCTCATGTGGGATTTGGCCTTTTGCAGACCCCATGACAAATTTTCATGAATTGTAACACCCAGGCACTGGAAGGTCGTAACCCTTTCCAAGCATACATCACCCAATGATGGATTAGCGCGAGTATACACTGGCGGGTTAAAGATCATGAATTTTGTCTTGTCAGCATTGATCTCAAGGCCTCTGCTCCGACAGAAGTCCCCAAAGCCGTTCAATATCCTCTCAATCCCCATGGGAGATTTGGAAAGCAGGAGGGTGTCATCCGCGAACATGATCGCCGCCACCCTCCTGCCAGCCAGTCTTGGTGCGTCATTGTCAGGGACACTGTCCAGATGAGAGATTACCCAGTTGACATAAAGGCAGAACAGGGTCGGGGCTAAGACACAACCCTGTCTCACCCACCTGCCAACGGGGAACCTCGGTGACAGCATCCCATTCTTGCCACAGCGAACCTGGGCAAAGTTACCCTCATGCAATCTCATAAGTAGCACTAAAATCTGGTGCGGGAGGCCCAGATCCTGGAGGACAGCCCACGCCAAGCTGATTGGCCTGTAATTGACTGGGAGCAGAGGTGACCCCTTCTTAAATATCGGGACTATCTCTGCCCCCAGCCAAGTACTGGGAATTTCCATGCCTCTCGAGATAGCGTTAAATACGACCAGGAGATAGGGGCCCCAGATTTTAGGTTGATGTCTAAAAAGATCCCCCGGTAATTTATCAAGTCCCGGGGCTTTTCCCACTGAAAGTTTGCCTATTACACTTATCACCTCCCCAAGGTAAACTCCAGGGGCTGCTGCTGATCTTCTGGGACTTGTGAGTCGGGCAAACTCCACAACGCGGCCTCCCCGCCATATAAACCTTTAAAATAGGCCTCCCATGCTGATGGCGCAATATTCGATTCAATGGCAGATTTTAGGTCACCTGAAGCATGGTTAACAAGTGACCAAAATCTGCGCGCATCTTGTGTGTCCAGGACTACCTTTAGGTTCATCCACCTTTCCATGTCCCATTCTTTTCTTGCATGCCCCATGATCTCTTTGTACAGCAATCTGTTATCTCGAATCACCATTTTGCTGTGCCCTGCCTTAACTGCTATAACAAGATTACTCTTTGCACTCCTGCATGCTGAATTGTACCAGGAAGAGGCAGGTTGTCTGGGCCTTCTCGTGGAAGCCTGGGGGTAGAAGACTTCAGCCAGGTTATTGGCCAAATCTGAATGGATTACACTAAGTTCTCCATTGAAGTCACTGGGAACATCTTGGGAGATTGGAGTTTCGACCTCCAGGAGTCGTGGTAGAACTATGTTGTAGACTTTAGCTAAGTTCTCTTCCAAGCCTACTATTCTCCCCCACTTTACCCTACGCCTGTTACTTGATAAGATCAGACCCAGACCCTCATCATCTCCTCCTACATTAGGTGAGTCTGTTTCTTGTTGGCCTGGGTTCACCAACTCCAGGCGTAACGCGTTGTGGTCACTATCAACCCTCTCAACTACCCTGAAATCAATGAGCATCGACCACATCCGGGTTTCCACCATGATGTAATCGATCCGGGACTCTTCCCCCTTCTTGTTATAAGTGCATACCGGGCTATCGGACACTGAACGGCCATTACAAGCCCTGAGGGAATTATTTAATACAAGGGCTGTGATCTGAGTAGCCAATGGGGACCACACCTTGGGGCGTGGGGACTGACATTGGGGGATCGCCCTGTAGTCATCCTCTCCCATAAGCGCACCTTCGCTACTTCCAAAAAAAGGCTCATATTGGCAATTCACATCCCCTGCCACCAAAAGCCTAGAATCCCCTGGCAATGTACTCAAGAATTGGGATAAATCATCGATTGTGGATGACTCAAGCCTTATCTGAACTGGCCGCGAGTAGACATTCACAACCGCCAGTCCATAGCCATTGGCCCATTTTAGCACTAAACACTGCACATCCTCTGAATGGGTCGGCATATTTTCCACCACGCAACCCAAGTGAAGAGCAACCCATATAGCCAATCCCCCAGAAGGTCTTCCTATCCCTCCCCACCTTGCAGGTACATGATAAGTGGCAAATCCCACTCTTGAGTGTTCCTCCCTGGCCCAAGTCTCCTGGAACAAACATAAGTCCATCTGGTCTACCAGGGCACCCCACTCTGTGCAATGTAGCTTGTTTGTTATACCCGCCACGTTCCAGGACAGTATTTTAATTGAAGTCAGTGCCGTGGCTGCTTTGGTTACTGGAGCACTTCCTAGTGTCTCACTTACACTCTGTGCCCCACAATCAGGTTGAGCTTGGTGCTGTAGCTCAACACTTTCTTGAGTCGCAAGCCCCTCTACCGTTTTAGGTACCCAGGTCTGGATAGATGGAAACGCGCTTTCTGCACCACCCTCAGAATCCTCTGCACTTTCAGTAGTCTTTTTAGGATCCATAGTCTGGGAATTGCCCACCCTCAGCTCCCTATCCAAATAAAGTCAGTCCACCATTTCAAGGGAACTAAACCTATTATGGGTCACAGGGTAGTTTTGGGTGGTTAAGTGTCTGTGACCGCCCCTGTTCACCCTTTGACCCCACCTTTGCATCACCAGTGACCAATCCAATGCGCAAACTGGCGTTGCAGGTCGAGGGTAAAAGAAGGACAGGGGATAGGGTTTGATCCTTGAGCCTACGCTGTTGTGAATCCAGTTGCAAATGTGTTCAACTGTGTGCGGGTCCCTAAAATTAACCAGAACACAATCGCCTGGGATGGTTTTTCTACTGCGTCCCACACAAGCTATCCTACGTACCATCAGTACTTCCCTTTTGACATTGTGCGGTAGGGGCCTGTTATGATTAAGCCACTGGGTCACTTTATTTTTTAAAGACATGAATGATTCCTGACCTAGATTGCTAATTTCAGGAATACCTGTCAAAACCACCACATACGGACTGGTTTCAGGTGGTAAATCAATTCTTTTCGCAACCTGGGGTATAAAATTGGGTAGAGACTCTCCCTCCTCTAGTGCTATCGCGTCTGGGGTGTACGTGTTCAAGTTGGCTGCCCCAGCAGCAACTCCTGCAGCCGCAGCTGTCATATTTGCAGCTGTAATAGGAGGCCCGGCAGTAGGAGAATGAGCAAGACTCACAACCCCAATGGGCACAGAACTGGGCACAGAACAGGTTTGGGCTATGTCCGTCGACTGCATTTTTTTTCTTTTTTTACCCCATTCCCAGCCATAGCCTGTTGTAGCTGGGAAAGCTGAGATTCCATGTGAGCAAGTCTCTGATCTAACGGATCAAGCGCTGTCTTTAGTAAGGACCCTAGTCTCTCTATGAGGATATCGCCCTCCCCCTTAGCCTCCCCCATACACTGAACCTGCTCTGGAGTCATGGGTCCTTTTGAAGCTGGAGGTGACAGGTATAAGTCAGTGTCCGAGCCAATTGAGTCATTCAAGGTAGGACCACCCTTGGGTTTTAAGGATGCAACACTGCTAGTCCAGCCCTTCGCTGTTCTGGTCTTCCTGTGACAGATCACTTTGGTGGCAGCCCGCTTCCTCTTGCATTTTGCCGCTCTTTGGTCCCCCCTCGATGGATTTGCCGGTGATTTCACGGGCGTGGTAGACAAAGATGAAACCTCTGGTACCACAATTGCCGCAGTTTCCTCTGGAATTGGGAAGCCTATAGTTGAAAAGATGTGGCCGTCGTCCTGAGGAGCATGTACCGGGGTTGTACCGGGGTTGGGACACAGATAGTATTGATATGATTGTCATGCACAGGTGTCCGAGCACTGGCAAAATGGCCCAAGGAAGATCGTTTAGCCATTGCTAGGTCCTGAGACACTCTGCGCTCCATAAGGATAATACCCTGGTCAATCACTGAGTTTGCTCTAATGATAAAATTGTCTAAAGTGCCAGTAACCAACCCTCTACTGGCCAATGTATTGCTCCTTGTCCCCCAAGCAGCCATATTAGTGATGTTAATGATGTCCCCAGCAACACTTACTGTGGCAGATGTAGTACAGTTCTGAAGCCACAGGCGAAGAGAGAATGGAGAATAGGGAATGCCCCAGCCCGGCCTCTCCGACCCCCGAACGGCCCGCAGACAGCCCTGCCCTTGTCCCAGGCTGCTCCCGCGCAGCGGAAGTAGTGATGGAGTAAGTAGCGTCAATAGGGGAGGCGTTGCTCTATCCCAGGGGCAGGTGTGTACAGCAAAAAGGACTCCTGGGACTTCAACTCCTTAATTAAAATGTGCGCCCCTGTTAGAAAACCCCGGGCAACCGGGTTAGCAGTCACCCGGTTTTTCCCAACACAAGGGGTAGCTTGGCTCGAGCGGTCGGGGGTCAGGCACCGTGTTAAGCGTACGTCACACCCTCACAATAACCATGCGTTCATCCGTTCCAAAAACGACTCTACACCATAAAAATTTATGAAAGAATCTCTTTGTGTTTATCTTAATTTTTCTCTTAGTTGCAGGGTTATGACACAAATACAATACAAAAGGATTTTCTTCAGAAATAGCAGGTCAATTAAATAATAACACTTTGCAGGTGCAATAAATAGGATTAGGTCATAAATACACAAGGAATAAATAGAGGTGCGATAAATACATAGGGCAAATAAATACTGTCAGACAATAAATACAAGGCAGGAATAAATACGGTCAGACAATAAATAAAACACCTTCAATACATAATATAAGCCATCAAACAATTGCAAATCAGATCACATTTATGAGGTAGATTGATTTTACCATGCCCAAGTACAGCTTATGGTCACTGGGGTGGCCTGGGGATGTCCCACCTAGAGTGGTCAAGGCTGGGGCCTAAGCTGAGGTAGAATGAGGGAAACCTAAGGTTCTGACTCTTCCAACTACACAGTCCCTCACACAGGTCCCTGCACCAGTCTCAGTTCACCCCCTAGCACTCTCAGGTTGGTCCTAACACCCCTCTAGCCCCAAGAATGGTCTTTTAGGGCTCCACAGGGCCTCAGATGCCCTTTCTACCACTTACTGCCCTTTTCACGAAGATCGGCTCCGCTCGGCGCCGGGTCGACGTCGCTGGGCGGCTCCGGTTCGATGTCGCGTCGATCTGTTCCACTTGACGCCGTGTCGATGCCGTGAGGCGGTTCCGATTCGATGTCGCTGGCCGGCCTCGGTTCGATGTTGCGTCGATCTGCTTTACCTGACGCCGGGTCGATGCCGTGAGGCGGCTCCGGATTGATGTCGCTGGGCGGCCTCGGCTCGATGTCGTGTAACGGCGTCACAGGGTCACGGTTCCCCCGCTTCCGGGCGACTCCGGAGTGCGACCTCCACTCCCGACCTCCGTCGGCTCCACTTTGGGTTCCGGCGACTCCGGAGTGCGATCTCCACTCCCGACCTCCTGCGCGCTTCGCCTCGACCTCAGGCGACTCCGGAGTGCGACCTCCACTCCCGACCTCCTGCGCGCTTTACTTCAGCTTCCGGCGACTCCGGAGGGCGGACTTCACTCCCCCGTCGACGCCTCACCTCGACCTCAGGTGACTTCTACTCAACCTCCGGTGTCTCTCCACGACCTCCGTCGGCACCCTCACTTGACCTCTAGCGGCTCCGGGTACGACGTCTGCCTTCTGTCAGCGCCGCTTCTCCACCTCGGGCTCCAGGTCTCCAGGCTTCTCGACGTCGGGTCTCCAGGAGGATTCCACCAAACAGGTCAGGAACTTGCTGTTCTTCTCCTTTAAGGCCTGTTCCGGCTGTTCAGGTCCTTAAAATGATTTTCTGGTCTTTATCCCACACAGGGCTTTAGGCTGGGCTTGGTCAGTAGGGACTAGTATCAAGGGTGGGTTTCTGGACCCCACTCCAGGCACAAGTTTCCACCCCTGCTGCCTTACTCCTTCCTCCTTCTGGTTCTCTGTCCTCTCTCCTCTCCAGTCAGGTGCCAACTGCCTACTCCAACTGCCAACTCTGAACTGGCTTCCCAACATTCTAAACCTGCCTCACACTGTCACAGGGTTCTAGAATGTTCTGGAAGGTACTAGTAGGTTCCAGCTATGTCTCAGGTGACAATGGGTGGCCACCATTTTGTGTTTCAGGCCCTCAGACAGAAGTTCCAGGGGTAGGGAAAATGGCTCCCTGACCCTGCATCAACACTAAAAAGTCTGGTGGTTCCCAAAAAAAAGGAAAAAAGTGGGACAAAATAAATAATGATGAGGAGGGACCACCCAAAGGGCTGACAGGTCTAACACGCGTCCCCCCCAGCTGAAAGTGGGGAGAGCTACCCAACCCCTTGGGAGTTCTCATCACTAAGACGGAAATACCTTGAGAGACCGTCTGCATTGGCGTGGTCCACTCCAGGCCGATGTTCCACATGAAAGTCCATTCCCTGTAGGGAGATAGACCACCTTAGCAACTTGGGATTCTCCCCCTTCATCTGCATCAGCCAACGAAGGGGTCTGTGGTCGGTCTGAACTAGGAAGTGCGTGCCAAACAGGTATGGCCGCAGCTTCTTCAGAGCCCATACCACTGCAAAGGCTTCACGCTCTATTGCACTCCACTTCTGTTCCCTGGGAAGTAGTCTCCGGGATAGGAAGACCACGGGTTGATCCAGACCCTCTTCATTGAGTTGCGATAACACTGCCCCAATGCCATGTTCCGATGCATCCGTCTGGACAATGAACTCCTTGGAAAATTCTGGGGCCCGTAGGACCGGGGCCTCGCACATGGCTTGCTTCAGTTTTACAAAGGCCTGCTGACAAGCCTCCGTCCAGACTACCCGTCGAGGTTGTTTCTTGGACGTAAGCTCCGTCAGGGGGGCCACAATGGTACCGTATTCCTTCACGAAGCGGCGGTAATATCCGGTGAGGCCCAGAAAAGCTCGGACCTCAGTCTGAGTCTTGGGGGGTTCCCAGGCCATGATGGCCTCGATCTTCGCCTGGAGGGGTTGCACCGCTCCCCTACCCACCAAGTGTCCAAGGTACACTACCGACCCCTGCCCGATCTGGCACTTGCTGGCCTTGATCGTTAAACCAGCTTGTCTCAGGGCCTGGAGAACAGCTTGCAGGTGACGCAAGTGATCCTCCCAGCTGTTACTGAAGACGGCTATGTCATCCAGATAAGCAGCAGAGAAACTCTCCATTCCAGTGAGGATCTGGTTCACCAGACGCTGAAACGTGGCAGGTGCGTTCTTGAGCCCAAAGGGCATCACACAGAACTGGTAGTGGCCTTTGGGCGTGGAGAAGGCTGACCTTTCCCTAGCTCCGTCAGGACAAAATAAATAATGATGAGGAGGGACCACCCAAAGGGCTGACAGGTCTAACAGCCCCTCTTGTCTTTTCGTGCAGCACCCCCCCCAGTGATCTCCACTCCACCTCCACTCCACCTCCGCCTCCGTGTCAGGCAGTCACCTCGAGCCCCTGCCAGCCTCCTCGCAAACGCAACGGGCAAACGCTCAAAACACCAAACCACGAGGAGCCGCCCCAAACAGCAGAAAGGTCGCCGCGGACCCGTGACTCGGGACTCCCCAGCACGGCCATGACAGCGGCACTCCCCAGCACGGCCAGGACAGCGGCAGCAACGATGCTCCTCCCAGCACCTGCAGTAAGTCTCGCCTAATAGCTTTGTCATTTACACTTCCAATAGTTGTAACTTTCGCAAATGTGACACCTATAGCATTTGTAAGGCAATATGTGTTGTATTTACGTGATTTAGATGTATTGATATAACAAATAACAATGGCTTTTAATTTTTTGAAATAATACTTAAATAAAAGTTATTGTAATTTATAATGGCAATAGCTTAAACTTTTGTAAATAACTTTTGTGAAGATTGTTTATTGTATTTTATTGTGACAAAAATCCAAGAACAGAAGTGAAATATTAACATCTTTTTGTGACATTTGTAATAAAGCTTGAAACATTGAGAGAACATATTTGAACCAGTTGTTGTTGAATGGTTGCACAGATTGATGCTGTGGTGGCGCTGAGGGATGTTGTGGTGGCGACGAGTGATGCTGTGGCTTTCAGTGATGCTGTGGTAGCGCATAGTGATTTTGTTGTGCCCCTCAGTGATGCTGTGGTGGTGCTGAGTGTTGCTGTGGTGATGCGATAGAGTGAGTGCGATAGATAGAGGGAGGGCGATATAGGGAGGGAGGGTGATAGATAGAGGGAGGGAGGGCGATAGATAGAGGGAGGGAGGGCGATAGATAGAGGGAGGGAGGGAGGGCGATAGAGTGAGGGCGATAGATAGATAGAGGGAGGGCGATAGATAGAGGGAGGGCGATGGAGGGAGGGCGATGGAGGGAGGGCGATAGATAGAGTGAGGGCGATAGATAGATAGAGGGCGATAGATAGATAGAGGGCGATAGATAGCTAGAGGGTGATAGATAGAGTGAGGGCGATAGATATATAGATAGAGTGAGGTTGATATCTAGATAGAGAGATAGCGTGATGGCGATAGAGTGAGTGCGATAGATAGATAGAGTCCGATAGCTAGATAGATCGAGTGAGTCCGATAGCTAGATAGATCGAGTGAGTGCGATAGATAGATAGTGTGAGGGCGATAGATAGATAGATTTTGTGTGATAGATAAGTATTTAGAGTGATGGTGATAGATAGCTAGAGGGCGATCAATAGATAGCTAGTGGGCGATAGATAGAGCGTTGACGATAGAGTGTGGGCAATAGATAGTTAGATAGCTAGATAGATAGAAGATAGATGTGTGGTCTGTGTGAGAGGGGGGCAGTGTTTGTGGTCTGTGTGAGAGGGGGCAGTGTGAACTTTGTTAATTTGTTAACTAAAGTTATACAATAATTCTAATTTAAGCACAAAACACCTAGCATCAATAGACATTAACCGACGAAAAAAACAAAAAATCTACTGATGCATTTTAGAAAGTGTGTGTGGTCTGTGTGCGAGGGGCCAGTGTATGTGAAGGACCAGTTGCAGGCGACTTGCGAGGGCAGACCTCAAGACACAGAGAGGCGCAACAGAATAAAAGTGCTGTTAGTGGAGAGAGTGATCTTCATCAGAATGTAAGCAGGAAAGCAAAGAATGAAAGTCATACAAAAGCATACGTGTTTGGGTGCGTAAAGTAAAATAATGAAACACACATTCAAAAGTAAATAAATATAAGAGACAAATGCAAAGCACAGAGGCAGGAGGTCAAGTAGTAAGTGACACAGAGACGAGATTCCGGAAAAGTTGTGAGAAAGAGAAGGTGGGGCGGAACTACACAGAAGGGGAGAGACGCGTGGGCGGAGAGGAGCCTGTGAGAACGCGCTGCAGAGATCAAAGAAAAGGTTTGCGACCATATGGAGAGTGAGGGGGTGTGCAGCCTGGTGAGCTGAATGCGTGTGGCAACAGAGGGAGAGTGCGGCGCGCGCGCGCCACAACATTTTCAGACCACAACGTCCATGTGAACTTTGTTAATTTGTTAAATAAAGTTAAATAATAATTCTAATTTAAGCACAAAACACCTAGCACCAATAGACATTAACCAACGAAAAAAAACAAAAATCTACTGATACGGTTTAGAAACGCTTTGATCCTGTAACATTTTTGTTTTTGTTAAAATTTAGAAAAGGCACCCACTGACATCGTACAAACTAGGGGGCAGTGTGTAAGAGTGCAGTGTGTGAGGGGGAATTGTATGAGGGCACAGTGCGAGTGTGTAAGGGTGCGGGCTGTGTGTGTGTGCGGGGTGTAAGGGTGCAGTGTTTGTGACCTAAAGTACTGTGAGTGGGTAATGTGTGAGAGCAGTGTATGTGGGGGCAGTGTGTCAAGTGGTCAGTGTGTGAGGAGGGGTCAGTGTGTGTGGTTTGTGTGAGAGGGGGGCACAGTGTGTGTAGTCTGTGTGAGAGGGGGGCAGTGTGTGTAGTCTGTGTGAGAGGGGGGCAGTGTGTGTAGTCTGTGTGGGGGGCAGTGTGTGTGGTCTGTGTGAGGGGGCAGTGTGTGTGGTCTGTGTGAGATGGCAGTGTGTGTGGTCTGTGTGAGGGGGCAGTGTGTGTGGTCTGTGTGGAGGGGTAAGTGTGAGTGGTATGTGTGAGGGGGCAGTGTGTGTGGTCTGTGTGAGGGGGCATTGTGTGTGGTCTGTGTGAGAGGGGGCAGTGTTGGTTAGTGACTTGTCAGTAAACTGTATTTCTATTTTCTTTAAAGGCTGTATTAGTATTGAAAAAAAATACACAATCCAACAGTGGCTCACGTAAATGACTGCAGTGCCTTGGAAGTAAACTGTATTCTTATTTATTTGAGGGTGAGTGGGTGCAGAGTGTGAGGGGGATAATATGTGTAGGGTAGTGTTAGACCTGTCAGCCCTTTGGGTGGTCCCTCCTCATCATTATTTATTTTGTCCCACTTCTGCCTCAAACCCTGTTATAATTATTTCCTTTTTGGGAACCACCAGACTTGTTAGTGTCGATGCAGGGTCAGGGAGCCATTTTCCCTACCCCTGGAACTTCTGTCTGAGGGCCTGAGACACAAAATGGTGGCCACCCATTGTCACCTGTGACATCACCAGAACTCACTGGAGGTTTCCAGAACCTCCTGGAACATTCTAGAATCCTGTGATAGTGGGAGGCAGTTTAGAATGTTGGGAGGCCATCTCAGTGTGGCAGTTGGCAACTGAGTGGGGAAGAGAGAGGACAGAGATAGAAGGAGGTCGGAGTAAGGCAGCAGAGGTGGAAACCAGTGCTTGGAGTGGGGTCCAGAAACCCACCCTTGATGCTAGTCCCTACTGACCAAGCCCAGCCTAAAGCCCTGTGTGGGACCAAGACCAGAAGAACCATCTTAAGGAACTGAACATTTGGAACAGGCCTTAAAGAGGAAGAACAGCAAGCTCCTGACCTGTTCAGCGGTGTCCTCCTGGAGTCCTGACGTCGAGAAGCCTGGAGACCTGGGGCCTGAGGTAGAGAAGCGGCGCTGACAGAAAGCAGACGTCGTACCCGGAGCCGTCAGAGGTCGAGTGAGGGCGCCGACGGAGGTCGTGGAGAGGCGCCAGAGGTCGAGGTGAGGCGTCGACGGGGGAGTGAAGTCCGCCCACCGGAGTCGCCGGAAACTGAGGTGAAGCGATCCGGAGGTCGGGAGTGGAGATCGCACTCCGGAGACACCCGGAAGCGGGGAGACCGGGTCCCTGCGACGCCGGAAGGCGACATCGAGTCGAGACCGCCCAGCGACATCAAGTCGAGATCGCCCAGCGACATCGAGTCGAGACCGCCCAGCGACATCGAGTCGAGACCGCCCAGCGACATCGAGTCGAGACCGCCCAGCGACATCGAGTCGAGGCCGCCCAGCGACATCGATCCGGAGCCGCCTCACGGCGTCGAGCGGAGCCGATCGTCGAGGAAGGGACAGTAAGTGGTAGAGGGGGCGTCTAAGGCCCCGTGGAGCCCTAAAGACCATCCTAGGGGTTAGAGGGGTGTTAGGACCAGCCTGGGAGTGCCAGGGGTGAACTGAGACTGGTACAGTGACCTCCGTAATGGGCTGTGTAGTTTGGAGGGCCAGATCTTTAGGTTACCCTTGTTCTGCCTCAGCTTAGGCCCCAGCCTTGACCAATCTAGGTGGGACACCCCCATGCCATCCAAATGACCATAAGCTGTGTATGGGCAAAGTAAGACCAAGTGACCTCATGAAAATGATCTGATCTGTAATTGTCATTGATTGTTTACCTTATTTATTGAAGGTGCTTTATTTATTGTCTTCCACTAATTTATTCTTGCACTGTATTTATTGTCTGACTGTATTTATTTGCCGTCTGTATTTATTGCACATCTATTTATTCTTTGATTAGTAATGACCTGAACCTATTTGTTGAAATTCCAAAGTAGCATTGTTTATTTGACCTGCACTTTTGAAGGAAAATCCTATTGTATTGTATGTATGATGTGAAGCCTGCAACTAAGAGAAAATAAGATAAAGACATATATATTTTCATCTTGACTTCCATAATTTTTATGGTGTAGTGTCATTTTTGGAACGGATGAACGCATGGTTATTGTGAGGGTGTGACGTACGCTTAACACGGTGCCTGACCCCCAACCGCTCGAGCCAAGCTACCACTGTGCTGGGAACCTGGTGACTGCTAACCCGGTTGCCCGGTTTCCAACAGGTAGTGTGTGAGTTGGCATTTTGTGGGGTCTAATGTGTGTAGGGTAGTGTGTGAGGTGGCAGTTTGGGGGGGTCTAATGTGTGTAGGGGAGTATGTGAGGTGGCATTTTGTGTGGTCTAATGTGTGTAGGGCATTGTGTGAGGCAAAACAGAATAGAAGGATAAAAGTGCTGTTTGTAGAGAGAGTGATTTTTTGTTTGTTTTGCAAGAGAATGTAAGCAGGAAACTCAGACAAAAGCATACGTGTTTGGATGCGTAAAGCAGAACTCAGAGGCTGGAAACTATTGGAGACGAGGGCAGACAGCAAAACACAGAGGCGAGACAGGATAAAAGTGCTGTTTGTGGAGAGAGTGATTTTTTTTTCGCATAAGAATGTAAGAAGGAAAGGAAACAATGAACGTGTTTGGGTGCGTAAAGTTTAAAAAAACATTCAAAGTAAATAAATATAATAGACGCATGCAAAACTCATAGGCACGAGGTCAAGTAGTCAGTCGCACAAAGCCGAAAATCAGAAAAAGATGCGAGAAAGAAAAGGCGGAGGGGAACTACATGGAAGAGGAGAGACGCGTGGGCGGTTAAAACTAAAAAAAACATTCAAAGTAAATAAATATAATAGACGCATGCAAAACTCTTGGCACGAGATCAAGTAGTCAGTCACACAAAGCCCCCCCCCCAAAAAAATGCGAGACAGAAAAGGCGGGGCGGAACTACATGGAAGAGGAGAGGCGCGTGGGCGGAGAGGAGTGCTGTTTGTAGAGAGAGTGACTTTTTGTTTGCTTTGCATGAGAATGTAAGCAGGAAAATCAGACAAAAGCATACGTGTTTGGATGCGTAAAGCAGAACACAGAGGCTGGAAACTATTGAAGACGAGGGCAGGCAGCAAAACACAGAGAGGCGAGACAGGATAAAAGTGCTGGTTGTGGAGAGAGTGATTTTTTTTCCCGAATAAGAATGTAAGGAGGAAAGGAAACAATGAACGTGTTTGGGTGCGTAAAGTTAAATTAAAAAAAACATTCAAAGTAAATAAATATAATAGACGCATGCAAAACTTCTAGGCACGAGGTCAAGTAGTCAGTCACACAAAGCCCCAAAAAAAAAAAAAATGGGAGAAAGAGAAGGCGGGGCGGAACTACACGGAAGGGGAGAGACGCGTGGGCGGAGAGGAGCCTGTGAGAACGCGCGGCGGAGATCAAAGAAAAGGCGTGCAACCATATGGAGAGTGAGGGGGTGTGCAGCCTGGTGAGCTGAATGCGTGTGGCAACAGAGGGAGAGCGCGGCGCGCGCACACAAAGTGTCTGGTAGAAAATGGAAGCTGTAAAGAATGCGCGTGGTTGTGGCAGTTGTTGACAATGCGCGTGATTGTGTTCACATGAACTGTACGCGATCCGCAGCCAGGTAGACTTTTCGGACTGCTTACTATAATCTCGCCTATCCATCCCTGCGGGATAGAATAGGCGAGACCTAAAAAAAAAGCTTGATGCTGTGAAGTATAACGAATACATACCAATATTATAGAAAAGGGAAGTGGGAGATTTAAAAAAAATAGTTGGGAGAATGTATTTTTCTCCAATTGACTTCTATTGAGGCCTGAGTCAGTCTATTGGCATGTATGGGACTTGCAAATGTGTGCTGCTGCTGGATCGGATAACTGAAATGCAAAAAACATTTTCTCCTACCTGTCAGGAGCACAGAGAAAGCGCTATAGCAGGCAGAGAGAGCGTGTCAAAAATGTTATGCAGGAGCAGGTTACTGGCAGTGAATACTCCCGAATCACACAAGACCAGTCCCTGTCGGCTAAAGCCTGCAGAGGAATCAGGATTTTGGATGCAGGGAGGCAGGAAACTATCCTTGAAATCGGTAGTATCCCGAGGAAATCGGTGGGGAGAAATACCCATCCTTCGCAAAGGAGAGTCACCATTCTATGCACACTAAGTCGAAATGGGACCACAATGTATTTGTGTAAACCACATTCACATCAACACACAACTTCGACATATGCCGCACATGATGAAGACAGGCGAATATTTATGGGGACTGGATGGATCTTTGACATAAGTACAATGGATGACAGCTAATTCAGAAGAAACGTCGTTTATTATACTGTTCCACCCACAGCATGAAACAAACTCCTGGCCTGGTGATCGGACGGCAATTGACACAAAGCTATTCAAACCCTGGCCAGTGACCACTCCATGCGCGGGACACATTCAAAGCATAACATGGATAAACAGGTCTCGCACACAGCTGTGCGCGAGACATACATTCTATACTACAATCTTTAAGTAGAGAAAGCCGGTGGGTATCCTCCCAGCTACAGGTATAGCAACATAGGCCTATGATACTTCACTATGAAGTCACTGCCACCACTTCCAGGCCTATATAGCTTGGGTTGAAGAGGCAGTAGCAACTGGATAGGGAAGTACACATAGTGCAACTCTGGCCGCTCAAGCACAGCATGGATGGCAAACAGCAACAAAAAACAAGCATCGGCATAGCCAATAGGTCTCGCCTTTGGGACCTTATAAATGTTTAGCCATGCAACAGTTGCATAACTAAATACTTATAAGGTCCCAAAAGCGAGACCTACTGGCTATGCAAAGCGGCCGTGAAAGTAATCGCGGTAAAGCCAGGCGCGCGCGCCCGCGCACATGCACTGTAGCTCCACCCTGGCCGGGTAGCACTTTTTGGAGCCCTCTCAATAAGTCTCGCCAGACCAGCGCATGCGCTGGGTCAGGCGAGACCTAAAAAAGATAGTGCTCTTACAATGGATTAGCACGATTGTTAACCCGAGGAAAACAAAGTGTCCAAGTGCCTTTATTTCTAAAATTGACATAGTCTTTTGGGGGCAGGATGCCAAGTATTTGAGTCTTTAGGGATGGCTTGTTGGCAACAGGATTCCTGAAATGGTATTTTGAGAGGAAGTAGCCCACTGAGCTATCCCAAAAAGGTGAAGAACAGTTACATTTTAATCACTGTATTTGCAGCCATATTACCGCAAGAAATGGAATTGTGTGCCGGAAAATATCAATTTTTATGCTGCTAAATCTTTTAATCAATATCGTAATATCCTGGGGGTAGGGACTGAATAATAGCACACAATTTGTAACCCAGGCCACACACAAAGACTTAACTTGGGTCCTTATCAGAGCTAAAGAAGATCCAATCGCAATTAAAAACTCCTTCTTTGTCTAATGGTTAGACCAACTACAGATCCTATTTGAAATGATCTTCACCCTCCCTTACATTAAAGGGCAACCCAAATGTGGTCTAATACAATGCAGAAACCTAAGATCTCTAAACTTTGACACTTTAGCCCAAACATAGTGACCAACCTTATCTTTCTCTCTGGGTGCATAATCTAACAGTATACAAGAACATTGCAAAAGCAGCTGTCTATGAAAGAGCATCGGTGGTAATCCAGATAGACATTAGAAACGTATAAGGATGATGGTTCCCTAAAGCACTTAAAGAGAAAAAACTGTAAAGAAAAACAGAAAAGGTCTAGAAACAAACACTATCAATCTTCAACATGAACGTTCCAAAAATGGCCAGAAAAACATACAAATCAAAACTAAGCTAAAGTCTTCTCTTTTGAGGAAATTCCAGAAATTAGAATTTTTTTTTAAAAAAACGCTTTACATGGTTAACAAAATAGCTAAACAATGTCGAATGACTATTCTAGATGCCTCAAAAACTACATTTGCCAAATTCTTTCTGCACAAGAGGCAAAAGGTCACAAACACACTCCAGAGAACACAATCCAATACTCTCAACTCCGATCTGACCAAATGGGGCTCATTTGAACCTTCCTCATCAAGCTCCCTAACATAATCCATAAAACCTCTGCCACCACTGTAGGAGAGTAGGGTCTGCTTTCTATGTTCACCCTCACTTTTTGCTTTTGCTTCACTGGTTTTCGACTTAGATGTGGCTGTGGGCCTGCTAATCAGACCAACAGCCCAGCTGTTCTCTCTCTAAATTCATACTATGTACTTTAGGTACATAACCCAATTGGTAAGGATCACCTTCTAGGGCCCTGTACAGTGTACCTTAGGTACCCAGGGCATAGGTGTACCCTAGGCCTACCAGGGGCTGCAGCATGTATTATGCCACCCCTGGCTGGTTTTCCATTATGACACAACTGGCTGATCACTCAGCTGGGGCAAGGTTGTGTAATCATCCCTTGCTTAGGGGTAGTATTCCTATACCTACCTTATATATAGAAACATGGGTAACCTATCAGTCACTCCTATGGCAGGCCTTAACAATCCTGATTGGTAACATGTGAGATGGTGCTCTAGCATGAGCTGAGCCTGTCTGCAGCTTTCGGAACCATGTCCTTATAGCTGTTCTATGATATCGCCTACCATATACTCTTAAAGTGCCTTATAATCCTCGCGGTTATGGTAACTATGGTTTGGCTTTATCAAAACATGTTGTTATAATGAAGACCAAGCCAGAGGTAAGTAAGTTCAAGCGTCTTTATTCTGTCATCCACTCTCCGTAACTGACAGCGTTACGAACATTCTATGGTGAGCTCTAGAGGAACGTTCCAAGAGGGAGGGAAGGCGGGGGAGAGAGAGGGAAGCTACCACAGGGGAAAGAGAAAAGGCTAACAGGACAGAGGAAAGTACAGGAGAGAAAGGAGGGAGATTACAACACATCTCCCTACGGGGGACTGGGAAAAAGAAAGACTAAAGGAAAAGAAGAAAAAGCAAGAGAGTATAAGGAACTTGTGGAGTAACACAGTTTGACCTTATTAACATGGAACCTCTTTGGCCTGGGAGGCGGGGAACGCACAGCAGTGAAAGGAAGGAGAGAACCTCCCCGGATAATTTTCAGAAACCTATAGCGTGAACGACAATTCAGGGGGTTTTGAAATTGGCAATCGGATCCCTTCCCCTGATGTAAGCTAAAGGGGTAATTCCTGTTATTAAATCAGAAGAGGTGTGATATGCCCAAATGCTTTCTCTTAACGTCTTATCTACATCCATATTGTTGGTACAAGCTAGATGAGTGAGATTTTTGATCCAAAGCATTGACATCCGAATGGGGTCATTGTCTCCTTGGCAATATTCATTAGATTCCTCATGCTTGATGCCCAGCTCACACAGGAATGTCTTCATTTCCATAGATGCGATTTTGATATCCTTTCTGGTGACTATGCAAGCTGGCACACCTTCGCAAGCGAAAGAGTCTCTTAAGAAGTCGATAAGGATTGTTGTAGAGACACGTGAGGCACACTTGTATTTGATCCAGTGAGATGTGTAATCCATGAGAACAAACAAAAATCTCTTAGGAACTCCTGATTGTCCCGTGGGACCGATTATCTCCAATGCCAACTTAGTCCATGGAGTCTCTGGAACTGCTGTGACATTCTCAGACAGATTACCAAAATTCTCTGCAGGCAAACTTTTAACAACATCAGAGCCTGATACAGCATGACCCACCTCTGACACCCCCCTTACAACATGGGTATTGGCCCTATGTTTAGAAATTAAATGCACTCCCGTGGGGGGTATGTCACAGGCAATACCATTTACTCTTTGGCCTATTCCAGTGAACACCTCTGAAGAATTGTATACATCCCTGCTGGTTTCAACCACCTCCTCCGCTACAAGAACTTGTTCTTTACTGTTCGGGTCGAGTACAATTCCCAGCTCTCTTTGGTGCTGCCAACCCAACAGATTAGACCCTTTGCTTACCATGTATACTTTGCCCCATGTGGATCTTCCTTTGAATTTAATACACACAACCATCATCCCTACTAAAGGAATGTTCTCATTGGCATACCCTACTGCTGAAATATCAGGTTCCAGAATTTTGGGACAGGAGGTGTCAACCATGTCATTTATGACATCAATATTGAATAAGGTAACCGGGGCACACGAATCAGCCAACACATCTATAGTCTTATTATTCACGAGGATGGAACATTTAGGATGTTCAACAGACCTGTGTTCACTGAATTGCTCATGTGAATTTGGGGATGCTTGACAGTCCCTAGCTTTTACTTGGAAAACATACTTGGGGGCCAAGTCCCCTTCACTGTGTACTAATTTTACTCGATAGTTTTCGCTGTTGTTGCACACTCTACCCAGGTGCCCCTTCTTGTTACATTTTACACACGTGACATTTCGGGCAGTACAACGTACATCATTTGCAAGGTGATTGCTGCTGCCACATCTATAGCATTTCAACCTACCCTTTCCACTGACAGAATGGTTGTCTTCGACCTCTCCAGGTCTAACTTTTAATACCTCATTATCAAAGGAATTGGCCTGTGCATCACTACTATTGCGAACATTGGCTACCAGATCATTGGGAGTCTTCATCTCTTTGATACACTTAGCAGTGTGTTCTACAGAGGCTGCTATACTAACCGCATCTTTTAAGGTCGGGTTTTTTGCCAGGAGCTTTTCTTGGATGCGACTATTGTTTGTGCACCTGACAAGTTGGTCCCTGATGAGTGAATCAGTGAGTGCGCCAAAGTCACATAGTTGTGTCAGGCCTCTAAGTGCTGCTATAGAATTGGTGACTGATTCCTGCTTGCTTTGGATGCGGCTAAAGAACTTATGACGCTCCAGAACTATGTTTACTCTGTCACCAAAGTGTGTTTCTAACTTTAACAGTGTAACTTTAAACTCATCCGTGTCATCCTCGTCCTCTTCTAGTTCTGGTTCAGGTAACGTGTCAAAAATCTTCCTACCTTGTACGCCTAAATTATGCAACAATATATGTTGTTTGCGAACTGGCGAATACCTTTCGCCGCCTATGGCAATGAGGTATGATGCGAATAAATTTATCCATTCCTTCCAGTGAATTACCGGTTCCCCGATTTCACTGAGGAACGGAGGAGGTTGGCTCATAGCTTGTCCCGCCATAGTGGGAGGAGTAAGCTATCCCTGCAGGCGTCCCGGAATTTCCACAGGACGGAAGGTAGCACCAATACTTAGATATACCAGGGGTGAAAGGGCAGGGAGCATACACCAGGCTGGGAGAGGAAAAACTAATCTCAATGCGTAACAAAACAAATAAGTTAAGTGCAATCTGAGCAGTTACAGCAAGGACTGTAGAATACCCTACTATCCTCTAATTACCCTTTAACCTGAAGTATGAGGAAAACAAGGCTTGTAAGCAATACAACTACATCTAATACTTTGTAAATACACTCGACATATGAAACATGTAGAAGACTAGCTATACGCAATGCCCCAAAATACGTAATACACCCTCAGAGGCACATCACATGCATGGTAGTATTTACTTTTGGGCACAATGATGAATGAAGCATGTAAGAAAGTGTAGCTTAAAACGAAGTACAACCAGAATAAGCACCACCCTTGAGGGCGATTATATAGCTAGGGAATAAGGATTAAGAATAGAAACGGGAAATTGAGAGTGACAATGAGGGAACAATGCAGGAAATTAGAAGCAAAAGAAGATCCACAAAAATTAAGCTAGAAAACATCACCCAATGATAATGTAACAGGTACAATCGTGGCGCTATCAATAGAAGCACGAAAACACTGGATGATAATGCTGGCTTTGGTTAAAGCGACAAAGAGCTGCACGAAACCCACTTAGTCTCCACAAAAATGTACTGTACCCCCAGCATGAGGCGCGAATAAGTAAATGTAAAAGTAGCACGAACACTTAATTGCAGGTTGCGATTTCTTGTGCTCGCTGAGAGCCAGAATCCGCAGATTAATAAAATTTTACTTGGCCAAGGGAGAAGCACCGGTATGCGGCAGAGGAACCAACGAAGATCTCCGCCCGCTGGTGTCGTGAAGCGGCGACCACTACTCTCCTCATACAGATTACCTTAAGCCGCCAAATGCTGCCTCATAACCCCGGTGCACAGGGACCCAGCCAGAAACTCCGCCCGCTGGTGGGCGTGAGGCGGAGTCGACCTCGTCTGCGTCCGGGGAACCAGGAACTTCAAGGCGAAGACAGCATGGAAGACTGCCGATAAGGCGGAGTCGTCCTCTTCTGCGTCCGGAGAACCAGGAAACTTCAAGACGAAGACAGCATGGAAGACAGCCGATGAAGAGCCTCGCTGGAGAAGGTAAGAGCCGCGGAAAACAGGTAACGGCACAGGCTCAAGGACCGCACCAGTCCACAGCCACTACTGAGCAGGACCACCCCTGTGCGCAGAACCACCACAACTTCCCACGGACTTGTGAGAAAGAGCGTGACGGCAGCGCACCTCACGGGGAATGGCCCACAGGTTTCAGCTCAAAATTTCACCGAGGACAGTCGCTGACTCCTGGCACTCCGCAGTTTCCACTCGTGAAGCCCACACAGCCTGTGGTCTGATAAAAGAACACTCCGCCCGGTTCTATACCGAGACTGGAGACGGGGAGAGGGCACTTGTGGAACACCTCACAGCAGAGTTCGTAGGATCCACACGGTCTTGAAGAACTCCTGAACATACGCACCCTTATTTACAGAGCTAGAAAAAGCCCCAACACTGCATCCTCACAGGCAGTGAACCAATGAATAATCCAGCAGAATTGCAGAAAGGAGAGAGCACTGAAAGGGGAGATGACAGGAATGGCCCCCTTCGCCAAATCGTCGCCAGTGTTATAATGAAGACCAAGCCAGAGGTAAGTAAGTTCAAGCGTCTTTATTCTGTCATCCACTCTCCGTAACTGACAGCGTTACGAACATTCTATGGTGAGCTCTAGAGGAACGTTCCAAGAGGGAGGGAAGGCGGGGGAGAGAGAGGGAAGCTACCACAGGGGAAAGAGAAAAGGCTAACAGGACAGAGGAAAGTACAGGAGAGAAAGGAGGGAGATTACAACACATGTCGTGTAAGGTGTCTAACACTTTGGAATACTACCCCCACACCATTTCTGGCGATGAGGATAGTATTCCTCCCTTCTAGAGGGAGAAGACATGTTGAGGACCTACTACCCGGTTAAAGTTAACCAGAGCCCCAGCATCACAAAATGGATTCTGCTGCCACAGACACAAGTCTGACCTTCTGCTGCTGGGAGTCCTTCCAGCAAGGGAGGCCTGGACAATAGGTTTCCTGCCATGGGAGGTGCTAGCACCACCCTAGACAGGACTTAGTGTATTGGGGCAGGGAGGGATGAATGAAACGAGACACTGCCTGGGGCACACAAGGTGTCCCATGCATAGTCCGGTTCAAACCGGTGCTGGGGCACTCCAGCCCCAGTCCTGGCACGAAACTGGACAAAGGGAAGGGGGTGTAACCACCCCCCCCTCCCTGGTCCCACCCATAGGAGGGACCTAGCAGGTAACCCAGCCCCCCAGATTAGTATAAGAGTGGGAGCTGAGTCCCTAGGACTTTGGATTATCCTGACAACTGAAACTTGAACAGAAACTCTGGACCTTCGACATTCGACTACGGAAGAAGACTGAAGAATCTCCCTTGTGGCCAAGGAGTGGCCACCCTGTGCAAACAGGCACCATCAAGCGACCTGCCGTTTGCTTTGCCCGAAGTTCTACGAGGAACCGACTGCAGAGCCCGACCAGCGCATTGACTTCCAAACTTCTCCGACCCTGATCCACATCCACAGCAAAGCTGAGATTCGTGGAGGCGACGAGAGACGTGGGACCGGCTACCTGGGAAAATTGGCTACTTGCTTCCAGCGCAGCTTCTGAGGTATCCTCGAAGTTGTGCTCTGGGGATTGAGAAGCCCCAACCCCAAGCACCATCTGCACCGAAGATCAGCCCTCCACACTCCACGAGTTCTGCGTGGGGCCCTTCTGCATTTTCCTGCTCGACGCGTCTGTCCAGTTACTTGTCCGTTGGCTAGTAACCTCTGTGACGACGAACCCTTGACTTTTCACCGCTGGTTTGGCTCTTCCAGACTGGCCCTTGCTTCTCTGTGAAAGAGAAGCACCTCAGGCCTTCCTGGTCTGCAACAGAAGCGAATCCTTCATTCTGCGTGGGTTGCGCTTGCCAAGGCTTGTTGTGTCCAAACTCGACATAGACGCCACCGACAGCAAGAGCCCTCATGGGACAGCTCGCCTCCTGGTTCTGGTCGTCCTCGACGCCTCCTGGTACCCGTGGCTGCTGCGACAAGCTTCACCTCTTCACCTGCATCTTCACGACATCGCCTGGTTCCTTCCTGGTTCCTTCCCGGCTCCTGGCTGGTGACCTAGACTCTGTCCCCTCTGCTTGCAGGTATCCTCCTTCTTGATTCCATCCTTGGAATCCACCAGATACTCTTCTCTGACTGCCTGTCAGCATCTTTTCTTCAGGCATCCATAGGAGCCGACAACGAAACCGGACACAAGTTCACACCTATGCACCCGCAGCCCATGGGCTAGGTAACTTGAGTACTCCGGTGCTCACAAGGGTATTGACTATCCTAGTGTCTAGTTTCCAAGTCTCTAACTCCTAGTTCCTTCCGAAGTGTCCTAAAACTCTTAATTTCTAAACATTACTATTTCTATCAACTTTTACGCATTACGCGTGAGTGTTTCCACTCTGCACCTGAATCCCGTGGGCCTCCCACTGCCTAGCAACTGGTAGGATAGTGTAGCCCCAGCGATTCCCTAGGCCTAACCTGTGTTCGTAACAGTGGTTCTTATACCACTTACTTAGTATATGGTTTGCGTGGCCCCTAGGGCCTAAGTGTATTACTTACCTGTGTGACTTATGTATGCTTGAATAAGACTGTGTTGTACTTACCTCGAATCTCATAAAGAGTGCTGAGGGTATTGTGACAAGAATAAATACATTCTATTTTTAATAATATATCTGTTGTGGTGTCCTTTCACTTGGTATTCAAGGGATTGCAAATGGTATAACAGCTGGCTTCACATGCCATACGGAGTTTAGCCTAAGACTGCTCTTGTCCATGCTACCACTAGGATAGCTGGTCTATAAGGTTGACTATACAACCAATCACCATAAGGGTTGTTTGGACTGATACAAGGTGTACACTAGAACTAGTGACATCATATATCAGGCCAACTTCTCACAACCACCCTCTTATGAAGGAGATCCTATGCCAGAATCCTCATCTAAAACTTTAACAACACATTCCACCTTACTTGGTCAACCTCATAAATTGGTTACTAGAAGAAGGAACAATCCTAAATAAAAGTTTAAAAAAAAACTATACTAAAAAGCTGACACTGAAGAACTTAACTCCAGTCCAGTACCCAGGCTACCCTTCTTGGGTAGGACACTGGAATGCGTGGTCAACAAAGATGTACTTGAGCAGAAACAGTCAGGCTTTAGAGACAAAGGGTACAGCACTGATGACACTGAACTCTCCATTAAGATGAGGTCAGAACAAGGTGCTGTAGACTTTAACAACTCAGACTTGGCTTTCAAAGCACTTCCAAAACTCACTTCAGACAAAACTTTGGTCTTTATTTCGCCAAATGATAAACTTAAAACTGCACATGAATGTATACTTAACCCATATTCATATGGAAATAAACCAATTTTAGCATGTAAAGTCAAGCCCTTGAGCTTCATATTCAACAATAGAACACAGAACCTGGGAGTGAATTACCACTCATGAACTTGTTCCAACACCCTGCTGAAAAAGTCTGCAAAATTGCTGTTCACCTACGGGAGGTGTTCACTGGGAGGTCAATATTGTCGTGGACTACTCAGTGCCAAATCGTCTGTGTCCAAATGGGAGAGCTGAAGGGGCATGTGTGCCACCCTTCTTCTAGATGTAATACATGGCGGTCTTGTCTGTCTGGATGAGAACTACCGTGCTCCGAATAACCTGCAGAAAGGCTTTGGGGGTGAGGTGAATGGCAAGCAGTTCAAATTAATTGAGGTGACAATTCTGGAGCTGTGAAGGCCACATTTCTAGTACTGTGTATTAGTTGAGATGTGCGCCTACCCCATAAGAGAAGCATCTGTGGTAATAGTCTGCTTCAAAACTGTGTCTGCAAAGTGCCTGCCCTCTGCAATGGTGGAACCACACCACCCAGGGAAAAGGCAGTGTGCTTTGGCCTGATCCAACACTAGAACTTCTTAGCGACCCACCACTTATGAACATTGGACTACTAGACGCCCTTGAAGGGGGTGCATGTGCAACCTTGTATGTGGAATAATGGCGATGCAGGAGACCATCATTCCTAGAAAAATAACCATATAAACTGTAAGCATTCGATTGGGCTGACAAAGAGGTAGAAGTTGCTTAAAGAACAAGTTACTTATCTTCGGTAACAATATATCTGTAAGAGACATAGATTAGTTATGGATACTTCACCTTAGAATTACCCCCAGGCGTCAGACTGGATCCGGAGAATATTTTCCTCAGCAGTACCCCTGCGCATCGATAGGTGTTGGTCGACTCCTCGTTGGTCATTGTCATCGTGGTCGCCAGAATGACATTGCGGTATGTTCTTAGATGCAGCCCTCGCGCACTGTCAGTTCTTTACACGACATTCCACGCCAGAAGCACAGAGCCATGCAAGACACTGACCACTGGTGCACAAAAGCTAGGGCCCTGAAAGGGAGTCCCTTACCCTAGAAGTCAGTTCGCAGAACGGGGAGGATGGGTGGGGCGGTTGAGGAATCCATAACTAATCTATGTCTCTTACAGATATATCGTTACCGAAGGTAAGTAATTTGATAATCTGAAAGAGACAATTAGTTATGGATTCCTCACCTTAGAATAGATAACCCAGTAATACCAACCCCGGTGGTGGGTCTGCGAACCAAGTTCACACCAGAAAGTCCTGGAGAACTGAATGACCGAAGATGCCGTATCTCTGGAGTTGGCTGTCCAAGCAGTAGTGTTTGGTAAACGTGAGCAGTTACGCCCATGTAGCTGCCTTGCAGATGTCAAGGGGGACTCCACGTCCCAAAGCAGTAGTGGCTGCTGTCGCCCTGGTGGAATGGGCACGCAACCCCACTGGAGGTTCCTTGTTCGCTAAGGAATAGCAGATTTTGATGCAAAGGTTGACCCATTGGGAGATGGTTCGTTTATGTACGGCCCGACCTTTCTTGGCGCCTACATAAACAATAAAAAGAGGGTCATCCACCTGGAATTGGTTTATGCAATCCAGATAGAGTGAAAGCGCATGTTTTGGATTCAGACGGTGGAACCTCTCTTCCTCTTTAGAAGGGTGTGGAGTCAGAAAGAAGGTGGGCAAAGTGATGGTCTGTCCTATGTGGATATAGGTAACCACTTTGGGAAGGAAAGAAGGCCTAGTGCGAAGGACAACCTTGTCTGGATGAACAGCCAGGAAAGGAGGCTTGGAAGAAATGGCTTGAAGCTCACTCACCCTGCAAGTAGAGGTGATGGCAACCAGAAAGGCAGTTTTAAGGGTCAGAAGTCTGAGAAGACAGTTATGTAGCGGCTCGAAAAGAGCGCACATAAGATAAGTGAGAACCAGGTTCAAGTCCCACTGGTGCATTACGAAAGGGGTTAGAGGAAACAAGTAGGTAATGCCCTTAAGGAAGTGATTTACTATAGGGGACTTGAAAAGAGAAGGCTGGTCAGGCAGTCGAAGGAAGGCTGAAATGGCTGAAAGATAGCCCTTGAGAGTGCCCAGAGCAGAGAATTGCTGGGCCAAAGAAATAATGAAGAGGAGAACCTCTGAAAGGGGAGCAGAAAGGGGATCCACAGCCTTTGCTGTGCACCATGCCACAAATTTGTTCCATCTACAGGCATATACCGTTTTGGTGGAGGGATGTCTGGCTGCCATGTTAACATTACAGACTTCGGGAGGAAGGCCGAAAGCTGTCAACTGTCGCTGCTCAAACTCCACGCAAGGAGGTGGAGGCTAGACAAGTTCGGGTAGAGAACCATCCCCTGCTGCTTCGATAGAAGATCCTCCCGAAGAGGCAGTCTGATCGGAGGATCGATGGCCATGTGTAATAGCTCAGGATACCAGACTCTTCGTGCCCAATCCTGGGCCACAAGAATTACTTGGGCCTGGTCGTGCTTGATCTTCTTCTGCACTCTGGGCCAAAGGTGGTGTAGGCGGAAAGGCATATAGAAGACCGCAACTCCACTTGCGACGAAAAGCATCACCTAGCGAGTGTCACCTTGGAAATTCCAATGCACAGAATTGCTGACATTGCGCATTCTCTTTGGTGGTGAATAGATCTAACAAGGCTCTCCCCACTGCTGAAAGAGACCTTTCACCACCTCCGAGTGAAGACGCCATTCGTGTACCATCATGCACCTGCGGCTGCGTTCATCCGCCCTGGCGTTCAGTGAACCTGCCAGGTGTTGAACCACCAGAAATATGCCTTGATGTTGCAGCCATGTCCAAAGGCGGAGAGTCTCTTGACATAGGGTCCACGACCCCACCCGCCCTGTTTGTTGCAGTACCACATGGTGGTGGTGTTGTCCATGAACACCTGCACTCCTCTTCCCCTGACAGAGGGAAGGAATGCCTTTAGTGCAAGACGAATCGCCCGACGCTCCAGAAGGTTGATATGGAGCCCGGACTCCGCCAGAGACCAGAGGCCTCTGATCTCGACCTCTCCCATGTGGCCGCCACACCCCAGCAGTAATGCATCTGTCACCACTGTGAACTCGGGTTGGGGAAGGGAGAGGGATCTGCCGTTGACCCAATCCCGGTTCGTTAGCCTTCACTGCAATTGACATGCAGTGCCCTCTGAGATCTGGATGTAATCGGAAAGATTCCCCTGATGCTGTGCCCACTGGAACTTCAGGTCCCACAGCAGAGCCTGCATATGCCACCTTTCATAGTCCACCAGCAGGATGAAGGAGGCCATGAGGCCCAGTAACCTCAGGGTCATTCTGACCGAAACCCAGGATAGAGGCTGAAAGATCGGAATCATAGGCCGAATATCCCGGACTCGCTGCTCGGAAGGAGAAGCCCGAAACTGCGATGTGTCCAGAACCGTTCCGATGAAAAGGAGCTTCTGAGAGGGAACTTCGGCGCATTGATGGTGAATCCCAGCAAACGCAGGAGGTCGGCAGTAGTCTGGAGGTGGGAGACGACAGCCTGGGGCGAGCCCGCCTTCAACAGCCAGTCGTCGAGATAGGGGATGACTGGAACCCATGATCTGCGCAGATGAGCTGCGACCACCGCCATCACTTTCATGAACACCCGAGGGGCGCTGCTAAGGCCAAAAGGGAGCACTGTAAACTGGAATTTCTCGTGGCTTACTGTGAACCGTAGGTAATGCCGATAGGCCGGCAGGACAGGGATGTGAAAATAAGCGTCCTGCAAGTCCAACGCTACCATCCAGTCTCCAGAGTCGAGAACAGACAGGATCCGAGCCAGTGTCAACATTTTGAACTTCTCCTTCCAGAGGAAGCGGTTGACGTTCCGGAGATTCAAGATAGGACGCAGGCCCTTGTCCTACTTGGGTACCAGAAAGTTGTGGGAATAACAACCACGACCTACTTGTGGGGTAGGAACTCGCTGAATGGCTCCCTTGGCCAAGAGAGCCGTAACTTCCTGTTGGAGAAGGGCCAAGAGATCCTCCGACATGAGATGGGTCTGAAGTGGCATGCATGGAGGGGTAGTCTCGAAGGGGAGGGAGTAGCCCCTTCGGGCTATCTGAAAAACCCACAGGTCCGACGTGATGTTGAGCCAGTGGGGGAGGTGATGGTGAATCCTGCAGCCCACTGCCAAAAGGTGGCCCTGAAAGTTTAGACAAGGAGGGCTTGGAGGCTGCTGCAGAGGGAGTGCTGGTGGACTGGCCTGCCCGCTGGCCCCCTGACCCACAGTAGTGGGTCCCATGTCCCCAGCCGTGCAGAGGCTGGAGAGCTTGCGCAGCCCTGTGGCGGGACGTGGTGGGGCGAAAGGCAGACTGCACTGGGCGGGAGGTGGATTTGAGGCCTAAGGACCTGGCTGGAGCCCTGGAGCCCTTAAAGAGCTCAAGCGCATTGTCCGCCTTGTCGCCAAACAAGCGACAGCCATCAAAGGGCATGTCCAAAAGTGTAGCGTAGACATCACCAGAAAAGCCAGCAGACCTCAGCCAGGCATAGCATCTAAGGGCTACCGACATGGAAATCATCCTGCCTAGTGAGTCGGCGGAGTCCAGCCCACACTGGATGGCGAACTTCGTTGAGTCTTTCCCTTCGGCCACTGCACGGGAGAGCACAGCCCAGGCCTCCTCCAGGCACTGTGGCCGCACCTGCGCAACCGTGTCCCACACCGAGTTGGAGTAATGGCCCAAGAGACATGCGGTGTTCATCGACCGCAGTCCCAAGGTGGAGGAAGAAAACATCTTCTTCCCAAGGTGGTCCAGCTTCTTGGATTCCCCATCAGGTGGTGCATTAGGGAATGCGCCCTTGGAAGTTGAGGCTTGACTACCAAGCTCTCAGGGGTGGGGTGATGAAAGGGGAAAATGGGGTCGCCCTGGGTCGGGTGGTGGTGGTGTTGGGTAATCATGCTATCCACAGGAGCCCCTGTGTTGGGCTTGGACCAAGTGCCCAAAATAATGTCCATGAGGGCCTCATTGAATGGCAGGAGGGGCTCTGAAGAGGCCGCTGCCGGCTGAAGCACCTCGGTCAGGAGGTTAGTCCTGACCGCCACCGTAGGAAGCTTGAGGTTTAAGGCCTCGGTCGCCCTACGCAACACCACTGCATAAGAGGCACTCTCCTCTGTAGCCACGGTAGGAGGAGAAAGCATGCCAAGGTCTAGGGAGGTGTCCAGACCACTAGCATCACCCAACTCCTCCTATTAATCCAGTTCCTCTTACCGGTCTGCTAGAGGGTCCACAGACCCCTCCCAGTCCTCCTCACCCTCCTCTGGCAGCCACCCAGGTCGATAGGAAACACCAGGGGAGAACAGAAGTACAAAAGTACCGGTCAGTGCCGGTCCAGACGTTGGCCAAGGTCAGTCCGGCTCTGTGTCTACATCGAGGGGAGGCTGGGGTCGACGTCGGCTGGGGGCACAACTGACGTCGGAGGGTCGTCACTGGATTCGGCGCTGGAGGTGGTGTCACAAGGACGACCGGCGTCGATCCGGATCCAGACCTGGATCCTTGAGGGACGACTACATTCCGCTTCCTGCATCGCGTCGGCCGACAGACAGGGAGAACACGACGAGCGACTATGATTCTTCGTCTTCTTCTTGTGCTTCGACTTACTCGAAGACGAAGACTTCGATGATGAGTGGTGGTGGTGGCTCCGCTACCAGTCCCGCGACCTCCCTTTCGACTGGGACCTCGAACGGAGCGGACTGCTGGGTCTCAAGAAGCTTTCCGGACCGCTCCCGCAAAGACTTCGAGTTCATGGCCCGGCAGTTGGAGCACGACTTCGGGTCATGGTCGCGCTCCAAGCACCAAAGGCACTTGAGGTGCGGGTCCGTGACTGATATCAATTTGCGACAGGAGTTGCAAGCCTTGAAGACGGTCTGACATGACATCCCTCCATGCACCAGGAGTCGAACGACTCAAGAAAGGTGTCGACAAAAGTCGCAAAAACAGAGTCAAAAAGTTAGGTTTCACCGGTGACACGAGATAGCGCCCGTTTTTGAAAGAATGATGGAGCCTGTACATTGGGCCTAAATACACAACAACAAGGTTGTTTTACTCTTACCTGCGATACATAGAAACCGACCAAAGGTTTCGATTAATTAATTTTTGGACTAGCCGGTGATACATTTACGAGAGCCTCTATATTTGGAGAGGTTACATATATTTATATACCACTTGGAAGACGGCTGTTTCTTGAAACTATGGTGGCCGCTCCTTAGAAACAACCTATGCCCTGACGAAGTTCGTAGAGAACGAAACGCGTTGGCTGAGTCTGTTTTTTGAAAATTGAATGAAAATAAAAGAACAACAAATTGGAACTAGTGAAAAGACTTTTCCCTTGGTGCACCGTCTTTTTGTAAAACAGAGTCAAAAAGTGATTTGAGGTACCGCTCTCGCTGGATCTGTGCTGGCTGGCGCGGAAAAAGAAACAACTGACGTCAGCACGCGAGGGCGGCGTCCAAGTAGATACCTCAACATCATTCCGGTGACCACGACATCAATGACGAATGGGGAGTTGACCGACACCACCTATCGACATACAGGGGTACTGCTGAGGAAAACATTCTCCGGATCCAGTCGGACGCCTGGGGGTAATTCTAAGGTGGGGAATCCATAACTAGTAGTCTCTTCTAGATGTCTTTGTTCTTTTGGGTCATCTTTGCCTGTAACCACATTTAGGATGAAGGCTAGGAAGTTCAGTGTTTGAAGAGGGTGCAGATGGGTCTTGGTGGCATCTATAGTGAAGCCAGGACAATACTGCTTAAGTATGGACCACACACCAAAGCCTGCTGCTGCTCATGATCAGTGTCGAGGCAAGTGAAGACATAAGTGCTTTCCCTTCGCAAATGTGCTGCCAGCACTGCTAGGCAAATTGTAAACATCCATGGAACCTTAGTAACCGTGAAGGGAACTACTTTGAACTGGTAGAGCTGTCCATTTACCGCAAAGGTACTTTTGGTGGGCAGGGCGGATGGGAATGTGAAAATAGGTGATCCCAAAATTAAACGCCACCATGAAATATTGTTGAAGGGGGGGGGGACAATGGGGTAACCCAGTAGATTATAGGGCCTGGGTACAGTGCAGTACAGAAAAGGATTTGGTCTTAATGGAGACTCTCTAGATACTTAATTGAATTAGCCTATCCTGACTCTATAACAGTAGTCATAAAACCCCAATCCAAAAGGAGAGGGGAAATTACCACTCATGAGTTAAAATTGGAGTGCGACAACATTACAACACACAAACAAATATCTGTTGAAATTAATTCAAAATTCTATTGCAGTTATATGCATATATACACAATATATAGCGGTTGCTCCATTGTGCAGAATATAAGTGATTGAAAAAAGAACTCGTGCATAGGTGAAAAAAGACGTCAAAAGGAATACAACATAATTTAGGCAAATTGAAACAACAATTATATAGCGCCGTGGCCTGTCTGACACCCTTCCTTTTTGAATCAATCAAATTTCATCCATATTGTACAGGTACAGTGTTCGCATCAATACTGTCCTTTCATAGATTTTAGTAAATCCAGGCTTATAAGAACAGAGTTGTTGATGTTTCGACTCAAGAAAGTAGAAGGCCAATTATAGCCTTGTTAGTAGGCCATCTTCAAGACAGTTGGGAGCAACCTGGAATCAAATTGCTCCCATGATGAATACAACTTGTTACACAGCAAAGGGTCACCGGCTCTTCATCTGTTCGGGAATTATTATACTTCTCAGCCCAGTAGTATCAGCCAGCAAAAGGTAAAATAAAAGTTTGTGCCTAACACAGGGGATTTGTGCCTTAGTTATTCATTAGTTAATCAACAACGAGCCATCCGATTCAATCAGGCAAGAGGCTCTTGGGGTAACAGAGTATCACTGGAAGGAGGGGGAAATCAGGAAATGTGTTATGATGTTGCTGGTGAGGGGGGCCTGAGATAGAGGATGATTCTAAGGAAGCTGTGTTTATTGGGAATTAGGAATTACATCAGGTATATTGCAGTCCCTGGACATAGGAATGTTGTGGGTATGCCATTCCTATGGTGCCCTTATGTAGAAGGTCATGCACATCTTCCTGGTGAAGACGGTCCCTGTAGTACCTACTCGTACCCCCACAACCCTGCATCTTGAATTAGCCCCTTGAAGAATGTTTGACTACAGGGACCTTCTACCCCGCAAAACTTTGATGCCAAATTGGTATATAGGCCATTCATGACCATATCGAGGAAAGCGTTTTAAGTATGGTCTGTATAATTGTGTGCATGCTTTCCCAAACTTATACAAATGCATCTAGATAGATTTTAAAGAACTACTACGCCATGCAGGGATTCAGAATAGAACATTGGTTCTGAAGAAAGCCAGTTGACCTGCTGGGCAGTTATACAACTGAAACATATGGACCTTTTGATGTCAAGAACCAATATATCCTTGTGACATCCCACTGTTTTTATACCTTGACCAAGATCTTGCTCATTAAATAGTAATTTTAGGATCTTTGAGGTAATTTCAACTCACTCACAATCCCTCATTTTGCACCTTTAAAATGCTCCACTTACAAACGAGAGAGCACACCCTCTCACACTAGGTGATGTGGGTGTGGGTCTGATGAAGAAGCAGGCCACAGGTGCGACCTATGGGTGAGGTTCCAACACATACATCCAATAAATTTGGTGATAGCACTAATTTACCTGAGTGTAGATCACACACTCACTTGAGATATCAAAAGGGACACACATCTAGCCTTGTGAAAAGTCAGGATTTAAGAGAAATGGGTCAACCCTCCTTTGTATAGTTCTTGATAGAAAGTCTACTGTTGGTTGAGTTCAAAAAATGGACTAGAAATGTTATTTAATGACACCAATGGAGTGGAAGAAGATGCTGAATGGATTGGTCAGCCAAGAGTCTTTGAGGCAGAGATGGTACCGTGGTCTCTGCAATGTCAAAGGTTTATGAGGAGGGGTATACCACTGTCCAGTTTGTCGGTGGTGGATGTAGATGCTAGTTAAAGTACAAACCACCACCAGAATATAACAAAATTTGTTAATAGAGGTCATTTCAATGTAATCCTCAAAGGGCATTTGTGGAAGGGTAAAATGTCCCTATGGAACCTTTGTTACTTTGCCTACATTGCACGGCGCGCAGGTTATATAGCGCTGGCATATCTGCCCCGCCATTCTCTATATCTTTGTGTTTGCCCAAAACTACAACATACTATTGCTCAACCCATCCCAACCCAAATGAATGGGGCCATGCTTGATCAAAGTCATTGGATAGAACAGGGCATCGGGCAGAAGATATCTTCTTCGGTCCATAATCAGACAACAACCCTGAACCTGTGTGCCCGTTATGGTCCAATTCGTTCTCAGCAAGTTGTTTCTGTATTGCAGCTAATCCTTCAGGGCTAAAATCTTGAGGCCCCTTTGCCATGTCAGGGTCAGAGTGGGCTACATACATGAGAGCAGTGGAGGAGGAGGCAGTCCTGTTGGCTGTTTTATCTGCAAAATCATTTGCCCACCCCACATCATTAGTTATTTCGCTTAATTTTATCACCAACACTTTGGCATGTAAGGGAAGTGAATTCAGTAATCTCGTTATCAACTCCCCATGCAGTATTTTGATGTCTTGTGAAGTAATAAACCCTCTCCCAGCCCATAATCTACCAAATTGTGGGCGACACAAACGGCATATGGACTATCCATATACATCCCCCCCCCCCCCCGGCCAGGTCAATTCACATCTCTGCTGCCTGGGCGGAGTTCTCGGGTATCTTGCATGTCTCTACTACTGTATTGAGAGTGGCGATAACATATGCTGCTGTAGGACTGCCATTAGGCAGTTTAAAACAGGACCCATCCACACAGAGAGCTCCATCCTTATCTGCCAAAGGTACATCTAACAAGTCAATCAGACCATTGTTTGCTCTTCGGTTTCTAACACGCAGTCATAAACCTCATCCATTCCATCGATATCAACATCACGACAGGCAACAGTATAGCAAAATTCAGACTATTACATTGGTGTAAAGTCACATGTGGACTAAAAAGACAATTCATAAGGAGTCAGTCGAGCATTGGTAAAATGTTGCATCTTTGCCCTATTCGACAATAAATCCACAGAGTGAGGGTACATAGGCATGTACAGTATGTCCCATAACCAAAGTCTCAGCTTGTTGAAGGGAAACTGCAGCTGCTGCAACTGTCCTTGGACATGGATCACAGGCCTGAGCTACCAGGTCTAGTGTTGCAGAAAAATTAGCCCATGGCCGCTTGTACACATCCTGCTGTTGGGTGAGGACGGACAATGAACAACCATTCTTTGTGTACAAAAGGTGAATGTCTTTTTCTTAGTGCAGTAAACCCAAAGCTGGTGCATTACACAATATGCCCTTCACAGTCAGAAACTAGCAGATGCTCCTCATTCCAAGTGATGGGCTCCTGAATGCCTATTCTCATCAATCTTAACAAAGGTTTTGCAATTAGTGAGAAATTAGGTATCTAGTGTTGACAATAGCTGGCCATAACTAAAAAAGGCACGCACCTGCTGCTGGGTAGTGGGCTGAGGTATACCAAGGATGGCTGCACCCATTTGGGGTCCAGGTGCTGCAAGTCTTGCGAAAAGAGGTGACCTAGATAGACCACCACAGTTTAAGCAAACTGTATTTTGTCTGGGGGAGCCTTATGACTGTATCTAAGAAATTCAACAATCTAACAGTGTCTATTGTGCATGTGTCTTTATCCTTTTGTTGTTACAATGCCTGGGCATGGCACTCACATTCATCTATTTGATCCAATATCTTGTCTTACCAATTTGGTAAAAGTCGATAGGCCGTCTGGTCCCAGAGGTGTAAAGGAGTATCTTTTAAATGTTCCTCAGTGTCTTTAGCATCTTGGAGTGGGGATAACTGAGGATAGCACTTACTTGGGGGGAGTAAGTTATAAACCAATCCTTACACATATATTTGGTCAAACACCATTTGCAGTAGGTGGTGCTTAACTCGAAGTTTAAAACTGGAGGGGAAACTATTACCATAAGCCTTTGAACCCGCTTTCATTATGGTATGATACATGTGTTGTACCCTTTACTGTTCTTCTTTGGTCATCTGAGTATCTGGCCTAAGTCTTCTGGTTTCATCATCACCTCCTACCTCCAAAAATCGTTAATCAGTAGGTGAAGCATGAGAAGGATGATTTTCTTTCTGTTGAATAAACCCTGCAATGGTATAATGAGAAGGCCGGGGACTATTAGTTAGTATGTGTTCCATGAGGGGATGGGGGGTCCTCATCGCTGAGGGGACAACTGATGCATTATCTATAGGTTTATGAACAAAAGCTTTATGAGCCAGCATTTCTGCTTCTTGTCCTATATCCACCAGTTTTTCTTCATTTTATTTTTCTTTTAGTAGAATCTGGCATTTCCCCCTATCTGTTCTCTCCCAGGTGACACCATAGTTTATGGCCCGTGCATATTCATCCCAACAATATAAGACCTCGTACTGCAATAATTTAATCTTTCCCTACCTGTTAAACATTGTCACAAATAATCCAACTTGGCTTTATCAAAGGATCCCATTTCTGGCCTTTTTAAATGGGCTCCGCATGGCATGTAATCCAAGCGCAGTTGCACAAAACAAGTGAAACAAAAATAGTTTAATATCAGTATGTGATCCACTTAAATAAAGGAGGAAATCCAATAAGTCTCCTACAAAGGGCCAAATAGTATTTAGAAGGTCACTCAATATAGCGTAGTTGCTCCAACTACGAGCAAGTCATCGTAACGTGCACCGTGCCGATCGTGCTGGCATCCCAGAGTGAAACCGGAAGGGTGACAATCATCCTGAATACAGCAGGTCTCCAAGAGACAGAGCAAGCGCTGCCTTGGCGAGACCTCAAAATAGTGCCTAGCTCCTGGGAGCCACAGTTGATTTTGGGGACCAATCTCTGGGCCAGAAGGTGCTAGGCACATCTGGTTTTACACAACTATCTCCATTTTGAGAGTTTAATATTCCTTTAAAGTCCTTTTCTTTCCAAACATAAGAACTAGGAGGACAATCACATGATTCCATTGTGTGATGTGTACACGGTTTAATCTCAGACTGCCTCCTGGAGATCAGTTCCACTACTCCGAGAGAGTGAAAGTGAGTGCTTGGTCATCCAGCTGGAGTCCAACAGTATTGTGATCCCACTACAACAGTGGGGAATTAAATCATTTGTTGCAACCGATGCCCAGTAACCACCTACTGCCATGAAACAAAAAAAAAAAAGGGATCACATATACTCTTGCATCCTCATTGAGAAATAATGTCTGTCTTCAGTCACCCCCTTAACTTCCAACATTAAACCTACATATTTTCAATTGACATTATGTACAAATAGCTCCACGAGCCATCAAGATACTCATTAGTCTTTCATCAACAGCAATAGAACTGTACTTCTTTCCTCAGATTACCCTGCTCTCGAGGGTTGTCTTATGGAGCAGATTACTGTTGTTCGTAACGACATCACCACAGCCCTTGAAAGCTTGTCCCCCTCTTTTCTGCCCTCCCCGTCCTGTGAGATGCCCCCTGTCACACAGTCTACCATCCCACCTGCAAAGCCTATGTCCCTTTTTAATCTTGTGTCATGGAACGTTGCGGGGCTCACCAAAAAGCTTTTGATCCCGGAATGGCACGATTTTATTGGCACATTCGACGTATGTGCATTCCAAGAGACATGGAGTACAACCCCGTTATACAAATCAGGGTATTCCACATATTTCTTACCGGCCATAAGCTCAGGGAAAGGTCGCCCTTCCGGGGGTCTCCTTGTGTGGATAAACATTAAGCTCAACTGGCAGGTTCAGTGCCATAACAATGTTTCCCCGGATCTGCTACATCTGACAATAAAAGGCACGCATGGCGGCCCCACCCTAGATCTCTTCAACATTTATGCTAGAGGTTCTCTGGGTGGACAGATCTCTCAGACAGTGGTTGCTCTGGAACATGAACTTACACATATTGACCGGAACTCCACTATTATTATCTGCGGAGATTTTAACTGCACTTTCGAACCCCTAGCCTCAGAAGATTTACTCGGGCTTAGTGATTCAGATTTCACTTGGGGAATCCCGCCTTTGGAACTTGCTCCGATTAAGAAATGGTCACAAAGGGCCATCCAACTGAACGCACTTACACAAGAATTTAATCTACGTGCAGTGAATGGCAGATCTATATCTGACAAGGGTGGCGCCTTTACCTTCAACAGATTATCCTCGCCATCACGCATCGATTACATCCTTGTCGATATCCACTCATGGGGGCTCATTATAGATATGGTCGTCAAAAATACAATAGATAGCGACCACAATCCACTATGTCTACAAGCCAAAGACCCTTGGAGGATAACACCCAATGTGGCCAACGAATCCCCACTAATGGCAACCAAGGAGGTGTCATTGGCAGGGTGCTGTCGACGCCTTAAATGGCACGGGATCTTCCAACATGAGGAGAAGCTTGCTCTGATCAAAGAGCTCCTAGCCAGGAAACTTACCGAACTCCATGAAGCTAGTACTAAAATGGATGATCCCCACCTAATAGCCTCTGTCTATTATGACACCATCAGCAAAATAGGGGACTTCTTTATTGTGGGGGAGAAAGCTCGCCCCAAGGCGGACTCCTCAAGGAGCGGGAACCCTTGGTACTCCAAAGATTGCAGAAGGGCCAGAATTACTCTGTCCCTAGCCTTAAGGAAACAGGACAGAAACCTAATCAGTAAGGCAAGACAAGACTATGCAAGATCATTGAAGGATGCCAAACGGGATTGGGAAGAAAGTCATTGGCAGGAACTCAAGGAGGCGGCTTTAAACCGGAATTCTACAACCTTCTGGGATATTCTGAACAAAGCCAAAAGGGCCAAAACAATAAGTATCCCTAATCACATAGCGGAGCTGCAATGGTTCGACCATTTCTCTGCTATATATGAGGGGGTGACTGCCTCGGACACACCGGTGGCGGAGGATTCGCCACCCATTGTTGAGTTCCCAGCGGAGACCAATTTTGGGATCCACGAAACCATCTTGGCCATCAAAAGTATTGCCCCAGGTAAGGCGGCTGGGCCCGATGGCATACCAGGTGACCTTCTTCTACATGACCCAATCCCCTGGGCCTCATTCATTGTTGTTGTCATGAATGCCATAGCTAAGGGCTGCATAGTACCTGCGTCCTGGAAAGCCGCGGTGGTTGTGCCAATTTTTAAAAAGGGCAATAAGGAGGACCCTGCTAACTATAGACCTATCAGTCTAATTGATGTAATACAGAAGGTAGTTGGCAGGGTTCTCCTAATGAGACTGAGATGCTGGATTGGGAATGGGGATGTTTTATCACATTTTCAAGCAGGTTTTAGACAAAAGGTAGGCACCATGGATCAAGTTTTTAGATTTTTTATGATATATTGGAAAACGGTAGTCTTAGGCAAGGGAACCCTATATTTAGCTTTTATTGATTTAAAGTCGGCTTTCGACCTAATTCCCCGCCAACGTTTGTGGCAGGTTTTATTTCAACTAGGTGTTCCCCATGAGATTCTTGCCTTTTTAAAGCTTTTACATGAAAATAACCATGCCAATATCAGATGGGGGGCCCAAGGCCAGCTTACAGGGAGTGTCGCGGTGAATAGGGGGGTACGCCAGGGCTGTGTGCTGGCTCCCACCCTGTTTTCTCTATACATTAATGGGGTGGTGGACTTCCTTAGAGAGGTCCCTGCCGATGCGCCAGCCCTGGCTGGTGAAAAGATCCCCACCCTCCTGTTCGCCGACGACACTCTCCTGATTTCAAAATCCCCGGCTGGCCTACAAAGAAATCTAGATAGATTTGCTCTCTTTTGCAAATCCTATGGGCTCATTATCAATACTGAAAAAAACAAATTAATGGTTATAAACCCTCCGAGACGTTTTAGTTATACTTTTACCCTTGATGGCACTCCCCTAGACATTGTAGATTCTTTTGATTATCTAGGGATACGCATTGCAAAAGGGATGAAGTGGAGTGCTCACTTGACCAAGATGCTTCTGTGCCACAAGAGGGTCTCCGGTGCCATTATAAGAGAACAACACCTCTCTACTAGCCGACCTGTGGCACCGGCTCTTGTGGTATATGAGGCCCAGGCATTGTCTAGCTCCATGTATGGGGCTGAAATTTGGGGTTACGAAAACATTCACGATTTGGTAGTCTCAGAGAACAATTTTATGAGGAACCTCATCTCCGTCCCAGTATCATCCCCGTTAAAACCTTTGTTGCATGACCTGGGGAGACACTCAATCCAGGACATTGCACGCCTACGCCCTTTACTATTCTGGGCTAGACTGCGGAGGACCCCTGAACTTGCTAAATATGCGGCAGGTCTAGATGATCTCCTATTAGCAGACACTGGGCGGAGGTTAAAATGGTTCACCCACATAAAGCAAACACTGAAATCCATTGGCTACGAAGACTCCTGGGTATCTCAGGTACCCCCTCAGAAACAGGATCTTAAGGAAGCATATTGGAGTTGGGTAAATGCAAGAGATCTGAATAATCCCAAATTGGGGAAGTTGAGTGTGGCTTTCTTAGAACATAAGCCCGTTTGTAAACTTGAGGCATATCTTGACTTCATCCAGTCCCCTCTGGACAGATCCCTGTATGTACGATTTAGATTAGGGTCCCTCCCCCTTAATTCTGTGACTGCTGGTTGGAAGGGATCCCCACCGCCATCTGCTGGTTGTCCGAGTTGCACAGCACCTAGTGAGTCTATTCCTCACTTCCTATTTGCTTGCCATCATTATCGAAGGCCAAGAGCTAAATGGCTCCGTCCGATCTGCAGAACGTTGGGATGTCGTGACTACTGTACTGCGCTACGCATTCTGCAGACGGATACTTCGTCCCTTACTATTGTCTGCGGCATTGCCAAGTACTTGGGTTGTGCGTGGCTATTGCGTAAGAAAAACATTCCATCCCAACTGCACAGACCCATTTATGAGATCGACGGCCACCATGTATTTTAACGAACTCTAAATAACCATGCACTTTATTCTCTGTTTCTTATATGTTGTTTTTAACTGTTTTTATAACTTTTTAAGACGTTCGCGACTACTGATGTTTTTTATGTACACTTGATCCTCTTTTTTTTGTATGTTGTGCTTTTATGATATTTTATATCGAATAAAGCTTTACCTACCTACCTATAAAATATTGAGTATCTTGAATCACAATCTCATTGACCAAATCCTGATCATGTTTGCCTAAATCTTAGACAAGCCATTTCAACATTGTAAGAACATTTTCCTCCACTTGCTTGTGCTATACACCTAAACTTTTTTTAATTAACTTTATTGGCATTTATAAATTATACAGACATCTTTGTAAAGGCATATACTGGAGTAAAAGAAAACTTCCCCTCCCGCCTCCCCTGTCAACTGTGAGAAGGGAGAATAGCAGACCACGAATCCCATGTACAGTGGCACTCCATATTAAGATGAGGAAAATTATATAAAAGAGGAAGCAACCAGGTTACATATGAATTCTCACAAAAGTGATACATTGTCATACATAATCCACCTCTTCATGATGTCGTACAGAGACCCTACCAACTTCAACACACGCACCCCTCCCCCGCCCCCCACCTCTACTTCTGGCTACAGTCATTAAAAAGGCATTACATTATACATGGTTGTCCTAGGTTGCTCATTTGAAGCCTAGCCATTGCCTCCGGACTGTCCCCTTGGGGACCCATCGGCATTCGTTGTATTTCCCCATCACCTGTAGCCCCTTGAGTCCCCGAGGCCTGTTCATCCCTTAGCTCTGTTAACTTATAAGACAAGCCTGGAGATAGTCAGCAAGCTTTTCATCTTTTCGGACATATTTCATTAGTACCATTTCCGCAGTCACCCACTCACACATTCCGCTCATCCACTGCTCTATCTGTGGGGGCCTAGGTCTGAGCCATGCAATAGCAATGCACCTCTTTGCCAGTAGAAACCCTAAGAGAACAAATCGCCTGCTTAGCTTCTTGTGCTTAGGCGTGGTCTCTTTAGAAATAACTCAACCTGTGACCCTCAGAAGATGTACAAGCACTGTGTCCCAATAAAGGAAATTTGTTGAGCAGGTTGAAACCATGTGAAGAAAGTCTGCTGCCTGCAATTGACATCTCAGGCATTCAGCAGTGCGGGCAGGTATATTATGTGTAATGTACGTGGGTAAAGTATACCTGGTGAACTAGGTTATATTGTAAGAGTTTAAACCTGTATTGGAGCTCACTGTTTGAACCCCCTCATGAACTTTCCCCCATTCCCCCTCCGACAGCGGTTCCTCAAGCAGTCCATCCCATTTTAACTGAACAGGCAAAGCAACACCCAGTAAATCATCCCTTAAGGCTCTATACAGACGGGACACCCATTACCTACCTGGTGCCTTATACAGCATCACTTTCAAAGTATAAGTACTAGGGGGCTCCTCTGGGAACATCGGCCATATCTCCAGTGGAATACTCGAAATCTTGTAGAAATTGCCCTGTTACCAGATTGAAGGTGGCCATTGCCACTTTGCGGATGATGCATTTCTCAACCGTGTAAAGATCTCCCTGTGTCTGGCACCCCCACTCCATCCACCGCCGCACAGACATAGAGTTAGCAATAAATGCGAAAGGGCGCAACACCCATAAGGGCATATCTGGAGCATACGGGGTATGTTGTACCACCTGTCGCACCACGTTTTCACAAATTATGGCTACATGACGCACAATATATGGGAGCGTTGGGGGGGGGGGGGACACCAAGTACGAGCATCAAAAGCTCCGGCAGTGGGCGACCACCATTCGTGCCCACCGGGAGGCGTCTCTCCCAATTATCTATACTGTCCAGCCAATGTATTGTATGCTGTAATTGGGAGACCATGTAATAGAATTCTAAACAGGGACCCTCTAGCCGTCCCTTACCCCATGTTCTCTGTAATGTTGCCAGGCATACTCATCTGCGTTTATTGCCCCATAGGAGATCTGCCAGTTAGCGATCCATATTCTGGAAGTAATGACGTGGGATTGTATACATTGAGTGTTGCAATGCGTACCGACATTGGGGTAGGATAATAATTTTGTCCCATAAGTGCCAGTGGTTGGTAAAGGCCAAAATCGTATGGAGCTGCGAATTCTATCATTCACTCTTCCTATGTTACAGTCTAAATATGAATAGGATGTGTTTGCTAGCCGTACCCCCAGAAATCTAGTTCCCTCTCCTACTAATGACAGCTCCCCTTGGGTCAGCTCGGATTGTGGCACTCCGGCCAGTCTGCTGATGAGGTTCAGCGTGGATTTCCCTGGATTAATACAGAGACCTGAACCATATCCCAATCTCTGCAGCTCTGCAAGAAGGAGAGGCCCCGAACTACCCAGTCGACGTAAATATACCAGCGCTTCATCAGCTTATAGGGAGACCAGGTGATTGGTCTCCCCCAGCCTGATCCCCCAGGGACCACGTCAGTCTCGCAGGTCGGCTGCCAAAGGCTCCATAGCAACTGCAAATAAAAGTGGAGAGGGCGGGCAGCCAACCAAGAGCGAACGGTTTAGATACCATGCTTCTGACTCGAATTCCGGTCGTAGAGGCCGTGTGGAGTAACTGAACCCATTTAAGGAACCCCCCACCCCAACCCACTGGAGGTCTTGCCACATAGAGTACTAACCCTGGTGTCTACAGTCTCTACTGTGATGTACTCATTCAAGTCCACGATCTCCAGAAGTTCCTTCAGGGTCTGGCGAGCAATTGTTACTTCTGCTGCACTGTCCAGCATTGTCTGTGCCCATTCTCCATTCTTGAGCTGTGTTCTCAGTATTCTCGGCATGTCTGATCTTCAGACCTGCTACCTTCTTTTTGGTGAATAAAGGTTTTGATTTATTTTTCTGAACTGGTTGATCGTCTTTGGCTTCACACCTTCTTTGTGATCTGACCATCCTCTTCTTTGTGATGTCTGTGACGATATCGGAAAGGTATGAGAGGATAGTGTATCAGTATCCTGATACCCGTCAGGTTTTCTTAAATTATCCCTATTCCTGAGGTTATACCTCCTTTCAGAGGGCTCCTTTTGAGGAGACCTACCTCAGGATTGAGAACGTTTCTCTTTTGAATTTTGTTTAGTAGTTTCCCACTTTTTTTTAGAAGTTGTAGGATTTTGTTCAATAGAGTCCTTCTCAGGATCTTCAGACAGTTTTGGCTTCAAAGGTTTTCCACCCAAACTGTCTCTGCCTAATTCTGCATAAGATTTTTCTATTATTCTGGGTAGTTCATGTTGATGTTTGTTACATCAAATTCCCTTAAGCGTTGGCGGATCGCCACCGATGCTGCCTCCCCTTTAATATTATTGTTGAGACCTGGTCGAAGTTTTTCAGTAATTTCATACCTAAATTCTGAGCAGGATCTGCTCTGTATTCGTTTTGAATTTGTTTCAGGACATCTGGTATTACTGCAATTGATGGAACATCCTGTGTTTTAGTAATAGATGGCAGCAAAGACTGTGCTCCAAGTGGTGCAGTCTTCCAGTTGTGATGTGATCCCCATTGGTAAACAGATTGTTAGGATTCTGTGTTTCTCATAAGGGCTAGTATTTGGAAATACTGCTTCGATTTGAGTACTTTTTTGAGCTATCCAGAATGGAATTTGTTCCGTTTTGTGGGGATTTAACCCATGACTGTGTGTAAAGTCTGTGGAGTAATTTTTAGTGTATACCATTGTTGAGGGGTTCGATTTGGAATGGTCATTGGTGGTTGGACTGTGAAAGTCTGCATGACATATTGGACTAATTGTCTGTAAATTTTTATTAACTCTTGTAGTTGAGTGAGTAATTCCTCGTCTGACATCTCTTCAATGTCAGGATGAGGTGTGTAGCCGGCTAGAATCGGCCATGTTGCTCCCGGTCTACCTAGTGGACCGAGCCTGGTAATGTTTTTGTGATGTTTTAGGGCACCTTTAAACCAGAGATTATGCTCCTGGTATGCGAGTGGAATTTCAATATCCACGAAAGGAATATATTCCTCAGGTGGTTCATCTTCTTTAAAGAAGTGAAATACTTTTGTTACTTGTGAGAAAGTGCCATCTTTCTTGCATGGTATGCCCCCACTTTTTGCTAAATTGCTGAATGAACTTCGATTGAGTGTACCCTGGGTTCCTGCCAATC
Organism: Triturus cristatus; assembly: GCF_964204655.1. Lineage (NCBI taxonomy): Eukaryota > Metazoa > Chordata > Amphibia > Caudata > Salamandridae > Triturus > Triturus cristatus. Next base: position 90,549,843 of record NC_140586.1, read on the forward strand.
AGGTGCCCAGGGCCTATGTTCCTTCCTTAAACTACACAAACTCCAAATTGGCAAACCCTAGCCACATGTCAGCCCCTATTAAATTGTACCCTAGGTACCCAGGGCCTTGTGGCCAGGGAAGGCCTCTAAGGGCTGCAGCACTCATTGTGCCACCCTCAGAGGCCCTGTACCCTTACACACACACTGCCCTTGCAGGCTGAGTGTCTGGGTGCAGGACAAAACAAAGAGTCGACATGGCACACATCACTGTGTACCATGCCCATCACCTACACTGCCAAGGCATATGTCAGCCACCCCTCTAGCTGGGTGCATTACGCCTATGGTGTGGGCACAGGAGAAGGAGCCCTGTGCCCCTACAGTACCCGGGTCCATTCCTGGGCACTGTAAGTGCAGTGCTGTCATTTAAGAGTACATGGTGCTGAGAGCTTGTCAAACACGAGCTCCACAGCACCATATTGGCAACACTGAAGCCTGGGAAGTTTGGTATCAAACTTCTCAGCACATTGAACCCACACTGATGCCAGTGTAGGATTTAATGTACTAAGCACCCCAGAGGGCAACTTAGAGATGCCCCCTTACAGCTAACTTACAATCCACGTCTGCTCTGAGGCTGCCCAGGCTGCCACACAGCAAACACGTTGCTGGACCCCTGGGTGGGAGAGCCCCTGCTCTCCCGGGCCTGCAACAATGCACATCCTGGGTGAGGTGAGAAATCTCCTCCCCCAGGATGAGCAAAGGGAAGCTTCAAAGGCAGGCCACCATTTGGAGTTTCCCTAGGCCACTGCAACCCCCCACTCTGGCGGGAAGCTTGGCCGGAAACCCCATACAAGGACAGGGGATGTGCCAGCCTGCCCACCCCACCCCTCAGGTGGGGGAGGCGAGGTGAAGCACATCTCCGGGCTCTCGCCATCTTGAAGATGGGAGGCCCTACCCTATCAGGATTAGGCTACTGCCCCCCTCCCACAGGAGAGAGGCAGGATAGGGGGTGTACCCACCCCAGGACCAGGACCCATTGGTCCCTGGCCTTCACCTACCTGTAACGCCCCTAAATCTAGTATTTAGGGGCACCCTGAACCTTCCTTCCTCAGATTCCAGATAGAAAACTACAAGAAGAACAAGAAGAACAAGGACCTGCCCTGCAGCTGCTAAAAAGAGAAGAAGACACCAACTGCTTTGGCCCCAGCCCTACCGGCCTGTCGACTCTCGAACCTGCACCAGCGCGGCATCTCTCGTGGCCAGCAACCTCACCAACCCCGGAGGACCTGGCTACCTTTTGGCTCTAAGCCCCTGGGACTCCCATGAGTAGAGGCTCTACTCAAGAAACCTATTTTTAACCCCTGGCAGCAGCCCGGAACCGCGGACCCAACACACTCTGCACCAGCCAAGCCTGGCCAGTGCCGGAGTGGACAAAGACCCTGAGGACGACCCCACGGCGACTGTGACCCCGAGTCCGGCACCCAAGGACCCCCCTCGACATCCCGGAAGAAGCCTGCAGCCTCAGAACCGAGTGCCACCCCAACCGCGATCAACCAGAGGGTAAGATTCCCGACGTCAAAAGGCACCCCTGCACCCGGCCCCCTGTGCCCAATCCCGGGGTACCCACCTAACCTACAACTACCCAACTTACCTCTCGAAGTGGTGGTGGCACCTGAAACATCCTCGTCCCCGAGCCTGCAGCCTTTTTCCAAACCGGAACATTCCCATTGATTTCCATTGAGCGCCCGAAGGCTCAAAAGCACCCTGCACCCAGCCGCCCGAGTGGCCCTGGCAGTGCACTCTCTACACTAATCTACTTCCCCACTTGCCCTGAGTAAGTGACCAGGAGCCCAGATCCCACAGCCGCGTGGCTTGCCAGACAGCAGCCACCAACCAAGGCCCCCCTATCCCTCATAGGATAACATTGGGCCTAACTCTCTCTGCACCCGGCCGTCCTGAAACCGCTGAGGGTGAACCAACTGTACCTACCTGCAACTGGGGGACCCCTGAGTCCATGCCCGGAATTTCAACTCTGCCAGTCGAGTACTTACCCTTAAACCGCTAACTTCATTTTCCTCATAGGGTAACATTGACTGGCTTTTTCTTCAAAAAATCTTCTAAGTGTGAACTTTTCAAAACTGCAAATATTCACCAAAAATCAGCCAAGTGACAAAAACGAATTTACTCACCTGCTCCTAGGTGAGCTCCCAGTGCTGGATCTTGGTGCCCAGCCCTGACCCTGAAAAGTGTTCACAACTATACTTACCTCTAACTCATTTTTCTCCCATAGGAAGCCATTGTCTGCTTTTCTGTGAAATTTCTTCTAAGTGTCTATTTTTGCAAATTTGAAATATTCTTTTAAAATCGTACCATTTCTGCAAACAAAATTACTTACCTGTTTTTGATAAGGACCCCAGTCCTGGGTCTAGGTACCCAGTCCTGGATTACTAAAGTAACGATAAAGTACTCTACCTGCAATTTGAATTTCTTGCCATAGAGATCCATTGAATGTTTTCTTTGAAATATTTTCTAAGTGCTAACTTTTGAAATAGCTAAATATTATTTAAAAATCATTACAGTTATTAAGTCGACTTTCATCACTTGATTCTGAATACTGACCCAAGGCTGGATCTAGGAGCCAGACCTGGAATTCCAAAAGTAATCTGAAAAGTAATTTATTACAAATAACCTGAATTTACCATTGAGCTCAATGCATTGTTATGTTTAGAAAATAGGATTGTTTATTGCAACCAACTGTGACTGTTTACACAAATTTATTGCTTAAGACAAAAGTATTTATATTCAACCTCTCATTCTGAGAAAGTATATTTTTACCCCCTTTGTGGTTCTAAAAATAAAACAAGCATATATTTTATATATATAAACCATTGGCCTAGAGTTCAGTTATTGAGTGTGTGACACCATTTGCTGACTGAGTGTGTACAATAAATGCTTTACACTGTCCTCTGGTACTGCCTTACTGCTCGACCAAGCTACCACTTTTGAGAGTAAGGTCATACCTAACTTTGACCTCTATCAGCCTCTGGGGGACTGTGCACTCTGTACACCCTGTACCTATTAGGGAACAGTATATACAGAGCTTATGCTCCTGGTATGCGAGTGGAATTTCAATATCCACGAAAGGAATATATTCCTCAGGTGGTTCATCTTCTTTAAAGAAGTGAAATACTTTTGTTACTGGATTTGATTCTGGAAATACAATTCAGGAATAGAATACCTCTGTCTAAAAAGATTTGTGTGCCTCGATCACGAAAACTGCTCTACCACCTCTTGGTGTTAGGCCGTGTTTTATAAGTTTTAGAGTGATGGCTCTCCTTAAGTTTGGAGGGATGTTTAGAACACTCTCATCGGTTTAATTTAAACCTGTAAAATTAAAAGCTGTTACGACTGGGTCAGCCGCAGCTACACCATTCTCGGTGTTAGTATCCCCGTTAAGGGACATTCTTTTTGAAAACTGTAGAACAAGTTTCAAGGAAACAAAGATAAGGTGAACAATATTTTGGAACACTGTATCCTTCAACATTTGAACAAACCAAACAGCTAATATATAGGATTTTTGTCCTATTCAGCTTTGGCGGATACTTAACCCTACCCACTCCAGACGTCTTATGGAGTATGTGAGTAGGGGTCTCTGAGAAAAGCACGGCTGAGTTACTCAGTATCTAGCATTAAATTAGTGCCTTACCAAACGTTGGGTGCCATGTAGTGTAGTTCCTATTTCCCTAATAGGCTCTGTGCATTGGAATAATATACCCTATAGATTTGGCATAGGACTGAGGTCAGTATGCCCCTATCGAGTATATTAAACTTAATTACTTTGTGGTAGCTAACTCAGAGGCCACTAGAAACTCCTTGTAAACAAGAAGGGAGTAGTTTCTGGCAACCGTATAAACATGACAACTTTGTTTCCCTTTAGAAATCGGAACATTCTCAGAATCGTGGAAACAACAGATAACAGTTTCACTCAGCTAATCGTGCATGCTTAGTTTCTTCAGAGTTACACAGAAAGAATAAACGGGTGTTTCAATAAAAGGATTTATTGAACAGTCTTGTTTCTCGTGTAAGATATGAGTTGTTACAATCGTAAGACAGTATGCGAGATATATTATGTACAGCGTAAGCAGTAGAAAGAAATAATACTGCGCTAGCATTATCTTTTAGCTATGACACATATATTCATATACATAAATAACATAAGCTAAAAATGCAAGTACTCATAAGATGCTTCTCTAACTAGTTCTACCCCAGTGTACCGAACCTAAATGTAGTACAAGGTAAGAAGTAGGTGATGTATTCTATAGTATGGTAGGCTATAGTATGGTATGCTATAGTCTGGTATGCCAAGAGTCCCTCTAGGTTCTAGTCAGCTCCATACCTTGAGAATGAGAGAGGTGGGAATCTCTTTCCGGGTCTCGAACTCTAACACCCCGCAAAGGGAGTTAGAACACTGGAAACTGGATTCTCTGCGAGCAGGGATGACAGCGTCTCTTGTCAGTGCGTCATGCCGGGCCAAGGGCTCCTCTAAAGTCGAGGTCTCCTCCTACTTGCTTGGGCAAGGGAAGGTATATTTATACCTGGTAGGTGCCTTGGAATGTTAGCATTGACGTAAAGTTAGGCAGAGGAAGACGTCCGGAATGAACCCTTAAGGAATAGTGGTTTATGCATAATAAATGAGTTCTTGGAGAAATCAATAATCCTGTGCTAGGGGAACGCCGAAGAGCTTAAGGGTCTGGTTTCTAAGAACTCGTTGAGGCGTTAGGGTGGACGGATGTAGGTGACCATGCCTGTATTTGTATAGCTTGGCTAATGCCTAAATAAGGACTGGGATGTTATGCCTATATAAGGGCAATGCAAATTGTGCCTATATAAGGACATGTTTCAGGAAAACCTATATACGGACACCTAAAGTGGAATACATCACTACTTCCTCCGATCCTGGGGTGGCCCACCCGATCCAGTAGGCCGGGGCGAATCAGTCGAGGAGACCAAACACGCCCCTGGGTGGCCTCGGGAGTCAAACCAGTCGCTGGCCTCTGCCGCTGAAAAAAATAACGCTTTCCCATTGCTTTCAACCTTCAATTTGGCCGGGAAGTGGAGGTGGTGTTCAAGATTTAGGTCTCTCAGGGGTTGTTTCACCATTAGGAAGGACTTCATTTGGTCTTAAACATGCTGTATGTAGTCTGGATAAATTGAGATTTGGTGTACCTCAAATAGCAATGGGCCACGTGTGCAAGTAGTTTTCAAATTTGTATCTCGGTCTCGAAAGTTAAAAAGCCGGGCTATAATGGCCCTTGGTGGCGTGCCAGGTCTAGGCGGAGGGACAAGCGCTCTATTTGCCCGCTAGACAGTGAAGTACTTGGAGAGCTTCTTGGGTACCAGAGTGGAGGTGATCCAGTCCTCTAGGAATAGTTCGGCAGACGATTCTTGTGCTTTCTCGGGAAATTCTACAAAGTGTAGGTTGTTTCTGCATGACCTCCCTTCAGAGTCTTCTGTGTGGTCATCCAGTTGCACCATACGTTTTTGGAGGTCAATTACGGTGTCTTGCAGAGTAGGAACCTCCACCTGCAAGGTGTCTACCATTTGTTTAGTGGTGGTCACTCTGTCTGAGACTTTACGAAGATCACAGTGGAGCAGGTGGACTTCAATGGCAACACTGTCTATTTTGTGTACCATCTCGTCACGGGTAGCATGAATCACCGCCAGCACATACGCAATAGAGGGGGTTTGGTCTGCAACATTCTGCGCACCCTCAGCTTGTTCTGTAAGGGTTGCTGCTTATGCTCCATGGTCCGGAAGGAGGGGATGCGCATAATTCAGGAATTTGGTGACGGGCCGCTCATCTCCCTTTCACCATGATTGTCGGCCCTCGGGTTATCAGAGCACTAGATGCAGTTCACAACCCTCGTCTCAGTCGGTGCCAACCGCACACCAATAATAGAGTGTGAGATGTGACCGTTCCAATTCTTACTCCTACGTTTCCCCACCCGATTGTGGCCACAGATTTCCGCGTAGTGTGATCCCAACACAGTTCCTATGGCCCTTCTCCAGTTCAGCTAGGGTTATTTCCCATCTACGGGGATGCCAAGTGCTGGGACAAAAACACTATTCCCAGAGTTTTTTTCCCCCTGCAGTGTGAGACTTCTAGGCTGCCCTTGCCAGCCCTCACCGCTCACCTCATATCTTGAGTTCGGCCCTTTCAGTTGGGAGCCTCAGTTCTTCAATCCTGCTCTCCTGATACTGTTGGGATCGGCCCTGCTCTGCCCCCGTTCTCCTTAGTGCAGACTGTCTCTTACTAAAGCTGTATTATGCTCCGCTGCATCGCCTTAGGCCTCTGTGTTGTCGGGGCTGCTGAATGCAGTGTCATCGCACAAGTTACTTACTTGTGTAACGATATATCTGTGAGAGACATTAGTTAGTAATAGATTCCTTACCTTAGAATATCTGCAGGCGTCAGACTGGATCCGAAAAGTTTTCGTCAGCAGTACCCCTGCGCGTCGGTAGGCGCCGTCGTGGGGCTCCGCGTATGTCGCTGGCGTGGTAGACGCCGCGATGACGTCCTCAGTGCTACTTAGATGCGCCCATGCGCGCTGTCAGTTCTGTACACAACATTTCCGCTCCAGGAGCGCAGAACCATGACAGAGACAGACTACTGGTGCAATAGAACTAGGGCCCTAAAAGGGATGTATTTATAACCCAACGAAGGACACTGTTCCTACAGTAGGATGCAATAAGTCACCCATACTTAAGGGTGCAAAAAGTCACCCGTGCATTTTACAAGAAAAATTGTGAGCAAGAAAACAAAAACAAAACAAAAAAACCTTAGGTATGAAGGGCCCATAAGTGAGGGGAAAAAAAAAAAAAACTTTTTTGTCCTCTGATGCCCTCACACACCCCCAAGGGGTGTCATGCTTCATCATCGGGCGGTTGCTCCTCGTAGGGCCGGCGCTGCAATTCCCTACGGGTCCCCCGAAGGGTCGCTTTGTCGGAGATCTTTTTAGGACTGCCGGATGGTGCATGCGGGTGTGTGGGGAGTGGGTTCAAAAAGAGGGTAAATCAACGGAGAATTGTGCGTGCAAAATAATCAATGAAAAAAGGGTCAACATGCAGCGACAGTGTAACTGTTGTACCCTTCGCAGTCCCAAAACCGCTCAATAAAAACAATGCCCCAAAGGCTCACTATGCCTGGGTGTCATAGGTCATAGGTCGACATGTTTCGCGCTACTCTTGCCCAACCAGGGTCATTTGCGCTTATTGAGCGGTTTTGGGACTGCGAAGGGTACAACAGTTACACTGTCGCTGCATGTTGACCCTTTTTTCATTGATTATTTTGCACGCACAATTCTCCGTTGATTTACCCTCTTTTTGAACCCACTCCCCACACACCCGCATGCACCATCCGGCAGTCCTAAAAAGATCTCCGACAAAGCGACCCTTCGGGGGACCCGTAGGGAATTGCAGCGCCGGCCCTACGAGGAGCAACCGCCCGATGATGAAGCATGACACCCCTTGGGGTGTGTGAGGGCATCAGAGGACAAAAAAGTTTTTTTTTTCCCCTCACTTATGGGCCCTTCATACCTAAGGTTTTTTTGTTTTGTATTTGTTTTCTTGCTCACAATTTTTCTTGTAAAATGCACGGGTGACTTTTTGCACCCTTAAGTATGGGTGACTTATTGCATCCTACTGTAGGAACAGTGTCCTTCGTTGGGTTATAAATACATGTATCAGGAGCATGGACACTGGACCTTTAATAGCTCCTAGGTCCCCCCCTCTTTTTGTTTAATATATACCCTAAAAGGGATGACCTGAACCCTAGAGAACAGTTTGCAGAATGGGGAGGATGGGCGGACGGTAAGGAATCTATCACTAACTAATGTCTCTTACAGATATATCGTTACACAAGTAACTTGTGCATATGAAAGAGACACGTTAGCGATAGATTCCTTACCTTAGAATACACACCCAAGCAATACCAACCCTGGTGGTGGGTCTGCGAAGTGAGATTACACCAGAAAGTCACGGAGAACCGAACGGCCAAATAAGCCGTCTCTCCGGACCAGACTGTCAAGGCAATAGTGCTTTGTGAAAGTATGCAACGAGGCCCAAGTGGCCGCCTGACAGATGTCTTGCAGGGGGACACCTCATCCCAATGCTTTAGTAGCTGCTGTCGCCCTGGTAGAATGGGCACGCAGCCCAACCGGAGGTTCCTTTTTAGCCAGAGAGTAACAGGTTTTAATGCACAAGACAACCCATCAGGAGATAGTTCGCTTGTGCACAGCCTGGAATTTCTTGGCGCCCACGTAGCCAACAAAGAGCTGGTCATCCACCTGGAACTGTTGTGTGCGGTTGAGACAGAACGAAAGTGCACGTTTTGGGTCCAGACGGTGGAGCCTCTCCTCTTGAAGGGTGCGGAGGCGGAAAGAAAGTGGGCAGAGTGACAGTTTGCCCGAGATGAAAGGCAGGCACTACTTTTGGTAGAAAGGAGGGACGCGGTCGGAGCACAACCTTGTCCGGATGAATCGCCAGGAAAGGGGGTTTACAGGAAAGAGCCTGGAGCTCACTCACCCGCCGAGCGGAGGTGATGGCCACCAGGAGGAATATGCTACTTACCAGTATGCATCTGTTCTTCGCATGTAGAGCTGCAGATCTATACACTGTGCATAGATCGCCATCTGGTGTTGGGCCCGGATGTTTGCACTTGTTTTTGTCTTGGAAAGTCTTTGGAAGTCACGAGGTATGTGACTCCTCCTTTGGATCATAGTGCGCATGGGCATCGGCTCCATCCTCAGATTGTTTTTCGCCAGCAGGGAAATGATGGAGCTTAGTAAGAAACAGGAAAGATGCCCATGTGTGTTGTATCTAAGCAAGATGATACTGGAACAGATAAAGGTAGCCGGGGAGGTGGGTGGGCGTGTGTAGATCTGCAGCTCTACATGCCAAGAACAGATGCATACTGGTAAGTAGCATATTCCGTTCGAGGCATACGAGCTTCAGATTACACACTATGCATAGATTGTAAAGCAGTATCCACCCTTAGCGGCGACCACTAGTATCTGTTGCAGTAGTTTGGAATAGTGTTTTGAGTATAGCCTGGCCCACACTAGCTTGTTGTTTGGTTTGCACATCAACACAGTAGTGTTTTGTGAATGTGTGCGGTGTAGACCATGTAGCTGCTCTGCAGATATCATCTAAGGGAATGTTGCCTAGTAATGCCATTGAAGCCCCTATCTTTCGTGTAGAGTGGGCTTTAGGAGGAACAGATAATGTAAGTTTTGCTTTATGGTAAACAATCTGTATGCATTTGACAATCCACCTAGCTATCCCAGATTTTGATATGGGGTTGCCCTTGTGTGGTGGTGAGAAAGACACGAATAGTTGTTTGGTGTTCCGAAAAGATTTTGTTCTCTCTATGTAGTATAGTAGTGCTCTTTTGACATCTAAAGTGTGAAGAGCTCTTTCTGCAACTGTTTGTGGCTGCGAGAAGAATACAGGCAGCTCTACAGATTGATTGAGCTGGAAGGGAGAAATGACTTTAGGGAGGAATGTAGGATTAGTTCGGAGAACAACTTTATTAAGATGCATCTGTAAAAAGGGTTCTTGAATGGTTAGTGCTTGTAGTTCACTAACTCTTCGTAGAGAAGTAATGGCTACAAGGAAAGCAGTTTTCCAGGTTAAAAATGGTAGCTCAAATTTATGTAGGGGTTCGAATGGAGGTCCCATTAGTCTTGTGAGAATGATAATCAAATTCCACACAGGGGAAGGTGGTACTCTGGGGGGGGAAATTATCCTTTTGAGTCCTTCCATAAAGGCCTTTATGGCAGGTACTCTGAAAAGTGAGAGGTGTTGTCTATTTTGTAGATATGCTGCTATGGCAGCAAGATGCAATCTGATAGAGGTATAGGCTAGGTTGCATCTTTGGAGGTGTAGTAAGTAGCCTACGATGTGTTGGAAAGACACATCTAGGGGATTAGTGTTGTTGTTATGGCAGTATACTACGAATCTTTTCCACTTGGCTGCATAGCATGCTCTAGTGGTAGGTGGTGGTCTAGCTTCTTTGATGATGTTCATACAGTGAGGAGGAAGGTTAAGGTAACCGAATTCTAGGATTTCAGGAGCCAGATCGCTAGGTTGATGTTGGATCTCTGCATGGTTCTGGGTTAAGAGGCGGGGAGAGAGGTGTAGTTTCTGGTGCGGAACTACTGAGAGTTCCAGCAGTGTGGTGTACCATGACTGTCTGGCCCAAGTTGGAGCAACTAGGATGAGCGTTAATGAGTGTTGCTGTAGTTTGCGCACCACTAGTGGAATGAGTGGGAGAAGCTGAAAAGCGTACGCAAATCTGCCTGACCAGTTCATCCATATTGCATTGTCTTTGGACAATGGGTGAGGATACCTGGCGGCGAAGCTTGGACATTTGGCGTTTTCTTGGGTGGCGAAGATGTCTATCTGTGGTTGCCCCCAAGTCTGAAAAAACAGTTGAACTTGTGGATGAAGTTCCTACCCGTGAATTTGTTCTGTTTGACGACTTAAGAGGTCGGCTATTGTGTTTTGGACTCCTGGGACATGTTGGGCTAGGAGAAAAATGTTCTGAGGTATAGCCCACCTCCATATGCTCTGTGCAAGGTGAGAGAGCGGCAGAGAGTGTGTTCCTCCTTGTTTCTGAATGCAATACATGGCTGTCATGTTGTCGGTGCGGACTAAGACAGTCTTGCCGGATATATGTTTTTGAAATGCTTTTAAGGCTGGGAATATCGCTAGTAACTCCAAATGGTTGATGTGGAGTAACTTTTGTTGAGGTGTCCATCTGCCCTGCATGGTGTGATGTAGTAGGTGAGCTCCCCAGCCGGAGAGCGATGCGTCGGCTGTCATGACTATTTGAGGAACTGGCTCGAGGAACGGTCACCCTTTGGAAAGGTTCTTGGTGTTCCACCACTGCAGAGAGCGATGTGTACGACCGTCTACCAACACCAGATCTGTTAGCTGACCTTGAGCCTGGTTCCATTGGCGTGCTAAGCACTCTTGGAGGGGACGCATTTGGAGTCTTGCATGAGGCACTATGAATATGCAAGAGGCCATCCAGGTATGGAAAGACATGTATGTTTTGTCTTCTTAGATGTGTTGCTACTACTGCTAGGCACTTGGTGAACACTCTTGGTGCGGTGGTAACTCCGAATGGGAGCACCTTGAATTGATAGTGCTGACCGTCCACTATGAATGTTAGATATTTTCTGTGAGCGCTGTGAATGGGAATGTAGAAAGAGGCGTCCTTGAGGTCTAGAGTAGCAAGGAAGTCGCCCTTGCAAAGCAGAGGGAGGACCTGCTGAAGTGTGACCATGTGGAAATGGTCTGAATGTATGTATATGTTTAGAGGTCTGAGGCCTGAAATAGGCCTTAGAGATCCGTCCTTTTTGGTATGAGTAAATAGAGGGAGTAAACCCCCTTGTTTTGTTGGTGCAGGGGAACTGGTTCTATTGTACTCTTTTGTAGGAGGGAGATTACCTCCTGCTTTAAAAGTGACAGATGTTCTTGTGACATTGGACGGTGTTTGGGTGGGATGTTTGGGGGGGGGGGGTAGATGTTCGCTCGAGACAGTAGCCGGATTGAATTATTTCGTGGACCCACCTGTCTGAAGTGATGTTTTTCCAGGCAGGGAGAAATTGGTGAAGTCTTCCCCCGACTGGAGTGGAATAGTCGGGAGGAAGTGGAGGGAAGTCATGGGGTAGGTGTGGAGGTAGAGCGGGAGTTATTTTTGCCTCTGCCTTTGCTGTTATTCCCCCTGTAACCACCCCTTTGGTAACCTCTAGCAAAGGTGGATTGTGCTGGAGCTTTGTAAGAGGTGGAGGGGCTATCAGAGGAGTAGCCTCGATGGGTGCCTCTGAAGGATGAGCGACGAAAGGATCGTCTGGGAGCTTGCGATTGCAAGGCTCCCATAGATTTGGCGGTGTCTGTATCTTTCTTCATTTTTTCGAGGGATAGATCTACATTGGGCACAAATAAGTGTTGCTCATCAAAAGGCTGATGGAGTATAGAACTCTGTACTTCTGGCTTAAAACCTGATACACGTAACCAGGCATGCCTGCACAAAAGGACACTGGTGTTGATTGCCATTGAGGCGGTGTCTGCTGCATCTAGGGCACAGCGAATGGAGGTATTAGTGATGGTCTTACCCTCATGGATTAGCTCACTGGCCCTGTTTTTGCATTTGTCAGGGAGGTGCTGCATTATGGACTCAAGTTCATCATAATGTGCCCTGTCATATCTGGCTAGGAGCGCTTGGGTGTTAGCAATGCGCCAAATATTTGCTGCCTGTGACGCTGTGCGTTTGCCAGATGCGTCTAGGAGTTTGGATTCCTTGTCTGGTGGTGGTGTGTCACCTGACGTTTGGGAATTCGCCCTCTTCCTGGCGTTAGAGACTACTAGAGAGTCTAGTGGTGCGGGACCCTTAATGTATACTGGATCAGTAGGGGCAGCTTTATATTTCTTCTCTATTCTTGGGTTGATGACCCGAGTCCTGACTGGGTCTTTAAAAATCTGTTGCGTGCTTAATGACCCCTTTAAGCAAGGGCAGTGTTGAGGTGGACCTTTGTGTGGTGTCAAAGGTATCCATAAGAAAATCCTCCTCTACTGGTTCTGTATGGAGGGCCACTCTGTGGTATTGGGCAGCTCTTTGAAGGAGCTGGTTGAACCCAATATTGTCCTCTGGGGGAGGGGGAAGGCCTGGAGGGATAAAGATCATCTTGTGGGGTGTAAGGGACATCTGGGACACTATAATCATCCCAGGGGTCAGGGGAGCCAGCAGGGGTAGGGTCCCCAAGGGGTTGATCATCCGCACCTCCCCCTGCATCGTCTGATGTGTTATCATCATCTATTGGGGTAGGCGATGGTGTGGGAGAGTAGTGTGGTGGGAGAGTAGTGTGGTGGGAGAGGAGGAAGAGGAGAAGGGATCCTTAATGGAGAAGTGGCAAAGTCTCTCTTCTTCGGTGGTGGACCAGGTGCAGGCATGTGTAGTGGTCTCTTTTTGATACTGAGCAATAAAGGGCCAGTCTTAGGATCCTTTATTAGAGTCTTTTGTGTAGGATCTGGTTGAAACAGTTCATCTGTGGGAGACAGATCCTTCGGTGCCGAGGGCTTCGGTGCCGTAAGTTTTTTGGGCGTTGTCTCGGTAGCGGTTCTAGGCTTGGAACTGTGTATTTTAGCAGTGTCTTTTTGAGTTGGAGCCGGGTGCTGTTTTTTCAGTTCCGAGGTCTTTGGTTTAGAAGTATCGGGGCTTTCGGCGGGCGGCTTTTAGTCAGCTCCGAGGGTGTTGTCGGTGCCCACAAACTGGTGCTAGCCTTCGACGCAGAGTGCTTCGATGTGGGAGCAGTGGTCGGCATGGATGAGGTGCAAGACGCCTTTTTCTTCAGTGCCGGAGTTGGCTTGTCGGTATCGAGGGTAGACTGACTCGAGCCTGAGTCGCCTAAAGGCTTAGCAGGCTTCTTTACCGGGCCAGAGGGCGGGGTATGGGAAGCAATGTCTCTGTGTGCACCTGGGCCCGAAGGTGGAGGTGGGACCGAAGCCTTTTTCAACAGTGTCGAGGGGGTGGGTGGGTCGGGGGTCGACGTCTGTACTCACGGCTCTTTGAGCTGGAGTGATATCTACGATGTCGGAATCGTCTGCTTCGGAGGTGCTGATGATGGCTTCCTCGACTCGACCCTGCTCCGGAACATCGACACCCTCTTGAAAGATGTTGTCGGGGATCGAAGATGACTGGCGCGCCATTGTTCTCAGAGCTCGTCGGTCCCGGATGGTCTTTTTGGAGTGGAAGGAGGCACAAGCTGGACAGTCTCTGGCCTCGTGCTCCAGTGAGAGACAGAAGTTGCACACCTCATGTAGGTCGGTGTGGGAAAACTTCGACCCACATCGAGGACACTCTTTAAATGGCGTCCTTTCCATGAGCCGGAGATGAGGCCCTGGTAGGCCCGAAGGCCTTTGTCGACAACCGGAATCGAAGTCGAGTTGAAGGGCGCGTGTGGTTGGAAACGCGATCGAAAACAATACCGTCGAGATGGGAAGGTTTGGCGTCGAAGAGAAACCGTTAACGTTTCCAAGCTGGAACGCGAGAACACATCCGAGCCAGATGGCGGAAAAAAACAATCTGAGGATGGAGCCGATGCCCATGCGCACTATGATCCAAAGGAGGAGTCGCATACCTCGTGACTTCCAAAGACTTTGCAAGACAAAAACAAGTGCAAACATCCGGGCCCAACAACAGATGGCGATCTATGCACAGTGTGTAATCTGCAGCTCATATGCCTCGAACAGACATTTTTCAAAGTTAATAACCGCAAAGGACAGTTATGAAGAGGCTCAAAAGGGAGCTCACATCAAGTATGTGAGAACCAGGTTCAAGTCCCATTGAGGCATCACAAAAGAAATAGGAGTGAAAAGGTGAGTAATGCCTTTGAGAAATCTATTGACAACTGGGGACTTGAAAAGAGAGGGCTGATCAGGAAGCCTAAGAAAGGCTGAAGGAGCAGAAAGGTAGCCCTTGATAGTGCCCAGAGCAGAGCCCTGCTGGGCCAAAGAGAGAAGGAACAATAGGACCTCAGAAAGAGGGGCAGAAAGAGGATCTACAGCTTTCGCTGTGCACCATGCCACAAATTGTTCCACCCCAACAGGCGTATACTGTTTTAGTGAAGGGACGCTTGGCTGCCAGAATCACATTACAGACTTCAGGAGGCAAGTCAAATGGAAGCAGCTGTCGCTGCTCAATCTCCACGCAAGGAGGTGGAGGCTGGACAGGTTTGGGTGGAGGACCGTCCCCTGTTGCTGCGACAGAAGATCCTCCCGAAGATGCAGTCGGATCGGAAGATCCACACCCATACTGAGTAGCTCGGGATACCAAACTCTTCGAGCCCAGTCCGGTGCCACAAGAATCACTTGGGCCCGGTTGCGTCTGATCTTCAGCACTCTGGGTAGAAGTGGTATAGGCGGAAAGGCATACAACAGACCGCTACTCCACTCGGGACGAAAAGCGTCTCCGAGCGAGTGCTGCCTTGGAAACTCCAACGTGCAGAACTGCTGACAGTGCGCATTCTGTTTGGTGGCAAAGAGACCTTGTGCCACCTCTGAGTGAAGACGCCATTAGTGATCTATGATGTACCGGCAGCTGAGTTTGTCCTCCCCGGCGTGCACAGAACCTGCCAAGCATTGAACCACCAGTAGAATGCCCTGGCAGTCCAGCCACGTATAGAGGTGCAGAGCCTCCTGCAATAGGGTCCACTACCTGACCGCGCCACGCTAGTTGCAGTACCACATGGCGGTGGTTTCGTCCGAGAACCCCTGCACTACTGTCCCCTTGACAGAGGGAAGGAATGGTTCGAATGCAAGCAGTATCGCCGTAAACTCCAACAGATTGATATGAAGCTCGGACTCCACCGGAGACCATAGGCCTCTGATCTCCGCCTCCCCGATATGGCCGTCCCATCCCCGGAGGGACATATCTGATACCACTGTGAGCTCCGGTTGGGGAAGAAAGAGGGATCTGCCGCTGACCCAACTCATAGGCCAAATGATCCGCATGCGCGGTTCGGAAAGATAAATCCAAAATCGCGCCGTGACCAGAACTGCTCCGATGAAGAGGAGCTTCTGAGAGGGAGCCCGATGCGACTTCGGCTCCCTCTCAGAGAACCCCAGCAAATGCAGGAGCTTGGCCGTAGTTTGGAGTCAACAGCCAAAAGTCGAGATAGGGGAAGACTAACCCCTGATGTGTGCAGATGAGCTGTGACCACCGCCATCACTTCTGCGAACACCCGAGGGGCGCTGGTAAGGCCAAAAGGGAGTACGGTGAACTGAAAGCGGGAGCATTTAGAACTTTTTCATCCGAAGGAAGTAAGTAACATACCGGAGGCCTAAAAGAGGACGCAGGCCGTTGTCCTTGTTTGGAATCAAGAAGTAGTGGGAATAACAACCACGACTTAATATTGGCATCGGTATACGCTCGACTGCCCCCTCCGGCCAAGAGGGCCGGAACGTCCTGCTGGAGAAGCGCCAAGTGATAAACAGACATGCGGTGGTACGGAGGGGGGCACGGCTGGAGGGGCAGTTCGGAATGGGAGGGAGTAGCCCCTTTGGACTATCTGCAAAACCCCACTGTCCGAAGTGATGGTGCGTCAGTGGGGGAGGCGATGGCCAATCGTGCCGCCAACGGGCGTTCGGTGGGCCAGAAAACCCTGGACTAGGAAGGTTCGGAGGCCGTGGTGGCAGGGGCGGCAGCGGACTGACACGGTCGCTGGCCCTGTGACCCACCTCTGCAGGTCCCCTTTCAGCAGCTGTGCTGAGAGTGCTGCTGCGCAGGCCTGCGGCTCTGAAAGGAACATGTTTTGGGTGCCCCGTCCCTGTCAGGAAAGGAACGAAAGGCAGACCCCGAGGGAGTGCGTGTGGCGGAAAGGCCCCAAGGACTGGGCCGTTGCCCGGGAGTCCTCAAAACGTTCCAACATGCCATCCGGGTTGTCACCAAAGAGCCGCGAGCCATTAAAGGGCATGTCCAAAAATGGCATTCTGGACATCCCCTGAGAAGCCAGTGGCTCTGAGCCAGGAGGAATAGGGAAGCACCACAGTTGTGGAAATTGCCCTGCCGAGGGAGTCGTCGGTATCAAGGCCATCACATACAGTAAACAGTGCCGCATCTCTCCCCTCAGTATATCTTGGAAGAGTATCGTCCGAGCGTCCGTCGGACACTGAGGTAGCACCAGCGCTACTGTCTCACACAGAGTGGGAATAGCGGGCCCGAAGTGGCAGAGGTAAAACCTTGCTCCCAGACTGCTCAACCTCTTTTATTTTTTTTTAGTACCCCATCCGGAGGTGCGGAAGGGAATGCGCTGGGAGAAGCAGAGGTCTGGACAACCAGACTCTCCAGCGTCGGGTGTTATGCGAGGAAACTGGTATCGCCCGGAACCGGGCGATGCCGTTGTGCCACACTCCTATCCACAGGAGTACCTGTGGGAGGTGTGGACCAGGCGCCTAGAGGACGTCTGTAAATGTGTCATTAAAGGACAGCAGCGGCTCCTTGGAAGAGGCTCCTGGCTGAATCACCTTAGTCAGGAGATTGGTCCTGAGAGACACCGTAGCGAGCTTGAGGTTAAAAGCGTCAGCCGCCCTGCGCAACACCAAAGAAAATGTATCATCCTGCTCCGTAGCCCTGGGCGTGGACCCCTCCCAGTCTTTGCCGTCGGCTGTGTTCGGCAGCACCGAAGTCTGAGCCAGCGGAGGCGCTGAGGCTGGAGCCAGCGGCGGCGGCGGCGCAGGAGCCGAAGCCAGCCGCAGTGCCGAGGCCAGAGCCATCGGCGGGGCCGAGGCCGGAGCCATTGGCGGGGCCGAGGCCAACGGCACCCCAGGGTATCTTGCCGGTGTTGCCGGGGCCAAAGGCGGCGGCACAGGAGAAGAACCACCCAACGGTTCCACGGGGCCCGAAGGCGCTCCGGAGGGGCAAATAAACGGCCCATGGCCGATAGGAACACCTGTATTCCTTCCGGAGTCGCGTACGGCCCCGGGGAAGGGCCGCAGGCAACAACGGGGGCTCCACCGGAGCCGCGGGGAAGTGACCACCGCGGCCCGCGACTGGTGAGGGGTAGGCGAAGAGCAACGCAGCGTCTTCGACCTGGTATGGCGCTTCGACTTACCTGACCCAGATGACAAACAATGGTGTAGACTCCGCGACCAGTCCCTCGACCGCACATGGGCCTGGGACTTTTGAGTGGCGCGGAGCAATTACCGGGCTGCAAAGAACAGCGGGAATGCTCCCGCAAGTCTTCGGCGCCATGGCCCAACAACTGGGGCACGTCCCGGGGTGATGGATGTGCCCGGAGCAGAAGAGACACGACATGCGGGTCCTCCGTCGACATGTTCTGACGGCAGTACCAACAGGACTGAGACGTGGGCATCCCTACTCCGCCAGAAGTCGAGTACTCGACAAACAAGTCTCAGAAAATAAGTCAAAAATATGACTAGGAGTACTGTTCTCTCACGGATCTGAGCTTGCTGGCGCGGAAAAAGAAAGAACTGACGTCAGCGCGTGTGGGCGTGTCTAAGTAGCTCCGACGACGTCATCTCGGCGGCTACGTTGCCAGTGACGTACGCGGAGCCGCACGACGGCGCCTACCGACGCGCAGGGGTACTGCTGACGAAAACCTTCCGGATCCAGTCTGACGCCTGGGGATATTCTAAGGTAAGGAATCTATCTCTAACGTGTCTTTCAGATACCTGCAATATCCTGGCCTCCTTCCAAGGCATTGCAGCCTCTCCTGTGGGTCGGGGCTCCATGTCCAAAGGCACCCGGTGCTCCAGGCCTCACCTCCGTTGATTGACTCAAGGAACCAAAGCAGTCCTCCGAAACATCTCTTGGGACATGTGACGGGGCCTGCTCCTTGCAGTCGGTGGTATCCTTCAGCGCCCAGGTCCCACAGCACTACTGCCGTGCCGGCACAGGTCTCATCCCTGCCTGTGTCCAGACGCAAGGCCCCTCTCACTCTTCACTTGCCTTTGAGGGGCTCCGTAGTCTTTAGCGGGATGGCACCCATTTGCTACATGCCCAAGGTGGTCATCTTCAGTGGAGGGTCCACACTCTGCGTTTGTTCTGCTCTAGCACTTCAGCCCGCTGCCGATGTTTGTGACTCCGTTCCCACAGTCAAGCGTGGATCAAGAAAATGGTGGCCGGCATTTGCACAGACCGCCTCTCTGTCTGTGTTATTGCTTCGGCTCCCCTTCAGGAAACATCGTCTAGTCAGTACCAGGGTGACACTGGTCATCCCCCTGGCATCGGATGAGAAATTGCCATCCAGGCATTTCAGGATGATGCCAGATTAATACAAGGTAGATGGGAGCTCCGGTAGAGACATCTACTCGGCCATCTTGTCAGGCCATGCTCCCCTACACACCTACCTTTTGACTAGATCAGTGGGGCATATTGTTGAGTGCTAGGGTATTACACACATCGAACATAGGCATGTGAGCCGCCATTTCGTTATCCCTCATTACTGGGACTTTTGCCTAATTACTTTCATTCCTTGATCCTTGCAGATCCTCTCACACACACGCCTTTATGTGTTAGACATTTAATAACTGAAAAGATCCTTTTCAATCCCATTTTACCTTTCAACCTGACTTCCTACTGCACACAATCATTCTTACATTTGAACAGGAGTTGATCACGTTATCTGTTCACAAATATTCATCCTATGTACCCTCAAATTTGCATCCATCAGCCAACCCACACAAAGATGTTACAAACTTCTCCATCTTTTTTCCTGCCTTGGTCCTCGCGTCACAAAAGCTGTGCTACAAGACGATGTTGACTTTGCGACTATAGTGTTTTTCTACTTTCCGTAAAGAGATTTCTTAATTCTAGTGGTAACATTCAAGTAGCTAACCGTTTGTATTGGTGGCGTTGTACCAGCAGAACTGTCTAAAATATTCCTGGATTGGTCCCAATTAATTTTCTTGAGTGCGGTCTACCGTGAGTTGGCCAATGGACAAGAAAAGGTTCAACAAATTCTCCCACTTGAGGATTATGGAGGTGGGGATATACAAAGAGCAATCAACCGAAGACTGAAGATTTTGCTGGCAAAAAAGTGTGACCTCAAGCAAACAAAAGTTGACACATTGAGTGTTGCCCAGAGTCCTTCTCAGAACCTAATCTGGCAAAGTGTAGCCCAGAACTCTGAAGCAGCTGAGAGTATCAAAGGATGAACCACAAAAAGGGCTTGTGAGGTCTTCCCAATATCACAGTAGACTCTGGGTGCCAAGGCAATTTTATACAGTTCACATTTCTGTTAGTGGGATGACATCGGTATCAATTGAGAAGGCTAGATCACAAAAAGCGTCAATGATATTTAAAGAAGAACTAAGTAAAATAGAGGAAATCAGCCTCCATCCTCATTTAAAAAGCAGACGTTTCAGCAAATCAACAAAATGGGAAAATATAAGTGGGGCATATTTAGAAAATTAAGCTGTAAAAGAAATCTTTGACAGAATGGTGTAGAAAAAAGGGCCTGTAAGGAACATATCAAGTTATTCATACCAAAACTTCACACCTAAACATATTTGTACATCAAATGATAAAGGTAGTATGATGATAATGATATGGGGCTTATTAAGCGCTCGAATGCCGAGGCGTCTTTGCGCTGGTGTGAGTACGCAGGAACTGAGACACGCTGAATCTACTCAGGTGTAAACAGCCGCGTTTTCAACGCTATCCTAAAAAGCAATAGATTGGATTGCAGTCTCAAAGCCACTGGCAATTTGTTCCACAGTTTTGCTGCATAGTATGACAAGGACCTCCCCCCCCCCCCCCACCCCACAATCTGGCTCTTCAAAACTTGGGGATACAGATCAGGCCAAGACTAGTAGATCGAAGGTTTGGTTTTGCGCGGGGGTGTAGAGCCTAAACATTTCCTGGCTGTCATCTGAGCCGCCTCCATAGCGTGCCTTATGCACCTAACAGAGCGCCTTGAATTCTATTCTCTGCTGAATAGGGAGCCAGTGTGATGCCCTTATTCCCTGTGACGTGGGATGGCCCTTGGGAATGTTTAAAGGTAATCGTGCTGCGGCATTCTGTAACGATTGCAGTTTCTTTATCTGGGTTTTGTCAATACCCAAGAATAGCGCGTTACAGTAATCCAGTTTGGACAAAAAGAGGGCAGCCATTATCGTCTTCTGTACATTGAGAGGGATAAAGGGAAAGATCTTATGAAAAGTCTTTAACAGAAAGAAACTGGACGACGTTAGACTATTAACCTGCGCCGACATATTAAGCTTGCCATCAAAAATGACTCCAAGATTCCTGACCTTCCAGACGGGGCGGGAACATTCACCTGCCTACGGTGGCCAACAGGAATTGTTCCACAGTGACATTCCCTTACCAAACTCTATCACCTCCGTCTTTTCTGTGTTTATTTTCAAAAAACTTAAGCTCATCCAGTTCATGATGTCCTTTAGACAGCTATGAAAACTGGCAGCTGCTCGGGTAGAGAAAGCAATAATGGCAGAATTAGCAAAACTTTGTTTTGGGATTATTATAACAACTCACCAATATTACACATCAGAGAAATCTTTATTTTCAATACAAACCTTCGTGGCACCTTGCATACTTTTTTACCCCCAAGGCATGGATTCTTGGGAAACTGATTACAGATTCTGTTGAGCATTGCTAAAACAAACATCTAAATTTTCAGACTGGATACAGTGAAGAACTGACGTTTAAAAATGAAAAAAGATATGTGGGTCAACCCAGATAAATCACAAAGTAGCAAGAAATGTTCCCTAGAAGTTCTTATCTGTTAAGCTATAGCATCTTGTCAGGGTCCACCATCCATGTTTTAGCACATCACACAAACACAAAGTTTATTTCATGAAACATTTTTTTATTAAAAAGTCCAACATACGGTAATATAATTCAAAACCGGTGAGGACTCAATACATACAAAAAAGAACCTGGGGAGTTTATATATACAATAATCATTCCGCCCAAGTTCCAGTTTACAGATGCCGAGAACCAAAAAGACACATATGAACACTACTCTAAGATGGCAAAACAATACCATAGTGGATCCTAAAAGAGTATTCTGCCTTTTTATGCAGCCTTGCACAGGTTTCATCAAGTTTATGCATTTACGGTGGGTTTTTTTCATACAGCTGAAAGAGAAGCGGGATGTACAGCATAGAAGACAGAATTTTATTTGCAGAATCCAAGTGAAATACTTGAACTACCTTAGTCAAGTAGACTTTGCAGAGAGCGTTTTATTCAAATGTAATATGAATGTTATTTTAAAAAAAAATCTGTTTCACAATTTGATTTGCTTTTATAAAAACCGCATGGGTTGGTTCTAATAAAATTAATTTCACATCAATCGCTCTTGTGGGCTTGCACGAAGAGAACTCTTGAAAACCCCTGTAGGCCATCTCTCAGACTGGAAACTTCAACGTGGTATCCAAGTCTCAGGATGTGACCTCACAAGAGGTAGCTGCAGGAAGGCAGAGGCCTCCCACAGTAAATGTAGTGGACAAAATGTCTAAATAACAAAAACAGTAACACACTAAGAATAATGAAGAATGACAGAGAAAACTTGATGCAATATCAAAAAACAAATATAGTATTGGTGGTTCTGATTCACCTAGGAGGAAGGTTGATGGGGCCGTGGGGTCTTCTCGGCTGCCTGCGCCACAAGGACACCATGTCTGCTCTGGAAGTGGTATTAAACTTCTCAGCAAGAAAGAAATTTAGGAAAATGCCAAGGCATCATAAGCATGGTTTGAAAGGGGAGCTACTCTACAAGATTTCCAGATAGCAGGTTTACCTGCAAGTATGTATGAACTGGCCAATTCATGGACCCGTTTAGCATCTGGCAATAAAACATTCTGTACATTAGAGGGTCAACAACAAATCCACTCAAGAATCCAGCCTATGCCTCAACCTCACTTCTCGGTTGGGTGCCTCTGTGTGAAGACGGTAGTATGGGGGAGTGGCTAAGAGAATTATGCGGTGGACGGATTCAACACAGATTATCTAACAGACCTAGCCTCTAAAGTCTGATATTTGTAGCCTTTAGGAAAGATTTTTCAAAATGGGAGAGGAAATGCCCACCAGCACAACTACATAGCAGTTCACCAAACTTCAAGTTAGGCTCTCTTCTCACCAACTACAGAGAACAAAAAGGTGGCCTACCTCCACCCCATACTACAAGCTACAAATTTCAACAAAGAAAGGAATATGCTACTTACCAGTATGCATCTGTTCTTGGCATGTAGAGCTGCAGATCTACACACTTGTGCATAGATCGCTTCTGGTGTTGGGCCCGGATGTTTGCAGTTTGTTTTTCCTCTTGGAAAGTCTTTGGAAGTCACGAGGTGAATCCTCCTTTGGATGGTATTGCGCATGGGCTTCGGCTCCATCCTCAGATCGTTTTTCGCCAGCAGGGAAAGATGGAGCGTAGTAATAACAGTGAAGAAACCCATGTGTGTATCTAAATAAGATAAACCGGAACAGATACAGGTAGCCGGGGAGGCGGGTGGGCGTGTGTAGATCTGCAGCTCTACATGCCAAGAACAGATGCATACTGGTAAGTAGCATATTCCGTTCGAGGCATATGAGCTGCAGATTACGCACTTTTGCATAGACTATATAGCAGTTCCCAAACCTTAGCGGCGACCACCGGTATCTGTTGCAGTGGTTTGAAATAATGTTTTGAGTACAGCCTGGCCTACACTAGCTTGTTGCTTAGTTTGCACATCTACACAATAGTGTTTAGTGAAAGTGTGCGGTGTTGACCATGTAGCTGCTTTGCAGATATCATCTAATGGGATGTTCCCTAAAAATGCCATGGTAGCCCCTACCTTTCGTGTATAATAGGCTTTAGGGGGGAACGGATAGCGTTCGTTTTGCTTTCTGGTAGCAAATCTGAATGCATTTTACAATCCACCTAGCTATCCCCGATTTTGAGATGGGGTTGCCTATGTGTAGTGGAGAGAAAGAGACAAACAGTTGTTTGGTCTTTCGGAAAGGTTGTGTTCTCTCAATGTAGTAGAGTAAGGCTCGTTTGACATCTAGTGTGTGCAGAGCCCTTTCTGCAACGGTCTGTGGTTGCGAGAAAAATACTGGTAGTTCTACAGATTGGTTTAGGTGAAAAGGGGAAATGACTTTCGGGAGGAATTTTGGGTTGGTACGGAGAACAACCTTGTTATGGTGCATCTGAAGAAAAGTTTCTTGTATGGTAAGCGCTTGTATCTCACTGACCCTTCTAAGGGAAGTGATGGCTACAAGGAAAGCTGTTTTCCATGTTAGCCTTGTGAGAACAATATTCAGGTTCCACACAGGTGAAGGTGGTACTCTGGGGGGAATTATTCTTTTTAGGCCTTCCATGAAGGCTTTAATGGCAGGTACTCTAAAGAGTGAAAGATGTTGCCTGTTTTGTAAGTAAGCTGCAATTGCTGCGAGGTGTAGTCGAATGGACGTATAGGCTAAATTACACCTTTGTAGATGGAGTAAGTAGCCTATGATGTGTTGAATGGACACGTCCAGGGGATTGATGGTGTTGTTATGGCAATAAACAACAAATCGTTTCCACTTGGCAGCGTAGCACGCTCTGGTGGTAGGTTGTCTAGCTTCTCTGATGACGTTCATACAGTCAGGTGGAAGATTTAGGTACCCAAATTCTACGACTTCAGGAGCCAGATCACAAGGTTGAGCTGAGCTGGGTCCGGGTGTCTGATCTCTCCATGGTTCTGGGTTAGGAGGCATGGTGAGAGGTGCAGTTTTTGGTGTGGTACTACAGAGAGTTCCAGCAGCGTGGTGTACCACGGTTGTCTGGCCCACGTTGGAGCTACTAGGATTAGTGTGAGGGAGTGTTGTTGTAGTCTGCGCACCACTAATGGAATGAGTGGGAGAGGCGGAAAAGCGTACGCAAATTTGCCTGACCAGTTCATCCATATCGCATTTCC
Source organism: Triturus cristatus (assembly GCF_964204655.1). Classification (NCBI taxonomy): domain Eukaryota; kingdom Metazoa; phylum Chordata; class Amphibia; order Caudata; family Salamandridae; genus Triturus; species Triturus cristatus. Next base: position 90,574,305 of record NC_140586.1, read on the forward strand.
TTTGGACAAAGGGTGTGGGTATCTGGCGGCGAAGCTTGGGCATTTTGTGTTTTCGTGGGTGGCTAAGAGGTCTATCTGCGGATACCCCCACATTTGAAAGAACGGATGAAGAACCTGTGGGTGAAGTTCCCACTCGTGGATCTGTTGTGTCTGTCTGCTGAGCAGATCTGCCATGGTATTTTGGACTCCTGGGACATGTTGAGCTAGGAGAAAGATTTTGTGGGGAATTGCCCATCTCCATATGCTCTGTGCTAATTGAGAGAGCTGTGGAGAGTGTGTGCCGCCTTGTTTTTGTATATAATACATGGCTGTCATGTTGTCTGTTCGGATCAGGACTGCCTTGCCTGAAATCTGTGTCTGAAAAGATTTTAGGGCTAAAAAGATTGCTAGTAACTCCAGATGGTTGATATGGAGTAACTTTTGTTGAGGCGTCCATGTGCCCTGCACGGTGAGGTGTAATAGGTGAGCTCCCCAGCCGGAGAGCGATGCGTCCGTTGTTAGTATTATCTGTGGAACCGGGTCCAGGAACGGTCGACCTTTGGAAAGGTTTGTGGTGTTCCACCACTGCAGAGAGTGATGGGTGCGACCGTCTACCAACACCAGATCTGCCCGTTGACCTTGGGCCTGGTTCCATTGGCGCGCTAAGCACTCTTGGAGAGGACGCATCTGGAGTCTTGCGTGGGGCACTATGAAAATGCAAGAGGCCATCATCCCTATTAGTTGCATGAACACTCGTGCTGGAAGGGAGTGTTGAGGTATGAATTTTTGTCGCAAAGCCTGAATGCTTGCAATCCTGGCCGGATTGGGGTAGGCTATCGCTTTTGAGGTGTCTATGGTGGCACCGAGGTATTGTTTTATGTGGGATGGTTGTAGCTGGGACTTTTGGTGGTTCACCGTGAAGCCTAGTTGGTGAAGTAGTTTGATTGTGGTGGCGGTGTGGCGTACACACTGATTGCATGAAGTGGCTTTTATCAGCCAATCGTCTAGGTATGGGAAGACGTGAATGTGTTGTCTTCTCAAGTGTGCCGCCACCACCGTCAGGCACTTGGTGAATACCCGTGGTGCTGTTGTGACTCCGAACGGGAGCACTTTGAATTGGTAGTGTTGTCCGTCCACTACAAATCCGAGGTACTTTCTGTGAGCATGGTGCACTGGAATGTGGAAGTATGCGTCTTTCAAGTCCAGTGTGGTGAGGAAGTCGTTCTGGGAGAGGAGCGGAAGTACCTGCTGAAGCGTTACCATGTGAAAATGGTCTGAGTGTATGTATGTGTTTAGGGGCCGGAGATCAAGAATAGGTCGTAGAGTCTCGTCCCTTTTTGGTATGAGAAAATATAGAGAGTAGGCCCCCATATTTTGTTGATTGACAGGAACGTGTTCTATTGCCTGTTTTTGTAGGAGGGAGATTACCTCCTGCTTTAGTAATGTTGAATGTTCTTGTGACATTGGGCGTTGCCTGGGTGGAATGTTTGGGGGGGTAGATGTTAGCTCTAGGCAGTAGCCTGACCGAATTATTTGGGTCACCCATTTGTCTGAGGTGATGGTCTCCCAGACATGAAGGAAATTTTGAAGTCTGCCCCCGACCGGAGTGGAATGGTCTGGGGGGAGCGGGGGGAAGTCATTGGGTAGGAGGTGTGGCAGAACGGGTGTTGTTTGTTTTGCCTCTGCCCTTGTTGTTGTTACCCCTGTAGCCCCCTGTTTGGTAACCTTTTGTAAAGGTGGTCTGAGTAGGGGATTTGTATGATGAGGACGCTGTGTCTGAGGAGTAGCCTCTGGATGTACTGCGAAAGGAGGAGCGGTGAAAGGAGCGTCTGGGCGGGTGAGACTGTAAGGCCCCCATGGATTTTGCGGTATCCGTGTCCTTTTTCATCTTTTCTAAGGCCTCATCCACCTTTGGCCCGAATAGATGTTCCTGGTCAAAGGGATGGTTAAGGATGGAGGCTTGTACTTCTGGTTTAAAACCAGATACCCTTAGCCAAGCATGGCGACGGAGAAGGATGCTGGTGTTGATGGCCCTGGAGGCTGTGTCTGCTGCATCTAGGGCACAACGTATGGAGGTATTCGTTATTGTTTTACCCTCTTGAATTAACTCGTTGGCCCTAGCTTTATATTTTTCAGGGAGATGGTGCATTATGCTTTCTAATTCGTCATAATGAGCCCTGTCATATCTGGCCAGCAGTGCTCGAGTGTTTGCTATACGCCATATGTTGGCCGCCTGGGATGCTGTGCGTTTGCCTGCTGCATCTAGCAGTTTTGATTCCTTGTCAGGTGGTGGTGCATCACCTGACACTTGTGAATTTGCCCTTTTACGTGCCGTAGATACTACTAAGGAATCTAGTGGCACTGGTCCTCTGATGTAAGAGGGATCTGAGGGAGCAGATTTGTATTTTTTTTCAATACGTGGGTTAATGACCCTGGCTCTAACTGGGTCCTTAAAAACTTCTGCCGCATGCTTTACCACCCCTTTGAGCATGGGCAGTATGGAGGTGGACCTATGTGAGTTATCAAATGTGTCTAGGAGGAAATCTTCCTCCACGGGGTCGGTATGTAAGTCCACCCCGTGATAATGTGCTGCCCTTTGCAGAAGATGGTTGAACCCTAATGAATCTTCTAGTGGAGATGGCCTAGAAGGGTAAATATCATCTTGTGGGACATTGGGGATATCTGGAATATTGTAATCGTCCCATGGATCTGGGGATCCTGTAGGGGTGGGTTCCTATGGCACATCCCCTGTATCATCATATGGGTCCCCCTGATCATCATCGTCTGGAGACGGGGTAGGAGAACGATGAGGTGGGGGTGGAGAGGGCTGAGGGGGTGGAGGTGGGTAAGGAGGGGGTGGTGGAGGGGAAGGTATTCTGAACGGAGTGGTAGCAGAGTCCTTCCTTTTTGGAGGTGGAGGCGGAGCAGGTTTTTCCAAATGTCTCTTTTTGGTAGAGAGTGTCAAATGTCCAGTTTTTGGATCCTTGGTGAGAGTTTTTTGCAAGGGATCCGGTGTAAATAGCTCTGGTGAGGTAATTTGGTCCGACGGCGCCGAAGGCGTGGGGGCGATGACTTTTTAGGTTTTTCTGTGCCGGTTTGATGTTTAGAACCCGGCTTGGGACCCTCCGGTCTCTTGGTCGGCGCCGGGATGGGCTTCGGCTTGGAAGTGTCGGTGCAGGTGGCCTTGTGTGGTTTGGTCGGTACCGAAGATGGCGTCGGTACCGAAGAGCTGGGTTTCGACCCCGAGGGCTTTGGTACGGAGCTCAGTGTCGAGGTGGAGGCAGGTTTCTTTTTCGGTGCCGAAGTGTGTTTCTCAGCACCGCTGGTAGGCTGGCTCGAGCCCGAGCCGCCGGAAGGCTTACTTGGCTTCTTCACCGGGCCCGAAGGTGGGGTGTGTGAAGCAGTGTCTCTGGTCTTGCCTAGGCCCGGAGGCGAAGACGTGACCGAAGCCTTTTTGGGTGTCGGTGTGGGGGTAGATTGGTACTCACGACCCTCTGCGCCGGGGCGATGTCTTCCACATCTGACTCGTCGGCCTCGGAAGCGCTGACGAGGTCCTCTTCGGTGCGATGATGTTCTGGATCGTCGATGTCGTCTCCGAAGATGTCGACTGGAATGGACGTCGAGGAGTGTGCCATGTTGCTTCTGCTCTTCGGTCCCGAATAGTCTTTTTGGATCGGAAAGACTTACAGGCTGGACTGTCTCGAGCCTCGTGTTCAGGGGAGAGGCAGAGGTTGCATACCTCATGAAGATCGGTGTGGGGAAATTTGGACCCACATCGAGGGCACTTTTTAAATGGAGTTCTTTCCATGAGTCGGGACCAGAGCTTGGGTAGGCCCGAAGGCCGCCGTCGACGACTGGAACCGAAGGCTTATGTCGATGAGAAGGCGCATTGATTGAAGAGATCGCAATCGAAACAATACAGCAATTGGGGTGAGGATTGCGCGTGGATCGTCGAACTGGAAGCTGTTCGGTACCGGAGCGCGAAGATGACATCCGAGCCCGATGGCGGAAAACAACAATCTGAGGATGGAGCCGAAGCCCATGCGCAATACCATCCAAAGGAGGAGTCACCGACCTTGTGACTTCCAAAGACTTTCCAAGAGGAAAAGCAAACTGCAAACATCCGGGCCCAACACCAGATGGCGATCTATGCAAAAGTGTGTAATCTGCAGCTCATATGCCTCGAACAGTGGTTTTATTTTTCAGATACAAGTGCAAAAATAAAACTTAACAGACAAAGTGATGTAACAGCAACTCCTACATGGACACATTATTTCTATGCCCTAAAAGGTATTTAAAACATTCCTGAACACAGGCTTTCCCGAAAGGCACCGAATCCTACTAATCAAATTTAAATTTTCTTTCAGTTAATTAATTTTCAGGCATTTTATATTGGTTCTGCAGCAGTTATTTCTCTTTGGACTGCAGTTGGGCACTTCTTGTAAACTATTTGCTATTAAAAGGCAAAGCCATACAAATAAATCAGGATCAGAGACACTTTAACAATAGAAAAATACTCTTCAGGATTTAACATTGTGAAATCTACAGCTTAAAATTAAAAATTTTACTTTGGTAAATAGGAAGTTAACCCATTTGTCTCAATCCTTTCAGCTGTGAAGGGGTTGACTGAAAAAGTTGGACACAAATGTGCACTGATTTAACAAAAATGGAGATTGTTCTTTTCTTTGCTGTCAGTATACAATGCTCCAAGAGGGCAGTTTATTTTTTCCACCTCAAGTGGAAAACAGGAAGGCACAATGAGGCGGGGAAGGAGAGAATAAGAGAGGCAAATCATTTGCCTTGCGCTTGTCCTTCGTTTTTCTTGTTGAGAAGCTTTTTCAAATCAGCGGACATGAAGTACGGCCGCTCTGCAGATCCATCATTTCGCTCCAGGTCTTCCACTGCAGACAGGCCCCCACAAAAATTTAAAAAAGAAATAACAAAAAAGAAATTGAAAACTAAAAATTAAATAAAATAAATACTAAACTGAAGCAAGGCAGAATACAAAGTTTCACAGGAGAAAGGCACTGGCTTAATGGGTAGGAATATGGCATGCATATTAATTTAAGCTCTGGTAACCACAGTGAGACACTTGCGTTGGGGTGAATAAAGACAGATAATGAAATACACATTTTAACAAGAATATAACCAGCTGCAAAGTGTGTTAAAATATACAGAGCTGCTTGCAGAAGAAGACGAAACGTAGAGGGGTGTATCTGGACCTCTCCACTTTAGAAAGAGAGAGGCAGGGTCACCTGCAGCATAGTAGTTTTTACATTTTTTTTTATAGCAAATGGCTTCAGGCCAGAGGGTATCCCATACCAAGCCCTGAGGCAGAGTTCATGGAAGCTGCTATGGTGGCAGCAATAGTTTTGTGGGTTAGCTTTGGGGCTGCCATCCTTGCATAAACATGTTTAGGGTGGGCTGTCTAGCTCTTTTGCACAGTGATTCAAAAGTCAGTCTGCACTGCAAGAGTTGAGTTGTGCTCTATGAACTGTCTAGAGGCCAGTCTGGCACATTAATGCGCATGGTTATCATAGAGACAGAGTGAGGAGGAAAGAGGCCATTGCACTCGCATCAGAGGTTTGCCAGACTTCACCCTGGGTTTGGGAACAGAGAGTAAAAGGAATTGGTATGAACACCTCAGCTTCTCTGAGCCAGGGAACACAGCTATGGCATTCACAATGGCAATGTTACTTACAACTCTTCTAAATAAGAGAGCAGAGTATGGACGCCTGGAGTTTTAGATATATTGGTCATGCATTCTACAGAAAGTACATGGCTGGCTATGAGGGAGGCTTGGAACAGTCTACGCTGCCCAACATGCGGTCAGGAGGGTTGGATTTTACAATGGACTTACTTAATCAGTTCCACAATTTTTACAAGACCACTATGTCAAAACCACAATTGTCGTGTGTGAGTGAACCACATCGGAATTGTGCGCCTTCATCCAGCCTTACACTTGTGGTCCATCCAATCTCATGCATCAGAATCCTATTGCTAGAGTAGGTTGTAGACAAATAAATTGCACCTGTGACCTACCACTGGAGGGGTTACTGCTGCCCTGGTGTGTGTCTGCTCATTCCTGAGGTGGTCAAAATACCCCCTACCCCCTGCATCCTTTGTTATTCTGCAAGCAGAAGAAACGACAAGGACCCATGCTCCTGGAGAACATAGATGAGTGAGGTTTATAGGTCTTCGAAGGATGCCCCGCAACAAGAGGCATAATGGTGCTTGTAGAAACTGACTCCATAGACCCAAAAGGATAGAGAAATTGTGTAAACTGCAACTCAATGGTCTCTAACACCACTTGCAGAGGAAAATCTATTGCACCAACTCAAAATCCAACTACACAATGAAGCAATTTAAGGACAGAAGGGAGCACAATATTTTTGGCAATGTCAAAACAGGTGGATGGGCCACAAGTTCCCACTGCTGTCTTCCAATGGCTAGAACTTCTGAAAAAGACTTCTGCACGTGACAGTCTCTGTCCCAGGATCCCCATCTCCTTTTCACCTCAATCCCTTATCCTTAGCTCTCCAAGGCCTTCGACGTCTCAGAGTCCTTCTTCAAAAGGATCTCAGTTAGCTCTGGGGACATGAAATAAGGCCGCTCCAAAGATCCGTCGTTCCTCTCCAGGTCATCACCTGTCAGTTGGGATGGTGTGGGAGCACACAGTGGAGGGGGGGGAGGGATGAAGTGCAGTCAGGCGCAGAGGCAGGAAGAAACAGATGATCAGGAAATGTTAAGTGGAGACAAACGTAGGAGATGCAGAACAGGCCAATGAAGAGCATCAAGAATGGAAAAGACAAGGAAAAAGTACAGTTAGCTGAAGGTACCACCACAGGAGAGGTAAGATCATTAAGACACAGCAGAGAGGCTAGCCAGGAACACCAAGAGAGACTGAAGACCAGGAAACCAGTCCTCACAGAAATATGCCCCCCTCCGAAACCAGCTGTCTCATTCATACACCATCTCTGGCTTCGCACCCTTCGGCATAGTCTGACACATGCCTGTTCTTAGATTTCATAGTACCTCCCACCTATACCCCCACTCATACAGTGGGGCATCTCAAGGTTCATCCATTGCTTGCTGCAGGCAGACTATGGAAAACTGACCAGGTTGGTGGGGGTGGGTATTGCAGAGGTGGAGCATGTTGATCACCGAACAAAACCAAATCATTTTTTTCTAAATTGACCAAAACATCGTCCTTTTGAATTTTATATAATATTCACCACTGTTTATTCTAAATTTCAATTAAATATTCCTAAGACAGTCCTCATTATTAAGTTTGGGAGTTTACTCAAATTCATGTGTTATTTAATTTATTGTTAAAGTTACAATATACCAACTACGGCTGCTCATGCTAATGTTTGAAACCTTTCCTTGTCTAGTTTATACAAATGGTCTTTTTTTCTTAACCTTCAAGATTATTCACTTCCCCTTTATTTTTTATACAAATGTTTGAGTGTATATTTTAAATGCAAGCATCACTGGACTAAGGCCACGAGGCGCTGTGCACTCTGACGCGACTGGACAGAAAAATAGATAAACTAGTGAGGTTGTAAGAGGCGGAAAGTGAAGATTTGGTATTTACCTTTAGCCTGTGTAATTGAAGGCACTACTTCAAGGCCATCGAAAACTTAAGAGCCTTTTACAAGTTGGTGTTTTTTTTTTTTTTAGAAAAAAAGATCCTAAGCACATCAAACAAGGCGGATGGGAGTAGCGCAATCTTATTTGCCAGGTGAAAGGGGTATGGCCATCAAGGTCTTTCTGAACCAATCAACTGTCTGAACCCCCTGCACCACAAGAAACCACATAAGAGACCGATGCAGTTCAGAATCATGGTCACGTTTCTTAACCCTTCCTTAGTAGTTTGTGTTGAGGTGGGCCAGCTGGGACTGCTGAAATAAAACCAGAAGAGAATATGGATAAAAAAAAAAACTGCAATAGTTAAGATGGGAGTTGCTAAGGGCCTCAGTAACCATGTATCCATCTTTGATCATGGCTCATGCCTGCTCCTTCAGATAAGGAAAGATTACAATAACCTAAGATGGTGTCTGCGTCCAGATAGTATTGCAGGTTTTGGCTTCATGATTAATGGTCATTCTCGGAACAAAGACTTGAATCTTGGAGTAAACAACTTGTAATATTCTGAACACAACAGAAGATGCAAAGATTGTGCACAGCATGTACCTATACAACATGACAAGCTGCATACATAATTATCTCACTACACACAGTGATGCTCCGTACTCGAGCTAGAAGCGAGTGCAGCACCAAAAAAGGACAAAAGAGATTTTGGAAATGCCAGACTAACCTATCACAAACCCTCTCTATTATTCTCTTTTGATTTGTAACCAACTGTTCTTCATCCAGCACCCAACCACTCCTTAGCAAGATGGTGGGGTGGGGTTAATAGCCAGGACACAGCCTGCCTATGCATATCAGCAGCATAAGAATGGCAACTAAGGCCAAAAGAGATGATGAAGAAAATATTGAAGCCACCTGAAAGTCACAGAATGCAACCTTCATTAACTACCAAATTAAGACAGAAGGCTTCATTGAGTCCAAGGTAATTGAAACAAAGACAGATCAGCATTACATGATTTTGGCTCTTTATGAAGAGAATACAACAAAAACCACATTTTAGGGCCGTCTCTCCACCAGGAAAAAAACACTAATCCCAACAGCTTATATTGGTGCAATTACACCTGGAGGTGCCTTACCACAATCCCCTCCAGCACTATATAGCTAGGGTTGAGAGACTCGCAAAAGGCATTTATTTTGCTAAACGATTCGATACTAGAGATAGTTTTGTGCCATATCTGATATTCTGTCCAATGGACTGGCATACTGTACCTACCACAACAAACTCTTTGCATCTGCCGAACGGCGCATTCTGCAGCAGCTTTCAGTTTAACAGCAGTCTTTAAATGTATTGACTGCCCACTATAAACTAATGGATTAGAAGGAGGTCTAGCTGTAGGACTATTCTTTTGAGTGGAGGTGAAGATAGGCAGAGAGTAAAAACCAAAAAGTCCACCTTGTCTGCCAGAGAGATAAAACATGGCAAGTGGAAACACCCATAGGAAGTGTTCATGCTCAGCATGGGGACAGATAAAGCCATTGGATGAGCTTCTATGACGTGGCCCCAATAAACTCATCGCTGGTCAGGTGTCTTAGGACTTCACTCCTTGGCAGGGTTTGAGTAGAGACCTACCTACCAGTGTCTTTTAGTTTTAAGGTTGTATAACCCTATATTTAGTTTAACATTCAGGTTATGAAATAGTGCCTATTAATAACCTTTAATTAATTAATGCTATGAACTCATATATATTACTTGTCCTATAAAGTAACACATTTCTTTCTGTAATTTCTCTTATTGAAAACTGGGTTGCAACTTTTGCATGCCCCACATTTTAAGACTGAACTATTTACCAATATTACTTGTGAATGTAAAGTTAGAAATTACTAGCCATTATTTGTCAGGTTCAACAGAATAAAATATTCCCCATTTTCATCTGAATTTAAGGTTCTAAAAGGCTCTCCAATTTTATGTTCAATCTTAAGCCGATATAGTGTGCTCCAGCCATTGGGGCGTCACCCAAACATACCCCAACAAGAACAGTATGCTGTTGTGCCACCTCATTTACCCTGGGCTGGTGGGAATGGATGGGAACTGTTACCCAGACTCATTTTCCTGGTGGCATGAGTACTTACAGAAGCACAAGAAGAGTGTGTCCACACACATTCCATATACGCTGAAGAATCCATGAGCAATGAGGTAGGAGCCGAGGATCACCGTCTGTGAAAGAATAATAAAAGATAGTCCTGAAAACCCAAATCATACTCTAGAATACCCAACAAAACCCACTATTTAAACGGGAAAAGAGGCACGTCTCGAAATGTATCCTCTTCCCACGCACAGCACACAGTTTAAAGAAATTCCCAAGTGAAATGAGGCCACATGGCCATCCAGCAAAAGGTCAAAACCCAAGTCCCAAAAAATGAAGGAGAGTGGACCCTGCTGGATGCCCTGCCTGTTAAACGGAAGGGTTGTCAGCAAAAGGTGATGTGGTGTGGCACTCAGTCTTCATGGCCTAATAGCAATAAAGTTCCAGGAGACGGGTGTCATCATTTGTCTCTTCGTGTACACAAAAGGTTTAGCAACGGGCGCGGTTCAGAGAACTTATTGGAGGATTAGTTGAGCTTTGATTATCACTTTAGTAGTACATCTTCAGATTATGTTTAGGAGGTACAGACGGACAGTAACGTCAGCTTGACTGTATAACTTTGCACCCAAAATGGCTTATGTTGATGTCTTGTGTTTGCAGGCAGCCTTATGAGTAGGAAGCCTGTTCTGGATTGGGCCATACCCCAGGATAGCAAGCAGTCATGCAAGGACCCAACAAGAGACAATCAAAACTAGGGTTATTAATGATATGGAGGAAAATTCAACTTGAATAGATTTAAAGGAGCCCATAAACCTTATTCCTTAAAATTTGTAGAATGAATGACTAGGTTGTAGGCTACAAGAAGGATGCCTTTAATGTTGAAAATCATTCCTTCATCACGATCCATGGTTTTCTGGAAGCAGGGAATGCTTAACTCTGAAATTCCCCTCTCCATTTTAAAGCTCACCGTTTCTTTCTCTGACACATCAGTCTGCCTGGCTGCCATTTTCGTAATCACTTATTTTTGCCACTCTCCCCCAACTTACAAGACCTCATTTGGCTGTTTGTGTTTTGTTCCCATCACTCCATCTCACTTTCACCAGATACATTCTACCTGTTTGGCACACCTTCAACAATCTAAACTCCTATTTTCCCATTTATTTCAATTCTCCCATTCTTCCCCATGAGCAATATTTATGGAATTCATTTTTGATAATTCAACAAATTCGACTTTTCCTAAGAACTGCGTTTCACTCATTCCGATACTCCAGTTTGATTTCTCCAGGTCGTTGGGTTTTCTTGTGAAAAATGCAACTTTCACTCATGGACTAGTGCCTTTAAGTAGGTAATGGCTGGAAGAACAAGTTACTTACCTTCGGTAACGATGTATCTGTAAGAAACATTAGTTAGTTAGATTCCTCACCTTAGAATAACCCCAGGCGTCAGACTGGATCCGGAAGATTTTTCGTCAGCAATACCCCTTGCGCGTCGCTAGGCGTCGTCTGCGGCTCCGCGTCCGTCGTCGGCGTCGTGGTGCGCCGGAATGACGTCGGAGTACTTAGACGCCGCCCTCGCGCGCTGACGTCAGTTCTTGTACATAGCTTTCCGCGTCAGGAACGCAGAGCCATGCAAAGACCGACACTGGTGCCAAAAAGAAAATCTAGGGGCCTGAAAAGGATAACCTTAACCCTAGATGTCAGATCGCAGAACGGGGAGGATGGGTGGGTCGGTGAGTAATCTAACTAACTAATGTTTCTTACAGATACATCGTTACCGAAGGTAAGTAACTTGTTCATCTGAAAGAAACACGTTAGTTAGATTCCTCACCTTAGAATAGATACCCAAGCAATACCATCCCCGGTGGTGGGTCTGCGAACCAAGATCACACCAGAAAGTCCTGGAGGACAGAACGGCCAAAGAAGCCATCCCTCCGGACTTGGCTGTCAAGGCAATAATGCCTGGCAAACGTGTGTAGCGAAGCCCACGTTGCCGCCTGACAGATGTCCTGCAAAGGGACACCTCGTCCCAAAGCAGTAGTAGCCGCCGTGGCCCGAGTAGAATGGGCACGCAGCCCAACAGGAGGGTCCTTTTTTGCCAAGGAGTAACAAATTTTGATGCACAAAACGACCCACCGAGAGGTGGTCCGTTTGTGCACAGCTTTCCCCTTCTTAGCACCCACGTATCCAACGAAAAGTTGATCGTCCACCCGGAACTGCTTTGTGCGGTCCAAATAAAAGGAGAGCGCACGTTTTGGGTCCAGACGGTGGAGCCTCTCTTCCTCTTTGGAAGGATGCGGAGGCGGAAAGAAGGTGGGCAAGGTGACAGACTGCCCAAGATGAAATGGAGTCACCACTTTCGGAAGAAAGGAGGGACGAGGCCGAAGGACAACCTTGTCCGGATGAACAGACAGAAAAGGAGGTTTTGAAGATAAAGCCTGGAGCTCACTCACCCGTCTAGCCGAGGTGATGGCTACCAGAAAAGCAGTCTTAAGAGTCAGAAGACGAAGAGGACAATTGTGAAGAGGCTCGAAGGGAGCGCACATCAGGAATGTCAAGACAAGATTCAAGTCCCACTGAGGCATTACAAAAGGAACAGGAGGGAACGTGTGAGTAATGCCTTTTAGAAAACGTGTAACCACAGGGGACTTGAAAAGAGAAGGCTGATCAGGAAGCCGCAAGAAGGCAGAGATGGCAGCAAGATAACCGTTCAGGGTGCCCAGGGCAGAGCCCTGCCGGGCCAAAGAAAAAAGAAACAGTAGAACCTCAGAAAGAGGGGCGGAAAGGGGATCCACAGCCTTTGCTGTGCACCATGCCACAAATTTGTTCCACCGGCAGGCGTATACCGTCTTTGTGGAGGGACGCCTGGCTGCCAGAATGATATCACAGACTTCAGGAGGCAAGATAAATGGCATCAACTGCCGCCGCTCAATCTCCACGCATGGAGGTGGAGGCTGGACAGGTTCGGGTGGAGGACCGTCCCCTGCTGCTGCGACAGAAGATCCTCCCGAAGGGGCAGACGTATCGGAGGATCGGTCAACATACTGAGTAGCTCGGGATACCAGTACCTTCGTGCCCAATCCGGAGCCACCAAGATGACTTGGGCCCGGTCGTGCCTGATCTTCTTCAGCACTCTGGGCAGAAGTGGTATAGGCGGAAAGGCGTACAACAGACCGCAACTCCACTTGTGACGAAAAGCGTCGCCGAGCGAGTGCCGCCTTGGAAATTCCAACGCGCAGAACTGCTGACATTGCGCGTTCTCTTCGGTGGCGAATAGATCTAACCAAGGCTCTCCCCACTGCTGAAAGAGACCTTGCGCCACTTCGGAGTTCAGACGCCATTCGTGATCCATCATGCACCGGCGGCTGAGTTCGTCTGCTCTGGCGTTCAGAGAGCCCGCCAGATGTTGAACCACTAGGGTGACGCCCTGGTGTTCCAGCCACGTCCAGAGGCGCAGAGCCGACAAAGGGTCCACGAACCCACCCCGCCCTGTTTGTTGCAATACCACATGGCGGTGGTGTTGTCCGTGAACACCTGCACGACACTGCCCCTGACAGAGGGAAGGAAGGCTTTCAGTGCAAGCCGGATCGCTCTCAACTCCAACAGGTTGATGTGGAGACGAGACTCCGCCGGAGACCAGAGGCCTCTGATCTCCGCCTCTCCCATATGGCCACCCCATCCCAGGAGGGACGCATCCGTCACTACGACATGCTCCGGTTGGGGAAGGGAGAGGCTTCTGCCCATGACCCAATCGCGGTCCGTGAGCCACCACTGCAACTGCTGTGCAGTGCCCTCCGAGATCAAGACATGGTCGGACAGGTTGCCGTGATGCTGGGCCCACTGAAACTTCAGGTCCCACTGCAGAGCCCGCATGCGCCGCCTGGCGTGATGCACTAGTAGGATGCAGGAGGCCATCAGCCCCAGAAGCCGCAACACTAGCCTGACCGAAACCCAGGATAGAGGCCGAAAGATGGGAATCAGGGCCTGAATATCCCGGACCCGCTGTTCCGGTGGATAGACCCGGAACTGCGCCGAATCGAGAACTGCTCCGATGAAGAGGAGCTTCTGAGAGGGACTCAAGTGTGACTTCGGCACGTTGATGGAAAATCCAAGCAAATGCAGGAGATCCGCCGTAGTCTGGAGGTGGGAGACGACTGTCTGGGGCGAGCCCGCCTTCAACAACCAGTCGTCGAGATAGGGGAAGACCGGAACCCCTGATCTGCGCAGATGAGCTGCGACCACCGCCATCACTTTCGTGAACACCCGAGGGGCACTGGTGAGGCCGAAGGGGAGCACGGTAAACTGAAAGTGCTCTTGGCCCACCGTGAACTGCAGGTAACGCCGGTGGGCCGGCAGGACGGGGATGTGGAAATATGCGTCCTGCAAGTCCAACGCTACCATCCAGTCTCCAGGGTCGAGGACAGCCAGAACCTGAGCCAGAGTTAACATCTTGAACCTCTCCTTCCGGAGGAAGGCATTGACGTTCTGGAGGTCCAAGATAGGGCGTGAACCAGAAAGTAGTGGGAATAACAACCACGACCTACTTCTGGACTCGGAACGCGCTCGACGGCCCCCTTGGCCAAGAGGGCCGGAACTTCCTCGTGGAGAAGATTCAAATGATCCCCCGAGATACGGTGGTGCTGCGGTGGCATGGCTGGAGGGGTCGTCTCGAAGGGGAGGGAGTAGCCCCTTCGGACGATTTGCAGCACCCACCTGTCCGATGTGATGGACCGCCAGTGGAGCAGGTGATGGCGAACTCTGCCGCCCACTGGCGTGAAATGGGCCTGAAAGCTCGGACTAGGAAGGCTTTGAGGCGGATGCTGCCGGGGTGGATGTGGGCTGACCGTGTCGTCCTCCAGAACCGCCTCGGCGGAAACCACGTCCGCGCACAGGTTGGTTCTGCGGCTGGTGGCTAGGCGCACGTGAGGAGGCACCCCTTCCTTGGCCACGAAAGGGGCGAAATGCGGAAGTTTGCGATCGCGGGGCCGAGAGGCCCAAGGACTCGGCCGTAGCCCGGGAGTCCTTAAAGCGATTCAGCGCACTGTCCGCTTTCTCGCCAAAAAGGCGAGTGCCATCAAAGGGCATGTCCATGAGAGTGCTCTGAACATCGCCCGAAAATGACGTGGACCGCAGCCAGGCGTGACGTCTAAGCGCCACTGTGGTAGAAATTGCCCTACCCAGCAAGTCCGTAGTGTCAAGCCCACGTCGGATAGCGTGCCGTGCTGCATCCCTCCCATCGGCCAGAGCCTGGGTAAGTCGTGTCTGGACCTCCTCCGGACACAGGGGCAGCACGTCCTCCACCGCATCCCACAGAGAGTGGGAATAACGGTCCAAGAGACAGGCGGTGTTCAAAGACCGCAGGCCCAAACTAAGGGAAGAGAACAGCTTCTTGCCAAACTGTTCCAGTCTCTTGGAATCCCAGTCCGGCGGAGCGGTCGGGAAGGAGGATTGGGAGGTAGAGGCCTGGATAACCAGGCTCTCGGGGGTAGGGTGTTGGGACAGAAAACTGGGGTCGCCCGGAGCAGGGCGCTGGCGCCTGGCGACGTTCCTGTCCACAGGAGGAACTGTGGAGGGCTTGGACCAGGTGCCCTGCAGAACGTCAATGAGGGCCTCATTGAATTGCAGCAGAGGCTCAGTGGAGCTTGCTGCAGACTGAAGCACCTCAGTGAGGACGTTAGTCCTCACAGCCACGGCAGGTAGCTCGAGCCCAAGGGCTGCGGCCGCCTTGCGCAACACCACAGAGAAAGCTGCGCCCTCCTCCGAAGCCACAGTCGGAGGAGAGACGAATCCAGTGTCCGGAGAGGTATCCAGGCCACTGGCCTCCCCCAGTTCATCTGCCCAGTCCTGTGACATTTGAGCCTGTGCGGCCATAGGATCCTCGGATCCCTCCCAGTTGTCCCCATCATCCGATTCCTGGTATACAGGAGGAAGGTACGGAGCCGGGCGGTAGACCTAATGTGTTTCTAGCGGCGCCGAACGCGGCGTCCATTGACGCCGTACCGGCGCCGGGCCCGGAGTGGGGCTGAACTGGGGCTCGACGTCGAGCGGAGTCGACGTCGGTGGTGGTACCGGTGTCGACGCCGGCGGAGGAGGCGTGACGAGGTTGACCGGCGTCGGCGGGGACTCGGAAACGGGTCCCTCGGGCGCTTGCGGTGTCGAGGCCGGAGCAGTCGACGGCGCCGGGGCCGGAGCCACCGGCAGGCAAGGCAGCCCTGTCGGGTCCGCGGGGCCCGAAGGCGCGCCAGCGGGCGTCGACGGCGGAGCCAGGCTCCTCATGGCCGAGAGAAAGGCACTGACCTCCGCCGGCGTCGCATTAGTCCCAGGGACCGGCGGGTATGGGGACTTGCGCGGCGCCTGCGGCTCCGCCAGAGCCGCGGGGGTGGAACCACCCTGACCCTCGGCCGAGTCGCGCGACCGGCGAGGGGAGTCCGAAGAGCGGTGTCGCCTCTTGGACTTCTTGGAATGCTTCGACTTACCCGAAGACTTGGAGCCCGACGACCGATGGTGACGTCGGCTGCGGCTCCGCGACCGGTCCTTGGACCTCCTCCTGGACCGGGATCGAGAGGCGCGCGGAGCCGAGTGGCGAATCTCGAGAAGCTTATGGGACCCCTCCCGTCTAGCCTTCGAGGTCAGGGCCTTGCAGTCCGAACACGACTCCGCGTCGTGGTCGAGGCCCAAGCAGTACAGGCACCGGCGGTGATGGTCCGTAACCGACATCAGGCGGTTACAGTCAGCACAGGCTTTAAAACCAGGCATCCTACCGGCACCGGCGAAGATCAAAAAGGATCGAAAAAGTTAGTCAAAAAGTGACTAAAGGGGTAGCTCTCCCGGATCTGCGCTTACTGGCGCGGAAAAAAGAAGAACTGACGTCAGCACGCGAGGGCGGCGTCTAAGTACTCCGACGACGTCATTCCGGCGCACGACGCCGACGACGGACACGGAGCCGCAGACGACGCCTAGCGACGCGCAAGGGGTATTGCTGACAAAAAATCTTCCGGATCCAGTCTGACGCCTGGGGTTATTCTAAGGTGAGGAATCTAACTAACGTGTTTCTTTCAGATTCTCTCAGCCTAGACAGGGGAAAAGTATCAGCATCAAGGTATGAACATTAATGTTAAAGTAGAAAATAAAAAGTATGACCATTCATTCAGAAAAGTGTACGTTATTTGAATATATAAAGATACTTTGAATTGTTTGTAGATTTAGTCTAGTAAAGCTTACAGGTTCGATGAGATCTTTGTTCGATTAGATCTTTGGAGCTCTTGAGCAAATGGCAAGTACTCACCATGATTGGGATCCAATAGTAATTAAGAGGTGGTGCGGTGTCCTTTATGAGGTTTATCCGATTGGTGAAGAAAAAGAAAGCTATGATACCTGGGAAAACAAAACACGTACATTGTTAGAGACATCTCACTGCAGACATGCTTCAAACGATGCAAAAGCAGGCTGGAGTCAATCCAACTAGATGGGCTTTTTCAGGGGCATTTGGGTTCAGTCTCTGTCATTTCATCTCATAACCTATGTGGATTATACTGTTGGATGTAATAGATTAGATTTGCCACACACACATTATGTTTGCCACACATGTCCTAATTAAGAGCCAATGTTACAATACTATACCTAGGAGGTCACGAATCATAGTAGGCTACTAATGTTAAAAGAGAAAAAGCCTCCTACGATTCAAGACCCAGAGATTTCAAAATCAATTGAGTACTGTGGACAACAAGAGTATTCTATTTTGAGAAAAATTCAAAACTAGAATTCAGAAATTACCAACATAGGCTAGGACATCAAGTAGTTGGGAAACCTAATATTGGTTAAGAACGGAATTCCTATGTTTATTACAACTAATCACAATTGATTCTAAATGCAGGAAACTCACCAACACATACTTTCTTTCAGCAAACCTCCCTGCGGAAAATACGCCACCCTGCTCTGGTTCTCCCTCCTTGCTCTCTGGTTGGTAGGTGTGCCATGGTTGGCAGGAACCCAGGGCACACTTCGAGAGCAATAACATCAGGCAAAAAGTGGGGGGCAACCATGCAAAAAGGGGCCCTTTCCTACATAACCCCACCACCAAACGAAAGAGGATGAGACTAACCTTTCCCTAGAGATTCTTCATTGCCTAAGTGAAAGAAACTGGAAAGTCCATCTGCATTGGCATGGCAAGTCTCAGGTCTATGTTTCACTGTAAAGTCCATTCCCTGTAGGGAGATAAACCACCTCAAAGGTTTAGGATTTTCACCTTACATTTGCATTAGCCATTTGAGAGGTCTGTGGTCAGTTTGAACTGTGAGATGACTATCAAACAAGTATGGTCTCAACTTTTTCAGGGACCAAACCACAGCAACAGCCTCCCTCTCAATGGCACTCCAACGCTGCTCCCTGGGGAGTAACCTCCTGCTTATAAAAACAACAGGCTGGGTTTGGCCATCATCATTTGTCCTGGGATTGGACTGCTCCTACCCCTCGCTCAGAGGCATCAGTCTACATAATGAACTGCTTGGTGTAGTCTGGAGTTATGAGAATTGGTGCTGGGCACATTGCCTCTTTCAGGTGTCAAAAGCCTTTTAACAGCTAACTGTCCAGTTTACCTTTTTGGGCATGTTCTTGGAGGGGAGTTCTGTGAGGTGTGTCACAATGGATCCATACCATTTCACAAACCCCCTCTAGTAACCAGTCAAGCCAAGGAATGCCCTGACTTGGGTCTGAGATGTTGGAGCCTCCCAGTCTGGGATAGCCTGGATCTTGGGTTGTAGGGGTTGTACTTCGCCTCCACCAACAAGGTGGCCCAAGTAAACAACTGTGCCATGCCCCATCTGGCATTTGGATGCCTTGATAGTTAGGCCTGCAGTTTGCAGGGTTTTTAAAACCTTCCCCAGGTGATCCTGCCAGGTGGGGCTAAAGACAGAAATATCATCAAGATATGTTGCACTAATGGCCTCCAATCCAGCATGGACATGATTCGCCAACCTTTGGAAGGTGGCAGGGGCATTCTTTAAACCAGTGATACTCAAAGTACAGCCTGGGGGCCACTTGCTGCCCTCTTGTCCTTTACATGCCCCCCCGATGAACAGCAGCACCAGCTGTAGTCTAGTTGCTGAGCACTAATATTTAGAAAGAAATGTTAAATAAACCGGCAAGCATTTATTAACCTGTAAATAAATGCAGGCCTGTTCAACATTTTTTTCGACCTCCTTACACTATCCCAGACCCACTACCGCCACCCTGCTGGAATCAGTGCGGCCCTCGGTCACACCAGAGAGTACTTTGTGGCCCCTGGGCAAATGTTTGTGAGTACCCATGCTTTAAACCAAAGGGCATACCAGTAAACTGATAATGCCCATCAGGTGTGGAGAATGCTATCATGCCAATCTGCCAGTACCCTGCAGTTAAGTCCAAGGTACTAAGAAATTTAGCTGCACCCAGTTTATCTATTGCTGGAGCAGAGTTTTCAGTTTGAAAATTCTGGGGCTTTTGAAGCTCTGGCATGTCTATTCGTTGTATTAATTTATTAATAATTATTAATTAATTATTTGTCTTGTGCAAGTGCGTTTATATTAATCAATCCGTTTGTTTTAACAAGAGAGAGTTACACGTGAGTGTGCTTAAATGTGCTGACTGATAATAACACGCTCGTTAAATGTGTTTTCATGTTTAAACGTTGCTATGTGCTGTTTATTTTTGAGCACAAAACGCTTTCGAATTAATGCTTTTCTATGTTGCAAGTGCTAGATAAATGCATACACATAAGGGTATTAGTGGGGTTAACACTGTTTAATCACTATGCTGTAGTAATGTTGTTTTTGTCTCTTTTAATTAAGATGGTCTATTGAGGCCTATGTTGGCCTGAGAAAGATGGCTGAATAGTGAGCCTGGCTGTGATTTATAATATGAAAACTGAGACGAGGGAGACCCCTGCTGGAAATGGTCCTGAAGCTAACTGACCATGGTCCTTGTCGAAAAACTTTCCATGAGGACAGCAGCAGTTTTTGGGAGATCTCCAAGTGAAGTGAAAGTGTCCTTGGCAGCCTTGGGAAACAAAGGAGCCTTAGAGAGAAACTCTGAACTGTGGTTCGATGGCCGAGGAGAAGCAGGATAATTGTGATACATGTTTTATTTTCTTGGTTCCTGTTCCGTAGTTTTTGTTATGTGTACTTTTCCTGAGCGGAGATTCTCAAATGTAGCAATGTTACATCCTTTCCTTCTCGCTCTGCTCAGCAAGTCCGGCGGACATTATGGTTTTTCTATGTTCCCAATGTATCTTTCTATTGTTTAGAGACTATAAGATGTTAGTCTAGAGAGGGTCTTTTGCCACTTGCCATTTTGCCTTTGCCGCGTACCGAATCTGCGTTGCTGAGGATTGATGCTGAAGGGACTTCGTCTTGAGAGACATTTACCGAGAGACTTGTCCTGACCCGTTCTGACATTTAGCTAGAATAGGTAACTATGAGAAATGATTTACTCTGATTGATTTTCTTTGACTAATTTTAGATAAAGCAATATAATTTTAAACATGGTGTTGGATATTCTTTCTTGTCAATTATTGAGTTTGCATTATTGATTATTGTTGTATATTTTGTATATATTATGCTTAGGGACAGTCACAAAAACCAGGTCTTATCGACCTCGATATAGATGCAGGGTGTTTAGAAGTGTTTTCCTTCCACAGGTTTATTGCTGGTAGAGTATTTGAGCGTATGTTAGTGAAATGGGCCCTAGCGTATGATGTATGCATGTGCGTGTAACTGTGAGATTACTCTATCTGTGGTAGTGGGGATATTGTACACACCCTGATCTCTATCAATTTCCTGGTAGCAGAGATTGATGGTTTTTGATGATTGTCTTGATTAGATAAGATTGTTTTTTATTGATTATTGATTATTGGTTCATGTTGGTATATGTACTAATACTATATGTTGGAGTCGTAATGTTGAGTTATATGTAGTGCTTCTGGAACTTGGAAGCTGTAGCAGTTCTGTAGTAGGGCAGAGGGAAGTAAATGCTGCTCTCGGGAAAGACGGAATTGTAAGGAATAACGTGTGACAATTGAAGTTGCACGTCACATTGTCTGGGTTCGGAATCAGTGACATCGTCGTATGTTACTATTAGATATTTCTGGTATATAAGGAGTGTGTATGATAGTGAAGGTTATCTGTGAAACTCTGGTCTTAAGTCCCAGGGATCCGTAAGGATTTCCGTTAAAGCTTATCGCGGGAGGAGTAATAGATATTCTCTGAGCTTGTTTGAAGAACTGGGCAAAGAAAGCTTGCTTAGTTAATGTGTGTTATAATTCTGTAGTGGAGCAGATTGTCTGTTCTCGGGAAGCAGGATTCTGTGCGTATGTACTATATTTCCTTTGTATGAATGTGCGTGAATGTTTGTACATTTAGTTGATTGTAAGACTCTTTGGACAAGTCCTAGAGGAAACAGTTAATGAATGTATGTTAGTAGGGCAGAGTAGAAGAAGTGCTACTGTGTCAATGAAAGGTTTCTTATGAAATAGACTCTTTTTTACTATTCTGTGGTTAGCGAAGCAGACAATGGAGATGTTTTTATGTTGTAACTAAAAGATTTTGTAAAAATTTTGACACGAAGTCTACTGAAAAGATTTTGTAAAGGAGGGGTAGACGAGTGACAGAAGACAGGAGACAAACTGCAGCGACTGTTGACGTCAGAAAGACCGCGCTCTGATTGGGTGGTTGATCAGAATAGTGCTCGCGCTAGAATTGGTGCGTTAGTGTGAGCCGCGCAAGGATTGGAAGAGCTATCTAGTGACGTAGACGTTCCAGGATTGGTGCGTTAGTGTGAGTCGCGTTGCAATTGGTTGAAAATTCGTATTGTATATTTATAATACGGAAAGAGTAGAGAGTTCTTTGTAAACGTTAAAATGTATTACCAAGAAGAGAAGAAGAAGAAAACATTTTTTGGTAAAGTTAAAAAGTGGTTTAGTAAGGATAAAGATGTTAAAACAAGAGAGGGCGAGTTGTTACCTCCACCGAAAACACCTGCATCCTTCATGGCTGCAAGACATGGGTTTCATACCTGTATATGGTTGGAGAATTGGGTTAGGTATACTAAAGAAGATGGTGTTCTAGCATTTCCAGAACATGGTTCATTTAATCTGGCTGTGTTGAGAAATTTACGGGAAAAGATGCTATGTCTTGACCCGAAACCGAGACCTACACAGTTCGAGGCTTTAGTGGAATGGGAAGAAGAAGTACATGAGAGAGAGAAACAAAGATCTGGGGGGTACTATAGGTACATGTTTGGGAGGAGACATGATCGTGAGACTCATCATGATCGAATGAAAAGGTGGCGAGATGTTAGTATGTCAGAGGGATTATATCCGATGAGAACAGTTGAAGGAGGAGCAGAAAGGGTTCCTGAGTCAGAAATAAGAAAATATGGAATTAATGAGTATGAGGATGAGGTCTTAAATGACATGATTTACAAAAGACCACCTCCATATAGACCAGAACCGGACAAAAGTACACCAGTTGTTTCTCCGATAAGAGATACAGTTTGTGTTAGTGAGACGGAAAATGAGACACCTGAAGTGAGAAGTGATCATTACCTTGATGAGAATGCCAGACAATTAGCCAGAACTACAACAGAGTTGACTGAGAAGATTAGGGAGTTAACGAAGAATCTAGAAGCTGTTACGGTGCCTGTAACAATAGGTCCAGTTATGCCTGTGTTTGACAAACAGAGGACAGGTGAGAATGGACTGGTGATTCCATATGTTGGGAATAATCTGACAAATTCAGTTGGTCCTTCAGGAGATTCAGGCAAAAGAGCAGAAAGAAATGACCTGAGACAATCAAGACATGACACATGTAGTGAAATATTGGATGCTAGTGAAGCTAGTTGTTCAGGGATGCCAATTTTAGAACCGCAAAAGAGAGTGGTTCCAGTGAGAAAAACTGCTGAAATAACAGTTGATGATTTGAATGATTGGATGAAGGTTCTACAGAAAAAAGATAAAGATTCACAAGTAATTGATGTAGCTAAGTTACGTGTAGAACTAGAAGAGCTTGTCACAGGAACAGTTCCAACAGAGATTCTGAAGAGTCATCATGATGGTGAACTAATGTTTATGTGTAAGAGTGTTACCTGGAGAGCAAGGAATACACATGACAGGCTAAAAGCAATAGCAAATGAGCAGGGAGTTGACATTGATAAAGTGAAAGCTTTACAGAGGACTTACAGGATGGATTTTACAGAGAAGGACATTGAAAATTTGAATGCTACTGGTAGAACAGGACAGATTAAGGAAATGGTAGCATTATTGCGTAAATGCGGTGATGTTGAAAAGTGGAAGGATAGGTGGTACAAGAAAAGAGATGAGACTGAAGATAGAACAACTTATTCAGCATTTCCAGTGAGAGAAAAGGAGAAACCAGTGGATAATTATCCTATGAGAGAAATACCTGGAGGAGGATATGTACATGTTCCATGGACCAGACAGGATATTTTATCATTTACGAATGATTTCCCTCAATTGAGAGAAAAGCCCGTCGAGTGGTATAGGCAGGTAGATAGGTTTGTGAAATTGTCAAAAGTGCTGTGGGTTGACCTGAATAGTCTGTTTGATATAATTGTTCCAGCAGACTTGTGGACTGAGTGTAAAATAGTTGTGAGTTGGCCTACTGAGGAATATCCAAGAGACCCAAGAACAGGGGCACCAGATCCAGAGGTAATGAGGAAGTATGATCAGGTGATGGTATACCTGAAGAGTAAAGTACCTGCAAAAGAGACAGACTGGGTAAAGATAGATCGAACACAACAGGAAGCGAAAGAATCAGTTCATGCTTTTTATGAGAGGCTGATACTGGCATTTAAACAATTCAGTGGAGATGAACACCTGGGTGACAAAGATTTGAGTCACTTTGTATACAGATTTGTATATGGCCTTAGACCTGAAATTGGTGAGAGAATTCGTGAGCACACAGTGGATTGGCAGAGTAAGAAAGTAGATGAGATCCTGAGACATGCAAAATACTTCAGTGATGAAATTGAAGCAAAACAAAGAAAGCTGAAAGAGAAAGCAATGTGGGCACAAGTGAAAGTTGCAGAGAGACAGGAAGCACAGTTAGTGGAACAAGCAAATAATCCAGGAAACAATGCAGGAAATAGACCCAGATATGCAGGAAAAGGAAGTCTTGAGGAAGCGAAGAAAAAGTTCCCTTGTCACAACTGTGGCCAATTGGGGCATTGGAGATCGGAGTGTCCTAATCCACCATTAGTGAGTAATGAGAGTAAACCTTTAAATCAACAGGTGCAGAACCAGAACGAAGGAAATAATCAACAGCAGCAACAACAGAAAGTTGTGAGACAGCAGAGTCAAGAGCCCAAACCGCCCTTGCCGCAGAATAGAGGGTTACAAAAGTATAATCAGGATTCAGGATTCTACAATGATGAGCAGGTAAACAAACCAAGACGTTCTAACAAAGTACAGCAGTACTTGTTAAAGAGTGAAGGGAGTGAATCTGAGGGTGATTATTGACGGTGCCGAGGAGAGGAAGAAGAGTGCATACTTGGTGCAACTCTAGAAATAGACCAGGCAGGACCATTTGTGGATGGGAAAATAAATGAGGAGAGTGTTACTTTTTTGGTAGACACAGGTGCGACAAGATCAACTGTCAGGTCAACAGATGTTAGAAATCTTCCTCTCTCGGATGAAGCAATCCAAGTAGTTGGTGTGGCCAATACACAAATCAAAACACGTCTTACTGAACCTGTAAGAGTACAGATAGGGAAATTTTCAGACATGCATAGATTCATTGTCTGTGACACGAGTCCAGTGAACCTATTGGGTAGGGACTTGTGCAAGATGAACTGCACAATTTTTTGTACACCGGATGGAATAGCCTTTGAGACAGCAGATGAAGATGCTTTGTACCGAGTAACTCTAGAAAATAGAGAAAGTGAGTTAATTGGTGCATTTGCTGTGTTTAATCCGGAGGATTTGCCTCAAGAGCTGAGAGACACAGTGAAAAGGACAGTTTGGGATTTTACTGGAGAGGATGTGGGATTGATGAATAATGTAGATCCAGTGAAAATTGCAGTAAAAGAGGGTATCACATATCCTAACATTCCTCAATACAAAATGACACCAGAAATAATTGAAGGGATAACTCCTATAATTGAGAAAATGATTCAGCAAGGAGTCCTGAGAGAACTACTGAGTAGTCCGTGTAATTCACCGATAATGGGACTAAAAAAGCCCAATGGGAAATTTAGGATCGTACAGGATTTGAGAAAAGTTAATCAAATTGTGGTGGCATGTTGTCCCATTGTGCCAAATCCATCAGTGATCCTGTATCAAATTCCACATGATGCTGAGTGGTATACAGTGATTGATTTGTGTCATGTGTTCTTTTCAATTCCATTGCATCATGATAGCCAGCCGATTTTTGCATTTAGGTTTGGCCAGCGTATCTTAGCATGGTGTCGAATCCCACAGGGGTATACGGAGAGTCCTTCGATATTCAATCAGTTATTGAAGAAATCGTTGGAAAGTTTGATCATGCCCGAGAGTTCAGTGCTAGTGCAGTATATTGATGACCTACTGGTGGCATCAAAGACACGTGAAGCTTGTGAAGTAGATACCATAGCTTTACTGAATCATCTGGCAGATGGAGGGTTAAAGGTATCTCCAGCCAAATTACAGTTTTGCAAGAAAGAGGTTCATTATCTTGGACACAATATTGAAAAAGGTCTGAGAAAAGTGACTACTGACAGGATCAGAATAATCAGAGAAATGAAAGCTCCAAAGACCCAGAGAGAAGTGAGAATGTTCCTGGGTATGGTGGGTTATTGTCGTCAGTGGATAATTAATTTTTCCCTGATAGCAAAGCCACTGATTAAACTGACAAAAAGTGAGATGACGGATCCATTGGATCTAGATGCAGAACAAATGGCAGCATTTGAAGAGCTCAAAAGTAAAATGTGTGAGGCTCCAGCTTTGGGTATGCCTGACTATGAAAAAGAATTTGAGCTGTACTGCAGTGAGAGAAATGGAAGTGCACTTTCAGTGTTAATTCAGAAACATGGATTACTGAGAAGGCCTATTGCGTACTTCTCATCGACACTTGACCCTGTAGCTGTGGGTTTACCAGGTTGTCTGAAATCTGTGGCTGCAACATGCAGGAGCCTGGAACAAAGTGAGGGAATCATAATGGGATATCCTGTAAGGGTATTCGTACCTCACAATGTGGCAATTCTTTTGACAAGAAGCAGAACTCAGTACAGGTCACATAGTCGATTGACCAAATATGAAAAAGTGATACTGGGAGCATCAAATGTGACTCTCGAGAGATGTGTGAATGTGAATCCAGCGACGCTTTTGCCAGACATTGAAAATGTGGGTGTGAAAATGGAAGATGATCATGACTGTTTGGATGTGCTTGAGTACTGTACAAAACCAAGACCAGACATAAGAGATCTACCCTTGAATGAGAGTGATCATGTGTTGTTTGTGGATGGATCATGCCTGAGAAATGATGATGGTGTGCTATGTGCAGCATATGCGGTATGCAAAGTTTCAGAGGTCATGGAAGCATCACCATTGAAAGGGGTGAAATCTGCGCAAGTTGCTGAATTGATAGCATTGACAAAAGCTTGCAAAATTGGGAAAGATTTGAGGACGACTGTGTTGACTGATAGTCAGTATGGATTTGGAGTGGTGCATGATTTTGGCCAACTTTGGCTACAAAGAGGTTTCTTGACATCGAGTGGAACTCCAATAAAGAATGCTGAAATGATTGGTAAATTGCTTGAGGCGATACAGCTGCCTAAGGAGTTAGCAGTTGTAAAATGTGCTGCCCATGGACTAGGGGAGGATTTTATAACGGTCGGAAACAGGTATGCGAATGATGTTGCACAGTATTGTGCAAAAACAAATCAGTCCATCAACAAGGACAGAGAAGGGGAAATGTCTTTTCTCTCTGTGATGTTTACTAATGTCCTAGAGACCTGGGATGAAGTGAAACAGTTGCAAGATGAGGCAGGAGAGGAAGAGAAAAAAGATTGGATTAAGGCAGGATGTGCTCCAAGAGAAACAGACCATGTTTGGGTCTACAGAGATGGCAGACCAGTGATGCCCAACTCCATCTTGTCATCAATGGCAAGGATGTATCATGGCCAGGGACATTTGGGGAGGGACGCGATGGTTAGGTCGTTCAAGCAGACCTGGTACAATGCAAAGTTCAGGACAATTGCAGAAAGCATCTGTCAGAGGTGTTTAGTTTGTCAGCAATTTAACACTGGGAAAAAGACAGTGGTGAGTTTGGGAACAATAGGCAGAGAAGGAGGTCCTTTTACAAGAATGCAGATTGATTTCATTGAAATGCCCCAAGTAAACAGACTGAGGTATGTTCTAGTGGTAGTCTGTTTGTTTTCAAGGTGGGTGGAAGCTTACCCGACTAGAAGAAATGATGGATTAACAGTGGCAAAATTACTGTTAAGGGAGTTGATTCCTAGGTATGGGTTTCCAGTAACAGTTGAGTCTGATAGAGGTAGACATTTTCAAAATGAGCTCATAGGTTTGATTTGTGAAGCATTGAAAATACAGCAGAAGCTACATTGTGCATACCGACCAGAGGCTTCTGGTGTGGTTGAGCAGATTAATGGCACAATCAAGAATAGGATTGGAAAAATGTGCTTAGCCACTGGCATGAAATGGCCAGATGTTTTGCCTCTAGTTCTGATGACTATGAGATCTACTCCAGATAGGACTACTGGTTTGAGTCCGCACGAGATAATCATGGGACGTGCTATGCGCCATGCATTCGTGCCTGTCAATAAGTTGGTGACAATAACTGATGACATGATTTTGGATTACTGTAAAGGCCTGGCTGACGCAGTTCATTCTGTGTTTCACCAGGTTGGAGAAGAAGCTACCACACTTGAGAAGAAGCAAGCCCATGATCTGAGTCCAGGAGACTGGGTGAGGATAAAAGTTCACAGAAGAAGAAATTGCTTGATTCCAAGGTGGGGAAGGCCAAGACAAGTTATTCTGACTACGACGACTGCAGTAAAGTGTGCTGGAGTGAAGCACTGGGTACATGCAAGTCATACTCTGAGAGTTCCAAACCCGAAAGAAGGGACTGGTAAAGAGTATTTTGAAGAGTCAGATTCCAGTGATGATGAAGATACAGAATCAGTGGGGAAAGAAGTAGGAAGAGCTTCGAATGAACCACTGCGAGTATCAGAGAGGAGATCAAATTCTGTAAAAGAGCCTGAAGTTTCAAACAGCAGTGAAGGAAAAAGAAAAGAAAAGAGAAATCACACAGAGACTACTCCTGAATCAGAAGAGGAGGAGATTGAAGAACCACTTGAGATTATACTTGAAGAAGTAGGGTCAGAAAAAGATAGAGAGGGACAGATTGCGGAAGACCCCCGAGGAGGTGTAGGGAACATTCTTGATGAGCCAGGTGAAGGGACAAGTAGACAGCAAGAAGATTGCGTGTCGGAGACCCGAGGAGGGACAGGAGTAGGGAAGTCTCAAACAGTGGTGAGAAAATCTGTGGAAAAGAAGAGAGCTGCTGGAAAGCGGAAACAAGAGGCACTTGAAACAGATGATGAAGATGAACAAACAGAGGGTCGAGTTCTGAGAAAGAGAACTTGGATTGGAGAAAGAAGTAATAAAGAAATAAAGCCGAAAAAGGTGTTAAGAGGAGACCGTTGGCCTAACAACAGAGTTAAGAGGCTGAGATACAAAATAATAAGAGCAAATACATCGAAAGCTGAACAAGTGAATGAAGTTTCGAGTCAAAGTTCAAAAGCTGAAGGAGAAGAATCAAAGGAGTCAAACGAACCAGTAGAGATAAAAAGAGTAAGAAAACCCAACCAAAAGTACAGATCACCGGAATGGTCTTATGTGGCACTGTCTGAAGGAGGGAAAGAAGAAGCAGTGACTCGAGATAATCCGGAAGAGATCTTGAGAGAAGTGGTTGAGGAAGATACTGGTGAAATTCTGAAAGTACTCTTGACTGACATTGGAGAAGAGTCGAGTACTGAGGATTTTGATGTTGGAGATCTAATACAATTTGATGTTGAAGAAATTGAAGTGAAGAATGACAAGTATCCAAACTGAGTAAAAGAAGGATTCACTTGGATCAAGTGAACGGAGAGATCATTTGGATAAACTGAAGAATTGCTGAAGAATTGAAGAAGTTCAAACAGTAGTGAAGTAGTAGAGGCTAAACTAAAATGGCTAACATAGAGGATAATAGAAATAGATGTGCCTTCTTTAAAAGGTGGTGTAGGATGTGCTGCTGCCGTACTGGATTATTAATGCTTCTATGGGGTGTTTTAGTTTTATTAGTTACTTTTAAAGTAGAGTTTGGAATGCATATAGAGAATGTGACAAATGTAGAGAAGAATTCACATAAAGTAGTTCCAATTAGAATTAGTAATACTTACATACATAAAGATAGGTCAATTAATAACTTTTCTAGTAATGTTTTTTCGAAACTGTTATATGAATATGTGAAGACAATGGAAGTAAGGGATTGCTACGTCTGTATGCAATTACCTGCATCCGTCTCAGAGGGTGTTACTTATCATCATTTACCAGCTACATATGGTATTTCCTGTAGTATTTTAAGTAGTGTTTTTTATTTGTTAGGGAAAGTAGATTATAAGATGTCTAACAGAGATAGTATTTTTGGGCATTTGCCAATGAACAAAGAGCTGAATCCAGCTAAAGAAGCTAACACTTTTGGTGAGATTTTTATTGAAGAAAAAGGATTAACATTAGATTACATTTTTAAGAATAATTTAACTTGCAGTTTGAAAGGAGAGGAGAAAGCTTTCCTGGATATGGTAGAAGAAAGGAGATTGAACATGCATGAGAAAGCAGGGAAATATAAAGTGAGTGAGACAATTTGGGACATTGAGATGGGAAAAGAGTTGAAGAATGGGGCTAGTCCAACTTTAGCTCTAGACGCACCACAGAAGGGTAAACTTTGTATTACAAGAAGGAAATCCCAATATGATACATATTTTGTCGGGACTAGTGAGTGCCATGATACATACTTCATTGCAACAGGTTGGGGTTTCAGAGGTGGAGAAGGAATATGCTACTTACCAGTATGCATCTGTTCTTGGCATGTAGAGCTGCAGAGTTGTACACTTAGCATAGATCGCCATCTGGTGTTGGGCCCGGATGTTTGCAGTTTGTTTTTCTTCTTGGACAGTCTTTGGAAGTCACGAGTTTGGTGACTCCTCCTTCGGTCCGTACTGCGCATGGGCTTCGGCTCCATCCTCAGATTGTTTTTCGCCAACAGGGAAATGATGGAGCGTAGTAATAACAGTGAGAAACCCATGTGTTGTATCTAAATAAGATGTACTGGAACGGATACAGGTAGCCGGGGAGGCGGGTGGGCGTGTACAACTCTGCAGCTCTACATGCCAAGAACAGATGCATACTGGTAAGTAGCATATTCCGTTCGAGGCATATGAGCTGCAGATTGTACACTTAGCATGGATTATATAGCAGTACCCAACCTTAGCGGCGACCACCGGTATCCGTTGCAGCTGTTTGAAAAAGTGTCTTTAGTACAGCCTGGCCCACCCTAGCTTTCTGCTTGGAATGCACATCTACACAATAGTGTTTTGTGAAGGTGTGCGGTGTAGACCATGTGGCTGCTTTGCAGATGTCATCTAAGGGTATATTCCCTAGAAAAGCCATAGAAGCCCCTAACTGTCTTGTAGAGTGGGCTTTCGGAGGAACAGATAATGTTCTCTTTGCCTTTTGATAGCAAATTTGTATGCATTTTACAATCCACCTAGCTATCCCTGATTTAGAAATGGGGATGCCTTTATGTGGTGGAGAGAAGGAAACGAACAATTGTTTAGTCTTCCTGAAGGGTTGCGTTCTTTGTATGTAGTATAGCAACGCCCTTTTCACATCAAGTGTGTGTAAGGCCCTTTCTGCAACAGATTGGGGTTGCGAAAAGAAGACAGGTAATTCCACTGATTGATTGAGGTGGAAGGGGGAAATGACTTTGGGCAGAAACTTCGGATTTGTGCGAAGTATGACCTTGCTGTGATGCATTTGTATGTAGGGTTCCTGTATGGTGAACGCTTGTATTTCACCAACCCTTCTAAGGGAAGTGATAGCTACAAGGAAAGCTGTTTTCCAGGTGAGAAACTGTAGCTCACATTTGTGCATTGGTTCGAAGGGCGGACCCATTAGTCGTGTAAGAACTAAATTTAGATTCCATACAGGGGAAGGTGGTGCCCTGGGAGGAATTACTCGTTTAAGGCCTTCCATGAAGGCTTTAATAGCGGGCACTCTGAAGAGTGATAAATGCTGTCTGTTTTGTAGATAAGCAGCGATCGCTGCTAGGTGTAGGCGTATGGATGAATATGCCAGGTTACACCTGTGAAGATGGAGCAGATAGCATATGATGTGCTGTATGGATGCATCTAGAGGGTTGATTGTATTGTTACGGCAGTAAATTACAAATCTTTTCCACTTTGCGGCATAGCATGCTCTAGTGGTAGGACGTCTGGCTTCCATGATGATGTTCATGCAATCAGGGGGAAGGTTAAGGTATCCGAATTCTAGGATTTCAGGAGCCAGATCGCCAGGTTGAGCTGAGCTGGGTCCGGGTGCCTGATTTCTCCATGGTTCTGGGTTAGGAGGCATGGGGATAGATGCAGTTTTTGATGTGGTACCACTGACAGTTGTAGCGTGGTGTACCACGGCTGCCTGGCCCACGTCGGAGCTACCAGAATGAGTGTGAGGGAGTGCTGTTGTAGCTTCCTGACCACTAATGGAATTAGTGGGAGAGGAGGAAAGGCGTATGCAAATCTGCCTGACCAGTTCATCCATATCGCATTGCCCTTGGACAATGGGTGTGGGTATCTGGCGGCGAAGCTTGGGCATTTTTTGTTTTCGTGGGTGGCGAAGAGGTCTATCTGAGGATGCCCCCACTGTTGGAAGAATGGGTGAAGAACTTGTGGATGCAGTTCCCATTCGTGTAGTTGTTGTGTTTGTCTGCTGAGCAGATCTGCCATGGTGTTATGTACGCCTGGAACGTGCTGTGCCAGGAGAAAGATGTTTTGGGGAATTGCCCATCTCCATATGCTCTGGGCTAAGCGGGAGAGCTGGGGAGAGTGTGTCCCCCCCTGTTTTTGGATATAATACATCGCAGTCATATTGTCTGTGCGAATGAGGACTGCTTTGCCCGAAATCTGTTTTTGGAAAGATTTTAGGGCCAGAAAGATCGCCAAGAGCTCCAGATGGTTGATGTGGAGCGATTTTTGCTGTGGCGTCCATAGACCTTGCATGGTGAGGTGTAGGAGGTGCGCTCCCCAGCCGGAGAGCGATGCGTCCGCTGTTAGAATCACCTGAGGAACCGGGTCCAGGAACGGCCGCCCTTTGGAAAGGTTTGTGGTGTTCCACCACTGCAGAGAGTGATGTGTGCGGCCGTCCACCAACACCAGATCCGTCAGTTGACCCTGGGCCTGGTTCCACTGTTGTGCTAGGCACTCTTGAAGTGGACGCATGTGGAGTCTTGCATGGGGCACTATGAAGATGCAAGACGCCATCATTCCTATGAGCTTCATAAACACTCTTGCTGGAAGAGAGTGTTGAGGAAGGAATGTTTTGCGTAAGGCTTGAATGCTTGTGATTCTGGCTGAGTTTGGATAGGCAATACCCTTGGAGGTGTCTATAGTGGCCCCGAGATATTGCTTTGTGTGAGATGGTATGAGGTGGGACTTTTGGTAGTTCACCGTGAAGCCTAGCTGGTGGAGCAGTTGGATGGTGCTGTTTGTATGTTGCACACATTGGTCGTAGGACGCGGCTTTTATCAGCCAGTCGTCTAGGTAAGGGAAGACGTGAATATGTTGACGTCTGAGGTGTGCTGCTACTACTGCTAGGCATTTGGTAAACACCCGTGGTGCGGTGGTGACCCCGAAGGGGAGAACCGTGAATTGGTAATGTTGCCCGTCCACCACGAACCTGAGGTATTTCCTGTGAGAGGGGTGTATTGGAATGTGAAAGTATGCGTCTTTCAGATCCAAGGTTGTGAGAAAGTCTCCCTGGCAGAGGAGTGGGAGGACTTGCTGTAGGGTGACCATGTGAAAATGGTCTGAATGTATGTAGGCATTTAGAGGCCGGAGGTCGAGAATGGGTCTGAGGGTCCCGTCTTTCTTTGGTATTAAGAAATATAGGGAGTAGACCCCTAGATTTTGTTGATTGACGGGGACCTGCTCTATAGCGTGTTTTTGGAGGAGTGAGAGTACCTCTTGTTTGAGCAGTGTGGAATGTTCTTGAGACATTGGACGGTGCCTTGGTGGGATATTGGGTGGGGTAGATGTTAGTTCGAGACAGTACCCTGACCGAATGATTTGGGTCACCCATTTGTCCGATGTTATGGACTCCCATGTGTGGATAAAGTCTTGTAGTCTGCCCCCGACCGGAGTGGGATGGTCTGGGGGGAGCGGAGGGGAGTCATTGTGTGGGTGGGGTGGCAGAACGGGTGTTGTTGGTTTTGCCCCTGCCCTTATTGTTGTTGCCTCTGTAACCGCCCCTTTGATTGCCCTTTGAAAAGGTATTTTGAGGAGGGGACTTGTAGGAGGTAGAGGCGTTATCGGTGGAGGAGCCTCTGCCTGTGCCACGAAAGGACGAGCGTCGAAAGGAACGTTTAGAGGCTTGTGTTTGGAGTGCCCCCATAGACTTTGCTGTGTCTGTGTCCTTTTTCATCTTTTCCAACGACGAAGCAGGACACTTGTATTTATGGCTCTAGAAGCAGTGTCGGCTGCATCGAGGGCACACTTAATGGAGGTGTTTGTAATTAGTTTACCCTCCTGTATCAGGTCATGAGCCTTGCGCTTGTGTTTTTCTGGAAGGTGCTGCATAAGAGCCTCTAGTTCGTCATAGTGTGCTCTGTCATATCGCGCAAGCAGTGCTTGTGTGTTTGCAATGCGCCACATGTTTGCAGCTTGGGAGGCGGTGCGTTTACCAGACGCGTCCAGAAGTTTAGATTCCTTGTCTGGCGGTGGGGCTTCTCCTGAGGATTGGGAGTTAGCCCGCTTTCTAGCTGTATAGACAACTAGGGAATCTAGGGGAGCAGGGCCCTTAATGTATGCAGGGTCTGTGGGTGCCGCTTTGTACTTCTTCTGTATTCTAGGGTTCAGTATTCTGGCCCTGACAGGGTCTTTGAACACCTCTGTAGCGTGCTTGGTGACGCCCTTAAGCATGGGTAAGATAGAAGTAGATTTGTCTTGTATGTCAAATGTATCCAGTAGGAAGTCTTCTTCCACTGGTTCACTGTGCATGTCCACCCCATGATAGTGTGCTGCTCTCTGCACTAAATGATGAAACCCTAAGGAGTCCTCTGGAGGAGACGGCCTGGATGGGTATAGGTCGTCCTGAGGTATATCTGGTATATCAGGGTTATTGTAATCCTCCCATGGGTCTGGGGTCCCTGGTGGAGTGGGATCCATTGGGGCGTCCGCCGGGTAATTGTCCGGGTCCCCGTCATCCGGATCTGGGGATGGGGCCGGATCGTAGTGAGGTGGAGGTGGCGGAGACCTGGGAGGGGGAGGGGGTGGAGGTGGTGGAGGAGGTAGGGGAGGCGGTAGTGGGGAGGGCACTCTTAGGGGAGAAGTAGCAGAGTCCTTCCTTTTAGGTGGAGGAGGAGGAGCCGGAGTATCAAGGCGTCTTTTCTTGATAATTAAAGTCAATAGTCCAGTCTTTGGATCTTTGGACAGAGTCTTTTGTAGAGGGTCTGGTGTAAACAGAGCCAGTGGCGTCGAATCGTCCGTCGGCACCGGTGATTTCGGAACCGAGGACTTCGATGGTTTGTGTGCGCCATGCTTTTTTGGGGCCTCCTGTTTTTTCGGCGTCGAAGGAGTTTTCGGCGCCGGAGCGTCGGTGCCGACAGATTTATGTTTGTGTTTGGTCGGCACCGAGAGTCCAGGCTTCGGCACCGGTGGCTTCGGAGTCGAGCTGGATATTGCTTTCTTCGGTGCCGTGCTGTTTTTCGGCACCGGGCGTCGGCTGGCTCGATCCCGAGCTGCCGTGAGACTTTGGAGGCTTCGACACCGGGCCCGTAGGTGGGGTGATAGAAGCTTTGGTTTTGGTTTTGCCCAGGCCGGCAGGCGAGGGAGTAACCTGAGTCTCTTTGGTTTTGGGCGTGGGGGTAGGAGGGGGTATAGTACTCACGGCCCGCTGCGCCGGTGTAACGTCCTCCACGTCGGAGTCGTCGGCCTCGGAAGCGCTGACGATGTCTTCCTCCTGCTCGGTGTGTGTTTGCCCCGAAGCTTCGGCGCCGTCTCCGAAGATGTCCGGTGGAGCTGCAGAGGATGAGTGCGCCATGGTGCGTCGAGCTCTTCGATCTCGGATGGTCTTCTTCGATCGAAAAGACTTGCAGGCGGGGCAGTCTCTAGCCTCGTGTTCTGGAGAGAGGCAAAGGTTACACACCTGATGGAGGTCGGTGTGGGGAAATTTAGACCCACATTTTGGGCACTTTTTGAACGGAGTCCTTTCCATCGGCCGGGACCGGAGTCGAGGAGGGCCCGAAGGCCGGTGCCGATGAACGGGATGGAGAAAGTGCCGCTTCGAGAGATGAAGATGATGATGAAGAAACTCGAAGAAACGAGGATTTTCCGTCGAGGCTGGAACCGTAGAAGTTCGAAGCCGGAGCACGAAGTATCACATCCGAGCCCGATGGCGGAAAAAAACAATCTGAGGATGGAGCCGAAGCCCATGCGCAGTACGGACCGAAGGAGGAGTCACCAAACTCGTGACTTCCAAAGACTGTCCAAGAAGAAAAACAAACTGCAAACATCCGGGCCCAACACCAGATGGCGATCTATGCTAAGTGTACAATCTGCAGCTCATATGCCTCGAACGATACAATTTTTCCAGGAGTATATTATGTTTGTGGGAATAAGGCTTATTACAAGTTGCCTGACCATTGGTATGGCACATGTTATGTGGGCCTAGTTTTTCCAAAGATTTTTCATATAGATAAAGTAACAGATGTAGGAGATATTAATTTACTAATGCGTTTTAAGAGAGAAACTTGGTCTGAAATAGTGGGTGATATTTTTGGGGTTTTGATTCCAGCAGTGGGAATTTCTTTGAATGCTTATGGAATTCGGAAACTGTCCACAGTGGTTGATCGCTTATCGACAAATACCGCTGGAGGGTTTCTTTTGATGAATACGGAATTAAGTGCCGTACGTGCCATGTCTATGCAAAATCGACTTGCCCTTGATATTCTATTGGCCAAGGAGGGTGGAGTCTGTGGAATGCTGAAAGTTCAACATTGTTGCACTTACATTCCAGACGAAAGCAGAGACCTAAAGGTCTATATCAAAAATATTACTGATTTGCATGAAGAATTAGTACCACTTGAAGCTGAGAGTTTGTGGACTAAAATAGCTAATAAAATGATAGCTGTTAGGGATTTTATTGCAAAGATAGGTAGTACTATTATAGGTAGAATATTGTTTCCCTTGTCTTATATAATTGTGGCTTTTTTAATAATAAGATTGGTGTGTGTGTGTTGTAAAAACAGGGGAGGGAGGAAGAAATTGAATAAAGAAAAGAAAAACAAGAGGTTGAAGAGAGAACCTCAAGAAATTGAACTAGAAGAATTGAGGGAGAGTGTTTACTTAGAGACAAAAAGGGATGATGAAAGAGTGACTGGTGTTTAATGTTGTGTAAAGGGGAAAAGACATTTCCGATTTCTCCTAAAATGGGACTAAATTTCACTAATTTTTTTTTGGGGGTTTATTTGGTGATAAAATCACCAAAGGGGGGATTGCTGGAGCAGAGTTTTCAGTTTGAAAATTCTGGGGCTTTTGAAGCTCTGGCATGTCTATTCGTTGTATTAATTTATTAATAATTAATAATTTGTCTTGTGCAAGTGCGTTTATATTAATCAATCCGTTTGTTTTAACAAGAGAGAGTTACACGTGAGTGTGCTTAAATGTGCTGACTGATAATAACACGCGCGTTAAATGTGTTTTCATGTTTAAACGTTGCTATGTGCTGTTTATTTTTGAGCACAAAACGCTTTCGAATTAATGCTTTTCTATGTTGCAAGTGCTAGATAAATGCATACACATAAGGGTATTAGTGGGGTTAACACTGTTTAATCACTATGCTGTAGTAATGTTGTTTTTGTCTCTTTTAATTAAGATGGTCTATTGAGGCCTATGTTGGCCTGAGAAAGATGGCTGAATAGTGAGCCTGGCTGTGATTTATAATATGAAAACTGAGACGAGGGAGACCCCTGCTGGAAATGGTCCTGAAGCTAACTGACCATGGTCCTTGTCGAAAAACTTTCCATGAGGACAGCAGCAGTTTTTGGGAGATCTCCAAGTGAAGTGAAAGTGTCCTTGGCAGCCTTGGAAAACAAAGGAGCCTTAGAGAGAAACACTGAACTGTGGCTCGATGGCCGAGGAGAAGCAGGATAATTGTGATACATGTTTTATTTTCTTGGTTCCTGTTCCGTAGTTTTTGTTATGTGTACTTTTCCTGAGCGGAGATTCTCAAATGCAGCAATGTTACATCCTTTCCTTCTCGCTCTGCTCAGCAAGTCCGGCGGACATTATGGTTTTTTCTATGTTCCCAATGTATCTTTCTATTGTTTAGAGACTATAAGATGTTAGTCTAGAGAGGGTCTTTTGCCACTTGCCATTTTGCCTTTGCCGCGTACCGAATCTGCGTTGCTGAGGATTGATGCTGAAGGGACTTCGTCTTGAGAGACATTTACCGAGAGACTTGTCCTGACCCGTTCTGACATTTAGCTAGAATAGGTAACTATGAGAAATGATTTACTCTGATTGATTTTCTTTGACTAATTTTAGATAAAGCAATATAATTTTAAACATGGTGTTGGATATTCTTTCTTGTCAATTATTGAGTTTGCATTATTGATTATTGTTGTATATTTTGTATAGATTATGCTTAGGGACAGTCACAAAAACCAGGTCTTATCGACCTCGATATAGATGCAGGGTGTTTAGAAGTGTTTTCCTTCCACAGGTTTATTGCTGTTAGAGTATTTGAGCGTATGTTAGTGAAATGGGCCCTAGCGTATGATGTATGCATGTGCGTGTAACAGTGAGATTACTCTATCCGTGGTAGTGGGGATATTGTACACACCCTGATCTCTATCAACTCATCAGCTCTTGGTATGGGGTGAGCATTTGTCTTGATGACAGAATTGAGACCTCTGTAGTCCACACAAAACGGCATTTCTCTCAGTCCCCAAACCTCATCCACAGGGTGGAACAAGACCACTGGGTTGGCCCAGGGGCTCTCAGAGGGTTCAATAACCCCCAACCGCAGCATCTTGCTGACTTTAGCTCTGATGCTCTCCTTAACTTGATCAGACTGTCGATAGATTTTGTTTTTGACAGGTACACTGTCTCCAGTGTCCACATCATGGGTACACCAGTGTGTCTGACCAGGGGTCAAGGAGAAGAGCTTAGCATACTGCTGTAAAACCAGGGGTCAAGGAGAAGCTTAACATACTGCTGTAAGACTTGCTTACAGCCAGCCTGCTTTTGGGCAGAAAGGGTGTCTGAATAGACAACTCCATCCACTGACCCCTTTTTGGGGCTGTAAGAGAGGAGGTCAGGGAGAGGTTCACTCTGTCTCTTGATCCTCATCAGTAACCATCCGCATGGTTATGTCAGCCCTGTGTTGGAAAAGCTTTAGGAGGTGCACATGGATCACGCTGTTGGGGGTCCTGCTTGTGCCCGGGTCCACCAAGTAGGTGACCTCACTTTTCTTTCCTAAGATGGGGTAAGGGTCACTCCATTTGTCCTGGAGTGCCCTTGGTGCCACAGGCTCCAAAACCCACACCTTTTTGCCCTGGTTGGAATTCCAACAGTGCAGCTTTTTGGTCATACCAGTGCTTCTGGAGCTCTTGCCTAACCTCAGGATTCTTGGAAGCTCATGCTGAGGTCTCCAGGTAGTTTCCAAGCAGACAGGCAGCTGGAAGTTTTGGAGAGACCACTACCTGTTTCAGGCCAATAATTCCCCCTTCCCCCCAGTCGAATGTTACCATAGCCATGGCATGGTTAGTAGTTTCACTGTCAGCATTGGTGACTGGATAAGACTTTCCAATCAGGTATTGCTCTGGGGAAACCATTGTGTCTCTCACCATGGTGACACTGGTACCTCTATTCCTCAGGGCTTCAACCCTAGACCCATTTATCCTGGAGTATTGCAAATACTTCTTTAAGTTGGGGGAGGGGGGGACACAGCTAAAGTGGCAAACCCAAATTCACCCTCAGTGACTAGAACTGCTTCAGTGTGAACCCTGATTTGCTCTGAGCACACTGTTGATCCCATTTGGAAATCGCCTACACCAGTAATAACTGGAGGAGGACTAGGGGGCTTCTTGTTAGGACAAATAGCCTCTCCAGTTAAGTTGAAACACCAGGCCTTCTGGGGATCAAAGTTCTTCCTTATGTTCCTACCATTGGACTGGGAAGAGTTTTGGGACCCACCCCCCTGAACAGGTTTTTGGGGCCCTCTAGAAGACTCTTGTTTTTGGGGTTCTCACACCCTTTCCCTTGGGGAGGTTTGGTAACCCCTTTCTTTTGGTCACCCCCAGTGACTGTTTGTGTTGCCCTAGTCTTGACCCAGTGGGCTGCCTTCTTTCCAAATTCTTGGGGAGAAATTAGACCTAGGTCTACCAGATGTTGATGCAACCTCTCAGTAGTGCAATTACTCAAAATACGTTCTTTCATAAAAAGATTTTAAAGTCCATTGAAATCATGAACATTATTTCCAGTTAACCATCCATCTAGTGTCTTAAATGAGTAGTCTACGAAGTCAATCCAGGACTGGTATTGTGAGCCTCCCTCAATCTAATCCTATACTCCTCCGTTGTAAGCCCAAAGCCCTCAATCAGAGTGTTCTTCATGCGGTCATAAGACCCAGCATCTGCCCCTGTAAGGGTCAGGAGTTTGTCCCTGCAGTTACCACGGAACAGTTCCCAAAGCAGTGCCCCCCAGTGTGACTTCCTCACTTTTCTCATTTCACAAGCGATCTTAAAAGCTGTGAACCATTTGGTGATGTCATCACCTCCTCAAATTTAGGGACAATCCCTTTGGGATCATAGGATTGCTCTCTTCCCTATTTATTAAGTTGCTGCCACCATTGATGGGAGCTAAGCCCATCTTTGCTCTTTCTTTTTCTAGAGACAGGAGTCTTGTCTCTAGGTCTATTCTTATGGTCAACCTCACTAAGAAGTTGGTCTCCTCATTGAGGCTGTTCTCAAAGGACTCAGATGGCACCTGACCCACCTGTGTGGGATCTAGGAACTGTGAGCTGTATTCTTGGAGTCAGGAGCACAGGGGCCCTGTTCTCCCTAAGAAGTAAGGGGGTTGGAAGTTATCCTCATCCCCTCCATCCTCTTCCCCATCACAGAGGTCTTCACCTTGCTCAGAGGGGTGATCCTTAGCATACCCTGCCAACAGCTCCTGGAGCTTTTGTTTGGAGGGATGGGACCCCATGGTAATGTTTTCAAGTTTACATAGAGACCTTAACTCCCTAGATTCTAAGTGGAGATAAGGGGTGAGGTCGAGCTCCTCAACCATGTTCTCTATGTTATTGGTTATATTTCCACTAATATCTGGGTTCTTGTTAAAATAAATTCTACAAAAAAAATCAAACCCTCACACCCCTAACTATGGAGAGTTTTCATTTTTCAAAAATTCTAAAGGGACTTGACCAAGGCCCTAACAAGTCTTTTAATAATTTGGGAAAATGTGTCATTTCAGAATTCTAAAGACAATTTAGGAGTTCTGTCGTGTGGAAGGACGAAAGAATGTCCTTCGTAGGTTGCGGGAATCTGTCTTCTTGGTTCAGGGCTGCCCCGTAAATACTGTATTTAGGGGGCGTTTTAGGGGTTTCGAGGTCGGTACCCAATAGGCTACTGGCATTAGGGTGACTACACCCTTGGTGTGCTCACCCCATGTGGGGGAGTGGGCACAATCTCTAACACTGATTGGAGAGTGCCTGCCATCTGCAAGATGGCGGGCACTGAAGAGTGGGCTTTACCTCGCCTCCCCCACCTGAGGGGTGGAGTTGGCAGAGGTGGGAACACCTTCTGGGCTGTGCTAATTTTTCCTGCCTGTCCTCCTGCCAAAAAGGGGGTGAGACAGGAAGGGGGCCTGCTCCTGATGCCAGGAGAGGCTGGGGGTCGCGTTACAAAGGCGGCAAGCCTTTGAAGCTCCCCTGCCACAGATGGCTCTTCCTGACCTGGGAGAGGTGTAACCACCTCCACCCAGGAAAGGCTTTGTTTCAGGGCCCAGGGAGCAAAGGATCCCACCACAGGGGTCCAGAAACATGTTTTGTGGTGGCAGACTGGTGTTTACCAGTCAGGGAACCCACCGGAGGCTGGTTGTTTTTCAGGGGCCATCTCTAAGATGCCCTCTGAGTGCATGGGATAATAACTCCCACACTGGCATCAGTGTGGGCTTATTATGCTGAGAAGTTTGCTAAAAAACTTCCAAGAATTCAGTAAAGCCATTATGGTGCTGTGGAGTTCATAATGACAAACTCTCAGACCATATATTCTTTATGGCTTTACTGCAAAACCATGTCTAAGAATGGACTTAGACGCTATAGAGGTACAGTGTTCATGCAACTGTACCCTCACCAGTGGTATAGTGCACCCAGTTAGAGGAGTGTCTTCCCTATACTATAGGTAGTGGGTTGCAGGCATGGCACACACGTATGCGTGCTGTCGACTCTTCACTTTTCTCTGCAGCAAAACATGCAGCCTGCAATGGCAGTGTGTGTGTGATAAGGTACAGGACCTCTAAGGGTGGCACATTATGAAGCTATTAGAGGCCTTACCTGGTCACGGTGCCCTTGGTACATTTTTATAAGGGACTTGCATATAACCAGAGAGGTGCTAATTGAGGGTAGAAAGGTACAGTTTGGGGAATGAACACAGTCACTGGGAACCTGATTGGCAGTGACCCAGGGCACATCAAGTCAAAATGCATCAGAAATCTTGCAAAACGTGGTGGTTACTACTGCAACAGAAACCCAGCTTCCTAGAACTTGGTACCCATGGTAGCTTTTACAAGGGACTTACAAGTTGCCAATTTGGGTGTGCAACAGTACAGATATAAGGAAAGAACACAGGCCCTGGTTAGCTGGTTGGCAGGAACCCATGGCACACTTAGTCAAACAGCATTAACATCAGGCAAAAAGTTGTGGACAACCATGCAAAAAGGGGCACTTTCCTACACTTGGTGAACATTTTTACTTGTTGGGTTTACTTTTTATGTATACTTTTATGATTGTTTTCACAATCGAATAAAGTTTTTCTGATCTGAACTACTTGTTGGGTATCTTTGAAATGTGTCTGGAATTGTTAGTTAGGTAGTCGTTGCCCTGGACTCCCTTTACTCTTACAGCTATAGTGTATGGTCTTTGAAAAATGGATTTACCTGTAAGGGACTGTAGGGCGCGCATGGACTTTGTAATGTCTCTGTCTTTTTAATTTTTTCTAGCATTTGGTCGAATTGTGGGCCAAACAAATGCTCTGTCGAATGACACATTCAAGATATGTTGTACATTTGGAAGAAAGTTTGACACTCTAAGCCTTGCATGAAGGCGGCATGACATATGGATACTCAAAGCTGCTGTGTCACCTGTGCCGAAAGCACACCTAATGTTTGTGTTGCTTACGGTCTTTGCTTCCAGCAACAAATTCTCCTTTTTTCACAATATTCTTTCAAAATGTGCTTAGGAAGCTTCTCCATAGCCTCCTGTGTTACAAATCATATCTTGATAAGCGTGTCAATGAGTGGCTCCTATGAAAGCCACTCTTTTACCAGCAGCATCCACCCGTTTGGATTCTTTATCCAGAGTAGGGGCATCCTTCGTAGTTTGCGATGATGCACATTTTTACAAACTGTATTGGGTACTAGTGAGTTTGGTACAAATTACGGATGCAGGGCATATCTTGAGGGGCTGGTTTCTACTTTTTTTATATGCGAGTCTTAGCAAGTTATTTAAAGGTATCTGTGGTTGATTTTAACATACCTTTAAGAATAGATAAGTAACTAACTAACCTCTCAGTTTTTGATGGTGTTTCAAATAAAAAATCCTGCTCATCCTGTACCT
Organism: Triturus cristatus; assembly: GCF_964204655.1. Classification (NCBI taxonomy): domain Eukaryota; kingdom Metazoa; phylum Chordata; class Amphibia; order Caudata; family Salamandridae; genus Triturus; species Triturus cristatus. Next base: position 90,617,099 of record NC_140586.1, read on the forward strand.
GATTGTGCGAGGCTGCCCTTTGTATAACCACATGATAGCATGAAGTATCTTCAGTTGGTTATACTTTTATAGAACATGGGTCAATATCCAGGTCAACTTGAGGGGCTGACTATGTACTTGTGCCATAGATCTCAGACCCCCCCACGTGGCCTGAATGATTCCACCCCCGCATCCACCGGGTAATAATGGCTACCAGGGTCAGTCTGTATCTTGAACATCCCATGGTAGAAAATGCACTGGTAGGGGGGGGGGGGGGGGGGAATAGTGGAAGAGAAGAACGAGGGAGTGGAGGGAAGCAGGAGAGGTAGTGGTTATCTGTCTAACTCTCTTTAGACGAGGTGGCAAATGAGATGATGCATGGGGCTGTTCCTTGGCCACCAAAGGTCTTTTCTCGTGAATAGTAAGCAAGCCTGGTACGGGATGCCTGCCAACAATTTTCCCTATGTCAAGGGGAATGAAAAGGTTTGGTTGTTGTTCGTCGACAACGTGTACCGGTTTATCTAGTTTTGTACCCTTAGATGTGTGGGACCTTCGTGTAGAGTTAAACTACAACTTTGGGGTTGAAATGTGTTGTGGCTCAACCTCTACTTCAGACCCGAGACCTTACATAGTGACTGTTCAGATGTCTATTAATTCGACCAGAGTGCAGGTGAATCTTTGATGCTGATGGGCCTTGGGGCTTCAACACCGAGCGTGGCTTGCCAGCACTTGGACTCATTGTCAGGGTATGAAGAGGATCAGCACCCTCTGCTTGACACAGAGCTTGCTTGTGAAGTAGCATGCTTTGAGGTTTTTGACTTTTCACTTACTAGCTCTGCAGCTGATCTAGTAGGGCTCAAGGCTGGCCTGTTAGCACCATTGTGGTACAGTCTGTGGACTTAGTCTTTGGCCCTTGACTTTGTGCTTGGTGAATGTCTCAAACCTCTTCAATGCCTGAATGTTTGGATGAGACATCTAGGTCTTCTTGTTGGAATTGGACAGATTACAATAGCCCATCTTCCTCTTCTCGACTTCCTGTATGTCTTTGATGTCTTGCACATCCTCGATGCTAGTGATGACAGATGTGCTAATGATGTCAGATGTCATAGTGATGTCAGATGTCATAGTGATGTCAGATGTCATAGTGATGTCAGATTTATCAGTGAGGCTTAAATGCAGCATTTTGTAGTGTGCCCAGTGTCAGCCTCTTAAGTGTTTCAAAGCTTTTTAAAACATTTTTTTTTTTTTTAAAAACCTTTATTCGTGCATCTTAAAAGAACAAATACGGGCCTACAACCGTCAGGCCGGCCACGATACAGTGAAGCACTAATACCCACATTACAGCCCCCGTGCGTCAACGGTCAGGATTGACAACGAGTTGGGAGTCACATACTGGAAATATCTTTGACACCCGGGGAAGGAGAGGTGAAGGTTAATTTTCAGTTTTTTAGATAATTTTATCAAAGAAAAAAGTCAGTGAAGGATAAGAACAAAGGAGATTCGAGTCCGCGAAATAGCTTCACCACACGGGAGAGCAGCAACATCAGTAAAACATCAATGGAAGTAAAATCTCAAGCAGTGAGGCAGTGCGGAGATATAACAGGATAGTCCCATGAACAAGTACGCACCCCTCCAAGGCCGCCCCCACTCGATCCACCCCACACCCGGACCCCGAATCGAGGAAAGTAGAACGCAGAGACATAGAAGAAGAAAGGCCCATAGAACTAATTAAGAACAGAGAGTATTACCCCCCCCACCCTACACCAATGCGGAGGCTACGGCCTACCCCCCCCCCCAGCATAGTGCCTGTCGCCCAATGAACCCGAAATATAGAGAAGAGAGAAAGTAGGAATAAAGTAAAGAAGTTAAGAAAACAGAAAAGAAGGCGGGGAGGAGCCCACGGGACACCAGAGCGCCCCAAACCATCAGCCAGTTATGGCCTCCACACACTGAGAGCCCACTACGCCAAAAAACGGCATGCGAAGATACCATGGCACCACTGTTTAAGCGAAGGGATACAAGTCGCGACGAGTGCGCACAAAACATACATACAGTTCCAGTCCCAGGCCAGCCCGTCCATGAACCATGGCGATGGAAGTCAGTCTAGCCCTGGCCCGATCGCGGGCTTGGGATTAAGCCAGCCCCTACATGAAGGCCCCGTGTCCCGAGCAGACAAAGACAAGATGGCCGCTTGTGAGAGGATGGCGAAGCAGGATCACGAAATGGCCGCCGACCGTCGAGTGAGGTCCCTCTTTGCACCACACAAAATCCAAACCTGGCAAGTAAAGTACAGGAGTTCCACAAAAAGGAGGCAGTAGGCCACCGCGGACGGTTCCTCGAAGCCGTTAGGTATCGCTCAGCAGGATATTCTTGCGGATGCGGTGAGGCAGGCAACAATGAAGCAGGCAGCCATGACCAGGGGAACAAAGTATCCGCAGTTGAGGTGGAGAGCGGTGGATCCCGGGTGCCGGGAACGCCAGATGAAGGCACCAGTGTAGCACAATCATACACCGCCGTTGCGTCCCCGCAAGAGGACAAAAGCACCGGGAGACCCACGCCCTGTGGATGACAAACAGAGCGCTCACGACCCGCAGCCGACAGTATGGGGTCAAACCGCTCACTCAGCGCCTGCAGGCCAGCGCACATCTGTAGTTGAAAGACCCGCAGGACAGCCAGAACGGAGCCGCATGTCAGCGGAAGCTGGGCCCCCACATCGGCAGCGATCCGGGACGGCACTGCGGAGCCGGTGTCCGGAAGAGGGAGGGCGAAGTGGGCGGCGGGCGAGACCGGAGTATCACCCCCCAGCCGCGAGCAGGCACTCAACGCCATGTTTCGCCGCTGTACGTTGCAATGGCCCGGGGGGGGGGGGTCGTGGCAAGGAGTCAATTCCCCTCAGGTCTACGCCACAACAGGAATGGCCGACAGTCGCTTCTCTTCCCACAGGTTCCCTTCGCCGCCGGCTAGGCAATAGGTGAAGAGGGCAGCAGCCTCTCACGGCGCGGCCCTCAGAGCGGGGCAGGAGACCCGCCGCACCGGGGCCCACCCCACAGCTCCAGCCCGTCAGGCACAGGGTGCAGAAGGTGTCCAGCCGGCCCTCCCCGGGCTCATCCGGCAACGATCTGTGGTGCGAGGTGAGATCGGGACCGCGGGGCCCCGGTTAGCGCTAGCTAGTCCGGTAACTGCGGAGCTTCCAGGGGGCCGGCAAGGCCAGAATGGCGCAGGGTTTCAGTGCAGAGGACAAAAGCACCCAGAACTCGGGCATCCGGGCGGGCTGAGACTCCGGGAAAGCGGCAGCGCGGTCAGCGCGTCTTCGCACACGTCGCACCTCGAGAATCGGCAAGGATGGGCATCAGGATAGTAGTCCGAGGCCACGGGCCGACGGAGCCGGGCACTCAAGCGTCTGCTCCGGTCGCCATCTTGGCTCCTCCCCCCTTTAAAACATTTTTTACAGTGAAATACAAGACAGACCTTCCAGTTTGACTCGTGTTCTGGGGAAAGCATTAATTGAATATGTGGTGATCGACAAAACTTATTTAGCATTGCACCAAGGACTGAATCATTAAAGGCGTTCTCTCTATGCTACAGTCTTTGGTGCATTCTTGAGATTTACCCCCGGTGTGTCAACGAACACTGTAGGCTAAGGAGCTCCAGTGAGTGGCTTTAACGACTTCTTATGGAAAAAGGTTTAACTTTGACTGAGCAATCAACTGCTATTCTTCTACGGAGCTGCTCGATCCAATAGGGAAACAAATAAGCTTTTCAGCATATTCTTCACACTTCGACTTCGGAGCTACTTCGGAGCGGTGTCCCGAGCTTCCAAGCCTGATGGCAGAAGAAAACAATCTAAGGTGATGCATTCTGTGGCAAGGGAGGAGCCACAAAAGGTTTTGTGATTTTAACTTCTTTGAAGAAAAACAACTTGCAAATGTCTGAGCCCAACACTAGATAATAGGAGTATGCAGTGTACATGTGTCTACAGCCACACATGCTATGATCATATATCTCGTGATACTTCGAAGACTCTTCCAGGACAACAGTGTGCAATCATCCGGACCCAACACTAGGCGGCGATCTATGCACAGATATGAATTCAGCAGCCCACATGCTTCGAACCTATAGACACACATACATATACATACACTTGCACGTAGAAACACACACATTCACCTAAAACTTTATCTTATTACCATACCAAGCTATAACATTGCTTTAACATTTGTTTTGCAAATTTATAGTGTTTCGTGATCATATTCAGCCAACCCTCCAGCTGACCACAGCTTCCTCTGTGGGAGCCCAACCCCAGCAGACGCCTGTAGGAAGCTGGCTCTCTATACAGTGTATTCAAATGAGGCGCACAGTGCAGAGACCAGGTATCTCCTATTAGAGTTCAGGGGCTTGCTTTAATAATCCCAAGGTGTTCTATTTGTGGTAGTACGGTCGAGCAGCCGTAGCCTTATCAGAGGAGTGCGTTAGGCATTTGTTGCACACACAGTCAATAAATGAGACAAACACTTAATGAGGAAATCCAACACCAACTTAGAAAAATAACTGAATTTTATATTAATTTAGACAGCAAGATCTACGAGATTAGGTAAATACTTTGAGTTAGCGATTTTCAGAACCACAGAAAATACAGCTGTCAGAATGAGGTCATGAGCCTCGAACGCTGTTATGTTATGTTATCTTATGAGAGAAACATACACTGCATAGGGGTACTTGCAATTGGGTTACAGTGTTGTTCTTCTGGACTTAAGGTAAGTAGGGGCCAAGGTCCTCAGTCCGAAACCACCTGCAGTTTTGATCTACCTGCCCGGGTGCAGAGGTGCAGGTTGCAAGGGTAGCCTCGAATGCTACATCTGAAGTCTATAGAGAAAAACTGTACCAGAAAAAGATTGCAAGTGGGAACATAGTGACCGGTCTGTCGGAAGCCAGAGGGGGGGCTTGGTTCTTGAGGGTCTCTAGGGCAAGGGTGCACCGTTGGAAGGCTTGGGCTGCTGAGCTCAAGTGCAGAGGTGTTTTGACCGAGGTTCAATTGCATTGGAGGCTCTCACTTTTTAGGTCGACCTGGAGATAGGAACAAAACATGATAGCAGGGCCACTCTCGACCATGGCCTCTCTTGTGCGGCCGTCCCACATCAGTAGTTCGGTGTTGGTGTCTGGGCTGGACACCTAACAAGCCTTGGCTGCTGCAAGGGGTCTGGTACCCCGGATTATGGTGCAGGGCGGCTCCTGGCATCTTCGAACTAGGTGGGGAGATGAATCTGACCTCCTGGAACATGGTGGCCTCCACCTGGGTTGCTGCTGCTTCAGTTGACCAAATGGTCTGCAGATTGGCAAACCGGACATTGCGGTCGGGGCCTGCAGGCAAATGGCTCCTCCACATCAAGGGAGATGCTGGCTAGTCAAGTGCTGGCAGCCCTCCAATGCTTTTGGAGGATGCACAGCAGCAGGACGAATCAGCTCATTGCAATGGTCGACACAGGAGCAGGCAGGGTTTGGCGCCAAGTCCACAGCTAGTCCACAGTTCTTGCGTTCTTCAGCTCTTCGTTGTCCTTTTTCCGTCAAGTAAGTCTTTAGGGGTGTTAAGGAAAGTGAAGGGTAGTCTCCAATGGGCTACTTACCCCTGGGGATCACTATGCCCCCTATATGACCACTTCCTGTTTGGAGTTGGCATAACCCTTTAATCTTAATGCGTGTCTTTCAGTACTTGGTGTAAATCTGTTCAGCCATTGTTGACAAATTTGCATTTGAAGAGGTGCTTGGGCTGGTTATATAGGGCTTACAAATATAGTGATTTCTGGACGGTTGGTCCCTCGGGAGCCTAGTGGTACAGTAATTTTAAAAAGTAAGGCTCACATGGGTTAACACTATTTACAGGGTGCAGTAAATATCATACCCATCCCAACCTACTTAGAAATGGGGACTTAAGAGTCTAACACCAGCGCTGTGAAAGGCTATGGAATCCCTTCTGATGATTATACTAGTCAAAGATATCTTACCAACACATCCCACGACAAAGAGCTTCCCCAGGAACAGCAGGAAATCCGTCACTTTGTCCAATACCGCCACGCTAAAATAAAGAAAAAGGAAAGCATAAGGAGTTCTCATGCATTTTGATGAAATCGCGGAGACCCTCTCTGTGACCCCGTTGAGCCACTTCATCGACTGTCTGATTTCACTCAGTCATCTCCACAATCCTGCACCCAAGCTTGCTCGAGGTGTGCAGCAAGTCTTCTGCCAGGTATACTATGCCCAGCCTGTGACCCTTCTGGCTATTGTAAATGGTGTACCGGCAGATATCCCCTCCCATGTCTTTCTCATACATTCTGCACACTGTACCCACCCCTCTTATTCCCAAGTCACATTTGACCAAAACACCAAGATACCCCACATCATCTCTCTCCCTGCAGGCCAACACACCTACGTGTTCAAATCTCTGGTTTTGCAACCACCCTGTGACGTGACATGCCCTCAGCACTGAAGCCCTTTGGATCTATTCCATATGTCTCTCCCCTCCAGGACACGGTCCTTTCAACCTGGTCTCTCTGCTCCACCACTCCCAGACAATGGTGTCATGTGCCCCTCTCTCCTCTAAGGTATTGAATCCCGTAGTACCTTTCTACTCGAGAACATTGGACCAGTAATGTTTTTACTCTGTCACACTCCTAGCAGTACTTTATTCTTTGGGTGATCTTACCGAATAATGTTCCTCATTAACAAGGAGAAGGCATTCCGGGCAGAGGTGCAGAAATTGGTTCCATAAATGGCAATCTGTGGAGATAAAGAGCTAAAGTCAAAGAAGCAGAAAAGTTGTGCAATGGTGAAAGTTTTGAAGGACAGCTTGGACATATACCTGCCTAATGATTATTTTACCGAGGGTAAGGAATGTCTAAGAAGCCTATGCTCAACACCACTAGAACAGTGTGCCATGAATCCTTGTACAGAACTCCCCTTCTTAAGACGTGGGAGATCACTATATCACAAAAGTATGTCACAAGTTGAGGACACCAGATTCTTCTACATGCCCCTCTGGTATGTGCAACTTTATACACAAGCGACATAGCCCCTCAAAGAGTCTGGCATGAAGGGAGTGAAGAAAAAGTTTCACACCTCAATACCCAACCTCCCGAAGATGTGCTGCTTAGAGCTGGTGCAACCTTGATGCAGACATTTTTCAACATGCACGGTTGGGGTATGGAGAAGCACAACTGCACACCCAAGAATTGGGAAAGCTGGAGGACGTTTCTCACAGCGGTTTCAGGATCTATACAGAGAACACATTCTCTCAATGGAGCAGGACTACTCAAGAAGTGAGACACAAAGACAGAGGAAAAGAGAAGAGAGGCGCAGTATAGAGAAAAATTGATCTGAAACTGACAATGAGTAAGTAACAGTAAAAAAGTGAGAAGGAATCGGAGAGAAAAAAAAGCATAGTAATATACCACATTTTCAGCATGAATTTTTAAAAGATAAAAACAGCTTTTACCTCCTAACCTCCAGCCATCTTTAGTAGATGGTTCACTGGTCTCCACCAAAAGAGGGGGTTTCCCACATAAGATACATTTCAAATGCGCATACAAAAGATGGATCCAGTAAGTTACGCGGATTTGTTTGTGGTGGGGTATACTGCTGCCAGTTTAAACAGGAAGTCCTAGCCAACTTAGTAATGCTGCAGTCGTTAATAGTGCAATCATAATGCCATTATTCTTGGGTCACTCAAGAATAAGATGGTCAAGCCCATAAGGTTTGAGAAACCCAGATCACAAACCCACATTTTGGTCTACAGATAATAGAGGAAAGGAAGAAGGAAATGCTACGATTACTTCCCAGTACTCGGAGTCCTTCGCTCGCTGTGATAAATCTCATAGTGATGACCCTCTGCCTCCATTCACAATACCTTTACTAAGGAATAAAAGACCCCCTCCTCACTTCCTGTTCTGTATCAAGCCGAAACACCACGCAGTTGGACTGGATGAAATGGCGGGAGGGAGGACCTGATTCCTCACACAGAGAAAAGGACTCAGAGTAATGTTCTTACCAGTGAGTAATTGCAGCATTACCTCCTCATCCCTCTCGCCGTGATGAATCACATAGTGAGATGCACAAAAGCCACAAAAAGGACAACTGCACAGAAATGCAAGCACAGATTTAATCCATAGGGGAAAAAAAAGGTTAGAAAAAAAAGCAGACAAGACCCTGAAACCCAACAAGTTGGGCACCTCCAGCTCCTGAAGTACCCGAATATGGGACACAAAAGTAGAAAGCACCACCCAAGTGGCCGCCCGACAGATCTCCTTCAAAGAAGCACCCTAGAGTTCCACCACAGAAGCGGGCATGCCCCTAGTAGACCTCCCCAAGATCCCCAGGGGAGAGGACCACTCAAACTGCCTGTAGGTAAGAAGGATCAAAGACCAAATCGACCTGCTCAAGGTCGGAGTGGAAGGTTTATCCCCCTTCCGAGCCAGACCAAAGTTCAAAAATAGGCAGAAGACTGTCTGAACTACTTTACTTGATCCAGGTATACCAAGAACCCATACGCACATCTAGGGAATGAAGGACAACTTTCTCCTCAGGAGACTAAGGATCAGGGAAAAAAACACCAGAAGAATCACTTCCTGCTGACGATGAAAAAGAGAATTCACTTTGGGCACAAAGCCAGGGCTCAACAACAGAACGTTCCTGTCATCAAAAACTTAAATAGAAAGGAGACAGACAAGACAAAGAACCCAGCTCACCCAACCGGCTAGCAGATGTAGCTGCCACCAGGAAAAAGACCTTCAAAGTTAAAGGCGTAAACTCACAGACAGCAGAGGCTCAAAAGGAGGATACTGGAGAACCAGCAAAACCAACTTCATATCCCAAGGAGGACACACTACCTGAGGGACAGGAAACAGATTGGCAAACCCTGTAAAGATCAGGGAGAACAGACCCTGATCATCCACCCCCCAGTCCCCCTACCTTGCTGGGGAGACCGAAAAGCCTTAATCGCCGCCTACTGCACCCTAAGAGAGTCAGGACTACAGCACAATTGAAACCCATCCTGGAGAAACTCCAGCACCTGTGGTAGGGCAGCAGAAAGAGGATCTACCTGTAGTCAATCACACCAAGCCTGAAACGTCTTCCAATGTAGAGCATAAGACCAAGTTGACACCGGACTAGAGGCGTACACAGAAGAAGACACAGAGGTAGAAAGGCGCTGAAACATCTAACCACCCCGTTCAACCACCAAGCAGTTAACCGGAGCCACAACAGGGAGGACACTGGGAGAGATGGAAATCTCCGAGGAGATGGAACCAACGGAAACCTCCACTCTGGACCCACCTTCTTCTCCATCGAAACCAAACAGAGCGGGGCAATGCTAGGGCAACCAGAACAACCTGAGCCACCTCCCTCTGAACCAGAAACCTCCAGATCAAAGGAACTGGAGGGAAAGCAAACAGAAGGCAGACAGGCCAAGGGCAGGTCAGGGTATCCAGCCCAGAAGCAGACACCCCTCTTCCTCTGGAAAAAAACAGGGAAGAAGAGCATTGCCCAGACTTGCAAACAGGTCCACCCATGGGTGACCACACAACTGACACATCTTGGCAAACACCAGGGGAGAAAGACAGAAGTCCTTAGAGGACGAAATCTCCCTGCTTAAGTGATGGGCCTGACAATTCAGAATCCTCTGAATAATGATGGCCTTGCACTAAACCTCAGTCATCTGTGCCCACCGGAATATCTGATCCGCAACAGCTGACAAAGACAGAGCCCTCGTCCCACCCCCTGACGATTGGCATAGGACTTGGCTGTAGTGTTGTCTGACAGAACTATGACAACCCTGCCCTGCAGACGAGGAGACACTAATACCCTCCAACTCCCTCCAATTGGAAGACCTGGAACACTGGCAACAGCCACAGACCCTTGACTGTGAGAGACCCCAACCTGGCCCCCCAGCCACTCTTGGGGTCACCTGTTGTGACGATCACTGGATCACAAAGAGACCGACCCCCAACAGAATGTTTGCTAGAAGGAGCCACCATTCCAGTTCGGCCCGAATTACAGGAGTCACCAGGAGAAAACCAGTCAACTCCTACATATTGGGGACCCACTTCCTCAGTATGAACCTCATCAGGACACTGAGGTGCAAACGATCACATGGAACCAAGAACACAGTGGCCGCCAGGTCCCCTGTACCCGCATCAAAAGCAACACAAACGGGACCACAGCCGACAACAAATCGATCAGATGGGAATACATTTTCAACATCCTCGAGGCTGGCAAAGTGAAAATACCCAGATCCGTCCTGTACCAGACCCCAATGAAAATGTGATTTAGACATGGGACCAGCTGTGTCTTCCTTGCATTTATTAAGAATCCATGGGAAGACAGAAGGTCCAGGAACTTCAGGATATGCAAACAAGTCAGAGGAAGAGAAGCCCCCTTGACCAAGCAGTTGTCCAGGTAAGGGAAGATAGTCACTCCCTGCAGATGAAAAATGGCCATCAAGGGAGCCAATACCTTGGTAAAGACACAGGGAGCCGACTTCAGACCGAAGGGAAGAACCCAGACTTGGAAATGAGATGTCCCTACAGTGAACCTCAGAAACCTTTATTGACAAGGATGAACTGGAACATGTAGGTAGGCACCCTGTAGGTTTGATCGTAGTCAAGAAGTCCCCTGGAAACAGGAGGGGAATAAGCTGTTGAAGAGACAGCATAATGAAAGGAATAAACGTCACCCATTTGTTGAGGAGCTTGAGATCAAACTCTGGCTTGAACTCCCCAGATACCTTCTGAATGAGGAATAGGATCGAGTAGACCCCTTGACCAACCTGATCAAAAAGACCCAGAAAAAAGCAAGCTTCTGCACCACTTCCTGGACCCCTTCCAGAAGTGCCTTTCTTTTCACCAGAGTCCTGGGAACAGGAGTAGGGATACACCCCGTGCTGGTAGGAAGAGAGACGAAGTCTATGCGATTACCGTTCTGTACGATATTCCTCACCCATCTGTCAGACTAAGTACCCATGCCTGTCAACTAGGCAACCACAGGAAGCATGCCCACAGGACTCCCATAGTCAGGAGCGCTGGCCAGAAAGTCCTGGTTTGGGGTGAGTGGGGGGGGGGGTGGCGTCACATCCCGCTGCTTACCCCTCCGGGGCTGGAATTGCTTTTTACGGAAGGCATATGCATGAGTGACCTTGTGAGGAAAATCCCTGGCAGACTAGCTTTTTCAAGGTTTAAAGAATTTTGCCAAACAAAGACCTGCATGACCACATATGTTTCTTATCCAGGCAAGAAATCCGCATAAGATGATTCGGAAGGTTGCCGAACAGTTTGTCATCCTCTAATTGAATTTTCAGAAATGCAGACTTCTCAGCTGGATCCGTCTTACCGTCCTGCAGCCATAAGTTCCGCTGAGCAATGATTGCTGAGGTGGAAGCCACAGTAGCCGCCTAAATCACATCAGCCATACGGTCAGCCAGGAACTTGGCCTGTTCCATATGAACCAGATTATCAGACACCCTGGACCCCTCTTGCATAGCCTCAGCCAGAGATTCAAAATCCTTCAACAGGGATTGAGCATTCAAGGCACCATATGAAGTGGCCTTGAGAACCAGATTGGAATCAGAAAACGATTTCTTCAGACCCCCTTTCACCTTATGGTCCACAGGATCAGAAGCCAGACAATCATCGGGATTCATTGAGGATCTGCCAATCAGAGGGGACAAAATGGAATACACCCTAATGGAAGAAGGCAACATCTTATCCCCTCATCCAAAGCATATGATTTCTGAGGGAAGCAGGGCACCTGGCTATGCTCAGGTTTCTCCCAGGACCAAAAGATCACCTTTTTGACCTTTGGGGTCAATAGCAAAGCGAGTGCCGCAGGCTTAGCGAATTGCGGCAATAAGACCACAGCAACCCCCTCCACCGGAGAAGGTGCCATATCCAGACTGACACGGATACGAGACAGAAGGTCTGCCAGTTCATCTCTGGAAGGATTATGTTACATTACACAGTAAGCATCAGTTCTTGGCATGTAGAGCGGTAGATTCATGTGCTTTACATACTCCTGCCATCTACTTTTGGGTCCGGATGTTTGCCAGTTTCTTTTCTTCGAAGAAGTCTTTCCAGTCACGAGGTAAGGTGACTCCTCCTTTCGGTGATAGTGTGCATGGGCATCGACTCCAATGTTAGATTGTTTTCCCGCAAGAGGGTGAGAGTGGAGTTACTAAGTGTAGTATAGAGATGTCCATGCGTATGTGGTGTAAATGAGAACTGCAACAAGTACAGGTGTCCGGGGAGCCGGGAGGGCACATGCGAGTCTACAGCTCTACATGCCAAGAAAAGATGCTTGCTGGGTAAGTAACAATCTGTTTGAGGCATGTGTGTTGTAGATACACGTGCTTTGCATAGCCTATATAGCAGTATCCTCCAAAAGCGGTGGCTAGCCAGTAGATGTTGCAGTTGTCTGAAAAAGTGTTTTTAGCACTGCTTGGCCTACAACATTTGCCTGTTGGCATGCTAATACATCCACACAATAGTGTCTGGTAAATGTGTGTGGTGTAGACCATGCTGCTGCTTTACAGATGTCAACTATAGGGATGTTACCTAAAAAGGGCATAGATGCCCCTATTGTGCGAGTGGAATGCGCTCTGGTGGTATAAAGTTCTTTTAGCTTTTGCGTACTAAGTTTGAATGCACTTAACAATCCATCTTGAAATGCCGATTTAGAAATAGGATCGCCTTTGTGAGATGGTGTAAATGAAACAAACAGTTGCTTTGTTTTACGAAAATCTTTTGTTCTTTCAATATAATACAATAGAGCTCTTCTGACGTCAAGTGTGTAAAGCGCCCATTCTGCTACTAAATCAGGTTGAGTAAAGAACAAGGTAACTCACCTGATTGGTTAATATGGAAAGCAGAAACCACTTTGGGAAGGAATCTGGGATTGGTGTGAAGAACTACCCTATCTTTATGGAGTTGATAGAAGGGTTCTTCTAAAGTTAATACCTGTAGCTCACCAGCTCTCCTTAATGACGTTATTGCAATGAGGACTGCAACCTTTCATGAGAGACACTGTAAGGGACACTTGTGTGGTGGTTCAAAAGGTGGACCCATAAGTCTTGGTGCTGGGAGAACTCTTGGTGGTATAACGCTCTTTAAGCCTTCCATAAAGGCTTTAATGACCGGAACTTTGAACAAAGACAAATGCTGTCTGTTTTGTAAATCCACAGCTAGTGCTGCAAGATGCAACCAAATTGACATGCAAGCCAGCCCACATTGCTATAGGTGCAATAAGGTAACAAACAATATTCAGAACAGAACCATCCAGAGGTAGAATTTTGTTATTGTTCCAGAAGACAACAAATGGATTCCATTTTGCTGCATAGCAAGCTCTGGAAGTAGGTTTTCTTGCTTCCTTCAGAATAGTCAAAGTCTGGTGGCAAATTTAAATATCCAAACTCTATAACTTCAGGATCCAAATCACTAGGTTGAGCTCCTTTAGATGCTCGATTTCTCCATGGTTCCGAGTGAGGCGAATGGAGGTGAGATGTAGCTTTTGATGTGGCACTACTGAGAGTTCTAACAGGGTGGTGTACCACAGTTGACGGGCCCATGTGAGAGCTACTAGAAACAGTGTGAAGGATGTTTGCTTGAGCTTCTGAACCAGAAATGGAAGGAGAGGGCGAAGCGGAAAAGCATAGGCAAATATCCCTGACCAATTCATCCATAGGGCGTTGCCTTTGGATAGAGGGTGTGGGAACCTGGAGGCGAAGCTTGGGCATTGGGCGTTTATCGCTGTGGCGAACAGATCTATTTGAGGATATCCCCATTGTTGAAAGTATGGAAGGAGAACTTGGGATGAAGTTCCCACTTGTGTATTTGTTGTCTCTTTCTGCTGAGGTCGGCAATTTGATTGTTCACTCCTGGGAGGTGTTCTGACAGAAGGTTAATTTTGTGATGGCTTGCCCTTTTCCAAATTGTCTGAGACTGTAATGACAATTAGAGTGTCCCCCCCTTGTTTTTGTAAATAGTACATTGCTGTCAGTTTGTCTGTGGGGACTAGGACAACTTTGGCTTTGAGATAAGACTGAAAAGCTTTCAGTACTAGAAATACTGCTTGAAGCTCTAAATAGTTGATGTGGAGTGGTTTGTGTTTGTCGTCCCAGACACCCTGAATTGTTTAATGATGGAGATGTGCTTCCCAACCTGTGAGAGATGCATCTGCTGTTAGCACGACTTGTGGAACAGGGTTGATGAAAGGCCTCCCTTTTGATAAATTTGATGGGTTCCACCACTGCAGACAGCGATGGGTGCAGCGGTCTACCAACACTAGATCTGTTAACTGACCCTATGACTGATTCCACTGACGTGCTAAGCATTCTTGTAGTGGACGCATGTGTAGTCTTGTATGCGGCACTATTGCAATGCACGACGCCATCATTCCCAGTAGTCGCATGAAAGTCCTGGCTGGTAGGGATTGGCCTATTTAGAACAGCAGCAATGGAGTCTGGATATTGCAGATTCTGGCTGCATTGGGAGAGGCTAGAGCTGTGTGGGTGTTGAAAGTGGCTCCCAGATAGGATTGTATCTGGGAAGACTGTAGGTGAGACTTTTGAATTTTGTCCATAAAGCCTAATTTGTGGAGTAGGTGTAGTGTGGTCTGAGTGTGTTCTAAACACTTTTGGTGTGTGCTGGTTTTGATGAGCCAGTGGTCTAGGTACAAGAAGACATGAATTTGTTGTCTCCTGAGATGAACTGCCACTACTGCTAGACATTTTGGGAACACTGGGAGCAGTAGTTACTCCGAATGGGAGTACTTTGAACTGATAGTGTTTGTCTGCTATCACAAATCTGAGATATTTGCGATGAGCAGGATGAATGGGAATGTGAAAATGTGTCTTTTAAATCCAGTGTGGATATAAAATAGCTTTGCTGTTGAAGTGGAAAGACCAGTTGAAGCGTTACCATATGGAAATGTTCCGACAATATGTTCTTGTTTAACTCGGAGGTCTAAAATTGGTCTTAATGAACCATCCTTTTTGGGGATCAGAAAATAAAGAGAGTAAACCACTGAACCTTCGAATTGTAAAGGAACTGGTTCTATGGCTCCCTTTTCTAAGAGAGACTGTACCTCTTGTTTGAGTAACTGTAAGTGGTCTGACAACAGTTTGCGAGAGCGAGGTGGAATTTTTGGCCAATTGGTGGTAAGCTCCAGGCAATAACCATGTTGGATAAGGTCGAGCACCCATTGGTCTGTTATGGATTGCCAAATTGGGAGAATCTGTTGAAGTCTTCCCCTGACAGGTGTTAAGTGATCGGGGGTTTGTGGGCAAGTCACTGTTTGTTTGGGGAGGGGTGTTATGCAGTGCAGCACCTCTACACCTCTGGAGTTATTGCCTCTATAAAAACCTCTAGAGGTAGAGGATTGATTGTTGCCTTTATAAGAGGAAGCATTTGGGTCTGAAGATGTTGTTTTGGACCCTGCTCTGTAAAATGAGCGACAAAAGGAGCCTCTATTGGATGGGGACTGGAGCGCTCCCATGGATATTTGCTACTCCAGTGTCCTTCTTTATTTTTTCTAAGGACTGGTCGACTACAGGACCAAGCAGGTGTTCCTTATCAATATGGGTGTTCATAATAGACTGTTGGACTTCTGGCTTAAACCCTGAGATTCTAAGCTCGGCATGCCTTCTAAGAAGAATTCTGGTATTAATCTCTCTAGCTGTCATGTCAGCTGCATGTAAAGCACATCTGACTGAGGAGTTAGAGATGATTTTTCCTTCATCAACTAACTGCTGTGCCGTATTTTTGTGTTTATCTGGGAGATATTGGAGCAGTTGCTCCATCTCATCCCAGTGTGCCTTGTCATATCTAGCTAGTAGGCCCTGTGTGTCTGCGATGCGCCAGTGTTTAGCAGCTTGAACAGCTACTTGTTTTCCAGAGGCATCTGTAAGTTTAGACTCCTTGTCTGGGGGAGGTGCATCTTCAGAGGTTTGTGAATTAGCTCTTCTATGCACCGTAGACACTACTAGGGAGTTGAGCGATAGTTGTCCTTTGATAAATACAGGATCTGATGGTGAGGGTTTGTATTTATCTACTCTTGGGAGTTAAAATACATGCTTGGACAGGGTCTTTAAAAATATTGTCTGCATGCCTCATCATGCCTTTAAGCATAGGGAGTGTTTGACTTGACCTGTGTGTGGACTCAAGTGTTTCAAATAAAAAGTCCTCTTCTAATGTCTCTTAATGCAAGGCTACCCCGTGATAGTCTGCTGCCCTAGCAATGAGCTGTTGGTAAGCCATGCTATCATCTGGTGGTGATGGCTTAGCAGGGTAAACGTCTGGGTCATTGTCCACTGGGGGGCTCAATGTGTAATCATTCCATGGGTCTACAGGCAAATAAGTATCATCATCCCCATGATCTATTTCTGGATCTGTATGTGGAGATCCCCGAGGTGTTATATGCAATGGATCTTCAATTAACTGTGGAGAAGATAGTGGAGGAGGAGAGGGTTGTGGGGTAGGCTAAACAGGGCTGGTAGCCATGTCCTCCTTCTTCAGAGGGATCTTTGCAGTGTCCTCTAAAGGAAGTTTGTGTTTTGCTGTGTCCAGTATCAGGATTAATTGTAAATCTTTTTCTGTTAAGAATTCAATTTGGCCTTAGGAACGTCTAAAATTGGTTCTGGAGGCTCGGAAACATTGTCTTTCGCTTTCGGGGGTTGAAATAGGCTGGTTTTTAGGTTTCGACAACGAAGCGTGTTTTTGTTTCGGAGTGGAGGATTTCGGCTCTGAAGCATGTTTCGGTGGGGAGGATTTCGGATCAAAACTAGATTTGTCCTTGGAGCCGGATGGTTCCAGATCCAAAGGAGGTGTGGATCAACTCGGTCCCGAGCCAGAAGGCTTGATGGTTTGTTTTGGTGCCGAACTGAGAGGCGGGGCATCGGAAACATTGTCTTGCTGCCGACCTTGGCCAGAAGGCAGAGGTGGTGCCGTAGCGTTATGTGTCTAGGAAGATTTAAGGGGGAAAGGGGTTTTCGTTACTCACGTCACTTGTCCCGGAGGCAGATCTTCAGATTCCAGATCGATCTCGAGCTCTGAATCAGACTCTGGAACGAAGAGGGCCTCTTCCTCTTCTGCGGTTCACGCTTCGATCTCCTCTTGCTCAAATACTTCCCCGAAGATATCTGGAGTGTGTTGGATGCTTTGACGTTGCATCTCTTGTCGTCGAGCCAGACGATCGCGTAGTCTTCTTGGACCGAAACGATTTACAAGCTTTGCAGTCTTCTTCCTTGTGCTCCGGAGAGAGGCACAAGTAACAAACTTGAAGTAAGTCGGTGCGAGGGTACTAGGCGTGGAGTCCGATGCAGAATCATCCTCTAACTGGACTGCAGAACACTTCACCTTATGCTTCACAGACAAGGCCTTAGCGACATCAGCATCTATCACAGTCTGGGCCTCGATAGCAGACAAGGAAACAGACACCCTAGCCAGGACACTATCAATTGCAGCCGCCACATCCTGCTGAAATCACGGTCATCCCATGAATTAGGAGAGTGCAATCCGAATTGCTTTGCAGTACATTTATTCATAGTAAATACACATACACCAAAAACAAACACTACACTTACATAGTCCCCCCTCCAAAAAAAACCATTCCATTGGGGAGAACTCCCTCCAAAAAATCCAAACCTGTAACAAATCGCCATGACACGACTGGACAATTACTAAACAACAAATATACAGTCACCAAATACACAGCAGGACAGGGCTGTATAGAAAATTCCACCAGAAACATGTCCGTAAGCCCAGCAGCAAAAGATCCAGAAACCGGAAGTAATGTCCATGATGTGAACAAAGCGTCCTATACTGCTGAGGAAGTACCAGAAGCGCAAGCAGCAGCATCTATTTATAATTCCTGCCAATGCCCGTAATATCGGTGATGCCAGTCAGATCGCATAGAGGTCTGCCGTAAATCGCAGCATACACCGTCCAGAGAGGATGCACCGCAGACCTCTAGCCGGGTAAAGAGTACAGTAGAAACGGGGGCCAAAGAAGATTTGATTTGGATTCAATCAGAAGACCGATTTGGTGTTAGATCGGTATATAAATTTGGAGTTAAATTAAAGAGTTTGGATTGCAGGATAGAGCGGACATTTAATCATAATATACTAGGAATTAGTTTAGATGTAAAATAGTTTAAAAGACTGAAGAAAAAGAGGAAAGAGGCAAGAACAAAATTAGGGAGGAATGAACAAAACAATTTTAGAACAAAATATAGGGTTGATACAGAGAAAGCGAGAAAGACTAAAGTAGTTGAGGTTGAGAATCAAAAGGAGAAAGAAAAACAAGAGAACCAGGCAAACAAGGAAGAAAAAGGAAACAGCAAAACATCAAAACTGCAAGCGACAATGCACAACAGGGGGTGTGGTGGTAATTAGAGCTTCAGCGCATATACCCCTGCGAGATATGAAACAATAGGACACTTCAGTGCACTTTGAAAATCCACCCCAGCACTATTCACACAGTAGCTCCGCTCTAAAATGTCCAAAAGTGGCCTTCCCCTCACTCCTGGTTGTACCAGAGCCCATATATGCCTATATTTCTATCCCACAGATGGTCCTTACATGCACCCGCACTCACCATGATGTATGCATTGCGGTTCAGGAACTTTATGAACTTCTCCAAGCACCAGAAGCAGCACTTCAGGCAGCACAGAAGGAACCGTGCAAACTTGTTGTCAGACCCTGGGGGCGTCGCATACCAGAAACAAAAAACAAGAGATGAATCAGTAGATCGAAAGCCAATGCCCATACTGCCCGACCCAGAGAATCCTACACACCAGACCACGTCACTCACTAACAGAGTAATCCAGGTGGAAAAACGTCTGGGTAAGAGGCAAATGTTTGAAAGGGGTGCAGAGCATTTGGGTGGAAGACGAAAGATAAGTTTTCTTTCAGTGAAAGGTGTATCTAAGGCTCCAGATACTCTAGGTAACTATATCATTCCCTAAATGTATGTCAATACTACAAGAAAAATAATTCAATCTCCTGGTAAAAATAAAAGACCCACCCATCTCATCACAAGGGCTTATGCAAAAACTCAAGGTACAGGTGCAATTTGCACACAAAAATAATAAATGATTAATGGTTATACATTTTTTTAAATGAATACTTTTTGCTGAGTCACTAAATTAGTAAAATATAATAATTGTTTCACTATTCTCCACCAAATTGTGATGCCAATTTGGGCACTACAGAACAGAAGATGGTAATTATTTGGCCCGTTATGGGGTTTATAAAATGGTAGTTCTGAATTTTGCAGCGGCACTGGTGTACAACTATTGGGCACTCTCTAATGAAATATTTCTGCAAAACCTTCATATTTTCATATGAGGCACCCACACCACTGGCACTGGATTTAAAATGTACAACACCACTTGTACGGAGACAGTCTGCAGTAATAGATCTATAGGAGTAAGCCTTTGCTTCTACCTTTCCACCCTTTAGCATGATACTCTGATTATTTTGGGGCCTCATTTAAAGATACCTGCAAATCAGTTTTTATGTCGTACCTAGGCAGCGTATGTGCTGCTCTGCAAGGCACGCTGTAGTCACTATATGGGCTTTCGACATGCCCAGCGCTTTTGGTTGGTTGTTTGGCCTGCCTTTCAAAATTCCTTTCCTTTGGTTGGTCAATAGTGTTCATCTGTCCTGCCTTTGGGTGCTTTAATTCCCTCCCAGCAGACATCACTGATTGATTCTTTTGGTTGACCAGCTCTGGCTATCTGTTGCCTCCTCACTCAAACCCCCTTCCTCCCTCCTGTCACATCTGCCGTCACTTAATTTTCCTAGTGACGTCCCTCGCTGCTCAATTGCTTTTTTGTTGGCCAGCTCTGGCCATCTGTTGCCTCCTTGCTTGTACCCCCTCCCTCTCTCCTGTCATTGCTGCGGTCACTTAATCTCCCTAGTGCCGTCCCGAAACCAACACCTTGAACTTCATTTTCTTTTTTTAAGCAGCACGGCATGCTGCGCTTCATCTTAAACAATGGCAGCCATGCGCCTTTCTTTTCTTCGGAGCGGCTCGCCAAGCTGTATTTATTAATATTTCAGCCCCATTCATATTTCCTGTGCTTGTGGAGCATTTTCAGAGTGTAATCTCCACAGATAAAGTCTCTGCCATTCTGATCTCTTCATTAAGGACAGCAGCTGTAATAGCGCTCTCCTGACCCGACACCACACAAGGGCGGCTTGCAGGTAAGAGGAGGGTGTTGCCAGGGGTAAAAGGCATGCATGGAGATGCCATAACTAAAAAAAACAATTTGCAATGCCAATAGCTCTAATTTTCACTAACACAAGACTGATTGCATTGCAAATGCTTGTTACTCAAACAAAAAAACAAAAAAAGGACGGTGCCTTAACATTTATCCTTGCTAGTGGTTAAAGTGAGTTAAGTATAGGAACTGTGATCCTGAGTACAATTGGGTGGGACCATTTTCCTGGTTGGACAGTTCGGTTGGTTAATGCGATCACTTCAGATATCTGTAAGATTTAAATCCTGACTGGTGCCCTGGGGAAATAGTGACGTGCATTTATAGCGCTAAGAGGTCCAAGCCTTTGACAGAAAGTATAGTGAACTAAGTAATTAACATATAACGTGCATTAAAAACAGTGTAAGATAGGTTTAACACACGCTGTCGCAGAATATGCAAAAAGATTCTAAGTGTTTACAGTGCTTTCAAAAGTAATGTTTTTAGTAATGCGCCGAGTGTAGCTAGTGCAAACTTCTTTTTTTAATTAAAAAGTCCAGATTATATCCATTCTACATTGGCTTCCAAGCAGTCTTCAGATTTGCCAATTAACCAATTGCACACATTTACATTGCTTTCAGGCAGACTACAGAGAAGCCTTGTTTCATCTTCAGCTGCCTCTTTCTCTCACTTCACAGTAAGAGACTCTTCTTCTCCCCTTTCAACTTGCGGCAACTCAATCGTTCAGGAGTATGGGATCTGTTTTGATCAAATTGATAAAGCTTGGCAACCTCGTTTCCCTGCCCACTTTGCCATCTGCTCCCCGCCCACAACACACCTCTTCCCATCATGTTTGTCTCTACTGGAACAGTTTGTACCTTTCAGCTGGTGATCTAGATACTCCAGCATAACGCGGATGAGCTGCACTATGGCAAGGATGAGCGAGCCAAAGGCCAGTGATCCGGTGTGATATCTGCAGTGAGCAAGGGGAAAAAGAGAACACACATAAGGATGCGCGTCACAGTGCTCTGCATAGGGACAGGGGGTTGTGACTCCCCTCCCCCACAGTCTGTAAATAATCGCTCATAAAGTCAATTGGTCTGGAGCTGGCGGCTGTCCTTCTGGATTTGCCAAAGCTTACTTTGAGAATGTTTTTTGTATCCAGGCACTCATTGTATGAAAACAAGCATGGTCTAAAAGCCAAAATGTTTTTTTAGTGTGGTACCAGAATATGCTGAAAGTGAATGGGACTACTTTCTGTGTGCATGTGCACAATGTGCAAGAACAGAATGCAGTCACTTACAGTCAAGAAAGCCAATGGCGTATGTGGCCAGACCCTGTGCCCCATGCTGCAGTGGGTGGAAGCAAATTGTGAATGAAACTGAAACAGGGCTATGGATGAAGAGGGCTGACTGAAAGCCCCTGTAAGTAGGTATACTTGTATTAAAAACCAAAGGTCTTGGTTAACGCCAAACCTTAGGCGGTTCAGAACAGCCCCATATGCCTAGTGTTTCCACTGCCTGCAAGGGACTGGTATTGGAGGGACTGGGAACACCACTAAACACAGGAGAAACTAATACCTGAGCGCTCGTCCCATGGAAGAGAAGATGGGGAAGGCGGGCATGTCGTCAGGCTTGTTGACAGCCCAGTAGTAGGAGGAGAAAGCCCCTGCCAAAGTCACCTGCCCCAGCCCGATGACGAAGTTGACTAGCCACAGAAACATGAAGGCATTGAAGATTTGGAAGAAGATGAGGTACTTGTGGTATTGGCTCTCGCCCCCGTAGAAGGCGAAGAGGCAGCGGGCTTCTGGGCAAGCCTTTGTGATGTTTGTGGTGTTGAACGTCTGCAAGAAATCCACATCAAGAAACAGCATGTCATTCAGGGTAAAGCAAAGAACCAATAAGGAGGTGGGCACAATTTGGGTTTACAAGTGTTCCATTTCTGGGAAATACACTGAAGTTGATGATGAAGCCTCAATGAAACTTAATAAAAAGAGTAGCAAATGGGGCCAAACCCACCTACAGGCATGAGTTAAAAAAAGTCACTCGGGGATAGCCTCCTAAGCACAATTTATTACGCTGATAGCAGCATTCGTCTCTCTTTCCTGACATCCACTCACCCACCAACTTACAAGGAATAGGAATGTATATACACCTATGAATTTGAAAAAGTGTAGGCATGCCCCTTCTCGGAGAGAATTGGTTTACTCAAGTTTACCCAAGATGGTCGCCAGCCTTTTCCATATCTCTGGAGGAGCATGTTAAGTCCCCTCCCTGACAGCACACTTCTAATTCGCCTGGAAGAGCAGGGGACACTAGTGGAGCCTGCATATGTGCCAAAGTCCCTGAAAGGGGTGTGGCCTATATCATCAAGGGCGTGGCTTAAACATATACACTAAAATAGAAAGCCACTCTACCCACATTTGCACAGAATCACAACTGCAATTGGCACATGTGAACACTGATCTGTGCGGATTGCAGAGAGGCCGAGGATTGTATGGTCACGCATTCTGAACACCTTTTTGCCCTTGACTGGCAGTGCATTCCACAACTCAATTGTGCACGGTCATAAACACCTGGATACGACTGAATTCTAATTATGCACCAGACAAGAGTAATTATGCTGCCTAGAAAATAAAAAGTAATGAAACATCCTGGAAAAAGTAAACACCCATGGGGAATGCAGGGTTAGGTAAGCATCCACGGCATGGATGACCTTAACTGTTTCTACACCCATTGTTCAGCAATAGATCCGTGTTTTTGTATAAAAACTTAAGGACATGCACACAGGGCTCGAAAGAGACCCGTTTCAATGTCCTTTTTAAATTACTACAGGGACCGAGACTCGGCCCATTTAAAGCCCTGCCTACAGGTCTTTGACCATTATAATAAATGGGGTGGCTCAGTATAGTGTCAAAGGACCTGGGTATCGATCAGTAAGGAAAACAATTGGTCCTAGACAATTCTGGTGCAGGCATGTCTCCCTCTAGGGTCCCATGGATTGCCGTAAAGCTTCCTACGGCTTAAAAATGTGGGGAACCAATAAATGCAATGGAGCCTGGGGTTAAGAGGCGGCAGCTAGATTACATAAGCAATGAGGTCCATGAGGACCCTAGTAATCACCCAACAGGTCAGGCACACATGGTGGGGTTACAGACATTACCTCTTCTGCCTGCGGAAGGAGCAGTCGCAAGACTAGTTGCACCTTAAACAACTCTGTGCCTGTTTCTATTCCCACACTCCCCCTCAAATCAAGGTCTGCTTTTAAGATTCTTGTGCACGGAGATAAAAGGAAGAAAAAACACTATCCAATATTTCCAAACAAAACAGAGGACCCTCATTAACAAAAGCCCCTGGAAATTAAGGACAGGAAGGTTGCTTCGTGGGAGCTTAGTAACCAGAGGACTTCAAAATAATGTGGTTTCAATTGGACGTCGCACGCCAAAACCATGCCCGTCACAACTGACTACAGCAGCAATATCTTGGCCACATACCCAGAAGGATCCCCAGTTGGCTTTGTCCTCCCCTTTTAAACCGCAGGGTCAGAAGTTGATGCAAATATCCTCTTACCTCTGGGTCACATCGTACTCTGGAATATTCGCAGGCAGACTCATTGAAGACCTTGTAAACCGCCTCCTGCGACGTGGACAGGAAGCTTCAAGAAGGTTAAGGCTTTTTTTTCTGACATGCCTTGGTACCCCCCCTCCCCCCCAGGAGATCTCTGGGGGGGGGGGGTGGGGGAATTGATTTTATTGAACTTTTCTCAAACCACCTCTAAGCCACTTAGTGGAAGTCTGAAGATCAAAATGTCTACAGTTGTCCCCATTACCAGCCCTGCAATGGTCCCCTTCCATCTCTTGAGTCCCTTAGCCACTTTCTTCCCCTCCTTCCGCTCACAAACGCAAATATCACCAATAGCATTAGATAGCACCACTCCTGGAGAACAGACTCAACGCATCTCGTTGCAGTGAGACATTTCCCGAACAGGCTATAGTAATGGCAAAAGTGTCCTTTATAAACAAAGTATCGTAACAGACAGACAGCCCCTAGAAGCTTCACAAGAAAAAAGGTTACGTAGGAGGAAGCTCCTTGACTTTGAACTTTGCTTGCAGAAGTATCTTCTAATGTGGTAATACTTTTATCGGTATAAACAAGTTAGTCTGGAAAGGATTAGTGAATGGTTAACAGTAGTGAAACAGCGTAAAAAGGTATGCGGAGTCCGACACCTGCACTCCCCGGCCCTGCTTCCACAAGTAACATCACCTACAGCAGGGGCCTCACTAGCCATCAAGGATAGGCTCACTTTATATCCCATCACCTCTAAGATATCACAGCCGAGTAAGTTGAAGTAAATATCTGATCTATGAAATCAAGTGGTGCCAGACAATGGCACTTCCATACCCAACGTTTTTGCTACTTCTTCAACTGCAATGAGTTAAGTTTACTTTTCTTCTATTACCAACAGCACAGTCATCAACTCTAATTGGACCAGTGTCTGCCATTGCATAGCTTTGTGTTCCACTGAGTATCTTCATGGTGGATACAAATGCTGTCCAAATTGGACAATCACCAATACTTTGTCCATTTCTTCTTATAAAATGCTGACCACACTGTGCATAACTTTAAGTGAGTCCACCTTCCATACTTGTGCAGATATTGAGTAAATTTAACCTTAATCTCCCCAAGCAATATTTCAATTGACTGACCAACTCATCTACTTTTCGGTTCTGGATAACAAACCTAAGTTAGCCTGATTCTGGCAACTGCCCAGCACCTAAACAGGTAGTAAAAGCCTGGAGGCAGAAAAACACAGACAATGGGGCAACACAATACACACTAGGGTAGGGAGACCACAGTATGAAGACAGAGAAACACCAGGCAGTGATACTCAAGACAAAAATTGGACCAAAGACAGTAGGGAACACACTCGGACACTCTGTGCAGAAGTTACTTTCTTTTGGTAATACTCTTTCTAGTGGATACTGCCCCTACAGATTGTTCCCCTTGTGAATTTCTCCAGTTATCAGACGGCACCACCTCCTTCTGTTGCGACTCCATCTACCTGGGGACATGATGACACGAAGCTGCTTAAAGGCACCACCCCTGGATGTTTCGTTATTATTTCTATCTGCACACTTAGGCGCAGAGCATTGGTGCCTGATTCAATTTCAACTAGTAATGTGCAAAACTTGGAAATGTATTAACTTCTGGAAGTCCATTCCCCGGGACAGGGAGTAGGGTGATGGATATGCAGTTAGATACACTGTCCAACATTAAGTTTAGAACACGCAGAGCCAATGCTGTAGTTGTGGCCTCCACCCTGGTGCAATGGGTTTGAAGGCTCTCTAGAGGATCCCGTTTGGCTATGGCATAGCTTGATACATTGAACAGTCTATCAAGATCAGATCTGTTTCACGATTGCACTTTCCTTTCTTCGCACCTGCGATCCCAACAAACAACTGACGATCCACACAGTACTCTTTAGCCCCATCAACGTAGAGGCTGAGGGCACAATGTGGGTCCTTTACTCCTCCTTAAATGGAGGTGATGGAGAAAAAAAAACACAGGGAGCATAATGGACTTGCCACATGTAAAAGTGATACCACTTTCAGAAGAAAGGATGTAGGAGCCTGAAGTACCAGCTTGTCAGGAAGGAAGTATACAGCAGCTGAACTCAAAAGCCTGCAGTTCACCAACAGGACACGCAGGAATCCTTGTAATGAGAAACAGTTTGAAGGTTAACAGAACGACTATGAAGAGGCACAAAGACGGCACACATTAAAAAACTGTTGAGACCAAATTAAGGTCAGACCGCGGAATAATGAAGAAAGCAGGGAGAATTATATTTCAAATTTCTTTTACGAAAAGCATCACAACAGGTGAATAGAAGAATGAGGGATGATTAGGCATATGAAGAAACGTCGACAGGGCTGATAAAAGAGCCCACAGACAAGCCTTGCCATGCCAAAGTTTATATGAAGAAAAGGACATCTAACAATCTCCCAGGTAGAGGGGCAACCTGTTTTCATCCGCACCAGAAGACCAATTAAAATCAACGGCCTGAGTAAATGGACTTGTTGGACGGCCAGCTGCCAGATGCAAACTCAAATTCTTCAAAAGTGAAGATATAAATATCTCAGTTGGTTCAAGTCAACCTCCACTCATGAAGGTGTAGATTGTGGCTGTGCGGATGGACACCATGCAATGCTGCTTAGACATTAAATCCTCCAGACGGAGTAGTAAAAGTGAAGGGTAGATTATCAGTCAGGCTTTTGGAGTAAAAGACCTACCTAGCTCATTCCGGGTCTACCAGAATCAGTTGTACTAGACCTGTCTGACCTTCTTTGGGAGTTCCAGGAAGAGAGGCAGAGGTGAAAATTGAGTCCATGAGGTTGAAGACCCAGTGACGGCAGAATGTGTCTTTCCTGTTATCCCTTCTATAGAGTACAGAAGTCTGGGCACTAGTTGTTTTCGGAGGTAGTGAACAGGTCTACCAAGGCTGTTCCCCAGTGGGCAAAGCTACCCCATACTATTTCCATGGCAGATTTCACTCGTGGTCAGCAAATTGAAGCCTAGCAATTTAGTCTGCCCTGATGAGGGATCCAACCAGAAGATTGACTGTCACTTGAAGTGCCAAACACTGCCAGTGTTTCAGAACCTCCAGACAGAGGTCACAAGATCACACCCCCACCCGGCTCACTGAAATACCAAATGACGTTTGTGTTGTCCGATAGTACCTGTATTGACTTTCCCTTGATGGAAAGCAGAAAAGCCTATGGCAAGCTGAATGGCACACAGCGCAGAAGATTTATTTGAGGATACTGCCCCATTGGAGACTAAACACCATTGATTCCCACTACATCCAGGTCACCCTCCAAGCCTGCAGATGGCATAGCCAGCACCACTGTGAGCTTTGGAGGGGGAAAGGAATACAACCAGCCACATTAAATTAGTGTCCGATATCCACCACTAACGTTAGTGAGCTTACTCGTCGACAAACAGATTCGGGCTGAACAATATCCTTGGCTCACTGCAGCTACCCAACCTATTGAAAGGTCCGCTTGTGCCAGCAGGCATGAGGTACCAGTAGAATGTGTAATACCAGAAGACCAAGAAGCCTCTGAACCATCAAGGCTGGAACAGTAAGCCTTGACGGAAACAGCAGGATTTTAGACTGAATGTCTGTGGCTCATTAAGAGAGCAGGAAAGCTTTCTGGGCAGTCCTGATCATAACAGCCCATACAAACAGAATCTTATGAAGAGTAGCAACACTCCTCTGCAGGTGGTACAAGACCAGCCAAAGCAGGCCCTCTTTTAACCACCAGTTATTGTGGTATGGGGAAACGTGTATTCCAAACCTGCAAAGATGGGAATACAACCACTGGCATGACCTTTGTAAAGACCAGAGGGGCTTGTGTAAGGCTGAGGAGCAAGATGGTGAAATTAGAAGCAGTCTTAGCTGACCAACCATAAAGTGTAGATCTTCCTGTGGGACTGTAGGATTAGCAAATTAAAATATGTGGCCTGAGAAAGGAAGTGGTGTTAAGGGGTAAGTGCTGAGCCCAGCAGCGGGAGCAGGAGACCAGGTAAGAATCAGCTGCAGAGTGGTAGTCTGGCAGTCTATGCCACATAGTGATCTCACCTGCTTGCGTGCCTTAGAACCATCTGGGAATCAAGGTTAGGCATCTTCAGAAAAGCCCATGCTGCTCCTGTTGAGCTGGTTTGCTGCTGCTAGTGCTGGGCTCTAAAGGGGGGCTGGCTGAGCCTGTGTGGAGATGCAAAAGAAGCAAGTACAAGTGTTGTGCAAGGTTGGGTTGTGCTGGACTATCCCAAGTAAATTTAACAAGAAATAAAAGTGCTATGACAGAGCCAGTGTGGCCTCAACATTGAGTTTTTTCCCCTTTACTTTAAGCAGTGTTGCACAGCAGCCAAAAAAAGACAATGGGTAGCAAGAAGAGGAGGGTGTGGTGTGGGGGGTGGGGTGAAGCAAGACGAGGGAGCCTAGGGGTGGGTAGAGGGGGAGAAGCAACAACAGACAGCGGGAGGTGGGGAGACCGTACAGTGCCATGGACTCTTATACATCGCATGGCAAAAAGTTAAAACAACCAAAAAAAAAGCATCTGGAGACAGACACCCTGGTCACAAACAGAAAAGCTGGTCCATGCTCCACAGCTGGGACAGAAGCCCCAGGAAAAATGCAGGAGGCGTGACCAGTACGAAGCAAGGAAACAAGAGTGATGTGGAAGCCAGCCAATTGTACGTAAATGTAAGTAAGTAATGGGTAGGCTTTGAGCCAGTTTAAGAATATAAATATATTTTTTTAAACAATAGCTTTTGTGGACAGTGCATGGGTACTGTAAGTGGAGCTTAAAAAAGTTCTAGACAACAAACCGAATACGATACAACTACAAAATAACAGTTTTTTCTGTAAAGAGATATAAATAAAATGCAGTGACTGCAGGATATTAGTTTTGCTAAAAACAGTCCAGGGGCATGAAGTAAGGTGCGATGGCCTATTGACTTTATCTTGTGGTGTCATGACCAAAACACATTCAAACTGCTACGAAAACCTCACTGCAGTGAGAAACAAAACAAGATGAACATCAGCAGTCAAAGCAGTGCAGAACACTGCACGTCTTCAAATTTAAAATTTTACACCATTTTCTTATTTCTCCTATTCACTCTACAGGAGTGACCTGATCTCCCAAAAAGCTTATTACCCCACTGGCAGTACGTGCACGCCCCCCTTTCAGCTCAATGTGAAGGATACACAGCAGTGATGGCCCAATACGCAATGCAGAGACAAACCAGGAGGAACGTGATCAGTGGAAAGAACAGGGAGGACATGATGTGGCCAATGGCCCTATGAAGAAAAACAATGTTCAAGCCACAATTAAGAAGTCACTCAACAGAACCCCACCATATCAAACAACCACAAGGCCCTCCACACAAACCCGCCTCCACCCAATCTACTCCTTCAAAATGAACATATTGCCCCACATCCTTGTCCCTGGCAGCTTTGTCCCTTATCAGAGGTTAGTTTCTGGTCATGGATTTTTTTCTTTGCAGTTTTCAATCGGATGGCAACCTGGAGAAGGAACTTAGATGGGGAGCATTCTGGGCTGACACAGTCGAATCATTTGAACCATGTTTAGAGTCAACAGCCACAATTTTCAAATGAACAATTCTCAGTTTGGAAAGAAAAAAAAGGTTCGATTCTGAGCATGTCAATGTATAATTTACTGCAAACCCTGTGCCCTATTCACCCTCTCAAAATAAACAAGTTTATTTACCTCATCCAAAAGGTTAACCCCATCTCGCCCATACAAAAAAGTTGATGCCCATCCTCCCCACCTAAAGGAATCCACACCTTATCAACCACACCCTAAGAGATTTGAACCTCATTCAAAGAAGACTGTACCACAACTCCCCCTAATCCGCATCACCCAAACTATATGTAAGCAATGCACCTCTCCTTAAAACATGCAACGTATCTGCCTCTCTAAAAGATGCCTGCACACCACTGGCAAAACAGTCTCCATCCCAAAGAGCCTGAACCCCATATAGCCCCCCCAACCACATATCATTTTAGCCACAACAAAATAACCTCCAACCATCCTAATATACAGATGGGGAGCACAGTCAGAGGATGAAATGGGTGAGGGATGGTATTTAGAAGAAATCTTTTTCCTTCTAGAGTCAGACCGTTTCCTGCCAACCCTCCAACGCCATTATAGGCCGATACACCATAGTTCTTACCTGCTCGCCTCCTTGATCAACGCTATAGCAAGGACGATGCGCTTACGGAGGAAGATGAGCAGCAGGATAATAATCACTTCCAAGATGCACAGGATAATGACTGCAAAAACAGGAAAAGGTCTAAGGCACTCAGGAAGCCCTTAACATTTCTCTTGATATTAGGAGAGGGGAGGAACATATGCCCTGCTCAAAAGGGAAAGCATCATAGCCCAAGGGAACGTAGTAGAAAAGCTGGAAATAGGTGATGTACATAAAACGCCACACTACTAACTGTAGGATAATGAAAAATTAGAACTGAGCAAGAGCAGCAAGGCAGCAGATAACAGGCATTGTGAATGCGAAGGCCCACAAATAACCACAGAGTCACAAGAGAAGCAAAGAACCAGGAGAGACCTAGAGACTATTTGAGATAAGCCCGGATCTGCGAAAAGGCACTTCCAGAGCCGGTGAGGCAGTGTCAGGGAAACAGTACCGGAGAGATGGGGAGATCTAGATTAGAGAACAATTGCTTTGCCATGCCTACCATTTCCAAAAGACAAAATACAGGTACTGTGCACACAGAAAACCACGAACTGGAGTGAATATTAGAGCAGAAGCCAAGCACATGAAGACTCCAGACAGCCACAAAGGCCAGAGGGAAGCCAAAACAGGTGCTGCGCCCTGGGAGAGGGATCATAACCCACACAAGGGAGGGGAGCGGAGAACAGGTGACAGCCTCAAGGAAAGCCACAGAGACATAACAGAGCTCACTAAAAACCATCCTGAACAGAAGGTTCACAAAGTCCATGACACAGACCAAGCGACACCAAAGAGCAGCAGAGACCAATTGAGTCCATGGAGCACCACAGGGAAATTAGAGAGGGGCTAAGAACAGGGACTGTGCACATAGAGAGCAATGTGGGCACAGGGGAGGAGCTGGGAACAGGGGTTCTCAAAAGAGGCAAAACATCAGATAGGAGCAGAAATCCAGAGGGCAGAGAAAAGGTATGGAGCTGAAACACAAGTATTTCACATAAGGCATCCCACAGTGCTTGGCTAATTGCTGCACACCCCACTGCCATGGTTTCCACACAAAACTGTGGCACTCACTGAATGCCAGCCAGGTCTGCCGGATGTGGAGATACACACGCAGGTCTGTCTGCAAGCCCAGCTCCTTCAGGCTGACGTCAGAACCTTGATCGCCTTTCAGGCGGACGTACTCCATGGAGCAGTGGAATATTCCTAGAGGCGGGAAGGAAACCAAGAAAAGTTACTTCAGACCATTTCACTTTCAGGAGCCACTTTTCTTCCTAAATATGGTTACAATCGGAAAAATAAAAAATAAAGACAAAAAACTCAAAAATGTAAAACTGAAATACCTTTATTTTTTAAATACTTCATATCGAAACAATGGTACGTCTTTTCATTTACCATAATTGTCCATCTTTAAAACAAAGTTTAGTATTCAGCTTCAGTTAAGCAATCACCTTAGGGTCAGGACACCTCAACATTTGGGTTAGGGTCAACGCTAGTAAAGACACTGGGATATTACTGGATGTAAGGATTTAGAGTCTGGGCCTGTCCCGGACTGACCCTCTCCTATTGGGAGGGAGTGGGTGAGGAGCTTTCCAGGGTTCTGGGGCACCGATTTTAGCTTTCCGCCCGGGTGGCACTCCTGCGCTTGTTGGAGGAGGTTGGTGAATTGAGGATGGAATGGGTCTTCATTGGGGTGGCAAAGATGGAGGCCAAACATGACACTGCATCCCCGGAACCCCTGTCGCTGGTGGAGTAGAGAAGGTGAGAGACTGGTGTGCCCAGTAGCCACAGCCGATTTGAGTCAAGGGGCTACCCACGGAAACATGAAAAGATCTGGGGCAGGTGGTGGGAGTACCACGGGCTAGATGTTGTGACTTCATAGATATACATTTTGACCTAATGTATATGATGTCTACATGTGGAACTAGTCATTGTGCGTCACCGATTTAGTTTAAACGAAAAATTAATACCAATTGGTCAACAAAATAAAAAAAGAAGGGTTTAGAGTGTACATTAGACTTCAGTTTAGCGATGATTCATAATAATTCTTTTTTAAATTGTATGTACTTTGAAATTACATTTTCAGTGTCGCCTTCATAAGCACTGCAATCATGTTTTCAATTATTTAGATTTGGATTTTTTGTTTAATTATTTTTGGGGATTACAGTTTTAGTATTATCATCTTCAGAAACTTCTTTCTGACCTGGCTCTTGCAAGAACTGGAAAACTATCTTTTCTTAACCGCGCCAAGCTCCCATCTCGTTTGCTACAGCTCTCTCATTGTAACACATGTAGTGCAGGTGCCTAGATCAGGCAAACAAGGCTATTTTGAGAACTCAACAGGTTGATCACCCACTACTCTATGTACGGCAAACCTGCTGGTCATAGGTGGCAATCACGGTAAGGCAGCACAAGGAGATAGCACAGACTACTACAATAAACTTGGTCTATCTTGATGGTCAGGTCAAAGGACTGCATCATTGTTAGATTGCTGAAGTGTAAAAATATTAAACTAAAAGGAAAAAAGGTGCAGTATTGCCTCTGGGTTTAGAGGGCATGGATGGCACACCAGATTTTAGCACAACATCAATTTTAAAGCATTGGTTTGCTCCTGGTTGTCACTGGTCTATTTCAGACTGAAACCAAATGTAGCTTATCCATGATGTAAGTATGCAGTATTGCAACATCCTTCAAAATGTACTGAATTATAATGTAGTCAGAAATTACTTACCTGTAACAATCATTTGGTAGTTTTAATTCTTAAAGTTTGACATTCTGTGCATTACTCCACCATCTTGCGGTTAGATACAGAAGGGTTTCTACTGTACAGGTTTTTTCTCCTGAGGATGGACCTAGGACTCACTATGTTAATGACTGTAAAGCCACAATGTCCTGTTATGTGACCTCCATTTTAGATTATTTTTTCATCCCCATAAACCATAACGTTCCTCCCTCACTGGAGAGGTGGGAAGGTCATATGTGAGTCTAGAAGTTGCAAAAGGAAACTAAATGGTTACTTACCAGAAGGAGTAGTTTTGCAGCCTGAAGAGTTTTCTGGATTCACATGCTGTGCATTATTCCGCCATCTAGTGGTTGGGTCCGGAATGGTCTTTTTTTCCTTTTCTGTTTGGGGCATCGACCAACCACCATTTGGTGCTAGGTCCATCCCTTGTGTGATGTCAGACGGCACCCCGGAAGTTCCTGTGCATGGTAGCCATGTTCAGATCTTTTTTCCCTGTTTCCTTGTAGAGAATTTCTTAAATTCTGTTGCCTCTAGAGGTTAGTTGTTTCGTTTCAGTGATATTGTGTCCCACCTGTTAGTATTCCTCCTTATAGGGGAGGTGGGTGGGTTGCATGTGAATCCAGAAAACTTTT
The DNA here is from genome assembly GCF_964204655.1 of Triturus cristatus. Classification (NCBI taxonomy): domain Eukaryota; kingdom Metazoa; phylum Chordata; class Amphibia; order Caudata; family Salamandridae; genus Triturus; species Triturus cristatus. The sequence goes on from NC_140586.1 coordinate 90,650,461, forward strand.
CAAGTTGAAAAACTACTCCTACTGTTAAGTAACCATTTTGTTTTGCAGCGCAAGTCCTTTTCTGGATTCACATGCTGTGCATTAGATTATCTAGTGGTTTCCCCCACCTTGGGGTGGTTGTGGTAAGAAGAGGAGGACTTTGTGAACAGATGTTGAAGTACCTTTTGTCCTACTTGAGCTTCCTTAGTCATCTGGATAGCCATGCAGTAATGTTTTGTGAATGTGCGTAGAGATTCCCATGTTGCTGCAGCACATATTGGGTCTATTGGCCATGAAAGCTAGGGTTGCTCCCTTTTTCCTTGTTGAATGTGCCTTTGGCCGTGTGTTTAGAGTCTGACCTGCTGAGGCATAGCATATTTGGATTGCTTCTACAATCCAACGTGCAATTGTCCCTTTTGTCACGGGTGCTCCTTTTCTGGACTTTGAGTAAGAGACGAACAATTGATTGTTTTTACGGATTTGTTTTGTCTCTTGTAGATAGTATAATAAAGCCCTCCTTACATCTAGGGTATGGAAGCTTCTTTCTAGTTGTGTTTGTAGATCTTTGAAGACAACTGCTGGCTGTAAGCTTTGGTTTAAATGGAATCTGCTTACTACCTTAGGTAGGAAATGATGATTTTACTTTAGGATAACTTTGTCTTTGTGGATTTGCATGTATGGTTCCTCAATAGTTAACGCTTGGAGCTCACTTACTCTTCGTAAAGCTGTTATGGCTATTAAAAAGGCAGTTTTTAGGTCTCGCGGAGGCAGCGCATGTGCTGCTGTGCGAGACATTTAGTGTACGAGTTTTCAAAGTGCTGCCACAGGCTTTTGGTGGCCTAAAGCTTGTGTGCACGTGAGCGTGCACGCGCGCAGCCGCCATCTGCCTGTCATGGCTCTTTAAGCCTTCCAGCCCGTGAATCATGCTCCTCCACCCCCTTGCTTTCTGCTCTCACTACCCCCCTCCCTCCTCGTTAGCTTGTTATTCTTAACTTCGGAAGCATCTGATGTGAATTCTTCAAGGAGCAATTCACTTCCGACTAAGCCAATGCCGCCTCTGACAGTAGCCATTTTCTGGTGCTTGTTTATCTATCCCTCGAACCGCCCCCCTCTGTTGCTTCTTGCCTCTGTCTGTCCCCCCCCCCCCCCCCCCGAGCTGTTGCTTATTTCTTTCGTCTGCTACTGCCCTTCTAATTTTATGGAGAGACATTGACTTCACTCACTTTCAGTCTGTGGCGCCTATTTCATTTGAAAATCTTAAGAGCTGCTTATTCTGTCACCTCCAATGTCAACTTCTAATAAAAAATAAAAAAAAAAGGTTCCTGGGTGCGGTAGAAATTAAAAATAAATAGATCATGCAAGACCACGACGCTTTTAACTTATTTGTTAACACTGTTGAATGCACAGGTTGTTTATATAAATGACACACGTTATCCACTAAATGTGCTTGCTTCCGCTTCTGTTAGTAGTGTTAATCTGCAGGCAGATTGTTAAAAGAAACTGTGGTGATCTTTGCACTTGCAATTTACAATGAGACTCAGCACATTAAGACATGTTTTCTGTCAATTGCCTCATGGCTTAGGAACGCCTAATTTTCATAGAGTGTCTCGTCAGAATACAGACAGGAGCGGACTACATTATATGTATTTGGAGAACAACGACAAACTCTCTCTAGAAACAAAATGACACATAGTAAAACTGTTGGCAGAAAGATTCACAGCGCCGTGACTCAGTGCCTGCTTTTAAGGTGCTGTTTCTGGCGAGCAGTATAAGATCTTGCAGCAAACATCGGCATTTTATCACCAGTTACATTGGATGACAGTGACCCACAATCTGCAGTTTTGTGAAGCTCACAGTGACAGATGCAAGATACAAAGCGCTGTGTAAAATACATAACATTCCAATAATCATGTGTTATTTTTAAGGACATTGTTTAAATGTAAATTAGTGACTGAAAGTGGCTAGACTGCTTTATTTGAAGAAACAACTGGTGCTGTGTTTGCCATATGACGCTTAGTCGAAACGGTTTATTTTTCCTTTCAGCGTTTATATTAGGGTATGCAATGTTGAAAAATGCCCTGAGTTGTGACCAGGAGCGGTAGGCGGTAGTCCCGATTTGATACGGGTACTCATCTTCTTGTCCTGTAGTGTTCTATACAATAGAATCAACACTAAGGTACACAGTTGGCTGTATCGTTCTGGTTTTATATATTTTTTTTTGACAATTACACGTTTCAGTCATTTAGGCACTAAGATTTGACTGCAGTAGTTTATATATGGTCCTGAAGAAAGCCACGATCATAACTCTTTGATCTTTATTGGCTGAAACATGTAGACCTTTGTTTGGTTTATTGTAAGCGCGCTCGCAATTTTGTTTAGACCGCGTTACTACTGTTCTTTTAATGTTGGCACCGGGAGATCTCTATTAAATCATTTTTCTCCCTCTAGTCAATTTTATATCACTTTTTTCTTACACTGCACTTCATTTTTTCAACTTACCTAGGCTACCTTCATTGATCTTTAGGAGATCTAGTCCTTCTCGCATAGTTAAAACATCCGCGAGCTCCTCCCTTAGACATACGCTGGGAGTAGTAGCTCCTTAATCACACCAGGTGTGGTTAAGAGGAGATCCCATATGATGAAGCATGCCACCACGGTGGGTCATGGGATTATGTCCTCTTTATGAGGACTTTCTTGTCCAGATAGCGATTTGTGTATCACATAGGTTTTCATATATTTTATTCCTGTTTTACTCGTCTCTCTGTTTCTCTGACCCCTGGACCTCTTTGTTTATACATAATTAGTGGGGGACTTGTCTAGGTTGGTCGTGTGATTCCCTCAGACCCTATTACTCACTTGTTACATATAAAATGTTGAAAAACCAGCCAGCCTTATAAACCAAATTATGACATTTTCAACAGATGGATACGAAAACAATAGTGGACTATAAGATGGAGAAAACTCAGCTGACTGCACACCGTCTCGCGCTTCTGTTTTGCTGGTAGAGCTGGACTCACAGACACTCTCTCAGACACTCCCACTCACAGACTCTCTCACTGGCTGGCTCACTCTCTCTCTCTCACTGGCTGGCTCACTCTCTCTCTCTCACTGGCTGGCTCACTCTCTCTCTCACTGACTCAGCGCCACCACAGCATTACTCAGCAACACCACAGCATTACTCACGGCCAACACAGCATCACTCACGGCCACCACAGCATCACTCAGCAACACCACAGCATTACTCACGGTCAACACAGCATCACTCGGCGCCACCACAGCATCACTCGGCGCCACCACAGCATCACTCGGCGCCACCACAGCATCACTCGGCGCCACCACAGCATCACTCGGCGCCACCACAGCATCACTCGGCGCCACCACAGCATCACTCAGGGCCACCACAGCATCACTCAGGGCCACCACAGCATCACTCAGGGCCACCACAGCATCACTCAACACCACATCAGTATCACTCAGCATCGCCTTTGCAATAGTACACCACCACATCATCATCATTCAGCAAGACCTAAGTATCATTCAGCATCACCTCAGCATTGTCTCAGCACCAGTCACCACCCCCACCACTACTACTACCACCTCAACATCACTCAACACCACCTCAGCCTGCTCTCGGAATCTGCCATCTGTTGATTCTCCCCTAGCGTCTGGCCACTGCTAGTGTTATAATACAGGTACTAGTTCACAACCTTCAACCTCCAATTGTTTATGCCCCTCAAAAAAAAAAAAACTTTAACAAGCATTGCAAGAACAGAAGAAAAATGAGGAAATTTTTTGTTGTACATACATTTTTTAACATGGTCGTTCGGTTGGACATAATGCCTTCTTGGTCATATAGAAGGTAACAAAAATGCTTCTGGCACTTTTTTATGACAACTTTTCAGCATGCTGCACAGCAGCCACACTTCTCTACAGCACAGCTTAAACACATTGGCAAAGTCAATAGCTCTGCCTAAACACTTATAAGGCCCCAAAGGCAAGACCTATTGGCTATGCCAATGCTCGTTATGGTAATGTATTTAAGTTCTGCTTTGTGCATGGGTTAGAATAGCAAAGTCATTAGTTGTGTTAGGTCTGTGTTTAAGCTCCACATCGGGGCTGGAGACTTTCTTGGGGGTGCAATTAATTTTGACCCTTCAAGGAATCTTTTGATGACTAGTGTTGTGAAGAAACGTTTACATGATTTTCCCCTGGTGTAGGCTACAATTGCTGCCAGATGCACCTTGAGGCTTGAATAGTTGATGTTAGTGTCAAGCAGATGTGTCTGAAATATGAGCACTGTTTCCTGCGTGGGAATTGAGCTTAGGGTATTGTTTTCTGTGCACAATATGGTGTACCATTTCCACTTTGCTGCATAGCATTGTCTTGCGGTTTGTTTGCTTGCCTCTTTTAGTAATTTCCATTGATCTTTGAGGGAAGTTCAAATGTCTGACCTCTATGTAATTCAGGCGTCAGCCTGCTAGGCTGATCATCGCTGGTTCTGGGTGAAAGATTTGGCCCCCTTGCATTGTGAGGAGGTCTTTGTCTGCCTTGAGCTGAATCATTTGTCCCTTGGACAGTTCAAGTAGACTTGAGTACCAGGTTTGTCTTGCCCATTGAGGGGCTATGAGTATTAGATTTGTTCCTGGTTGTCTGTCTTTCCCTCGGACTCTTTGTATTAGATGAATCTGAGGAAAAGCATATGCAAATGTCCCTGACCAGTTTAGTGACAGGAAATTCAATTTTGATACGTGGTGTTGAAACCTGGAGGCGAAGGATTGGCATTTCTTGTTTTCCATTGTTGCGAATAGGTCTATCTCTGGGGTCCCCCAGAGGTTGAAGATTTGCTGCAGGGTCCTTTGTTTTATTTCCCACTCGTGCAAGCTGCTGTTCTGTCTGTTGAGTTGATCCGCTTCCGTGTTGTCCTTCCCTGGCAGCTGAATTGTCTGTAGGCTGATTTTCCTTGAGTTGGCCCATTTCTAAGCCTGGGCAAAGCACTACGCTACGCTCGCGTAGTTTGCGAAGTTCGCGCTACTTCGCACTACGCGAATTGCACATAGCACAGTGCGAACACGCGTAGCGTAGTGTTGCGTAGTGCTGCGGTCATTTTTTGCTTGCTCGCGGTCCTCAACGTCAAGTTGGCGACCGCGAGCAAGCAAAATTACATCCCGGCGAGACTTTTTCCTTGTTCGCGATCAGCAACATCAAGTTGGCGATCGCGAGCATGGAAAATAAACCTCCCGGCGAGATTCCCAACGCGAGGAGGTCAGGTTTCTCATTGCGAGTGGTCGCGTATGCTCGCGACCGCTCGCGATGAGAAACTACCAGTTCGCGTTGAGAAAGCTGCCGCTCGAGTAAAAATCTACTCGAGCAGCAGAAAACTACAGCTCACACTGTGCAAGATGCCATTTTCAATGATTGCACAGTGCCGGTTGCTTGTCCGCACTGTGCAATCATTGAAAACGACATCTGGCACAGTGGGAACAAGGTACTACGGTGCTACGCGTAGCTCGCTTAGTGCGAAGTGCACTTTGCGTAGCTTCGCGAAGTGCTACTTCGCGAACTACGCCCAGGGTTACCCATTTCCAAATTTTCTGTGCTAGTTTGCTTAGGGTGAATTACTTTGTTCCTCCCTGTTTGTTGAGGTAAAACATAGTCGTGGGGTTGTTAGTTTGAATTAATATGGTTTTCCTTACTATGAGCTTGGAATGCCTTCTGTGCCAGGAACACAGTCTTCATTTTTAGGAAGCTGAAGTGCTTTATAGAGTCTGCATCGTTCCATTGACCCCGTACTCTCAGGTGTCCTGAATGTGCTCCCAAACCCTTGTGGTACACATCTATTGTGATGGTCACTGAGGGAGTTGGTGTTTTGAAAGGTCGGCCTAGTGTTATGTTCTTGGATGCCCACCATTGTATCTCCGTCTGAACCTTTAATGTTACAGCCACTTGATCTTCACATCTCCCTGTGGCTTGTGACCAACTTCTCCATAGCCGCTCCTAAAGAGGGCGCATGTGAAGGCGTGCATGCGTGAGGAGGGGGACGCATGATGCTGTCATGCCCATGAGTTTCAGGACAGTCCTCACTGTCAGAGACGGACGCTTCTGGTACAGGTGAGTTTCTTGTTTGATAGCTTGTATTCAATGTGGGTCGGGAATGACCGTGCAACCTTTGAGTTTAATCTTGCTCCTAGGAAGGTTTTTTTCTTATTCTGGTTTTCTGGATACCTTTTTGGGGTTTATTGAAAAACCCAACTTTTGAAGTGTTTTGATTACTTGATGGACATGTGCGTAACAAGTTTGCTTTGAATTTGCCTTTATTAGCCAGTCATCTAGGTAGGGGTAGACGTGAATCCCTCTCCTTCTTAGGGATGCCTCAACTGCTGTTAGGCATTTTGTGAAGACTCTTGGCGCCGATTTTACACCGGAAGGGAGGACCTTGAATAGGTAGGGAGTGTTCTTGTGGAAGAACCGGAGGTATTTCTTCTGAGCTTGGTTAATGGGGATGTGTAGCTAGGCAGCCTTCAGATCAATGCCATGAAGTCCCCCTTTTGCAGCTGTGGGATTATTTCCTGTAGTGTCGACATTTTGAAATGCTGCATGCAAATGAACTTGTTTATGAATCCGAAGTCTAAGACTGGTCTTAGTGTGAGATCTTGCTTTGGAACTAAGAAGTATAGTGAGTAGTTTCCCTTGTTGTGTTCTCTTTTTAGTGCCTTCTCTATTGCTTAATTTGCAGGAGTTCCTTTATTTCTAGTCTTAATTGGTGTTCTGATTTTGTAAACTTTTTCATTTTGGTGGGTTTGCTGGGGGTTGGTTTGTTAGATCTATACAATAGCTGTGGCTCACCAAATTTAAAATCCAACTGTCTGTGGTGATGTCTTCCCATTGTTGTAAGTAGTGTGCTATCCTGCCTCCCATTGGTGTGGAGTGTGGGTCTTTTGCTGTGGGCAAGTCACTTGGAATTTGCTCCTCCACCTCTTAAACTGTCCCCTGCCTCTTCCTCTGCCCCGAAAGGGCTGCTTTGGCTGTTGTTGCCAGGCTTAGTAACCGGACTGCTGGTTTGACTGCTGTCCGCAACCTTGATGTTGTTGTTGGCCTGTTGAGAAGAATCCTCTTCGTGTGGGTCTTCTGGGGTTAAAACCTCATCCTTTGAAGGTGCTCCTCTGTTGTAGGGCTCCCATAGCCCTGGCCGTTTCATTATTTTTCTTTATTTGCTGCAGTGAATAATCTACTTCCTTTCCAAATACGGCATCTCCTGTCAAAGATCTGTTAGTAAACTGAGGTTTGGACCTCTTGCTTGAAGCCTGATATTCATAGCCAGACGTGCCTTCGCAACGTTGTGCTTGTGCACATTTGTCTGCTAGCTGTATCGCCTGCATATAGGGCTGATTTCAGGCAGGTAATTACCTATGTTCTTATACTCTTGTATGATGGCTTTTGCTCTTTTCCTATCTCTCTCCTCTGGGAGCTTGCTCATCAGTTCTTCAGTGTTATCCCATTGTTGGTGGCCATACCTGTTGAGAAGAGCATTGGAGTTTGCAATGTGCCATTGTGTTGCTGCTTCTTTCTCCATTTTTCTCCCCACCATGTCCATTCTCTTGCTTTCCCTCTCTGGAGGTGGGCCAGTGGAAGAGTGTGTGTTGCCCCTCTTTCTTGCCGTGGTGACAATGATGGAGTCTTGCACTGTGTTTGACTGAATGTATTTAGGGTCTTTTGCTGAGTGTTTATATTTCTTTTCCACCCTTGGTGTTGCCCCTTTAGCGGAGGCAGGTTCTTTGAAGGCCTCTTTTCCCTGGTCCAGGATGCTTGGTAGCATTGGGAGGTATTCTGTCTGCTTGGTGGATGGTGCCGAAGTCTCTAGGAGGAAGCAGGAGTCTCATTTTTCCTCTTCTAAGGGGACCCTAAAGGTATCCGCTGCTCGAAGCCTTCGAGGGATAAAAACAGACCTCTTCTTCTGGGCTTTCTGTGTCAAAGTCGTTGCATTCTTCCTCGAAAGTCTGAGGCTTCTTTCTCTGCTGGGGTGTCTAGTTCTTCTTCGACGTCTTCTTCGCATAGTTCGGGAGTTGCTGGTGAATCAAGGATCTCTTACTCTTTTTTTGCGTTTTTAGCATCGACGGCGGGCTTCGTGGGCATACAGAATTCCTTCAGTGCTTTAAACTCCTTTTTTCTTTGAAGGAGTGCCACCATTTCCGTTTCGAGGCATCTCTTCTTTTTCTCAACCTCGAGGGCCCTTTCGGTGTCTGTGGCTGGGGAGATCCTCTTCATGGGTGTGGTGGTTTCTAGCTCCGAAGATGATGTCTTTACCTTTGTGGCCTCTCGTTCGGCATTTGCCTTAGTCGTTTTCGACGATCTTCCTTAGTTGGTATCCCTGGGGTGGGATCCATGGGGTTCTTTTGAATGCGGATGACCCTTGATCGTCGTTTTCTTCTACGCCTGGGCTGCCTTTTGTGCCTTCTTTTCGTGGCCCTTGGGTTCCAACAGTTGAGGGTTTCTTACCCAGTCAGACTTCTTCTCAGTGTCCTTCATCGCCTTCTAAACAGTACGCCTCTTCTCGGCGTCCCCTTAGAGTATTTCAAGGTCAGAGCCCCCGTGCGTCCATTGTGTGGGTGACATTGGTCGTCCTCATCGCTTTAGAGGCCCAAGTCCCTCAACGAAGGTTGTTTCTGACTTTTGTAACATGGCTGTGCAGTGGTCCTCTCTCTGCTTTTGGCGTTCCTGGAGTGTATTCGACATGGACACCGCGTAGGCCTCGGAGTCCTTATCCTTATGATCCTCTTTCAGGCAGAGGTTACAAACGACCTGTGGATCACGCTGGGTAAACTTGTGGTGGCACTTTGGGCAGAAATTGAATGGGGTATTTTCCATGGCCCCTACCTTGCCCTCTGTTGATCCATGTACGTCGTTGTTTCCCCGACGGAAATGGGTATCCGGAGGTCCTTCCTTTTCTCCGGTGTCTTCGTAGTCGATGATCGGTGGTATTTTCAGTCTTTAATTCTTTCGATATTTCATTCAAATCTTCAGAGAGTCTCCCTTTGATTCCAGACCCAACAGCAGAAACAAGAATATGAAAATAGCTACCACGCACAGGAAATTCTTTGGCGCCGTCTGACGTCACACAAGGGATAGACCTAGCACCAAATGGTGATCGACGACGCCCCAAAACACAAAATCAAAAAAAGACTATTCCAAACCAAACAACTAGATGGCAGAAAAATGCACAGAATGTGAATCCAGAAAAGGTTTCACACTGCAAAACTTTCTTATTCAGGAGCTTTATCTGATTGGAGGTGGCAAATAAAGAGTCACTTATTTCGGGGGAGTAAAATAAATCGGGAGATTGGCTTTATTGCTGACTTTTAGCTTCTAATAATTTCTAACCCCTCGCAGCCCTTTGGCATTTTTCATGGAATGAGGCTTCATTAGTTTTTTGGTCTTAAATGTTTTAGTCTCTTGCTTAGCAGACCCACTTAAAAGACTCACTTAAAGAAGTGAGACCTAGCATTGAAAAAAAAGCTGTAGATGCATGTAACAATGTCCTGAATGAGTCAAGTAAATTTTTGCTTAGCTTTTTTATTTGAAAAATGATCACTTCTTGGGTGCAATGTAGCTCCAATGTTATTGTGCTCCTGTGACACAATCAAGAAGTTTGTGTTCAAAATTAGGATCCTCAGGGAGCAATTGTAGATGCAACAGCCAAGCGAACCAGTTTCGCTCAGTTCAAACTGTACAAGCAGCGCAGTACAATCAGTTTGTGAAAGAGAGGTGGCAGGACGGATGAGCCTCACAGCCGGGGCGGGCTCTATTTGGATTACAAACCACTGCCGGAAAACCACCACCGGCTCACACTTCTGCGTCCGTACCGACTCTCACGTTTTCAAATTGAGGCTTGGGGTCTTTCCTTGCGGATCCAGGCCCAATTTCACAAACAAGGCCACGCTCGAAACAGCCTTTCATGAGAATAAATAAGGCCCATGCGGATCTGCACACAAAGACAGTGCAGCTTTCTGGGCAACCACAACGCAGTCAGGCGAAGCACCTGTCGGGAACATCTCCGGTCATCCTTCCCTCCTAGAATCCAATTTCAAATTCCTTCACATTTACAGAACATTTTTCATTCAACATGTTCCTTTATAATGTGCATATATACTTTACTAATCCTCTAATATGATGTATTTTACAAGCGGGCGCGGACCCCCGGAGTAAGCGTTGCAGACGCCAGGGGTCCATGGACCACAGCTTAAAAACCACTAATATGAAGAATTCCTTTGTGCATCAGCAGGGTATCCTTTCTCTACATCATATTTTGTGTTCTTGGATTTAATTTGGATAAATATACCCTTGGCAAACATTTATAGACTGCTTGAGTAACCTTTTCACAATTCCTTGCCCGTTGTTTTGGGCATTAAACATGGACTAACTGATCTACTGGGGCGGGTGTGTTTTTTTTATTTTAATTCATTTTTTTCTTTTTGTGTCTTTTTTTTTAATAACACTATGATCCTCCTCTTCCAGAGCATGAGCACATTTTCTCATGGCAATAGCAACGGTGGGAGAGATCTTTCTCTTCAGTGATGGCTTTTGCCTGCACAAATGTAAAAACTTTTTTATACAAAGTTATTACAGTTGGGTCATCAGGACTACTGAGCATTAAAAAATGGACTTTGCTCTGCATCTAGCCTACCAACTCAGCTATCAATTGTCTGGTCCAACCTTGATGCATGGATCAGAGATGCAGGACCAAGGTGATGTTAATCCCAAATTCAGTAACTGCATTGTGTTTTTTTTATAGATCGGCATATCATAGCCCTTAGAAAGCAAACCCAATATCACTGCAGACTGTTGTTCCTGCAGTGTATCATAGTTGCTGGTTTGCATTCGTTTAACAATCTTTTATCTGTCCCATCAATTACTGGAAGCAGGGTTCTTCACTGCTACCACTATTTTACTCTTTGACACCCTCGAAACTGCCGGTGCTAGCATTCGTTCAGAGGACAGCACAAGTAGCAGCAGGGACAGAAAGTAATATATTTTCTAAGATAGTTGTTATTGTTCTGTAGCTTCCACCCGTGCCTTTCTCCAAGCCCTTCAACACCAACTAGGAGGCTGCTGAGAGGCTACCACATGTGGTAAAAGGGGGCAAATGTTGAGATGTTATCAGGAGTCAAGTGGTGTGTGATGGGGCTTTCACTACTCCAGCCATTTTGGTGAACCAGCATCACCAGCGCTCTATTGCTCAACCGCAAGTTCTCTGGTTTGTAACGCCTGCCCTTACCCCAACCTTTTTTAACTGTTCCCGCTCTCTTCTTGTAATTGTTCTATCATTTTATAAAGCCATTTGGGTGGTCTTGTGATGGAGAATTTGCAATACTTCCTTGAAAGTGTTTGCAGCCACCAAAGTGAGGCAGTGGTTCCATTTGTCAGTGGGATGCAGAAGTGTTGCTGGGGTCTTGAAGCAGTGGCCGGCCATGCTTAGAGCTTAAGGGCTCCATACAGGCATCACAGGAGGATCGCATTCAAGGATCCCAGTGGAGGATTCATGGAAAGTAAGCCAGGTCTTGATTATGTGCGAGGAGTCCTTCAGTGAAAGAGTTCAGGAAACATGCTGATGCTCAGTGGGGAAGTACCTAGATAGATGGATCCTCCCGCTCCATGGCAAAGTACCAACAGAGAGTACTACTAGACACCTCAGTTAGTAAAGAGAGACACTGGGAAGGTATGAACAGTAGTACACACATGCACGCCTAGATACTAGACCTTTGATGTACAATTTATAGCAACTGCACCTCAAACATTCCAGAAAGCAGACTGAACAAGTAACAAAGTGTTCAGTTAATGAAGAAACCCCAGGGGGTGGGACCCATGCATCGCAAGCAATCCAAAAAGAGGAGGACAATTTTATAAAATTGTGCACAGTCACAGACATGGCCCGACTCACCATAGCCGAGGATCGCTATGACCAACACGATCATCACCCAGATCATGATGCCAGCCAAGAACCGCAGCAGGACCACAAAGACCAGGCTGATCACCATGGCGATGACCAAGGCTCTGAAAGAAGAACAAGAGAGTTTGTGAGCTCAAAGAGTGAGCAGATTTTAGTGATTGGCCCTGTGCAAAACAAGCACTGCTGCCTGCATGGAGGTCTCTTACTGCTTCTCTTATAAATCTGCCATGGCGTCCCTTCCAGGATAGGGGAACACCCTGGTCCTTTCCAGACTCTGTCAATGGCCTTACTAGGACTCAACCAAGCCACCAGCAGAGTTCCCATTTCTCCCAGGTTAGAACATCCCATTATATCCCAGCCACCACCCAGTCTCTTAGCCCCTGTCATACCTTCAACTCCACCTGAGGAGAGTCTCCATAGGGGTTCTGCTCAAACCCTACCCAAACTGCTGTCAGGGGTCTCTTCCACCACAAGTTGTCTCGGGAGCCTCGAGCCCGTTCCCATCTCTCATTTCACCCATCCAGTCACTTGCTTGTGTTAGGGTCCCGGTCAACCCCACTCACAGGCTTCCTAATGCCAATTTCACCCACTCCTTTATACCCACATCAGCGATACTTACATTATGATCCAGTACCAGGAGACGGTGTAATCCTCAAAGATCTTCATGGCCACCTGCCGAGCTTCCAAGACCACATTGGCTTTCCTGGGAAGAACAGGAAAGAAGTAAAATGAGCAACATTCACTGCTAATGCCCAGCCAGGCCCATCATTAGTCCATCTATTCACCCGTCCATCTACCTTTGACGCCCCATACATGCTCCGTCTCACAACGGGGTGAACCCACCAGGCCCCACACCAAAGATTCCTGGGCCAGAACCACACTCTTTGCCACATATGGAACCCCCTCCAAGGGTCCACCTTTAAGTCCGCTCTCCACTTAAAATGTATTTCCTTTGAATTCCACTCCAAGGCTCCATCAAGACACCATAATCTCCAGTCCGCTCCTATTTTATCTGGGGCTTGTCACAGCAGTCGGTCCATGTACTGCGACACCACCAGATCTAGTGCTGCAGCTCACTTCTGGCCTACCACACCCCTGCCGCTCCCACATTAACATTGGCATGTACACATACCTGCACCCCTAGGAATGCCAGAGGCACTTACTTGGCACCTTCCACAAGCTCTGTGATGTTCCTAGTATATCCGGATCCATCGTCAAAGGTGGTCACATTGCCCACAGTCACCACACCTTTGCTTTTGCTGATCGCAGGCAGACATCTGCGACTCACTGCAAAGACAAAAACACGATCTGTCCACATCCAAAGCTGAACACTGGAGCACATTTCCGCAGTAGTGGAGAGGATGAAGCCGGCCCAAAACGAAGGATTAATCTGAATAGTGTCAAATGCAGAGGAGAGGGATAACCAGGCCCTGCTAGAAGTTACTGTCCCTCTCCCTAAACTAGCGACACCCAGTGGCCAGTCACCCCTTATATCCTGGAGCGAAGGGACACCAGTGCAGTATGGAGGTCTAGGGGCAGTATGGTGGTACCCACACTACTGGAATCGGTATACCTCAGGAGAAAAAGCCTTATTGAATATTAAAATATAGGGAATAAGCCATTTCTCTGATTCCACCAAAGAGAAAGAAATATAATAGCAGCAAGGGGAAACATGGGATTGTTAGCGAAGGAATCTGAGAGAGTAAAGACAGGGCTGACAACTAAGAGCAAAATAATGTCTGGTTCTAGAATAAAGACTTGGCCGAAGGTGGAAACTAAAGACAGTATTCAAGTTGGAGAAAGTCATGATAAGGCCACTAGCACATGGGAGTACAATGGACAGCACAGGGAGTTAAGACATGATAGCAGAGCAAGTATAGACATAGCCAATACATAGAGGAAAAAAAAAAAAAAAAGAGGAGGGCAGGCAACGGAGAAAGACAGGCCCACAAGTGGAAAAGCATGGTCACGACGACTCAATGGCACCCTGGGTGATACACATACCTGGATATACCCACTACCATGCCTGGAAGAACAACAAATCCTTAGCCATGTCATAAAACGCATAGAACTCTACTTATAAATCTGAATTAACGCAGCATAAAACACTCAAGTCTACTCAGCGCCTCCAATGGCTCACACACCAGCACGCCCATTCAGTGCACCACTTTCTCGCCTCCAATAGTAAGTGTACATACGTGGCTTGCTTGGCGTGATCGCCGCTGGGCATTCTTTGTCCCGCAGCACTTCTGGTAGACTCTAACGGTGAAAGGAACAAAACACAATTGATTTTATATAAAAACTGCCATTTTGTTTTTTTAACCCACCACTTTCATCGCTTTAGGAAACAGGGCTTCAGATTGCAATTCATTGGGTACATGGACTGCTTGGACTGACTCCCTCTTTAAAGCATATCGGACTAAAAATCTTTATGGGCAATGAGCTAGAAATAGAGCTTGGACAGACAGATTAAACTAAATCAGGAACCACCCCAAACCCAGGATATTTAATTTGGAAAATGATAGCCACATTCAGCAAAATTTAGAAGGCAACATTGTCCAGCGTAACAACCTTCTCTGGAAAACGACAGACTTTCCATGCCAGCTCTAATGAACCAAGGGAAAAGTGAAGCCTAGCAGAAACTCACTGTACCGCTTACAACATAAGGTTGACCCTGTGACTAACTCAGAGCCAATCTGTACTAACACTGTGATGAGACTGTAAGGACAGAAGTTCTCCTATGGATTGGAAGGGATGTATTGCTTTGCTTTGCTTTGTTCCATTTTGTTTTCGGACCTGCCTCTCGTTCTTCCCCAGTGAACTCAAGCATCACCCAAGATGGCTGCCGTCTCTTTCCTCCAATCTAGAGGTTGACTGGGATTGGAGGAAGAGTAATGACTGCACAGGGAAACAAAGCTGCACCCCTGAACTAATGGTGGGAAAGCAGTATACCAGCCTTCCCAATGTAAAAACTGACGTCTCCCACAAAAGGGGGATCTTACCTTTCCCAGGGTGTTTGCCGTGTGTAGTGCTACATGTATTTGGTACATGTTGGACCAGGAGAGTAGGGCACCACGTGCGAAGTGTAGGGTGCCCTTCGGGGATCCCCATTCTACCCCAGATGGTGCTTCCTCTGCAGGTTGCTTTGTCATCGCTTGACTTAAGCTCTTCCTTGCCTGGGTAAATACCCCAAATTGGTAGCTATCTGAAGGGAGCGTGCACTTTGGCTGGCAGCAGTTTCCCACCAGCGCCCAAACAGTAGGATACTTAGTTGTCCTTTACAAAGGGAATTGTGAACTTGAAGAAACTACATTCCCTGGTGAGAGAGGGAGTTTTCTAGTGACATGATCTTGCTAGCACTTCTTTTCCTCAGCAAACAAGACATGATGTTAGACGGAGTGCTGAAACTTTTCAAACACCCCCCCCCAGTCAAGGGATCTGTGAAAATCCATCATTCTTATGCTCACCATACCACCCCAGTTCAGACCCAGCCATTTGCAAATCAGTCTTGACCCTGCTCCTCATGGGAACAGTCCAGCCCGAACAACCAAGCCAGGTCCTCCCTGGACCGGAAACAAGCATATTGGGACCGGTTTCGGGGCATCACCCCTCATCAGCCAGGCTAGCTTCCCATGAGGAGCGGGGTCAAGAATGATTTACATACAGCTGGGTCCAAACTGGGATGGGATGGTGAGCAAAAGAACAATAGAATAAACCCAGATCTTTGACTGGGGCGAGCGTTTGAAAAGTTTCAGCGGTCCGTCCAACATCTTGTGTTTGCTACTACTTTTCCTCAGTCAGTCTGAGGGCCAGGCCTAGACGCTGGAGAAGCCTTGCTGTTATGACCTGTTTAGAAGGAGTAGCAGAAGATGTCAGTGTGGTGAGAGAAGCAGGTCACTGACCAAGAGAAAGGGCAGTGCCAGGCCTAGCTGACAGTAAGCCTTTGTGGAATACTACAAGAGTTCGAGATAGCCAGCTATCAGGAGGACCTCACAGTACAGCCGGCCAAATACCAAACCAGTAAGGTGCTGCACAGACCCATTCAAAGTCTGCAAACATTGTGAATCTTCACTGGGCAGTCTGCCCCATAAATCACGCCACAGAGCAGGCGTCTGGCCAGAAATATAAATCTGATCCAATTATGCAGAAGACGATAGTGTATAAACGAGAGGTCGACGACTGGGTTCACTGCAGGCAAAAAGGCCGTCAGGTCACGTGTTTCAATACAGCAAGGCCAACTCCGGCATGAAAGGTTGGTAAATTAGGTGTCCTTAATTTGGTTATTTTGTTAATATGCGTTCAGATGACAAAACAGCAGTATATGGTGTTTTGTATAACACACATTATTATTACATATAAGTGTAGGACTAGAACCAGGTAAAAAACAAAGATCAGTGAAATGGCAAGAAACAGCGCAGCCGCTTAAATAAGTGCATTTCTAGTGCTTTATGTATTAGACGCTGCATGAACTATCACATTTTATTAATTGGTAATGTATTCTGGTACAGAAAGTACTGAAACTGACAAAGTGAAATATGAGAGGTGGATGCGTTGGAAAGTAACTTTAGTTAAAAACGGACTTGAGCATGGGTTGTAGGTTTCATTGTTAAGTCGAGTCTAAGATTTTTTTTCTTGTTTTCTTGTGTTCCAATCAATTTGCTATATTTTATGTTTTAATTGTCAATATCAGTAATTGTTTGCTCATCTTTTCCTTATATACAATATAAAACATATAAAAAAAAGGATACAGAGCTTCCCTCATAAGATTTCCATTTTCTCTATATCAATTTACACATGCAAATTGACTTCTAGGAAAGTGTGTACAATGAGCTATAATGTCTTACAGGTGTACAACTTGAATCAAAAGGAATGTGTTACTTACCCTGTAAGCATCTATTCGTAACATGTAATGCCGTAGAGTCATATGTTTAGCATACTTCTGACATCTAGTGTTGGGCTCGACATTGTAAGTTATTTTGTTCGATAAGTCGATCGAGAATCACAAGGTATAGCGACTCCTCATATAGCCTGTGTTGTGCATGGTCATCGACTCCTTTCTTAGATTGTTTTTGGCCCATCGGGTGAGCTTAGGATAGGAGCAGGAAAAGAAATAGTAAAGATCAACATGCAAGTTATAGTTATGAATGTTGAGTAGAAAAGTGCGTTTGACAGTTATTAGCTTCCGCGGAGGAGGAGAGGTGCACATAAATCTATGGCACTACACGCTACGAACAGATGCTTACAGGGTAAATGACATTCAATATGTAGCATGTGTTGGTCGTGGATACAAATGCTTAGCATCGAATGTAAAGCAGTGCTTCCCAAATACGGTGGTAGCTAATGGCTGATGTAGAAGCTTAATAAAGTGTTTGTAATACAGCTTGACCCATTTTAGCTTGTTGATTAGCTAGGACATTAAACACAATGTTTGGTGAATGTATGTAGGTTATTCAATGTGGCTGCTTTACAGATAACCACTAGTGGAATATTGCCATGGAAAGCAATAGAGGCTCCCTTCTTACAGGTGGAATGAGCTCTTGGAAGTTGTAGGTAATACTAGTTTGGCTTTGTAGTAGCAAGTTTGTGTGCATCTTACTATCCATCCTGCGACTGCTGCTTTTGAGATTGGGGGGGTTTCTGTTTGAGAAGGCTACAAGAAGCTGCTGAGATTTACAAAATGGCTTTGTCCTCTCGATGTAATACTTTAGAGCTCTTTTAACAGCGAGTGTATGTAGAGCTCTTTTTGCTACAGAGTCTGGTTTTGGAAAGGAAACTGGAGCTTAATGGTCTGATCACATGAAAAGAAGAAACCACTTTTGGAAGAAATCTGGGGTTTGTTCTTCGGACCAATTTGGCTGGACTTCGAAAAAAGGTTCTTCCAAAGTGAGCACTTGAAGCTCACTGATCCGTCTAAGGGATGTGCTAGCTACTTAGAAGGCTACCTTCCATGTGAGGAACTATAGATCACATGAACATAGTGGTGCGAAAGATGGACCCATAAGTCTGGTGATAACTATATTGTGATTTCAGACTGGTGCAATTGAAGGCGGAATAACTCTTTTTAGGCCCTCTGTAAAATCTTTGATGACTGGGATTTTAAACAAGGACCTGTGTTGTCCGTTTTGCATATACGCAACCAGCGCTGCTCAGTGTAACTAAATGGAAGTGCATGCCAGGCCTGCTTGTTGTAAATGGAGTTGGTAGCACATATGGTCCTGTACCATAAGGGAGAGCAGTTGTATTTTTTTTGTTAAACAATAGTGCACAAATATTTTCCCTTTTCTCCTATACTATTTATGTGCACAAGCACAATATGTGCATCACTGATATCACCCTACCCCATATATGCCACATCTGGCAGTTGAGGATGGCGACGCACATCCAATCCCATTGCACAACATACTGCCGCACCAGCGCGACCATGTGGCCAAACAGAAAATTAATACAATTCGCACTACAAACTTAACATGGCAGCGAATGGGGAAATGAGTACATAAACTTCCATTATATGCGCCAGCATTGCCACTACAACACCACCCAGCTCTATCGGTGACCCAGGAAAAAGTTGGTATGGAGTTATTACAAAGGGTAGGTATAGATCGAATGGAAGATCTTTATAAGGATGGTACCTTTATAGATACTGAGGAGCTTCAATATATCTGTAATCAAACCCTCCTATTTAAATTTACATATCACCGATTATGAAGTGCGATAAAAGACCTTTACTCCACATTTCCTGCTGAACCACCTGTATTACAGGCATTGCAAATGATTATTATGAATCCCTATAATATACATCGTCACAAAATGATATCTTCTCCTGCAAGAAGAAATAAACAGCACCTCCACTAAAGCATTAGATAGGTGGAACAAAATACTAGACCTACAGTTTTCGGATGAAGAATGGAATACCTGCTGCGCACTAACCGATATGCTCACCCCGAATGGGAACCTACGCATTATACATTATAAATATCTACACCAAACCTATCACACTCCATTAAAACTGCATAAATGTAGGCTCTGATCCGACGCACGATGCCAAAGATGTAATACAGACAATGCCGACTTCATACATTTGGCGTGGACGTGTCCTAACATTAAGGCATATAGGGAAGATATAACAAAGATGTTAAGTGATATGCTGGGAACGAGAATAGAATGCACACCTCGAGTATGCTTGCTAGAACTAGTAACAGGGTTGAGATCCCTTAAACGTAAATTTTGTGTAATAGCATTGTTAATGAGGAAGAGAAGGTTTTCAATATGTTGGGGAGGTAAGCACTATCCAAGTAGCACACAATGGCTTCATGATGTGGCATATTGCAGAGACACTCTTAAGGCGTATGAGGAGGAACTCCCCACCCGATCTAGGCCAAGAGACTATTGGATAACTCTAACGGACTATTTACAAACGAATTCCAATGTAGGGACATCAACTGTGTGTAATGTATGTAAATATTGTGAAATCTGTACTGTGTGCTATCGTTTATCACTAACAGTGCAATAGACTGTAACAATTCACGCATCTTGCTTTGCCATTTGTGAAATGACTTTGGTAAGCCTGTACTGTTACAGTAACTTGTTTTTGTTGCTTGATTCTAATGAAATTCAAATAAAAAAAATAAAAAAAAATATTTTCCATCTTGCTGTGTAGCATGCCCGAATGGTAGGCTTACACGCTTGTTTTAGAATGGTCATACATTCTTTTGGAAGTTTTAGTTATCCAAATTCTAGGACTTCAGGAGCCAAATCACTAGATTGAGTTTTTGGGGTTGGGGTGTCTGCCCCTGCCCTGCTCCTCAGTTAGGTGTGGCTGGAATGGCAATTCCTAGTGTGGTACAGCGGATAGCTGTAGTAGAGTTTTGAACCCTGCTTGTTGAGCACACGTTGGGGCAATTACATTTAGTGTGAGGAATATTTGTCTGAGCTTCTGAACCAGATAATGAATCAGTGGGAGAGGAGGAAACGCATAAGCAATTTTGGATGCCGACGGGTTCTTCATCACTGATGGCGACCTGGTGTCTGATGGGGTTTTTGGAGCAGAGGGTATTTTTTGCACAGACAGTGTCTTTGATTCAAAAGATGCTCTAGGTTTCTTTGGCCCAGTATTCAGCTTCTTAAGGCTTCTTCAGTGCTGATGTATGTTTTTCGACGCCAGTTCCGAGACTGGCTTCGACTTAGAAAGGGTCGGTGCTTTAGTCTTCTCAGGTACTTTTAAGGCTTGTTTGGACAGCAGAATGACTGTCTGCTCCTTTGCCATGTGCTCGAAACCTCAATGGCCCGATGGCAGTGGGTTTCCGCGAGCCCGTGCTTGCTCTTTTTTTGTATTTGCAAGACTTTCACAACAGTACTTGCGTGCCCCGTCCAAGCAATATATTGGCCTCTTCTATGCCCTGGTCAGAGTCAGACCCATCTCCAATACTGGTGAGAAGAATGGGGACATCCATAGTAGTGCTTTAGGACTCCACTTCTTTGCCTGTGTTGTGTTCTTCCAGTTGCGCTTGTTGGTCCCCAAAGATATCGGGGGTGTCTTCCACTCGCTATACCTTCATCATGGTAGACCCACCACCTCTCACATTGTTGTCGAAGAATCTTTTTGGGCCAATAGGCTAGGAAGGCTTCACACAACATCTTGCAGTGTTCTGAAGACAGGCAGAGGTTGCAGACTGGATGGGGATCCTGCCTGGAGTACTTCGGGGGCGGGAAGGAGGAAGGCATCTATTCCATCACTCCGCATACATTGAGTGAAGAAAGTCGATGGAGAATCGTAGAAGTCAAGAGTCGGGCCTGAGGCTGGATGGGCAGAAATTTGAAATCCGTAAACTGCTGTGTTTGTGTGTCTCTGTAGACGGGTGATGTAAATTAGTCACTGAAGGGTCGGTGAAACTGCATCTGAACCAGCGGTGAAGAAAAACAAATGAACCAATTACCCTGCACAATACCGACTGTAGGAGGTGTCACTATACCTCGTGACTTGAAAGACTTTTCAAACAAAAACAACTTGCAATGTCCGAACCCAACACTAGATAGCACAAGTATTCTAAGCATATGCATCTACGACCAACATATGCTACTAATACACAATTTAAAAGAGCATTACCTTTTCTTCAAGAGCCAGATAAAATACTGAATCACGATAAAATATGAGCAGGGTCTGGCTGAAAAAGCTGCCATTACCTTGCCTGTGTTTGTGAATCCAGGGATGCAAAAGTTCTTGTAATACTCCAGGTCCGATGAACGGTAGGCTTTGATGTACGTCAAGTATCGGTCTGGACATTTCTCCACACATATCTGCAAGGGACATGTAGAAAAGTAAATAGCAATAAAAACTTTTGAGAAAAAAAAAGACAAAAACCTAAATGATCAATATTGGAAAAACTTTACAAAACGGACCTGAAGCAAGGGCATAGACTGATTCTTTGTCGAATGCTTGAAGAATATTGAAGTCACTGCAGTGTCCGTAACCATCTCATGACTTACTCAACAATGCCTTTTGTCGACACTCAAAATTTGACTTGCCCCTCAATCATAATGCTATTGCAAACTCCGAACTCCTACAAGCAACTAGATGAGATTATGCCCAAGCGCAATAACTAATGCAGTGTGAAACTTTGCACATAGCATTCACTTGGGAGAAACTGCAAAAGCTCAAAAATGAATGCAGAGGCCTGCAGCCTGGATTCCACAACTGCACGGATATGAACATTCTGCGATTTTCCCTAAATCTTGACAGAAGCTTACTTTACCAAACAAGCATTTGCTATGCAATAGGTCTCACATTGATGCGAGTTTGAGCTATTGACATTGTAAATAACAATGCCTTTTTTTTAGGTTTTTAAAAACAAAACAATAATAAAAGGCATTATTATTTGCAAATGTCAATAGTTCAAACTTGCGTCAATGCGAGAACTATGGCATTGCAATTGCTTGTTAACTTCTAGTCTTCAAGCCGGAAGTCAGGCGCCCTTGCCCGGGACGTGGGCGGGGCCTGCTCCGGCAAAAACTGAAACCGGCGTGCCGTGCTAACACGGGGCTCCCATGTTGAAGGGAGAGCCCCGCGGTGGCGGCCGGAGTGAAGAGAAACCCCGGGTCCCAGGAGGGGGCCCGGGTGAAGAATGCAGCGGCCGAGGATGACCACAGCAGCGCGGGGCTCCCAGGAGTGCAGGGAAGCCCCGCAACAGAAGTGCTGCAGCCGCGAGGAGGAGCCCCCCCCCCCTCCAGAAGAGCAGCCCGGTGAGTAAAGAAGGGCTCCGTGTGGGCTATTGTTGCTCAGAATTGCAAAAGTACACTTTGCGCCAACAATAGCCCACACGGAGCCTCCAACGGGGCTGGCATGTTATCGGAAGCGGGACAGGAGATGTGCACATCGCGTGTGTGCACGTGCGCGTACACCGGCTCAAATCCGCCAAAAACCTTGCGCGTGCCCATCTCCTGTCCCACTTCCGAGGCAAGTCAGCAACAATAGATCTCGCTGGCGGACAGCAGCGTTTCGCGCTGCGTTCGCAGGCGAGACCTAAAAAGGTACCTTTCAACATCAAATTGCCTGCTTTATTAAGCCTTTCATTGTATTGTGAGGATGCTGTTACAATCTACTGCAATCTACACGCCTGAGCGACCGCTGACCCATTTCGCACCCCCCTCCAACCTCCTATGTATAATCTGCTTTGCATAATACCATATATCTTATAAAGGTGCTTCTATTTAATAGTAAAGGTTTACAATAGCCTGCCCATGTCCTGTGCATATATTAAAAGTGCATAGTATTATTTGCTGCTGTGGCACAATATTGTATATTAGGCCATTATTAGAAACCGATGCACTCTACATTTGACTACTTTTCCACAATTTCTTACGATAACAAGGTCATTTTCTCACCCATCCCTCAGGGAGTTTCTACATCATTCATGCCCTTGGGTTGAGGAGACTGGGCTGGCAGGGAGGACCGGGCATTACCGAAGGAAGTTTAGCATCTTTTCCAGATATGGCTCGGTAATACGCTGTGGGATAAGTTTAGCCTTGGTTTACAGGTAGGCGAATGTCCCATCTCATCTTTCCTAATTACAGATTTGTTACCTACTACAAATGTGTGCTACTGCACATAAGAAATAACCTATGACCCAAAATACTACTCAGTTTCTTCATTCAATATCATTTCATCATTTTTGCTGCCACTCATTTCTTCATGATGCAGGTCATTAATATTCTACAACTATTCTGCACTACTTTGGGTCGATAATTAAAGGCTATGATGTAGTAGTCCAGGTGTCTTGTGTGTGACCTACTTTGGAGCGTGACCTAAGGTGAATTCACCAACAACCTCTCAGTCTCTTTCAGGGCTGGCTGGCTGTCCAGACCTGGTCCCTTCTTGAGGTAGGCTATGATAGAGGGTTCATGGAGGGGGGGTTGTCGTGGCTTGAAGGTGCGCGCTCCAGTTGAGTTTGTGGTTTCGTTCTACTGTAACAGAATCTTTTCTCCTTTAATGCAAAGATTTGTACTGTCAACCCTTGTGCGGCAGGTCTGACCTACCTGGCGTTTCACATGGCCAAATCTCTTGTTGAACGTTGCTATGTGAATGCCACCCATTGTCCACAGGCTTACTTGGCTACCTGCCCCCATCATCTGGTATACACTTACTTCAGCAACTCTGTGAAAACACCTGCTTGGTTTTCTCTCGTTGCAATTGGGACTGCAATCCCGCTTGTAATTTCACTTAAACTTGAATACAAATATAGAATTTTAAAAATGGGAAGGTTCATGGGGGACCTATTAGTTTCCTGTGCTCTGGACAGGTGGTAGGTATGCATTTCACTGCCTGGGGACACGAGGAATATCCCAGTTGTGACCAGAATCTTCAGACTGCAGCACTCGTGGCACCACACTTCGTCATAAACCCTGGCGGCTTATATGATCCGCTCTGGGTCTAAGAGTGCTCAGTCCAATTTTTAAATGGCTCAAAAACTGTGCGCTGAACTTTAGGCAGGGTATTGGATCCCAGAATATCGGTGGGACCCAATATAGACGACAAAATATTGAAAATAAATAAATTATATATATATACACACACACACACACACACACACACACACATGCATATACACACACATATATATATATATATATATATATATATATATATATATATAGCTCATAAGAAAGTCTAGATTTATTATCCCTAACTCTACATATATGAACATACACAGTACAAAGTGTGTAGATCTGGAGCTAGGAATAGCAATTCTGTACTTGCCTACATGCACCTACCTTTCAATAATTTGTCCCTCCATATCCTGGGAGTTGATATTCAGTAGTACAATCTTCAGGTAGCAAAGCACATATATCCTGGCTCTGCTGAGTGTGTCACAACATTTAAAAGTACTTACACACTTGGATGAGATGAACTAGTTATGGTATACAACCTAGGCTACTGGTCACATGTCTCTTTATAACGCCTGCTGTTTGGTCTTAAGCATTTTTGTTATTTTTAATCACAGAGTTCACATTTTGGGAGAGGAGTCTGCGCAAGAGGGCAATAATAGAGAAAGGCCTCCAAGCGTCTACGCTTTCCTGTGTAGTCTTTCTTTTAGTTTTTTTTTCTTCAAGATCTTTATTTTTGGGGAAAATAAACATACATCTTATGGTTTTTTTTGTATAATATTTTTAAATTTTAAACATGCTCCATTCCTGAAGTTACTGATCACTTTTCTTAATTATGTAAGTCAAACATGTCTATAGTCATAAGAAAAACAGATCTGTAGTACTAAAGCAGAATTGCAGTAGTAAAATATAGGGTTATTTCTAAAATTGCCTGCGTCAAATATTTCCCTTCCCCATAGTATACTGAAATGGTCACAGTTCTGATAATCAAAAAAAAAAAAAACTTCTTAAAGAAACACCACAACCTCCTAAATTTTAATTCGTACAATTGTGGAAAAACAAAATCTTACAGAGTCAACCACCTGAAAGTAAAACTTGTTACCTGCGTTGTCGGGCACTGAAACTCCAGGAGCACCAGTGGGCTAGCGCACTTAATGATGTTGAAGTAAAATAGGAAAGGTTTGTTCCTGAAAGAAGTGAAAAACAAGTGAGGTTAAAAAATCCCTACTGTTGGCCTAGGAGGTCTGGAGTGTGCTGTGCTGACAGCAGGGGGTCTCATGCAGTGGTGCAAGGCAACCCTGGTGGATATGGGGGCTGTCCTTAGTGGACTGCTGCAGGGGACACGGTGCAGAGATAAAAGTAATGCCTCTGCCTAGGGCTGTGGAAGCAGCTGTACTTGAGTATCCACCAGGGAGTCTGCATGCCTTGAATGATGACTGGATCTCACCCCACCAATTTTATTACACTAAAACCAACAGCAGCAGTTACTGGATACTTACTCATTCGGGGTGCCTGCCTGTCCACAGAACTGTCCCCGGCTGTCCGTAGGGTAGATCACCTTCCTGGGATCTCCGTGCGTCCACGCTAAAGAAACGAGAAGTAGATTCATAAATCACATGGATTGCCATGATGTTTTGGTGCCAATATGGACGCGTCCTGGGAGCTGGAGTGGAGTCTCTGGGCCAGCCCCGCAGCCTGATGTGCAATCCCAGACTGGTCTGTGGCTAAAACCAGGTCTTGCTGCTGGTTCCATGGCCTAACTGGTGTCATATTGGGAGTCTGTTGTGTACTACATGGCCAGGTTTGGGGCACTGAAGGCATCCAGTGACTTTTTGGACATTCCAGGTGCCTAATGTGGGTTCTTGGGACATTTCCAGGAGTTGGTATAGAGTCCTGCACTTCCGCATAAACCTTTCCTGGACCTGGTGGTGTGCAGTCCAAGGCCTGTCTGGGGTAATTATGGAGCCTAACATGGGGATCCCAAAGTCTCGATGAGTGAACTCCCCATAGCTGGTGGGCAAGCCCCCAGGCCGGGTTGACCAGCAGCAGGGCATAGGTCTGGCAATAAAAAGGCAGAAAGGAGGCGCAATTACAAGAAGATCCCTGAATGCAACGTCATCTGCACAAGGATGACTGTTTGCTCTACTGAGCAGCATTTCTTCCTTCGTCAAAGAGGATGCTATTTAGGCACAAGTGTAAATTGGTGGAGCTTGTACATCACCCAATATTGTATTTTAGAAGATCCTTCAAAAAAGTAAAAAAGATAGCTTTCAAGATCACTTTCTACTCAAGTGAATTAATAAGAGTCATGAAAATTGCCAATAGTTCATGAATTTCTCAAATGATGGCATTCAACAACTCTTGCCAGATCCGTGAATTTTCCAAAAACACTGCTCATGCAACATCTCCAAACACTCAATCGCATGTGGCTCAAAATTAGCTTAAAATGACCAAGTGGAACCCGCTGCTTTTCGGACTAACCACTCGCCCTTGTCTATGGCGTAGAGAATTGCATCAGTGGCGGATGTGATGACGTCCCTGGAAGATGATTTGAGACAATAACCCCCTGATTTTAGCCCGAAATACAGCGAGGAATCAGAGTTGAACAATATTTTTGTAGAATTATTTTCAATTCACATGGAAATATGTTTTTTAACATGAATTACGGAAAAGAAGAATAAGACATACAAATGAGGAGTTACACATTTATTTAACTAACCTAAGGTACAATATAAGCAAACAAAAAAATGGCAATATTTAACCATATTACACTGTTACCCATTATGTATTTTCTACACATGTTGGCCTTGCATGTCCAAGAGGGGGAGGGAGCACACCCATTGTCTTGGTAGCAGAAAATAACCTACCCACCTCTGATCTGGCAGGGCCGCTGCTAAACACACTGGCGCCACTAGAGGTCACAAGAGGACCACAAACTGGACTGGTCCCTGGGCGTTGTTGCTGACTGCTGTCTCCTTTGAGGAACACATATCAGAACACGGGTGCCTTTGTTGCCAAAGCAGAATCAGATGACCGGTGAATTGTGGACACTGCAGACATTAACCCCTGCCTCACCAGTTCCAGCCTAAGATCTGTTACATTGGGTGTGACCTCCAGCCCCCTATTCAAGCAAGGAGTGCCTGTTACTTCCGAGTCGCGGAATTTACAAGCATTTCCCTAGTTACTGCCCCGCCCTTTCACCCAGTCCCTGGCCCCCTGCACTACCAGAACAGATACTTACCCACAATTCCCACGATGAAGTAGCCAATGATGCCGACGACGAGAAGGATGCAACAGATGATGTCCGTGCAGCCCCTGCCGGAGAGAAGCACAAAGTGCAGTTTTTAAATCAGCGAGCAGTAGCAGAATCGAGCTATTTTCTGTCACCTCCCCATATTGTCAGGTAATACAACTTGCATTAAGTTATTCGGCCACGATCACACACTTGGTCAAGTTCAAGCCAGGAATAGAGTTCCTCTGGTCTTGTGATGCACCAGTTAGAAACTACTCAATCAAATCGTCTTCCTTCACAGTGGGCGCCCAGTGAGTAGATGAGTCCAATCTTCCGCCTCGCCCCATCTTAGTTAAGGCGCATCTCCCGTTCTGCCATCACCAATCCTTCTCAGAGCCCGGGACATGGTCTTAATTTCCTGTAATCTGCCGAGACTGTCTGGGCAAAGCCGGGACGCCTGGTCACTGTACCAAAGACGGCCGGCCAAACTGTCATACACACTTATGATGCACCAACCACGCCTCCTCCCTGTGACCACTGCCCCACCCTAACCTGGCCCCGTAGCCCATACTAAAAATAAAATGATAACGTTGCGTTATTTTATTTTCCCTTTTTCACACTGTTCAGAGCAGTGGGGCGGGGCTTCTGCGCCTTAGTGGAGGAGCCGCTGCTGTTTTGTGAGCTTCCCATAAATGTACACTGGGCTTACAGCCCCTCCCATTGCTTACCATTGGCTGGCCTTAACGTCGCTCTTATTTGCTTGCTTCTTTTTCAATGGCTTGCCTTCCTCCTTGTGTATGTCCCTCCCCTGGAGCACACCCTCCTTATTATACTTTTTATTGGACTTGTATTGTATCCTTTAACTGCTCATTTATTGGGAACAATATTTTCCGATTTGGTTAAGCGCTCCATGAGAGCGGTGTTTCCAGCGGTCTCCCTTGTGTGCTTCTCCTCTGCCAAATACCCGCCCCTTGCAGCTCTCTTGCCCGTGTACTGCTAGCTTTTTCTCGCACGTGCTCCTCCTGTGCCTCTTCTTTGTTGTGTGTAGATTTAGATTCCGTATATAGGTTTCCCGATTTATGCCCTTATATAGGTACAATTCATATTGCCCTTATTTAGGCATAGAAAATCCTGCCCTTATTTAGGCATTGTCCATGCTAACCAAATACAGGCATGGTCTCCTACATCCGTCAATCCACGTTACAACGAGTTCTTGGAAAACCAGACTCTTAAGCCTTTAGGAATTTCCCTTGCTTGGATATTGATTTCTCCAAGAACTCATTTATTATGCATGAACATCTACTCCTTAGGGGTTCATTCATGACGTTCCGATGCCCGACTTTTACGTCAATACAGGCATTCCTAAACACCTTCAAGGTATAAATATACCTGCACTTGCCCTGGCAAACCACGGTTCCGGTACGGTCCAGTTCGACAGCCTACTTGCGGTTCGCCACGGCGAGTTTGGAAGGACAGAGTTCCCGCCTGATGCACGGACCAGACGCTGTCATCCTCCTCGCAGAGAATCCAGCTCCAGTGTTTCGGACTCCCCTTGCGGGGTGTTAGATATCGAGTCCCGGAAAGAGATTCCAACCTCACACATTCTAAGGTATGGAGCACACTAGAACTTAAGAGGAACTTTTGGCAACTCTTGGCAAAACTAAAACTATAGCTAGCTATAATTTAGAAAACAGCACCTACTTCTTACCTGGTACTACACAAAGGTTAGGTACACTGGGGTAGAACTATTTAGAAGCATCAGATGAGTATTCACATTTTAGCCTGTGATATTTATGTATGTATTTCATGAATATATGTCATAGCTACAAACCATGCTATTGTTTTATTATTTTATCTTACTACTAACCCTGTACGTATTGTACTTCGCATCCTGTCTTACGATTGTAGCAGTTCATATCTCTTGCATGAGAAATAAGACTGTTCAATAAACCCTTTTTTATTGAAACGCCAGTCTCTCTATTTCTGTGCAACTTTGTAGAAACGAAGCATGCACGATTGACTAAGTGAAACTTATCTATTGTTTCCACGGTACTGAGATTGTTCCGACTCTAAGGGAAACAAAGTTGTCATGTTTATGCGGTTGTCAGAAACGAATCCCTTCTTGTTTATTCGAGAAGTTTCTAGTGACCTCTGAGTTAGCTGGTACACACAAGTAATTTAGTTTAATGTACTCGATAGAGACATACTGACCTCAGTCCTATATCAAAACTATAGTGTATATTATTCCAATGCGCAGAGCCTATCAGGGATATAGGAACTACACAACATGGCGCCCAACGGTTTGGTAAGGCACTAATTTAACGCTAGATACTGAAGTAACTCAGTCGTGCTTTTCTCAGAGACCCCTACTCATAATACTCCATAAGACGTCTGGAGTGGGTAGGGATAATATCCGACATAGCGGAGTAGGACAAAAATCCTATGTATTAGCTGTTTGGTTTGTTCAACGTTGAAGGATACAGTGTTCCAAAATATTGTGCACCTTATCTTTGTTCCCTTGAAACTTGCTCTGAAACGTTCATTAAACAATGACCGAAAACGGCACAAACACCGATACCGGTGGAGCTGTACCAGACGATGTCGCAGCAGTTTTTGATTATACAGGTTTTGATGAAACCGATGAAAATGCAAAAATCATCGAGCCATCACTCTAAAACTTATAAAACATGGCCTAACACCAAGAGGTGGTAGAGCAGTTTTTGTGATAGAGGCACATGAATCTCACCAGACAGAGGTATTCTATTCATGGATAGTATTCCCAGAATCAAATCCAGTAACTAAAACGTTTCACTTCTACGAAGAAGATGAACCACCTGAGGATTATATTCCTTTCGAGGATATTGAAATTCCACTCACATACCAGGAGCATGTTCTCTGGTTTAAAGGCGCCCTAAAACATTACAATCACATTACCAGGCTCGGTCCACTAGACCAGGAGCAACATGGCCGATTTTAGACGGCTACACACCTCATCGTGACATTGAAGAAATGACAGATGTAGAATTACTGGCTCAACTCAAAGAGTTGATAAAAATTTATAGACAATTGGTTCAATATGTCATGAGGACTTTCACAGTCAAACCAACAATAGCAATTCCAAAACAAACCTCTCACCAGGGGAATGCGTTAAAAATCACTCCACAGACTTTACAAGCAGTCATGGGTAAAATGCCCACAAAACGTGAACAAATTCCATTATGGATAGCTCAAAAAATTACTCAAATCGAAGCAGTATTTCCTAATACTAGCTCTTATGAGAAACACAGAATTCTAACAATCTGTTTACCAATGGGGATCACACCACATCTGGAAGACTGCACCACTCCGGGCACAGTCTTTGCTGCAATCTTCACAAAAACACATGGCGTTCCGTCCATGGCGGTAATACCGGATGTCCTGAAACAAATTCAAAACGAATACGGGGCAGAGCCTGCTCTGAATTTAGGTATGAAGTTACTGAAAAATTTCGACCAGGTTTCAACAATAATATTATCTAATATTAAAGGAGAAGCAGCATCAGTGGCAATCCACCAGAAACTAAGGGAATTTGATGTAACAGAACAACCACAAGAACTAGCCAGAATAATTGAAAAATCCTATGAAGAATTAGGCCGAGACAGTTTGGGAGGGAAACCAGTTAAACCACAACTGTCTGAAAGTCCTGAAAAGGCCTTTACTAAAAACAATTCTACCACTTCTAAAAAGAAGTGGAAAAATAAACAAAATTCAAAAGAAAAAGATTCCCAATCCAGAGGTAGGTCTCCTCGAAAGGAGCCCTCTGAAAGGAGGTATAACCTCAGGAATAGGGATAATTTGAGAAAACCTGATGGGCATCAAGATACTGATACACGTTCCTCTCGTACCTTTCAGATATCATCACAGACATCCAAAAGAAGAGAACGGTCAGAGAACAAAGAAGAACGCGTGAAGTCCAAAGACAATCAACACGTTCAGAAAAACAAACCAAAACCTCAATTCTCCAAAAAGTAAGTAGCAGGTCTGAAGATCAGACATGCTGAGGATTCTGAGAACACAACTAAAGAATGGAGAATGGGCTCGGACAATGTTGGACAGCGCAGCAGAAGTTATAGTAGCTCGCCAGAACCTGAAAGGGCTTCAGGAGACAGTGGACTTGAATGAGGACATTCAAGTTGAAACTGTAGATACCAGGGTTAGTTCTCCGCATAGGTTATATGAAATAACACTCCGGATGGAGGGAGACATACCAAGAAAAGTGAAAGCACTCTTTTGGGAGCGACTTTCAAAGGGTTATGATATACTTCTAGCAGAACGGGACTGGCCACCAGAATTTGTCAGGGAGTGCCAACATGGCGAAGACATCATAATGCCGGCCTTCTCTAACCATGTTCCAGTACATTTAAAATATACTTATGCCAGGAAACGGGCAGTGGCCCAAGCCCCAGCATTATACAAAAATCATGTAGGATGGGATGAGGACTCACGTCACCACAAAATCCAGTTAAAAAAATCAACCAACTGCACAAAGGTAGTATCTAATTAAGCAAAAAGCTAAAAAAAACAAGTCGGGGAGATCTTAGATCAACTTGAATACCAAGGGGTGATTGAAACATGCACCTCATCAATGAGCAATCCTTTGTTTCCTGTTTCCAGACTGGACAATACATATCGTCTAGTTTTGGATTACAGACACCTAAACTCATGTTGTAAAACCTTTGCAGTGCAAAATGGACACAGTACAGCATTAATGAATAACATTGTGCGTAAAAAGTACAAAACCACATTAGACATTTCAAACGGTTTCTTTTGTCAAAATATTGCACCTGAAAGTAGATATTTGACTGCTTTCTCAATAATGGGGACCCAGCGTCAATTTTGTCGACTCCCACAGGGGTTCAAGAACAGCCCGGGGTTATTCTCAGCAACATTACTACAAATGTATGATGACGAGGCATTGTCATATGTCGAAGATATATATCTGACAAACGATGACCTGGACAGACACTTGAACAGGGTGAACACCATTATATTGGGCTTCGGCTCTGAGGGTTACAAATTCAACTTTAAAAAGTCCAGAATTGCCCATCTCAACGTCCTTTTCCTAGGATATGAACTTTCAAGTGAAGGCAAAAGCCTGGCAGCCAACCTTTTAGAAAAGTGTGCGCTGCTCCAACCTCCAAAAACGCTGAAAAACGTAGTCTATTCTAGGTTTCCTGAATTTTGGAAGAACATACATTCTAAACTACGCAGAGAGGGTAAAAGGTCTCTACGAATTAATCAAACCTGATTTCAAAGCCATAACTTGGACACAAGAACACACAGAAATTATGCGTTCACTACAAACAGACATGTTAGCAACTAAACACTTGCAAACACGCGTAAATGTATGCAACTTAGTGATCTGAATCATTCCGGGTCAATGCGGATTCACCTTCTTAACTTTTAACGAAGGTTAAAAAGTACCAATTGCATACAAATCACACTTGTATACACAAGCAGAAATGAAATTCACTTCTACAGAAAAGATTCTGACAGCAGTTCAAACCGCTGTAGCAAAAGAAAGAGCCCTAGCACAGGGGACACGCATTATGGTCGTGACTCAGGTACCAGCCTTAGAGGCGGTTACTAAAGCTAGCACTCCGAATGCAAAAGCTTTACATCCAAGATGGATACAATGAGTTAATTCTCTTGCTGCAACTGATGTTGAATATGTTTTTGATCCTTATTTGAAAACACAAGCATTCCTGCAATACGAACACAAATGTCGTCCTCTACCTACTGAAATTCTCCCCCTTGATCAGTACGAGTTTATAATTTATACTGATGGATCTACACAACCCGCTACGGAGAGTAAACAAGCTTACAGTGCAGCATGCGCGATCATTAAAGGTCGTATGCGCGATGGCAAATTCAGACCAATGGTCACAAAAACGCAATCTCTAACAGATTGTACAGCTCAGCGAGCTGAATTACAAGCATTCAAGATGGCACTTGAAAACTCGGATCGCGAATTCCCCACACTCAGTGTGCGATTCTTTTTACTGCGTTCAATCTTGCAATGAATATTTACAGAATTGGCTTCAAAATGGTTTCAAAGATGCAAAAGGTGGCACAATCAAGCATAAAACGCTTTGGGAACAAGTAGTTCAGTTGCGAAACGGACTACAAAACACTCACGTGATACACACGCTGAGTCATCAACGTGATGGCGTTCATGTTGAAGGTAATTCATTGGCTGATGAAGCTGCGAAAGGGGCCGTGCAAACAGCTTTCGTAGCTGCAATCACTCGTTCAAAAACGAAAATAAACAGTGAAATACTGCTGGCTGTCAATGCTTCGAGCAAAGGCAGCGGTGCAGCGTTACCTAAACAATTTCCACTCAAATACTCATACATAATTGATGCGAACAATGTTCTGTTTGCTCAAATCCCTGGAGTGGGGGATAGAGTAATACCAAACATGGAACGAAGAGCAGCTTTGATTTACGAAGCACACCTGAGAGAGAGTCCAACACATCCGGGGATCTCAAACAATTTTAGAACTAAAAGAGATGTACTGGTGGCCAGGACTGAATACACCGATTCATATCTTCATCAATAACTGCATAGACTGCAATAGAGATCGCAGTACAGAACGCCACCAGATACCCAACTACAACATAGCCAGCCAAGTTCAGACACCATTATTAGACAGCATTAGACTATCTACGTGCAGGCGTCCTCTTGGATAAATGCAATCCCATGAGCACTAAATCTAGGTTCCTATGGATGTGGCCTCAGCACCCTGCTGACGCTCGGTCATAAAAGATTTGCGAGTCTTTATCGGCACATACGCAATTGGCACACTACATTCTGACCAGGGTCCTGCGTTTATCTCTCGAGCTTACAAAGAAGCCATGGCCAACTTGGGCGTAGCATTGCAGTATTCTTCTCCATTCCATCCTGAGGGAAATTCTGTTGTGGAAAGAAAAAAACCGGGACATAAAGCAGTCTATAACAGCTAGGTTATTAGGTTAGGGTGATGGGTGGGTCAAACATCTTTATGGGGTCCAGCGCGCACTTAACTTGCCAAGAAGTTCTCTAGGGGGTGTCGCACCATATGAAGTCCTACTTGGAACTAGAATGTTGATTCTGGGCCTTGATATGCAAGGCACAGTGATGGAAAATAAAAAGTTTGATATCAAAGATCGTTTGGCTGTTTTATAGGACTTAAATGAACTAAGAACTAAACAAAGCAACGTGCTCCTGAAGCCAACCTTCACTGGGGAAAAACCAGCCATCCCAGCAAGGCCTGTCTGGATCCCAAAGCTTGGTGATCTAGTCAGAGAAAAGATCGCGGACAAGAAGGAATTTGGGCCTTCTTACAGACAACCAGTACCTGTCCTAGCAATCCACGAATCAAGAACAGTACTTTTGCCGCCCCTAAAATGGAGAAAAGATTTGTGTCCATCGACCTGATCTAACCACACTGTGTGGCAGATACTAAGCAGTAGGCCAAGTGGACTCCGCCAATGTAGCAGACGCTCTCAGCTGGCTACAATCCAAGAGGTTCAAACTGAGAGACTCATCACCTTTGAAGATTCTGCAGTGAGAAATGAAGGACTAAGCAACAAAGCTATGAAACTCGTCCCTCTTGAAACCCAAACAGTTCGTCCTGATACACATGTCTACAACGAAGTAACAAGTGATCAACTGGTTCCAGCGAATTCAATTAATCCTGATACAATTCAAACCATTGACAAAACTGCCTCTGGCTATTTTCAGCAACTTTGATACGTTTTCTGAGGATCCCAGCGAACCTGAAACAACGCCAGCACAAAGAACTTTCAAAGAACAAGCAGCAGACTTTTTTCATCTCCTGAAAAAGACTTATCTGTTTTTACCATGGATTGAACTATGGATTGTTTTGGGAATATTCTTCTTTCTACTTTGGTTAGCTCTGGTAATAACTCTGGGTATGCTGATAAATGGAAGATATATTCAAATGGACACAGAAAGTAAAAGAGTGAACTTTCTTCTCCAGCCACACAATCATCCCATCGTGAAGCAAGAGACTTGTCAGCAGTGAACATCACAGCTGTTCCTATACCAGAGGGTATAGTTTCGGACAGAACTGAATTTTGAAATTTTTGGCCCGTCTGAACATTTGAAGATTCCACACTTATTTAAAATGTCATTAAGTGACTTTATTACCTCTAGTACCTTTTCTGATGATTGGGACTTCAAGACTGTTAATAACATGATGTCTGATCTAGAGATGTCTGCAGTATTCACAAATCATGAATATTTAGAGGGTTCATCAGACTATGAACAAATGTATTGTTATAACCACTATGGTCATCATTTCTTGCATAAATATGCAACACCTAAAAATGTATTTTGTATAACCAATGGGAACATTGTCACACACCTTTAAAGGGTAGTTTGAAAACTTTTGCAATGAAATTACCATATTTTTCAGGCTACAATTTGTCTAATCCAGAAACGTTTTACTTTAAAAATGTGAACAAGACAGGAACGAAAAATATGTTAACCAATACGAAACAGATTTATTCTGCAACCTTTATTGCCCAACTGTCTAGACAGGGTTTCGACTTTTGGAAAGACAACATTGAGACAAAATCTGTCTGGGGTACAAAAGATTGGCAAGTACAGGGGGTAGAAGCTTTGTTTAGAGCCTGTATCATCTCTGAACAAATTATGTTTTTGAATGACACTCTCCAACAAACGTCTTGCCTTGTGTTAGCCAAGATCAAAGACATGAACACACCGACCATACCTATACCTGCAAGTAATAGCAGTACACGGGGGAGGTCGACGTACATAATATTTTGCATCACAACAGATCAGCTCCAGAATGGAAAAAATGGTTGCTCTGGCCCACAGACACAAACAACTGTAAAGATCGATTCCTGAACAAAACACAGGGTTTCACTATCAATAGGCCAGACCCACGCTATGTTCAAAGACAGCATCCATGGGTAGTAACAACATACAATGTAGGGAAACTCTGCCTTGATTGGCTACAGAAAGCTACACGAGAGGATGTAAAACAACACTTAACTTTACTTCAAGAAGGCGCAGACCATAGGGAATTCTTGCTAGGACCATGTATGCAGGTATCTACGCTGCTTATAATGAAGCATGGAAGGTTACCCAAGCAGAGACTGCAGAACGAATACGAGAAATTGATCGTATTAATTTAGAGAAAACTCTCTCTGTAGTAGAAAATGGGTTAACAACTCTGTTGTCCATAATATATTCATTGGACAGCATTGTGTCTTGTCATAGACATCACGGAACAAAACTTGCGTTTAGGCTATGTGCCTTGGTGTTAAATCAACACTACATCACTGTTTTCAGAATTCAATCTCACTGATCGACAGATCAGACTGGCACAAAGGGGAGCAGACTACACTGTGCTGAGCATTGAAAAACTGGAAAAATTACCATTCACGTTGGCAGAAAAACCAGCTACTGAGTGGATCATACATGGTAAAATGACTCTGCCTGTTACAACTTTCCATTTTCAGTATTGCCTACAACATATACCAGTAGGCAAATATGAAAGGTTGGGTAAAGGATACATCAAGATATCCTGGAATTTACCTTACACACATAGATGTTGGAGTGGGGAACATGAAGTATTTCTTAGCGGTGAAAACTGTAAACACGCACCAAGCGGTTCTCTCTTTGTCAGGATATTAACTTACACGGGACCTGTGATGGTTCCACTACAAACTTATCCTGTCACCTGCAAGGTTCACGGGCTGCAGTGATTAATCCAATTTTTGGCCAACTTTCTAATGGGAGTTACATTATGTTGAATGATCACAGCTGCTGTGGCATGTTGCCAGGTATTCCATATCTAGTTATGGTTACATCCAGGGTCACTTGCTGAATGCAAGTCTTGTTTCCACAAATAGACACAGTCAGGGAGTCACCTTTATGGCCTTCACTGAACGTCTCTTCTATACGAATTGATACTCTAAGCCGAATGAAAGCCATTCTTTTACAGAAAACAGTGCTACTGACCTCGGCCAAAGAAACCTATGATCTCCAAGTCGCAAGGACTTCTGCCGAGATACATACCCTTTTGTATACAAACTGCCCTGTACATTTCTCAGAAATGTTAGTTCGTATCTTAAACATGTCTGATACGAGCGGTATTATACATGTATTTAAGAACGTATGTGCAGGACTGTTAGCACGTTTTCAAGCAGTCCTAGGCATATTTCCAAATTTCGTGCACTCAGTGTTTGGCGGACTGCCGCTCCTTTTAGCACACATTGCAGGGATCCTATTTTTGCTCCTACTGCTACGATATGGCAAGCCAAATCACCAGCGACACCCAATTCACAATGGAGAGAGTTCTATTGGAGATGAAGTGTCGTGAGCGCATCGTCCAAATTTTGGGTTTACCTCGTCTACGAGAACATGGTTTCTGTCATTCAGACCAATCTGGCAAAATTGCATCTTACCTGTTCTACACTGCCTGCTCTGCGGTGAAGAATGCGTACTAGACATCTGTCTAACACTCCCATCAGTCATGCCTACGGATATCGATACTCTGCTGGACCCGGTAACGGCCCATGCTCTGTGTTATCCCCAGCGGCGACCAATTCTGATGACGGCATTCATTGAGATCTCACAGATGCAAATTGCTACTGCCGAGGTACGAGAAAAAACATCAGGCACGCAGGTAACATCCGATTCGAACACGGTTGATGTAACCAATGCGGAAGGCGATATTTCACATCTATGTGCAGTCAATCTTCTAAACGAGGTATTCCAACTTTCACCTACAACGGTAGACGACTTTTTGTCTGCAGGATTAGAAGATTTCATGTTTTCTCCAGGCCCACACACTGACTTGATTCAGGAACACAGTGTTCTGAATTTGGCCTTCATTCTTTTCAGACAAGAGACTAACTTTGGAACTTTTTTCCTATGATTATTTTCTTTTTATCCAAATTTGTATTTTTTCATTTTTTGGCACAGTAATCTGCTTATAGTAGAAAAGGGCTTGAAAAATCCGGAAAATGGTACTAGTCCTGGAGGTCTAGTCCCTTGGAATATCCCCTCGACCTCACTGCAACCTACTTGACATCCGTCTCTGAAAACGGAGCAAAAGTGACAAGATAACAAGATTTAAAGGCATCTGTATTGCTCATTCCCTTTGTGAGCAATAAAAATGCCTTTAAATCTTGTTATCTTGTCACTTTTGCTCCGTTTTTAAAGACAGAGGACACAAGTTAGTTTGTCTTCCTACTCGCCAGAAAGGGCGAATAGGACCTAAAAATAGCTCGTCCTAATCAATTCTCCCTCGCAAATGCGAGCGGGCGAGTGGATTTGTCGAGCCCTGTAGAACTATTCATAGAGAACAGAATTATTTGAAAATCTTCCAGGGACATTATGCCACCTTGTCACATCAACAATTGATTTGTGTTAACCGGATATGAAATGGTTTCGGCCCCTTGTTCTTCTGTATTAACGAGCCATTTCATCATGTGTATATATTTCTGGTTCATTCTTTTTAGCATTTCCAATGCACACATATGCTTAGAATTAAATATTGCTTTTGATATGTACAGCACCTTATGCATAGCAATAGTTTTGTAATGCATTTTTAGGACATATGTTTATAGATATGTTTTAGCGATGCAATACTTTCTTTTGGATGCGTTTAGTATGTTTGGGATTTAGTAATGTCGTTCATACGAAACTGGAGTGGGTGTTGTGTGTAGATTTATATTCCGTATATAGGTTTCCTGATTTATTTTATCCCCGCTTGCCCACCCCCAGCAGTTTCCCTTCTCACCAGCTCCTTCGTTTTACTTCTCACTCACAGGGTCTCATTTTTATGTCGTGGCAAGCAGCAAATTGCTGCTGGTCCCGTCACTATATCCAAGCAATTTTGCACTAGTGAAATTTAATCTTCATATCTTATGTGTGGGCATTCTTGGTGATGCATGCATGCACTTGGCGCATCTGCATTTGTGTGATCATGCATCCATTTACCAAATGATGCTGCCAGGGCTGCATTGTGGTGCCTTTTTTTTCTTTTTTTGGTTGATGCGGTTTTGGTTGATGCTGTACAGCACTGGCAAAAATGTTTTTTGCTGTTTTTTGTTTTACACTTCTTAGACACAGTTTGATGGGGTCCTGACTGGGAGTGTGACAAGAACCACAAGCGATAGTGAGCTTGTCTGCATGATAAGCAGTGGTACTGGTCGGGATGGCTTTATAAATGATGCACATGGTTTTGAGGAGGGTGCATGCTGGAGTTCCATCAGGATGGGTGTGATGTGATTTATTTCTTCAGACCCTGGATGAGACGTGCGGTTACGTGTAGGATGCTCCTAAAGGCTGCCAATGTAGCGTCTGGGAGGCCATGGCATAGGGCATTACCACCATCCAGATGTGGGAGTACGAAAGCTTGAAAAGCAGTTCTGAAGTTGCTTTCTGGAAGATATGGTATGACTTTCTTTAGAAGAGAGAGTTGGTAGCAGGCCATCTTGGTTTTATTGGCAAGGAGTTCCTTGAAGGTGAAGGTGGTGTTCGAGCTGAATCCAAGTGACTTGGCATTCAGTGAAAATTGGGAGATCGAAGCAGTCAAGGTTCAGATCAATAAGCCAGGTTTGTACTGTATCTGGTTTGTTATTCTTGGCAAATAACAGGAATTCTGCCTCGGTTGGGTTGAGCTTCAAATTGGTCATGGACATCCAGGTTTTGATGATGTGCAAGCATTGCGTTTTAGGAACTGGATGTCTGAAGCAGAGGGACTTATAAGTAAAAGTTGTGCATCATCAGAATATTAGTGAATCTTGATGCATTCATCTCAGAGTAGACCACCAAGCCAGGCCATGTAAAAGTCGAAGATGACAGGAGACGATTTGGAGCCCTGGGGGACTCCAAAGAGGATAGGAATCTTCTGTGACTTGTAGGTGCCCATGTGAACTGGTGTCAGTTGTAAAGGTAGGCGAACTAGGGAAGAACATTGCCAGTGAATTCCATTTGAGAGTCTAGGGAGTGATTAAGGGCAGAATGGTCAACTGTGACGTAGGAAGCTGAGAGGTCCAGTAATATCAGGAGGCAGGGGATGTCCTCCTCTGTGGTCAAGAGAGCATTGTCTACATTGTTTACGGTAGCATCTCTGTGGTGTAGCATGGTATGAAGCCAGACTGCCAGCCGTACAGGAGATGGTTAGCACCGATTTGATATTGGAGTAGAAAACAGATTGCTTTTTCAATCCTCCTGCCGATGGATGGAAGGGGAGTGGTGGTCTGGTAGTTGGCGAGGTCATCAGTGTCTAGTGTAGGTTTCTTTTGGAGTGTGAGAATCTGGTCTGGTTTGAGAGCTTCTGGGAAGATGCCTTGCGTGGGGGAGGATATAGGAGCAAGTAGGACTAGGAGAGCATCAGAGAGAGCTCTGATGAAGGACAATGACAACATATTCATAAGAAGTGGCTTGGAGGGAGTGGAATATGACTGAGATCTGTGAGAGATACAGCTTTGAAAGCTGGCCATTGCTGGACTCTAGGGAAAGCAGTGGGTGTAAGAGATGAAGCAGGCGTGGTTTAATTATTGTGCTATCAGACCTTCTGTTTTTGTTCTCTGAAGAGTCTAATGGCACTGCCCTTTCCTATAGAGTGAAGAATAGATTGGTCCAGTCGGGCGCTGATGCAGGGCTCAATTGTCTTGAACAGCGTTCTGCTTCGGTTAGTGGCTTCATTGATGGTGTCGGTATAGTACTTTGCTTTGGCTGGCGGATGTAATGAGCTGTCTGTATGTTGCATGGAGCGACTTCAGTATCAAGAGGTAAGGACATCTTCCAAAAACTGTTGAAGTTCTTTAGGAGGGTTCTGGTATAGGACAAAGCGTTGGGAGAGTGAGAAAGGAGTCCAAGCATTAGGGTGACTATGGAGAAGTATTTGAACGATCTGAAGATCTGGTCTTTTCTTTTGTGATGACCTCGATTTGCTGGTAGGATGCTGAGAAGGGTCATATGGATGGCAAAGTGGTTTGACCAGTCGAGAGGTATGAGCGATTTCCATTGTATTACTACTGATGTTGAGAAGACAAATCGAGGCTGTGGTCTCTGGAGAATGTTGTGTGGCATGCTGTAGCATGTTGAGTTTGAGGAGGCTGAAAGGGGTGTCTTTTAGCTTGTTTTGTCTGGGAGGTTGAATCACCAAGGAGGGTGGCGTGGTTATGTCAAATGGACGAGGTAATGAGAAGGTCTGAGAATTTATCAACGCGGTCCTTGCTTGCCTAGGGAGTAGGACCACAGCGAGGCCTCCTCCTTTCTTATGTGCACAGTCCATGCCATGGATGATGTACCCTGTGAGAAGAAGGAAGTATAGGATGTGCAAAGAAGTGGTTACAGGATAAAGCTTGTGTTAGGTGATGATGGTTGGGACGGATGGTGCATCGAGTACTGCAGGGCGCATGTTAATGAGCACAATTTGGAATGTGTGTTCTGTAGTTTAAGGGTGTATGCCCTGGTCTGTGTCTGCCTTTTGATAGGAACGCCTGGATTCCCTTAAGAGTTGATTGAATAGGGAGAAGGCAGGAGGTGATGTCACTTCCTGTGCAGATGAATGAAGGGAAATACAGCAGTGTCACTTCTTGTGCAGATGAAAGATGGTACATTTAGTGATTATCAAGCCTGTACCCAGTGCTTCATTTGTATTGGTGGGTGGAGGTGGCGGGAACCAGCTCACATATTTGGTGATCAGTACTTAATTTTCATCTCATCATCAGGCTTTGACCCAGATCAAAAGAGAGAACAGCGGAAATTGAAGGAAAAAAGGGGGAGAGAAATATTGTCCAGAGGCAGCTGTGTAGAGTTTCAAAGAAAAAGGCATTAGGTGGAATCAAAATTAGGCAGACATGGCATTTAGCAACCTCAACATTTGGATCCGGTGGGCTCCTAAAAACAACTTTAGGCACCAGCACAATTTTGTTTCTCCAAATTAAGCATTTATGCACCGCCTGCACCCATAGACCAGAGCTGTAACTACCCAGTATGACACATAATGGGATACACCGAGTTTCTCTTGGGAAATTGCTGTGCTATGCTCAGCTGCTTATTGGACTTGCCATACACTAAGAGGGGGCACTTTGTTAATAGGGTAATGAAGTGGGGGTAGCAACATACAGGGAGAATAGTGCACTGCACACACCTGCACATGAGCATGTACATCTACTTTTGTTCACCCTCACAATTGTGCCACTCTGGGTACCATCCTCGTGGACAAAGCAGATTATACCCGGTCATGTGAACAGGTTCCACACTGAAGTGGCAGGGGGCTACATCCATCTGTGAAATTACCCCCCCCCCCCCCCCCACCCCCCCAAAAAAAATTTTTTATTCCATCCTATAGCCCTTATTTCCACTCCACTTATCGACTAAGCCCACTAACCCAAGGTTGATGCTTGTCGTTATTCCTCTCAACACACGTCCCTCCCTTGGGTGCCCCAGCATACAAACACACAGAGGCTGCCCACTGAACCCAATAGGTTAACTCCATTCTGTAAAAGAAGCCCTCGTATGCAACATCTGACACACAGAGGTAGCTAACAGTCAGTGAAACACTCACCTCTCCTTGACAGGACCTTTGAAGTTTGGATCATGTTTATGCGGCTCACCTAGCAAGGAGAAAAAAAAGGAGAAATTCAGGTTGATTTGTCAGACGTCTTTCAATTCCACTACTATTTACATATTTGTGCAGAATGGGGTATGTGAATATGTTCTCATTCCTCTTAAACTCCTGAATTTTACATTACACGACATGGCAAAAATTGTCAGAATTTTTCAGTATTTTTTCAGTGGCTGTCTGGCACAAACAGAGGAAAAACAAGCATTGGGAAAGCAAATCTGTTTGGGTTTTCAGCAATACCCCAACACATCCAGATTGTTGTGCCGAACGGCTAAATAAGAGTTTTTAAAAAATTAAAAAGCCTGACATGGTTGCCCCTGTCATTTTGTTGGCCGGCACACCACACATGCGTGCTCCTATAAATTGTTGTGCATTGTTTTTTTAGGTCTCGTATAGGCAGCACTTGTGCAGTCTCTTCAGGTATGGTCTTGAAGCTCCACCCATCTTTTCAATTGGCTCCTGTTACTATCCATTCTAAATGGTTGCTTTTGATTTGGGAATAGGCTCAGCAGTCACTCCTTAGTACAGCCTCGTCTGCTTTTGTAACCTCCCATGAGGACTGGCCCTTTTACTTGTATCGTTACTCAGTATTTTTTATTTAGTCAGCACTATTTCTTTAAATGAGTTTCTCCTACTGGCTGCTGCAGGCACACTTCACGCTTCCCAAATAACCCATAAAGTATTGGTTTGTTGCTCATCATCAGAGGCGTTTGGAGGGCACCTATTCTGTTCTGTGCACTTTTCTCCCGCCCGACCCTGCTTGTATTTTAATAATTATGTACATACTTTATCAGCACTGTGCCCATTCCATAAGCGTTGCACTGGTTTCTCCTGTCTTTTCCCCACTGCTCCATACCACTCTCTCAGCTCTCCCTCCCTATAAGTCATGGGGCTCCCGCCTAGCGGTCTCACAGCAGAGCAGAGCCAGGCGAATGAGAGGGAGTGTTGTGCTACTGCCTACCGGGGGGGGGGGGGGGGAGGGGGGGGGGTGCACTGCTGTCTGTGCCTGCTCCTTGCAGAGTTTGCGGTTGCCTTTTTACGACTTGGTTACTTCTTTCTGCGACTTCTGGGGTTTGTATAGGACTTCAAGAGCAGTACCTGGAGGCCTTTTATCGGGAATCTTGCCCTATTTAAGGTCCGCTCCTTGCACAGGGAGTGTAAGTATTTATTAAGAACACGAAGCAGCAATCCCCGTTTACCTGAGGGCATTAGAAAAGCCAGGTTTTGCGCCATACTAACCAAATGATGGTAGCTAGGTAGCCAATTGTCATGACGTTCCACATCCGATTTTTGAATTTTTCTATGTACTTCTAGAATGTGAATGCTTCATTTTAGATTTAATTCGGTGAACAGCAGCAAATCTGAAATATATCGCAGCCCAGTTTAGGTGTGCGATTCCTTCCTTCCTTCCTCCTCCTCCTCCCCCCCCCTCCCTCACCACGAAGAAGGCTGTAATTGGTAAAGGCCAGGAAGGCAGCCATTATAAGCATTTTTGTACTTGCTGTGTGTGTTCTTCTCTCACCAAACTCTGATGACACGTCGAACACACCATCATTTTAGGATGATGCATACAAAAAAAGGCCAAATCCCAAAAGCAGTGGTAAAAAGGTAACAAGCATTGGCATTGCTGGAGCAGAGTTTTCTGTTAGAAAATTCTGGGGCTTTTTGAAGCTCTGGCATGTCTATGCGTTTATTAATTTATTAATGATTAACAATTAATTATTTGTCTTGTGCAAGTGTGTTTCACTAATCAACCTGTTTGTCCTAACACAAGAGAAGGTTACACGAGGGTTAGCATGCGTGTGCTGTTTATGTATTTACAATAACGTGCAAGTTTTTCATGTTTAAACGTTGCTGTGTGCTATTTATTTTGAGCACAAAATGCTGTCTGAATTAATGCTTTATATGTTGCAAAGCTAGATAAATGCATACACATAA
This sequence comes from Triturus cristatus, assembly GCF_964204655.1. NCBI lineage: Eukaryota > Metazoa > Chordata > Amphibia > Caudata > Salamandridae > Triturus > Triturus cristatus. The sequence goes on from NC_140586.1 coordinate 90,695,091, forward strand.
GGGTGTTAGTGGGGTTAACACTGTTTAATCATTATGATGTAGTAATCTTTATTTTGTCTCTTTAATTAAAGATGGTTTATTGTGGCCTATGGAGGCCTTCATGAAATAACTGAGAATAATTTGAAGCTTGGCTGAACTGTGGTGCCGGCAAAATCTGTGATGTGACAAGGGAGACCCCTGCTGGAGTTCAGTTAACAGAAAAACTGACGGTAGTCCTTATATGGAAATTTCCGGGAGGACATCAGCAAGCTTGGAGGATCTCCAAAAGAAATGATGTGTCCTTGGTGAACAATGAACCTCAGAAAGAACATTGTGCTAAAGCCGGTTTGCCGAGGGAAATGAGCGAGATGGATACTTTAATAGTTTCTAGTTCTTGGTTCCTGTTCCGTGATTTGTGTATTATGACTTTTCCTGAGCGGAGATTTCAAGATGTTGCAAAGTTACATCCCTTCCTTTTCGTTCTGCTCAGTGATACAGTTTTACTTGTCAAATTCATGTGGGTTTTCATTGTATTTTGCATTATAAAATGTTAGCTTAGGGAGGGCTCTCCCCGCACTTTCTTTCGTCGCCTTGCTGCGTGAACTTGCGTTGCTGAGGACTGATGCTAAGGACCTTATCCTGAAAAGACTTTCCTGAGAGACTGGTCCTGACCCGTTCTGACACTAGTTAGAATAGGTAACTATGAGAAATGATTTATTCTGATTTTATTCTGACTAATTTTAGATAAAGCAATATAACTTTTAAACATGGTATTGGTTGTTTCTTTCCTTGTTATTTATTGAATACTTTTTGATTATTGTTTATAGATTGTTTATATCATGTTAGACAGCCACTATAATCAGGTCCTATCGCCTAGATATAGATGCAGGGTGGTTTAGGAGTTTTCTTCCCACAGGTTTGCTGCTGGTAGAGTATTGGAGCGTATGTTAGTGAAATGGGCCCTAGTGTATGATGAATGCATGTGCGTGCAACTGCGAAATTACTCTATCTATGGTAGTGGGCATATTTTAGGTACCCTGATCTGTATCAATTTCTCTGGTAGCAGAGGTGTGATGGTTTAGATGGTTGTCTTGATCTGATAAGATAAGATTGCTTGTAAATTAGCTTATTGATTATTGATTTATTTTGATGTTTTTGGTATATGTACTAATACTAAATGTTGGAGTCGTTATGTTGAGTTAAATGTAGTGCTTCTGGAACTTGGAAGCTGTGGAAGCAATTCCGTAGTAGGGCAGAGGAAGGTGTATATGCTGCTCTCGGGAAAGGCGGGATTGTAAGGAATTACGTGTGACAATTGAAGTTGCGCGTTCACATTGTCTGGGTTCGGAATCAGTGACATTGTATGTTACTATTAGAAAATTTCTAGTATATAAGGAGTGTGAATCGTAGTGAAGGTTATCTGTGAAACTCTGGTCTTAAGTCCCAGGGATCCGTAAGGATTGCCGTTAAAGCTTATTGCGGGAGGAGTAATAGGTATTCTCTGAGCTTGTTTGCAGGACTGGGCGGAGGTAAGCTGTTTAGTTGTTGTGAGTTATAATTCTGTACAGAGACAGGTTGTGCTGTTCTCGGGAAGCAGGATTCTGTGTGCATGTACTATATTTTTTTCCGTATGAATGTGCGTGAATGCATATACATTTATTGATTGTAAGACTCTTTTGGATACGTCCTAGAGGAAACAGTTATGGGATGTATGTAAAGTTGTTGACTCTTGAGAAATAGACTCTCTTTTTACTATTCTGTGGTTAGCGAAGCAGACAATGGAGATGTTTCCATGTTGTAACTAATAGATTTTGTAGAAATTGTGACACACGAAGTCTACTGAGAGTTTTTGTAAAGGAGGGGTAGACGAGTGACAGAGACAGGAGACAGAGACTGCAGCGGTTACTGACGTCAGAAGGTTCGCGTACTGATTGGATAGTGACTCAGAATAGGGTTCACGCTAGGATTGGTGCGTTAGTGTGAGTCGCGCAGGGATTGGAAGAGCTGCTTAGTGACGTAGACGCTCCAGGACTGGTGCGTTAGCGAGAATTGAGTTTTTCAACCTAGAAAAGTAGAGAGTTTAATAAGGGCTTGTTAAGATGTATTATCAAGAAGAGAAAAAGAAAAAGACGTTCTTTGGAAAGGTTAAGAAGTGGTTTAGCAAGGATAAAGAAGTTAAGACAAGAGAGGGTGAGTTGCTACCTCCAGCGAAAACACCTGCATCCTTCATGGTTGCGAAATATGGATTACATACCTGTATATGGTTGCAGAATTGGGTTGGCTATACTAAAGAAGATGGTGTTTTAGCATTCCCAGAACATGGTTCATTTAATCTGGCCGTGTTGAGAAATTTACGGGAAAAGATGGCACATCTGGACCCGAAGCCGAGACCTACACAGTTCGAGGCTTTAGTGGAATGGGAAGAAGAAGTATTAAATCGAGAAAGACAGAGAACTGGAGGTCAGTACAGGTATATGTTTGGGAGGAGACATGATCGTGAGACACATCAGGATCGAATGAAAAGATGGCGAGATGCTACCATGTCAGATGGATTATATCCTATGAGAACAGTTGAAGCTTCGGCTCCTTCAGAAGAAGGGGTTTCTGAGACAGATAGGAGAAGATATGGAGAGTTTGAAGATGAGGTCTTGAATGATATGATGTACAAGAGACCACCTCCATATAGATCAGAATCGGAAGAGAGTACACCAGTTGTTTCTCCGATAAGAGATACAGTTGAGAAAGAAAAAATGACATCTGAATCAAGAAATAATAGTTCTTTCAGAGAAGAAAATGCCAGAAATGCCAGACAATTAGCAAAGACGACAACAGAACTGACTGAGAAAATTAGAGAGTTAACAATGAATATGGAAGCTGTTACAGTGCCTGTTACTATAGGTCCGGTAATTCCTATGTTTGATGGACAGAGAGTAAGTGAAAATGGGCTGGTAGTTCCATATATTGCAAATAATTCAGCAGGTCCTTCAGGAGATTCAGGTAAAGGAACAGGGAGAAATGACCTGAGACAAACAAGACATGAGACAGGTAATGAATTTATGAATGTTAGTGATTCTAGTAGTTTAGGGATGCCAATTTTAGAACCGCAGAGAAAAATAGTTTCAGCGAGAAAAACTGCGGAAATAACAGTTGATGACCTAAATGACTGGATGAAGGTTCTTCAGAAAAAGGATAAAGATTCACAAGTTGTTGATGTGGTTAAATTACGTATAGAATTAGAGGAGCTTGTGACAGGAACGGTTCCGACAGAAATCCTGAAAAGTCATCATGATGGTGAATTATTGTTCATGTGTAAGAACATAACATGGAGGGCAAGAAGTACACATGATAGACTGAGAGCGATAGCAAATGAGCAAGGAGTTGACATTGATAAAATAAAGGCTTTACAGAAAACGTACAGGATGGATTTCACAGAGAAGGACATAGAGAATCTGAATAATTCTGGTAGAACAGGACAGATTAAAGAAATGGTGGCATTATTGCGTAGATGGGGTGATGTGGAAAAGTGGAAGGATAGGTGGTATAAGAAAAGGGATGAATGTGAAGATAGAACAACTTACTCAGCATTTCCAGTGAGAGAAAAAGAGAAACCAGTGGAGCAGTTTCCTATGAGAGAAATACCTGGAGGAGGATATGTACATGTTCCATGGACCAGACAGGATATTTTATCATTTACGAATGATTTCCCTCGATTGAGAGAAAAGCCCGTCGAGTGGTATAGACAGGTAGATAGGTTTGTGAAATTGTCAAAAGTGCTGTGGGTTGACCTGAATAGTCTGTTTGATATAATTGTTCCAGCAGACTTGTGGACTGAGTGTAAAATAGTTGTGAGTTGGCCTAGTGAGGAATATCCAAGAGATCCGAGAACAGGGGCACCAGATCCAGAAGTGATGAGGAAGTATGATCAGGTGATGGTATACCTGAAGAGTAAAGTTCCTCCAAAAGAGACAGACTGGGTTAAAATAGATCGAACACAGCAGGAAGCAAAAGAATCAGTTCATGCTTTTTACGAAAGGCTGATACTGGCTTTTAAACAATTCAGTGGAGATGAACACCTGGGTGACAAAGATTTGAGTCATTTTGTATACAGATTTGTATATGGTCTTAGACCTGAGATTAGTGAGAGAATTCGTGAACACACAGTGGATTGGCAGAGTAAAAAAGTAGATGAGATTCTGAGACATGCAAAATATTTCAGTGATGAAATTGAAGCAAAACAAAGAAAGCTAAAAGAAAAAGCAATGTGGGCACAGGTGAAAGTTGCAGAAAGACAGGAAGCACAGTTGGTGGAACAGGCAAATAATCCAGGAAATAATACAGGAAATAGACCAAGATTTGCAGGTAAAGGAAGAGGAAGTCTTGAGGAAGCAAAGAAAAAGTTCCCGTGTCACAACTGTGGCCAACTGGGACATTGGAGGTCGGAATGTCCTAATCCACCATTAAATGAGGGTAAATCCTTAAATCAACAGGTGCAGAATGAAGGGAATAACCAGCAGCAACAGCAACAACAGCAGAAAGTTGTGAGACAGCAGCAGAGTCAAGAGCCAAAACCACCTTTACCGCAGAATAGAGGGGTACAAAAGTACAGTCAGGATTCGGGATTCTTCAATGATGAGCAGGTAAACAAACCAAGACGTACTAACAAGGTACAACAGTACTTGTTAAAGAGTGAAGGGAGTGAGTCTGAAGGTGATTATTGACGGTGCCGAGGAGAGGAAGAAGAGTGCATACTTGGTGCAACTCTAGAAATAGACCAGGCAGGACCATTTGTGGATGGGAAAATAAATGAAGAGAGTGTTACTTTTTTAGTAGACACAGGTGCGACAAGATCAACTGTCAGGTCAACAGATGTAAGAAATCTTCCTCTCTCGGATGAAGCAATCCAAGTAGTTGGTGTAGCCAATACACAAATCAGAACACGTCTTACTGAACCAGTGAAAGTACAGATAGGGAAATTTTCAGACATGCACAGATTTATTGTCTGTGACACAAGCCCAGTGAACCTGTTAGGTAGGGACTTATTATGCAAGATGAACTGCACAATTTTCTGTACACCAGATGGAATAGCTTTTGAGACACCAGATGATGATGTTTTCTACCGCATGACTCTAGAAAATAGAGAAAATGAATTAATTGGTGCATTTCCAGTGTTCAATCCGGAGGATCTGCCTCAAGTATTGAGAGACACAGTGAAAAAAGCAGTTTGGGATTTTACAGGAGAGGATGTGGGATTGATGAATAATGTAGATCCAGTGAAAATTGCAGTGAAAGAGGGAATTGCATATCCTAACATTCCTCAGTACAAAATGACACCAGAGATAATTGAAGGGATAACTCCTATAATTGAGAAAATGATTCAGCAAGGAGTCCTAAGAGAACTACTGAGTAGTCCGTGTAATTCACCGATAATGGGACTGAAAAAGCCTAATGGCAAGTTCAGGATCGTGCAGGACCTGAGAAAGGTTAATCAGATTGTGGTGGCATGTTGTCCCATCGTGCCAAATCCATCGGTGATTCTGTATCAAATTCCACATGATGCTGAGTGGTATACAGTGATTGATTTGTGTCATGCATTCTTTTCAATTCCATTACATCATGACAGCCAGCCAATTTTTGCATTTAGGTTTGGCCAGCGTATTTTAGCATGGTGTCGTATCCCACAGGGGTATACGGAGAGTCCTTCGATATTCAATCAGTTATTGAAAAGGTCGTTGGAAAGTCTGATCATGCCTGAAAGCTCAGTGCTAGTGCAATACATTGATGACCTACTTGTGGCATCAAAGACACGTGAAGCTTGTGAAGTGGATACCATAGCTTTACTGAATCATCTGGCAGATGGAGGGTTAAAGGTATCCCCAGCCAAATTACAGTTTTGTAAGAAAGAGGTGCATTATCTTGGACATAATATTGAGAAGGGTCTGAGAAAAGTGACTACTGACAGGATCAAAATAATCAGAGAAATGAAAGCTCCAAAAACTCAGAGAGAAGTGAGAATGTTCCTGGGTATGGTGGGATATTGTCGTCAGTGGATAATTAATTTTTCCCTGATAGCAAAGCAATTGATTAAATTGACAAAAAGTGACATGACAGATCCATTGGATCTAGATGCAGAACAATTGGCAGCATTTGAAGAGCTCAAAACAAAAATGTGTGAAGCTCCAGCTCTGGGTATGCCAGACTATGAAAAAGAATTTGAACTGTACTGCAGTGAGAGAAATGGATGTGCACTTTCAGTGTTAATCCAGAAACATGGACAATTGAGAAGGCCTATTGCGTACTTCTCATCGACACTTGACCCTGTAGCTGTGGGTTTACCAGGTTGTCTAAAATCTGTGGCTGCAACATGCAGAAGCCTGGAACAGAGTGAGGGGATCATAATGGGGTATCCTGTAAGGGTATTCGTACCTCACAATGTGGCGATTCTTTTGACGAGAAGCAGAACTCAGCATATGTCAAATAGTCGGTTGACTAAGTATGAGAAAGTGATTTTGGGAGCATCAAATGTGACTCTTGAAAGATGTACGAATGTGAATCCAGCGACACTTTTGCCGGATATTGGGAATGTGGGTATAAAGATGGAAGATGATCATGATTGTTTGGATGTGCTTGAGTACTGTACGAAACCAAGACCAGATATCAAGGATGTTCCCTTGCCTGAGAATGATCATGTGCTGTTTGTGGATGGATCATGCCTGAGAGATGATAATGGTGTGCTTTGTGCAGCATATGCAGTGTGCAAAGTTTCAGAGGTTATGGAAGCATCACCATTGAAAGGAGTAAAATCTGCGCAAGTTGCTGAATTAGTGGCATTGACGAGAGCTTGTGAGATTGGGAAAGATTTGAGAACAACTGTATTGACTGATAGTCAGTATGGGTTTGGAATGGAGCATGATTTTGGCCAACTGTGGCTACAAAGAGGTTTCTTGACATCGGGTGGAACTCCGATAAAGAATGCTGAGCTGATTGGAAAATTGCTTGAGGCGATACAGCTGCCTAAGGAGTTAGCAGTTGTGAAATGTGCAGCACATGTTTCAGGAGAGGATTTTATCACTGTTGGCAACAGGTATGCTAACGATGTGGCACAGTATTGTGCAAAATTGAATCAATCAATTAACAGGGAGAGAGAAAAGAAAGAAATGTCTTTCCCTTCTGTGATGTTTACTAATGTCCTAGAAACGTGGGATGAAGTAAAACAGTTACAAGATGAGGCAGGAGAAGAAGAGAAACGAGATTGGGTTAAGGCAGGATGTGCTCCAAGAGAAACAGACCATGTTTGGGTCTACAGAGATGGCAGACCAGTGATGCCAAACTCAATTTTGTCGGCAATGGCAAGGATGTATCATGGCCAGGGACATCTGGGGAGGGACGCGATGATTAGGTCCTTTAAACAGACCTGGTATAATGCAAAGTTTAGGACAATTGCGGAAAGCATCTGTCAAAGGTGTTTAATTTGTCAGCAGTTTAACACTGGGAAAAAGACAGTGGTGAGTTTAGGGACAATTGGCAGAGAAGGAGGTCCTTTCACAAGGATGCAAATTGATTTCATTGAAATGCCCCAAGTGAACAGACTGAGGTATGTCCTAGTGGTAGTCTGTTTGTTTTCAAGGTGGGTGGAAGCTTACCCGACAAGGAGGAATGATGGATTAACAGTGGCAAAATTACTGTTGAGGGAGTTGATTCCTAGGTTTGGGTTTCCAGTTACAGTTGAATCTGACAGAGGTAGACACTTTCAAAATGAACTCATTAGTTTGATTTGTGAAGCATTAAAAATACAGCAGAAGCTACATTGTGCATACCGACCAGAGGCTTCTGGTGTGGTTGAGCAGATTAATGGCACAATCAAAAACAGAATTGGAAAGATGTGCTTAGCCACTGGCATGAAATGGCCAGATGTTCTGCCTCTAGTCTTGATGACTATGAGATCTACTCCAGACAGAACTACAGGATTGAGTCCGCATGAAATCATTATGGGACATGCAATGCGCCATGCATTCGTGCCTGTGAATAAGTTGATGACAATAACTGATGACATGATTTTGGATTACTGTAAAGGCCTGGCTGACGCAGTTCATTCTGTGTTTCACCAGGTTGGAGAAGAAGCTACCACACTTGAGAAGAAGCAAGCCCATGATCTGAGTCCAGGTGACTGGGTAAGGATTAAGGTGCACAGAAGAAGAAATTGCTTGATTCCAAGGTGGGGAAGGCCAAGACAAGTTATTCTGACTACAACGACTGCAGTAAAGTGTGCTGGAGTAAGACACTGGGTACATGCAAGTCATACTCTGAGAATTCCAAGTCCGAGAGAGGGAACTGGTGAAGAGTATTATGAAGAGTCAGATTCCAGTGATGGTGAAGATCCTGAAGATACAGAATCAGTGAGAAAAGAAGCAGAGAAAGCTTCAAGAGATTCACTGCGAGTATCAGAAGGGAGATCAGATTCTGATTCTGTGAAAGAGCCTGAAGTTTCAAGTAGCAGTGGAGGAAAAAGAAAAGAAAAGAGGAAACACATTGAGACTACTCCTGAATCAGAAGAGGAGGAGATTGAAGAGCCACTTGAGATTATTCTTGAAGAAACAGGGTCAGAAGAAGATAGAGAGGGACAGATTGCGGAAGACCCCCGAGGAGGTGTAGGGAACATTGATGAGGAGCTAGGTAAAGGGACAAATAGACAGCAAGAAGATTGCGTGTCGGAGACCCGAGGAGGGACAGAAGTAGGGAAGTCTCAAATAGTGGTGAAAGAATCTGTGAAAGAAAAGAAAACTGCTAAGAAACGAAAGCAAAAGGCGATTGAAACAGAATCGGATGATGAGAATGAACAAACAGAAGGTCGAGTTCTGAGAAAGAGAACTTCGATTGGAGAAAGGAGTGTTAAGGAAAAACCGAAAAAGGTTGTGAAAGGAGATCGTTGGCCTAACAACAGAGTGAAAAGACTGAGATACAGGATAATAAGAGCAAATACATCGGGAGCTGAACAAGTGAATGAGGTATCCAGTCAAACTTCAAAGGCTGAAGAAGAAGAATCAAGAAGAACAAAAGAACCAGTAGAAATAAAAAGAGTTAAAAGACCCAACCAAAAGTACAGATCACCGGAATGGTCTTATGTGACACTGTCTGAAGAAGGAAAAGAAGAAACAGTGACTCAAGATAATCCGGAAGTGGTCTTGAGAGAAGTGGTTGAGGAAAATACTGGTGAAATTCTGAAAGTACTCTTGACTGACATCAGAGAAAAGTCAGATACTGAGGATTCTGACGTTGGAGATTTGATACAATTTGATGTTGAAGAAATTGGAGTGAAAAATGATGAGTATCCAAACTGAGTAAAAAGGATTCACTTGGACTAAGTGAACGGAAGGATCTTTGAAGAAGCTGAAGAGTTTGGAACAAACGTTGGAGATTTGAAGTTCTAATTACTGTAGTGGAGTAGAAGTTAAAGCAGAATGGCTAACATAGAGAATAACCCAAATAGATGTGCCTTCTTTAGAAGGTGGTGCAGGATGTGCTGCTGTTGTACTGGAATATTAATGCTTCTATGGGGTGTTTTAGTTTTATTGGTTACATTTAAGGTTGAATTTGGAATGGATACAGAAAACATGGCTAATATAGAGAAGAATTCACAAAAAGTAGTTCCAATTAGTAGTAGTTACATACACAAAGATAGGTCAATTAACAATTTTTCTAGTAATGTTTTTTCTAAACTGTTATATGAATATGTGAAGACAATGGAAGTGAGGGATTGCTATGTCTGCATGCAATTACCTGCATCCGTTTCAGAGGGTGTTACTTATCACCATTTACCAGCTACATATGGTATTTCTTGTAGTATTTTAAGTAGTGTTTTTTATTTGTTAGGGAAAATAGATTATAAGATGTCTAACAGAGATAGTATTTTTGGGCACTTGCCAATGAACAAAGAGCTGAATCCAGCTAAAGAAGCTAACACTTTTGGTGAGATTTTTATTGAAGAAAAAGGATTAACATTAGATTACATTTTTAAGAATAATTTAACTTGCAGTTTGAAAGAAGAGGAGAAAGCTTTCCTGGATATGGTAGAGGAAAGGAGAGTGAACATGCATGAGAAAGCAGGGAAATATGAAGTGAGTGAGACAATTTGGGACATTGAAATGGGAAAAGAGTTGAGAAATGGGGCTAGTCCAACTTTGGCTCTAGATGCACCGCAGAAGGGTAAACTATGCATTACCAGAAGGAGATCCCAATATGATACATATTTTGTAGGGACTAGTGAGTGCCATGATACATACTTCGTTGCGACTGGTTGGGGTTTCAGAGGTGGAGAAGATACTATTTTTCCAGGGGTGTACTATGTGTGTGGGAACAAGGCTTATTACAAGTTGCCTGACCATTGGTATGGCACATGTTATGTGGGTTTGGTTTTTCCTAAGATTTTTCATACAGATAAAATAAGTGATGTAGAAGATATTAACCTATTAAAACGTTTTAAGAGAGAAACTTGGTCTGAAATTGTGGGAGATATTTTTGGGGTTTTGATTCCAGCAGTGGGAATTTCTTTAAATGCTTATGGAATTCGGAAATTGTCCACAGTGGTTGATCGTTTATCGACAAATACCGCAGGAGGATTTCTTTTGGTAAATACGGAGTTAAGTGCCGTACGTGCCATGTCTATGCAAAATCGACTTGCCCTTGATATTCTTTTGGCTAAGGAGGGTGGAGTTTGTGGAATTTTGAAAGTTCAACATTGTTGCACTTACATTCCTGATGAAAGTAGAGACCTGAAGGTCTATATCAAAAATATTACTGATTTGCATGAAGATTTAGTACCACTTGAAACTGGGAGTTTATGGACTAAACTAGCTAATAAGATGATAGCTGTTAAGGATTTTATTACAAAAATAGGTAGTACTATAGTAGGTAGAATATTGTTTCCCTTGTCTTGTATAATTGTTGCTTTGCTGATACTGAGATTGGTGTGTGTGTGTTATAAAAACAGGAGAGGGAAAGAGAAAATTTTAAAAAATAAGAAATCGAATAATTCGAAAAGAGAACCAGAAGAAATTGAATTAGAAGAATTGAGGGAGAGTGTTTATTTAGAGACTAAGAGAGATGATGAAAGAGTGACTGGTGTTTAATGTTGTGTAAGGGGAAAAGACATTTCCGATTGCTCCTAAAAATGGGACTAAATTTTCACTAATTTTTTTTTTTTGGGTTTATTTGGTGATAAAATCACCAAAGGGGGGATTGCTGGAGCAGAGTTTTCTGTTAGAAAATTCTGGGGCTTTTTGAAGCTCTGGCATGTCTATGCGTTTATTAATTTATTAATGATTAACAATTAATTATTTGTCTTGTGCAAGTGTGTTTCACTAATCAACCTGTTTGTCCTAACACAAGAGAAGGTTACACGAGGGTTAGCATGCGTGTGCTGTTTATGTATTTACAATAACGTGCAAGTTTTTCATGTTTAAACGTTGCTGTGTGCTATTTATTTTGAGCACAAAATGCTGTCTGAATTAATGCTTTATATGTTGCAAAGCTAGATAAATGCATACACATAAGGGTGTTAGTGGGGTTAACACTGTTTAATCATTATGATGTAGTAATCTTTATTTTGTCTCTTTAATTAAAGATGGTTTATTGTGGCCTATGGAGGCCTTCATGAAATAACTGAGAATAATTTGAAGCTTGGCTGAACTGTGGTGCCGGCAAAATCTGTGATGTGACAAGGGAGACCCCTGCTGGAGTTCAGTTAACAGAAAAACTGACGGTAGTCCTTATATGGAAATTTCCGGGAGGACATCAGCAAGCTTGGAGGATCTCCAAAAGAAATGATGTGTCCTTGGTGAACAATGAACCTCAGAAAGAACATTGTGCTAAAGCCGGTTTGCCGAGGGAAATGAGCGAGATGGATACTTTAATAGTTTCTAGTTCTTGGTTCCTGTTCCGTGATTTGTGTATTATGACTTTTCCTGAGCGGAGATTTCAAGATGTTGCAAAGTTACATCCCTTCCTTTTCGTTCTGCTCAGTGATACAGTTTTACTTGTCAAATTCATGTGGGTTTTCATTGTATTTTGCATTATAAAATGTTAGCTTAGGGAGGGCTCTCCCCGCACTTTCTTTCGTCGCCTTGCTGCGTGAACTTGCGTTGCTGAGGACTGATGCTAAGGACCTTATCCTGAAAAGACTTTCCTGAGAGACTGGTCCTGACCCGTTCTGACACTAGTTAGAATAGGTAACTATGAGAAATGATTTATTCTGATTTTATTCTGACTAATTTTAGATAAAGCAATATAACTTTTAAACATGGTATTGGTTGTTTCTTTCCTTGTTATTTATTGAATACTTTTTGATTATTGTTTATAGATTGTTTATATCATGTTAGACAGCCACTATAATCAGGTCCTATCGCCTAGATATAGATGCAGGGTGGTTTAGGAGTTTTCTTCCCACAGGTTTGCTGCTGGTAGAGTATTGGAGCGTATGTTAGTGAAATGGGCCCTAGTGTATGATGAATGCATGTGCGTGCAACTGCGAAATTACTCTATCTATGGTAGTGGGCATATTTTAGGTACCCTGATCTGTATCAGCATAGCCAATAGGTCTCGCTTTTGGGACCTTCTAAGTATTTAGTTATGCAGCACAATATCCTTGGAGCAACAACATCAACTGTTGCATGGCTAAACACTTATAAGGTCCCAAAGGCGAGACCAATTGGCTATGCCAATGCTTGGTGTGGTTGTGTGTGTGTGTGTGTGTGTGGTTGTGTGTGTGTGTGTGTGTGTGGTTGTGTGTAGGTGCCTGTGTGTGGTTGTGTATGTAGGTGTGTGTGTGGTTGTGTGTGTAGGTGCGGGTGTGTGGTTGTGTGTGGTTGTGTGTGTAGGTGCGTGTGTGTGGTTGCGTGTGTGTGGTTGTGTGTGTAGGTGCGTGTGTGTGGTTGTGTGTGGGTGTGTGTAGGTGTGTGGGTGTGTGTGTGTGTGTGTGTGTGTGTGTGTGGGGGTGTGTGGTTTTGGGGGTGTGTGTGGGGGTGTGCGGTTGTGTGCGGTTGTGTGTGGGTGGTTGTGTGTGGGGTTGTGCATGTGGTTGTGTGTGGGGCTGTGTGTGGGGCTGTGTGTTGGGGTTGTGTGTAGGTGGGGTTGTGTGTAGGTGGGGTTGTGTGTAGGTGGGGTTGTGTGTAGGTGGGGTTGTGTGCGTGGGGTGTGTGGTTATGCATGGGGTTGTGTGGGGGGTTGTGCGTGGGGTTGTGTGTGTGTTGGGGTTGTGTGTAGGTGGGGTTGTGTGTAGGTGGGGTTGTGTGTAGGTGGGGTTGTGTGTAGGTGGGGTTGTGTGTAGGTGGGGTTGTGTGTAGGTGGGGTTGTGTGTAGGTGGGGTTGTGTGTAGGTGGGGTTGTGTGCAGGTGGGGTTGTGTGCAGGTGGGGTTGTGCGTGGGGTTGTGCGTGGCTAAACACTTATGAGGTCCCAAAAGGCAAGACCTATTGGCTATGCCAATGCTTGGTGTGGTTGTGTGTGTGTGGTTGTGTGTGTGTGGTTGTGTGTGTGGGTGTGTGTGTGTGTGTGTGCGTGGGTGTGTGGGTGTGGGTAGGTGCATGTGTGTGGTTGTGTGTAGGTGCGTGTGTGTGGTTGTGTGTGTAGGTGTGTGTGTGGTTGTGTGTAGGTGTGTGTGTGTGGTTGTGTGTGTAGGTGCGTGTGTGTGGTTGTGTGTGTAGGTGCGTGTGTGTGGTTGTGTGTAGGTGTGTGGTTGTGTGTATGTGTGTGGTTGTGGGTGTGTGTGGGGGTGTGTGTGAGGGGGTGTGTGGGTGTGGGTGTGTGTGTGTGTGGGGGGGGGTGTATGTGGTTGTGGGGGTGTGTGTGGGTGGTTGTGTGTGGGTGGTTGTGTGTGGGGTGGTGGTGTGTGGGGTTGTGCATGTGGTTGTGTGTGGGGCTGTTTGTGGGGTTATGTGTGGGGTGTGTGGTTATGCGTGGGGTTATGTGTGGGGTGTGTGGTTATGCGTGGGGTTGTGCGTGGGGTTGTGCGTGGGGTTGGGTGTGTGTGGTTGGGTGTGTGTGTGTGGTTGGGTGTGTGTGTGGTTGGGTGTGTGTGTGGTTGGGTGTGTGTGTGGTTGGGTGTGTGTGTGGTTGGGTGTGTGGTGTTGGGGTTGTGTGTGCGTGGGGTTGTGTGTGCGTGGGGTTGTGTGTGCGTGGGGTTGTGTGTGCGTGGGGTTGTGTGTGCGTGGGGTTGTGTGTGCGTGGGGTTGTGTGTATGTGGGGTTGTGTGTGGGGTTGTGGTTGTGTTTGGGGTTGTGCGTGTGGTTGTGTGTGTGGTTATGTGTGGATGTGTGGGGTTGTGCGTGTGGGTGTGGTGTTGTGGTTGTGTGTGGTGTTGTGGTTATGTGTGGTTGTGTGTGTGGTGTTGTGGTCGTGTGTGGTTGTAGGTGTGATTGTGTGTAGGTGTGGTTGTGTGTAGGTGTGGTTGTGTGTGTGGTTGTGTGTGGGGTTGTGTGTGGGGTTGTGGTTGTGCGTGGGGTTGTGGTTGTGCGTGGGGTTGTGCGTGGGGTTGTGTGTGGGTGGTATGTGTGGATATGTGGGGTTGTGCATGGGGTTGTGTAAGTGGTGGTTGTGTGTGGGCGTGGTTGTGTGTAGGTGTGGTTGTGTGTGGTTGTGTGTGTGGTTGTGCGTGGGGTTGTGGTTGTGCATAGGGGTGTGTGTGGATGGTATGTGTGGATATGTGGGGTTGTGCGTGGGGTTGTGCGTGGGGTTATTGTGTGTGGTTGTGTGTGTGGGGTTGTGTGTGTGGTTGTGCGTGTGGTTATGAATGTGTGTGTGGTAGTAATAATAAAAGCATCTCAAAATAAAGGAACACAAACATCGAGTATGTGGAAAGAGAAAGCACGTTGTGTGGGGTTGTGGTTGTGCGTGGGGTTGTGTGTGGATGGTATGTGTGGATATGTGGGGTTGTGCGTGGGGTTGTTGTGTGAGTGTGTGGGGGGTTGTGTGTGTGGTTGTGGTTGTGTGTGTGACAGTAATACTAAAAGCATCTCAAAATAAAGGAACACAAACATCGAGTATGTGGAAAGAGAAAGCACGTTGTAAGTCAAAGAGGTGCAGCAAAGCATTGACACAAAAACAAAACAAGATCACTTAGCGAAGACAGATTGCTGATAATGGATACCCAGCGCCCATCAACTTAAGAGTTCGATTGCAGCCAATGTGCACTCAAACCTGCCCCCTCCTTGTGAGTTGCACCCCATATTTCATGAGTTATAACTGCTGCACCCACCATAGCGCTTTGAGATCTAAAGCGCTACATAGGTCTAATCGACTAACCAGTCGCGAACATGCTGTGCTTTTAAAGAGAATGTGCCAAAAGTTTCCAGCTTACTTATCATGTCCTCATGAAAGCACCAACGAAAGGACTCCTCGAATGGTGCAACGGACATGAAGCAGCCGCTGCGATCAGAAATAAACACTGTGAACTTGTTGTCCAGTTTCACTGTAACATTTCCTTAATGTTCCTTAAGTCAAGTCACAAAACAGTAATACTAAAAGCATCTCAAAATAAAGGAACACAAACATCGAGTTTGTGGAAAGAGAAAGCACATTGTAAGTCAAGCGGGTGCAGCAAAGCATTAACACAACATGTTCTTTGATGTTTGATTTCTTTGAACGAGAACATCAAAGGGGCGCCGCGAAAGTGATCGCGGGCAAAAGTGAAAGTGATCGCGGGCGCTTAATGAGCATGACGAGCTTTGCCATATGGTGCCTCTGCTCCTAAGCGTGCGCCTGCGCACATGCACTGTAGCTCTAGGCTGGCCATGGTAGCATTTTTTGAGCCCTCACTAAAAGTTTTGCCAGACCAGCGCATGCGCTGGGTCAGGCGAGACATAAAAACGTATAGTCTGAGAACAAGTACACCATAATGCAGATTAGTGCTGGAACTAGAATGCAGGAGTGTGACAAGCAAAGCAGATATTTGTGCCCCTTGCTTTCCCTAGCATCAACAACTACCCAAATCAAATTAAAATCTCTTGGCCATTATCAAATTACCATTTATTTGCATTATTTGACTCTCCAAATTTACTCCACAAATCCATAACCAAGTAGTGTAGCAAGGGTGCCATGTGTACTACAAGTAAGGGTAACAGCTCTACCTTTATTTTGTGAGCGGTCCGAAAAAGCCATTAACTGGCCGCAGTTTGCACAGCCAGAGTGACTACAAGTGATCAAATATTCAGGTACCTTGCAGCAGCCAACCTGATCACTTAGCAGGAACTAGAGCAAGTAACCAAAAAACAAGACCAACATGTTGCCCTAGGTACCTAAAGAGGAGTCTGGAAGTCTACATGCAGATGTACTTGAAGCCACAGAAGGATTT
Source organism: Triturus cristatus (assembly GCF_964204655.1). NCBI lineage: Eukaryota > Metazoa > Chordata > Amphibia > Caudata > Salamandridae > Triturus > Triturus cristatus. The sequence continues at coordinate 90,711,407 of NC_140586.1, forward strand.
TAATGCCACTAGCATATAACGCGCTCTTTAGTCTGTCGATAGCAGGGGCCTTTTAGATCAAGGCACAAATGCAAGAATACTTACAAGTGTATTTTTCAGCCCGTTCCAAAGCTTTTGACACTGCAGCTGTCCAACCGACCTACTGCTTACAACACAAAGTTGAATTTGGGGCGGTCACTTTCAACCATAGGATTTCTCCGAAAAAAATCTTTCAGCCACTGGTTCGAGACTTTCCAGGCTCAATCTAATGGAATATTCATCTGTCACCCACTGCCTGTTTGGATGCAACCTTCCACCTCTATCCAAGTGATTGCACTGAATTGTATGATGGTGTACTGTAGAACAAGTGCCCAATTGGTCCATTGCAGATGCCCCCCCCCCCCCCACCGTTTGGCTTGCTGTTCCTTTACTCCTTCCCCTCTCTTTCCAGCATCCACTCTTTGCTCCCCTCACACACCACTCTCTTGTATCTCGCCTTTAACAATCCCTTCTTCGCTTGTGCACTGCTAAATCATCTCAACCGCAGCCACTCAAGCCTCCCACCTGCCCATTCTTTTCATTGGAGGACTTGTATCCTTTCACTTCTCATTCATGGGACTACTTTTTCTCCTTTAAGCACTCCATAACAGTGCATTTGGCTTACATCTTCTTTTGTATATTGCTTCCTCCCCTCAAGTACTGCTCCCTCCAGCACATTCATGTTGCTCCCTCCTCAGCGTAGACCAGCTTGCCCATTTTGGTCTGAATCCAGGCTTTTTATCTTCTCTTCTACCCCCTGCCCTCATCACGTTCGACCCATGCTACCCCAGTCCACTTCCAGTTGCACACCCGCACTTCCCACTGGCTCGGCCATTGCTCCCCTCCCATTCTAAAGACATTTTTCTTCCACTGCTTCTGGGGCCCAGCAGTTACTTATTTACTGCAGGGCTGCTCTTTTTATCATAAAGCAGTTTTGCACAGTAAACTCCCTCCAGTGCAGTCTGCCATCTTGGAATGGTACATAAAACAAGAAATAAAATTCCTTAGATGCGCAAATGGTGACTCATTCATTCGCATAGGTCATCACACATGCACACAGAGACGGAATGATGCAGCCACCATCAGTGTCATGACTTACTCCAGGATTTGTACATTTACATCATCACACTTTTTTTGCTGAGGCTGTGTAACACTGACAAATAATATTGACAAATCCATTGATTAGTACAAACAAAATTGGCAAAGCCATTAATTAGTTCAAAAGGGTGAGTCCTACTTTCTTTGCCAATGCTCGTTTCATAAAGCCAAGAAGAAGACTACGTCCTCAGTATGTGAAACATTGGCTCACAGCAAAAGCACAGCCGGCCCTTCTGTTTCTAGCTTTCCTTGTTGACAGGACAGGTCTGGATCAAAGGGCGAAGGAAAGGAGGTGTACCGTGCTGGGAAAGGTAAGCATCTCGCTACTGGGATTCCAGTCCTCTACCAAGGATACCCAAAGTATCCCTCAGACCCCCTCAGACCATGCTTAACAAAGGATGGGCACACTCCATGACCAACATATCAGTCCTTCCGTTTCATACAGTGGACAAACTGCAGCCTCAGAACGACATACCACAGTTGGCTCAGTATCTCCAAATTAAAAGGACCATCCAGAGACCACTGATCAATTTTCAACCTCAACATGGGGCCTTGGTCACCCAAGCAAAGAAAGACTTTAGAACAGATCAGGGGCACAGACGGCCTCCGATCCACATTCCCTATTTATTTTCAGATCAGGTCAACACAAAAAGTTGGATGATATACAATGATCCCTGACAAGGAGCCTCAAAATTTAAAAGGTGACATCTGGAGAATGATGTCACAGTAGGTTTAGAGCACAATAAAAACAAACAAAGACATTTCAGAGCCTTTATTGGTGAAGATGTAACATAAATGGCCAATAAAACACAGTGGCTAGTCATCCCACCAGGCTTCACAGCCACTCTAACTTCAAGAATATTATTGAGATATTGAGTCAAAATAAAGGGGAAGGTTTGGGCATCTTGGTACCAGAGACCAGTCACTGAAACTGTAAATAAATGTAATGATTGGCACCTCACCAGTTCAAGGTACTGTAGCAATACATCCCCTGTATCCCATAAAGCAAAAGCTTTCCTCAGCCTCAGACACTCTCCTAAACTGTGCACCACCACTCCAGACAGGACAATAACTAGAACAGTCCACAGGCAAACCAAGCACACTTAAATCGGCTCCCTTGGTATGAAATCTGTATACACGGCTCGTCTGCAAAAAGCCTTTTACTGCCATGCCCCACCCTCAAACTACCTATGCAAAAAGTTCCAAACTAAACTCAAGGACACTTACTTTAGACACTCACATTACACCAGCTTTGAGACATCCACCCTGCCCTACTACAAAGACCCTGTTCAACTCCAACAGCATATGAAGGCTAATCACTTCCTGCACAACTGCCAGCCTGGCTTCATATCACGCTGCAGCACAAAAACTTCATACATTGTAGATTATGTCCTGTTGACCTAAGACGAAGACAACCCCTGCCTCTAAATATTGCTTCAACACCAGCAGCTTTCAACAGACAACCATCCCACCCTCATACGACCAGCCGAATCTCAAATGGGATTCACAGAACGTCCGTCACTGGTTCTCCTCCTAACTTTCAACGGACACCATTTTTTTTTTTTTTAGATGGCCACCTCAAGGTCAAATATCAACTATCGCCAGTGAGCCAGTAACACACATCTCTACGAGTGTCTCCTTGGTTTCGGGCACTCAATGCCTCAAACACTGCTGGCACCTCATCCAGACCTCAAGGTCTACTGGCTAGCTGAATCTCAACCCAACCTAAACAGTATTTCTGTTAGTTGCCAAGAACAAACAAAAAAAACAGTACAAACCTGGCTCAATGTCATGAACTTTGACGGCTTCAAACCCCAAGTTTCTCCGAGTGCCAAGTCACTTAGGTTCACCCTGGACACCAACATCCCCCTCAATAAACACAAAGCCCCCCAAAAAATAACAAAGATAGCTTGGTACCAACTCTGTTCTAAAGAAAGGGAACGATTCTTCCAAATAGGGTCTTCAGAACTGGTGTTCAAATGCTCGTACTCCTGCACCTGGATGAAGTTAATGCACTGCTCCACGGCCTCCCAGACTTCCCAATGGTACACCTTAAGGTCATCCTTACTACAGCACGTCTCCTCCCAAGCCTGAAGTACGTTCCCATCACCCCCATTCTGATGAAGTACATTAGCTCCCCTTCCTGGCCTGCACCATCTTCAAACAAACGCATTATTTAAAAAGCCATCACAACCACCATCGCCTCTGATCTTGCAGACAAGCTCACCATCTCTGGTGGTTCTCGATGCACCTGCAACTAAGACACCTCCATAATTCAGACAAAGAAGTGTATTCAAAAATCAAAACAAAAAAATAAAAGGGAATAAAAAACCTACACACAAGAAAGCAGGCCTTGTCCATACAGGCCCTAAGAACTATAACAGCATCCCCTATATCAATCAGGAATACCCCAATGCTGCTCCGATTTAGGAAAGATTTGACGATTCGCCTTTTTTTTTATTTTTATTATTTTTATTAGGAACATTGGGCATCAGTATTTCGCATGATCTGGACACACTTATTTCTTGGCAATACCAATACATTTTTACACGTCTGAAAGCATCACTTGTCCAATAACCCTCCATCAGCAGTACCGCCTATCGCCCCCACCCCCTTTCTTCCACACCCTTTATTCCGACCTTTGCACATTTTCTGATCTTGGTGGGTCACAAATATATCCCCTGAATTTATTTCAGTCTCCCCCGACTCTCGCTCGCCTTTTCAAAGAATACTACATCACAACACATTAACCGTCCACAGCCCAGATTCGAATACCCATAGACTTTATGCTAATTTTTGACCCTGTACAGCAGTCCACATCCTTTTGGCTACGTTTGCGCTACAGAAATACCACATACATACAAGCTAAATAAAAAAATTAAAAAACTATCTTTCCAAAAAGTCTTTAAACATTCCTGTGCCTGTAGCCACACTATCATAAACAGACATTACCAGGAACGTTGCTATGCTTATAGGTGTAGCGATCAGTGCAAACATTAGAAAAAAAAGCAGAAAAACGAAAAGGCATGCCAGCACAGGACCACAGATGTTCACCTCTGCAAGCTGAATGGGATTACCTTAAGGGGTGGGCTAGGGGAGCAGTCGCCACTTAGGAATCGCTACAAAGTTAGACAAGATGCCTCTGGGCTTTCACTAAAACACATGTACACGTGATTCTACATTCACCCTACAGAGTTTTCCAGCTAAAGGAAGGAGTAGATATACAGATATTTAATATATTGAAGAATGCCAAATAACTTCATGCTGGTCACACAGCCAATCCTCATTCCATCATGGACTTCCGCTCCCACTGCCAGAGAGCCTCAGAAAACCCAGCCTTCAACAACCAACCAAAGGCCATGCATTGATAATCAAATTGGTCATATAACTTCACCTCCCGACCGAAGCTACAATTTCGCCTATAGTGTCAAACCAAACCTAAGAACACTAGACTAAGATCCCACCCTCCCCACCCAAAAACCCATAATCTACTTTTTTTTTTTTAAAGGTACTGTGCTACTCTCGCAGCACCCACTGCACAAGCTTCACTTGTGAAGCTTGGATAGTAATGCAGTAACAGGGGGTTGAAGCTTGCAGAGTGGCTCCTTGAGGCGTGGGGTGGTCCCCCTCACAACAAGTGTTTGTGTAAATTGGGGGGGGGGGGGGGGAGGATGTTTAGAGTATCCATATCCTGCCCCTTATATTATTGATTTTTACTTTTGTTAGGTCAAGCTTGGGCAGCGCATGCGCTGCTCTGCGAGGCATGCTTTGTTCAGTATGTGGGCTATCAGGGACTTAGGACACGCCCACTGCTTTTGGTTGGTTAGTTGGGCTGCTATTTAGGCTTCTCCTGCACAGCGCTTGCACTGTGCTTGTGAAATCTATTGTTGTCCAATTGGCAGAACGCCCCCTTTTGTCTTGCTCGGGAAATGTAACACCCATTTTACAGTTGTCACGGAATTGGGTAAGCCTCCTTTGACTGACGTAGGGAGAAATGCTTGCATGTATTGTTACTTTATAGTGTTTATGCAATCCTGTGTTACTTTTGGGTCTCTGTAGTAGTGATGTAATCGGCTGGTTGGAAATTCGGCGGGATTAATGCTTACATACTTTTTCCTTCGGTGCTTTGTAGCGTCTACTTGTTAAAATTATTTTTCTCTGGTTGGTTTATATTGTGCATCTGTCCCGCCTTTTGGTGCTTGGTTCCCTCTCAGCATACATCACCAATTGATTATTTTGTTTTGACAGCTCTGGCCATCTCTTGACTCTTCACTCGCACACCATCTCACACATCACACAAATGCAGGGTCCATCCACGTTATCTGGAGGGGGAACATTTAGGCCCTTTTCTACAGACCACTGGCCTGCTGAAAAACGTCATGGGATCAAGACTAAAAAAGCATTTGCAATGCAATAGGTTTCGCGTTGATGAACTTTTGCCAATTGGCGCTGCTAATAATAATGCAACGCCAATAGCTCAAACACAGGGGCAGAAGCAGCACAGTGGGAGACAAGAAGCAACACGGGTCGGGGCCAGAAGCAACATTGGGAGGGGGGGTAACACTGGATGGGAGCAGAAGCAACATGGCGGCAAGAACGACACGGGGCAGAAGCAACACTGAGGGTGTGGGGGGCAGAAGCAACCAAGGGGGATGTGGAACCAACTGATGTGTGGGTGCAGGACCAACTTAGCGGTGCAGAAGGTGGGGTAAGCAACACAAAGGGCACGGATGTGGGGTGGACAACACAAAGGGCACCGGTGAGGGCAAGCAACAAACACACAGAGCGTTGATGGAGGGAAGCAACACAAAGGGCAACGGTGGAGGAGAAGAAACAAAGGGCGTTGGGGGGGGGGGGGGAGGCAACAAGGAGGGCACTGTTAGGGGCAAACAAAGGCAAACAGGCAGGAGAGAGAGCAACGTGGAGCAGCACATGTGTGAGAAAGATAAGCAAGGAAAGAAGTACAGATGGCCAGCACACCATGGACGGGGTGAGGAGAAGCACACTGGTGAGAGAGCAATAAGGAGTACTGAGAGGAAGAAGAGAAGCACACCAAGGAGACCGCTGTAAAACACATGCACACTCAAAAGTAAAGATAATTAATGGCAAGAAATGGGTCGGTTGCAAGCCCCTCTTTATTCTTGGTAAGCCCGCAGTGTGCCTTTGGTTGCCTAACAGCTGTGCTGCCTAGTAGGCTCAACCTAAAATAAAACGTAATGGGAGCCATTTTCTCCAGAAACCCGGGCCCCTCATCCAGTATCTCGTTTGCCTTTTAAATGAGAGGCATTCCTTTCACATTTTATTTTCTACAAGCAATTCCCTGAAATTAAATTCATGTAGTTGTGTTGTTTTCAAGAAACTTGTGAAAAAATGTTTAACAATCTGGCTGGTGCAAAAACATGGGCTTGTGGAACAGTACTTCCGGGGCTCATCTTGGTTTTAAAACTGTGAGAGTTTGTGAGCATGCTGTGCATTTTACACTCTAGACCAGTGTTTCTCAAACTGTGCTTAGCAAGCTGATTTTTGGTGGGTCGCAAAAGTCCAGACAATAAAATAAAGATGCCTTTGAATTCTGTATTTATCCTGTTACATTTGCTGCGCTTCAAAGACAGAGGTCAAATGTCAGGCTACGTCTTCTTATAAATTGTTGCTTATGTTTTTAACATGGGGGTTGGTGCTCACAAACTCCTCTCACTTTGCAGTCAGAGAAAGAAAAGTGAATTAAGTGCAATCTTGTTGAAGTTCTTTAGAAGGGTTTTAATATTAGACATGGCGTTGATAGGGTGAGAGAGGAGTTCAAGCATTAGGGTGTCTATGGAGTATCAGAAGGTCTGGTCTTCTCTTTTGTGTTGACCTTGGTTCACTGGTAGAACACGGAGCAGGGCAATATGGAAGGCTAAATGGTTGGTCCAGTTGGTGTTAACAAACTTCTCTCACTTTTCAGTCGGAGAAAGAAAAGTGAACTACGTGATGCTCTTGCTGGGGAACGGGGAGTGTGACAGGAAAGGCTGTAGGATGTCATTTTTGTAGCACACAACACAATGTAAATACCTGTAAATGAACTGTAGGCATTCAACAGTTTGGAAAGCAAAAATTATGCACTTTTTTCTGGCAATTTTAAGTGTGATGGAAACTAAGATTTTGATAGGGTCATAACAAAGCAGGACACTTTACTAGGTAATGCGCAAATGATAGTAACTGAAACCTGAATTCCATATATTATCATTTGTGTGCAACATTGATTTATCAGTAAAACTGTATGTCTGTTCAAATTTAGTGGCCATTTCAATGGAAAATGTGCCACACAATGCTTTAGTTACATTAAAAACAAGCATTGAAAATGCAACAGGTCTCGCCTTTGTTTAAGTTAAAGCCATTTGCTTTGCTAATGGTATTGTATAGCAAAGCAAATGGCCTTAACTTAATGAAAGGCGACACTTATTGCATTTTTCCACTCTGCAGCCTCCCCCAGTCTTCGCCTCTTCCACTCCCGAGGCTCTCCCTACCCAGAATCTTCACCTGCAGCCTCTTCCAGTTCCCAAACACTCCCCCACCCTCTTCCATGTTCCACTCCTCAGACTCCCCCAGCCTCTTCCACTCCCCAGACACGTCCTACAAACTGCTCACACGTCTACGTTCCGCGCGCTCTTCTATTACCCAGACACCTCGACTTTCAGTACTCTCCTCCCCTTCTCCTCTCTCCAGAATCTAAATCCCAACCCTCCTCAGTCCTCGCGCTCTCTTAAGGAGGCGGCCATCTTGCAAGGGAAGCAGACAGTGCCCCCATATTCACATCGGAACGCTTAGTGGCTTTGTCATGAGTATGAAGTCCTACATAACGTACGATACAACCTTCCACCTTTTGCGCTGTATGAGGGCAGACGCTTACAAAAAATGCTTATCTGCGGTTAGCTATCTCTCAAGAGGTAGCAGGACCTCGCCCAGCCATCACAAACACGCGAAGAGTGAATTCTGGAGCTCCCTCCCGGATCACTTTGCCCCTCCGTGCACTCTGAATAGGTGGAGCCGATCCCCCAGCTCAGCAGCGTGTGCCTTGAAGGCGTATAGTGCTTCCTATCTAGTCTATTCTGGTTGTAGGAGTAATAATAAAGTTTAAGACAAATGTCCATAAAACATGAAAAGCAGCATCATTAAAAACATAGAACAATCACATAAACCATCATCCTGACATGTACCATCATTAAAGAGTAACCACTGGTGTTTAATAAACATTTTTAAAAAAGTGCTTCTCTGCCCTGTCTGGCCCGGCTCTGCTCTGCTCTGTCCAGTTGGGCTTCCAGGACTGGTCTACACAAAGGAGCTAAAGGGGCAGAGAACAGGTCATCCCCCACTCAATGCATTGTATACAACAAAGACCTGTTCACACTGTGAACCAATGTTTCATACATCCGGATTATTGGCCATAAACATTAGACCCTCATTTGTAGCTTGCGATTCTGTCGTCTAAGCTATTCTACGGTGTGGTTCATTAAAAAGAAGAAAGAGACAAATTGCCTACGAGGAATGTCAAATTGACTATTTATGTATAATAACCTTATGTCTCCCACACCCAAATGTGGTGAAAAAGGAGTGAGCAGGAGTGTTGGTGCCTCACGGTAGCGCCACCAAAGAGGGTTAAGCAGGATGGTACTCGCCTGCTACCTCAATTTCTCATCATCAGCTACCAACACTCCAACAGCAAGAAATTGTGCATGATGCTAGTGATGAACTAAATAGGTGCTAGGGTGTGTATTGAAAAAAGTTAAAGGAAGAGAAGCTGTGCTAGAATGTGTGCACCGTCTTAAAAAAAACCCTAAGTGATATATATTAATATCAGAGAAAGAGCTAAATCACACTGGCTTGCATACTTTATTCTCAGCTGCGTGATAGCTCGTATGTTAAAATGCCGACATGTTTCGTTCCCATCGGACCACACTCACGGTAACTTCTTCAGGGCTTGGGGTCTGTTCATTTATCCCTGCACCTTTCTTTGTCGTTTAAAAACAATTCTGTGGGAGACAAAAGAGAACATACACACACACAACAACATGGCTAGGTTGGTAACCTGTTAAAATTAGGGCAAGTCTCGTATATAGTCTTGAGGACCCCCCCATAAGGCATATATTTACCAGGATGTAGCCCAACATGGGCATACCTTTACCCTTGGGACCTTGCGGCTCTGTGTGCGCGTTCAAGGCACCACTTGTACCACTCCAAACGTGAGTCTGTAATGTATAACACATGATGAGAAATGTAAGCTAGTTCCCGTTTTTATATCTCATTCGTGGGTACATACTGATCTGTCCCCCTCCTGTCTCAAGTGATGCCTCCACATCTCAGAAGATCATTATTAATCGGTGCCTCGCTTTTAACATCACCCTTTAAAATTGTTCCCCTCCAAATGGACAACCTTCTCCCCACTACCTCGTTGTAATCCACATCCAAATCTCCACTCCTTGGCCTGTCTCAAGTTCAATTCCCCCAGACTCACACCATCTGTCACCACTCACCGTGTAACTGTTCGAAACTGGCGTTGACTCAGCCCAGGAACAACACGATCGTTCCACGGCGCTGTTTAAAAGCGTAATCACGCGTACCATGTGACTATACTGCGCTGACAAGGGAGCTCATCAATGAAAATGGAGCGCCATTTTGGAATGGGCGAATGAAAGTTAGGCTCACCGTGAGAATATACATTATTGTTAGTTTACTCCGTATTATAGTTGCCTAGCCATTCCATTGCACGAATTATGTGTCATCTATTAAATCTGCTTTTCGTCCTATGATGATGTGAATGCTCGATGTGGTATGAAAAGGGGGCTCTGTGTGATGCAAAAAGTGCCATTTGACTATGCTACGCTAACGAGGGAGATCGATGATAAAAGCGGAGCGCCATTTTGGAATGGGCAAATAAAGGCTAGGCTCGCCGTGAGGCTCCACATTGTTGTTAGTTTACTCAATATTCTTCCCGTTTAGCCCTTCCATTATACCAGTTAAGTATCATTTACTCAGTCTACCTTTTGTAATACTCGATGTGGTATTTAGAGGAAAGACTCAATGTGATACAAAAAGTGCGGTGACCATTTTCCAATAGGGAATGTTTTATTGTGCCTGTCTGCACGTAATGGCATGCTTACTTTGCCGAGTATCCAAAGTGATGTATTTCCTAGGTTGCTCCTGTAGGTGTATTTACAAATGTGAATCCCTCACAAATGCGCACAAAGTGTACAGAGGCTCCGACGATCAATGGTACCATCCTGCTTAACCCTCTTTGGTGGCGCTACCGTGAGGCACCAACACTCCTGCTCACTCCTTTTTCACCACATTTGGGTGTGGGAGACATAAGGTTATTATACATAAATAGTCAATTTGACATTCCTCGTAGGCAATTTGTCTCTTTCTTCTTTTTAATGAACCACACCGTAGAATAGCTTAGACGACAGAATCGCAAGCTACAAATGAGGGTCTAATGTTTATGGCCAATAATCCGGATGTATGAAACATTGGTTCACAGTGTGAACAGGTCTTTGTTGTATACAACACTTCCAGGACTGGTACCAGAGTTCCCTACAGCACCCTGACGCTACCGGGCCCTGACTCGGGCTTTACAGACCCTACAAACCCTTCACTACTGCGAGACACCGACAAATCAAGCTTCGCAATCACGACCCCAGGCCCTGCGCGGCTCTATCAAGCGCCTAGAAGCAATTAGTTTACGCTGTACCCCCTACTCCAGCAGAAGGATACAAATAAATGAGCACTTGTCTAGACAAGTGAAATGTGAGCCTAGTTTTGCGCGCCCAGCGGTGTTAGCGCCTTTGGCCAGCAGCAACATAAATGTGATTTATTTGTCGTGGCACAGAATAGAAATACCGCTACTACATTTAATATATGGCTTTATAGCGCTTGCTCCTACAGGTCGACCGATTGGAAACGCTATAAATAAGATGAGTGTTGTTCAGGCACCTGCCCCAGTGGCGTAACGAAAGTTCAAGGAGCCCCCCTGCAAGGTACACAGAGGGGCCCCGCTCCGGATTTAACCCGGAGCTCTCCGGCGCGAGTACAGTGCTGAGGGGGCCCCCTGCAGCTCGCGCCCCCCCCCCTCCCCCGACTGCGGGGGGTGCGGGGGACTGTGTTACGCCCCTGAACTGCCCGATGGTGCTCAGTTTAAGCTCACCGTGAACGAGGAAAGGTTGAGCGGGCGCTGGTGCCAAGATTTCAAGTTGCGACTGATGGCCCGGAACAGGCGTCAGCAGCTAGCGCTGAACTCATTAAGCTATCTCGCCGAGTCCGGTCTGACCTTCCGGTGGGGCTGTTGCAGCACCATCCATGCTGTAAGATTTCCTTCCCAATAGTGAAGGGTGCGCTCCTGAAACTTTTTGTTTTTTGCAGATTTATATAGCGCGAACACGACCCAAAGGTATTGGAGCGCTTTACATGAGCGCCACTTACGTTACACAAAGACACGTTTATTTGTTTTTGGCGACAGTGCACAAGAATGTCGGGGGTTCGTCAGTTGTGAAAGTCAAAACGGGTAAGAAAAAATATAACTGCCTTTTCAAATGATAAAAACACAGGCGGTTGAGAACGTTAGAAAATGTTAATAATAATACCGTCGCCATTATAGCACAGTATATATATCACATCGGAGGCATCTGTGTGCTGTGTTGCATCGGAAGCAAGAGTTCTGACCCGCAAGACTTGGTAAGTATTGCATCGACCCTCGGAGGCTGATGATTTGAAGTGAAACCTGTGCCTTCCAAGAACTCAGCACAGGATGCGCGAGACATCACTACTGAAGGGGTTCTGCGCGCCTTAGGGACCATTCTGCACATTTGCGGGTTCAGCGCCTACAGCAACAAATATTCGGACCTCTCGGCACCATCTACCCAACTGGCCGAAGCCTCCTGCCGGCCGCCACACGGCGAGGCTGCACGTCACAAAGCTGCGCCGGGCTCAATTTTGTGCAACGTGCCAACGCTGTTTCCAACCCAGTTCCTTTCATACAGCTTCATGCCCCTCTCACCTATCCCTCGAATGGAAGGTGCCATTCACCCTATACCGGTCTTCCCGCTCCTAAATAAGTGAGATACTTCCCTTAAACTTCAGTGGGGGTCACTCGCAGTGAAACCCTTCCCCTCCCCCGCCACAAAATAGTCCTGTCCATTGATTCCAATAGTGTCGCCGTCCAAAACCACTGTTCTTCAGTCGAAACTCAAACCAGCTGAGAGAAATGCGAGTTTTAATGTATATCACACTCTTTTCCACGTGCCTGCTTCGGTCCCCATCCAGTCCCTCGTGGCTGTTACTGGCGGGCAATGGTCCTCATATGGACCTCAGTGGCGAGCAAGGGTGCCAGGGGTCCTAATGCAAACATGGAGAATGTACCCCTGCTGCCTGACGTATGGGATGTAAAATGGAGGATCAATGGGCCCCTGTAACCTCTGGGCCCCGGTGCCATGCGCCCGATGCATATTTAGATCTAACGCCCCTGAGAGACCTATTTTTAACCAGTACTAGACCTAACTGTTAAGTAGAATGCTGGAGTTTTTGTAGCCACATAATTAAGGACTTGCCCCATTTGTCACATAGTTGCTAATCTCCTGCATACTCTGCAGATTAAACAAGGTTTCTAGCTCAAACAGATCAAAAGCTGCTCAAAACCCCGGAGACGCGTGTTGCTGTGCAGTGAAGACCCCTTTGAAAGGGCTGACTGGTCCCCTTTCTGTAGCTTATTGCTGTATTTGGGTCCTTAAGTGGTACTAATGAAGTGAAACATTTGCCCTGACAGTATTGACATGTAAACATGATTAAATAAGGCAGTACTTCTTTCAAAAAATGCAGCTCATTAGGCTTCATAACTTGCTTTTTCTTATTACATAATTTAGTCAACCTTGCCGCATAATTTGGTATTCCCCTGCTGCATAATCCCAATGTCTCTGCTCTTAGGGCATGAAGCTGTGCGCGCGCAGGGGTGCAGGAACCGGCGCAAAGACGGGTAGCAGGCGCAGGAGAAAAGAGCGGTCTTACTTGTGCTTCCCCATGGGTCTGCCCTGGTAGTGCTGCGGGCTGCTGCCCAATGTGTACAGGTTGTAGCGGCTGCCGTAGGTCAGCGGGCAGTGGTAGTAGGTGCCCTTGGCATCTCCCATGGACAGCAGCACCCCCAGCCAGACAAGGACCAGTAGCAGCAGGGTGGACCTGCGCGGGTTCCGGGGTTTCGTCTGGGTCTAGCGCGATTACAGCCACAGTCCCCCTCGCTGCCTGCGCATCTGCTGGCCCGGGCAGGGGAGGCGGACTCTGCGTCATTAGCATAATATCTCACCCTCACCCTCCCTACCGGGAACAAGACCCCCACTGCATCACATCAAACAAGAGGTTAAAGAAAGTAGGGGATGCGCACACATGCAGTACGGTGGGGGAGGGGAGGTGGGGAGGCGGAGGGAACGAAAACACAGGAAGGGAGAAGCATACAGTGACAAAAGAGAGATGGGGACAACGAGCAGATGAAAGGGGAAAATAAAGAGACAAAGAGGGTGGGGTGGACCCACGAAGGGAGGAGAAGAAGAAAAGGAGTGTAACAGGAGCTGAAGGGGTGGGGAGCTGATGGCGAATAATGGAGAAGAGAACAGAGGATAGAGATGTGGGACTAGAGGGAAAGAATTGTACGGAGATGGGGAGTGCGGTAGAAAATATATAGAGCTGAAAGAATAGGGGAGGATGGTGCAGGGAGAACAAAATACAATGTGAGAAGTGTAGAAAGGGAAACGAGAGCCGAGGGAAAGAGAGCTGTAGAAACAAGCTCTCGGCTTTGGCAAAGCCAGCCGCTTGTTTAGAATTGCGTTGCGCTTTCACTTCAAGTGAAAGCTGATGCAAACAAACACGCGGCTGTCTTTACCAAAGGTGAATGCTAATAAAAAAGTACGTAGCGGCTAATTAGGAGACACTGTCTCCCGCCGCCAGTAAGAGAGCCAATCCCGCTGGGCGTGGATCAAAGGAGACAGGGTGGCAACAAGCATTGATGGACATGCCTTCGGTGCAATCATTGCACTGCCTTTGGCATAATTTGTGACGCCAAACGACGCGCACAAATCAAAACTTAAGGCGGAGCTGGGACGAGGCTTCTGGAATCGTATCGATTCCAAGAAGCCTCGTATGACGAGAGCAGCGCATGCGCTGCTTACGTCAGGCTAAGACCTAAAAAGCCATGTCCATTAAAGTTAGGTGGGTTGCAAAAGTAGGCATTTCTAAAAATTGGGCTGTGGTTCTTACAAGTTTGGGAAACACTGCCCTAGACCATTTGCAGTTAGTAAATATTTTCCAGGACCATTGTAATAATGTGATTCTGCCACCGCACCTATTTCACCAAAATTAAGGAATTGCCGCCTTTGATAAATAATCCATAATTTGCGGCATAATATTCTGATTTCAACAAAAAATTGGTTCTAGCTCAACCTGATCAAAAGTTACTAAAAATGGAACATGTGATGCCACAAAGTGGAAGGCCACTCACAAAGGTCGACTGATCACCTTTCAGTCTCTTATAGCAGTATTTTGGTGTTAACCTGGTACTAATTAGGTAAAACCTTTGTCCAATGTTAACGTACAAACATGAAGAGATAACAAAATACTATTAATGTGCTGCACTAGCCCTGACCTTTTTATTCATTGTGCATTAATGCTAGAGCGAAATGGCCATGCACGGATTCATTTTTGTTTTTTTAGCATATCAATTTATTACATTTTTCAAAATTAAACAAATAATGATCAAATACGTTCATATAAATAAAAACAAATAGAATATGAAATACGACCAGAGACAATAATAACAAAAAACAAAAGCACAACAATATTGCAAGCACCCTAAAGACATACATAGATGGGTAATCAATGCAACAGAGTGAAAATGTATGGTTACAAGAAATAAAGAGTTTCAGCAAACACTATTGAAGAGTCATGTGAGAGTCCATCAATGGTAAGTATGCATTATGCAGTCAAACTCATTGTGAGTCTAGGAAATACTCCATATATGATCAAAATTATGTAAATTGTAATTCAATGTATAAATAATTTTTTCAAAGTAAGCCACTTCAAACATATCTTCAAGCCAAGATTGAAGCGTTGGAATTATTCCTCCAAAAATTTAAAATATTAACTTTGGCTAGGCTGAGAGCAGTAGAAAGTCACTTAAAGGCATCAACGGATATAGGTGATATTTTATAAGTATCATGTTAGAGTGATAAACGCTCTGTGAGGGTTAAGTTAATAAAAGAGTCATCTTCAAATAGTCTTCAATCTGAAGCCAAAATATACGAATATTTGAGCAATCCCTCAGGATATGTGTTTTACAACCCCCAAAGGGTATCAGGACTAAGTTTAGCTGAATACAATTTGGTCTGTGACTGGTGCTAATGATGTACTATTTTGAAATCATTAAATTTAATATGGGAATCCCAAAGTCCTTTGTTACAGTTTTCAAATATAATATCCCACTCTAACTGCAAGTTCCATATTCAAGCGTGTGGACCACCATGGTCTTAAATTATTGGAGGTCTCATTAGAAAATGAAGAATCAATTAGAATGGCATAGAGAACAGACACTGCACCCTTGAAAGTGTGAATCTAACGTTTAATTGGGGAGTAAGATGTTGTCTCGTGAGTTTTTGTCATGCCTAGATCAACTGCAGATGAATTTTGAGTATATCTAGTAATTTGTGATGAAGGAAGATCGAAATCTTGTTGTAAACTTGAGAATTATTTCAAAGACTGATGATGTGCATACACATCCATAACACGCAGTATTTTATGTCTGCTCTAAATAGACCAGTTGAGTTCAGCCCCTTTGTATGTAATATCGGCATTATTCCATAGCGGAGCTTCCGATAGAAGATGAATATAGTGTTCGTTAACTTATGTGCTTTCTCCCATTCTAATTGTGAGGAGTAAATCATAGGGTTAGTTGAATTAGCGAATTGTGGGTGCTTGCTATAATAAATCACCAATTCTGTGTACGATTGAAATATGGAACCCAAAGCGTTGTATTCCTACGAGTGGATAACATATAATTAGAATGAGCCAATTGTTGTGTTATCCAGTAATATTCTAAATGAAGGAGACGTAAACCCCCCTTCGCTGATGAGGAATGCAATTTGGCACCACTCAAACAGGGTCTGTCACTGCCCCATACAAATTAGGAAATAGGGGACGTCAACATTAAAAAAAAAGATCTTGGGATAGAAAGTGAGATCATTCCAAAAATATAATTGTATTTCAGAATCGTGTTCATTTTCATTATTTGCACCCTACCCCACAATCACGTTTAGAAATGACCATCGTTGACGGGCGTCACTCTTTAAAATAATTACCCTGCCCCAACTGTTAAATGTTCTTCAGAACTCTTACCATCCACTCCCCACAAGTACCTTTACGGAAATTGCTAGTAAAATTCAAACCTTACTATGGCAAGGGACACCCTAGAATAGCGCTCAAGACATTACAATGTAACCCATATAATGGAGGGATAGCACTTCCAGACATAGAGGCCTATTATTGGGCCTCTCAATTGATACCTATAAACAAATGGATACACTCCACCCCACATATTGCCTCAAATGGGAGGAGATGTTGCTGCATACACACCTACATTATCTTTATGGGGGAAAAGGGAGCTCTCGACTGTTACCTGCGACTCGAGAGACTCTGTTGGCATGGGCCAGGGCGACTATAACTATGGGTTGGACAGCTCGGGTCACGAGGAGCACACCGCTCTGGGAGGGGTCGAGGTGTAAGGAGCTCCAGAACGTAGGGGATTCGGGACATGGGATCTTCCAGGAATCTCCACAATAGGAGACGTCAAGGAAAATGGGGAGCTCAAAACGTGGACAAAGCTCAATCAGGAATATGCGAGGACCGACTCCCAATTCCTTAAATACGCACAACTACGCCATGCCTGGCAGAAGGAGACTATCCCAAGTGAACAACTTCCGGAATACGCTCCATTGGAAGGTAGGCTTCTGCAAGAGGGACTAACCCATAATCTTTACCTATGAAACTATCAACAACAATATCCCGGATGGTCTGATGGGGCTTACAGCGTGATGAGAGAGAGATGTGGGGTCCTAAGAGGACATAGACTGGGAAGCGGCGTTAATGCACCCCAGAGAGGAAGCCATAAAGGCCAGGCTTCATCTTATCCAACTTAAGCTACTACAACACACATGCTACAACCGTGATCGATTACACAGAATGGGGCGGGCCGACTCTCCATCCTGTCTGACTTGCTCCACGGCTAACAGTGATTTTTTCCACACAGTCTGGGCATGCCCCGAGCTGCAGCTGTATGGACGCAGGTACTTGCGTTACTGGGAGAGGTCCTGGGGTGACGTTACCCGTAGAGCCACGCTTTGTGATATTGGGGATACCAAGCGACGTAGATGCCACCAGAGCGCATTTTATTTTAACCTCCCTGGGTTGGTAGTCGCTAAAAGAGATATAGAGCGGGGATGGGGGGTGGCAGATAGACCCACCATAAAGGAATGGACAAGGGGAATGGACTTGTATATGGCGGCCAAACGTACAACGTATCGCAGCAGGGCGTGTCCCAAAATATTTCATAAGATTTGGGACCCATGAAGAAGATACTTCAGGTTGGACATTGGGGACAATGCACAACAGTCCGTAACGCATACGACACAGGGAACTCCCATAGCGGGGTCAAGAGGAGGACGGACGTAGGCAATATAATGGGTGGATGTATGATAATGCTCTCAGATCTCAACTGCACCCACATGGTGGACAGATGGGGATATGGTTGGTGTTTATAATCTTATATGAATCAGAGGGTGGAAGGGGAAGTGGCTATGTCAACAAAGAGATTGTTTCTTACTATAGATGATCGACTATTGTAGACGTATTATGCAATAACTGTATTGTGCTGATTGTTCAGTTGAAAAATAAAAATATATATCTATGAGAGTCGAGAATACGTCCAACAAGAAGTGTTCAGACAGTGTATTAACTTTTAAACTTTAACTTTTAACTGGGGTGGAGTGCCGAGTGCGAGAGGCGGCGTGGAATAAGGAACTGCAATACCAACAGCCCTACAAGAATCAAATACCAAGATCCAGTATGTAAATTGAAGCATTAAACATATATGACCTGAAGAATCACATGGCGAGCAAAATATACTTAAATTAGGTCACACTAGGTTATAATATGATAAAAGGATAACATATTAGAAATACAATTATTACAAGAGGGAGAAAAAAGGGAAAGAACAAAGGGAGAAGAAAAAAAAGAGAAGAAAATATAGAAATCCTGATGTGGTTAGTCCCTCCTTAGTACGGCCTTGTCTTCATTTGTACCCTCCCATGGCGACTCGCCCTTTTACTTCAGTTGTTACACGGAATTTAAGTAGCACGGCTGTCCGCTTTCAACCACTTTAACCCGGCATTCTCTCATGCCTGTTTCAACCCCCCCCCCCCCCCCCCCCCCAAGTAAAATGGATTTAGAAATGATTAGCGAATTAAGTCATGTGAATTCCAGGTAGCTCATAATCCTGTGAGAATGGGCTGAAGCAGACAAAAGCATATCTCTGTTCCATGTCATCTGTACTAAAGCCACCAGACGGATTGTTTTCAAATGCCTGTTTTATTAACATCACCACCACCAATGCCACCACTACCACCAATACCCCCACCACCACCAATATTACCACCAATATTACCACCACCAATACCACCACCGCCAATAGCACCATGAATACCACCACCACCAATAATACCACATGAATACCACCACCAATAATACCACATGAATACCACCACATGAATACCACCACCAATACCACCAGTACCAATACCAACAGACCACCACAGGGCTCGAAAAATCTGAAAAATGGTACTAGTCCTGCAGGACTAGTACCTTGAAAAATCTCCTCGCCCTAACAGTGACCTACTTGACCTCCGTCTCTGAAAGCAGAGCAAAAGTGACAAGATAACAAGATTTAAAGGCATTTTTATTGCTCATTTGCTTTGTGAGCAATAAAAAGGCCTTTAAATCTTGTTATCTTGTCACATTTCCTCCGTTTTCAAAGACGGAGGACAAAAGTTAGTATGTTTTCCTACTCGCCAGAAAGGGCGAGTAGGACCTAAAAATAGCTCGACCTCATAAAATTTACCTCGCAAATGCGAGCGGTCGAGTGGATTTGTCGAGCCCTGCACCAGTCCCAATACCAGTACCACCAATACCAATGCCGCCACCACCACCACCAATACCAATACCACCACAAATACCAATACCACCACAAATACCACCAATACCAGCGCCTCTCGCTCACTAGTAATAGCAGGGGTACTGTACGAGGCCGGAGCTGTAGCCGAGAACATCCCCTCCCTCCCTCCATGCCTGCCATAAAGCACAGCCCGCCCTGCACCAGGAGGTGAAGCCAGGGCCCTACTTCAGCTGGAGTGTTTTTTATTAGGTGAAAGATAGCAATGCCATTACGCAATGCCACACTGCACACTCCTATCAGGGAGAGGGCAGGAAATACCTCCCCCCCCGCCCCAATCTTTCTCCTGAGCAGCGACAGTGTAATCACAGAGCAAAAGGTGTTGGAGCGCTTTGTTAGTGTTTATAGCTCAGATCATATGCAACTCACTTCACACTTTGTGTCTGTGTAATTTACAACACTTGCACTACTTTTTCACTGTACTATTTATCACTACTTTGAAGACGTTACAGGCCGGTCTCTTCTTCTGATATTTACAATCTAACAAGTGGTCGAGAAGGCCTTTTATTGCAATGCAATAGGTCTCGCATTTGCAAGAGTTTAAGCTATTAGTTTTGTAAAATGACAATGCCTTTTATTTATGTTTTAAAACCCAAGACATAAAAGGCATTGTCATTCACAATGCCAATAGCTCAAACTCGCGTGAATGCGAGACCTATTGCATTACAAATGCTTGTTATTATAATTGCAAGTGATAAGAGTACAAACGCAGCATTTCCCTTATGTCACTACTTTTTATTTTTTCGCCCCCCCCCCCCTTCATGTAAGGAGCCCTCCACCACCCTTCGAGAACAAACGCACGGGGTACTTAAACAAATGTGTACGCTACTGGGTCTACCAGACACCTTTCTTAATGGCTCGTTCAGCATGGTCACAATTACCGGCAGCACCGCCCGAGAAGCACACCATTACCAAGCCCCATTTACTGTGTAATGTTATTGATTCTGCCATGTTAATTTGCTGTAGTTATTGCCTTGAAGTAGAATCACATGGCTGCAGCTCTGTCGCAGCAGTTTCACGCTACCGTTTTACAAAAGCAGCCTCCAGATATAAGCACCGCATAAATGCTTGTTGATATAGATGGTTTCAGAACAGGACATGAAGTGCATTTATAGCAGAAAATGTGTAAAGTTATATATTACTTTGCTATCTTGTGGGGATTTAACAACATGTATAGGCTTGACTTTCAAATGTTCATCGCTAATGTGTTGCGATGGACAAGCCACGCTGTCTGACCTCTGTCCTCGCATTCCCTTTTCCTCTCCCAGAAGCTTATTGTTTCATTACATAATAGTGTCCCTGCTCCTCACTCACCCCCCCACTGCTCCAATTTCTAGTAGTCTGTCCTCTTGCTGCCATTTTGGGAGCATATGTCCCCACAGCAGGCTTTACTGTCCCCTCCCTTCTCCCGTGTGTCTCAACCCAGGCTAATGCATCTTCTGGTGGTCGGCGGGGGGGGGAGGAAGATTAGACAGAGAGACAGAGAGAAAGACAGAGACACACACACACACACAAACCGCCACCTCCCAGCCCCCCACCCGCTGTGGACTCTGTAGCCAGTGTCTGGCGCCTTATCTCAGCCTCTCCTGACTATTTCACAAGTCTTTAAAAGACCATTTACATCTCATAGGAACTGTTTAATGAGGCTGTGTAATAAACTTGGTGAATCCCTGCAGCAGTGGTTCACGTTTTGCAGAGGCACAAGCTTATGAAAATGATGCTTCTTTCACGAAGCATGTTCATGTTTATTTACTTTCTGCATGCCTCTGCAGTCCCTAATTCACACCTGCCATTGCTGCTCCGTGGCATGTCTTGTGTAGTGTTGGGCCTCAGGCCCGCATGGTGGCAAAAGACTGACGCAGACACAGGGTAATAATGGACTGTCACTGGCCACGAGCCAGTGCACCCGGGCCCTTTTATTGACGGTGCCACGTCACTCGTGGCACCCGTGATGGATGGGTGTGGGGGTGCAGTGTGTTTAGCCCTCGAGGGGCTGGGCCTCCTCCCAGCTGTTTAGGTCTCGCCTGGCGTTAGCAGCGCGCATGCGCTGCTCTCGCCATGCGAGGCCTTTTGAATCAATACGGATTCCAAGCTAGATGTGCACGCGTATGACTGGATGCGTGACACTCTGGGGACTTTTTTTCCATCCAGACACAAAGTCTCTCGAAATTACAGGAAGCGCTTCCTGTCTGACCTACACTGCTCAGAGTTCTGTCAAAACGCCACAAACGAGAACAGGGCACCTTCTTAGACCCACAGCAACTATGCATAGGCCACGTCTTCCATCAAGATTACGCTCTACGCTGTCTTGGTATTCTCTATGGCACCCAGATACCTTTCCCAGAATGCAGCTGGAGCGAGTTGGCGATCTGGAGCGCTTCCGGACGGATTTAAGATGGCTACTTCCATGCACCGTCTCATAGCTCGGAGGCAAGCGTAAGTGAAAGGGATCGTAGAGGCAGGGCGGCTACGGGCACTCAGCAGTAGGAGGGGTATTAGTGGACTGGTCTAGCAACAGAGGTCTGGAATATGGGAAGGCGAACAGCCGATGCCGTGACTGTCCAGAAAGGAATATGAAGGGGGTAGGGACATGGGTAACAGGTAGTATGTATTGGTTTTTTCAGTTGGCTACTTAATGCGTCGGCCAGAGAGAAGCGAGGACATTGCTCACGGTGAATAACACAGCGGCCCGCCGTCATCCAGCATGCTGGCTTGTGCACTTGGTGACATATAGGGGACTATCTTATCCCTTGCTTAGTTTGCTTCTCTTCCCTCTCTATCACTCTTGTCCTTGTTAACATGGCACATTCATTCAAGATCACGATTTGTGCATTTGTAATTCATTTATAGACCAACAAGACCTTTTCATTTTACGAATATTGTCTGCATAACGTGGTCTCTTATAGGGACTTATCAACCACCTCTGTTCATGGATTGGTTTATTGTTGTGCGTTTCACGTTTTCTTTAACCCACTACATCATAAAGCTTGAAACTCCCACTACAGACATTGGCTAGCTTCACTGTGATCGTGTTTACATTTTGCTCTTTCACAGGAAGCACATCCTTCCTCGCACATACTAGTTCCATTAAGTGGCCGAAACTACTGTGGCAATGTTTTTTTTGGGGGGGGAGTGGGCTAGCTAGACAGCTGCCAAAGGAGCGCCAGACACATTGAATTTGCCAGTGCCTGTTTTGTGCACACGAGCCTGCCTTTATCGTAGTCAATTAATTAATTGTCCTAGTGTAGTTAGTTCCTTTATATTGACAACAGAGTGTCCAGAGTTCTGAGCATTGAAATGCATTAAAAATGCAATACGTCTCACCTTTGATTAAGTTAAAGCCATTTACTTTGCTATACAATACCATTAGCAAAGCAAATGGCTTTACCTTAATCAAAGGAAACCTATTGCATTTTCAATGCTTGTTTTTGCTTGCTTTGCCACCCCTTGCCACACCACCCCACCCTCTGTCCTGCTTTAATTACCACCAGCACCCCTCCCTCCTCCCTCATGTTGCTTGTTACAGCTGCCACCCTAGGAATAACTGTGCCGACATTCTGAGGATAAAATGCCTTTACAGCCAATCTTTGACTGAAATATGCACAGGCACACCAAACCGTTAACAGTTTCTAGCTTTAATGAAAACACATTTAAAGATGAAAGCATCAAGCGGAAGAGTAACCGAGGCAAGGTGATTGAACTGGAGAGTGCATGGGCCAAGCCTCTGAACGCAAACCTCTTTTTTTTTTTCTTTTAAGAACATATTAGGGCTTTTTGGGGGGGGGGGCGACCAACGGGAGGCCAGTCACCCCCGGGGGGGTTTTGGGCCAGGGGTGCAGCCCAGAACTCAATTGGGCTTGTTGGGCTGTACTTGGGCTAGTTTTCGGCTGGGGGGATATTTAACCAGCCATTTTGTGTCACCAGCCACCATTTCGGTGGGGTGACACGGCAGCCGGTTGGGGCTTAGGCAGGGAAGTGAATTTTGTAGAGATTGGTGGTAGTTAGTGGCAGGTAGTCTTGTTGGCAGCGTGTTATACCGGTTCGTGGACAGCCTACTTGCTCGGTGCTGTGTTAGCTTGGTTTGCGACTTGCCTGCGGAATCCATTTGTGGCAGCGGCGGTGCTTGCAGCCAGACGATAGCAGAGGATCCGCATGTGTTGGAGGCGTTACGCCTCTTGCAGGAAGCAGGCCGCATGGATACGCTGCGGCACGCGAGCGAGGCGAGACCTCCCAGGCGTGCGGCAAGTGGGGTTGCGGCGGCAATATTGGCGTGCTCGCCGCCGCGGACCCGACCACGTCGGGAGTATAGCACGAAGTGCGGCCGCGCCCGCCATGTCAAGGAGGCAGCACGCTCCCAGAAGGTTTGAGGGGGGAGGGGCACGACTCCACGACCTGCGTTGGAATTCAAGCAGGGGGCCCCAAAGTATCAGAGAACTTATGGAAAGCAGCCGGGGGGGGAACCCCATAATGCTAGATAATGGCCGGTCTTCCCCGTTGCTCACTGAGAGCGATGGGGAAGGTGGGGAGTCTGGGGGGGGGATATGGAGCAGGCTGGGGGAAGGGCACGGGGCAGGTGGGGGGCCCAGGACAGAGGGTTACAGACCGCATGGCTCCGGTGCGGGTGTAACAGAGGGGCGGGTGACCAGGAGGGTTGCGGGGACGTGGAGAGGGAGGTCACAGGGGGCCACATGCCAAAGCAGGAGGTAGGGACAGGAGGGGGAGGGGACGGCCGGGGCCCGGGAGGTAGAGGAGCGGGTTGGGTCGCGGACCCATGTAGTCCCTGGAGCTGGGGGGCGAGTTGGAGAGGGCCTCAGCGGGGTTCAGGCAGCGGTGATCTGAGGAGGGGGAGTTGGGAAAGGGGGGGGGCCTGGGAGGAGGCCAGGGGGAGCGGGTCCTCGGAGCTTGGAGGCCGGGCGGGGGAGGACCGCGTGGGCAGAAGGCTGGGGGAATCATTGGACTGGAGTGACAGGGTGGGGGCCTGGAGGAGGGGGGTTGGGCTGCTCCAGGAGTCTCGGGGGGCGGTTTGGGAGCCGGGGGCACTCCGGTGCGGCGGAGGGTCCATTCGTCAGGGGCTCCGGGCCTGGGGCGGGTAGCAGGGGAGCTCTGGCAGAGGTATCCGGGGCAGAGGTAAGGACTAACCCCGGCATGTCGGACTCCGCTTTTCTTTTGCAGGGGTGGCAGGTGAGGTACTCAGGTGAGTTGCAAGCGGCTCCGCCCTACCAAGAGGATTGGCCGGCTATGCCTCATGTGGGCGGCCAGACCCCAACTTGGGACTTGCAAGAGGTGGGGTGCAGTAGGGGGGGACGAGCAGTCTCCAGTGCCACAACCCCGGTGGGTCCATGCGGCCTCAGGGGCTGGTCACAGGGTTCAAGGACAACAACTCGGGACTCAAAGGACAGGATTCAGGGCAGCAGCAGGGGGCGTGGATCCACGGAAACTACTAAGCACTTGCAGGGAGCGAGCGGGATTGAGCAGGATGGAGTCCAAGGAGGACGGCTCATGGCTGGCCCGCAAAGGCAGGGAGCGAGGGAGTGCGAGCAAGCTGGAGTCCACGGAGGACGTCCCGTTGCTGTTGAATTATGATGAGGAGAGCGTGGAGGAGGGGAAAGAATAGACAACAAAGGAGACCGGCAGGCAGAGGGAAGGGGGATGTCACTAATGACTTGTCTAGTTTTTTACAGAAAGGTCGGGACAGACGCAACACTGCGGATAAAGTGGCAGCCCCCCCTTCACAACGGGTTAGGCGGGGGATCCGTTCCGGACACCAGGTATGGCTCAGGCGCACACGCGAGGGAACAGCGGTTTGTGGGGCATAGTGACAAGGAGAGTGCCACGGAGGTCGCAAGGCAGTGCACACGATGGCGCATGGCTGGGTAATAAACTACAGCACAGGGTGTCAGAGTGGACGGATGCATGGGGGGAAGGGGAGGGGCGATTGAGGAAGGGTGCGTACGTGAAGGATACAGGAGTTGGGCCAGAGTTGCCATGAAAAGGGGGGGGGCACGTGAAGGGGCTGCGGCACCCAGCCCCGCGGAGGGACATGCGATGGGGCACCAAAGAGTTGAAGACGTGGGAGGGAAAGGGACGGACGGAGTGACCAAAGGGGGGCCAAAAGAGAGTCATGACGTTATGGTAAAGAAGTTGCCTTACATGGGATTACTAAGCCTTTGGAGGCCCACCTTACGTTGGCCACCAAGGAGAAAATCTGGAAGGGCGAATATGTGGACATGCTGAAGCTGCTGCATAGGGAGCTCACAGCTAAAGAAGGGTTCAAGGAAGAAGAATTGGAGCTTGCAAAGAGACCTCAGGTAGCGACGACCATCGGGAATTGGTCGGCGGCGTTTCTGATCTTCGCCAGCGTGTACTGTGAGAAGTACCCAGACAGGTCCGTCGCACTGTTTAAATACATGGACGTGATCAGAAGGGCACAAGTAACGTATGGGAGGGGGAACGAGTGGTCACATTATGAGGAGTTCAGGGCGCGTTTGGCCTGGGACCGAGAGGCTAAGTGGGGAGAGATAGATATGGCAAAAACCAAAGGAAATACCAAAGGAAATGATGGACGGAGTGTTGAACATTGCAAGCACTCGCCCCCGGTCAACTGATCTGGGTTTAATCCATCACTGTTCTTTAGCACACTCTGCCACCCCAGTTCAGACATGGCCATATGAGAGATAGATATGGACCTATACCAGCAGACTATGGAGGGGCAAAGTATGGGAAGACCATATGCATGGCTAGCGGGCTGCCGCTAGTCTCGCGCCCCTTTCAGAACCGCCCCACCCGAGGAGGGGTGGGGTATACAGGGAACAGCACCGGGGGCACAGTGGGAGCGAGCTGGGACTTCAATAAAGGCATGTGCGCCAGACAATACTGCAAGTTTCGGCACGAATGCTTGAAGTGTGGGGGTAAACACCCCGTCGTGCAATGCTGTAGGACAGGAGTTAGCGGGCAACATCAGCAGTCCAACCAGGCTTCGCAGCACACAGCAGGGGGGCAGGGGTGGAAAGGGAGGACAAGGGGTTATGGGGAAAGGTTCATACTCCCATTAAACTGAACTGTCTAGAAACATTTTTGGCGTCATATCCACGGACCAAAGACGCATAGATTTTGCAGCGGGGTTTTCGAGAATGCTTCAGGCGGGGTTACGAGGGTCCGTGGGCTGCTAGGTGGGCTGAGAATCTGAAATCCGCGAAACACACAGTCCAGTAGTGCGGACAAAATTGTTCAAAGAGGTGCAGGAAGGGCGCATGGTAGGTCCGTTCACGAGTAGCCCCATCCGAGACATGATAATTTCCCCAATTGGCATGGTTCCAAAAAAGGAACCAGGGCAATACCGGCTGATACAACATCTATCGTGGCCGGACGGAGCATCGGTCAATGACTTCATAGCGGTCGAGCTGTCTTCTGTGTCTTACTCATCGGTAGATGTAGCACGAGAATTGGTGGCCACTGTAGGGGCAGGGGCCCTCATGGCAAAATGTGACAAAGTCGGCATTTCGGTTGCTGCCAGTACACCCTGAGGATTACCAGTTGCTGGGTATATAGTTTGAAGGGTCCATTTTCGTGGACTAGGCTCTGACAATGGGCTGTTCCATATCTTGTGCCTTATTTGAGCTCTTTAGTACATTCTTGCAGTGGGTTTTCTCATGGCACACTGGGTAGGAGACGGTGACACACTACCTGGATGACTTTTTCCAGGTGGGACTGCCCGTTTCTGTTAACTGTCAGCAGCAGCTGGCAAGTTTTAAAGAGCTCATGGGCTACCTGGGGGTGCCCCTGGGACCAGAGAAGACACCAGGTCCAAGTGCAGTGTTGTCATTTCTTGGTTATGCGTTGGATTCGGGGGCAATTGAAGCCAGCCTGCCGAGGGACAATAAATTGCACATGCTCATATTGATTGATGGTTTGCTTGCCAAAAAGAAGGGGAGGGAGGTACAGGTACTGGTAGGACACCTAAATTTTGCATACAGGGTGGTGCGAGCAGGGCATCGTTCTGCAGGAGATTGGGGATGTCCTTGGCAGGTTTGACAATGCCGCATAATCAAATACGGCTGTCGGCCGGAACTAAGGAGGACTTGCAAATGTGGTGCACCTTTCTTGAAAATTTCAACGGCATCTCAATGGCAACCCCGGAGAATTGGGAATGGGATGTCACGATCTCTTCAGACGCGGCAGGAGGCTTTGAGCTTTACTGGCAAGGGAGGTAGTGCGCAGAAGAATGGCCACCACACTGGAAGAATGGGGGGGGAGGGGGGGGGAGTATTGCCTTTTTAGAGCTTTTTCCACTGTTAGCGGCCGTGAACGTGTGGGCACAGGACCTGGTGCACAAGAAGGTGATATTTAAGGTGGACAATATGTCAGTAGTGCAAGTGGTGAACAGACAATCAGCCAGGGATGCTCAAGTGCTCAAGTTGTTGGGGTTTTTTGTGTTGAGATGTTTGGAGTAAGATATACTCTTTCAGGCCAGGCATGTGCCAGGAGTGGAAAATGACACTGGGGACGCTTTGTCTCGTTCGCAGTGGCAGAGGTTCCATGGGCTAGTCACGGAGGCAGACAAGGGCAGGACGCCGGTTCCAGCAGGGATGTGGTATGTAGGAGACAAAGGGTCATACAGTTGGTAAGAGGGTCACAGGGCTCATCCACGTGGAAGGCATATGAGCAGGCTTGGAAGGAATTTCTTGACAGTGGTGCAAAGCGTCAAGGACAGCAATGGGTAAGGGAGGAGCAGGTTGTGCAGTTAATTTTGTCCTTGATTGACAAAGGTATGTCTAAGGCACAGGTCTTCAAACTGTGGGGCGCGCCCCCCTGGGGGGGCGTGGATGGGTTCCCAGGGGGGCGTGAAGGCCTCTGCAAGCACATGTAAATGAAGACGCCTGGAAGTGCAGCGATGTTTATTTGCTGCATTTCCAGGCTATCTTCATTTTCTCCTAAGCCCTCAGAGTGCCATGGGGCCAGAGGTCAGTGAGTGTGCTGCTGGGGCTCGGCTGGGCAGTGTTTGGAGTCTTATTAAGACTCCAGCACGCCCGAGTTAAAGACCATTTGCATACCTTTGGAAACTGGTTACGAAGGCTTAGTTTTTTTTCTATTTCCAGTAACCCCTGGGCCCTGACTCTGCCTATTCCTTAAATTTTTACTGTAAATCTACTGCTGTATCGTGAAAATGCATTTCATGAAAAGGAATTTAAAAAGGGTTACCAATAGAAAAAATGCCAGCCATGTATGTTTAAAGAGCCTGCAAAGACCTTGCTTTGACACTAAATAGGGTCTTAAATAAAAAAGTATGTATTCATTTGTAATTTGACTCTGTCTGTTCCTTTTATTTTCAGTCATGAAACATTCAGGCAGCCCTAGAACACATTTAAAAGTGCTTTATATTTGCTTTTCGAAGTACGCACAGATAAGTGCTGAAAATAGGGCTTTAGGAGACTGTTTATTTTTGTACCTTCTGCAACATCAGAATAATGAGCTGGCAACCCTAATCATAAGACTGGAAGTTTGTTGCAGGATCAGCACATTATTTATTTCCTTCACCCTCGATTCCCCGATTAATTCCATAATAGCAATAGTTTAACTTATATCTGAAATCCTACGCCCGCCAATAACATGCTGATTAACTTCAAGTGTCTGGGAATTCACCCTGCATTCAGACAACTCACTCCTCATTCTCACCCTTCACTTACACGCTCACCCTGCACTCACAGTGCATAGTTATGGTTTTCCCGCATTTGCCACATAATCCATCGTCTGCTGCATAAATTGCAGATTAAAAAATGCAGCAACAAGTTACTTCACAGTGGAAGGCCCTTTCTAAAGGTTGACTGGTCACCTTTCTGTTGCTTATTGCTATATGTAGGTGTTAATGTGGTACTTATGACAGGCAATAAAGGACAGGACAATGTTAACAAGTGTAAAAATAGCAAAATAGTGCAGTAATGCTATCACAAAATATGCAGCATAATTTGCCTTTGCTTGCTGCGGAATTTAGTCAGCCATGCTGCATAATTTGGTCTTCTCCTGCCGCATAATTCCAATGGCCCTGTTTATAGTGCTAGGAGGTCCCAGCCTGTGGCAGTAAGCACTGTGGATTTGTAAGTCATTATTATAAAACAGTATTTACATACTCTAAACTAGGCTGCTGCAAAATGATGCAGTGATTGGGATAAAACAAGTTCTTACAAAACCTTCTTTTTAGTAATAAGTAATCAAACTGTATATAATGCAGACATTTTTGTAAGTGTCTACGCTATTCCAGATCCCAGCTGATAACTCCTTTACATTACATCTTAAAAAGAATAGATATTTGCCACCATAAATCTTTAAGCAGATCCACTGGAAGTATTCAGCAGAAGAGGACAACATTATGCGGCAGGTTTGACTAAATTATGCAGCAAGAAAAGGTAAATTGTGCGGCACAATGCGCCACATTCTGTGGTTAGCATTACTTCATTATTTTGTCATTTTAACTCACGGTAATGCTGTCAGGGGAAATATTTCACCTCATTAGTACCAGTGTAAGCAACTACAAGATTACCAGTCAATCTTTGCAAAGGGCCTTCCACTGCTCCGGAGGACTTTGTCACGCTTTAAGTAACTTTTGTTCCGTTTTTTGTTGAAATCTGCAGATTATGTAGCAAATGCAGTAAACTGATAATTATGTGGAAAACTCTGCTGCTGCTGCAGAAACTCATAATTCCATGGTTTCTTTTTCAGCTTTCTGCACTACCACCCACACTTCGATTTCAGGCAGAGGCATCTCAAAGTCAGTATTAACCATTCAGGGGCAGCTTTTGTGTGAAAGCGGAGTCCATGTAGTGGCCGGTAGAAGGCCAGCAGGGTTGCATTCAGATGCAGAGCCCTAATCCTCTCGATCCCTGGTGCCTCACAGTAATGGTCTAGAAGACAGAGGAAAGGAGCGAGATTCATAGATATTGTCAAAGAGAAGGCGCAGAATAGGGAGCACTGTATGCGGACTCATTTTTGTATTTACAAATGGCCAGAGACCGCTTCTTCAGAGAGATACCCTTTAAAGAGACATTTATTAGTGAAGCTGGCGCTGCTGCCAAGTGTGTAAGTGGCCCCTACTGGTTATCATAAAGGAGCAGATGCAGCAGGACAGGGGCCCAGGGATTTGGGGGTCCCACTAATCACAATTATGACTGTCTACCTTTAAAAAAAGGGGCATCAGAGCTTATTGTCCTTTCAAGCATTAGGACAGAAGTGATTATCCATCATGGAGGGGAAGAGGTAAAAAAGGCAAAGGAGATAGCCTGCTACTCAGGACTGCAGTTATCATTAGTGCAGCAGGTATAGTTGCATTGCGGTCAAAGAGTGTGAGGGGAGTAGTTGGTTTGGGATATCGGTTTTTGTTTGATGCATTTGCTGTTTCATAAGTCTCATATTTGGTGCAATTCATAAGCTATAAAAAAAGTATTCCTGAATCATCTCATAAGCCCCGCTTCCTGCACGCAGCCATGTCCCTCCCGCTCCCCCAATCCTTGTCATAAAGTATTGGAGGAGGGCCCGACCTCAAAACATTTTGCTTAGGGGGGGCTCAGAGTAAAAACGTTTGAAGACCTCTGGTCTAAGGTAACGATAGCAGACAAGTTGTCGGCCATAGCGTTCATGGGAAAATAATGGTGGGGTTATGCGCCTTTGGCGGGAGAATTAGGCAGCTGATTACGGGAAGGTTGGGTGCGGGAGTGGGGATACTGTCCTGCTTGATACGGGTTTTGCCGCCAATATGCCGCAATGCAGAAGAAGTGGTCTTGTTTTCCACGTTAATGTCTTGGATGTACTTCGGGGCATTTCGGGTTTCGGAATTTCTGGGTGCGAAGGGGGCACTAGGGGTTCAGGGGGGGTAGGGGGGGGAGTGGACCTGAGGGTCGACGAGGTGGCAGTGCGGCTCAAGCGATCCAAAACTGACCAGCAGGGAGTGGGGAAGTGGGTGGTCATAGGACCGGTGGTGGATAAGACAGTGTGTCCAGCGGCGTGGGGGGGGGGAGGAATCATGTCCAGGGAGGGTTGGTTCTGGATGACAGGGAGGTTTTCCACCGAAAAGCGGGCGGCAGGGTGACGGAGTCTCAGCTGCTCTGGGTCTTGAGGCGTGCCCTCCAATGCCTGGGGGAGGATCCTACCCAGTTTGGGACACATTCTTTCCGCATAGGGGCAGCTACGGACACAGCGAAGAGGGAATGGGGGAGATTATGCGCTTAGGGCGTTGGAAGTCAGATTGCTTCAAAACCTACATTCGGCTGCGGGGCTTTGGGGAAGGGGACGCATAATGTTAATTTCCTGCCTCATATATGTGTCTTTCCAGGTGCGGTGGCGGGGCCTGCTGCGGCGGAATTATCCATCTGGATAGTAGGACACTCATTTGTCAAATGGGCAGAACGTTAAGAGTGTACAAAAGGGAAAGGTTTGAATTTGGGTTTGGACTCCCAGTTGTTTCAGTGTTTTTGGAACGGAAAGGGGGGTATGAGGTGGCACGACTAGTTTCCGACGTTAAATAAGATGATTAGAGGTGGGATTTGTCCAGATGTGTTGATTATTCATGTGGGGGAAAATGACCTGGTTCAGTGTAAAGGTTTAGCACTGTTTAAACAGATGAAGAGGGATCTCTTGGAGATTAAACAGCAGTGGTCAGGTTGTTATGTTATCTGGTCAGAGTTCATACCAAGGAGGCATTGGAGGGGGGCTGAGAGGCCAGCAGCGATAGATAAGGCCAGGAGGAAGATCAATAGGGACATGCGAAGCTTTTGTGACAAGGAAGGCATTGGGAGAGTGGAACATCTGGAGCTTAGGTATACGGTGGTCAATTTTGAGAGCGAATCGGGTGCACTTGTCACGATATGGGCTGGAGTTGTATATCATACAGACTAAGGAGGTTTTGGACAGGGCCTTGGCCATACACAGATATCCGAAACAACAGGGTCCCTAGTTGGGAGGTCTGAGAAGTCTGGGGCCAGAATTTTCTGAGTGGAGTTTTTTCTGGGTAATAGTTGGTAGATCTGTTTACAGTTTAAGTTTATTGTTTGGAAAATGTCACTCCGGGAACACGCAGGAAGGGGAAGTAGCATAGGAAGGTTACATAGATACTTATGTTAGGAAATGAGAAGAAGTTACACAAGTTTAACAGGTCAGCAAGGAGGACAGAGTTGGGGTTTTTTAAATGGTTGCAAAGGGAGAAACTTTAGGGGAGGGGGTGGGGGGTAAGGTAGGAGGAAAATATTTAGTGAGGTTTTGTTTTGTACAGCACAGGCCAAGGATATTGATTGTAAGGTGTACCTGTCTTCAATAAAGCAGCCTTTTTCACACTTAACAAGCTGGTCTGTGCTGCACCCCTGGGGGGGGTTTTGGGCCAAGAGTGCAGCCCAGAACTCAATTGGGCTTGTTGGGCTGCCATTGGGCTAGTTTTGGGCTGGGGGGATATTTAACCGCCCATTTTGTGTCACCAGCTACTATTTCGGTGGGGTGACACGGCAGCTGGTTGGGGCTTAGGCAGGGGGGAAGTGAATTTTGTCCCACCCGCCCACCCCGTTTTTCAAGGGATGGAGGAAGGGTTTTTTAGGTGTCTGGGAGGCGGTAAATTGGGAATTTACATTTTAGTTAGGTTTTGTTGGGAACAGGTGTACCGGGTGCTGAAACATGTAATTATTGGTTGTCGCTTGAAGCAGGTGCTGGTGTGGTTTATGGATTTGGTTATAGGGTGACGTTTTTTCTGGGTAATAGTTGGTAGATCTGTTTACAGTTTAAGTTTATTTGTTGAAAAATGTCTCTCCGGGAGCACGCAGGAAGGGGAAGTAGCATAGGAAGGTTACATAGATAGTTATGTTAGGAAATGAGAAGAAGTTACGAGTTTAACGGGTCAGCAAGGAGGAAAGAGTTGGGGGGTTTATAAATGGTTTAGTTTTGTACGGCACAGGCCAAAGATATTGATTGTAAGGTGCACCTGTCTTCAATAAAGCGGCCTTTTTCACACTTAACAAGCTGGTCTGTGGTCTGTGCTGCACCCCCCCCCCCCCCACCCCCCACCCCACTTTGGCCCATAAGGAACATGGACCAATGTACTTTAGGGTAATAGCCACTTTTTACAAATGGTCTGTGACCTGCGTTCAAATGATATTTTATATTTTTATATACGATTTGATATATGTATTATAATGGTGTG
The DNA here is from genome assembly GCF_964204655.1 of Triturus cristatus. Classification (NCBI taxonomy): domain Eukaryota; kingdom Metazoa; phylum Chordata; class Amphibia; order Caudata; family Salamandridae; genus Triturus; species Triturus cristatus. The sequence goes on from NC_140586.1 coordinate 90,744,979, forward strand.
AGATACGGATTTATACAATAATTTTGATATCGTACTGCAACTTTGCAATGATTTTTAGTAATGATACAAATAAAAATAATTCATTCAAGCCTCTTCCTCCAGCACAGGCAGCCACTTTGTTTTGTGCTAGGCATGTCCGCTGAGTATACCCATTTCCGGCTCCACATGCATAACTGCACAGTTACGCGCTCAGCGACCCAATTATACCGTGTTTACATCTGGCCATGATTGCATGGTGGGGTTGCTCATTCGGTGGTTCTGCCACAATCTAAGGCAGATTAGCCTGCTACAGGGAAACTCAGACTTCCAGCAAGCTGGGCCTGTGAGAAGACAGAACGGCCGGGGCCCCAAAAGGAGTAAAATGCAAAATGATGCCCTCAACCCCCGGGGTCTGAGACTCCAGTGTGTCTCACGGGCTTCAGCAATGGTAAGCACTTGCCAACTCATCTTTTATTTTGGCAGAGCCATCTCGGAGATCTTGGCGCAAACAAACACTTGCTAGAAACCTCATATGAATGAATCGAAAGTACTTCCGCATTCTTTTATGATCAGGGTCACCCTCACTGACTCCGGATCATCAGCACATGAGGAAGAGAGCTTCACTCCAGAATGAAACTCAGGCTTCATGGCTGGAAGCAGGCTAACTGAATGTAAGCTTTTATTAGCAGCTCAAGGTATATACCACACTCAAATCGCAGTGGGGTCGGGGAATCTTTAAGAGACCTTTAGTCAAGGGCTTCAAAATGAATGAATGTGTCCTTGTGTAATGTAACTGGTGCTCATGTAAAATGCTTCAATACCTTTGAGTCGAGTTACCCCTATATAAAACTGCAAAAGAAAAATTAAGAAAAAAAATAAAGCGCCACATTCTACCTCCCATAGCCCGCGGCCAGTCCTTTCCAAGGAACTCACCCTAAAATAGATCAGGCCTTAGGTTTGAGGATTTCCAATGTGGAGCGTATTGGCAACATTCTGGGATCATAAATTGGTGTTTTTTTCTGGTTTCAGAATTACTGAAACATATGAATAGAATAATTTCAAATGAGACAGAATTGAGGAAAAGCACAACACAGGATGTGTGATACAGTTCAGTAAAAATTACATTGGGAATTCGGCCTATAGAGTATCATGACACATGACGTGGATGAGGATGTCTGGGTCTTGTGAGCAGCCGTAGCCTCAGCAACACATCTCATCACAAGCAAACATAAACGTGCAGTGCAGTGTTTTAGAGAGTTTGTGGTTATTATCTTGCTCTTCAGGGAGAGGACTGCCTTAACAGGCTGAAACTGCAGTTTGATCAAAGGCTGTAGCCTCCAGTCTAAATCAAGAGGGTTGGCCAAGTTTTGGAGCGCTGTTGGAATTACACAGCCTGGATCTGATTCAACGATACTTAAAACTACATTTTTAAAAAAAATTATACGCCCAGTCGGAATTCCCGAACACCTTTTAGGTCTTGCCTAGGTAGCGCTTGAGCAGTCTCTTCGAGGCATGCTGTATTCAGGTATGGACTTAAAGCTCCACTCATTTGCCACCCATCTGTTCAATTGGCTCCTCTTACAGTCCTTAGCAAATGGTGGCTTTTGATTCGTGAATAGGCATAGTAGTCCCTCCTTAGTCCTGCCTTTTCTCCGTTTGTAACCTCCCATGAGGACTTCCCCTGTTACATGTGTTGTTACCCAGTAGGTTTCATTTACAGTCTGTGAGCACTATCTTATTCATGACCTCCTAGCTGCTGTTGCAGGACGCATGATATGTTCTCCCGCTTTGGCTTACACCCCCCACAGGGCAGCGAGGGATGCATTCATCTTTAACAATGGCGGCGGTGTCTTTCTTTTCTTGGGCGCAGCTCGCCAAAGTCTATTTTTTCAATATTATATGCTTTTAGTAAGCAGCGCAGCACATGCGGCGTGCTACGCTGCTTCCGATAAGCTTATAATATTTTTTTTCTTGGGCATAGCTCGCCAAAATCAATTTTCAATATTATATGCTTTTAGTAAGCAGCGCGGCACAGGCAGCCTGCTGCGCTGCTTATGAAAAGCTTACAATATTCAAAAAATAGACTTTGGCAAGCCGCGCCTTTCTTTTCATCGGCTCGGCTAACTATGTAATAGGTCTCGCATTTGTTGGAGTTATTGGCATTATAAATGCCAATGTTGTTTTACCTTGCCATGTTGCAGTTCCATATGTGGCCAAAAGGTCCCATGGGACCTCTTTTGGCCACATATGGTACTGCACTCTGCAACATGGCTGACAAAACTTGTTTGCTGTGCATTCTGCTGCTGTGAAACATGCCTTACAGAAAAAAACGCTATCAGACAGTCTATTTTACTCTACCCCACTCTATTCTATGCCACTGTGGTCTACAACATTCTAATCTGCAAGACTGTCCTCTCCGGCACTCTACTCTGTGCCGCTACACCACTCTACACCATTGCGCTCTGTCACTACAGTCTAGGCCACTATTCTACTCTGCACCAGTGTACTCTAGGCCGCAGCTCTCTGCACCACTGTACTCTATGCCGTTGCACTCTACGCCATTACGCTTTACATCACTCCACACCACTCTAGTCTATCCTGGCCCACTGTACTCTACACTACACCACTGAACTCTACGCCTCTGCACTCTACCCTGCTCCAATCCACTCTACGCCACTTCACTCTGCTCTGAAACAATCTACTCTATGCTATGGCAATCTATTCTGCACCACTTTACTCTAAGCAACTGCCCTCTACATCACAGCACTCCATGCTAATGCACTATACACTTTACTCAAAACCAATGCACGCTATGCTACAGCACTCTACACCAATCTACTTTGCACCACTGTACTTTACGCAACTTCACACTAGGCCACTCTGCGACACTATGGCACTCCACTCTACAACAATACTCCAGTCAACAACGCAATATGCAACTCTCCAATTGCCACTCTATGCCACTTTACTCCACTCTATCGTACGACACCCTACTCCATTCGACCACTGACACTCTACTCCACGTCACTCGACTCTACAACACTTTACTCCACTCTACGCAACACCATCTACACCACTCTGCTCTACACCACTCCACAGCACTCTATGCCACTCTACTCCACTCTGCTCCCTCCATGATACTCCTTATTACACCGTAACACTGTTTCACTCCTCTCCAAGCCACTCCATAACGCTCTACTTTGTGCCACGCCACTCCATTCCACTCTCCTTTATCCCACTAACTTTTAGACATGGTGAACAGCAGCCACACTGATGCACTACAGGGCTAAAACATATTGGCAATGCCAAAAATTATTGCAGAGGCTAGACCTATTGGCTTTGCCGATGCTTGTTAACACTTGCCATTGCAGCTTAGCCTAATATACAAAGTCAGGACTTACTCACCACCAAGCACCTTCCACACTACTTCTAGATTCTTGTACGCTCACGTAACAGAATCAACAACCTGCTCACTGGTCTCTCCGGCAGTCTCATTCCATCAGCATACGCACCACAAGCAGTGACACGGCTACTTGCCCTCTAAGGGAAATTGGAGTACAACCCAGCACTCAAGATACTTTTGCATGGGTCCTGTTCCAGCATGCACACTCATCAAAGCTTGCTGCGTAACCAACAAGGCCTTCCGTGCTACTTAGCAAGCCAGAGCAGTCTCCATTGGCATGTACACAACACAGAGCACTTCCCTCACCACACTAGAAACACATCAAGCATTGGTAAAGCCAACATGCCTGGGTTTTCATGTATGGTGCACCACTGGTTTTAAAAGAAAATCCCTTACTGAAGCAACATCCTGAACTACAACAATTTGGAAGCTGAGAATAAGACCCGTTTCCTGAACAAATTCCTTTATCAAATTTAAGCAGCGTTGCCGTCCAAGAAGGGTGTTGTGACAACTGAGGCAAATGAAAATTGCAATGTAAGAGGGGACCTTAAAAGGCCAAATCGTCAAAATATTTCATTGTATCTGTAAGAACTCCTATGTGCATACGTCTTTACTTTGTGGACAAAACGTATTAAATAGCTATACATTCAGCAACATGTTATCATTATAGTAAACCAAATCAAATGGGTGAGCCAAGGAAATTATTGAATAGCCCTGTGACTTTGTGGCATGTTCAAGCATAGTAACAGCAGGCATTTCCTAAACAACAAACAAGGAAATCCAATATGCCAAAGTAAATACATAAATAAAATGTTAGCTCTCAATTATAACACAGAAAGATGATGAACGGTATGCTGAATATTGTCAAACACTCAACCCCAGTACAGTTCACTATGCCATTCCAGTTTGGACCCAGCCATATGCACATCAGTCGTGACCCTGCACCCCATGGGAACAGCCCAGCCGAACTGCCAGGCATCCTGGGGTTGGTTTCGGAGTTTCACCCCTCCTCGGTCAGACTAGCCCAAAACTAGTCCTCAGATGCTCGTTTCCAGTCCAGAGAGGACCTGGCCTGGCAGTTCGGGCTGGACTATTCGCAGGGGAAGCAGGGTCAAGACTGATTCGCATATGGCTGGGTCCAAACTGGGGAGGCGTGGTGAGCAAAAAAACTATGGATTTAGGCGTAGATCTTTGTACTGGGGGAGAGTGCTTGACATTGTTCAACATCAACTGATACGTAACACACCATCAAGCGCCTTGAGACCCTCAGGGGTGAGTAGTGCGCTTAATCAACCTTGATTGACTCTCCCTAAACTTTGCTAGTGTCCCTGCATTCAGCCCGCAATCCTGGTGCTAGTCATGCATACCTGTTACTAGGTAAAGCTCTTCAGTGACCTCAAGACCAGGTCCAACTTAGAAATACCCCCAAAATATAAATCACATGATGGTTATTTGAAAAATGAATACATTATAACAGGAAACCACCTCCTCTTCACTTTTATCTTAATAAAGCGGCAGAGTATAGTAAACAGGAAGCATAAAAGCGTGCCATTAAGGGGAGGACATGCATTTACTTCATAATAACCAGAGCTGCTGACCACAGAACTAGGAAACCAGGTTCGAGTCCCTGCCTTGGCTCAACATCTTATGATTCTGGGCAAATAACGTGTATACCCATGCCTAAAACTGTGCAACATAATCTGGTTCTCATGTAATGCACTGGATTAATCCAAAGGACCAAGTTTGCACTGTATAAAACTGTAAAAAGGTAAATATATATACATTCTTCAATTGAATCCAATCTTTATTTTGATCAATTAAGATCATAAAGGACATTTTACAATAAAAAAAGGCACTCGACCTACCATTAAAGAATACAAAATATCGGGATATAAAATTAATATACAATCATTTTAAAAATCCTTACATTAAAAATTTTCAGATGATTTGCTAAAAAGCCTAAGAATTCATATTAGTATAAAAAGGCATAAAATAAGTCTGTAATATCATTTGCATTTCTAAACTGGAAAGATGACCTTGGAATCCACAACCATTGGTAGCACGAAAGATCAGGTAAAGTGTTCATCAAAAGTGCACCAAATTTTATACATAGAGTGTGTGTGTTTGAGAGTAGTAATAACGGGAAACTCCACCTAGTGATAGAATGACCATATTCCGGTATAATACCAGCCTACCCATTTCTCCATCATATATACATTCAAAAAATGAAGATAGATGAGGTCATTTGCAGGAGACAGATTCAAATGCCAGCAAGGTTCCCTTGTTCTTCCAGCAGCAAGGACGCAAACCCAGCCGAGTTGGCAATAAAAAAATATTAATTTAAAAGCCACATTTTATGTCCTGTGTAGTATGAATCATCAACCCAGGTTACCACAATGAAGATTTCTGTGGTGCAAACAAAATTACGAAGCAACTGAGCCCCGTAGAAGTATTTAAAGGGATTTACTGAGAGTTATTGATTGGTAGGAATCCAACATCATGTGAGATGTCAAGAAATTCACACCATAAGGGGGACAGCAATTTACAAGCAATCCTTCGCCAAAAGTAGTTTTGATAAACTGATAAGGAGGTAATTAAGTGTTTATAACAACAGATCTATAAAGCAAGACACAAATATATATAAATATAATTCAGATTATTTGTACAACCTGAAAGTTCGAATTAATACAACTACCTGAAAAACAACAGCAGGAGCTTATAATGTACACTTTAAAATGTAACAGTTTGAGGCAGCAGAGAGAGGTAAATTATTAAGGGATTTGGAGTCTCTGGGAGTGAAATCAGAGATGCAAAGGGTTTAAAAAAAGTGAATACATTTTCACCTAAGCAATAAAATAGCCAGTTTACCGACTCGGAGGTAAGCTTCTATGGCCACGACCTCGGTGTACCCCTTGGGACCAGGTTCGAATTCCAGAAGGAAAAGACTTGGCATTCCATCCTTCTGAGATCTAAACATTGGGTATCAGTCGGCTGAGTGAAATAAGTGCAGGATTCTCAAGAATGCAAAAGTATGGTAGTAGGTACTGCATATATATATTATGATTCCCGAAAAACAAATATTGTAAAGGAAGCATCAGTAAAGCCAGTCAGCCTAGTGTTGGCTACCAGCATTGAAGCTTTGTCAATGTTTGTTTTGCCATGGATATTATAAAAGATCATTGTGGGAGCTTCCGGGTCCTTGCCAATATTAAACAAAATATATTGAATTAAATAAACAGGGAGGGGGGGGGGGGGCAGGAAAAAAATGGGAGGTCCCAAAATCAAGTTTTCCCCATGCATTTCTCCAAAAGGATTTAGAACACTACTACAGCCCGAAAAAAGAAAAAAAAGTTGCGATCTACTGCACATCTTTTTCAGGAAGTCCCTGTTTGGGCCAAATCCAGAGGGTATAGTAAAATATCAAGGAGGTCACATGGAGCCCCCGCCCAACGTTTATAAAACCTCAGGGACCACTACCTCCCCAGGCCATTAATAATAAATTAATTGGGGTTCACAGAGACCCCCCTGCTTCCCCGGTGACTGCCACCTCCCTGGGACTATATACAAACAAATGGGGGGCCACGCAGACACCCCCCAGCCACCACCACTTGCCCGGGGCTACATATACAGAAATGGGGGCCTCTCGGACCCCCCTGTGCCCAGTGGACCACCACTACCTTGGGACATAACTTTAAGAAGAGGGAGGAGGGACCACGTGGCCCCCCTCCTGGGCCATATACGGCCTCGGGGACCACCACCTCGCTGGGGCAGGGCTAGGATTACATAGTCGTCTTATGTATTTGATGGGGAAGAGAGGACAGCAATCAGGAGGACAAACAAACAGTTGGTTTCCATTAAGCACTTAATTTACGATTTCTGGTCTGATGGACAAACAGAAATGACGCTGAGGGCCAAATAGCTGCACTTAAGGCGAATTTTGTGCCTAGAAAGCATCCTCAAAGTGATTAGCAAGTGCTGCCTCAGCATCTGTAGGAAGGATCCGCTTATTTGTTTAGAGACAACACCTTAAAGCTATCAGTTTCTCATCACAGAAGTTAAACTGACTATCTAGACACAAATTGCTTTTCGATCTCTAGAAAATATTCTGGGAGGATGAAATAAGAGCTGCTGTTATTAACTGTCACATTGTTCTTCAGCTCAGCAATGACAAGTTTTTAGGACTGGCTGGACAACACTACTGTCTCAGACGTTATGGAATCAACGTAAAAGAGATTTAAGGAGTGTTACTTGGAGAGAGGGGCTATGAGTCTGCCCAAGTGTGGATTCCCTTCAGGGGAGATTTTGATTGGTGAGAATGTGAGTGCTCCTACAGAAAAAGAGTGCTTGTATTGCATTTCATGCCTTATGGGAAAGCTTCCGATTAATGTAGCAGAACTGAGTCAGTTAGGGTGACAAGCCATTGATAAAGGGTATATACTTCATATACTTCTTAAGAAAAGTTACGACAAAGGAAAAGCATATGTTAAAGCCAATAGGCCTTTAATGGTGGACTGATAATACACAGAGTCAAAGCTTGTAGACAGTCGTTTTGTTACATAGAATCTCACAAATTACAGTAATAGGCAAGGGTTTTTGCTAACCCCTCCACCCCCACCCTAATCGCCCCATAATGGGGATAGAAGATTTCTACAGTGAACATCCTCATTAATCCTCTTAAGAGTGATTGAATAATATTTTGCTAACTGTAATTTTGAATGCATTTATAATTAAGGCTCCCTGTTTTCAGTTTTTACTGATTTTTACAGATATACAGACAGAAATCCATTTATTTTCTTGTCTGTATTTATTTTTAAATGTGGATCAAAACGGAAATTGGGTGCTTTTTGAGTGATTCTAAATACACTTTGCCATGACTGTCAGCCCAACAACTGTGTGGATTGATAGGTAAGGATGTTAAAAAGGAAAGGAATTTTAGTAAAGAGGCTTAAACCGCAGTAGCTGTGCACAAGGCAGATACTGAAATGTGCATATTTTCATATAAGTGCATTGATGTAACTTCTGTGGGTGAACATATCACTGATACCTTGCAGGCATTCAATCATGAATGCATATTTATTGGTTAAATAAATGTGGAAATATACCAGTTTCAACTCAATTTTATCAAAAAACCCGTAATAAATATGGATAAGTACAGACAAAGCTGACAAAAAGTAAATATGGATAAATACAGACGGAATCGAACAAAAAATAAATACCATAAGACCGGGAGCCCCATTTATAATTAGCTGCGTTCCCTAGGGTCTCCTTGTGTGAAAGTTTATGCAGAATAAAGTAGGCTCTGGTTGGTTATGGTGAAGGGGCACTGATAAAGGCTATAGATGTGGTTGGGTCTTTGGTAGACTGTCAAATGCCATAGGTCGGATATATTTATTATGAAAAGCTATTTAAAAAAAAAAAAAAAAGGCAAAAAGCATGGTCCCATATATTGTCAAAAGCATTTGGCAACACCATTAGGCCTTTAGGGGTAGTTTGCCGTCACACAGTGGTAAAGACTGTAGACAGATATTTTGTTGAACATGTAATGGGCAAGGATCTTTGTAGGGGTTATCCCCTCTGATGAATACTTGGAGCTAAGAGCTAAAGATTTGTAATGTGAAAAATAAGCCTGAGCAAAATATAAATGACACCAGCAAAATTACAGAACTTTCACATCATGCTTATTAGGTGAAAGTCCTGAAATTATGCGATGTGCTGTAAGCTGTAAAAATGTTACCGGTGAGTACTTGGGAATAACGCGAACATCCAGAACATGAGGGGCTGTTGCTCGCCGCACTTGTTTTTTTCTAAATAAAAATTCCCACCAATAGGTCTGTCATTCCATAGAAAAATTTTGCGCTAAATGATAGATTTGCATTTCATGTCATTTTTACCAAGATTTTGCATACTTGCGTGCAACAAATTACAATAATTTTGCACGCCTTCTGTAATAATCCTGGTTAGTGTGCAATAATGGAAAAACTAGTGTACACGGCTCGAGGCGTGCCCAAGAAACACGAAAAGATATGGGGTCCCTGGACTCAATATGCTGGGAGCCTATACTAACTGTGAACCTTTTGCAAGAAGTGGGATGAACTTCATTATGCCTGTGTCATGGGATTGGTGCAAATTATGGAACCATACATAGGATTATATCGATTGCAATGAAACTAGCACAAGACTGTTCTGGTATTGTTTATTTTTCTAAAACTAATAAATGTGTTATAGAAAAAAAGAAAAGAAAATGTATTACCTATACCTTCAAAATGGAGAGTCATCGCCATTAACTTTGTCAATGCCATTGGCTAAACCAAGTGCAGCCACTGAAAAGCACTTGCAAAGTGAGAGAGATTGGCTTGCTAATGCTTGTTTTTCGCCGCTTCTCAGGGTCTGGCTTGGCGCTTTTAAAGCTGCCTATTCCTAAAGTGGTCAACCAAAATTCAGAAGTGACAGAAGAAGATTCACAGAAAGGAGCTTGCAGCCAGGTGTTCTTTGTTCCACTGTAGCTGCATGCATGGTTAAATGAACCTAACTCATAGGGGCAAGAAAAGAAAACAAGCATTTACAATGCAATGGTCTCGGCAATATTATAGGTAGAGCTATTGGTATTGCTCATTATTTTTTTATCATTTTTGTATCCCTAAATACATGGCATTGTCATTTCTATTGGCATTAGCTTTTTTTTTGCATATGTGATACCCATTGCATTAGCAGAGAGAGTGAGGTAGTGAGATAGAGAGAGAGAGAGAGTGAGGTATTGAAATAGAGAGTGAGGTAGTGAGAGAGAGTGAGGTAGATAGAGAGTGAGGTAGTGAGATAGAGAGTGAGGTAGATAGAGAGTGAGGTAGTGCAGCAGGCGCAGGGGCACCGGGACTCAGGCCTGAGGGGCCCACGGAATCCGGATTTATGCTACATTGTATAATTCAAACAGCAGCCGGGGGCCCATATCCTTCCTTTCACTAAGGCCCCTGGTAGCCTGACTGTAAACTGGCTGTAGCATGGACAACCGACCGCCCAAATCAAAGGAATGGCCTTCAGCACAGCCGTCCCCTCACATAGGACATTACAAAGAGCTTCTAAGAACAAACCACAACCTTTCCACTTTTATATTCAACACTCCGCTCTCCAGGAAGCACACACACAAAAACACGAAACAACTCACAGGATAGGGCGAGAAAGCCCTCAGAAAGGTGGGATAGGGAACCAAAATTGAGAAAGTGCCACGACGCCACGCTAATGGTTCACAGTGCTATACAAACGCTGGTAACCTAAGTAACGGAATGCTACAAACAGCTTCAAGGCACAGCTAAAATGTATCTTACATTGTAGTCCTCACATTATCGATTAGTTTTAAAGCATTTAAAAAGAGCGGGTGAAAAAGCACACAAGTGGTAGCCAGAGAGGCCGGGAGAAGTAAGACTGTTCCTGAACATGAAACCTTCTATTCACCAATTTTCACTAGTGCTAAAGGTCCCTTTGCAGGGATGGCGTGTTGGGGCATGAAACTAGGGTGCCATGTCTTTCTGAAGCTGTGCCCCCCCCGAAAACAGAGCTTGTGCTACCTACAAACAAAACCCAGCACCCTGAATATCAAACTTGGCTCTTTACCCTGCAACACCAGGAATCGACACCAGACCGCTCAGATGCACCAAAGAAAACACTGCCCATCAGCAACCAACTCACCAGGAAAACCGACCCCAACGTAGCCGCCAACAACCTCACAAACTGGATCTCCGACTGCGCCAACCTCCTGGCCCCCCTGAAGACTCAAGCCAGCACCAACAACCACAAGAAAAACTCCTGGTTCACCCCCGACCTCAAGAACTCCAAGAAAGAATGCCGCGCCCGCGAGAAGACGTGGCGCCTTAACCAGACCGAAGAGAACATGTCAGCTCTCAAGGACGCCACCCGCCAACACCACCAACACCTCCGCGCCGCACGAAAAACAGCCTACCGGAACAGACTTGACAACAACGCCCACAACAGCAAGGAACTATTTGGCATCGTCAAAGAGCTCTCCAACCCGAAAGCAGAAAACAACTCCATCCCTCCCTCACAGGACCTCTGCGACTCCCTCGCAACCTTCTTCCACCACAAGATCACCGACATATACAACAGCTTCCCGACCGCCGACACAAACCCCCCCCCGGAACCCGCCACCAACACCACCACCATCCTCACCTGGAACCCTACCACCACCGAGGAGACCACCCGCATAATGAACTCGATCCACTCCGGATCCCCATCGGACCCCTGCCCGCACCACATCTACAACAAGGCCGACGACATCATCGCACCGCACCTCCGAGACGTCATCAACGCCTCCCTCACCGCCGCCACCTTCCCGGAGAGCTGGAAACACGCAGAGCTCAACGCCCTCTTAAAGAAACCTACAGCAGACCCCACCGAACTCAAAAACTCCCGGCCCATCTCTCTCCTGCCGTTCCCCGCCAAAGTGATTGAGAAAATCGTCAACGCTCAACTCACCAACGCCCTGGAAACCAACGACTCCCTCGACCCCACACAGTTCGGTTTCAGGGCCAACCACAGCACCGAAACCGCCCTGATCGCAGCAACGGACAACATCAGAGCCCTGACCGACAAGGGAGAGACCGTGGCCCTCATACTCCTGGACCTCTCTGCAGCCTTCGACACGGTCTGCCACCGCACCCTGATACGCCGCCTCAGCAACGCCGGCATCAGAAGCAAGGCCCTGGAATGGATCGTCTCCTTCCTCTCCGGGAGGACTCAGAGAGTCCGCCTTCCCCCCTTCAGATCCACAGCCACGGAGATCATCTGCGGCGTACCTCAAGGATCCTCCCTCAGCCCCACTCTCTTCAACGTCTACATGACCCCCCTGGCGAACATCGCACGCAAACACGGACTCGACCTTATATCATACACCGACGACACCCAGCTCATCTTATCCCTCACTAACAACCCCACATCAGCTAGGACCAGACTACATGAAGGAATGAAGGAAGTGGCGAACTGGATGACAGACAGCCGTCTGAAACTGAACACAGACAAAACGGAGGTCCTCATCCTCGGCCCCACTCCCACCGCATGGGATGACTCCTGGTGGCCCCCCGCCCTAGGCAGCACTCCCCAACCCACCGACCACGCGCGCTACCTCGGCTTCATCCTGGACTCTTCCCTCACCATGACCAGACAGGTGAACTCGGTGACCTCGGCATGTTTCAACACCCTCCGCATGCTCCGCAAGATCTTCCGCTGGATCCCCACCGACACCAGGAAGACCGTCACCCACGCCCTCGTCACCAGCCGCTTGGACTACGGGAACACCCTGTACGCCGGCATCACCACCAAGCTGCAGAGGAAACTCCAACGGATCCAGAACGCTGCCGCAAGACTCATCCTGGACATCGCCACCACCACATCTCCGGACACCTGAAAAAACTCCATTGGCTACTCGTCAACAAGCGGATCACCTTCCGACTACTCACCCACGCACACAAAGCCCTTCACAACCTCGGACCCAAACTCATCAACAACCGCGTCTCCTTCTACACTCCCCCGCGCACTCTGCGCTCCACCGGACAGGCCCTGGCGGCCGTACCCCGCATCCGCAAAGCCACCGCCGGAGGAAGATCCTTCTTTTTTCTAGCAGCGAAGACCTGGAACTCTCTGCCCAGCCACCTTCGCGCCATACCTGATCACCTCTCCTTCAGAAGGCAGCTCAAGACCTGGCTCTTCGAGCACTGACCCCCCCCTCCTCCCAGCGCCTTGAGACCCTTGATGGGTGAGTAGCGCGCTTTATAAAATGCGATTGATTGATTGAAAACACCACCTGGAACCCACACATGAAGAGGGCCCTAACCTGGATGGACACCTCCATACCAACCAGAGGCGCAACTAGAGCCAAATTTCGGGGGGGGGGGGCTGAGCAAAAATTTCGGGGGGGCTGAACTATAAGCAATTGGCAGAGTGGAGCTGCAGGGGCTCTTAGAAGGGGTGAAACAACAGCGAGGCCTCATTAACAAGCAAATGGTCTTTTAAAGACCTGTAAAGTGCTCGGGTGCGGCTGCTTTTTTGCCCGGGAAGGTGTCTCATCCCGGGCTGCCGCACACGACGCGCGGGGGGGGGGGGGGGGGGGGGCTGAAGCCCTTTGAGTCCAATGGGTGTTGCGCGCCCGATACCAACCCCCTGTGGCCTCCTGGAAAACACTACTAGTCTGAGTCCCCTCTAGCATTTCCCTCCATAAAGGACTCCAACCTCACCCACCCCCAGCGAGGGTACACAAGCACGGGCAAAGCCAACACACCTGGGACAAGATCTGGGGAAGGGGGAGTAACCAAGGAAGAGCAGCCTTCAGTGCGATAGGTTGGGTTAAGTACAGCCATCAGGGCGAGTGCGGCCGGCAGGGCAAGAGCGGCCGGCAGGGCAAGTGCAACGGGCAGGGCAAGTGCAACCGGCAGGGCAAGTGCAACCGGCCGAGAGCGGGAGCGCCGGTGGCATTTACTCCCCTTTCGCTGATTCCGCCTGCCGTCAACGCTGCGGAAACTGCTGCGGCCATTACGAGATTACCCAGCTGAGAGACCTTGAGCTGGTGCGCGTGCCGAGAGGGTGCCTAGGCAGCGATTTGAAGAGGAAGCAGTGTGGCCCTCAAGACGCCCTAAGCTGCAGCTCTCCTGAGGAGCTACCTGGCGCACGGTGAGTGCTGGTTGCCCTGGCCTGATCGGTGGTCTGCCATTTTGTAGTGTGGCCACGCGCTTGCAGCGGCGCTGCCCATAGGAATCGATGGATTCAGCAGGGCGGTGATCCTGGGCCTGGGATCGCCTGTGGAGCGGGGAATTGGTGCCCAGTGCAGCGCAGGGACCGTGATTGGGGAGCGGAGGTTTGGAGCTTGGCGGGCACTGAGCTTTTTCAGCATTGGACATAGTCATTCACTACGCCTGAGAGACCGCAGTGCCCCTGATTGTGCCCTTCAGGAGTTTTCCACGTAGTGCAGGGAAGTCGGGATCCCGTTCCAGATAACAGCCTTGTGAGTTGAGACAGAGCACGGCCACCACTACTGGTACGCATCTGCTTGGGGGGTGCCGCCGCCTTTCTCCGAGGTGAAGCAGAAATGCCTCGGAGAAAGGCAGCGGCGTTTTCGGATTCGGGGGCGTGTTCCTGCTGTTCTAAAAGGGCGTGGCTAAAAAGTGGAAAGAACAGCACGGAACACGCCCCCGAATCTGAAAAAGACGGAGCCTATTTGGAGGGACGGCTCTCTCCTCCAATGGCTGGCCTCCGTTTAGGAAGCCAGCCAATGGAGGAGAGGCAAAAAGAGAGGCGGGCTAAGGAGCCACTCTCAGAAACATTAAATCTCCGACTTCCGGTTCTGCCTTCGGCAGACCGGACAGTCCTCGACCTAAAAAAAAAGAAAAAGATTTACCTGGGTGCAAACTCTGTGTGAAGTACCAGCAAGAAAAACATGGAAAAGTGGGTGTGATTTGGAGAGTGACAAGCAGTGCAAATTATGGTGTACGCTAGGGGTGTACTAGTAGAACCAAAAATGCTAGATCAAATTAAGCTTATGATATCCACCTAAAACACATTTACAAAAAATGTATCTCAATGGAACTCATTTACCCGTATAACGGCTATCTGGAAAATCTGGCATGAATCTGTCGGTGAAGGCCTCTCTGGGACACCAATGGCCTACACTGACAAAGGTGCAGTTTCCAAACCAGGTTTTAATTCAGAAGTAAAAGCACAAGAATTAGTTCAAGAATTGTTAGTTTTATCTTGAAGAAAATTACTCTGATTTCTACCGGACGTAGATATGCACTTTTACCTAAGCCGACGATTAAACAGTTTTGCATTTGGTTCTGCTACATCTCATAGAATAAGAAATTGCTTTCCCATTGTAAAAAAGACATTTTGGTACGTGCAGGACAAAAGAAAGCATTTTTTACTCCACTTTGAACCTGGCTATGAGCAATTGCTCTATTTAAGACTTCCAGCAGGGTCTGTCGCCATAATGTGCTGTTTCTATGAGTCACATATATTTGCATTAAATATTTACGTGATGCATAATTTACATCTCCATCTCAAGGAAATGTATGCGAAATAAGGAGCGAGTTAATGATGCACAGAGGTAAGTGCATGTCTCACAACTAGTAGGGTACTCAAATTTCCCTGAACCCTTATGTCTTCAGTTCGTAGGAGTCAGATTAGGGTACTCATTAGTGCTTAGTATTGATATAACTTCAGAGAAAATGTATTCGTGCTGCGTTCAGAGTAGACAAGTGTTTTAGTACAAATTCCTGTAAACCTAAAAGTGCATTGGAGCTTTCAGATCATTTAGGAAATTATAAAAACAAGTTACAGACTACAAATCAAAGAGAACTAAAAAAACAGAAATGGAATAATAGGTCTGCTTAATAAATATATATATAATAAATAAGAATTATCTCATATCCGCCAGGAGACAACACAACGTCTCCGCCACAGATCATTTTCATTCAAAAAAAAAAATCATTATTATATCATTCCTCCAATCTAGGAGGCAAAACACATTTCAAAGAGAGACTCCTACACTGCGGGGGAACAAGACAAGGGGCCAGACGTACAACCGTTTCTAGCAGTTGCAACGGAAAATCAGGCTGTTTGCGACAGCTAAAGAGTGCTGTAGTATGCACAAACCCAATTTTTCTAGTCTGTAACCTATTACCGACTCGTAAAAAAGGGTTTGCAAGTCGCTATTAGGAAGGGGCGTGCCAAGGGCATCCTTTCCTAATAGCGAGTTACGGGGATGTACGATTGTTTTGCGACCACAAATGCAGTCGCAAAACAATCGCAGATTACCACCTACTTCAAGTAGGTGGTAAGCCAGTCGCAAACGGGAAGGGGATCCCCTTTATGAATATATGCAAAAATATTTTTAAAGAAAAAATTGGTAATTTCTTTCTATTAAACGCATCCCACTCTGCATTTTGGGGAAAAACTCTTTATTAAAAAAGCAAGCTTTCCCCCAGCAGGCCACCATCCCTGTGATTGTAGCCCATTCCCAAATGGTCGCAAACTGCGACCTGGCTCATTAATATTGATGAGGGAAGTCATTTGCGACCCCATTGGTAATCGCTAAATGTGTCAGACACTCACAAAACAGAATGGTCGTACATCTGGCTCAAGGTCTCCCTTAGATAGAAGTTCGGCCAAGGGCAGACGGGTTCCACGGGAGTCATCGGCCTCTATGACATGGTTCTTGTCACCCGGATGGAAGGCCTCAGCACAGGAGCTCAAGGCCCTGAAATCTACAGTGGCTTCCATGGGGCTAAACCGCACGCTCTGATGCCACGTGCAGCTTTTAACAAGCATTTACAATGCAATAGGTCTTTCAATTGCGAGATTTTGAGCTATTGGCATTGTAAATGACAATGCCTTTTATTTATGTGTTTAAAAAACCTGCAATAATAAAAGGCATTGTCATTTACAATACTGATAGGTCAAAGTTCATAAAATGCGAGACCTGTCGTATTGCAAATGCTTGTTTTTAAGTGCCCCATGCTGCATTTTCATGCTAATAGAGGCCATGCCCCTTTGTTTGGATGAGGGGTGTCTAAAGAAAGGTCCGCTGGGGAAGGGAAGGGAAGGGACAACTGTACGCGTGATAAGGGTAAGGAGAAAAAAAAAGACAGTTATCATTTGGAAAGGAGTCAACTGATACTGAATCAACAGGAAAGAACTTAGGGAGGATACAGGAACGAGAGAGTCATCAGTGTGTGGCGGTCAAAATTAGAGAAGGCTTTAGTGAGGACACAAAAAGCCGTTAGTGTACGCGTGTACTGAAAAAGAGAGCTCTAACTGAGGACACATGGAAGTAGGGGTGGGTATGGGGGGCGATGGGCTTCCTGCAGGACACAGAAAAGAAAGCTGTCAATGTGGACATGAGGGAAGACACAGCTCTCTGTGAGGACATGTGAAATTAACAGCTGATAGTAAAGGCATATGAAAACACACCACTGACAGTGAGGGTGGCTGTTATTTGACAGTTTAGGAAGGGCAGCTCTCATCGAGGGCTTAGGAACTGACAGCTACCAGAAAGTGACAGCGTAGAAAAGAGCTGGCTACAAGAGACGGCGTGAGAAAGAAAAGAGAAAAACTGAAAGAAGTTGGTGAAAAAAAGTGCACAATGAGTAGATGAGACAACTGTCCAGAAAGATATGAAAGAAACAGCTCTCAATGGACATGCCAATGAGTCCAGCCGTGTGACCATGAGAATGAGACAGCTTCTTGTAAGGGCAATAGACTACAGTCCAGTAAGGTCTGTGGGTGAGGTCCGGGTGGAAGAAAACGTGAATATGACAGCCATCTATCAGCCAGGATATCACGTGGAGACAGCCGTCAGTGAACTGCCCCCACCCCTTCCCGCACCCCCAACCCAGTTCCTCAGAATGCTGTCATGGTAGCTAAAATGAAAACAAGCGCCCTCAAAAGGGGCTTGGGGGGTGGGGGGGCGTTTGGAACCGACCACGATTTGGCAGGGGCTAGTGGGGGGGCTGGCCTCACGCCGGCCATTTAGCGTTTGGGCTATTTTATTTATAGCCCAAAAGTAGCCCAATTATAAATCTGTTGGGCTCCTGCTCCCAGCCACCATTTTAGGTTTGATGACCTGGTGGCTGGGAGCTTAGCTGTTGGTGTTTTTGTGAGGTGTAGTTTTAGTGCATTGCAGGAGGCAATACATTCATTGGTGGAGTTATGGCGTCGCAAGATTACCGCGTCCTAGAGGCCCTCCGGCTCCTGAATGAAGCGGGCCGGATGGACCTGGTAATCGGGGAAGTCGCGGGGCCATCGCGACCTACGTGGCAGGCCTCGGCAGGCGTGGCGGTGGCCGCCTGCTCTTCGCCCAAACGTCAGCGGACTGTGCTGGTAAGTGAGCGGGGCCGCCCGCGCTTTAAAAAGGCGGCCCCTGCTCGGGTTTCGCAGCTTGGTTCGATGGGAGCATCTGGGGAGGCGGGCGGAGAGGGCCGGGAGGTGTGGCGCGCCGTGAAAGAGGCGACGGTTGTCCCAGTGTTTGCTGAGCGTTCTTCTTCCTCACCCGCTGCGAGAGTCAAGCGCGGGGGACGGCGTGGCACCAAGAGGCGTTCTGCCTCGCTGCCTGTGGCGCCGCCGATTGAGTTTGAGGTGCCGGAGAGCGTCAGAGGAGGAATTTTAGGAGCGGCGGCTGCAGGGGGCATGTTGCGCGAGGGCGGTAATGATTTTTCCCGCTCACAGTTCGCGAGTGAGGCTGGGGAGTGTGTAAGCTGCGTAGGGAGCCTGAGGGGCTCTAGGGCATTAGGTAGTATTGCGAAAAGGGAGCTTTCCTCAGGGGCTGTGGGCACAAGGGAGGCATGTGGGGCTGAGTTAGGGACAGATATGGCAGGAGGTCCTGGAGATTGTGGGCTAGATAGCCCGTTATTGTTCTCCTCACCCTTGTCATTGAGGGGCAAGACAGGGTCTGTTGGGGGAGCTCTTTTGAGGAGGGCGAGTGGGCTCAGGCGGGGGGGTGGAATTCTCAGCAGGATTTGGCTTCCTACAGCGATTATGGGAGTGTGGGGTATCAGTTTTTTCGCATGGGGGTTGCTGTCCTCGGTCAAGGGTAGGGAAGGTCAGATGGTTGCAGGGGCGGGAGGGTTTTGTTTTTAGAGAAGGTTTGGCCTTTGGGGATTTGGAACCGGCTGGGGGCTTGGGAGGGATTGGATATTTTTCCTTCATGGAGGGAAGGTGTTCGGGGCCTCGGTGAAGGGGACTCATTGGGGGTGTCTCAGGTCGAGGGGCACGAAGGGGGTGTGGGTCAACTGTTGTGTGGGGGGGGCTGGAGCTAGGGGAAGGGAGCGTGCAGGGTCAGGAGGTTTGCGGGGGAGGTCAGGGAGCGGGTTCTGCATCTGCGGTGATTCAGGCGATGTTGGTATGGAGTGGGGACAAGGAAGGGGTGGTGTTGCTTCCTATGGTCGGTATGGGTCATTCCGGTTTTTCTAAAGGTAGGCGGCATAGGGAGACTTTTTTGAGTTGTCAAGGGGCAAGTGTAGCAGATAGTTTCCAGGGACCCAGCACACCAGTCCAACATTTTTCTTTACAGGGTAGGAAGTGTAGCAGCGCAGCGGTCTCAGTAGGGCGAGATGCGGCGCAGTTACGCCGAGGAGAAGGGAGGGGGAGACCTTGCGCGGCACATTCCGTACCAGCGGGGGATCCCATCGCGGCCAGCACACAAAGGTCCGGCGCGACTTTGTTGGCTCCAACGTCCGGCAGGTCACGGTGGTCAGCATTTACAAATGAAATGGTCAGGCCAGTCAACAGATGAGGGAGAACCGGCGTGTACAGTCGGCTCCCCCACAAGGTGGACACTCAAGGGTCGCTGGGGCCAGTTTGGGTCATGCAGGGTCCGGTAAGGCCCGTGCTATTGAATTTGCTAAGGAGGTGTTGCAGGTGGAGGAGCCAATTTTGCTGGACTATGATGAGGATAGCCCCGAGGAAGGGAAATTGCAGGATTATGAGGAGGGGGGGCCCTATCATGTGTCTCGTAGTTTTTTGCAGATTTCAGGAGCGGTACCCCAAAAGCAGCCGGTGGTGGTAAAAGCCAAAGGAGCGCGCGGCCCATCGGCGAGGGCTCATCCTACAAGGGATTCATATGAGAGGTCGGCGCGTCGATCGGAGTCCATCCGAGCATCCTCTTTAGAGCCAGGTGAGATCGCTACAACACAGGCCAAACATAAAATAGTGTCTGTGGGGGCGGGGGGGGGGGGGGGGGAGGGGAGTGGGGGTGTGACGGAAGGCAGATTGTATAAGGGAAAGTATGTTAAAGACACAGGGATAGGCACAGGGGATGGGGGAGTAGTGCAGGATACTAAGGTTGAGATTGGGACTAACACAGATGCAGCGGGTGGCAAGGAGCCCTTGGAAAGTAAAGAATTGAAAATTAAGAAGCTCCCTTACATGGGGGTGACAAAGCCTTTGGGTGCTATTTAATGCTGGCAACGAAGGAGCGCATATGGAAAGGGGCATACGTGGAGATTTTGAAACTCCTTCATAGGGAGGGGAGGTCTAAAGAGGGTTCTAAAGAAGAGGAGTATGAATTAGGCAAGCGCCCTAAAGCACCGTTGACCATTGAAAATTGGAAAGCGGCATTTTTGATTTACGCCAGTGTTTACTGTGAGAAATTTCCTGAGTGCTGCGTGGCTATCTTTAAGTATATGGATGTCATACGGAAGGCCCAAATTACGGGTAGTGGTTTTGCATGGGCACAGTACGACGAAGAGTTCTGGGCGCGTATGGCGTGGGACTCTGAAGCAAAATGGGGAGAGTTGGATAATGACTTGTGGCAGCATACAATGGGGGTGGCTCCTGGGGGCAAGACCATTTTCACAGCTAGCGGGTTGCCTTTAGTTTACCGGCCCTTTCAGGGGAAGCCCACCCGGGGTGGGGTGGGAGGCGCAGCCGCGACACAAATTGGAATTGGAGCCTGCTAGGATTTCAACAAAGGTTTATGCACTCGGGGAATATTGCAAGTACCGCCATGAGTGCTTTAAGTGTGGAAAAAGACATCCCCTTGTTAATTGTTGGGGCGTCAGACCGCCAGGCGGACAGCAAGGGCAGCAGTCGAGCGCAGAGTCATCTGGCACCTTGCAGCAATCCCAGGGTGGAAGGGGGGTAGGGGAGCACAGGGTGCTGGGCCAAAGGGCTCATACGCCAATTAGATTGGCGCAGCTAGAGGAGGCATTGCGGGGGTATGAGAATTTGGGGGCAAAACAGACACTTTTGGAGGGGTTTCAGTGGGGATTCCATTTGGGTTACCAAGGGCCAAGGCTCAGAAGGTGGGCTGATAATTTGAAATCAGCTGCAGAGCATAGCATGGTTGTGCGGGAGAAACTGATTATGGAAGTGCGCGAGGGGAGGATGGCAGGCCCTTTTGAAGATTGGCCAGTTCGGAATTTGATCATATCCCCTATTGGGGTGGTGCCTAAAAAAGAAGAGGGGCAGTTCCGACTGATTCAGCACTTGTCATGGCCAGAGGGGTCGTCAGTAAATGATTTTATTGACGAAGAGGCTGCATCAGTGTCATATTCCTCAGTTGACGTGGCTATGTCCCTAGTGGTGACCGCGGGCGCAACTGCAGACATGGCAAAGTGTGACATCAAATCAGCCTTTAGGTTGCTTCCAGTTCACCCGGACGATTGGCCTCTTTTGGGGATCCATTTTGAGGGCAAATGGTGTGTGGACATGGCATTACCGATGGGTTGCTCTGTGTCATGTGCTCTATTTGAACTTTTCAGCACCTTCCTCCAGTGGTATTTCATGCAGCGCACAGGTCACATTTTGATCACGCACTATTTGGATGATTTCTTTTTTGTTGGTTCCCTGGGCTCCGCGGAGTGCCAGAGTGCTCTGGACACTTTCCATGAGCTCATGGAGGAGCTAGGGGTGCCGTTGGCACCAGAAAAGACAATGAGCCTGCTACAGCTTTATCCTTTTTGGGTATTGAGATTGATTCTGTGGCAATGCAGGCTCGTCTGCCTGATGACAAAAAATTCAAAATGCTGGCTGTGCTTAACAGAATGTTGTCGAAACAGAAGGTGACGGTGAAGGACATTCAAGTGTTACTGGGTCATCTTAATTTTGCATGCAGAGTTGTCAGGGCAGGAAGGATTTTTTGCAGGCGCCTGGGCTGTGCATTGGCAGGACAGCATTTACCTCACGATCATGTGCGCTTGTCGGCAGGGGTGAAGGAGGATTTGCGTATGTGGTCAGTTTTCTTGCACTCCTTTAATGGAGTGCCACTGGCTAGAGAGGAGGATGTACAGTGGGATGTCCAAATGTTTTCGGATGCAGCAGGCAGTGATGGTTTTGGCATTTACTGGCAGGGAAGGTGGTGTGCAGAGAAGTGGCCGCAGGATTGGAGGAATGGGGGGGGGGGGATGAGGAGCATTGCCTTTTTTGAGCTCTTCCAGCTACTGGTGGCTTTGACCATTTGGGGCAAGGAGCTGGAGCATAAGAAGGTGCTTTTCCGGGTGGATAACATGGCAGTGGTGGAAATCGTCAACAGGCAGTCAGCGAGAGATGAGCAGATTTTGAAGTTGTTGAGAGTGTTTGTGCTGGGCTGTCTGCGATATGACATTTCATTCAGGGCCTTGCACGTTCCGGGTGTGGACAATGACATAGCATATGCTTTGTCTCGTTCGCAGTGGGGGAGATTCCATGGGCTGGCCAAGGAGGCGGACAGGACACCGACCCCGATGCCGGAGCACCTCTGGTATGTAGGCAACGTAGGGTATTTCAACGGGTGGTAGGTTCCCTGTCTGCGTCCACGCGGGCGGCATATGCACTGGCGTGGAGGGAATTTTTGGCATCTGGAGCTTGCAGGAGGGAGGAGTCTTGGCCCCGTTCTGAGGATGTTGTTCAGTTTATCCTAGACGTCATTGAGAAAGGCTTGTCCAGGGTCACTATTGCCTGGAAATTGGCAGGAATTTCTTTCATGGGTAAGCTTTTTTGGGGCTATTCCCCTTCTGCTGGGGAAGTGGGTAGGAGGATGCTTGAGGGCTGGGCTAGGGAGTGGGGGGTGTTCCTCTGTCTCGCTCACCGCTTTCTTGGCAGACTTTAGCACGTTTGTTGGAGGTTTTACCTGCGGTCTGCAGGGATGATTTTGAGTCTTCTTTGTTTGCCACCCTTATGGCGTTCATGTTTTTTGGGGCTTTTCGGGTTTCTGAGCACTTAGGTACTAAATCTAAGCGGGGCATTTGCTGGCAAGATGTGTTTTTCTCGGACAAAGGGTTGAACATTTGGCTGGCCAGTCTGAAAACCGATCAGCGGGCATGGGTAAGGGTGTGTGGTTGGAAGCAGAAGCTCCCAGTTCTACATGTCCTCTGCGGTTGGCAAGGCAATGGAAAACTATGTCAGGAGGGGCTGGGGGCGATTTGGTTTTTAAACATATCAATGGTGCTCGGGTAACAGATTATCAGCTGCGTATGGTTTTGCGCAAGGGTGTGCAGAGGATTGGGTTGGACGGGCGCTGTTTGGGACGCATTCTTTTAAGGATAGGGGCAGCAACTGAAGCTCACAATAGGGGTTGGTCTCAGGGGGAAATTATGCGGCTAGGGCGCTGGTCGTCAGACTGTTTTCAAGAATATGTGAGAGTTAACGCGGGGGAGGCGCATGCGTCAACCCCTCTTTTATGAGTCTCATTCTCTTTTTCTCTTTTCAGGTTCTGTGGCTGGGCCCCATTCGAAGGAGTTGACGGTTTGGATTGTAGGGCATTCGTTCGTCAAATGGGCACAGGTTCAAGCGGTCAAAAGTTATTTTGGGAAAATTTTGGGGTTTAATGAGCATCTTTTTAGAATCATGTGGAAGGGAAAAGGGGGAATGCTGTGGAAGGATCTTATTCCGTGTTTGAATAATGCAATGGTAAGGGGCCAGTGCCCGGATATTTTGTCGATACATTTGGGCGAGAATGATCTTTGTAGAGTAAAGGGTGTGATATTACTACGGGCAATGAAAAGGGATTTGGCCCTGTTGAAGGAGGGCTGGTCGGGATGCCATGTTTTGTGGATGGAATTGGTCCCGCGGAGGGTTTGGAGAGGGGCTTTGAACCCCAGAGCTATTGATAGGGCTCGGAGGAAAGTGAATGCTGAGATTTCTAGGTTTTGGCGCAGTTTGTGTTTTGGGAGAGTGACTCACAAGGAAATCCGTTTTGAGGTGGTGGAGTTTTTTCGGGATGATGGAGTGCATTTATCCAGGCTTGGGATGGATCTATATTTGCTGGAAATTAGCGAAGTTTTGTCAAGGTGTGTGAACGTTCAGGGGCATGGTCAGGGAGTTTAAAAGTTCTTCTCTGTGGGGGGCAAAAAGAGGGGTGGGCAGTTTCTCCCCCACCCCTTCTTTCTGGGTGGCGGGGGTTATTTGAATTTTGACAGTTTTGCCAGAGTTTGGTTGATTAATTTGTTAAGTTGGGTTATCGACAGGGAAAGGATAGGTTGGTTATTTTTAGTACGGTTACACAGGTTGGGTGATTGATAGCTGTAAAGGGGCAGGCAGGGGAGTTTAACGAAGGGTTGTATTTAGAGGTTTATATGGGGTTATACAGTAATGTAATGTTTGGTATTGTTTTAAATGTTGTAATGTACGGGCGGGGGCGGGTTCGAAGAAATTTAGGGGAGGGGGCGGGGTTGTGGGGTTAGGTATATGGTTTATTTAGTGAGGTTTAGTTTTGGAAGGCTTTTGCCAAGGTTTTAAATTGTTATGTGCACCTGTTCCAATAAAAGCGACCTTTTTCACACAAATTCTTGGTCCGAGGTCTGCTTCCCCACCCACCCTCCCTCCCAAGGGGGGGTTGGGGGCAGCCGACCGCAGGGAGGTCCCCCCCCGGCAGTTTGGGAGGGGCTAGTGGGGGGGGGGGGGGGGGCTGGCCTTGCGCCGGCCATTTTGCATTTGGGCTATTTTATTTATAGCCCAAAAGTAGCCCAATTATAAATCTGTTGGGCTCCTGCTCTCAGCCACCATTTTAGGTTTGTTGACCTGGTGGCTGGGAGCTTAGCTGTTGGTGTTTTTGTCAATCCCTCCCTCAAAAATTTTTATTCTTTTTATCTCTTTCCCCCATTTTATTCGTTTTTCTTCAATTTCGTTTTTTTCCTGTGGTGGTTTTTTCTGGGACAGGTGTGCAGGGGTTTTTGTTATGTAACTGTCGCTTGGAGCAGGTGCAGTGTGGGGGTTATTTGAATTTTGACAGTTTTGCCAGAGTTTGGTTGATTAATTTGTTAAGTTGGGTTATCGACAGGGAAAGGATAGGTTGGTTATTTTTAGTTCGGTTACACAGGTTGGGTGATTGATAGCTGTAAAGGGGCAGGCAGGGGAGTTTGTTTAACGGAAGGGTTGTATTTAGAGGTTTATATGGGGTTATACAGTAATGTAATGTTTGGTATTGTTTTAAATGTTGTAATGTACGGGCGGGTTCGAAAAAATTTAGAGGCGGGGTTGTGGGGTTAGGTATATGGTTTATTTAGTGAGGTTTCGTTTTGGAAGGCTTTTGCCAAGGTTCTAAATTGTTATGTGCACCTGTTCCAATAAAAGCGGCCTTTTTCACACAAATTCTTGGTCCGTGGTCTGCTTCCCCCCCCCCCCACCCTCCCTCGCAAAAGTGCACTGTAAACAGCGAGGAGCCATAACTCACCTCCCCGCCCCTTTTGTGGTAGTGCTCACTGCACTGGCAGGAGCTCAGAGGAAGCTTTCGCCTCTTATGAGGAATTCATTTTCTACTGAGTAGTAGGCGCTGTACAGAAGATTCATTTACCTGTTCATATGAATTGCGTAAAAATAAAAGCCATTTCTTTTTAACGCCAGGAGCCACAAGGCGACGAACGTTCGTGCTGGTTTAGGACGGTTTGTTTACGCAGGAGGTCATTTACCCAGACAGACAAGTGCACCCTCCCTCCCTCATCCCCCCTTCCCGTGGGTGCAAAATCCACAGTGCGCTGGAGCCAGTGAGCTGCCCTGCTGCTCCTCTAGTATTCCCGGCTGCAAACGTAGCAAAAGAAAGTTCCAAAAACAGTTCGCTTATTTTTTTATGCTTTGGTTCTCCAAGCGATATAATTTCCCACATAGATACGTCTACACTGGGAATTAAAGATACCACCGTGATGGTAATTCCAGAATAGAGAATTACTGAGCGATCATGAGCTGCCCTTTGAGAACGTGACATAATTGTAGGAATAGGTGTGCCCGCTCCCAGTCCTACTCATTATCCCACACTTCGATCCATTTTCCATCGTCAGGTTTTTCCCGGAAATGCGTGTGGATGGATAATCTTGCACAAGGATTTGGATTCATTCCGGTGTCACCATACACGCGTTTTGCTGGAAGTTCTTGATGTAAATTCCACAAAACAGTTCTTCCTGTCAGGATAAACTAAGGCTGGAGAATGTTTTTTGCATGGCAGAATGCAGATTAATTAACACATAAATATTTAAAAGGTGAAGTGGCTTTTGCAGCGGTGGTTTGAGATGTCTGGCAGACCCCTAAAATCACAAATACAATTTGCCGTATTTGAAAACATAGGGATTTATTTTTTCATTGAAATACAATAAAAACTACAAGATCAGTCTGCTTCATCTTTTGATCTGGTGCATAGTTTATATAACTCGAGTTATTTAGGAACTAAACCAGTTTTCTCCATTCCCCAATCTGCGAAGAGCAACAATAGTGCAAACCGAATTTGTCCTAGTTTTTTCGAGAAAATTAGTTTTCAAAATATGCACCACGTGATAAGGGAAGCCCGTTTATATTTAAAATAATGTCCTTTTCTTTGAAATCCTTTATTTCTGTTCATTACTGAAAAAGACAAAAAAACAGCCTTCTGCTTTTCGAAAAAAAACAACACACTGGCAGGTTGTTGAAACAAATAGGCACAGTAGCTGCATTGCGTGAGGGTGAGGAAATACTGTCAAAGCAGTCTGTGGGGAATTAGCCCTTGATCAAGGTACAGTGAAAGGAATCCTGCTAATCCCCGGCGCTCTGCTCTGCTGCAGAAGCAGGGCGTGACCATTCTCAAGGGGGGGGGGGGAGCAGACAGCAACAGGATGGGTAAGGAGGGTTCAGGTACCTATGCAGCAGGGGGGGGGGGGGTTTGCCCTCAGCAACAGCGACGTAAACTGTCAAACTAATTTCCCTTTTGTGTGCTCCCTCGCCCCCCTTCTCCCTTTTTTGTACTGCGTGGCGTTAATCTCCTCAACTCGGCATGCCATAACTAAACGGATTGAAGCTGCAAAAGAAAACAACGAGAAGTGAACAGTCCTACCAGATCCCAGAGATTGGGCTTGACTGTGTGACAGGAAGGGGGAGAAGCGAGCCAAACTGAGATTTGGAGAACAAGATTTATTCGCAATTAAATATGTGGTTTCGAGACATTCCCGTGAGTTATTCCGACAAGCAACAGCGACTAAACCAGTGGTGCGCGCGCACCACAGAGGAGCGGGGGGAGGGAGCGGGGCAGCGAGGCGGACGCGTGCTGCTGTGCATGCTAGACACGGTCGGGAACAGGCGTTGCAACGACGGGACATGCACCCACCTTTGCCCAATCGCGTGCTTTTTAAAAAAACACGCGAAACCCAATACCTGCCGGCGAAAGCCTGATCACACGCACAAGCGTGTGGTCAGCTTTCAAAACCCCATACAAAAGGGCTCTCGCTGCGCGAGCAGTGTAGTACACTGCAACGCAGGCGCGAGCCCTAAAAATGGGCCCTAGAAATCAATCATATTAAGTACTGACCCGGAAGTAGTCTGCGGCAGCACGGTGCAGTAACCGGACTCGTTAAGATCAACAAGTCCAGTCTCAAAGGAGAGAACTAATGCTCTGCAGCGTTGACCGCTGCAATCGACACAGACGCGCCACTAGCCGCTTACGGACATTATTCATTTTGCTGTAATTTCTTGTTTCATCTCATGCTGGGTGGGTACTCAGAACCAGAAGGCTATCCGTGAATAAAACAAAACATGTCCGACGTGCATCCACTTTTACGCCCCTGGATTTAGGCAGTTCTAAATCTAGGCGCGATGGAGCCAGGCTAGGTAAGACATAGGGCTGTTGAGAGCACAACCTGCTTGAGGTCACACAAAGTATGCAGCTTCCGGTGTGCGGCTTGTCAACTGGCCCAACGTCATAGGGAACGTTTTAGCCAAAACAAAGCATACTGTAGATCCATTCTGATGATATGAAAAATTAAACAACATGTACCAGCGTGCTCAGTGTTATGTAGGGAAAACTTAGATTTGTTTAAGGTCATACTCATAGCATGGGACCACTCGACAGCTATGACTGGGTCCCTGGGGGTCTCCTGTGAAGATCACTTAAGGCCCCTAGAAAAGCCCACTCAGAGTACATAATGTCAATAAAGGACATGCCGAGGTATTCCAGAAGGCAGGAGTATTACTAGGGAACGGGTACGTGTGCAAGATTTCTGGTTACCTTGAAATGCCACTTTCAGTACTATCATTAAGTGAGAAGGAAGAGGGCTATGACAAAGGGACCATCCTTGAAGGTATCTGCTTGTTCGATCGCGTGTGAGCAGCAGTTTGTTCAGATTTGAATTTCAAAATGGTTTGTGCGAGTTCATGTGAAAATATAGTGAGCTCGACCTGAGGATATATGTTTGTGGAGCTCACTCCTCCCACCCCCGAAGGCCGGCTACAACTAAACAGGTTCCAGACACATCATCCTGTGGATCCTTACTATGACAATTCACGCCACCCTGATTACCCTAAAACGTCCCCCCTCTTCGCCCAAGGAGCATCCAGACATATACTTCCTGGTCATTCACAGAGTAAACTGGATCTTCGTAGGGCTGTCGAACCAAATTCCCTATCCAGTGAGCTCATTAGGGGCCATTTGCTTTGGACGCAGATCTTGTCCACCATTAATCAAGACACTCACCATCTTGCTTTGTGTCCTAGTTATCTTATGGAACCTACAGTAGGTTATTTCGGCAAACGGTATGCAATTCTAGTATCAGCTTTGCCCACACATCCTCCCAGACAAGGAACACATTTGGACAGATCCATGAAGTACATCAAAAGTGTCCACCCTCTTTGTTATATTTCCAGCATCCGATATGTTGGTAATCACGCTCTGCATACCTTGTCAAGCTGTCAACACCACTCCCTGCAGCACTTTGAACAGGGTTAGGTTTAGAGTTGCAGTCCTGGTAAGTTCTCGTTGCTTGCGTAACTCATTCATTGATAGTAAATATTTCAGTCCTAGTAATTCCTTCGCCGTCGCATTACATTGTATGGTAAATTGCAGTTGATAAACCCATGTATTTCCAACATCACTCAATGCTGTACATCATTGCATTGTTCAGGATTTTATAAACTTTTTGACCCCTGATAAGAGAATGTATAAACTGCAGGCACCCAAGACTTGAACCCTAGCCAACCCATTCCTCCTCTGGGCGATGGAACGCCTTCAAGTTCCCTTCGTACCCTTGCTACAGTATTGTCAGAATGACATTCTCTATCCAGTCCACCCAGGCATTTGCTACATGTCCCGCTGGGATTAACCCATTTCTCCATATCTGTGCAAATTCAGGCTGAGAGGTGAAGACCTTATTTAGCTTATGTTTCGGGAAAAGATAACCTTTTCTGTGGATTTGTTGCCTAGGAATAGCTTTATTTAGTTTTATAGCTTGTGTTTGGAAGGTTTTCTTCTGTAACCCTTCTGTATGATGTCGTTTTCTACATAGTACTTCTCCACCTCTAGTTTGTCATGGTCTTTTCCAGCACTTTTTTCCCTTGGTTTTCCATGGTGGCCACTTTATTCAAGCCAGGTTTATCCTGATATTTCTGTGATTATAATTAGCCAACTTCTGTTTCTTGGGCGTCAAGATCAGTCTGCAGTGAGATCGGACAACACCTGACATGTTCCTAGTACTGGTGCGCGTGCAGATCGAGTCAACGAGGCACGCACGCCTAAGGCGGTGGGGATCGGGGGCTGCTCTAGTTCTAATTTAAAAAAACACTGCCCCTAGTTTTGTTAACGTTGTCCCACGCGTTATCACCCGCCTCCCGAATTGACAGACTGATTCACAGTTGATACATCATTGCAGTGCAAAAGCAACGCCCTCTAGTGGCTGACCCTCACTGACGCCAGGGATAAGGGGCTAAACGGGATGTATGCTGTAAAACACAATGGCAGAATACCCAATGTGTACAAAGTGGTCACTATGTACAAACTTGCTTTATAAAGAAAATAATTTACGTATGATGTAATCTACACAAATTGCGACCTGTAATGTGAATGGCTGCTCTG
The DNA here is from genome assembly GCF_964204655.1 of Triturus cristatus. Lineage (NCBI taxonomy): Eukaryota > Metazoa > Chordata > Amphibia > Caudata > Salamandridae > Triturus > Triturus cristatus. The sequence goes on from NC_140586.1 coordinate 90,775,131, forward strand.
TTTGTGACATTTTTTTTATAAAATCGATTTAAACAAAAAAAGATCAGTCTGCAATGAGGAAAACAGCAGGTAAAAATCTATGGTGCTAAACTTGCTGTGACTGCACACTTTGGGAACATGTATTCCCTATTGGTTGGGAGTATTAGTCTCCAGCCATCTATTAACTCCGCTTTTCCAGCAACTATGTTTTGCATTGACACGTGGGCACTGTTATATGCATGCGACTGCCAAGACGACTGAAAGCACACTAACCACAAACTCTCCGACTACTGTTCTCAAAACAGGATACTATGACGAAAGACATGTTCTTGTGCACCTCTTGTATAATGATACAGAACACAGGATCCTCCACTCATTTTGAGGGAGGAAGAATAAAAGCAGCAGGACCGTAAAGGACTCTTCTCCAATAAGTCAGGCCAAAAGCTGCAGTAAATCTTGTTGATGTAAGTGACGACCATACTTCCCTGGATGGCAGAACTTCGCTACCAACAATTATGGATCGGACATTTAGTAAACATATATTTCAATAAGCAGCATGCATAAAAGAGGTCGGATGAGGGGAATTCGTGAACCGGTGGGGTCGCAGGCAGATCTGACAGCATATCCCACATGGGCAATGTACAGGGGCATCAGGCCATTTTGTCCACTCCGCACAAATGGCGGGTGGTAGACCTTGATGGTGGAGGAGCCAAAAGAAACCTAGATGTGACTAAATCCATTGTCACACATCATCAACCCACTTCTTCCGTTATCCTCAGGTCAGTGTTATGCTCCGAGAAGGCACTCTATGGTTTCAACATGGGTTTTACAGTAAAAATATATTTTTGTGCATAAATTTCCAACTGCTAAGAACAGATGCATAAAATAAATATACACTTTTTAAAATTAAGATGTAGTTTTAGTATTTTTTATCCACTTAAACTCAACAAAACCAAGATTCTTTAGTCCCTTAGATATCATTGAACAATTGCAACTTGAAACCTGTACGCTAGTACATTAAGTATGTTAATCTGCAATCCTGGATTTAATTATAAAATCTTTCACACCTTCTATAGCCTTATAGCCCACTGCCAAAGGCTACAACGTTAAAGGCCCTGGACCCAAGTTATAGGCCCGAGCCAAAGGTGAAGGCCTATAACAAGCGAGAGGGCATTTAACAACCGGTATAGCCAGAGGTAGAAGTGCTAAAAGGCTATTAGAAAATTCCATCACTTAAGGGTCGAATGTTCCAAAATAAAGAGAGAAACATGAAGGCAAACATTTGAATGCTGGCGCTCCGGGCCAGCCATTAGATATCCAGAGCTACTCCATTGTCTTCAATGCAGCTCTTAACATTCCAATGTTCTAGTTATCTTTTCACATTTTCAATGTGGAACCATGCAAACACAAGAAGATGATGGACGGAGTGCTGAAACTTTTCAGACACTCACCCCCCAGTCACAGATCTGGGTTGAATCCATCATCGTTCTTTAGCTCACTTCGCCACCCCTGACCCTGTTCCTCACAGAAACAGTTCAGCCCAAAACGCCAAGCCTGGTCTAGCCTGGTCTTCCTTGAACAGGAAACAAGCATCCTGGGACTGGTTTCGTCAGCCAGGCTAGCTTGAATCCAGTGGCAAAGTGAGCAAGGGACCCACGTCTGGAACCATGTATATCTTTACTACACTCACATTTTTAGATTTCGATTTTGTGGATGGGCTACGGATGCATTTCTAACCAATACGAGCTTAGCTACCACTGTGTTTAGAGTATCACAGTCACAAATAGGCTTCAGTCAGCAAGTAGTTCAGCATTTTCTTTCTGTTTACTGTCGAAAGCCATCTACAGTTACTGAGGCTAGCCTCCAAATAACACTGGAAACATTCTCCTCCGATGCATACTCACGCTTAGGTTAACCCCTGCCCTTTCTGACATGAGGAGGCTATCCAAAAGTTTTAACAGGCTACTACCACTGTGGCACTCTCACTTTAGTAAAACGTGTGAGGTAAGTTTACAATGTGAAAATCATTTAACCAAATTCAAAACCGGTCACATGACCTCCCTCAGTCCTTTAACTGTACTTCAGTGACTGATCTCACCAACTCTACTACTTAGCCTGATTGACTACCACCAATTGGCAGAGACTGGCTTACTTATAAGTCCCTAGTATATGGTTACCAGGGTACCCAGGCAAGCTTTGAATAATCTACTCGCCATGGCGAGTCAGGAGTGATCAGGTCAAGCTATTTTTATGACCTATTGGCCCGTTTTACTGAGTGAACTTGAACTGAAAAGGAACAAACAAAGATGCCTTTAAATCTTGCTTTTATCTTGACACATTTGCTATAAGTTCAAGGACAGAGGTCAAATGTCAGTTTTTACTAATTGCTGCTTATCTTATCCTGCAAAATGGTGTTTACGTTGCTTTCTTGTACTAAAGTTAGAGGATTTTGTTAAGTGAGCTGTCTGACAATCTTTGTGAAAGGTTGTTTGTTTTTTCTAACATACAACATTTAAATAGCTTGTAAATAAATAGTACAAATATTTTAAAATATATAGGGAATTAGGAAAGCACTTTTTTTGTAATTCAGATGTGTGATGCAAACAAAGATTTAAATAAGGGCCAAACCAATCAGAACACTTCACTTGATGATGTACAAATGACAAATATTAGCAGAAAATCAATTTCCAAACATTGTTTGTACACTATAAAGTTCTCTCATTAAAACCGCATGTCACTTGAAAATGTTGTGGCTATTTCAATTGAAAATGTGTTGATTGCAAATGACAGTGTGCTAGCACTTCATGCTTTAGTTACATATTTATTAAAAGAAAAGATTTTGTAACACAATTTGAAAAATAATCTTGCCCCACCCGGATGACAATGCTTTTAACTAACTAAGAGGCAAGTCAGGGGCCATGTGTAACCAATATGTGGCTACATTTGTAATATATATGGAGCAAAAGTTCAGTCTATGTTATATTATCGAACATTTGTAGCGCGCACTGATACTTGGAAGTATCCCGGCGCGATAAGCTTGAGCAGGGGTAAGCAGAAGTGGAAAAAAGCAGCTAAATGACTTAATCAAAAAGTAGGGTTTTCAGTTGCTTCTTGAACGTCCTAAGATCGTGGTTGTTCCTGAGCTCAAAGGACAGGCTATTCCAGGCCCTGACCGCCCTAACAGAAAGGGAGCTCCCTCCCGTTCTGGCAAGGCGGTATCGTGGGATGACAGCAAAGCATTGTCCTATTGACCGTAGATGCCTAGATTTTTTATTTTATTTATTTATAGAGTTTTATATAGCGCGGACTTGACCCTTGGGAATCAGAGCGCTTCACAGTTACATGTGGAACATTTGTAATTCAGTGTGAATAGCAGCATTAATATATATAATATTCCTGTACATGACTTTATCGGTTTCTTTTACAAGGTGTAACAGTATTTCTATACACATGGTTCTGATGTGCTTTCCGAGAGTTCTCCATCAGACGCGTGCACGGTCGACGTTTGGGTGTTAGTCACGATGCAGATGGCCCATAGAAATTGAAGCGCCTCCGGAGGTAAGAGGGTCCAGACTTGTAGAGGGCACCAACAGAATGTGCTGGTCAACAGGTAGCCAATGCATGTCGCGAAGAAACTGCTCGATTCCGAAACTTCGCGGAATACCTAGTAGCATTCTAGCGGCCGCATTCTGAATAGTCTGCAGCTTTTTTATCTGGTGGCAGGTAAGGCCAATGTCGAGAGAATTGGCATAATCGAGTCGCAACAGGATGAGAGCGCGGGTCACCATTTCTTTAGCCGCTTTTGGCAGGAGCGGCAAAACTTTCTTTAGGAGTTTCAGTGTACCAAAGCACATTCCTGCCAACGTATTAATCTGAGTTCGGAATCTGAGGTCCTCGCTGAACTATACCCCCAGGTTTTTTGCTGGACTACCCATGGTTTTTGGCATGGGGAAGCCCTCGGGCCACAGGTCATCCGAAAATTCAGCAGAAAGGTCCCGTAGAGAAGGACCTCAGACTGCTCATTGCATTTAAGTTGAGCCCGCGCCAACCAATGAAAAACGTCCGTCAGGCAGTTTCTAGCGGATTCCACAGATGCCTCATCTTTTTTCCATATAAAAAGCAGCTGGGTGTCATCAGCGCAAACTATAATTTTGACACCCAGCCCTTCCGCCAGATAGATCAGTGGAGTCACGTAAACATTGAAAAGTAAAAGGGCTTAGCGTTGAGCCCTGAGGGACGCCTGTGGTGATACTTCTTGGAGTGGACGAAAAAGGTGGTACCCACACTTGTTTTGATCTGTTGGCCAGAAAGGATTCGATCCAGTCCCACACCAGGCCTGAGATTCCAATATTAGACAGGCGAGCTAATAGCTGACGGTGTGGAACCGTATCAAATGCGGCAGAGATGTCCAGTAAAACCAGGGCCGCTCTGCCACCAGAATCACAGCAATCCTTGATAGCCTCCATTATTAAAATCAGACAAAACAGTTTTCTGTGCAGCAGACATGCTGAACTAACATTTTTGACGGTGCTACCACGTGTGACAATGTAGACAATGGCAGCTTGGTGAATTAAAATATTTGCCTAGGATCACATAATTTGAAAGCGGTTTGTCGGTCAAGTGCACTACAGTTAGGTCAGGCAGATTATTTAAGTCACTAGACCGGTGATCTAGTAACATTTTTATGATTTTTGAGGCCTGCCAGGGCATGTAAGGCAGAGTGCCCACCCAGGACTGCAGCATCGATTGTGCCACCCTGTGTGTGACAAAGTACGAAATGTCCCCCAGCCAGCTACTCAAGACTGGAAGGGCAGTGACAACACGGTTAGTTCGACTGTCATTCAAACCAATGGCAAAACTTCCAATCTGCATAACAATATATGTAAGTCTCCCTTAAGGAAGGCCCATCAAGCCCCAAAGCAGGGCACTGTATATTAGTAAGTAGGACGTGTATTCTAAATATATGTAGAGACAGCAACACTTCTAAATTGTTGTTTTGCTGTAGGAGAGTTAGAAGCCTCATTGGCTAACAAGTTACCGGCCAACCACCCAGCCCGGCTAACGTCTGAATGGGACTACTGAGATGGGTACTGTAAGTTATCCAGTTAATCATGGCATTAACCCCAACTTGATGCCCAAGTCAAACTTAATGTCACTACTATAGAAATGCAACTTTAAAAAGTTGGCACTCTGTGACCCAGTCTGTCCAGTAGCCTTGCACAGTCACTGGCAACCAGGCAGCTTTCTGCCCTCCTGGGAAGTAGTGTGAATGACTTCCAGGCTTAGGAACAATAGACCAGTACCCAAACCATTTTTCTTGTGGGCGTGCAGCCCCCCCAAGTAGAAACACCTATAGGGTGGGCTCCTAATCACCTAGCGTTCGACGAAGGGTTCAGACATCTTGAAAGTGGGCAGAATAGTGCACTCTGGGATTGCTAGATGCCACAAAGTTGTCACGAAGAGGGAGGGGACCTGGTAGCCCATTGGCTCCTGACCACCTCATCCCCCCAGGGCACTTTCTAGGGATAAATATGGCACCCCTGGCACCCTGAACCTCAGATCAGGCTGGAACTGGAGAAAGGACCGAAGGACTGCCCTGCTGGCCTCTGGACTTGGCAAAGAGAGGCTGAACTGTCTGCTGGACAGCACCTTCCACACTTTGGGTTCGCAAATAGAGGACTGTGCCCATGGCTTGGGGAAACGTTCCTCACAGACCAAAGAAGCGACGTCAAGGGTCACTCAGTCGACCCCCTGCAACCAGCATCAGGGCCATCAAAGCTGAAGTAGTCCAACTCGGCAAGTCAGTAGCCACATCGGAAGAATCTCCGCTGACTGCAGTTGAGCGCCCGAAGAGACTAATGCTCAATTGCCAAAAGTTGCACCTGGACCCAGGAGTGACATCTGGGTCCAGATTGGTCACTCAGAGACATCATACTACACAGAGGGATATTGCGGAGACCGCTGTGGAAGGAGACTGGTAGCCTAGCAGCAGATGGCCTTCTACTGTCTCAAAGAGTACTTTGAGGGACCTGACCTCTGCGGCCAAAGTCACCTCACCTAACCAATGGACTGAGGAATAACCCCCCCCCCCAAAACACCACTGTCGATGCAAAGCATCCAGGACATCTTTATCTGATGCATCCACAGCATCAGGGCCACTCCATTGAAGTCTATGGCGACTGTGCTGTAAAGTTTGGAATTGGACTGGAAAGTGCATTGGTGGCCAGGTAACTGTTCAAAAACTCCTTATTGCAACCCCCTTCCCCACCCCCACCCCCTGACCTTCTGTCTGATTTGATTGCCCAAGTTGGGCCAGAGTAGTTGAACTCAATTCTTACAAACTTTCTAAAGTTTACAAGCTTTATGGTTGCCAATGCTGGTTTGCGATTAAACTGAGATTTAAGCTCTCTTAAAATCTGTAACTTCGTAACTCCCTGGTGAATTTTACTCATCTTGGACTAAAAATATAATCTATTAAATTGGTGTTGAATTTCTTCCATGTCGTTTAGCTTTTAAATTTGGAAGTTTGCTTTACGATAGTTCCTTTGTTTAAGCCTTGCTGCTCGAAGCCACAGCTACCCAGTGCTGAGCTTAAGGTTTTACAAACAAGTCTGACAGGACTCAAGACAGTTTTTGCGAGTGTATTACGCAGTATGGCGTCACAGTCGTATTATACACCCAAATCCTCACACTGAGCAAATGACCTAACATGTTTATATGCACATATCACTGCACGGAGGACTACAAAATGTAAATATATGTAAGCCTGCCATACACTGATCAGCCACTGAGCTGGCCTGCTTAGCTTCCTGGTTGGTTACAGATGCGCAGGTGTGCTGCTTTCATAAGACTCCAGTGACTCCACCCTCCTACACGCCTATCCTCCACCTCTGAGCCGACTCACATAGCTTAAAAGTAAAACCCTCTTTGAAAAGACCGGCTTAAACCTCATCGAAGAATGGAGATTTTACTCCGCTAACGCCCACCTCATGTGTTTCGTAGAACATGAAAGGGCTTACAACGCACAAACCGACTTAAACCTTAATACTCTCCAACTAACACAATAAAAGACTGCACTCGTCTATAGGTCATGTTAAACCAGAAATTGATGCGTCATGAAAAAGCTATGACGACTTGTCATAACTGCATTCACTAAACATCAATGTAATGCAATAAGCATATTTTTTCAACTCGATGTATAAACTTGATCAAAGTTTGCACTCTTGGCCTTGTTACCACAGGACAGTCACCATCCAAGAGAACAGCACATACCTCCAATGCCACACTTGCCACCAAATACGCCATTATGCCCGAGATCAGCGCTGTGTTGGCGATAGCTCCTGGTGCTCGCTTTCTAGCACTATAATATAATGCTGGAGTACTGCACAGCGCGCAATACACGTTCCCTAACAAAGCATGTCAGGTACACCTCTCAGGTAACAGGCAGGGGGCCCATCCCTACTGTTTGTGCAGAAGTCTGAGCCTCTGAGCTCTCTCTTGAATTTCTGACTGGGTTCGTCTATGTCGAGGCTGAAGAAAACCGTTTCGACGTTTGTAAGAATACCCACTGGTTTAATCACTCGCTCGAGAGATTTCACAGTCAGAGTTTAGAATCCCAGTGGGGTAGCTCAGTGGGTTAATGCGCGTGCTGTATGCATTTTTGCAGATCAGAAATCTGAACCCAACTCATTATTCACCCTCCAGAGGTCAGATAACGTGTACCACTTTCAGCGGTTAGTGCGTTATGAGTGCGGGGGGGGGAACTGGCGAGTTAGTTAGCCTTACTAGACTGGTGGTTAGTTCTATTTCAGGTAATGTTATGTGAAGCCCAATTACCGCGAGAGGCACCTGAGATTACTTGGCAGATGCCGTTCCTGGCAACGGCCGTGAGCTCACCTCTCTGAATCGAAAAACAGCCTCTCACATTGGTTATCAATGTATCCTATGTTAGCTGCGACTTTAAACCACGCCGAGAATACAATTACAAGAACCTTTCAGAAACATAGGAACTCCCAGAAGCATGCAGGGCAGCCAAAATCATCCCACAACAGAGCAAGACAAATCCAGATTCTGAGTCTGACACGGTGACTGTCCGGTGCATCAAGCACAGGTAAAGACAACGGGTAGTCGATACCAATACAGGGACAACTTTTTGTCAAAATAACGAAAAGCAGGAAGAAGGTTTAGCTGTTTTTATTAAACTCTACTGCATGCTAAATACGTTTAGAAATGACGCAATGCAGTGTAAACGCAATCCCTGTGATATCCAGAGAACTACCTGCTCACAAAGATATTGATTAATTAACGAGCATACGGCAACAGACGAATACTCAAGAGTAAAACTAGCTCGATTAAGTTATCCATTTTCCAGCTTTCTTCAACAGCCAATCCGGTCTGCTGTTTCACAATATAGCCCCGGTAGGCCTACTGTCTGCTCTGACGTAATAGCGGAAGTGAATTCTACGTCAGCGTTAGCTGGTGGTATTTCCGGTGGCCTGGTCCTCAAGGGGGCAGACTGGGTGGAAAGCCGCCAGTGATAGCGCGCGAGGCCAGGCAGTCCTTCCTGACAGACAGGTTCTCTCTCGGGCCTCAGCGCTGGTCCGTGGGCAGCTCTTCCTCGCCTCAGGCTAATGAGTGTTTGGAGAAACAGGAGCCGCATTCGACAAGATTTTAGAGGAGGTTTCGCGGGGAAACCAATGCTGGTCAATAAGTGGAATAAAGTTCCACTCCAAACACTTTCTCCTACCAAAGGAGAGAGAATTTTAGACCACAGGGCTCTCAACAATTACAAGAGAAACGTCAAATTCAGGATGCACTTTGAGGCACACCTTCTGGCAGCGTTAAGACAAGACAATTTGATAAGGTCCCTGGATATCCCAGAGACACATTTCCATACTGAGGTTCATTTCAGCGCAAGGAAACTCCCTGCGTTTCATGGAGAAAGGAAGGCATTTTGAACACCTGGGTGAAAATGTCATTACACAGAGCTTGGAGTAAATCCAATAATTTAGAGTTACTTAGAATTGTCAAAAATTATGCGATTACGCCCATCCACATAATTCTAAATAATGTGGCACAAAAATCCTACCGCTGAAGAGAAGGAACAACGAATCTAGTGAGTGCGAGTGGCTCTGCTCGTTCGCGTTCTGTTGCATTTAGCACTATTTTCTTTGTGCAAAATGCATCTTCGGTCCAGATTTAATGCAAGGGTGCATTTTGCATTCAGAAAATGCGCTAAATGCTGGGTTACGCTCATCACATAATCTTGACTAAATTGGCTGTAATTTTGACTAATTATGCAACAGCAAGGAGTTGCACCCAACCAAAGTATTTTGCTACTTGTTCTCATATCACTTCCTCCCAGAGGGACAATAGTGCTGGGAGAGGGGCTGGCTCCACTGTGGGTAAAGTGAGTGCAGGTGTCTGCTTACCTGGACTGCTGTTCCTGAAGACTCCTCAATGAAGGCATGGTAGCAGCACTGCAGAAAACCTGGAAACTTTCACAGGTTGGCATCTTTTATGAGTAACTGGAGATTAATCACACTGCTCTGGGAATCCAGTTTATCACATTTGTGATGAACACCTCTCTTGAAGGGGTCGGAGTCGTGACAGAGAAGAGGCTTTCTCTTAGGGCGCAGGAGCGGCCTACTACATCAGGTTTTGAGGGTGATGTGTTCTGTGTTATACGGGGGCCTGCTGGCAAACCAGACAAGAGAGAGAAGTCGGAAAGGTCTCCACGGACTCAGCAGCTTATGGATCACCAGTTAGTGGACAGAGAGCAACAAGCTATTGCATGATCCAAAGTTGGGCCTTCCGGACGGACACATTCAAGTGCGACAGGGTAGGGACATGTTTAGAGCATTAGAATGTGAGCAGCCTTTGGTCACCGAGCATTCTCAAGGTATTAATACTGTACTTGGTCAAATTCTTCTTTTCAATAAAAAACATATTTTACTATTCTATCCAACAGGGTACAATATTACTTCCTTGAGAAAGCTTTATGTCACTATACGCTGGAGCGAAACAGGTGTCTGGTGTAGCTACAGCAAGAAAAAACATTACTTCGATTATAATATAGCATTTTAACCTGCTGCTGAGGGCTGTAACGTTTGTTAAAAGCCTTGAACCCGAGTTATAGGCCTGCGCCACAGGCCAGAACTATAGTGAGGGTCTTTAACAAAGTGTAGCCTGAGGCTGAAGGGCTATAACGCTATTAGCCACTACACACAGGGAGAAACAAAAAGGCAAATTTTGGAGGGTTGGAGCAGAAGGTCTTTCCCTGCTATTTTCGACCCACAGCTGCTTCATTGCCTTCAAGTATTGAACGCTGCTCAACATACGCCCCAGAGATCAGGGCCGGAATGGGAACACAAACCAGCCCTTGGCAATTCAGTTTGACCGGCCCCGGGTGCTAGTGAGAAACACTGCTGCTGCTTTTGTTACAGGGGGCAGATATTAGAGAACTGCTGCAAAATCAGCCCCAAGTATCAAAAACAGCCCTACCAGTCAAAAAACTGCCCCCACCCTTACGGACCATTGGGTAAACGCTGGTGCCCGCTAGGGCCAGTCCGGCCCTGCCAGAGATCATGCTGCAAGGCTCCACAAACAGCTCCTGTACAAGACAGACTAGGTCGATGAGTCACTCCATTTGGTGCCCTCGGCACCTCATGTTATAAATTGGATGCAAGAATGCATTTGGCAGTTCCATCCTGGACCCACACTTAGTGCATACTAGGCCAACAAAAGCTTTGGCTTGGGCTGCCGCACGGCCTCCTTGGAGCCAAAGGTGTCACGTGGACTGGAATACAGAAATATTATGAAGAAGAAAGACAAACACACCTTACTGATGCACTGTACCCTAGATTTTGCCTGTTTAGGAAACTTCTTTCAAGCCCATCTGTCCACAAGAATGCTGCACTAGTTTGCAACGCACATACCAATGTATTTGTCAGTTTAGGCATCTAATTAGCTGCCGCATCTGTTGGTCAAGGGTTCAGTCGAAAGAATTATTTTAACTTGCCTCATTGGTGTGCGCCGCTCTGACTGCTACTAGGTCTGGAGCAGAACACTTGGGTGCTAGGTCTAGCCCTAATTTCTGCATCGAGTTGGCTCTTATTTTATTGCGTTTTATATAGCGCAAATGTGGCATAAGAGGCTTCGCATGAGTGCCAGATTACGTTTCACACTTTTTTTTTTTAAGAGATTAAGGGTGATTTGCCCAGAAACACAGAATGTTGATCCGAGACCAGAGCCTGGTTCTCCTTTTTCCAAGGTTGACAGCGCTGGCAATTAGCCCCCTCCCCCCATCTCATACAAGGTCTTGTTGGGGGATTTTGTCACCTATAAAACACATTCCGAGAGTTAGATACTTGCTAATAGATTTATTATTGTTATTTTTTTACAAATATTTTTTTTGCCAGATGTTTCCTCTTATATCAATTAACAAGATATTCAACTTCAGCAGGAAAACACATTAGTAGGCCCCTGGGTCTAATCTAATGAAGAGGTTTTGGGGTATCCCTTTCTTAGGACGATTACCCTCACCCACCCATAGGTGGCATGCTTCATCATAGGGGATCTCCTCTCACTACAAACTTAGTCGTAGTGCGGGCTACAACCCCCTCACTGAGAGGGGGGCGCTCAGGGATGCCATGCGCATGCCCATCGCATGTCTGCATGTACTTTCGGAGAGATGGGACCGGTGTCCTGGAGCTGTCCCTGGGCAGGTGAGTGTTATGTGGCAGAGTAATTAATCGACAAAGAGGGGTTGCCGGGAGGCGCGCGCCTGATCTCCCCCACGGGGTTTGCAGCGGCTTAAGGTGGGGGTCCATTGCGGAAGTACATTTTCAAGCTTTCTGGACCTAATTTACGTTAACGGTCTACTTTAATTCGGCTGCTGTCAGTTAGAGAGCTGTTATAGGATAGACAGGATGTTAGAAAAAAAAGCGTGTCGCTCACCGGGCTTGAGGACATCCCGAGTTGAGCGCGCGTGGCATTTAAAAAACAAAAGTGAAATTGCATGAGGCTTGCGAGGACGGAAGGGGGACAGGAGATGTGCACATCTGGTGTCTGTACGTGCGTGTTCACGGGCTCGTTCACAATTGCAGTCTGTCCTGCGCGTGCACATCTCCTGTCTCCCTTCCAAAGCAAGTCGGTAACAATAGATCTCGCTAGCGACATAAAAATTAACACAACACAGACGATCAAACAAATAACGCTAAATCAGACTGCATTAATAAAAAGTTTGCTTTTGGCAATGTAATGCAACTTGCATGGACGGTTATAAAGAATAAAATCTGCATTAAAAAAATAATAAATAAAGTCAGAAATGGGAAACCAGCTCGAAGTCCAGCAAACACATTACAAGCTAAAAGTCAAAACATAAAAATAAAAAAAAATGAGTACAAGGAAGATAATGTCCCCAAGAACAGATTTAAAAAAAAAAAAAAAAAACACAACAGGGATGACTATGCTCAAGAGAGGCAAAAACAAGAAAGCGAAAGAAGCCTACGGGAGGCAACGAATAGTAAGCTAGCAATAGAGCGTAAAAAGGAAAACAACCAATGGTATGCTGTGGGCGGGTACAAAGACCACTACAAAAAATAAGTCTTGCAGTGCATGCGCTGTGGTAGGTGAGACCTAAAAAGCAATAAACAAGTGCTAGTAGCAACTGGGGTAAAAGCAGAGCAGTACCTCTGGTAGTACACATTCATTCTATGAAACCTCTACCAAGAGCAGACAACCACAAAGCTCGAAGGAATGCAGTACTATAAATGTATTATATTGCCGGGTGAACTACTCAGGTCTACACACATCACATAAGTCCAGTTGTCAGTTTTGTCGCCAATGAATCATTCGGAAAACAGAACAGGTAGCCTTTCAGTGGTCTAAAACTTCTAAGAGTTCTGGTTCCATGTCAAGGCAGGGAGGAAAGAGTTACAGATTGCGGGGACTTGACATTTTGCCAGTCCACCCTCAGATCTTTTGTACCTCGGATGGGTGATGGTCCACTTGATTGAAACACCAACCTCAGGCTTCTTGACAGAGAGCAGTGGGGCACACACTCACTGGTCAGGCAGTCAGGAAGGCAATCTCCAATAAAGGCTGGGTACGGCTTGTTGAGGACATGTGGCTTAGTGATGAATAGTCAGAGCTTCTGGTTAGGTGAGTTGGGTTCATCGAAGGGAGGATTGGGCTGTGTTGTGTGGGATTTAAATATGGACAAAAGACGCTGAGGTTAAAGAAGCTCTGTGACAGCCAGCTGGCACGCAGGGATGGACGGGTTGGTTCAATGGCGAGCAATAAAGGATCATGAGTGGGCTGTCCAAAGACAGATGTGCACGGCTAGGTGTTGTCTGGGTTCAACAATGGATGGACAGGGCTTGTTAATTGGATATGATGATTGATGCTGAAGGCTTGTGTTGACTGAAGATGTAGGACAGGATCTGTGCTGTTTGTACAATAATTGTAAGGCAAGGGTTGATGTTGGGTGGGTTCAATGGTGGACGTTGAGGGCTCAGACATGGAGGAGGGACCAGCCTGGCCAACACTGGGTCAGTCTAGATTTAGTAATAAATATGCATGTGTGGTTATGATAGATGGACGCGGCTCATTGTTGGATTTGTGGATGTTAACAATGGACTGCCACAGATTAACACTGATGGCATGGTTTTAGGGTGACCCAATGTAGGACCATTTGTGTCCAATGACGTGCGGAACTCAAAGGGTGCAAGGTTAAATGATGGATGGGCAGGGCTTAGTGTTTGGTGTGTTAGGTTCAACAGGTGTGGTTCAGTGATGGGTGGTGAATGATTCCATTAAAGTTGTTTTTTATAATAGACACGAAGTGCAGTGGGTACGCCCAGACGCGGGTCCCATGCACATTGAACCATAGGTCTCAAGGTGTATCTCACTGATGAGGCACGAGTCGGTCAAAACCAGTCCGGGAGTGCTTGTGTTGCCATCTGGAAGAGACTTGGCCTGGCAGTTCACGCTGGATTGTTCCTATTGGACAAGGAGCCAGCCTCATTTGCATAGGATATAACTGTCTTAATTCGCACAGTAGTTGAAACCGATGGTCCGGAATGCGGCCCGGCAACTGCCAGAGGCTAAGATTACTTTAATATTCCTTCCATCACCTGGTTGTTTTTACAGTGAATGACAGACGGGCAGGGCTCAGTGTCTGGTGTGTTAGGTTCAATGATAGTTGTTGCTCAGTGTTTGATGTGGTGAACGATTGACAGCAGTGGATCAGTTTTGGATGGGCTGAAGGACGGTTGGGCATGGGTCAGTGTTGGATGAGTTGAAGGGCGGTTGGGCATGGGTCAGTATTGGATCGGTTGATGGGCGGTTGGGCGTGGCTCGGTGTTGGATGGGTTGAAAGGCGGTAGGGTGTGTCCGAGTGTTGGATGGGTTGAAGGGAGGTTGGGCGTGGCTCGGTGTTGGATGGGTTGAAAGGTGGATGGGCGTGGCTCAGTGTTGGATGAGTCGAAGGGCGGTTGGGCGTGGCTCAGTGTTGGATGAGTTGAAGGGCGGTTGGGCGTGGCTCAGTGTTGGATGGATCGAAGGGTGGTTGGGCGTGGCCGAGTGTTGGATGGGTTGAAAGGCAGTAGGGTGTGGCCGAGTGTTGGATGGGTTGAAGGGCAGTTGGGCATGGCTCAGTGTTGGATGGGTTGAAGGGCGGCTGGGCGTGGCTCAGTGTTGGATGGATTTATGGGCAGTTGGGCGTGGCTCAGTGTTGGATGGGTTGAAGGGCGGATGGGCGTGGCTCAGTGTTGGATGGATTTATGGGCAATTGGGCGTGGCTCAGTGTTGGACGGATTGAAGAGGGGAGAGCAGTGGGTCAGTATTGGACAGGTTGAAGGGTGGATTGGCGTGGTCAGTGTTGGATAGGTTGAAGGGTGGATGGATGGGCGTAGGTCAGTGCTGGATGGGTTAAATCGAGCCACAGGCCACGCTTGGTGTAGCTCAGAAGACCACGGACGGCAAGGCTGGGCTGGTTCAATGCTCGTCAGGCTTGTCTGTCCGCGGGCGCTGACCTGGGCTCAGTGATGAACATGCGGAAGGGTTTTGGTTGGTTTTCCTGGAAATCGAGAAGACTTGCGAGGGCAGGTGCTGTTTCATGGGCAGGGTTCAGTATTGAGGTGCAGTGGACACTGCGATCTGCTGGCTCTAAGCAGCAGACGACACCCTGATATATGAACATAACAACAGAGCCCTTCTAAGCCAAGCAGCCCTCCAACTGCAGAACATGTGGCGTCGCGAGATAATCACGACTGCTCACGCCTACTGTTCAATAGGTAGACAATCTGAGCCCCGCCCCCTCCTATACCGCACTCCCCCCTTCTGCAGCCACCAATGGCTCACAAACAGCGCCTACGCCTTCCTCGGGCTCGTAAATACTTTAAGAGTGCTCAGCAGGTTCATGTGCACGCTGCGGAGACCCGTCAGAACCCTTGGAATCACAGTGGAATTCCAAGCACGGTTGCTTAGCGATCGATCAGCATTCTCCTGTGCGTGGATACGGTGGGAAGGATGATCCCAGGCTACCGGGGCACATCTTGTTCGCACATACCGATGCCTACCCGCCCTCCCTGGATCACTAAGTGCCCACCACTGAGGCACCCCGCCCACGCCATACCGTGCTTCCCGTAGTAATTCTCGTCATCCGTGCCCCCCATGCTGGCTGAAGGCCGCACCCTGGATCCCAGCCTGCTTCTACTCGGCAATCCTGAAAACTCCGCCGTGCGCTCCCTCTCCACACTCCTCCTCAGTCAGTCTGCAGCCCTCCAATCCTCCCCCAGGCCTTCCTCCCTGCATCCACCCTCCTTCCTGGTCAGGTGGTGTCAGGTCCTCCAATGAACTTGGACGGGAACTCCCACAGTGACCTAACCAGAGAGAAAAACACACACAGTAGAGAGGCTCTCCTGCACGCCGCTCCCTGCAGCAGAAACAGCAACTAATAAGGCAGCACGGACCATAATGAGGGGTTACGTGCGTGCAGACATTCGTGTCCTCGCGCATGCATGAGTAGCGCATTCTGGTACTTGTAGTCTTGCTGTTAATACTGTAACCCCGGCTCTGCTCACTCCCCAAAGAGCATTGGTTTAAATCAAATACTGTACAATTTCTCTGGTAGGTAGTAAAAGTCCGTAGTTTATTTAAGTTTGCTGCTTGACCGCTCGCAGTTCTGTCGACTAACACTGCACCCATAAATCTGAAAACCAAGCAGCTAATGTAGGGTGCTGAGTCTGACATGCCCCACAGTCACGAATCAAGCAAAGTCGATTAAAGTCATCCTATCTTCGGCTATCGCACTTTTTTCACATTAAATCCATCAGCGTCACCATAAATCAAGTTATAACACTGCGTCATGACTCATTGGCTAGGCAAGTAAAACCACGCATTCTTTGGGCGTTCCAGTTATTCAACTGTTGGGGAGCGTTTAACCGTTCAGGAAGTCAAGCTTAACTCGCTGCCATGCGTGTCCTCTGTGCCCCACCATCTGACGGGGCTGGACTGCAAGTGCCGTGTTCCCCGTTAGCCGGCTTACTCTGCCGTAAGGTAAGTCCACTATGCTTAATTTGAGCCGGTGCTTTCCGGTGCCGGCACTTAATTGGTTTCCGGTGCTCGGCACCGGAACCTAAATATCAACATGACACTTAGAACAGTCTACCACATGGTGGCGCTGCTCATCTAATTTAGAGATGAGCAGAACAACGGTAGTTTAGGAATACAATATTCATTCAAATTGCTCACACCTGCCTCCCCACCCATTCCTTTAGCTTTGGGGACCTGGAATAATCTGAACGGTCGCATTTACATGCGAGAGAGATGGTTAGTAGTAGTTTTGGCAGTGATGACAGGGGCGATAGGTGGTGCAAGCTGCAGTGGCCCACTAGTCAGAGCCCTGGCACTTAATATTTTACAAATAAGGCACTCTGACCCCCTTCCTTGTTTAGGTGTGGACCTAAGCTGTTCTTTGCGTAGACGCACGTTTCTACGTGCTGATATAGTGCCGCGAAATTGAAGTCTTTGTTCTCTGCTTTCATCTGGTTTCTTTGTCTCATTTTAGTTTTTAGTTTTTTTGGTGTGGGTAGGTGGGTTTCAGCTCGCCCCACCAGTCTGGCTCCTTGACCTGTTTTCTTCTCTGGCTGACGGATTCCTTCTGACAGTGGTGTGTTTCAGATACTGAGGCAATAGCATCATTGCTCCACATTCATTTTGAATTTTTAAGTCAGCGTTTTGTTTTCTGAATGATCTGTCACAGGTGAAGTTAGTTCACACGGTCAGCGCTGTGGTGGGCCGCAACTAGCAGTCAAAAGGGTTTGCAGAAATGTTGGAAAGTTTCTTGATCATTGGGTTTTCCTTTTGATCTAGTCCTTTGTAGAATTTCTTGTTGAGTTTACGGAAATGGTCGTCCAGTATCTCAACGCCTAGATCTTTATGGAGGTCTGCTGCTCTTGTAAATGTAGTGCTTATAAAGCGCACGTATCACCCCCAAGGGGGTCTCAAGGCGCTGTACACACACCGCTGTGGAACCCTTCCTGGCCTTTCCCTGTGAAGTGCCCACTCCTGGGCACCCCCAAGGTGAGGCCAGGCATCCTAGCGCTGTTCGGGCCGTTGTGGAGGTTAAGTAAGCTATTGCCCAGAGTTGCAGCGTGGGACCCATGATTAGAATAGGCACCGAGGCGAGAATTAACAGATCCGAGGAAATTAAGTCCTAGACCCGCCGAGGCGGGAATTGAACCCTGGTCTCGGGCCAGAACTCTGCATCAGGGTCTGCCGCTCTAACCATTGAGCCACACTCCTCCACTTGTGAAGCAAGGAGCACTTGCTGCTAACCTTAAGGCCTTGTTCTGTAGTATCTGCAGAGGCTTTCAATACTTCGGCTGGCAACCGCTCCACAGTAGCGAAGCTTGGTTGAATAACTGCGTTGATTGCATGCACCTTGCTCCATATAGGCATCGACTTAGTCCTCAGAAGTGGGTACCATACAGCCAGTTTGGTTGATGCTTTCTGGCAAGTCTTCTCAATGTGGTTTCTCCACCTGAATTTGGAGTCAAATGTCACCCCTAGGTAGGAGCTGCTGTTTTCTCACTTTATGTCCTTTCCATTGAGGCAGATCTGTGCATGTTTTTAATCTGCTTTCTGTTGAATAATATTGCGTGTGTTGAGGGTTATCTGCCAGTCACTGTACCATCCGCAGAGTCTGCTCAGCGATGTTTCAAGGTTCTTAGCTGCTTCCTTTGTGTTGAAAGAATGGGAGATTACTACAACATCATCGGTGTAAAGAGCAAGCTCTGGTTTCTTTAAATCCGTGGGAATATAATTTGTAAGTAGAATATAGAGAAATGGCCCAAGAATTGATCCCTAAGGCACTACAGTAAGGATATTGCGCACTGTTGAACATTCCTCTTGTACCGCCACTTAAAATGTGCATCCTGCCTGGTAGCCGGTCAGAAGGTTTACCAGGGAGCTTGGAAACTTGAGCTTCATAAGCTTATGGATCCGTCCTCTGTGCCATACTCAGTCAAATGCTTTGGCTACACCCAGGAAGACATCTCCAGTTGATTTTAAATCCTTGACCTGTTTCCTGTGCTGAGGCTTATATTGGGATCACTCCCCGCCCAATTCGTTAGTTCAAATCTCACCCCCCTCCCACATTGGCCTGAGCAGTTTGCGCATTTCGTTTTGATGTTGGCACCTTTTAGCCTTGCAGGTGGTTGGGTCGGGTAAACAATTGGTGGGGCACATGGTTCACACCATTTTGCATGCCTCACGCAAGGCCTTTTTACCTGGACCCTCGACCGGGGTAACGTTCTGGCCCCTTTATGCCCTTTTCGCGGGCGGACGTCCCCCAGAATTCTTCCAGTTCCTGCAGATTGAGATCACAAGGTCGGCGAAAGCTGTTCATACCTGGTATGGGGCAGAGATTGCGCTCCCTGAACAGATTCAACTACTCACACCCGACGGGGGACAGTGCAAGGTCGCTTAAGTAGGTAAACTATTCATGTGTGGCAAGGGGCAGCTTGAGAGCTCTGGAGTAGGTGAACGTCCCCAGAGCTCCCAAACTTCTCGGGTCCATGCATGAATAGATCAACCTGCCCAGGAATTTTCTTTGCATTCTGGTATTTGTAGTCCTGGTTTTATAGTGTGTTACACAGTACTACAAATCCCAGCATGAAACAAACACATCTGGACTGAGGAAGTACTCATGCAGGGAAGTTGGTAAATAGAAAGCTTTGACTTCTCACACCTGGCAAGAAACAGCTTGAGATCGCTTGAGTGGGAGACCTCCTCAGCCCTGACAGGACATTTGGGGGATCTTTGGATTGGGTGCCCTATTGTTTACATCCTGCACAGGAGAGCTCTCGAGTTTCTGGGATGCATGTGCAAGGACCTTATCTGATCTTGGTTTTTTGATCTGCATTCTGGGGCATGCAGCCCTGAGTTTTACAGGACTACAAGTCCTAGAATTCAAAGTGAATACATTTTTTTGCATGAGCTATACAATCACACAGCTGTGAAAAGTGAGAGCTCTATGTACAAACCGAAAAAACAAAACTCACAAGCAAACACTGTTCACCATATGACTCCATTTGAGAAGCGGCCATTGATTCAAGCTCTGAGCTTTTATTTTCCAAACCAGTGTTTTCAAGTGTGTTAGTCCATATGGCTCGGCTGAGTCAACCAATTCTACAACTCCCAAAGTACATTAAATTGTTAAAGGTACGAACTAGAAACTGCAGTCTTTGATGGCATGGAGTCAAGACTACCAGATACTTTCTCCCACTCTGTCGAGCATAATTATTAGCATACTGTCTGTGCACAGAGAGGTAAAACTCTACATATTACTTGTGAAAATAGGAGACTGAACTTCAGCACCACTCCATACATGATAGCGCACGAGACAGTGAAGATAAAAACACAGCCCTGCCAAGGAAACCACCTAAACAAGTAACACGCAAAAGTATTATTCCTGAAACATTGCATGTACTTAGTTTACTCAGCCAATACCAGTCTGACTAGTTATGCCAATTCAATAGTATGTATTTGTACTGGGATGCGACAATGTGCATTCCTACACTGTAGGGAAAGCAGCGCCTGAAGAGAGATGCAAGGAGGGGCTGTGGAAGACAGTGTGTCTACCGTAGTGCAGCCATTTGCAGAGAAGCACGGTAAAGAGTATGGTGTCAACACTACATAGCTGCTGTAAGGAAGTGCCTCTTTTTGTATGGTCACTCCCAGTGCTTAATTTGTAAAATAATAAGTGCTGGGGCTCTCGTAATAAGGCCACTGCAGCTTGCACCACACATTGCACCTGCCATGCTGCCAATGATGGTGGTAACACAACTACTAACCATCCATCAAACTCCTACAAATGTGTAGCAGGCGGGTTTAAGTGTTTTATTTATTATTCTTTCCGGGCATAGACACCTGCTTCAATGCGCTGGCAGCTCAGAATTATGTGCTGTTCACTATACATAGTTCCTGAAAGCTGTACAACGTCCTAACCGTGAATCCTGCAGACTAATCCGAACGCGTTCTGGAAGGCTCTTTTGTCGAGAAACTATGAGGCAGTCAAGAAGTAATTATTACTAAATGTATTCTACCTTTAGTCCCCGGTTCCAATTTGTTTCACGAATATTGTTCTCTCCGAGTCCGACTCAAAAGTAACCTACAATTTTTGAGGCACCTTTTGAAGATGAGTTGCATCTTGTGTATAAGTGTATGTGTAGACCCGGCCCTGACAATTAAGTGCCGGTGCTAAGCACCGGCACAAATTAAGCACTGGTCACTCCCAAAGTTTTGGACTGATGCTGCTGGTTTTTCGACTTCGAGAGGGCCCTGACCTTAAAATATGTATGCTTGATTGGCTTATACCCAATTGGCATAAGCGAACTTATTTGTAAGTCCCTAGTATATGGTACAGAGTGTGCCCAGGGCCTGTAAGTTAGAGGGTTACCCCAGGAACTTAAGCACTGGTTGCACCACCCTGAGTAGAACAAGGGTAGAACATGACTTCCAGTCCACCACTGCAGAATGGAACGGCAGTTTTAAACAGCTAACTCAACTTTGCCAGTTCAAGCAATGGCAAAGCCCAATTCTCCCTATTTAATACATGTAAGTCACTCCTAAGGCAGGCCTATCGAACCCTAAGCAGGATGTCGTATATTAGAAAGTGGAACATGTACTTTTACATGTTTCAGCAGTACAAAACAGCAATTTCCGTTTTAATTCTGGAAACGGACAGAAGCCTCGTTGGCACGTGCAGAGTTACAAACTGACACCTCAGCTTTACTAACATCTGACGGGGACTATCAAAGTTGATACTGTAAGGTTTCAAAGAACTTATTATATTAAGCATGACTTGTTGCACAGGTCGAAATTAATGTAACTTGTTGCAGTGTGCAAGTTTTACAAAATTGCCATTTTGTTGTCCAAAGCCCCCTGTGCCTGTTCATGGCTGCGCATGCGGTCTGCCCCTGAAACACCTCTCTGCTCTCCTGGAGAAAAGTGCAAGTGAGTTCCAGGAGAGAACACAATAGAAGCCTGCATGAGGGAGAAGTGTTACCTCTCCCGGGCAGGAAGCCTGACAAGTATTAGCCCAAAAGGCAAGCTTCAAAAGAGAATCTGCCTTAAAAATGGGAAACTCTTGGGAGAGAGACTGCTCTATTGTCCAGGTAGACAGGCTGATATTCAAGAAAGAGAGGAGAAGCCAATTGTCAATCCGTTTTTAGGTCTCGCCTGACCCAGCACATGCGATAGTCTGGCGAGACTTTTAGTAAGGGCTTCTAAAAATGCTACCATGGCCAGCCTACAGCTTGCGTGCATGTGCGCGGGCACGCGCTTACGAGCAGAGGCACCATATGGCTTTCCTCGTCATGCTCATTAAGCGCATCGCTCGCTGAGCTTGATCGTGAACACTTTCGCGCGGCCGCTTTGCTTTTCTCAGTGAGCCAGTATTTTCACAGACTAGCAGCCGCGTTACTTTTACGGCTGTGCGCCTTCTCCTCGTGTTATCTGTGACTCTCCTCCTGTTATCCCTGGCGCGAGCAGCACCCTGTTTTTTCTTGTCTTTCTATTATCCGTCCTCTTTGGTTCTCTGTATCTCTCCTAACCTGCGATCTTCCCTCTCTCTCACCTTTATCCCACCCCCTGCACTTTCTTCCTGCACACCGTCTTTCATAACATTTTAGTGTCTCTCCGCTGCTTTGTGAACATTCCCCTCTTCACCACGCCCCTCTCCTTTACTTCCTTTTTGCACTTCTTATCTCATTTTTCTTTCATGGCTCCGTTGTGATCCCTACTTCCTCCCTCATTTTTTTCCACCTCTCCTCCCCTTCCTCTTGCTACACAACTCTTTCCTATTGATCCCTGTCTTCCCTTCAACCCCGTCTCACCCCGCGCTTCTCTACATCTGTTGTTCTTTCCCCTCCAGCATCAGATTTCCTTGAGCTCCTTTTTTTCCACCTGTTCTCCTTTTTGCCGCTTCCCCTTCCACCTTCTCCTCATTTCACCCACTCACTTAGCCCCCCTCTCTTTTGCCTCCTCGCCCCTCTGATCTCCCCTTCTCTCCTGCTCGTCAGCCTCCCCTTGTCCGCCTCTATATATTCCTGTTCCCCTTCGCCCCCACCTGTTTCCCCACTGCTGAGCCGCTCTCATCTCGCCCTGCACCCCCTTCTCGCGGCCTCTCTGCACACCCGGCCTCTTCAAGGCCTTTCGCTCACCCACTTCCTTCTTCCCCCATACCTCATTTACCCACCTGCTCACTCCCTGTCTGCATCGGTTTCATCCCTAGTCACTTTCTCTCACGTCTCCCCTTTTCACACGCCCCATCCCTGTCTCTCTCTCTCGCTCCCTAATGCTTTCTTTTTCTAATATATTTACATCTCTCTTACTCACCTGGCTCCTCTCTTTACTTCGTTTTGCTACCTCCCCTCCCCACTCCTTTACACCCTTCTCACCTGTATCCCTCCCTGTGCCGCCTTCCCCCTGTCACACCTGTCTCCTGTTTCTCTTCCTCTCTCTGCTACATTCACCCCTCCCCACCTTGAAACCCTCCTGCTCGCCCCTTTTCACCAGAGCCCCCTTTTGAATCTCTCTGCGGCTTACCTCCTTTTGCGCCCACTCTCACCCCCTTCTCACCTTCTTTCCCTTCTATCCCTCCACACTCTCCCCCCTCTCACCTGTATCACTCGCTGTGCACCCCCCGCCCCCTCCTCTTGCTACTAGCAGAAGTTACTGCCCTCATAAGGGCCCCTCTAACTTTAGCCCTATGCGGCCGCCCCTCGAGCCCCCGCCAGCTCGGGATCGGCTACTTCCCTAGTGAGACCTGCAGAGAATTAATTTGGGGCCAGTGGTTGCCAAGGACACGTCTCCTTGGTAAACACGCTGGCTGTGATGAGAAGCTTCCAGCCCCAGCCGTGTCTGGCCCGCGCGGCTCTGATGAGAACGGGTTCACGCTGTATGTAGAGCATGCTCTTGCTAATACCGAGCCTGCTGCTGTTTAGAGGCCTCGGCACCATCATAAAATATTCTGAGGCCTCAGACACGCCACGCGCGGGAGGAGACAGCCGCTGATTGCGATACCGCGTGTAAAGGGAGTGCTGATGCAGTCACACCTTGATACAGACACTCGAGAACTGCCAAAGGGACTCTTTTCCTCAGACCCTGCGCTTTGACAGCACCAGTGCTTGTGCTATAAAAACTATGCATAGGTTTTGAAGCTACCATTTTGTGTTTTTTCATGTCAGCTGACGCATTTGAAATCATTAGTTGGTGGCGGAGACGGGAGCTACTGTGTTTTCTCTTTCCCATAACACTTTATTTTTAAACTTCGAAACAGGCGCTTGTGACTTGAGGCCCTGCATAGTTGCTTGTATAGGGGTCCGTAAAAACTGCTGACAGGCCTGGTGCTGCTAGACACTCCTCATGCTCTGCCTTGCACCCTTCTCCCCCTCTGCCTTGCACCCTTCTCCCCCTCTGCCTTGCACCCTTCTCCCCCTCTGCCTTGCACCCTTCTACCCCTCTGCCTTGCACCCTTCTACCCCTCTGCCTTGCACCCTTCTCCCCCTCTGCCTTGCACCCTTCTCCCCCTCTGCCATGCACCCTTCTACCCCTCTGCCTTGCACCCTTCTCCATGTGTGCCTAGCACCCTTCTCCCCCTCTGCCTTGCACCCTTCTTCCCCTCTGCCTTGCACCCTTCTCCCCTTCCACTTTGCACCCTTCTCCACCTTGCACCCTTCTCCCCCTCCGCTTTGCACCCTTCTCCCCCTCCGCGTTGCACCCTTCTCCCCCTCCGCCTTGCATCCTTCTCCACATCTGTTGGCACCCTTCGCCACATCTGCCTTGCACCCTTCCACCTTGCACCCTTCTCTGCCTTGCACCCTTCTCCCCCTCCACCTTGCACCCTTCTCCGCCTCCAACCTGCACACTTCTCCACCTTGCACCCTTCTCCTCCTCCGCCTTGCACCCTTCCACCTTGCACCCTTCTCCCCTTCCGCCTTCCACCCTTCTCCACCTTGAACCCATCTCCCCCTCTGCCTTGCACCGTTCTCTGCCTTGCACCCTTCTCCCCCTCTGCCTTGCACCCTTATCCCCCTCCCCCTCCCACCCTTCTCCCCCTCCCCCTTACACCCTTCTCCCCCTCCGACTTGCACACTTCTCTACCTTACACCCTTCTCCCCTCTGCCTTGCACCCTTCTCGCCCTCCCCCTTACACCCTTCTCCCCCTCCGCCTTGTACCCTTCTCCCCCTCCGCCTTGTACCCTTCTCCCCCTCCGCCTTGTACCCTTCTCCCCCTCCGCCTTGCACCCTTCTCTGCCTTGCACCCTTCTCCCTTGCACCCTTCTCCCCTCCGCCTTGCATCCAAGCATTGGCATAGCCAATAGGTCTCGCTTTTGGGACCTTATAAGTATTTAGTTATGCAGCACAATATCCTTGGTGCAATAACACAAACTGTTGCATGGCTAAACACTTATAAGGTCACAAAGGCGAGACCTATTGGCTATGCCAATGCTTGTTCATTTTGTCTATCTCCTCCCATGACATCTCTTTACCTACTTCTTTTGTCTCTTTTCACTCCCCGCGCTCCTTTTTTGTCTCCAACCCATGCTCACTAAAAGAGAACCCTTAAAATACCAGGGTTTCTAAGTATGATGCTAATTAAACCTGCTATTATACTGGTAAATATGAAACTAAAAGTTGTCGTAGAAAAGAAAGTGCTTTCGTGAGCCCAGGTGTCACACAATAATAGGGTTGACAGTTCCCTGTGAAATATTGGTTTACTGTCTGCAAGCTACACTGCTAAAAGAAGCGTGGCCTATGAATTAGAGCGTGGCAAAATGTTTCAGTGCGTTAATGACATGGCAACTGTATCATTTGCGTAAGGCTAACACCTGATGAGTGACACTTTGCAGGGCTGTCTCGGGGACTACAGACAAACGGAGGGGTGAGGGGCAGTGAGGAACCGGTCCAGGGTGTAAAGTGATATGCAGTACTAGGGTGAAGAGTGCCCTGGGAGTCAGAGATTGTGATAGTCATTATGGTGACACTTGCACCAGGGATTACTGAAGAGCTGCAGTGAGGCGCTGGGTCAGGAGTTGTGAGCACGTGTTTAGAAGGGGTGGGGCCGTGAGAGGATGTGTAGTGAGGAGTTTGGTAAGATGTGCAAAGTTTGTGTACACTGGGTCTGGGTTCCCCCGCCAGAGGAGAAGGGAGGAACTGGACCCGTAGTAAACCCTACACTTGGGCTAAGGGCCAGCCGAGGGCCTGCCGTGAGGCTGGGGTTTTTGCCAACCTCAGCCAACGGACATTTTGGTGAATCTCTCTTTACCTTGTCAATGTTTAGTTTTATCTTTGCCAAAAGCAGACCCTACAGGGAGGAGCCAAGGGTAGAGAGTATTGTCCAGGATGTACCAGGTCGCCTCTCTGGTTTTCTGCTCCGACTCCGGCGAGCACTCCAAGTAATTCTCCCGCCCTCTACCATTTCCTGTATGGAAAACACTGCGGTGTATCACTCGAGTGCACCACATATCAAGGAACCGTGACTAAGAAACGCACACCCACCACTTCCATCCCACGGGGGGGGGAGGGCCATGGCACGGTGTAATGCCTTTTCTTGGGGACACGGGGCAGTCAGAACTTAATGGACAGTAGCTGTTAGGATTTTTGTTATTTACTACTGGTGTCCTGGGTGCACAATACTGTTGCACTCAAACTTAATGAAAAGCACTCTCTTTTAGTGCTTGACTCTCTGCGGATAGCAGCCTTGAGTGGTCTTTGCTTACTGCAGGAGGTGATGTGAGGTGAGAAACAATGTCTTGGAAGTTTTTACTTTAGAAGAAAAATGCCTTTTTTAGAGGTAAGTAAAATATTCTCTGCACTAAGCACAGACATACAGTGGCCCCTGAAGCGCTTCGGGCCAATGAACCAACCGTAAGCATGTTTGTATGCCTTTAGAGCTAATCAAACAGGATTTATAAAGCGCGGCTAGTCACCCAATAGGATATCCAAGTGCTTGCAGGCCCCGGAGGCTTAATCGAACCAGGAGGTCTTAAGGCCATTCGGAATTCCGGAAGTGAGGTGATGGTCCGGAGGTGCGTGGGGAGGCTGCTCCAGGTCTTTGCTGCGATGTGGGAGGAGGAGCATCCTCCACTTCTGCGTCAGTAGATAGGGGGAGATTGGGTAAGTGAAACGGAGGCGGAGCGTAGTCTTCTCTGATCGCCATAGATAACTTTAACACTAAACCCTCCGGCCACAGTGGACCTATGGGGCAATGTTCGGGTGGGCTCGGGTTCTCTGGCATGTGCTGGTGTCTTGGATTCTTCTTTTGCACAGAAGATCAAAGGAAGAAGCTAATGGCTCTGATAGCTTCAGTACGCAGATATATGGGTTCAGTGTCTAAGTGAAGGTGCTGTGAATGCACCCAGGGCCATGCTGCAATCCTCTAAAATAATATTATTTGTTTATTTGCCATTTTTGTCTAGTGCAGGAGTGACCCTAGTGGTTCAGAATGCTTTACAACGTTGCATGGTTGCATACATGAATAGATTATCTGAAGCAGAGAGTAGGGTGGACAAATACAACATCTTAGTGTAGAAGAGCAGAAGGAGATGTTTGTGTCTTCTTTTTGCAGAATACATATGTTATTGGGGATACCTGCTTCTCGACTAAACAACTGTGAAGAGGTTAACCTGAGCTGCACCGGAGTTCTAATATTTGTGTATCAAGTTGAAAAATGTTGTTTGACTGGGAGCTATGCATTTCAGTTTTAGAGCTATTCTATGAGGGATTTGCTCTGGTGGCCAGTGGGATGGAGTTCCAAAGTTTTACTGCACACCCAGAAGCGTACCAAATGATCGTCCTCCTTCTGAGATGGCTAGTTCAGGTAAAAGGGAGTCTGAGATCTGTAATTACTGTTGTCCACCCAGTGGCGGCTCCCCCGCTAAGGCGGAGAAACATCGCCCCACTGCTATTTGAGCAGGGCAAAAATAAGAATAAATTCATAACAACAAGACGTTATTATCATTTTATTTTTCTGTGCAGGATTGGAGCTAGGTCGGGCGGGGCGAGGCTGAGATCTCCAGAGCAGAATGAGGAGTGGTTTGCACTCCCTAAGTGCTCATGACTGTTTGGCTGGCCAGCCATGCGCACTTAGCATGTTCTCCACCTGGTTGTGTGATTGGTCTGAGCGTCCTATTTGGACGCTCAGGCAGTGCCTGGGAGCCTTGGCATGTTCTCCACGGCGCTGTGCAACGCAGCCCAATGGAGAACATGCCAAGTGCGCATGACGGTTTGACCATCATGAGCACTTAGAGGAGTGCAAACCACTCATCTCTTCTCAGGCGTCACAGAGCCCAGCCCCGCCCGACTCCCACATAGAAAAATATATTATCATTTATTTTTAATTTTTTTGCACTGCTGAAATAGCAGTGGGGCAATGCTCCTCCGCCTTAGCAGAGGAGCCACCACTGTTCTGTTTGCAATAACCATTGCACTCGTCAATTGTATTTTCTGTTTTTCTGTATGTGTGTGCTAAAATGTCTTATTGTTTTTTGGAGCAGTGTCGATTATATTGTATTGTTCTATGACCGAACATAACAAACATCTGAGACCAGATGTGTGGCTAAGTAAAGTTGGTGCGTCGTTGTCTTTTCGAGCCACTTGAGCTGCCTCAAATATACGGTTTGTTTAGACATTTGAGTGTTTCAGCTGTTCTCTTCAAAGCTTTATCCCTGCCAACATTATGGGGGTGGTTATCACTCTTCAGCGTCTGGGGTCAGTGTGTGTTTGAAACTGTTGGAAATGAGAAATGTAGCTCTCGGCATGAAACTTTAAAAAAATGCCCTTTATAGTCCATGGAGTACTATCAAATCAAACCAGGTGTTTGTTAAGCGCGACTACTCACCCGTAAGGGTCTCAAGGCGCTGGTGGGTGTAGGGGGGGGGGGGAGGTTTGCAGGTTCCAGTCCATCAAGGAGGGGGTCTGTCGAAGAGCCAGGTTTTGAGGTTTCTTGCGAAGATGAAGAGCGATGTTATCTGTCTGAGGTGGAGCGGAAGGTCGTTCCAGGCTCTGGCAGAAGGAGAAGGAGCGGCCTCCCGATCTGGTCTTTCTGGTGTGGGGCACCACGGCGTAGGAGAGCTGGGCTGATGGTAGGGTCCTTTGGGGTGCGTGGAATTTGAGTTGGCTATTCAGGTATGCTGGTCCGGTGTCCTGGCGAGCCTTGTGAGCGTGGGTTAGCATCTTGAAGTTGATTCTAGATTCGATGGGCAATGATACCCTTTCTCTTCAAAAAGTAGTCACAATGTAATATCAGTACATGTTTAAATGTACAGGTGTAACGGCAGTTACATTTAATAATCATGCACATGGGGAAATGGTACTGGTGAGAATATTTAGTGGGTATGGGGCTTGTTTGGCTGAAGTGTCGACAAGTTCAGCTTTTCTATTTTCAGTGCATGTTTTCGTATGTGCCTGTCAGTAAATGATATTTAGCGGTGTTGGCCTATGACATAGCCAGCGCTGTCCACGTCATAGCACTTTTTCCCACAACTTTCAGCCATGCAGAACAGCAGACATGCTGCTATACCACTTGCTTAAAAGACACTGACAACGCCAATGGCTCTCGAATTGCTGAGACCTATTGGCCTTGCCAGTGCTTGTTTAGCAATACAGCGGCATGGTTGAATGTAAAAAAAAAAGCAGTATGACTCGGTCAGCATTTAGCATAAGTGAGTCCCATTGGCTTTGCCATTGCTTGCTGTTTTAGTAACTTGAGAGAAAATGGGGCGGCGCAAAGAATGAGGCGTTTAGGCCAGGACTGCCAATTTGGAAACTGGGGAACCAGGTTCGAGGCCCAGCTTCAGCTCAACATCCTGTGATCCTAGGCACATCAATAAATGAATGCGACCTTGTGTGTCTTATTGCAACTAAACGTGGATTCTTGTCACTGCATCTGTTGTATAACTAAACAGTAACACGTCCACGTCTTCTTCAAGAGGTTTTCTACGATTCCTAGTAGGTTCTTTCCTTTCCTTTCTAAAATCATCTCTCATATTCGGCGCAGTCCTGCTGACTGACCATTCAAATCGCTTCATTTAAATTCTATTACAGGACCGGAGGCTTCGGATTATGCTTCTCTTTCTTATATTTGCTACTCACAGCAGCCAATGAAGCATAATCCTCGCCTCCGTGGCCTTAATAGAATTGAAAATTCTTGGCGCGAATGCTAGCTAATTTTTTATTCTCACGGCCTCAAGTGTATCCCGGAAAGAATCTAAGCAAGGACTATTGCAACAATAAACCCAGCCCTACATGGAGGAAAGCCCGGATATGGACAGTCACGTGGAGCCAATGTGTGTTTTATTTTACATAGTTATCTAAATCACTTGGGAGAAGAAGCAGAGTCCAGCTGGCTCGATGCATCTGCTGCTACTTATCACTGCTACTGGCAGAATGCTTGTGCTTCAAGGGCCCCTCGCGCGCCCTCTGCTGCCGGGGCATCACTGGGGCTCTGTGTATAAGGTACCACATGTCTGACCCTCAGCCTCGAACACCTCCGGAAATTAACTCTCGGTAAAGTTTGAGCCATTTCAGACATTGTTATTAAATCCGAATGTTAGATTTGTATATTTATTATTAGCAGCATTATTATTAGTAGTTCAATGATTTACTATGGTAGTCAAGGGATGTGGCGTTACGGCCAGAGCTGCCGAATTTGGAATGGGGAACCATGTTCGAGTCCTGGCGTTGGCTCAGCATCCTGTGATCCTGGGCCCATCAGTTAATCTCCATGTGCCTAATAAATGAATGTGACGTTGTGTAATGTAAATAGGGCCACATTATACATTGTGCCCCCGGAGGCATAACAGGCACAATGGTATTACAGAAGGTGCCGCAGACGTTTTTGCAGCCCCTTTTGTAATAATGATAGCGCTGGTGTACATGTTGCGCCAGCGCTATCATAAAGGATGCCCCCTCATTTGCAAAGTTTGTGTCACGTGTGAGTTTGTGCTTTTTTTAATTGCAAAATGTGTCCTTGCGACTAAAAATGAACAATTGCATGCATTTTGCACTAAAAAATAGCACAAAAAGCTGGATCAGTGTTTTGCCTAATTGCGTGCAATTTTTCAGGAATCTCGTGTAATTAGTGCATAGGAAATAATGCACATTTCATATGCCCCTAGTTACACCTCTGTGAAAGACTGTCATTTTTTTTCATTGATAAATAGTTGTGACCCCAGTTCGTGCATAGGGGTCAATATACAGAATAAAGAGCTAATTTATAAACATAACTCAAAATTAGGGATCCTATTTTTCCATTTGAAACTATGTGTTTCCTGTCTGTATTTATTTCTAAGAGTTGGTGAAATACAGAAAATTGTGCTGCTTGTGAGTAACTCTCCTATGGTCTTTCATGAATTTCAGAACAGCTGCACAAATAGAAAGCATGGGGAATTAGAAAAAAGATAATGTTTTCTTAAATAATGGAATATGTCAAGTTGTAATGTAATGCTAACATTAACCAGTGTTTTTGTTACATTTGCTGCTTAACTAGCTAAAAGATGACCGGTATCAAATTATGAGCGTGTGTTTATCAATTAAATAAACGCGGAAATATACAATTTTACAACTTCATTTTTTCTCAAAATACAAACTAAATATGGATAAATACTAATACGATGGCCGCAAATATAAATATGCATAAATAGAGACGAAAATGTTAAAAAAAGAAATACAATAAAACCGGTAGGCCTACCAATAATATTCATAGTACAGGATTTACCATGTCTAGCCGCACTCCTGCTAAAAAAAAGGAGCTTAGACAGCATATCTCATTGAATGTGTGTGGTATTTCACACAGAGATAGCTAACACTTATACACATAAACACACACATCTATCTATCTATCTATCTATCTATCTATATATATATATATATATATATATATATATATATATATATATGCATACATACATAGCTTCTGTACAAAAAGAAAGAATATTTAAGATCACATTGTAATTTAGGAAGGAGATAAATACCGACCAATAAACAAGAGGACTGTATAGACATCATATGGCGCCCACCCAAGAGCCAGAATCATTCTCTCTACAAGGACAGTCAGCACATATACATCTATCTATCTCTCACACTACTCGATTCCACTCCAGATGTAAGTGCAGCTTCACAATTGCAGTGGTGTGAGGAGTGCAGTTCACTACCCTATTTCTCATCCTGTATCTCTATCAATATCTTTATTCTACATATACTTACCTCCTTTATGCATCTATATACTTTCAATGTACTTATGGATCTATATATTTATCACTTTCTTCTAATTTAGCATTTCCAATGCACTACCCTATTTCTCAGGCTATACTTCTCTCAATATCTTCTAGCCCAGCTTTCTGACTCATCTCAAACTTCTTTGTACTACTCTTCCCAATGCCCTACTGTATTTCTTACCCTATACATCTATCAATATATCCTCTACATCCACTCTCTCATTCATCCCAAACCCCATAACACTACTATGATTCCCAAAATAACCCTTTCTAGACTCTCCCCTACTCTACCCCTCCTTGCATCATCTGACAACTCTTTTACTATACAGATCCCCCAAAACAAACCTATCTAAACTCTTCCCTCTGACTCTTCCCCTACAAAACCCATTTGTACTCATCCAAAAGCCTCCTCCTACTGCTATGACCTCCAAAACAAAATCTAAATCCTTCACTCTTCTATCCCTCCGCTATCGTTTTCAATCAAAATAACAGACTAACATGTTCACTTCTTAAATTTCATATTCCACTATACTAATTCACCACTAAGGCTTAATGGGTTCCAGAGTAGCGTCCTACTCGCCAATAAAGCACTTCAACACCCCATCAGGGTTACAAGTGCTATATAAATGCAAACCTTTTTCCTTTTCTACACCTCCCCCAACCCTTTTCAATCCAAATATCTGACTAACATATCCACCACTCAAATTACTTTCATATTTAACTATACTAATTTAACACTAATCCTATGGGTTCTAGAGTAGCGTGCTACTCGCCAAAAAAGCGGTTCAAACCCCCATCAGGGGTAGCAAGCGCTATATAAATGCAAACTTTTTCCCTTTACTACCCCTCCCCCAACCCTTTTCAATCCAAATATCTGACTAACATATCCACCACTCAAATTACTTTCATATTTAACTATACTAATTTAACACTAATCCTTACGGGTTCCAGATTAGCGCGCAACTCGACCAAAAAGCGCTACAAAACCCCATCAGGGGTAGCAAGGGCGATATATACATACAAACCTCTTTCCCTCTTCTACCACGCCGCCTACTCTCCTCTATCCAGATAACTGAATAACATATCCACCACTCAAATTACTTCAGATTTCACTATACTAATTTTCAACACTAATCCTTTATGGGTTCCGGAGTAGTGTGCTATTCGCCAGAAAAGCGCTTCAACACCCATCAGGGGTAACAGGCGCTATATGAATGCAAACATTTCTTCCCCTTCTATCCCTCCGCTATCCTTCTCCCTCCAAATAACTGACTAATATCCACCACTCAAATAACTTTCATATTTCACCATACTAATTCACCACTAATCCTTTATGGGTTTCCGGAGTAGCGTGCTACACGCCAAGAAAAAGCACTTCAACACCCCATCAGGGGTAACAAGTGCTATATAAATACAAACCTTTTTTCCTCTTCTATCCTTCCGAATCTAAATAACTGACTAACCTATTCACCACTTAAATTACTTTTATCTTTCACTATACTAATTCAACACTAATCCTTTATGGGTCCCGGAGTAGCATGCTACTCGCCGAAAAAGAGCTTCTACGCCTCGTCAGGGGAAGTAAGCGCTATATAAATGCAATTACAATAGAATACAGTACACCACTCATTGTGCACGACAACCAGACACTTCCCAAGTGGGCCAGCCACTCTCGCAAACCACACCCTGCTAACCAGAAAAAAAACGTACGGCTCAAGCGTTCTATCCCTGACTCCTACTCACTACAGCTCAGTGACGCACGACAGGTTAAGACCGCCTTCGTCATCACACACAGCACAAAAACACCCACAGCGGCATTCTGGACAGCACAGTCCTTCCTACCAAGCACGCCCCGCTCTGTAGTGTGCTATCCTGCTTCAAAGCACTTCAGAAGCTCCTCGGGTTTACGAAAGGCTAAATAAATGCAGCTGCAGTGAAGTGACGGGAAATTATGCCCCCCACCCCCTGCAGAATTCGATGTGGGGGGCCTTGAGTCTTCAAATATCTCGCAGATATTCATTGGCCTTTGATTGGACGGGGCCTCCCGGAAGGGTTTAGCCCTGCGTTACGCCCCTGTGCAACTACAATGTAATATATAAAAGGGCACGAATTGTACGCAAAGACACGGTTCCGCACCTAAGAATATGTACGGGAGCAGTAACACGACTTAGCACAAATTCTAGGAAACACACAAGCAACCCCCACACACACACTCCCAGTAATGTGCATCAGCGCACAGCAATGCGGCTATGCGGCCACGCCCTGGTACAACCACAGCAGATGCTCTCAGGCGGCAAGAAACCGAAACCGTCTCGTTTCCTCTCCAGTGACTGCTCTGCCTCGGGCACAGAACAACGGCGTGTCCCTAGAAACCAAGTAGCGGAAGTGACATCATACACCAGCTACCCCCTCCCCCAAGGTCCTCACAGCGTTGACCCCTTGCCCCACCAAAGACCCCTCAACAGTCTCCTATCGGCTGCTGAAAGTCTTGACAACAGAATATAGTGTAAACTAAAGAAACGGCCTGTAGAGTTTTGTTTATTTTGTGTTTCTCCCTCTGCCTTGATGAGACCTGAAAGCAAGAGTAGCAGCAAAGGGGGGCGCTCAGCAGCTTCTCTCACTCACTAAGTACCCAGTGCACAGTGGCCCAGGCACCAGCCTCTCCCTTTTCCCCCTCACACAGCCTGTGTTATTATGGTCTGGCCTGAAGTCGCCACACAATTATGTGAGCATCACTAGAGGGGCATTGGCTCCGCCCACATGTTGGGAGCCAGAAGTTTGATTGTGCAGACATTGTGTTTCCACAAAAAAAGCGCTTGCCCTCCAGCAGCTGTGATCATTTTGTTTATCGGGTGGGCTGAGCTTGAACTTTCAGGGGCACACACATGGCATGGTAATGCTGTAAAAGTGTCTTAAATAACTAGTTACTTAATGGTGTTTGTCTTTCTCTGCCACCAACAAAGATGGCAGGAGGGCAGTCATTAACCTACATGGATTTTTAGAGCTGGCTTGACAGTTCAACTGTCACCTAACCTTTTAACCTACAGTAATATTATTCTACAGTTCTTTGTTTCCACACAAATACATATGAATTCACATGATATTTATCTGTTATGTTATGTTAACAGGGGTTTTATAAAGCGCACAGCTACTCTACTGAGTGTCTCGGCGCTGAGTGAGTGAAGACTAATATAAAAGGGAGGGGTAATATGCAGGAAAACATAGTGGTAATGCTTCACATTACCATACAACATTCCTTTAAAGCCAGATCTATTGACATTGCTAATGCTCGTTCTATCCTGTATAGACAGTGTATGTGCATCCTCTTCGAGACCTTTTGTTTTTTTATCAGTGGACTTAGAGCCCGCCTATTGCTTACCATTTGTTGGCCTCATTGTAACTCTCATTTGCTTCCTTCTTACTGGTCAGCTACTCTAGCCTTCCTTCCTCTTCACGTGTTTGTCCCTCGACTGGAGCTTTTACACATTACTTGATTCCTTCCAATGCTAATTTTTTAGGCAGTATTTTTTCTCTCTGGATTTAAGCACTCTACCAGAGTGCGTATTTTCCAGCTGTCTCCCACATTTACTTCTAGCCCTCCGTGTACCTCCACTGCCTGTCTGCTTGCCCCGACCCTTCCTCCCTGCTTCCGTTGCCTGTGCTGGCTTGCCCCAAACTCCCTTTCTCCGTTTGTTGTCCATGTTGGCTTGCTAAACCCACACTCGCCCTCCCTCCTTTCTCTGTCTGTGTTGACCGTAC
This sequence comes from Triturus cristatus, assembly GCF_964204655.1. NCBI lineage: Eukaryota > Metazoa > Chordata > Amphibia > Caudata > Salamandridae > Triturus > Triturus cristatus. The sequence goes on from NC_140586.1 coordinate 90,810,659, forward strand.
CCCTCCTTCCCTCAGTTGTCCATGTTGGCCTCCCTATCCGCCATAACCCAAAAATAAGTGGTATGCCATGGACACTACTGGCCATGTCATAGGGCTTTTTTCCCCACACCCTCCGCCCTCTTCCCTCTGTGCTATCTCCCTCCATGTTGCCTCCAATTCCACCCTCCCTCCTTCTGACAATAAAAAAAACGTATCGATGCTTCCAGCACTTCTTTTTTACTTTCAGCCATGCTGCACAGCAGGCGTGCCACTGTACAACATAGCTAAAAGAAATTGACAAAACCTATACCTTATGTACATTAGACCTATTGGCTTCGCCAATACTTGTTTTAACCTCTCTGCCATCTTCCTCACCTACCCTAGTACCATGCCTTTTACCCTCTTTCACTACTTGTTTGTCTGCGTCGCTGTTTGTCATCCATGCTCACTCCCCGTTTAGGGTTGCAGTATATATAGAAATCCTTGAGCCCATTCCTCCTTGTTTTAGGAATTGTTAGAAGTTTTAGTGCAGTTTTAAAAAACAAAAATCAATCATCTAGGGGACCAGATATCGGTTAACACAGCTTTGAATATGCTGTTCTCTACTTTGAGCCTCATTACGATGGGGGTCGGACAAGTGTCCGACTGCCATTGTTTCAGGCTGGAGACTGTCCAACGAGAAATAGGCCATCCCGACAGCCAATTACAATACAACCGCCGTGCAGGCATTCATACACATCCGATTTTCTATTACAGCTTATGCTGCAACCCGGAAAAGGACCGCAACACAAGCAGCAATCGAAAAAAAGGATGTTTTTAAACATCTGTGCACCGTGTGCCAGGCACGATGAGGAGCCTGGCACACGGTGCATGGATGTTTGGGAAGGCAGTACATGTGTCCCCCATTCCACATTGCGGAGACCTCCAGGGGCCTTGCTAGGGGCCCCTAAAGTCTATTTCCGACAGCCTTTCCATGGCGGTGGGACCGCCATGAAAAGGCTGTCGGAAACTGACATCTTAACCCCTACGGTGGTGCCTCTGCAGGCACCTCCTCCATTGTAGGGATTAGGCTCTGACCACCGCCCCGACTGACTCCTTGAGCCTGTCGAATGTGGTGGTCCTTCCCCCACGCGCTGCGCTCCAACCGTCGGCATCATAATCCGACGGTCGCACCGCTGCCCTAGATGTCGGGAGGACCACCACCAATGGCCTGTCGGTGGTGGTCCGCCCAACAACATAATTGTGCCCTTAGTGTTTGTTGCCTTTCATTCACACAATAAAATAAGATAACATGCACTTGATTCCTTTTTTGATATTTAAATATCTTATAACTTATTTCAAAAAAACATTTGCAAAAACATTTTCCACACAAAACATTTTTCTGTATGTGTGTGCTCAATGTTTGCATTCTCATTTTTCAAATGCTGTGATTTTACTTAGTACACTATTCTCCATGAAGCCTCAACCCCCCAAAACCCTGCACTTCCCCTCCACAAAGTCAAATGCACTCATATAGGACTCTTTTAAATACTCACATGCCTTTTTTAACTAGCCCCAAAACATAGAAAATGGGAATAAATTGCTTTGTAAATAAGACCTTAAAAGGTCGGTGTATGTGTTTTATTAATGATGGCTCCTGCAGCGAGAGGAATATTGAGGCCCGTATCACAGAGTGATCAAGCGGCACAGTTCCATCAGTGGGACAAAATGGCCTCCATAGAATGGTGGTACTGTGTGGTGTTGTCTGCTGGTGGGGCTCTAGAGCAAGCAGAGCGCCTGGCTCAGCTCATCCCAGGGGTGTGGACTGCATTTGCATGGCGTCCCGCCTTATGATAATGCAGCCCAACCTCAACTACCCACAGCGGTGTACGCTATTTTGGTACTTCGGTGTCAGCGGTGGGATGCAAGTTCGGGGTGACCCCATCCCATTTTCGGAAAGTTGGCTCAAGAGACCCTTTCATGAAAGGCATAGCTGCCAATTCACCCCCACCCCATATGTTGCACCCTCAGACAGTCTTGGCAGTTTGGTCAACAGCTTGTTGCATTTTGCAACTTGCAGTTGCATTTTAACAGTATAAGCATGGGATCAAGAATCCCAGCATAAAAACTATTGTTGGGCTTAAAAGTCCAAACTGCCGGAAGGTGTCATACCTGACATCTTAGAGGCACTTCATTGCCATGGGTGCAGCTAGGGGGCAGGTGGGGCACCACGTAGGCTCCCTCCTCCAGAGGCACCATTTTTGGCTGGACCACCATTAGGAGCACAAGAGGAACCATCTCTCTTTAATACTCGCTCTCTTTCTCTCACTTGTGGTCTTCTAGCAGTAGCTTAGGCAGTCACCCATGGGCCCTAGTGCAAGGAGGGTAATGGCCCCTCGGCTGCTGTCTTAATTATAAAATAAATCAATAATCAGCGCTTAGTGGGCCATGGTGCCACTGGACCTACTGCACCAACGGAAGCTATGCCCCTGTCTTCTAGCATCCTTCCGCAGCCCCCACTTCCCTGTGCTGCTTTCCTCAGCGTTTTCAGAGCACTTTCGACAGCCGCCACCCACACGAGAAGCTGGACAAACCGACAGCGATAGCCAATGGAAACTACAGATAAAGCACATTTTTTGCATCTCACGAGGCAACAAGTGCCCTGTTAGCGACTGCTCTTCTAGCAGGGCGTCCCATAGAAAGAGACATCATTCCTCTACCACCTTCAGTATTCTTTAAAATCTGCTATAGGCGTAAGGCACTTCATTATACAGATATAAGTCAAAGTTGTAGGGGATATGATTTTGTACTCGACAGCCTACTAAATCCCAAGCAGGGAAAGCACATCCACCAGGAGCTGAGCTGGGTTCACCAAAAGCATCGGCCGCGGAATAACCAAGGGCTGAAACCAGCATGTGCAGCTGGGGAGGGTTGGTAGTGCCCGGTACAACAATCTTTGTTGTCGCCAGTCCTCCTTCGTCATTGATTCCCTCCCTACTACCTTCCAATGGTGCCGCATATCTCCATAGCCCCGCTCACATTTATTTATTTTAAAATGGTACTCATTTCAATGTAGAATGTTAGTAGACACAGACATAACACACAGAGACAATAAGTTATAGAAGTGTGTAAATTATTGTAGAGGAAATGTTACTTAAGACACCGGAGACTGCAAAGTGTAGGCGTCACATGTCATCCATACTGGTAGACGTTATATTTTAAGAGTCCTTCAGTAGTTTTGGAATCATTTTCAGAGTGGGGGTGCTGCCATCAATGTTACATCACTGATGTCATAAGGATTGTGAAAAATCCAAGCGTCACTCAAAAATAAGTGAATCAAATGAGCCACGCCCATTTAGCAGGAGAATGGTAAGGATGTGTTATGTAGGCGGCTGTGCATTTTGTAGCATATTGTTGCACATATATTACTATACCATGGTTTGGTAGTGCACTGACTTTTATAGATAGCGCATTTTCCATTGAAATTACCATTAGATTTGCAGAGACAAGCAGTTTTACTGATAAAACTATTTAACACATAAATGATAATGTGTGGTAATCGGGTTTCAGTAATATTTATAATTTGCGATACACTAAGAAAAGCGCCTTGATTAGTTTTCTTCGTAATAAAATCCTTGTTTCCTTCACACTTCAAATTTACAAAAAAATGTGTTTCATTTGTTCTGTTTTAACAATGGACATGTTTTGAATCATATGTACAATTCATTTACAGGTATTTAAATCCTGTTATAAATTAGTGAAAAAAAAACCTAGACCTTTTCACGCTGTCTTTACTCCAGCACGATCGTCTCATAGTTCAGGTTTCACTAAATTTGTGGTCAAAGAAAGAAAAGTAAACACCAATCGAATGTCAAAAGTTAGATTGCATCAATTTGTCAGAAGAGATAGTCTGACATTTATCCTGTTTTTGAATACTCAGAAAATGTGATAGGATCAAAGAAATGTAAAGGCGTCGTTATTGCGCATTCACCTTCTGAACTCCAGCAGGAACTCTTTGTTTAATAATCTTTATTTAGTAGATCCAGGGCTTTAAGTGGAATGGAAAAACTGGGGAGGGCTCTCAAAGAGGTGTGGCTGATGTAATTAAGGGCATGGCTTAAAGCACATAAGGTAAAAATCTGTGCTTAGCATAGTGTGCCGCCCGACTTGTATTTTGCTGTTTATATCATTGCATCCAAATATATGATACAACAAGAAACATCATACCTACAAAGTCAGGACTATTGGCTTTGTCAATGGTTGTTAGTTGCATACGATAAATAAGCATAGCTTGTCTATAATATTGAAAAAGCTTCCACTTAAAGCCCTGGTGACACCACGACAGTGTTGCTGCTCCTGAGTTTCAAAAAGAGAAGGGAAATCCAGAGAGGAAATGACTCTCTTGAAAGGATTTCCCTTCCCCTACAACGCTCACCTGGCATGACGTCAAGCCGTAACTGTTCCACTACTGAGAAGTGAGCAGTGTGAGCATGCGCACACTAGTAAGAAGTGAGCAGTATGAGCAGCGCACATCGACGTGCTGCTGTCACTGCAGGCCCGAAAAAAACAGAGCGTCTGTGCCAGGGCACAAAACAGAGCCCAATAGAGACCCGTTTCCAGGCCTCCTTTAAGAAACTGCCGGTGCTCAACACCGGTGAGACCCGGCCCACTTAAAGCCCAGGGTATATTTAAACCTGTGGCATTCAATGTACGGCCCGCATGAAGGAGCAGCAGATAAACAGAGCTGCTCGAGTTCTGTTTTGTTCCTGTAAGCAAAGCAAGTTCGTTTTCTAATTTGGGGCTTTTTTTCTATAGTCACTTCAGCTTATTTTATGTTCAAGGCAGCCCTCCTAATAGAACAAGCTAAAATCCCTGCGAAACAAAACCCAGAATCAGAAAAAAAGAAAACGATGTTACTAGGATTAATTTTCCTACACTCTCCTGGTTATGGGCTTTATGGCTACAGCTACTTCAGTTTGTACTGCCTGGTAGGCAGTACTGCTCATGGGGGTAGGAATATCTGGGAACTGTAAACCTTAAGTATAATAGGCAGGGTTAGTCAGAGTGGGGAGTTGGTTGGTAGGCACTTAAAAACTATTCTGTACATATTTTTTGGGTGTTTAACATCAAGCAAACTGCATATAAATGTGATGAATATAGCTTAAATGAAAAATGAATGCAAGTTGAACTAATGTGTGGAAATGCATTGTTTTGATAGGAAACACAGTTTGATCACTACCAAAGGTGCCACGTTTCCCAGGTCCAATCATAATGTACTGTTCCAATTCAGGCTTGTTTTAACTCTTGGATTGGTAGTCTTGTTTAAGAATGAAATGCACAAGACTACAAGTCCCAGAATTCAAAGAAATAACTTTAACTGGGGCGACACATCACACATGGACCTGGACACTTAGCAGGGCTACTATAGACTTGAGATGTCTATGTTTGGAACTATTGAGCATGGTCTTCAATCTGGGAAGCAGGCCTCTAGGGGGGCTTCAGATGATTCCAGGGGGGGTCGCCAGGCTCTGGACAAAAGAAGCATTATGCTGATAACAGTCCTTTGTTTTCAGTGGAAAACAAGCATTTGCAATGCAATAGGTCTCGCATTTTTTAGAGTTAGAGCTATTGGCGTTTTAAATGTAAATCTTTTTACTTATGTGTTTTGTAGTGGATGGATAGATGTGATGTGATTGTGTGTTGTAAAAGAAAGCATTTTGATTGTGGGTTGTAGTGTACATGATTTACTGGGATACAGTGTAAAGAAATGCTGAATTTCTTTTAGCAAATCAATACTATGCAGTCATTGTGGACACAACGAGAATGCTTTATCATATAAAGGGAATTCCTGATATGGACATCTTGAGTCCAAGAGAACAGGAGTCACCTGATTATTTTATTTGTGAGTAATTAATAATGTTAAGCAGTATGATGGTACTAATCTTACCTGGTTCCTAACACCACATTGGGCGGATCCTTGAATTTGGTGGGATTACAGCCATGGCTGCACAACAGGAAGTATAAATTACTGCTTTGCAACTTGTAGGTCTGTGGCTGGCACTAAGAGTGCAAGCAAAACACTTCCAAGGTACAGAAACAATTCTTGCTAAGCCTTGATTTGAAACTATTCTGAGCCGAAACACTGTTTAACCTGTATGCACCAGTACAATTGTACCTGTGGCGATTATTTAATGTATCAGGTCTATGCTTTGTGTGATCACTTTAAACTATTCCTTTTTGTCATGAAAGCATTATCAAAAAAAAATATTTGGTTGGAAAAATGATAATATGGCTGTTACTTTAAAACTTGAGCCTCTGTATGCTTCACATCTACCTCCCTCTCAAACAGCCTTAGATTGGTCGACCCACGCTACAACTGACAATCAGGGGCTGTCAGGGGGTATTACTTGGCCCAGTTATTCAGGACCACCCCCCCAGGTGAGGCTCCAGAACATCCAGAGCCCCTGAGGCCTTCTGAAAGAGGTTCCGACACCTGGGCTGTGCTATAAAAAGACAAGAGCAATGTATTGGGAAGGTAAGGGGAAGTTATGGTTGCATAACACAATAACTTACAAACCTCAATGTTTTTTATGTTTTGGAATGTTAAAGTACCCATTTGAATACAGAGGGTAGTTTTAAAAAAAAATGTATTTTTATTTTTGTAAACAGTTTAGCAACCTTTACTGGCAAAAGGTGCCACAGTGTCTTAAAATCATGGACTGGAATGCGACCGGAGCGATTGCCAGTGACTGAGATTACTTCAAGCACTGCATCGGCAGCTTTCTGCCTGAGAATGCGTCACGAAGTCTGACAAATCATCTTTTTTTGCATTTTTCTAAGCCTTTGCACCCCCTCTGAGATTAACCACTCTCACAGTGGTTGTGGTATGCTACACGACTATCCTCGCCTTTCCGATGATTTTTCTGTGATTGAGGGCTCATGAATGGCCTGATAACTGCATTGCTCCTCCTTCTCATAGCGGCAAAAAACATGTTCAAGTTGTAGCAACAGAGCAGATCGTGGTGGTTGGCGAACTGTGTGCAAACAGTCAGCGCCTTTGAATTGTTTCTGAATTGCAACGCAATCTGCCTAAGTGGGTCAGCTTCATTTGAAAACTGTTTTATAACAGGGGTCCAAATAAATTTTTTTTTAACTCTTTCAGTTTGACCCAGTACCTTTTTGTCATGCAGACGTTTTGCAGACTACTGATTGGATATGAAACCAAAAGAACAAGAGTTTTAGGTCTCGCCTGACCCAGCGCATGCGCTGGTCTGGCGAGACTTATTGAGAGGTCTCCAAAAAGTGCTACCAGGCCAGCCTAGAGCTACAGTGCATGTGCGCGGGCGCGCGCGCCCCGCTTTACCGCGATTAATTTCACTTGCACGGCCGCTTTTATGTTTGATCCGATCACTTTCACGGCCGCACGGCCGCTGTGCATAGCTAATAGGTCTCGCTTTTGGGACCTTATAAGTATTTAGTTATGCAACTGTTGCATGGCTAAACACTTATAAGGTCCCAAAGGCGAGACCTATTGGCTGTGCCAATGCTTGTTTAGTATGGTACCACCATTGTGCCAACTTTGATGTAATTACCTTCATCAATGTATGCTGTTGCGAACAGCAAAGGTTATTTTGGAGTACAAATGTGAAATCCACTATTGGATTACTCGCAATAATGTGTGATGTGGTATTCCTCCACTTCAAGATGGTAGGTAGGCACTAAGCTCGTTCCCCACTGATTTCATTTTGTTTCAGCATGATATTGTGGGCAATGTGCTGAATTAGTAAAATACTGACCATCAGGGAGATGTATGGTGAAAGGAGATACCCGCGTGGGACCCCACGTCAGGTTCACATAGTTGAATCAATAGGACATAATCATTCTTTGCTGTATTTACTTACGAAGGATGTAAGCCATACAAGTGGGCCGGTGCATACTCCAACCAAGATGGGGAGCCCATCTAGCATCACACCACAGAGCCAGCACCAAATCATGGAAAGGAAGCTGAGCTGTTCATGTGGCACATCGATCCTGCAGCGATTTAGCATTAGTTTCAGTACTTACCTGCAGGATATATATATATTTTTTTTTCCCCAGAGTTTTATATAGTGCGAACTTGACCCAAATCCAATCGGGTATCAGAGCGCTCTACATATCACCAGTTACGTTACATTAGGACACACATTCATTCTTTGTTAGGCGCGGGGAGATTAAGTGATTTGCCCAGAATCACAGGATGTTCAGCGTCATTACCGAGACTCAAACCCAGTTCCCCAGGTCCGAGGTCGAGTGCCCTAGCCGTTAGGCCAACTCCTCTCCCCATATTGGTATTTACTTGAATGCATAGGTGTAACCCAGTGAGCTCTCACAGGTGACCCACAACCAAAACAATACACTTTTTCAGAACAGTTTTTTCAAATGCAACTACAGTTTATGGCCATAATGTTCTACCTGATGTCGTCAGAAAAGGGCATTATGCCAGATTAACGTTGCATAGCATTTACATGTTTTAAATGAGGGACAGTTGTGATTTTTTAAAATATAAATCATAATACAAATTTCATTCAATATTAAACTCTCTGTCTGTTTGAATACCCCCTCCCCTGCAAGCACATCTAGTGATATTGCAAAGTCACACCCGGGGTCTCTCAGAATATCCAGTTCTGTAACTCCCTCAGGGTTTCTCGCTCGATATCACCATCTATCTCCAAGAATGTTTCACACTTTGTCCGACATTCGGCAAGTCCCTCTTGGTCTTGAGCTGTTACTCTGCCTCTCCGAAAGTCTTGCAGAGTGTGTGTCTCCTGTCTCTTAAACTGTTTGTCTATCTCCTCTCACAGAATGTCACTCTTTGTCTCCATTCATTTCGCAGGATGTCTACCTCTGTTTCCACCTGTCTCTCAGGTGTCTTACCCTGTCTCTCCAAATGCCTTGTCTCTTCATTCTTTCTGTTTCTTAGGATGTCTTACTAAGTCACTCTCTGTATCGGAGAATGTTTCACTCTGTCTCACACTCAGTGTTTCAGGATGTCTTGCTCTATGTTTCCATCTATTTCTCTCGGGATATCTTTGTCTTCATGTGTCGTTCAAGTGTCTCACTCTGTTTCTCAGGATCTCGCTCTCTGTATCTTCCGGTCTCTCACACACTCTTGCTCTGTAGAACATACTACCCCTCGTGGTGTAGTGTTCTGTGTCTCCAGCTGCATACCAAGATACATGACTCTTCCATGATTTACTCCTCCGTGTCACCTTAATTCTGCCTCAGGAGCCTCGCTCTGTGCCGCGTTCCTTTTCTCAGGATGTCATAGCCAATGTCTCTCCGGATGTCTCCATCTGGCCCAGACCATGTATTCAGTGAAGCAGTGTCCAGAAGTTTGTCAGTCCTGGGATGCAGGCCATGACTGGAGCTCATTTACTGTAGGGTCATGGTTAGTGCACCTAGAGACCTGGGAGAAAGCAAGTCTTCATTAGTAGCTATTTATTTGTGTCCTTTTTAGGTCGAGCCTGGGCTGCGCATACGCTGCTCTGCGAGGCATGCTGTATTCGAGTATGGACTTCATGCACGGCCCACTCTCCGCCCGTATTTGTCATTGGCTTGCGTCATTGTCCTTTCGTAAATGCTGGCTTCCGATCCATTAGTAGGCTTGTTAGTCTCTCCTTAGTACCACCTCGTCTTCATTTGTAACCTCCCATGAGGACTGGCCCTTTTACTTCTGTTGTTACACGTTATGTGTTATTTAGTCTGTAAGCACTATTTTCTTTAATGAGTTTCTCCTGCTGTTGGTGCGACATGCTTTCCTGAAACATTCAACGCCCCCATGCACGCTTTCACTTTCCAAGCAGCTTAGGACAATAGCAGCCGCTTCTTGGAAATGAAATAGGTCTCGTGTTTAGAAAAGTTTGAGCTGTTGGCAGTGTAAATGACGATGCCTTATATTTATGTGTTAATTATCAAATCAGATAAATAAAAGGCATTGTCATTTACAATGCCAATAACTTAAACTCTCGCAAATGCGAGACCTATTGCATTGCAAATGCTTGTTTAACACTGGCGTTATCTAGAGCCCTAATTCCCTCCCCCCCTGGTTTATTTGGGGGGGGGGGGGGGGCTGCAGCACGCCCATACAACATCCTGGCTCCAATAGCCTATGGAGTGTTTGTTCTGGAGAATTATTTTTACAGATCTGAGCAAACCAGCACCATATCTACTAAGATATGGTGCTGTTACTTTCTCCTAATGGCGCATGCCTTAGGGTGCCTTGAGCCCATGCACACACCCTTGCACCATAGTGCAAGGACGTGTGCGTGATGTCAAGCACAGGTTTAATACTGGAAGGGTACCCTTCCAGCACAAAATGTTATGTTTTGTCAAAGTATTACACTTTACCACTTTGTACGTGTGCTGTACGGTACAAAACACATGCAAAGTTGGAAAGGCTTGAAGAAAATAAATCTTTCTCCACCTTAATGCTTCCCTCAAGGATGCCTCATTTTTTATGCAAATCTCTTTACACCAAAGTTAGAAGATGGGCCTTAGCTTCAAATCCATGGGTGGGTACATTGGATCATCCATGTACCTTCCATAGTACGCCTCATTGACGCAAAGTAGCCCTTAGTGCTACTTTGTGTTAACACAAATTCAGTATTTTCTCTTGAAAGTAAACCACTGGAAAGTAAACCCCAAAACAATACTTTGCACGAGGTTTGCCACAGTCTTGGGATGTAAATCAGGCACAAAGTGTTAATAAATCTGTCTCATAAACCCAGGATTTGAAAAGTAACACAATGATTGCAGGTGTCGTACTAATAAAATTGTATTGCTACCCAAAGAATCCCTTTTTAGCAATGTTGGAGCAGCAAAATATTGAGTAAAAAATAAATGTTTTTAAGGGCCAGATGTACGACCGTTTTTTCAGTCACAAAGGGAAAATTGGTACGTTTGCGACCACAAAAAAGGATGGTGGTATGTACAAATGCTATTTTGCGGTTCGGTGACTTGTAAAATAGCGTTTGCAAGCTGCTATTGGGAAGGGACATGCCAAGGGTGCCCTTCCTAATAGCGAGTCAGAATGGTATGTACCATTGTTTTACTTCAAGTAGGTGATAAGCCACTCACAAATGAGAACGGGTCCCCATGGGACCGCTTTCCCTTTGTAAATGGGTGTGAAAATATTTTTAAAGAGCAGGCAGTTGTCCCAGAACCACTGCCCGCCCTTAAAAAATGAAAATAAAACTTTTCATTTCTAAAATGTAAAGTTATTCCTTTAAGGAAAATGGGCTGCATTTGGCAAAAACAATTGCTTTATTACAAAATCAAACACAGACATGGGGGGTCTGATGTCTCCAGCAGGCCACCATCCCAGTGTTTGTAGGCCATTCCCAATGGGTCGCATGGTGCGACCTATCTCATGAATAATAATGAGGCAGGTCATATGCGACCCCATTAGGAATCGCAAAATCTCAGACACTGTTGTACATTCTATTTTGTGATTCGCAAAATGGAAGGGATGTACATCTGGCTCCCAAATCGTTGCTTGCAGTTTGTATGTAGCACTTTGATACCAATTCGTAGCTCATGCTACATTGGAAGATTTGTAATTTATGAACCTCAAGTATCAAAATGATCTCTGTGAGAAAAGCAGTAATCCACTGAGTTATCTACATAAAATACAAATCTGTGATCTGCATTTTACAAATTGTGCTTTCAGCAGAACCACTAACCCTCTATGCTACTTCATCATGAGTCAAAACTTTGACTAGACAAATCAGAGATCTGTCCATCAAGTAAATTAACCATCAGAGTTATCATGCCATTTTTATTACCCCCTGATAAATGGCAGGCACACAAAGATTTCTGCAAGCTGCTCTTGTCTCACCTCAGTCTGTCATGCAACAAGCGTCCCATCAATCATAGCACTCGGTGCAACAGCACCGGTTGCATGCCCCCCCAGCTGACCCTGCAGCTGTGTACCTAGAAGTGAAAGGCTCATAACAGAGGAGCAGATCTTTGTATCATGTGAGGAGCTTCGGGGTCTGTTGAAGGGTGGAGCCTTGAGCTGCCTACTGCTTAACTAAATGGGGAGGGCTTTCTAAGAGTGCTCCAAGCATGGCCTAATAGTCATTCCCGCACAAAAAACAAGCATTAAAAATGCAATAGGTCTCGCCTTTAATTAAGTTAAGACCATTTGCTTTGCTATACAATACCATTAGCAAAGCAATTGGCTTTAACTTAATCAGGGCGAGAGACCTATTGCATTTTCAATGCTTGTTTAATCTAGCCACTGTTCCTTCTTACCATGCATCCATACATCCTTCCTTCCATCCATCATTCTATTAATCATTCTCTATCATCCACTCTTCTCTGCATCTGTCTCTACATCTAAACCAAAGCTTGGGAGGCTGCCGCTGAAACCCCCCACTGAACATTATCTGCGCAGATCTTCCTCATGCATGGTGGAAATCCTCTCTGAGGAGGGGTTTTCAGCTCACTTTGTCTAACCACCGTGTAATATTGTCTCTCTACAGGATGAACAGCAATGAGAACCTACATCGTTTGATGCACGATTGGACCGTCTAAATTGGCATGTTTGCCCCATTGAGGGGTAGTACTCCCTCCAAAGAAACCGCAAATCCTGATGGCCATGTGGGGGACTCAGACCCAACTTGAGTTTCTCAGCCAAAAGTACCCTCAGCAGTGGTTTCACCAAGCATGCATCGACCTGCCCAACTTCCATCACTGCAGTCAATACACAAAGTAGCATGCTGCCCGCAAACGACAAGTCATTGGTCCCTGGGGCTGGAACTGCGCAGCCAATGTTCCTGCTCGATGAACGTTTTAATTAACCAAAAGACTCCAAAGCAGGCACTTATCGCTTTATTGACCTGGAACCGCCAGTGATTTCACAACTTTAAGAAGCGAAAAGAAGGGCCTAAACTTTACATATTTCTCTCTCTGATGTTACTTCCACGGGAACGTGTGAAGGTTTTTTGTGGTCACAAACCCTCTGCCTCATTAAAAACAGGATGCGTGAGTTCAAAAACTCTTTTAAATGTGTACAAAATACATGTTGTGATTCTGAAAAGTATTTCTGAATCAAAAAATAGATTTGGAAACGAATAACAAATTGCAATTTGGAAGGCAGTGGCGGCCGGCATGGCTACCAGTTGGGGAGGCGGGTGTGGGGGGTTGCACGGGGGTGGTCGCGATTGGGGGAGGGAGCATAACAAAAAATACAAATAACTTACCTTTCTGCCGGGTCCCCAATCTCTAGTCCTGCTCTCCTGCCTCCATCTACAGGAACAGGAAGGAGGCAGCCAGGATCCCTCCCCTATGCCAATCACAACGCTGCAATGCAGCACTTTGATTGGTCTGAGCACCGTGACACGGCGCTCAGACAGGGGCTGGAGGGGTGGGCATGTTCTCCATGCAGGCTGTAACGCAGCCTGCATGGAGAACGGGGAAAGTGCACACGACTGGTGTGGGCAGCCCGAGAGGACTGACCAAACAGTCATTGTGCACTTAGGAGTGGGCAAACCACTCCTCCCCCGCCCTGCCCCAAGAGTAGAGCATTATTTTGTTAACAAAAGTCCCTAGCTTATTTATAGTTAGGAAGTAAGAATTCAACATAGACTTCGGTGAGACCTATGTGATTTCCTCCTGTGTCCAGCCGGACAGAGGAGCATTTAATCTTGATTATTTGAGAAAATATAAGCAAAATAAGGAAAGGCTGATGAAACAAGGGCACAGTCCTGTACCAAGTTTCCAAAAGAAGGAAAGGAGAAAGGCCAAGAAGTTAGAGGCAATTATAAATTGATAACAGGCAAACACATCTTGGAGCAGCAAAGGGGGCTTACATTACAATGAGTGACTTTCAGATAAGCTCTACCTAATAGTATCCACAGAACATTTAAACAATTGCCATAATGTGGAACTATTCAAATATTCAAGAGTAGAGCAGCCCCGCCCGCAAAGCAGCACAAACATAAAATGATAATAACTGAAAGTTATTATCATTTTATGTTTTTGTTTCTTGCACTGCTTGAAAGCAGTGGGGCGACACTCCTCCGCCATAGCGCAGAAGCCGCCACTGTTGGAAGCGGTGTCAAAGGGACGTCCGTTCCAGATTGCCATTCGATAATCTATGTATCAGCTGTTTTCAACCGCAATTTCAGTTGCAAACCATTGATCAGTTACCAGCTCTCAAGTTGGGGTGGTAACTGATTCATACAGGGGAAGGTCTCCTCTTTGGACCTCTTCCCTTTTGTGAATCAGAGCGGCAACTTCTACAGGTGCAGGTATGGTGGTCTGCCGTCCCTGGCAGACCAACTTCCTAATTATTGTAGTGAGTCACATGGGGTCACAAATTGAGATCTATCTTCTGAATATTAATTAGGCAGTTCATTCTACGACCCCCTCCAATTCATTATTTTGTGAAGTGACTTATTAGCACACAGGTCGGATGGCAAAATAAAATAATATTCACAAAAATTAAGTACACAATTTGCGACCCCTTTTTTGCAATCACTATTTAGTACATCAGACTCTTGTTTCAGGTTGCACACACCAGTGGGCACAAGCTTTTAAATCCCAGAATGCATTTTGGTTATGAACCTAGTGTTTCCTGTGATTATTTAAGAACAATATTTATATTTTCCTGGCTTCCAACATGTATCTCTTTGCAGTTTTTCCATACAATAGCTGTATCTCACTCGGGTAGTACGATCACCACAAGCAATGCATGGGCAAAATTTTATTTTCACTTGTGAAGTCTGCAAAATCCTTACAAATTTTGACAATTTTCTTAACTTTTTTTAAGCGAGTATGCACCTCAAGCAAAATATTATTTCAAGATAACAGTGGCATACAGAAACTATCTCACCAAGAAACTTTTTCTGCTCAAACCTGTCTTCCGCCCATATCTCTCACAAGACTTTTTCAAATGAAGTGCATGCTCACTTAAAAAAGTTTCACAAAATATCGGTAAACCACAATTTGCCCTGAAAGCACAATACTGTGAAAGGTTCATGGAATATCAGGAAAAACGTGTGCAATTTCGCACACCTTTGCTCAACAGTAACTGATTCTCCTGATTTTAACACAAGTCTTTTGACATTTTCATGTTCAAACACGATTTGCTCTTAAACAGAGACCTTGTTCGCCCTTTTAAAAAAATGAAATACCATTTTGAGATAAAATGTTGGTCCTTGTGTATGTTCAATATGTTCCAAAAAAGAAGAGCAGCCGGGTCATAGAAGACTGCACAACCTGGACTAGTCATGTGGTATAACGATACTGCCCACCTCAAATGACCAGCTGCCCCTTGATCATAAATATAAACATATATACTGATTGGATGAGAGGCAATATAATTGAATAACAGGTTACAGAGTTTAGCGCAGAAAGAAAGGTCGCAAACATAATGTCTTTTTCCGTCGATTTATTTCAGGTGTGCCTGGTTTGTGATCAATTGGACCAGCCAACCTGTTTTGCCCAAACAAGGGCTTCTTCAGGGCGATGAGAGATAGCAGGTGAGTTGTATCCTCGGTTACGCAAAAACAAGGAAAAGCCTGTTTGCAAGCCTATAACGTTCGTTAGTATGGTTCAGTCCTGGGGATGATCCACACTCAGTATAAGTATATTCCAATCGGTATTAACCGTGTAGGAAGTACGGAGCCATGTCCAAATAACGTCCTAGCATCTTCAAGTCGAAGTAGGTTCCCGCATGGTTAATACCAATTGAAATATACTTCATCACTGAGTGTGGATCATCCCCAGGGCTGAACCATACTAACGAACATTATAGACAGATAATTTTATCCGTTTCCAGCGGCTGAGATCACTTCAAACTTCCTATCCCTCACTTTTTTTGTATCATTTGCTCATTTAATTTAACTTTTTTTTAAAACTTTTTCATTGTAATTAATTGTTTGAAATTTAGAAATTAAATTTGAGAATGAAATTACTGTTTTAATATAAAGGTATATGTTCGATATTGCTCCTTTTTTAAAAATTATTTTTACTTACATTACTTTCAAAGGTTTTATTTTT
This sequence comes from Triturus cristatus, assembly GCF_964204655.1. NCBI lineage: Eukaryota > Metazoa > Chordata > Amphibia > Caudata > Salamandridae > Triturus > Triturus cristatus. Next base: position 90,826,664 of record NC_140586.1, read on the forward strand.
TAATGAGTTTTATTTTGCTATCGTTTTGACTTTAATAAGTAAATAAATTACTGATTTCTCTGCATTTATTTGTGTTCTAATTCTATAATAAATGTTTTCATTGTTTTATTTGATGTTGATTAGTTTGGAGTGTGAATAGTACATTTGATCTCCCCAGAGACAAACTTTTACTGCAATTTTGTTTATTTGGGATTACTTTATTGCCCTCTACCCCAACCAAACCCAACAATGTCACCAGTGTTGCTTTGTTATGAGTGAGAATAGTAAATCTGATGCCACCACCAGAGCCCTACGCTTTCCCTAATGGCGCTTTGTTTGGAATTGGAGTAGTAAAACTGCCCACCAGTGCCCCCTCCAGGAGTTCAATACTTTTACCAACTTAACTTAACTTGGGTGAGTATGGTATATCTGTCCCTTTCCACCTCTCCCCCCTGAGTCCAAGTCTATTCCCAATATTGCTTAGAATGGAGTGGGAATGGTAAATCTGACCCCACCCCACAAAAAATAGATGCACTTTACCCAAATTTAGTTCGATTGAAGTTGCAATTGTAAATCTGATCTACACCCCAAATATATTAGATTAGTAAGAAAGATATTTAATTGTATTTGTAGATAGAAATGATCACAAAAATTATTTTATTTTTTTAATTGATCTGCCCCAGCAACAATAATGCCCTCAGAAATCTATTCTCGGTTTTCTGAATTATAGAACAATCTGTTTAGCCCCAAATTTCAGCTTCATATAGTGCAGCTTTAAATGACTTTGCTCTGTAAACATGTAGTAACTAGCTCAATGAAGGCCCCCATATTCTTTGTTTACAACTAAGAACTGCTGCAGACAGTTTAGTATCGTACCGAATTACCAGATAGTCAAAATAGTTTACCTGTTCTAAAATCTCACTGTTCGTGCTCAATCCTTGGTTTCAATATCATAATTTTAGACTTAGAAACAATGATAGTTTAATTTTTGTAAGCACAATAATCAAGGAAGCCCTTAATCAATGTATACATAGGAACTTTCAACTTTCTAAACTATCAACTTTTGCAATTTTCTAAAATTTGAAAATAATTGTAATTAAATAATTTTAATATCTTTAAAGTATATTATTGATGTTTTTACACAATTTTTGGGACGTTTTGTTAATTGTATTTTTTAAAACTGAGTATTAGAGTAATATACAATTTTGTATTAGATATTTTTAACTTTAGAAATTTGTGTAGGGCAATATATTAGAATCAATATGTTTTTTATGTTAATTATAAGTATAGGGTTCATGTTATTTTGGTAGTCAATTGTTTTACCTTAATATTTTGGTAGGTGAATATTTATGCAGTCAATATTCAGGACTACAACAGGCTACCCAGGAATGCAGAGGTGGTCTCGGGGTAGGTTGTTACAGGAGTTTAAACTAGGGGTGGGCGATAAATTCTGCTCTGCCGGCAGTAATCGCAGAGTTCTGCACACTCCAAATTACGCTTATCATTGTTTCTCACGCACAGCTCACCAACGTTAAGTTCACAATCAGGGATTGTCATCCCATTGCACGATTTTCGGGCCCCGAGACAGCACCTAGTGAGATCTTCTCAACGCGAGCAGTCGTGGGCAGTTGTGACCATTCACAGTGAGAAAACTGTCACTCAATTAGAAAATCTACTCGAGCGGCAGCAAAGAAGCAGAGCCCTCAGGCGCGCCATGTGGTGCCGTTCGCACTGGTTGTGCAACGCGGAACAAGCTCCCGGCACTAAAAATCTGAGCGAGCAGCGCAATGTGCTGATTTCTGCACGCTAACGGAACTCAATGGAATCTCGCTGAGTGTTTATGTAACTCCGTGGAATTCCACAGAGTGAACCTCCACAAGTTCAGTCCACCCCTAGTTTAAACATGGCTAGGGTTAGAGTGCTCTAGGATTCTGAACATGACTAGGGGCAGACAGCTACAGGATGCAGAATTTATCTAGGGGTAGGCCGTGTACAATATGTCTAATGCTAATCAGAGACAAAATTATGCAACGCTGCAGATGTGCATTTTCTGCCTAATTATTTATTTGCCACACCTGTTGCCTCATCTGCAGGTTTTAACGAAAACAAATTTTTTTTGCTCAAACGGATCAAAAGTTACTAAAAATGCAGCAACACCGCTACATTGTCCCTGCGCAGTGGAAGGCCATTCAAAAACATTGACTGGTCACCTTTCAGTTGCTCATTGATATTTTGGGTATTAAACAAGAACTAAAGAGGTGAAAACTTTACCCATGCAGTGTTAAAATGAGTAAAAATAACACAATAATGAAGTTAATGCTACCACAAAATATGCCACATTACGCCACATAATTTGCCTTTACTTGCTGCATAATATAGTCAACCCGGATGCATAATATTGGCCTCCCCTGCTGCATAATTCCAGTGGCACTGCCTATGATATGGCGCCTGTCTGCGAAGTACTGATGGCTGCTCTAGGGCCTCACTGTTCCTTTTTGCTAATCAATACATCTTCCTGCAGTGTTACATTGGGTTTCCTGCTCCCTTTCGTTAATGGATACATTTATCTGTAGAGCTCACAGAAGCAGGGAGAGTTGGCAGGCAGAAGAGCTTGTGGAGTGCCAGTAACTCATTTCCTTAAAAGGTTTGGGCTTCTGGGAGTACAGGGACACCAGGTTTCGATAGGAAGGCCGCCCTTGTGTTGTTGGCACTCTCTGATCCCATTGCAGCAGGGCTTTGGCTGCCAGACCTCTTTGCCTGACCCTAGGTTGGCAGGGTGGCTGTTGAAATGAGTCGGTAGCTGTCTGTGACTGACCAGGGCTGTGCCCATCCACGGTTATGCCAAGGTGGGGCGAGTTAGGAAAGCTTTGCTTTCCAAATATATAATTCAGACTAGGTGAAACACATGCTTTAAATACATCAGATAAGGAATTGAGAGAGAAAAAATAAAAGGATCTGTGAGGGGGCAGAAAGAGGCTGGCAGAAAATGTGTACTGTGAGGGGGGAAGCAGTCCAAACCCCTCTTGGCACCTCTGCCTCATGCCACCAGCTTTCAGGTACTTCTCTCCATCACAGCTGGCTAAAACCAAAACTCTAGCACCATTAGGGATTCGGGACAAAGCTCTAAGATGGCAGACAGTTGACACCCTTTGGTGCTGCTAATGCAACAGTATATTGGAGATGGGTTTGAGGATCGCAGGAAGTGGGCAGAGCCTGGCAGGGCGCATTCATGAGGGGTGGAGTCAGACGGAGCTGAGTCAATGACTCTCCACCTCTGGTCGATCATTCTTTATGCATTTTTAGGTCTTGCCTGAGACAGCACATGCGCTGTCGATTGCAGACATGTTGTTTACTTACAGGGGGCCTAGACGCTGCCCATTGCTTACCATTGGTTGGATTCACCTTCACATTCTTTTCCTTGCTTCTCTTTGGGCAGGGGTGCCGGTTTCCCTTCCTCTTCCTGTGTTTGTCCCTCCCCTGGATGATGGCACGAGTACTGCTTCCTTGCCCAGTCCAGGCTTATTTAATTGTTCACAAACAGAATGCATTTTGAGATAGCTTAGAGGGTTAAAGCACGAGCTCTGGATTACTGTGTGGAGCCAGCTGTTTTGAGGGAGTAACACCAGTAAGATAACTCAGGTCCTTGGCACACTTGCGGCAGCTATAGGGGCATCCTTTCTAACTACGGGCAGAAATCCTCATAGGAAAGCATGGAGGATTAGCATACATGTTGTAGAACATTGTATGTCACCAGCATGTTACAGTCGTGTATTTACATATAAGACTGTACAGTGGTTTCATACACTCGTTGCAGAGATACTTGTGTGGGTGTGGCACGTAGGTCCAAATGTGGTGAAACAGCTCAGGAGGTTATGCACTCGCTGGAAACAGTTGGCGTAACATGAATAGCATATATTTGACGCCTCGCAGATTTGTACTCATTCATTCATTCATTCTTCTGATGTTAATGAAACGAGTGGCACTGAGTTAGGTAGCAGCAATAAACACATACGTTACAATAAACAATTGATTGTATTGTCTCCTATAATATAAGTGGTGTTCATTAGCATACCTTACAAATAGTCAAAGTTTGAGCAATGAACCCATTCTTTTAGCTCCTTGCTGCCTTTTGAAGCGACACAAGGCGCAGGCTGTATGTGTTTTTAGGTCGAGGACTACCGGTCTGCCGAAGGCAGAACCGGAAGTCGGAGATTTAATGTTTTCTAGAGTGGCTATTTAGCCCGCCTCTCTTTTAGCTTCTCCTCCATTGGCTGGCTTCCTAAATGGAGGCCAGCCATTGGAGGGGAGAGCCGTCCCTCCAAATAGGCTCCGTCTTTTTCAGATTCGGGGGCGTGTTCCTTGCTGTTCTTTCCACTTTTTAGCCACGCCCTTTTAGAACAGCAGGAACACGCCCCCGAATCCGAAAAAGTTTCGAAGCTTCCATCCGCCATTTTTTTTGCTATAGTCTGGCGTGAGGATCCATCCGTCCGGCGCCGTGTCGTGAGGTACTCCACAGAAGGGGCCAGTCCGCCACTCTTAGCTCTGTACTTCTCGGTATGCTTTCCCTTGAAATGCCCGTTCCGCTGCCTGTCACAGGACGCACCAAAGACCATCGGCCCCATCTGTATGGATTGAAAAGCCGTTGGGCACACAGGACTTTTGTATCGGCCAGACCCCAGGAAGAGCATGCAAGTCCACGGAGGACCCGGCCTCCACATCTGCCGCCTCCGATTAAACAGGCCGCAGAGCTGAAGTTCAGGCAATTATGGGGAAGGTTCAGGTCTATAGCGGGTAGCGGGACGCATTGACCGGCTGCTATGACCGGGGGAGCCCAGGCTTCCGTGCCACACAGCATTCTGGGCTCCCGCCTCTGACCCCACAAAGTCCCCCGGTGCCACACCAGAAGGTTCCCAGCAGGCAGTTTGAGCCTCCGTGGCTGCTCCCAGGGCCCCGCTTTTCAAGACAGCAGTTTCTGCAGCCGGAACCCCTGGCTCCGCAGGCCTCAAAGCTTAGTTTAGATACGGGTAACAGGCCCAGTGCTGGAAAGATTGGGAGCGGCAGAACTACGAGGCCGGCAGTCACTATTGCGAAGCCCAGGCGCTAGAGTGCATTGAACCTCTTCGGGCTCGCACTTCAGCCCCTCGCAGCACTCCTGGGGCTATAGGAGCAGCCTGCTACCGGGTAAGCGGGACCCAGCTCCACAAGATCGCGGCGTTGAGTTGGCGTGCCCCCACTCCGAGGTCTGCTGTGCTAGTGCCAGGGCGTCGGAAAAGCTCTATTACAGCCCCATGCATGAGGCGTTCAGCAGTGTAACCATACAGTGAGGGCTTGGAGATCGCCGCCCCGATGTAGGAAGCTCGGCGGGGACCCGGAGAGCAGAAGGAGCACATTTCACTACATTCCCTGCTGGAAGCCGCGTCTTCGCAACTTCGTTTTTAAACGTTTGCAAATGTTAGCTTGTCACCTTAGAGTGGTGACAAAGTAATTATTAAATATGTACTACAGAGGTAAACTTGTTTGCCTTAAGTCGGTTCCACGATCTTTTAAAATTGTTTATATTGAAATACAGTGGTTCCTACTGAAATACTTGAATAAAGTATATATGTTGTGTACAAGATTGGTATATATCTTAATAGGACAGAGTACTTCGAGAGTCTGTATTGTGGACACCGAATGAACTGTACTGTGTGGCCATTGAACGAACTCTGACTGAAGAGCAGTTGATAAAGAGATTGTTAATGCACAGAGTAAGGTGCATGAATCGCTATCACGTTAGTGTGCGTTTAGGGTGGTTTTCGCCTGAGTGCGCCACTATGTTTACAACTATTTTGCCCGGTCTCCGAAAGGATCGGCCTTAATAAAATATCGCTGTCGTGCCAGCCAAAACCATTCACTGTTCGCGAGTATGTTTTAGTAGGATTGACTAAAGTTGTCTAGTTTAATATCTTAAGAAAACCTTTGCATTTTCTGGAGCACTGTGAGCTTTTTATTTTATTCGGTACGTGATAACATTTCACCGAAGTAAGAGCATGCCAGCCACAGATTTTGCCTTCTGTTGACCAGGCACTCCTGAGCTGGAATCGGACAGCCTCATATTAGAGGAGCGCTACGGGTACCTTCCGGCGTGAAGCTGACTCCCATCTTAAAGGAAGCATTCCTTTACGGGACTGTGACACTTTAATCCGAAAAGCTCCATGCTGCTAAACTCCCCCTTTTGCAAGAACGGAGCACTTCCCTGAGAAGTCCAGGTAACAGATACACTCCTGCTGGAACAGCTGCATAAATCATGTGCTCTGTCCCGGAAGCAGCATTCGCAATCCTGCAGGAACAACGTTCATTAAGGATTTAGTTAATATCAAAGGGCGAGCATCATCTTCCTGCGGAAGGGCAGGACTAGATACATTTGTCTGCAGGAGGAAAAGCCGCCCCCTGCATGTACCGAACTCCCTTTGCAGGTTAAATAACAAGATGAGCAAATAGGCCAAGGCGCTATCCTGTACGCTGCAAGGACCCCGTTCACTCCTTCAGCAGCAGAAGACAGCCAGACCGTGCTTTGCAGGAGCAGCACGTGCTGTTTGCGTAGGTCACATCACATCCCTTCAGTCTGTGTAGTAGTCATATGTCCTCAGGCACAGAAAGGCTCTTTTAGGAATAGACGCCGCCCTGATGTAGCCAGTGCTTTAAATGGGCAGCTACTGTCCGGTACTGAATACCTGCGCTTCTTAGCACTGCTGCAGTACATTTAATGAGAGAATATCGACAACCCTCGTTTACTAGAAGAAATCACCCGTTTAGGTAAAGCACAGTATCTTACAGGAAGAACCTTCTGGCAGGCATCTGACGCTCTTGCAGGACGCACTACACCTCATTTGAAGAGTTTATATAAACGTATAAAACATAAATGAGGTGATGCGTCTGTAATGCCTGTGAAAATAAATGTGGCCGAATAAAATATGGTTTTTGTAAAACTGCATCTCCTGAGTCTTGGAATGAGGGGGCATGATAATTCTCTAGAACTGAACGCTGCTGCTTCAAATGGACCTTTGTAGTGCGATTGTTCTTTGAGTTAGCTTAAATAACTATCTTTATAACTAGAGCACATGAAAGGGCAGCATGGTAAAACCATATTTGTGTAATGGTGGCAAGCTTGGCCAACTAGGCCTATGACAGACAATTTACTTGGTGCACCCAGTAAAACCTTTAATTTATAATTTTTACCTTTAAACAGACCCAGCAGATGCGCATGAATTAAACACTCAGACACATCCCCATGAAATCTGTAGAACTACTGTGCGATGCTGAAACCCTGTACTGTGCGATGCTGAAACCCTGTAATCCCAATAAAAACAGTTTGACAAAAAAAATCCTTAAAACTTATGAAAAGCGAAACTTGAGAGATACATTTTGGAGATTTCGTGCAGTCTGTTGGGGCCGGCAGGGGCTTCGAGTGGTGTGGGTCGCTATGGCTGTCTGTGTTCTTCATTGAAATGCCCATAGAGAGTTTTGCCAAAAGGTTGGCGGCACCGAATGCCCCTCATTTCAGCATGAAAACAGAGGCTAATGTGTCCCGTGGAGACATCTCGAATCTCAGTATATAGTACACCACTGAAGTCACAAATGATTCCTGCTCTACATGTCGATTCGCTCATATTGGAAAATACACTTCCATCACAAAGCCATATGAAGCGCAAGCTGTGCAATATAGATTTTTTCTGCCAACAGCATGACATGACATGAGATGTCAGCTTCTAGTTGTTTAAATTGGGACTGCAGCCTTACAAAAAAGATGAACTGCTTCAAGGCCTATGCATTTTACAGTAGCTTTTGTATTGTGATGATACCGGCGACGTAGTCAGGAAGCTTTCTGCAGGCCCAATAATTGGCATTTGTTGTGCATGGTTTTAAGAATGTGGATTTTTTGTGTGGATGATGGTGGAAGAGCTTAAATATTGTGCTCAAGGCTTGGAGGCTGCCCCGTTCATGTTGTAGCATACCTGTAACAGATACTTCCTATCTTTGGGCGGTTGTGTGAGAAGTTATCTTGAAGCTTCTTTGGGTTGGTTTGATGTGGGTTCATTATCTGACCTAAGTGGAAAGCACCACTCTGCTTACATCTCACTACCTCACAACATCCCTCTCCCTCACTACATCACTGTTTCACTACCTCACTCTCTCTCACTACATAACTCTCTACCTCACTACTCCACTCTATCTCACTACCTCACTATCTCACAACTTCTCTCTCTCAAAACATCACTACCTCACGCTCTAGCTCACAACCTCACAACTTCACTCTCTCTCACTCACTACTTCAATCACTCTCTATCTCACTACCTCACTCTTTCTATCTCACTAACTCACTTTCACTCTCTCTTTCACTACCTCTCTCTCTATCTCACTACATCACATCACTCTATGCCTATATATCACTACCTCACAACATCCCTCTCCCTCACTACCTCACTCTTTCACTACCTCACTCTCTATCTCACTACCTCACTCTCTATCTACCTCACTCTCTATCTCACTACCTCACTCTCTATCTACCTCACTCTCTCTCACTACCTCACTCTCTCTCACTACCTCACTCTCTATTTCAATACCTCACTCTCTCTCTATCTCACTACCTCACTCTATCTCTGCTAATGCAATAGGCATCACATATGCAAAAAAAAAGCTAATGCCAATAGAAATGACAATGCCATTTATTTAGGGATACAAAAATGATAAAATTAATGAGCAATACCAATAGCTCTACCTATAATATTGCCGAGACCATTGCATTGTAAATGCTTGTTTTCCATTTACTTGAGAGGTTTGTGGTGTCTGTCGGCCAGGTGTAAGCAAGCAACGGGGCTCCTCTGGAAATGTGACGCCTCCCTCCTGCGATGACGTCTTCCCACCCGCCGCCCCTCCCCTCACCTCCCCCGTGTAGTGACACTACTCGAACAAAAGGAGGTATCACTTGTCCTCTGAATGTGTCAGTCGGAGATAAACATGGCCGCGCACTGGGTGATTCACAAGGCGGGCCCGGGATACGACTCTGCCATGAAGTTACTGTCGGGATCGGTCCGTGTGTGCCAGTTTCTTAGGAGACACTACATCCTGCGAGGGCTCCAGCGCGTCTCATCCGCTGATCCCCCTAAATATCGCGTCAGCCTCAATTAAGACCGGGTCTGTCATTATGTATTAGTTTGGGCCTTTGTTGTGCGACTCACGCAGGAAATCCACGTCTTGCGCTTCTCCGAGCTTAATCTTCCCCTGCCACAGCTCTCTAGGGGTCACCCACCCCCACAGTAGGCACATTAACCACCTCGGCTATCTCCCTAGGATGTAAACTCTGATGGTTCGCCCATGTTTGCAGAAGGCATATATCCACTGAGCTATCCACTGAGCTGCCCCATGGCAAATGAAACATGTGACCAGCCTTGTGGGTGGCTATACCTGGATCTCTGCAGCAGAAACATTAGCCTGCTGAGCTATGTTAGTGGAGTTTGCTGCCATGAGGTACAAGTGACACACAGTTTTGGTAACAGGTGATTAACTTAGTGAGCTATTTTACCAGGAGTGGAACATGTGGCATGTATGTTCCACATACATCTCAACATGCACATTACCCGACTGAGCTGTCTGTCTGGGATTTGAACCTGAGACTGACAGTCTACACATAAATGAAATCTGCACTGGACACAAAGCCCACTGGGCTGTCTTCCCAGCTTCTCCTGCCTCTTCCTAACGCTGAATGTTCCAACACATTTATGGCTTTGAAATAAATCTCTTGTCTTTGATCCATATTTATTCCAAACTCCCTGTAATCACTCTTACCACGGGAATTCTCTCTCAGTCTGCTGTGGTGGGCATTCGCTTGGAGAACTGTGTATTTTTAAAGGGAGGAGGCCTTTTCTCAAGTTGTCTGTTTTTTCAGCTAGGCGTGCTAGTAAAATACCAGCTAGGCCAAACTCCACTTGAGTTATTTTGAATATGTACTGGTTTTAACATCTTACATTTTTATTGTATGCATTTAACTATTTGGCATTGCACTTTTATGGGTACAACTTGTATTCGAATAATGTATTGAATTGAGTTCTACTCTGGGAATCAAAAAGAAGCCATTAGTATTTAAAAAGTATAGTATTTTTAAACAGTGTGTTTTGTTTTTGTCCTAACTCCGAGCTATTCGTGCTCTGAGCCTTAGAAGACTAAAAGTCTCAGACGTTCACACTTAGTGCCTTGTGGGTTAGCTACACAACACTCCCTGATATTGCACTGGAAGATTGGAACCCCTGGCATGATGGTTATACATAGATCTCTACTGCAGGTGCATTCATCCACTAAACTATCCTACTAAACTATGAAGCTGTTACAGTCAGATTAAACAAAAATCTCTGCAGCCACTGTGTTGACCATATGAACTATTTTGCCAACCTTTAAACCTGTCACCTGTAGGCTATAGAGAAATCCTTGCAGTGGGCATTTACCACATGAGATATCTCACAGTGACTTACAGGGCAATACAATTTGACATGCTATCACTTGTTAATTAAGTGTCAAAATACAATTGGACAGATTTGCTAGGCAACAGTGACAGAGCCTTGGCAGATGGGGACTTGTAACCAAGGACAGGGGGAGATTTCCTGACACCGTTTTTATTATGCTCATGGACATAAACACGTATGACCATGGTGTACTGTGTCCGGAGCCCCGATGATAGCGCTGAAGGCCTGTGACAGCTATTCACCAGGCTCCAGAGCCCTGGGTAAGTCACACCTAGTGCCTCATTGTTAGACCTGACATCCTTGGCGTGGGTTTTTCCCCTATCTTTTTCCTCTGCTACCTGGATTTTTGATGCTGTGCTGGATTTCGTTTTTGCTGGTTTAAATGCTTTGGACACTCTGCCACTGCTAATCAGTGCCAGAGTGTAAGTGCTCCCTGTGTAAAATATCATATTGATTGGATATACTTGATTGGCATATTTGTATCACCATGAAGTCCCTAGTAAAGTGCACTGTGTGTGCCAGGGTTGGTGATGACAGATGCTACTAGTGGGTCTGCAGCGCTGATTGCGCCACCCACTTGCGTAGCCCTAAAATAGTGTCTCAGGCCTGCCACTGCAGTCCCCGGACTGCCATGTCCTCCTGGCCAGTGTCCACACTGACCGGGCCTAACCCTTCCCTTTTTATACACGTCAGTCATCCCTATGGAAGGCCCAAGGTACCCCCCTGGGCAGGGTGCAGTGTATGTGAAAGGTAGAGCATGTACTAGTGCAGGTAACCTGCTCTGTTAGTGAACAACGGCCCTTTTGTGTGTTCACTGCTGCAAGGTTATCTTGCTCCATAGGCTAACATGGGGGAGGCTGGCTATCAGCCTATCTTCTCATAGGAACAAGATAAGACATGAGTGTTTGATATCCCTGAGCTCAGCATTTAATAACACATCTTTTAGGAGAGGTTGTTTTTAAATCCTGAGTTGGAGAATAGTACTTTTTAAAGAGTAGCTGTTCTCTTGTCTGACCCTTCTGTGTGCCTGGGCATGCTTGTGGATGGACTGTCTGGTTTGAGAGTGACAGGGGCTGGGGATCCCCCAGGAGGTTGGCTGAGTCAGCCCTTTGCTGAATGACGACATTTGCAAGTAGAGTGGAGGGAGGAGGTAGCACCTGGGAGTGAATAGGGATGTGCCTGCCTGCCACAGTGCTGGCTCCACCTTCTGCTGGGCGGCTGACGACTCTGCCCCTCACTCTGAAAGGAAAGAAGAAGCCAGGAAAACAAAGTGCTCCAGCAACACCCAGAACTGGATCAGACCGGGCTCAGGACCCACTTGCACAAAGACTTCAAAGACTTTTAGGGGTATAAGTAAAGGACCCCTGACAACAGATTTTTAGATTCTACAATCAAGAGGAACCTCTGCTGAAAGACGGACCGCTGAAGGACTGAAGGAAGATTGCCTTGCTGTGTGCTCTAAGGGCTGACCTGTCCTGCTGTACAACTGAAGCTGAGGAGGAGAAGGGACTTTGCTGTGTGCTGTGACCCTGCCTGCTTGACCTAAAACAAGACTTTGCTGTGTGCTGTGTCTTCAACTCTGAATCTCCAAGGGCCTGAGAAGAACTGGCCTCCTGTTTGGCAACTCAGGGACATAAAGGTTGCCGAGACTACAAGACTCTGTTCTGCCCGTGAACTGCGCTGGCTGCTCTCTGCTTTTCTTGAGAGCGCCGCACCGATTCCTGCCTGAAACCGGCTGCCGTGGAGAGGAGATCGACGTGCTCATCGGCACGTGCATTTCTGCAAGCCTAAAGATCGTGGGCGCCCCCTGAGCCGTTGTGAAGCCCAGCGGCGTCTCGATCGACCCGCTGACTCAGGGCACCCCGAAAACATCCTGCCCGCAATTCACCGCCACGGCCCGGGGGCCCGAGACCGATCAGAGGCTGGTCTCCCCGCTCCGCCAAGCCGCGGAGAAAGAAGCGAGAAGGCCGCGACCTGATTGGTGTTTGGTGGAGGCTTGGCCGGAGGAGCCGCGCTGCGATTGGTTGACGCCCGGTGACATCTATCAGCGTCACTGGGGGCTCGTCGAGGGAGCCGCGACCGGATTGGCCCAGCGCTCACGAGTTGCAGGAGCCCTGCACCGAAGAAACCTTCCAACGCGCCGAGTCCTCGCACCCCGGCCCGCATCCTGGTGAGTCTGTAGAGGGAGAGGGAACCCGGTTAACTGTAGTAGCATCCTTCGCAAGTCCCGAACGTCCCGCATAGCGTGTGGGGGCTCGGGGACTGCCGCGCAAGGTATAATTGCCGGGTTACCAACGAAAGAACAGTCGAAGAGGAGCGCTGCAGTTGCAAGCGCAGGGGCACAACTGAAAAACGTGTCTTAAGAACTAAGAGCCTACAAACATATTCTTTTTGGAATTCATTCAAGAGACTAGAGACTATCTTCTTACGATCCTGACAAACCCAAGAAAACGATTAATGTGCAACGCTATGACAATTGATTTCCCCTGCTGAAACTAGATAAAGTTATATTTTTGATATACTCACCTGTGTGATCTACGTTTGTGGTGTACTGGGGGGGGGTCATTGTGGTTGTTACGTGCAAATACGTTACACATTGCCTTGGGGATAAGCCTGTCTGCTCGAGCCAAGCTACCTAGAGGGTGAGCAGGGGTTATCTACCGTGTGTTTCCCTGTACCCTGACTAGAAGCAAGGGTCCCTATTTGGTCTAAGGTACTTACCTCTGCCAACTAGAGACCCCCAGATCTAACACTCATTTACTAAAATTTGGAGTAGGGCAGCACGGCAAGTCTTTTTTGCAGTGCTGCCCTACGCCAAATCAAAAGGACAGGAGTGCACCTATGTACGAGATACAGTGCACCCTTGTCCTTTCAGCCAGCGTACAATGTGGTGCCAACGCAGGCACCCTCGCACCATGTCTGTGTTGTTGGCAGGATTGTTTTTGTGCAGGAAGGGACACCTGACGCAACATGTGGCTCACTGTCTTGGGTGCGCCTGTGGCCCCTCTTCCAGGCTCGGAGTGAGTTCTGAGCAGTGTCATCTCTTAATGAATGGGTGCCCCTGTTCGGAACAACTTTCAGTCCTATTACCCATTTTCTGAGAAGCCCCATGAGGCAAAACAATAAAGAATTCTACATTACCGGCTGAGATAGAGATACAGACGGAGGTGACATGGAGAAAGGTCACTTTCCCAGGAGGCCTTTGCAAGGTGGGGGCCCAGGCAAATTGCTACTCTGCCCATGCCTGGGAGGGGGCTCCTATAATCTGCTTTCTTCACAAAGGCGTCCCCTTCGTCTGAGCCCTCGACCATCACGTTTCTGTTGTATCATTCCCCTGCGACACTAGGCAGAGGATTTATATAGAAGCCAGATTATTTCAAACACAAGCGTCCCCCGAAAAGGAACATTGGGATACAAAGGACACTATTCTATTGTAGTGGTAAATAGACACCAACATCTGTGAGACTGAGGTGTGGAGCGTGGACGCCATTGTATGAGAGTGAACAGCAAAGACAGAGTAGCGTTTCCCTCTTATACATGTTATCACGTGACCATTTATCAGCAAAAGGAAATGTGCAGAATCTGGAAACAGCCAGCTCTACTCGATGAGTTACAGACTATCCCTCCCTTATGTGACCCGCAGCCTCGGCAGCTCCCACACTTCGAGCACCAACCGAGGGAGCTGGCCTGGGCTCGGGCTGCTGGTCAGTAATTGTAAATTGTATTTACATACCGCTTACTAACCCTGAAGAGGCGTTGAAACTCCCCCTCCCCCTAGGTCCAGGCAAAACTGTCCTGAAGAGGGCGAAATCTGAGGTGTAATTGGCATCTGACCCATGGATCTTGACATCCGTGGGCAGAGTGATTTGCTTGCACGTGTCACGGGGTGGCTTCATGCATGTGTGGGGTTGGGTGCCATGTGAGTTTCAGACACAGCGGTAATCCTGTGAAATGTTGATCCTCTTGCATAAATGGTTAAAAAAAACACTCAATTAATTACAAAAAACGCCTGAGATACAGAAGCTGAAAACTCCCCGGCATAGACGGGCACTGTGTAAACTCCCTGAATAAAGGACTGCAATGTGTGTCCTAATGTAACGTAACCGGGGCTATATAAAGCGCTCTGATGCCTGATTGGATTCGGGTCAAGTTCGCGCTATATAAATCTCTGCAAAAAAAACAAGCATTGGCATAGCCAATAGGTCTCGCCTTTGGGACCTTATAAGTGTTTAGCCATGCAACAGTTGCATAACTAAATACTTATAAGGTCCCAAAAGCGAGACCTTATGGCTATGCCAAGCGGCCGTGAAAGTGATCGCGATCAAACATCAAAGCGGCCAAAAGTGAAAGTAATCGCGGTAAAAGCGGCGCGCGCGCCCGCGCACATGCACTGTAGCTCTAGGCTGGCCTGGTAGCACTTTTTGGAGCCCTCTCGATAAGTCTTGCCAGACCAGCGCATGCGCTGGGTCAGGCGAGACCTAAAAAGGGCACCGTGGCCCCTTCTTTGTGGTCCAGCCCTCCACCCCCCCCCCCCCCCCCCCCATCTCTCTCCCCTCCCCTAGTTTGTTTTTCACCCCTCCGTGGGAGTCCAGGGAGGGGGCCGGTTTGTTGGTTTCGGTTTGCTATGAAAGAATCGTTTTGGTTCTTGTCCTGGTTGTCCCTTGGATAATATGTTATCACTTAACAGACAAAATGAAACCTTGACAGATAGCTAAATAAACATGATGATTCGCAGAATGCTCTTAAAAAAACACTGAAGCGTGAAGGAGGAAGGACGGAAGTCCTGCCAGGGGTTTTCCGTTAACCGAGAGTTTCACAGCAAGAAAAACACAGCATGGAAACTGGCAGTCACTGCAAATGCGCTGCGTGGACACTGCGCGCGCACTGTGTGTGCACTGCACAGACGCTTCACATACACTCTGGACAGACAGACATTGCATGACCCTGTACAGGCATTACTTTTTAAAGACACTGCCCAGAGACTGCACAAAGGAAACACCGAAACCATGCTGCCCTCGCACTGCCAAACGCTACACAGCTGAGCCACGCGCTATCATAAAACACTTCGCAGGCACTGCACGACCACACACAACAGGCACTGTACAGCAGAGCCACCCACATGCACTGAGCAGACAACGGACGCAGCCATTACAACGATATTGCTTAGGCACTGCAGTGTGCAGGCACTGGGCACATTCTACCAGCGGCGAGGGCATTCCACCCCCCTTCCGAGCACAGGGCACCGCTTCCGCTGCCCCCCCCCCATACTTGATTGACAGCGGTCTCTGGGGACAAGGCACATGTCTACCTCCCACCCTCCCCGAGGAGTTTATAGCGTAAATATGGGTAGAATATACCCGTACTGGCATCCTGCTGTGCGCCAGAGACAGTGGGGTAGCAAGGGTGCAAACACGGACCCCTGCCTCCTGGGTGGTTATTGAACAACTGCAATAATTAGTGTCGGCTGGGCCCCTAAGACTCCTGGGCCACGGTGTCACTGCACCTGCTGCACTACTGAAAGATATACCCCTGGCCAGATACTCTGTCGGGCATTCTAGCACCATTGAGCATGTACACCGCGCGCCTTTCTGCCCCCCACCCCTTTAGCACTGCAAAGTAACCGTGTCTTCCTCTTCCAGACCCCACACATTTACTCTACCCCACCCTAATGTCGCAATAATGTCATTTTCCCACAGATCGCAAAACAATGTTACTGACTCGGATCACAAAAAAACGTCATACCGAAGACCACAAAACAATATATTGTTCAATGCCTTTTTTATTTATTGAGTGGCAGTCCATCCTCTCTTGTGTATCAGAGACACCGTGTATTCTCCTGTTGATCACAAGACACGTCAATCTTCCACGGATCACACAATAAAGAGGTCGTAAATAGATCAATATAACTGTATGGGTCAATAGGTCACCAAATGCATTTATTTATTTATATCAGCCTTTGCACGCCCATATACAAGGAACACGATTTATTCTCCTAAAGTCTTTTAAGGATCACAAAAGAATTAGTTTCCTCCATACTCCGAGTCGTTGTCAAAGACAATAGGCCTGGCTTAGCATGAGGGAATAGTTCGATAATTCGCTGGGCATCTCAGTGACGTACCAATACAACCCTGTCCTAGAAAGAAACATCCGAAATGAAGCCAAATCTTGGCTACAGCAAAATGGAAGCTGGGAGAAGGGTGTCCTTGAACAGGGTGCATTACTAGAGTTGTGAGTGCTATGAAAAAACATCAGAACTTAAAGTTTACGTTGTAAGTGGTGCACTCAAAAGCCAGCCATAAGAAAACAAACATCAACGTAGATAGTTTTGACGAAGGGTCAGTATTTTTGTTCCATATTTAAAATAGTTTATGTGTGTGCAAGACTTTAATGTGGGAACAAGAAAAAAACTTAAATCACAAAACAAGTTATCATGCCTTTGTGAAAGGTCAAGGCATCCGAACAGCACCTGTTTCTCAAACAAATAGCCACGAACCAACAATTAAAAAGTCGCGTCAGCAGATTAAATATCACAAAATCACTCACTGGTTCTTGTCTAACTAAAGGACTACTTGAAGCCCCATCACCAAAACTCAATGGGAACACAAATCTTACAATGTAACCCTTCTCAAAGTACCAGGGCCTCGATGGGCAGCTTTCAAGCAATGGGAAACCATGAAGAACTCATAAAAGCCAATGGCGGAAAGGGGCGGGGCCAAAGCCAACTCTCTGTACCTCATATTGTCATTTTTGAAGATGTGATGACATGGGGTCATGCGCACATCTAAACCTCTCCGTAATTAGACCTAAAAAAGTGTTTTTTGCTGATACATCACAGTATAGCTTCTGCATAAGCCTTTATTCTGTTTCGAACCACTCACGCCATCAAATCATAAACACACTTAATTATCCCTGAGGCCAAAACACACATAACTATCCCTGAGGCCATAATATTACTTGGATGTGTAATACAGTTATTATCTCTCGGAACACACGCTTACAGGGAGTGGTAACATTTCCTTCCTCCCCAGACTTCCAAGTAACTTTATTCTCATACAGTTCCTACCATCGCCTCAGCCAGCAATGAGTCACGTGATTGGCTGCATTCTGTTCCCCTTTCCCCTGCTCTGTGGGGCCGTGCATTAACAGCTCTGCTCTTTGGGGGCCCCAGTGACAGAGCCCCTCCCCTGGACCCCAGCTCCTTACCATGTCCCTCCTCGAGGTTCTTCATCTCCTCAGCCACCATGGCAGCTGTGGGCACGGGGGCAGCACTCCCAGGCAGACCAGCCTATCTCTCCTGCAAGTCAGCCAGACTGAAGCATCTGTCGCCCCTGCCACACCGCAGAGCGGACAGGGGGCGGGAGCAGGCAAAGGTCGCGACCAACCAGCGGACACAGAGCAGGGGAGTGACCAGCCCCCGCACCAATGGGAGCGCGGACAACGGGGCGAGGAATGTGAGAGCTATGCAGGCAAGCCCGGGATGATTACAGACAGGATGTGTGGGGTTTTCAAGACAGCCCCGCCAGAACGATGATAATATACCATGCCACCCTGAGCGCTCTGGAGCAGAGAGAGATATTTACATAACACTTTTCCTGCCTTCAGCAACCGAGATCAGGAGATGCTCACCATTAAAATATTTTATTGACATTGAAAGATGCGCCCCATTTAGTATACACGCAGACGGGAAGAAGCCAGTGGCTTTTTGGGGTCGATCTTCCCAACTCCCACATTTTTTCCTGACGGTCTTGATGTTGTCCTATGCCGTTAGAAGCGCCTTTGAGCGACACAGCAGGCGCGTTGACCTTCCAAGCTCCGGTACAAGTGTCCTACGCCCACCCCACACTCTTCCTTGGTTGAATGGCTTGCCACTTAAACTTTCCAGCAGCTGAGAAAACATTTCCTCTGATTTTCAATCGCCAAAGATAACGATTCCGGAAAAAATGCTCATGGTCTATTTGTGGGGATATCAAACTAGTCAAAAAGTCGGAAAAAACGCCTTCGCAGGATGGAACATTTTCCTGGCTAGTTAGTGACTTTTAAAGAGACCTGCGTCGAAGAGATTGCAATTGTAATTGCATTTATACAGCGCTTACTGCTCCTGACGAGGTGCTGAAGCGCTTTTTGGCGAGTAGCACGCTACTCCGGAACATAAAAAGGATTAGCTGTGAATTAGAATAGGGAAATATGAAATTAATTTGAGCAGTGGACATGTGAGTTCGTTATTTGGATTGAAAAAGGATAGTGGAGGGATAGAAAAGGGAAGGGTTTGCATTTATATAGCACTTGGTACACCTGAGGAGGAGTCAAAGCGCTTTTTGGCGAGTAGCACGCTACTCCGGAACATAAAAAGGCTTAGCTGTGAATTAGAATAGGGAAATATGAAATTAATTTGAGCAGTGGACATGTGAGTTCGTTATTTGGATTGAAAAAGGATAGTGGAGGGATAGAAAAGGGAAGGGTTTGCATTTATATAGCACTTGGTACCCCTGAGGAGGCGTCAAAGCGCTTTTTGGCGAGTAGCACGCTACTCCGGAACCTAAACAGGATTTGTGGTGAATTAGTATAGTGAAATATGAAATTAATTTAAGTGGTGGACACGTAAGTTTGTTAGTTGGTTGAAAAGGATAGTGGAGGAGTAGAAGAGGGATGTGTCTAGAAAGTGTTTGTTTGGAGAGCATAGCAGCAGGAGGAGGTTTGGAATAAGTAGAGGGGAAGGGGAAGGGTCAGAGCGGAGGGTTTAGAAAGGCTTATTTGGGAGATCTGAATAGTAAAGAGGGTTGAGATGATCAGGGCCGGACTGGGATCGCAAACCAGACCTGGCAATTACATGCGACCGGCCCCCGGGGTCGGATGTAATTGCCAGGGCTGGAACACTGCTGTTGCACTTTTGTTACAAGGGGCCGATTTAGCAGCACTGCTGCAAAACCGGCCCCCAGCAACAAAACCAGCCCCCACCGGTACAAAACCGGCACCCATCCTTTCGGCTCACCCGGGAAACACCCGGTGCCCGCTACCGCCAGTCCGTCCCTGGAGATGATGTAAGGAGGAATGGAGGAAATAATAGTCTAGAACGGGTTATTTTCGGGATCATGGTAGTAGAATGGGGTTTGGGATGAGTTAGAGAGTGGAGGTAAAGGATGTATTGAGAGATGTATAGGGTGAGATATAGGGTAGTATATTGGAGATGCTGAATTAGGAGAAAAAGTAATACATATAAAGATATATAAATACATGGAAGGTATGTATGTATAAGTATGGAAGGTATGTATGTATAAGTAAGGTAATCACTGCTACAATCCATTTAATCGGGGACTACCTGCACTTTTCATGAGCATACAGGTTCCTAGTAAATAGTGAGTACCTGTACGTCTATATTTTGATTTAAAGCACCAGTCTCACCTACTAGACAGCACATTCGTTATCTATTGCGAAATGTATTGTTCGCTTACATTAGGCTTAGTGCCTTCCTATTGCTTACCATTACCAATTTAATGTGCTTGCTTTTTATTCATTAGCTTGTGTGGGTTTTAATTCCTCTTCTTATGTTCATCCCTCCCTTGGAGCATGGACGCATTACTTGTGTCCTTCCACTGCTCATTTTTCAGGTGCTACTTTTTTCTTTTTTTATTTCATCTGAGCCCTCCACAAGAACATATATGTTTTCCAGCTGCCTCCCTCATGTACTTCTTCTCCCCCTTCTGCACACTCGATGTTGCACTTCCCCTCATATGATTCTCCCTATGCTTTCTTGCCATGTGTGCTTCTCCCCCAGCTCCAAATGGCTGTCTCACCCATTTACTCCCCCACACTCCATGCTGCTCTCTTTCCCCGTTAGTTTTTTTCCCTTCTCTACAAGTTTTAAATTTGACTCCAAGTACTCCACAGTTTTACAACATCACAGTTGTGGGTCTCACCAATGGGACAACCTTTAGCTGTCTGTTGGCAAAAGCCTATTGTGGATCACATTGCTTTAAGTGGGATGGGTGAAAAAGGTTAGGGCACAACTCCAAAATGGGATGTGTGGGAAATATACTCTTTAGGTTTGGTCACCCTATATCTTCACCTCTTGCTGGACCCTATATTTTTGATGGCAGTAAACTTCTGTTCACTTTACCCCTGCTAAACAGTGCTGAAGTGCATATCCTCCTCCTTTCAACATGACAAAATCGGTATACACCAGGCACGCATCACCCATTGGGTTCAAAGGGCTTCAGCCCCCCCCATTGTGTGTGTCAGCCCGGGCTGAGACAGCTTCCTGGGCACACACACGGCCGCACCCTAGTACTTCACAGGTCTTCAAAAGACCATTTACTTGTTAACAAGGCATTGTTATTCTTTCGCCCCTTCTTAGAGCCCCTGCATCTTCACTCTGCCGATTGCAGGAAGAATTAGCCCCCCCCCCTCCGAAATGTTTATTAGCTCCCCCTGAAATTTTACTCTAGTTGTGACTCTGGTATACACCTAACTGGCATATTTAACTTACATATAAGTCACTGGTATATGGCACAGAATGTACCCAGGACTTGTGAATTAAATGTCATTAGTGGACTGCAGCACCTATTGTGTCCTCCACTACAGTGACAGTCTAAAACATGGCTTGAGGCCTGATAGTAATGTAAAAACTGCATTGATAGGTCAAAACCTTCCTTTTGAATATTTAAAAGTCACCCCTATGTAGGTCATATAGTCCATAAGGCAGGATGCATGGTATTTAAAAATAGGTCATGTAGAAATGTAATGTTAACATGTCTGTACAATGACAAGCACCCAAAAGCTATTTTCATTGTAGGAAGGCAATAGAGACAACTATAGACCAGACTAAAACACTAATCCTGTATCTCTGGAATGGGACTAGCTATAAAAATACTATTTCTAATAGTTAGTAAAAAATCCAATTCAATGGTGAACTTGGATTTGTAATAAATATGAAGGAAAAGTATCTTTTAGAAAGTTACCTTTTCCCTGCCTGAAGTTCCCTAATGTTAATTTATTTCCTCTCAATCAATCAAGTATTTGTAGAGCGTACTACTCACCCGTGAAGTTCTCAAGGCACTAAAGGAGGGGTGGTGGGGGGGGGGGGTGCTGCTGCTACTGCTCAAACAGCCAGGTCTTGAGGAGTCTCCTGAAGGTCAGCAGGACCTGGGTCTGTCGCAGGTAAATGGAGAGGGTGTTCCATGTCTTGGTGGCGAGGTGGGAGAATGATCTGCCGCCGGTGGTCATTCGGTGGATGCGTGGAACAGTGGCGAGGGCGAGGTCAGCGGAGCAAAGCTGGCGGTTCGGGGTGTATAAGGTGAGTCGTTTGTTGAGGTATGTTGGTCCAGCGTTGTGGAGTGCTCTGTGAGCGTGGGTGAGGAGCTTGAAGGTGATCCTCTTGTTAACGGGGAGCCAGTGCAGGTCTCTCAGGTGGGCAGTGATGTGGCGGTGGCGGGGGATGTCGAGGATGAGGCGTGCGGAGGCGTTCTATATGCGTTGAAGACTTTTCTGGAGGTTGGCCGTGGTTCCTGCGTAGAGGATGTTGGTGTAGTCCAGCCTGCTGATGAGGGCCTGGGTGACCGTCCTTCTGGTTCCTGTGGGAATCCATCTGTAGATCATGCAAAGCATGAGGAGGGTGTTGAAGCAGGAGGAGGAGACGGCGTTGACTTGCTGGGTCATTGATAGTGATGAGTCCAGGATTAACCCCAGGTTGCGTGCGTGGTCGGTGGGTGTCGGTGCAGCTCCCAGCGTGGCCAGCCACCAGGAGTAATCCCAGGTGGAGGGGGTGGAGCAGAGGATGAGGACCTCCGTCTTGTCCGAGTTCAGTTTCAGGCGACGGTTCTTCATCCATTCGGTGACGGCCTTCATTCCTTCGTGGAGGTTGGTTTTGGCGGTGGCGTGGTCCTTGGTGAGGGAGAAGATCAGCTGGGTGTGGTCGGCGTATGAAACGATGTTGAGGTTGTGCGATCGGACGATGTTGGCGAGCGGTGCCATGTAGATGTTAAAAAGGGTCGGGCTGAGGGATGATCCTTGGCGTACGCCGCAGGTGATCATGGTGGCTTCGGATCAGAATGGAGGGAGGCGGACTCTCTGGGTTCTGCTGGTGAGGAAGGAGGTGATCCAGTCCAGGGCTTTGTCGCGGATCCCTGCCTCGTGGTGGCGTGTGCGAAGGGTGTGGCGGCAGACAGTGTCGAAGGCGGCCGAGAGGTCCAGGAGGATGAGGGCCGCAGTTTTGCCGTTATCGAGCAGGGTCCTGATGTCATCATGGCAGTGATGAGAGCGGTTTCGGTGCTGTGGTTTCTGCGGAATCCGGATTGGGACGAGTCTAGGGTGTTGTTCTCCTCCAGAAAGCGGGTCAGTTGCCTCTTGACAATCTTCTCAATGAGCAGGGAGATGGGCCGGAAGTTCTTGAGGTCCTTTGGGTCCGCCTTGGGTTTCTTGAGTAGGGAGTTGATTTTGGCATGTTTCCAGTTCTCTGGGAAGGTGGCGATCTCGAAGGAGCTGTTGAGGATCTTCCGGAGTTGGGGTGCGATGATAGAGCTCGCTTTGTTGAAGATGTGGTGAGGGCAGGGGTCAGATGGTGAGCCGGAGTGGATGGTGTTCATGATTTTGATGGTGTCGTTGTCGTTGATGTGGTTCCAGGAGAGCAGGAGGCCGGTATGGCTGGGGGGCGTTGAGTCTGAGGTGTCGGCGGCTGTCGGGGGGGTCTGGGTATTGAAGCTGTCGTGGATGTCTGTGATCTTTTGGTGGAAGAAGGTGGCTAGGGAGTCGCAGAGGTCTTGCAAAGGCGGGATGTCCTTAGAGCTGGAGCTGGGGTTGGCGAGTTCCTTCACGATGTTGAAGAGCTCTTTGCTATTGTGTGCGATGTTGTTGATGTGTTCCTTGAAGGAGGTCCTTTTGGCAGTTCAAATGAGTTGGTGGTGCTTGCGGCTGGCGTTCTTAAGGGCTGCGTGGTTGTCCGGTGTTTGTCCGTGGTGCCACTTCTTCTTGAGTCTTCGGCAAGTCTGCTTAGATGCTTGGAGGTTGGTGGTGAACCAGATGGCCCTTCTGTCGGTGCGTCTGTTTGAGGGTTTCTTGATCGGGGCGAGAGTGTTGGCGCAGTTGTCGATCCATTGCTTGAAGTTGCGGGCGGCTGTGTCGGTGTCGGTGGGGTCGGTTGGTGGGCCTCGGGCGAGGGTGGTGATTAGCTGGTCTTTGGTGACCTTGTTCCAGCTGCGGTGGGGGATTTGTTGCAGGTGGTTGTGCATGGTGTGTTTCTCGAAGGAGAAGTGGGGTGGCCTGGAAGCAGGGGGTGATTGGCCAGCGTTGAGTTCGTGGAGTATGTGGGCGTCGTAGCTGTGTCGGATGTCGTGGTGCTCATGGGGGCCTGGCTCTGGGCACGGTCCAGGCACCGACGGGCACAGATGGGCTTGCGTTTGGCGCGCCAGCCATTAAGAAGGGGAGGTGGGAGGGAGGAGCAGCTGGGAGGCGGGTGCGGGATCGAATGGGCGAGCGAAGGGGGGGCGGGGCCGCAGGGGACGCAGAGGTGGGAAGGGGAAGTGGCAGAAAGGCCAAAAAGCAAAGAGAGAGTTATAGAGTAAAAAGAGCAGGGAAAAGGCAGATAAATTAGAAAAACGGCAAACAGGCAGAAGCAGGCAATTAGGTGAAAATGAACAGTGAGAGTAGACACAGAGGACTGGAGGCACGAACTCGTGGCAGCAGCGAGAGCGGGAAACAGGGCACAGTCAGGTGAAGCTGTGTGGCGTGGGGAGCGACCTACCTGGAAACGTCTCCCAGCCACTGGTCAGCATTTGAATAGGTGTGAAAAAAGTGCGAGATGCCTCCCAGGAGCAAATAATAGGTTGACCTGAATGGGCATAGATGACTCCTCTGAACCTCTCAGAATATGTAGCATGGGTGCTGTTACATTACAGTGTCAACTCCTGCTTGATTGCCAAAGTCTGCTTGACAGGCTTCCTCGGTCTATATATAACACTTTCGTGCACACTTTAAAGGCAGAGAATAGGATGGCAAGACA
This sequence comes from Triturus cristatus, assembly GCF_964204655.1. Lineage (NCBI taxonomy): Eukaryota > Metazoa > Chordata > Amphibia > Caudata > Salamandridae > Triturus > Triturus cristatus. The sequence goes on from NC_140586.1 coordinate 90,851,129, forward strand.
ATGCTTGTGTATCTCCTGCAGAGACCTTCAAACATTTTTGCTCTGAGCCCCCCACCCAAAATATTTTGAAGTTGCCCCCCCCAAAAAAACTTTATGGACAGTTTTGGGTATGTGTAAAGGGTAGGGCTGGGTGCAGGGGGTGGGGCTTATGAGATAATTTCAAGGGCACTTTCTCAGTAGCTCATGCTCTACACTAAATGTGAGACGTATAAAAGAGCAAACACATAAAAAATTGATCTAGACGAAAAACACTACTCCCATTAATAGAGGTCCTCATGCTCTTGGGTCCCAGTGCAACTGCACCTTCTACACTAATGATAGCCGGAGCCCTAAATTTCCGGCTATTCGCTCTGCCTCTTCCACCCTTTCCCCAACACATCTGGCCATCACTCCATTCTTTAAACAGTTCGTCTGTCCCTTTCAGTAAAAATGAGCACCATGTCTTATTGTAAAGTATAAGACAGTCTTAATTGTGATGTAGTGGGCACTTCACACTCCTGGACCCCAGTTCTACTTCACTTGCTTCACTAATGAGACCTACTGCCTTGCAAGCGGAAGGGTTCTCTGCCTCTTGTTAAAGTCCTCCTCCTTTCTGCCATCTCCCTGAAGCCTAATGTTAAGGCGTCTCTTCTGCTTCAAATATCCTCTCCCTTGGGCCCGATCCCAAAAACAATATATACACAGCAAGGGTGCACTGAGCCCTAATGCAAGAAAGGAATGAGTAAAGCAGCCATAATAATATAAAATCTGTTGTATCCCTTTTTAAAATGGAAATTCTACCTCTCTTTAATAATCATTTGGGAAGTAGCTCAATATAGGTTTGAATTACCTTTGACGTGATTTAGTCTTGATTTGATTTTAAAATTTCTAGAGCGCACGAATGCCCTCAGGCATCTTGGCACTAGCATTCACCAAATTCTTGACCTGTAAGCCCTAACTAGGGGGTAAAAAAACTAAAGAGATAGAGAGAACAGCCAGGATTTTATTTTTTTCTGGAAGCTTGCCTTATTAGATTGACATTGGAGGTACATAGGCAGTCTGTTCCAAAGTTGACAGGTGGAGGGAACAAAGCTTCTGCCGCCCCACAAAGCTTTCTTGATTTTTGGAACAGTAACTGATTTGGAGATTGCAGATCACAACAGTCTATTCGGGGTGCACCATACAATCTTTCTTTCAAGTCGTCTGGCCCGATACCATGCAGTGCCTTATGTGCCAAACATAGAGCCTTAAAGGTCACTCTTTTTAGGTCTCGCCTGACCCAGCGCATGCGCTGGTCTGGCTAGACTTATTGAGAGGGCTCCAAAAAGTGCTACCAGGCCAGCCTAGATCTACAGTGCATATGCGCGGGTGCGCGCGCCACGCTTTACCGCGATTACTTTCACTTTCGCGGCAGCACAGCCGCTTTGATGTTTGATCGTGATCACTTTCACTTTCACGGCTGCAGGGCCGCTTTGCATAGCCAATAGGTCTCGCTTTTGGGACCTTATAAATATTTTTTTAACTGGAAGCAAGTGAAGCTGAGATTGGGCAACCAAAACAGATTTGAACTTTGGTATCCTGTTAAGACACTGACCTGCTGCGTTCTGCAGCACCTGAAGCTTGTTTAAAGATCGTGGTGTAGTGCAGGGATAAAGGGCATTACAACTATCCAATCTGGACAACAATAATGCGATGACAACCGACTTCTGCAAATCTAAAGTAATAAAAGGCAGAACCTTCCTTGATGTTCTCCACAGAAAGAAGCAACGCAAAGTTAGGATTCACTTCTCTGGACACATTTTTGAGGATTTCCAGCCACTGCCTCTTCTTTGGTTACTTGTTTTATTACTAAGCTGGGTTTCCGACTTTCCTCTATTGACTGCCTATTGCAATTTTCCACAAAAGAGGGGCATATATCCGGTTTCTCAATGTTTCCTATGAAAGTAATAGGAAACATGATTGTCCCCCTTTCCTATGGATTAATGGGAGCCTTTTTTGTGCTGTTTGATGTTCTGTAGCATTTGGGTGCCTTCTGAGTGACTGCAATCTAACGCATTGGGTGAGCATTGTCCACATGTATTCAGAAAGTCTACAAATTAATCAGATGATATTTTATTTTGTATGAATGGGTACATTACTGGTCCCTTTTCATGTTGTTTTCCTTTAGTCTTAAAGGACACATTATGAAGCACCTTCCCCAATGCAAGGGACACCGTGCAGGGGAAAAACCCATCAAGGGCACCTACCTTGAGTAAGCTACGTCATAGCATACAGAATCCTGCCTTCGTTTCCCTATTTTCCCCTTTTCCCCCAGTCGTTTACCGCCCACGGCTGTTCTCCAATCAGCATTGAGGGTGAACCGCTTGGTGAGAGGACAGACTATCTCCGTTCCCACGGTACCTAGTCTTCAGGTGAGTAGGACCCTCGACAAGCCCATGTAATTTATACAGCTTGAACGGAGATGGCTCAAGCAGGTTTCCCAGAAAACACCAATGACATAGGAAGTAGGGAAACTGGACCTACACTCCATGACCATGCGCTTGCCTTGTTTGATATTGAGGCTGAAGTCCAAGACGTGAGACAGGAGAACGAGGCACTTAAAGGTGAACTCCATACATTTAAGGCTATGGGAGATCCTCTGGGGTGCACACCAGGTGCCATTCCACACCCTTGTGTCTGTTTTGCAATCAGCCACATTTCAGTCTGATAAGACCCAGACAGGCAGTGGGAATCTGCCTATTAACCTGACAGCGGGTACCCTGGTGCCCGTTCCCTCAGCAGCTCCAGAACTATTCAGCAGCGACTGCAGCAAATTTGGCATTTTTATGAATCAATACCATCTTCATTTCCTCTGTAAACCCTCACCATTTCCTGATGACGCTGCTAAAGTCGCCTTTGTAATCTCCTACCTGGCTGGCATAGCTGCTAACTCTTCCATACCATTGATAGATAATGAAGATTCAGTCCTGCACACCTTTTCCGCATTCAAAGACCAGATGCGATGTCTGTTTGTCAAACACACTTTTATGCAGGCAAGTAACACCGAACTCCTTAACTTAAGGCAGAGAAAACAGTATTTGCTTACATGTATATCCAATTTTAACCGTCTAGTGTCCGAGACACATTGACCTCTGGAGAAAAGGACCTTCTTATTTTACCAGGGTCTCTCTGTCAAGCTTTAGGATATTTTGTCTTAGGTGGTAGATCCCCCTGAAGATTGTGCTGACCTTATCGACCTGGTGGTGAAACTAGAACACAGGCTGAATGAGCGGAGAGGTAAAAAGAAGAAATCAAGCTCTCCTAGGGTTAAGAGCGAGGAAGCTAAATCCAGTGTTTCTCAAGAACCCATGCAAATAGTTGGTTTAAGAAGCCCATTAACAAGGAAGAGAAGGAAAAAAGACGGTCTTTGAACCTTTGTTTATATTGTGGTAAAGGAGGCCATTATGCCAGCGATTACCCCGCCAAACCCAAGGGTCTACTTATGAAGAAAACTGTGGCTTTTGTCGAGTATTTAGGCCTTCCTTTAAACAGGCTAAAAATTCATCAAGATAGAGAGAGACCCTTAAATTTAATAGGTCAATTGGTAAGGGTGCCACGTCACTTCACCATTACAGTGACTATGGTTATCTCTAATACCAATCGGACCGTTCTCCCCATCTTGTTAGACTCAGGGGCAACTGGCAATTTCATGGATATTAAATTGACCAGGACCTATAGTATTCTATGTTTACAGAAGAATAACCGAACCTGTTCGGGCAATAGATGGCACAGAGCTTTCTTCTGGGTTGATTACAATGCAGACAGAGGCCCCTACATTGATCTGTGGCAACGGTCATTCTGAGTTACTCAGTTTTGACTTAATAGATACGCCTAGTTATCCTGGGGGTGCTACGTAATCCCAGGATAGATTGGACTAAACGCACTGTCACTCTGGACTCTAAAAACTGCTTGCAACATTGTGATCATGAAGCAATAGAGTGGGCATCCCCGCTTGTTTGTGTTTCCTGCTTTTCTCCAGAAATCTCGAGAATTCCTGCTCCATATCTGCAGTATGCTGATGTCTTTGATAAAGGCAAGGCCACCGAGTTATCCCCTCACTGCAGGTTTGATTGTCGAATCAATCTAGTACCAGGCACCACACTTCTGTGTAGAGGGATTTATGCCCATCTGTAGGAAGCTGTCTCTGTGCATACTACACCACAAAGAGGTATAGTGTGCACAGAGTCCAGTGAGTCCCCAATTGTATGGCAGAGGTTAAAGTGGATAATAGCTTACTCTCAATTTAGTGGTAGCTGGGCTGAACAGTTAGGCTTATTAGAGGGTAGTGTGAATGCATTTGGTGTACATACTCATACAAGGCAGGAAAACTCACCCAATGACTTTACTTTACTTACTTTTATTTCCAGGAACCAAGTTGAACTGAGATACAGGTAAGTAGACTTTTATGCAATACTGTCAACATGTAGTATAAATGCTTTATAGTCTCGGAAATACTTTTGTGCTTGTCAATCAGAAATAGTATAACTGGATACTTGAAACAGGTAGACAGTCGGATGCAACAGATAGAATACAATTCAATCCTAAAGAATGAAAAACTGTGTTATGCATCAGCAGGTAAGTACACAACTTAATTTTCCAGTCTCCAGGGGATTAGACCGTCACTGGGCAAGGGACAGTTTAAGGTAAGTAATGCACCACCAGGGGCACGGGGCGGCTGGGTGCAGGGATCGCAGAGCCCAAGGTTAGTCAATGGAGGAGACTGGGGGTGCCTGAACATTTGTGGTTTTCAGTATCTATGCTGTGGCGGTCGATATCGGCAATGAGGGTGGCTCTCGCGGTCGGCGGGGAGCAATTGAGGTGAATGGGATTCAGTAGACTGCCAACACTGGTACCATTGCGGTCGTTGTCAGAGGGTCATTGTAGATTGAAGGGAGGCACCACCAGCCCAGCTGTTGTGGAGATGCGCAAGAGGAGTTCTTCCGAGGTTGGGCCATCTTAGGAAGGCCGTGGTCAAGCAGGCGGGGCAGAAGGAGGCCAACAGGGCCACTTGCAGGAGGGTACAGGCTCTCAGGAATGGGGCTGTGAACAGCTTGGGTTGTTGAGCCAAGAGGATTCCTCTGGGTTGTGGAGGCCATCCAGTTGCAGTGCTTTCTTCTGGCAGGGCAGAAATATGTCAACACAAGTGTTGGTTCACTTCTGCTGCAGTATTGGGGTTCTTTTGCAGTAGTGAGTCGCATCGACACAAGTGTCGGTCCTCAACTACTACGGTTTGTGTGCTGGCGGGCACCGGGGACTAGAGCCTCTAGCCCAAAGGGAGGTTCTTGGAGGTTGGTTGAAGGCTGGAAGGTCTCTGGGGTTTCGTGGAGGCCTTGCAGTGTTTCTGGAAGGGCAGCAGGTCCAGTTGTCTGGCCAACTACAGGTGGCAGGGTTCTTGGGGAGTTCTACCTGCAGCGGTTCAGTTCCTGGTCCGACAGCTGTTTCTTCCATCTTCTTCTTTGGTCTGTCGAATCTGAGGAACTAAATTCAGGGGAGCACTTAAATACTAAACTTAAGGGCGTTCCTGGGGTTGGGGGCAGTAGCCAATGGCTACTGTCCCCTAGGGTAGCTACACCATTTGGTTGCACCCTCCCTTTCGGGAGAGGAGCACATCCCTGTTCCTATTGGTCCTAATTCTCCAAATCAAGATGGAGAATTTCTAAGAGAGGGGTTCACCTCAACTCCTGGCGATCCTAGGGGTGGGTCTCACAAAGGTGGACCCTCCTACTCGGCTTGCTAATTTTCCTGCCTGTCCTGCTGCCAAAAGTGGGGTCTGGACAGGGGAGCGGGCATCTCCACTAGTGTGGGTTTATTATGCTAGTACCAAACTTCTCAGTCTTCAGTAAAGCTATCATGGAGCTGTGAAGTTCACGTTGACAAACTCCCAGCCCATATACTCAAAATTGCTTAACTGCACTTACAATGTCTATGAATGGCACAGACACTGTAAGGGCATATTGCTCATGCAGCTATGCACTCACCTTTGGTATGAGCAATGACTTACCCATGCCATAGGCAGTGTTGCCAGGCATGGCACACAAGGATGGGGCGTGGCCTGCAGGGGCAACATGTCGGACGTGTTCTAGTGCTGCTCCCTGCCAAATCCCATTATCTTCCAAAATTATACTAAGTCTGGGCGGTGAACTCCGCTCCGCTCGCGGAGTTTGCAGAGTTTTCCACACTCCACGTCACGCAAAGCTTGTGGAGTTCCGAAAAACTCTGCTCCGAGTTTTTTCCCTCGCTTGCCTTCATCAACACCAAGTTGGCGAGCGTGTGCAAGGAAAATCCACCTCCCGGCGAGATTTTTCCTCATTCGCGATCGTCAATATCAAGATGGCAAGCGTGAGTGTGGAAAATCAATCTACCGGCGAGATTTCTCAGCGCGGGCGGTCAGATTTCTCATTGCGAGTGGTCGTGTTTGTGAGAAAGTGACATCTTTCTTGCATGGTATGCCCCCACTTTTTGCTGAATTGCTGAAGGTACTTTGACTGAGTGTGCCCTGGACTCCTGCCAATCAGGTGCCCAGGGCCTATGTTCCTTCCCTAAAACCTAAAATCCAAAACTGGCAAACCCTGGCCACATGTCAGCCCCTGGTAAATGGTACCCTAGGTACCCAGGGCCTTGTGACCAGGGAAGGCCTCTAAGGGCTACAGCACTTATTGTGCCACCCTTAGAGACCCTGTACCCTAACACAACCACACTGCCCTCGCAGGCTGAGTGTCTGGGTACAAGGCAAAACAAAGAGTCGACATGGCACACATCCCTGTGTGCCATGCCCACAACCTACACTGCCCTGGCATACATCAGCCACCCCTCTAGCTGGGTGCCCTATGCCAGTGGTGTGGGTACAGGAGCATGAGCCCTGTGCCCCTACAGTACCCAGGTCCATTCCTGGGCACTGTACGTGCAGTGCTGCTATTTAAGAGTATATGCTGCTGAGAGCCCGTCAAACACGAACTCCACAGCACCATAATGGCAACACTGAAGACGGAGAAGTTTGGTATCAAACCTCTCAGCACATTAAACCCGCACTGATGCCAGTGTGGGATTTAATGTACAAAGCACTACAGAGGGCATATCAGAGATGCCCCCTGAAACCTAACCTACAATCCACGTCTGGTCTGGGAGGCTGCCTAGGCTGCCACAAAGCAGACTGAGAGGCTGCCTAGGCTGCCACAAAGCAGACATGTTACTGGACCCCTGGGTGGAGAGCCCCCGCTCTCCTGGATCTGCAACAATGCACATCCTGCATGCTACAGAAAAAGGCGGTATACACGGCGCGAGGGTGCCCGCGGAAGTGGGGGGAGGTGTGGTCACGGTGGAACACCTTCCGAAAGGGGACATAGTTGAGCCTCTGCAGGCCCGGCTGTCTGGCCTGGAGATTCCGGTCTAATCAATGGCTGGTGCCCGACTTCAAGTATATTGGTTTAGTCTTCCTGCTGTCTCTGTAAGTTCCCGGTGCTGTGACACCCCAGACGTGATTGCACTCTTAAGACCAGTCTTTTGTGACCTGATTTTGTTATGTTATGTTTATAAAATCAATAAAAAGATTTTACAAAAAAAAAAAAAAGCAGTGGGCGATGGTTATTTGGGAAGCGGAGGAAGCTCATCACTGAGGTCATGTGCAGAGTGCGTTCGTCACTCAAGTAACTTGGGGAAGGTCTGAGACAGGAGCCGGTAATTGCCCCAGCAGGGCGTCCCTTGAAAAGGGGAGCGAGCTCCCAGAAACCCGGGGCTCAAAGGGGGCGACCCGGGGCCCAAAGGGGGCGGCAGGAGACGCGTGGCCGTGTGTCTGGTACTCGCTGATGCCTGCCCCCTCCGGGCATTGGAAGTGGCTTGCGGCTGGCGCACCTCTGAGTGCAATGGCTGAGGTGAGGCAATGGCGCCTCATAACCCAATTCAGACTACTGTCCTCCCGCTATTTTATTTAATGGCATTTTGTTCTTTCACTTTAATTACCTACTTTTCAAAGCGGAGAAGTATGACAACTATCATATCAGACGTTTGTTGAATGATTGACATGCCAAATATTTTTCATATCGCGGACGTTTATGGCTCTTAGAGCCGTCGGTGATCTTCGTTGCCTCTTCCACGTTTATCATGAGCTCTAATGCGGGTGCAGCCAGGGGCTTGGGAAGAGCATTGCATTGAGACTGGCTGTGCTTTGGAAGTGGCTTATTTTGTGACTGGCTTTGCCAGGAACAATTCCGAAACGGGCATTTGCAATGCAGTAGGTCTCGCGTTTACGCGAGTTTAAGCTATGGGCATTGTAGGTGACAATGCCTTTTATTTATGTTTTAAAAAGCAGGAGTGGAAGGCATTGTTATTTGCAATGTCAGTGGCTCTGATAGCTCTGACTGCGAGGCCTATTGCATTGCAAATGCTTGTTAGTAATCAAGGTATTTTACTGCTCTGTCATATGGTATGGCCTGTGTGCACCTAATGATGTACTTGCTGTATTTCTGTATTAAAAATGTTAATAAAATATGTTTGTGAAAAAAGAAAAAGAAAAAAAAAAAAAAAACAATGCACATCCTGGGCGAGGTGCTAGGTCTCCTTCCCCAGGACGGGCAGGGGGAAGCTTCAAAGGCATGCCGCCTCTGTGAGCTTCTCCAGGCCACTTGCTGTACCCAGCAAACTGGCCCCCACCGGTTCTGACCCCCACTCTGGTGGGAAAACTGGCCGGAAACCCCAAATAAGGACAGGGGATGTGCCAGCCTGCCAACCCCACCTCTCAGGTGGGGGAGGCGAGGTGAAGCACAACTCCGGGCGCTCGCCATCTTGAAGATGGGAGGCCCTGCCCAATCAGGACTAGGCTACTGCCCCCCTCCCACAGGAGGGTGGCAGGATAGGGGGTGTACCCACCCCAGGGCAGGGACCCATTGGTCCCTGCCCTTTACCTACCTGTAACGCTCTTAAATCTAGTATTTAGAGGCACCCTGAACCTTCCTTCTCCAGATTCCAGATTCCAAAAAGGCAAAGAAGAGCAAGAAGAAAGAAGACCCGCCGTGCAGCTGCTAAGAAGAGGAAGATACCAACTGCTTTGGCCCCAGCCCTACCGGCCTGTCGACCCTCAAACCTGCTCCTGTTAAATCCCGGCACTTCTTGTGGCCAGCAACCTCACAAACCCCGGAGGACCTGGCTACCTTGTGACTCTGCGCATCTGGGACTCCCATGAGCAGTGGCTCTGCGCAAAACAAGTTTCTAACCCCTGGCATCAGCCCGGAACCGCGAACCCTGCACACTCTGCACCCGCCAAGCCTGGCCTGTGCCGGAGTGGACAAAGACCCAGAGGACATTCCCCCGGCGACTGTAACCCCGAATCCGGCACCCAAGGAATCACCTCGACGCTCCTGAAGACGCCTGCAGCCTAAGAACCTGGGACCCCCCAACGGCGATCAACAGAGGGTAAGATTTCCTGACACCAAAAGGCACCCCTGCACCCGGCACCCTGCGGCCCCCTGTGCCCGACTCCTGGGTACCTACCTACCCTCCAACTACCCAACTTACCTCTCGAAGTGGTTGTGGCACCTGAAGCATCTTCGTCCCCGAGCTTGCAGCCTTTGTTCAACCTGGAGCTTTCCCATTGAAATCCATTGAGCGCCCGAGGGCTCAAAAGCACCCTGCACCCAGCCGCCCAAGTGGCCCTGGCAGTGTAACTTCTACTCCTATCTACTTCCCCATTTGCCCTGAGCAAGTGACCAGGAGCCCAGCTCCCAAAGCCGCGTGGCCTGCTAGTCAGCAGCCACCAACCAAGGCCCCCCTGCCTTCCATAGGATAACATTGGGCCTAGCTCACTCTGCACCCGGCCGCCCCAGTGCTGCTGAGGGTGTAACAACTGTACCAACCTGACCCTGGGAGACCCCGGAGTCTGTGCCCAGAACCTTAACTCTGCCAGTCGAGTACTTACCCAAAAGCCGATAACCCAATTTTCTTCCATAGTGTAACATTGACTGGTTTCTTCAGAAATTTCTTCGAAGTGTGGAGTTTCTAAAAATCAAAATATTCACCTAAAATCAACCGAGTAACGAAAACGTAAATACTCACCTGCTATTAGGAGAGTTCCCAGTGCTGGATCTTGGTGCCCAGCACTGACCCAGAAAAGTACTCACAACCGTACTTACCAGTAACCCAATTTTCTTCCATAGGAAATCATTGACTGTTTTTCTGTGAAATTTCTTCTAAGTGTTGATTTTTGCAAATTACAAATATTCTTTAAAAATCGTACCAACTGTGAAAACGTAATTACTTACCTGTTTTAGATAGAGGTCCCAGTACTGAGCCTAGGAGCCTAGCCCTGGATTACAAAAGTAACGGGAACATACTTTACCTGTAACTTGAATTTTCTCCCATAGGGAATCATTGACTGTTTTCTATTACATTTCTTCTGTCAACTTTTAAAATAGCAAAATATTGCCTAAAAATCATAACTGTAACTGAAACGAATTTACTCACTTGATTCCAAGACTTGTCCCAGGACTGAATCTGGGATCCAGTCCTGGAATTAGAAAAGTAATCCTGAAAGTAATCTCTTGAAAATAACTTAAAAACTCACATTGAGCTCAATGTATTATTGTGTTTGAAATTGTGTTGCCTATTGCAAACAACCTGTAACTATTGTCTACAAAAGTCAATTGCATATTGCAAAAGTATTTAACTAAAGCCTCTCATCCTGAGAAAGTATATTTTAATACCTATTGTTGGTTCTAAAATAAAACAAGCATATATTTTTTATATAAACCATTGGCCTAGAGTTTAGTTCTTGAGTGTGTGAGACCATTTGCTGACTGAGTGTGTGCAACAAATGCTTTACACTGTCCTCTGATACTGCCTTACTGCTCGACCAAGCTACCACTTTAGAGATTAAGGTTATATCTAACTTTAACCTCTGCCAAATCTCTGGGGACTGTGGACTCTGTACACACTGTACCTATTTGGGAACAGCATATCTCACAGCGTATGCTTGCGACCTCTTGCGCTGAGAAACCGTCCGTTCATGTTGAGAAAGCTGCCACTCTATAAAAATCTACTCGAGCAGCAGAAAGGAAGCAGCGCCCGTTGCGCTGTGCATGGTGCCGTTCGCAATGATTGCACAGTGCTGACAAGCACCTGGCACTGGAAATCATTGCGAAAGGCATTTATCTAACGCACTACGCTGCTTGCAGAGCTTCACGTAGCGCAGCAGAGGTTTATTTGCACTTCCTGAAGTTCCATGCAGCGGAACCCCGCAAACTCCGCCCAGGCTTAAATTATATATGCGGATGAAACACCCAGCTGACGGAAACAATGTTACTACAGTCGGTTCACACATAGCCTTGAAATGGATAACCACTGAGATGGGGCACTCGCAGGAAAAAGGGACACCATATAATGTTGGGACTCCACAAACAATTGATGCAGGCACACCCGCTCCCCGAATAACAGCAGGATCTTGGTGTGAAGCTCTATCTCGAACTGAGACAGACACGGCAGAGGGCACATAGGAATTGGTGAAAGGAGCTACATGGACCCCTGGAGCTAACCGGGCAGGCCCTGCAGGTAGCAGACAGCAGGTGGAGTCGGAGCTGGGAATTTCTCACACTGTCTGTAGGGAGGTGCATTCAAAGGGATGGGCCGCATGAGGGGCACTGGAACTCCTGCCTCTTCACAACCCGCAGACATGTTCGCCGAAGTGCCTCAACCAAGCACAGACCCCCTCAAACGACAGACTAGAGGCGATTCTGAACGCTATAGAATAATCTAAAGTGTCACTGGAAGCTAAAATAGACAACGTGGCTGCTGATCTTACGCTCCTGCATGCGGATCACAAGAAATTGGCAGATCGGGTAAAAGTCACAGAATGCACCCTCTCAGAACTTCAGCTGATAAAGAAGTCAACTGCCAAACAACAGACCACGCAGGAAGCCAGAATTCGTTTCCTGGAGGATAGGATTGAAAGGCCGTTCAAGATGGAACAATATCCGCCTGAGGTTCCATGCTACGAGGGAAGCAAAAACTACGCCAGCTGAATATCCAATATTCATCCGGCAAGGCTCCACGTGGTAGCAGAAGGGAAGACGAGATTCTTTAAAACTCACCACAGTACACATGGGACTGGCTAGAAACAGCGGGCCGCTTTGTGGGACACCGACCGTCTGGAGAGAACAACACCCGAAACAATGCTGCCATGGGCCTGCAGGAGCCGAAACAGAGCGCGCCCATGGGGCCTGTTGGTGGCACCCGACATGGAACAAATTATAAGAGAACGTCGGCAGGCAGTGAATGAAGCGGAATGCATAGCTGCTGCATCAGAGTCCTCGGAGAGGGATGCAGCTCAAGCCCTCTTGTCAGATGATGAACGCTTGTCGGTGGTAACCTCGTCCGACAACACCTCCCTAACTATGCCAGACATCACCCCACAGACTGTAGACGATATAGTATGATGCACATCTTGGGAGCGGGGGCTTGCAGCCTTGGCAGCGGGTCTGGTACTCTAAATAGCTGATATGGTAGATGTGTTTCATTGAATCGCGAGACAGGCTGCAGAAACTCATACAGAAATAGCATAAACTAGGCATTAGCCAACAGTTACATTGCGCATATAAGCTCACTTAACACATAGAGAACATCAGGGGATTCTTCCCATGGCCGACTCTGCAAGGCTTCCCCCCGTTAACTCTCTTTATCACTTTGGGACTAGATTCGCTTAGCGGACTTGCCGCTTGAGTTTGGGCAGCTTCAACTGTTCATGGAGATCACCCTTTTTGCATTCACAGGTTGCCAGTTTGGCTTATATGTTACACATCAAGTTGTATGAGCCTACGGGTAAGATAAGAACTTAGGCAACCAATGGCACTCACACTCCTACATACATATTGGCCTAGACCCGGGGGTGCACAATAACCCCCTTAACGCAGTGACAAGACAGCCCATAAGATTATCACATGGAATGTCAGGGGCCTTCAGACACCCTCCTGGTGATACGCAAAATATTCTTATCTCAAGAGACACAAAGTACGCATTGCCCTACTACAGGAGACTCATTTAAATCACTCAGAAGCAATCCAATTACAGCGCAAATGGTGGGGCAAGGTGTATGCAACGAAATTCTCATCATACGCCTACGCTGTAATTATTTGGATATGTCCCAATACTCTCTTTCAGACAGAGAAGTGGTGACGGACAAGGAAGGCAGATATGTGTTCATGAAGAGCAGATTAGACAGGTAACCTATTTATGCCACAAACACTGACCAGACCTCCTTTCTGAGCTCACTTTCACAGGTGCTGTCTGGATGGAGTGGTATGCCGTGGATGATAGGAGGTGATTTTAATAGTGTTCTGAACATAGAGGTAGACAGAACTCCCCCACCCCCCCTTGCACCACACAGCAGCCTCATCTAACGCTATCACCCTGAGAACCTGGGCACACAGTGCGGAGATGGTAGACGTATTTAGGCATTGTAACCCTACATTGCGTATATATTCATTTTACTAAGCACCACACGCATTGCACGTTCGGTTAGACAGATTCTTGGTTTCCCCCGCCCTGTTTCCCACTGTGGTGGACGCAGAGTACCTGTGATGCACACATTCCGATCACAACCTACATTATGTCACTTTATCGTGGGAACACACACAGGGTTCCGCTGATCCCCACATGGCAACTACAGCTGTCAATGCTGGAAGACGCCATCTTTCGGGACTCCCTTGGGTTAGCCATAGGGGATTATTTCAAGAGAAACTCAGGCACGGCCACATCAATACCAGTAGAATGGAACGCGATAAAACCACGATGCACGGGAAATGCCTGGGAATGGGAGGAGGCATGCAATGACAAATTGAGTCAGATCTGCTAGAAGTGGAAGGCTCTCTGTTACAACTCAAACCGCGGGCAATGCGGTCTCCCTCAGACACTCAGGCACTGTCAAAGATGGGCGAGAAACACACAGTGCTAATGGAATGCCTTGGATGCCTAAATTGCACAGCGCATTCAATGCAAATGCATGCGCATACTGACCGATCGAGTTCCTCCTTGCATGGCTGATTAAACAACACAGATCAGTGAGTCCCATCACAGCGCGTAAGTACCCCGGCGGCGAAATAAAATACACGCATCATGAAATCCACCATGAACTGACCACACACTCCACTACGTTATACCAATCCACAGTGGAGACAATGGAACCTGACATGCATTGCTTCCTAGATAGCCTAGATATGTCCCAGCTTACACAGGAACAGCACCAAGAATTAGAAGCACCTGTTACGCTAAAGGAGGTGTGGGGCATCTGCGCATTATGAAAAGTTAGAACAGAAGTTGCGCACTCAAAATTTCTCCAGGTCAATATTTTAAGCAAAATTACTTGGTGCAAACGAATTAATCCCCCTGAGTAGGGAATTCAAATTGTAGATAATGATAGCACGTTCCTGAATAGGAAAATGTCTTTCGTTTTGCACTCAATCTCAGAGATATGATCTCTTTTGTGAAATTAAACTCGGGTAAATCGGAATTTATTCAAGTGTAACTTGAGTTTATTAACCGTTGTTCAAAGTTAATGAAGTCAAAGAATTGTATTCATTCTTTATCAATGCATCATATATCCAACTGCCCAATGCATTTCGGGCTTTTTTTAAGCCCTTCTTCAGGGGCGGTACTCTGAAAGGATAAGGTATAGGGTTCAGTATATATATACATTTTATAAACACTCAATGGAAAAGAACAATTTTTATCCAAACAATTATACAGTAGATTTTGATTGTAACAAACATGGTCATGTTGAAACAGTATTAAAAGTAATACGTTCGTAATGAGAAAAAAAACACAATACCAGTGTTGGTAATTACCAAAATGGAGGTACACTACACATCAAAGTGATGTGAAAATATCCACTTGTTTTACATGTTAAAACAACATACTGTGATGTGCATTTACCAAGGTCATAGGAAATAGTGAAGCCGAAATGGACCAAGAAAGTTTGGGTGGTAGTGTAAGTAAAAAAATTAAATGAAAAAATGAAAATGCCATATAGGACAAAGTAATGTGGTGTGTTTTTGCCAAAATTGTAGGAAAAAGTAAAGACGAAATGAAAAGAAAAATCTAGATGGTGGTGTGGGTAACAAAAATACATACAGCGTGGGGCCTTTTAAAAGAATACAATCACTATCTGACAAGTAACGGAAGATCAAACTTACAGTTGGTATGGTGATGTATAGGTTCTCCTGAACCCGGGAGAATCAAATTGGAAATGCTCCGGTCAGTGTAATGGATGGTAATCATGTGATATATAGACATGTGATAAGGAAAAGTGCGGGAAAACGAGAACTACAAAGAAAACAGACTTGTAGTTCCAAGAGGTAATCATGTGATATGTAATGAAGAAAAATGCGGGAAAAGGAGAACTACAAAGAAAACAGACTTGTAGTTCCAAAAGGTCAATAAAGTTTAGTGAAACTACCCGTGCAAACAAAATATAAAATAATAAACAATATGTAAAATAATAAACAAAAGTGAGTGCAGTTAAATCTGTAAAGGAATTAGGCCAAAAGTAAAAAGAAAAATGGAATAGACAGCGTGTGACACCGAAGAAACACATGTAATTCGAGTGATTCGAACCAAAAGCGATAGTTAAAAAAATGTAAGATATTATCAAATCCTGGAGCTTGTAAGGAAGCGTCAATGTAATAGTGCAATAGTACATGTGTATAAGATGAAATTAGTAAGTTAAATAAAATAAAATAACTGTAAGGTTCAACATGAACTGTAAAGTTACACAAGGTACTAGGGTATCACAAGTCGGGTGGAAAGTTCAAATCTCCAATTTAAGGTGAATAAAGGAGACCTTAATTACAGAAAACAGCCCAGATCATAACGCTCGTTAAGACCTTTCGGATGTATGGAATTCAGCTTGTGGATCCAAAATGTTTCTCTTTGTAATAGATATTTACTATTGTCACGACCCCTCAGCTGGGGAATCTGTTCAAGAACCAAAAATCGCAGTTGACAGATGTTATGCTGATGCTGGTGAAAATGAGTTGCGATTGGTGATTTCGCCTGTTTGGTACGTATATTGCTTTTGTGTTCATTGATCCGTATACGGATTTTTCTCTCAGTTTTGCCCACATAAACCAAACCACATGGACATTTCAACATGTAAATGAGATTCTGACTATTACATGTGGCTGTAACCTTGAGTTTGATCGTGTTGCCTTGTGAAGGATGTTGGATGTTGGTACCTTTGATGATAGAGTTACAGTTACCACAGTTAAGACATGGTAAAGTACCTTTGAAGGAGCTGGTAGTGAGTTCATCAGCTTTAGACAATATTTGTTTGATATTGCGTGATCTTTGGTAAGCAGATCTAGGTGATATTTCAAAAATGTTATTGAAATCCATTTCCATGCTTAACATAGGCCAATACCTGAGGATGGTTTTTTTATGTTGAAACTTTGTGTGGAAAATTTTGACACAAATGTCATTCGTTGATCACAAGTTTTTGGTGGTTTGGGTGAAAGAAGCATCTGTCGGGTAGATTTGTTAGACTTCAATATGGCGCTGTCAAGAACTTTGGTAGGATATTTTCGTTGTTCAAATTTGGAAATGCAAGCGGATTTGCTTGATTCAAACAATTCATTGGTACTTGAGATTCTTTTCAATCGTAGTAGTTGTGAGTAGGGCAAATGATTCTTGAGAGATGGTTGGTGGAAACTGTGAAAGTGCAGGAGATTATTGCGGTCAGTAGGTTTAGTGTAAACCTCAGTGGTGAGGTTTCCTTGGTATAATGTTACCTTGGTATCCAGGAATGTTATCGATTCTTTGTTTATACAATGAGTGAATTGAATTCGTTGGTCAACTGTATTAAGTGATTCGATTAATGATTCCAGATGATCAATTGAGCCATTCCATAAGATGAAGATGTCATCAATGTATCTTTTATAAAGGGTAAGATGTTGGGTCCACTCGTGTTTGCAAAGTATGTTGTCTATTTCAAAACGGTGCATAAAGAGGTTCGCGTATGTTGGGGCGGCACAATTGCCCATGGAAGTTCCGGAGCATTGAATGTAAAATGTTCCTGCCCATTCGAAGTAACTGTGATAAAGGGTGAAATGCATGAGTTCCATCAGAAATACTTTGAGATTCTCTGGTTTGTCTGTGGTCATCAGAAATGACTCGATTGCCTCAATGCCTTTATCATGGGGTATGGAAGTGTAAAGTGAGTTTACATCAATGGTACATAGGACGGTTTCCATGGTTATCAAATTTTGAATGGACTCCAGGATATTGAGAAAATCAGTAGTGTCCTTAATGTAGGTAGTCATCGACTGAACAGAAGCTTGTAGATGTTTATCCAAGTATTTCCCTACGGGTTCATGTAGTGAGTTCACTGTAGACACAATGGGTCTGAATGGCGGTCTTGTGGCGTTTTTGTGCATTTTGGGGAGCATATAGATATAGGGTGTAGATGGGTTGCTTTTGATCAGATATGTTTTGTCTTCGTCGTTGATGACACCCTGTTCTAAAGCTGTATTAACGATGGTTTTTAGCACAATCATGAAATCATTGGTTGGATCCGTTGGGGTGGGCATGTATGTATCTGAATTGTTGACGTGATCATTAACATTTTTAGTGTAAAAGATGGTATCCATAATGACCAGTGCTCCACCTTTGTCGGCTTGACGTATGGTAATTTCTGGTTTGTTTGCTAATTCTTTTAAGGCTTGTTGTTCCTTTTTGGTTATGTTAGAGTATGCCTTTTTGTTATGGTAGCCAATTTTTTTGAGTTCTTTATTAACGATTGTTTCGTAGGCATCCAATACTTTATGACTCATGGGTGCTGTGAAGGTGCTCCTATTGCGAAGTCCCATTAGGGTGTTCTTCCGTGGTACATCTGGAATGTTAAGGATGTTTCGAAAGTAGTGTTTAAGTCTCAGTAGACGCATGAATTTAAAGAAACTTATATCAGTTTCTAATTGATTGGAATGGTAGGTGGGAACAAAGGAGGTTCCTTTTTGAAGTGTAGCAATCTGGAGTTGTGTAAGATTATAAGAAGAGATGTTTATCACGAGGTTTTCTGACTGCGCATGCTCTTGGCCACTGATTTTGTTGATGTTTTTCCTCCTGGATCTCCGGGTGGCCTTGTGCCTGCCTCTAAAAAATGAGATTGTCCCGAACTGCTAGTTATTGGGCCTTCACTGGCTGTATGCTGTGGGTCTCCTGTCTCTGTTGATCTAAGATTTGGTTGTGAAGTTTGGGGTGCTCTGGTTGTCTTATCTCTACTAGATGAGTCATCGGAAGATGTAGTGTCTATATCCGATCTTTGTCCTGTGTGTTGACGTTGTTGTCTTTTGTAAGCATAGGCTTCTGCCCATGTGTAGACCTCTCCTAATTTATAATCCGTACTGTCACGTTTGAATTTTCGTGTTTTCCTTTCATTAATCTCTTTAGTATATTCGTCAAGTTGTTTGTTAAGATCTGCAAGTGTTGCATTCCAATCAATGTCAGAGATTTTACTAGAAATTTCTTCACGAAGTTCATCAATTTCTTTCTGAAGGTCTACAAGAAGTTTGGATAACTCTTCTACTATTAATAATATTAGATCCAGTGAACACTTATTGAGTATTGCTTCCCATTTTTCTGTAAACCGTGGATTATTTTTACATAGAGTCGATTTAAGGGCTATTCTTAACCCTCTTGGGATCCTTTGTACCTTGTGGTAACGTATTAATGTGCTCGCATGGAGCTTTTGGTTGATAGCTCGTTTGGAGGTATATAGTAACTGTCTGATGTTAGATTGAACAGTTGTTGTACTGTGACTGGACCCTGTGGTATCCTCAAAGAGTGCATAAATGCGTTGAGTTTCTTCATTTGTATACGTGAACGTTTGTGTTCTTCGTTCAGAGGTATTATCTTCTTCATCCATTTATATGTTGGTGCGCTTTCCGTGTCACTCAGGAAAGGGGACTCATATGAAAAGTTAGAACAGAAGTTGCGCACTCAAAATTTCTCCAGGTCAATATTTTAAGCAAAATTACTTGGTGCAAACGAATTAATCCCCCTGAGTAGGGAATTCAAATTGTAGATAATGATAGCACGTTCCTGAATAGGAAAATGTCTTTCGTTTTGCACTCAATCTCAGAGATATGATCTCTTTTGTGAAATTAAACTCGGGTAAATCGGAATTTATTCAAGTGTAACTTGAGTTTATTAACCGTTGTTCAAAGTTAATGAAGTCAAAGAATTGTATTCATTCTTTATCAATGCATCATATATCCAACTGCCCAATGCATTTCGGGCTTTTTTTAAGCCCTTCTTCAGGGGCGGTACTCTGAAAGGATAAGGTATAGGGTTCAGTATATATATACATTTTATAAACACTCAATGGAAAAGAACAATTTTTATCCAAACAATTATACAGTAGATTTTGATTGTAACAAACATGGTCATGTTGAAACAGTATTAAAAGTAATACGTTCGTAATGAGAAAAAAAACACAATACCAGTGTTGGTAATTACCAAAATGGAGGTACACTACACATCAAAGTGATGTGAAAATATCCACTTGTTTTACATGTTAAAACAACATACTGTGATGTGCATTTACCAAGGTCATAGGAAATAGTGAAGCCGAAATGGACCAAGAAAGTTTGGGTGGTAGTGTAAGTAAAAAAATTAAATGAAAAAATGAAAATGCCATATAGGACAAAGTAATGTGGTGTGTTTTTGCCAAAATTGTAGGAAAAAGTAAAGACGAAATGAAAAGAAAAATCTAGATGGTGGTGTGGGTAACAAAAATACATACAGCGTGGGCCTTTTAAAAGAATACAATCACTATCTGACAAGTAACGGAAGATCAAACTTACAGTTGGTATGGTGATGTATAGGTTCTCCTGAACCCGGGAGAATCAAATTGGAAATGCTCCGGTCAGTGTAATGGATGGTAATCATGTGATATATAGACATGTGATAAGGAAAAGTGCGGGAAAACGAGAACTACAAAGAAAACAGACTTGTAGTTCCAAGAGGTAATCATGTGATATGTAATGAAGAAAAATGCGGGAAAAGGAGAACTACAAAGAAAACAGACTTGTAGTTCCAAAAGGTCAATAAAGTTTAGTGAAACTACCCGTGCAAACAAAATATAAAATAATAAACAATATGTAAAATAATAAACAAAAGTGAGTGCAGTTAAATCTGTAAAGGAATTAGGCAAAAAGTAAAAAGAAAAATGGAATAGACAGCGTGTGACACCGAAGAAACACATGTAATTCGAGTGATTCGAACCAAAAGCGATAGTTAAAAAAATGTAAGATATTATCAAATCCTGGAGCTTGTAAGGAAGCGTCAATGTAATAGTGCAATAGTACATGTGTATAAGATGAAATTAGTAAGTTAAATAAAATAAAATAACTGTAAGGTTCAACATGAACTGTAAAGTTACACAAGGTACTAGGGTATCACAAGTCGGGTGGAAAGTTCAAATCTCCAATTTAAGGTGAATAAAGGAGACCTTAATTACAGAAAACAGCCCAGATCATAACGCTCGTTAAGACCTTTCGGATGTATGGAATTCAGCTTGTGGATCCAAAATGTTTCTCTTTGTAATAGATATTTACTATTGTCACGACCCCTCAGCTGGGGAATCTGTTCAAGAACCAAAAATCGCAGTTGACAGATGTTATGCTGATGCTGGTGAAAATGAGTTGCGATTGGTGATTTCGCCTGTTTGGTACGTATATTGCTTTTGTGTTCATTGATCCGTATACGGATTTTTCTCTCAGTTTTGCCCACATAAACCAAACCACATGGACATTTCAACATGTAAATGAGATTCTGACTATTACATGTGGCTGTAACCTTGAGTTTGATCGTGTTGCCTTGTGAAGGATGTTGGATGTTGGTACCTTTGATGATAGAGTTACAGTTACCACAGTTAAGACATGGTAAAGTACCTTTGAAGGAGCTGGTAGTGAGTTCATCAGCTTTAGACAATATTTGTTTGATATTGCGTGATCTTTGGTAAGCAAATCTAGGTGATATTTCAAAAATGTTATTGAAATCCATTTCCATGCTTAACATAGGCCAATACCTGAGGATGGTTTTTTTTATGTTGAAACTTTGTGTGGAAAATTTTGACACAAATGTCATTCGTTGATCAGAAGTTTTTGGTGGTTTGGGTGAAAGAAGCATCTGTCGGGTAGATTTGTTAGACTTCAATATGGCGCTGTCAAGAACTTTGGTAGGATATTTTCGTTGTTCAAATTTGGAAATGCAAGCGGATTTGCTTGATTCAAACAATTCATTGGTACTTGAGATTCTTTTCAATCGTAGTAGTTGTGAGTAGGGCAAATGATTCTTGAGAGATGGTTGGTGGAAACTGTGAAAGTGCAGGAGATTATTGCGGTCAGTAGGTTTAGTGTAAACCTCAGTGGTGAGGTTTCCTTGGTATAATGTTACCTTGGTATCCAGGAATGTTATCGATTCTTTGTTTATACAATGAGTGAATTGAATTCGTTGGTCAACTGTATTAAGTGATTCGATTAATGATTCCAGATGATCAATTGAGCCATTCCATAAGATGAAGATGTCATCAATGTATCTTTTATAAAGGGTAAGATGTTGGGTCCACTCGTGTTTGCAAAGTATGTTGTCTATTTTAAAACGGTGCATAAAGAGGTTCGCGTATGTTGGGGCGGCACAATTGCCCATGGAAGTTCCGGAGCATTGAATGTAAAATGTTCCTGCCCATTCGAAGTAACTGTGATAAAGGGTGAAATGCATGAGTTCCATCAGAAATACTTTGAGATTCTCTGGTTTGTCTGTGGTCATCAGAAATGACTCGATTGCCTCAATGCCTTTATCATGGGGTATGGAAGTGTAAAGTGAGTTTACATCAATGGTACATAGGACGGTTTCCATGGTTATCAAATTTTGAATGGACTCCAGGATATTGAGAAAATCAGTAGTGTCCTTAATGTAGGTAGTCATCGACTGAACAGAAGCTTGTAGATGTTTATCCAAGTATTTCCCTACGGGTTCATGTAGTGAGTTCACTGTAGACACAATGGGTCTGAATGGCGGTCTTGTGGCGTTTTTGTGCATTGGTTGGATCCGTTGGGGTGGGCATGTATGTCAACACGTCAACAATTCAGATACATACATGCCCACCCCAACGGATCCAACCAATGATTTCATGATTGTGCTAAAAACCATCGTTAATACAGCTTTAGAACAGGGTGTCATCAACGACGAAGACAAAACATATCTGATCAAAAGCAACCCATCTACACCCTATATCTATATGCTCCCCAAAATGCACAAAAACGCCACAAGACCGCCATTCAGACCCATTGTGTCTACAGTGAACTCACTACATGAACCCGTAGGGAAATACTTGGATAAACATCTACAAGCTTCTGTTCAGTCGATGACTACCTACATTAAGGACACTACTGATTTTCTCAATATCCTGGAGTCCATTCAAAATTTGATAACCATGGAAACCGTCCTATGTACCATTGATGTAAACTCACTTTACACTTCCATACCCCATGATAAAGGCATTGAGGCAATCGAGTCATTTCTGATGACCACAGACAAACCAGAGAATCTCAAAGTATTTCTGATGGAACTCATGCATTTCACCCTTTATCACAGTTACTTCGAATGGGCAGGAACATTTTACATTCAATGCTCCGGAACTTCCATGGGCAATTGTGCCGCCCCAACATACGCGAACCTCTTTATGCACCGTTTTGAAATAGACAACATACTTTGCAAACACGAGTGGACCCAACATCTTACCCTTTATAAAAGATACATTGATGACATCTTCATCTTATGGAATGGCTCAATTGATCATCTGGAATCATTAATCGAATCACTTAATACAGTTGACCAACGAATTCAATTCACTCATTGTATAAACAAAGAATCGATAACATTCCTGGATACCAAGGTAACATTATACCAAGGAAACCTCACCACTGAGGTTTACACTAAACCTACTGACCGCAATAATCTCCTGCACTTTCACAGTTTCCACCAACCATCTCTCAAGAATCATTTGCCCTACTCACAACTACTACGATTGAAAAGAATCTCAAGTACCAATGAATTGTTTGAATCAAGCAAATCCGCTTGCATTTCCAAATTTGAACAACGAAAATATCCTACCAAAGTTCTTGACAGCGCCATATTGAAGTCTAACAAATCTACCCGACAGATGCTTCTTTCACCCAAACCACCAAAAACTTCTGATCAACGAATGACATTTGTGTCAAAATTTTCCACACAAAGTTTCAACATAAAAAAAACCATCCTCAGGTATTGGCCTATGTTAAGCATGGAAATGGATTTCAATAACATTTTTGAAATATCACCTAGATTTGCTTACCAAAGATCACGCAATATCAAACAAATATTGTCTAAAGCTGATGAACTCACTACCAGCTCCTTCAAAGGTACTTTACCATGTCTTAACTGTGGTAACTGTAACTCTATCATCAAAGGTACCAACATCCAACATCCTTCACAAGGCAACACGATCAAACTCAAGGTTACAGCCACATGTAATAGTCAGAATCTCATTTACATGTTGAAATGTCCATGTGGTTTGGTTTATGTGGGCAAAACTGAGAGAAAAATCCGTATACGGATCAATGAACACAAAAGCAATATACGTACCAAACAGGCGAAATCACCAATCGCAACTCATTTTCACCAGCATCAGCATAACATCTGTCAACTGCGATTTTTGGTTCTTGAACAGATTCCCCAGCTGAGGGGTCGTGACAATAGTAAATATCTATTACAAAGAGAAACATTTTGGATCCACAAGCTGAATTCCATACATCCGAAAGGTCTTAACGAGCGTTATGATCTGGGCTGTTTTCTGTAATTAAGGTCTCCTTTATTCACCTTAAATTGGAGATTTGAACTTTCCACCCGACTTGTGATACCCTAGTACCTTGTGTAACTTTGCAGTTCATGTTGAACCTTACAGTTATTTTATTTTATTTAACTTACTAATTTCATCTTATACACATGTACTATTGCACTATTACATTGACGCTTCCTTACAAGCTCCAGGATTTGATAATATCTTACATTTTTTTAACTATCGCTTTTGGTTCGAATCACTCGAATTACATGTGTTTCTTCGGTGTCACACGCTGTCTATTCCATTTTTCTTTTTACTTTTGGCCTAATTCCTTTACAGATTTAACTGCACTCACTTTTGTTTATTATTTTACATATTGTTTATTATTTTATATTTTGTTTGCACGGGTAGTTTCACTAAACTTTATTGACCTTTTGGAACTACAAGTCTGTTTTCTTTGTAGTTCTCCTTTTCCCGCATTTTTCTTCATTACATATCACATGATTACCTCTTGGAACTACAAGTCTGTTTTCTTTGTAGTTCTCGTTTTCCCGCACTTTTCCTTATCACATGTCTATATATCACATGATTACCATCCATTACACTGACCGGAGCATTTCCAATTTGATTCTCCCGGGTTCAGGAGAACCTATACATCACCATACCAACTGTAAGTTTGATCTTCCGTTACTTGTCAGATAGTGATTGTATTCTTTTAAAAGGCCCCACGCTGTATGTATTTTTGTTACCCACACCACCATCTAGATTTTTCTTTTCATTTCGTCTTTACTTTTTCCTACAATTTTGGCAAAAACACACCACATTACTTTGTCCTATATGGCATTTTCATTTTTTCATTTAATTTTTTTACTTACACTACCACCCAAACTTTCTTGGTCCATTTCGGCTTCACTATTTCCTATGACCTTGGTAAATGCACATCACAGTATGTTGTTTTAACATGTAAAACAAGTGGATATTTTCACATCACTTTGATGTGTAGTGTACCTCCATTTTGGTAATTACCAACACTGGTATTGTGTTTTTTTTCTCATTACGAACGTATTACTTTTAATACTGTTTCAACATGACCATGTTTGTTACAATCAAAATCTACTGTATAATTGTTTGGATAAAAATTGTTCTTTTCCATTGAGTGTTTATAAAATGTATATATATACTGAACCCTATACCTTATCCTTTCAGAGTACCGCCCCTGAAGAAGGGCTTAAAAAAAGCCCGAAATGCATTGGGCAGTTGGATATATGATGCATTGATAAAGAATGAATACAATTCTTTGACTTCATTAACTTTGAACAACGGTTAATAAACTCAAGTTACACTTGAATAAATTCCGATTTACCCGAGTTTAATTTCACAAAAGAGATCATATCTCTGAGATTGAGTGCAAAACGAAAGACATTTTCCTATTCAGGAACGTGCTATCATTATCTACAATTTGAATTCCCTACTCAGGGGGATTCATTCGTTTGCACCAAGTAATTTTGCTTAAAATATTGACCTGGAGAAATTTTGAGTGCGCAACTTCTGTTCTAACTTTTCATATGAGTCCCCTTTCCTGAGTGACACGGAAAGCGCACCAACATATAAATGGATGAAGAAGATAATACCTCTGAACGAAGAACACAAACGTTCACGTATACAAATGAAGAAACTCAACGCATTTATGCACTCTTTGAGGATACCACAGGGTCCAGTCACAGTACAACAACTGTTCAATCTAACATCAGACAGTTACTATATACCTCCAAACGAGCTATCAACCAAAAGCTCCATGCGAGCACATTAATACGTTACCACAAGGTACAAAGGATCCCAAGAGGGTTAAGAATAGCCCTTAAATCGACTCTATGTAAAAATAATCCACGGTTTACAGAAAAATGGGAAGCAATACTCAATAAGTGTTCACTGGATCTAATATTATTAATAGTAGAAGAGTTATCCAAACTTCTTGTAGACCTTCAGAAAGAAATTGATGAACTTCGTGAAGAAATTTCTAGTAAAATCTCTGACATTGATTGGAATGCAACACTTGCAGATCTTAACAAACAACTTGACGAATATACTAAAGAGATTAATGAAAGGAAAACACGAAAATTCAAACGTGACAGTACGGATTATAAATTAGGAGAGGTCTACACATGGGCAGAAGCCTATGCTTACAAAAGACAACAACGTCAACACACAGGACAAAGATCGGATATAGACACTACATCTTCCGATGACTCATCTAGTAGAGATAAGACAACCAGAGCACCCCAAACTTCACAACCAAATCTTAGATCAACAGAGACAGGAGACCCACAGCATACAGCCAGTGAAGGCCCAACAACTAGCAGTTCGGGACAATCTCATTTTTTAGAGGCAGGCACAAGGCCACCCGGAGATCCAGGAGGAAAAACATCAACAAAATCAGTGGCCAAGAGCACGCGCAGTCAGAAAACCTCGTGATAAACATCTCTTCTTATAATCTTACACAACTCCAGATTGCTACACTTCAAAAAGGAACCTCCTTTGTTCCCACCTACCATTCCAATCAATTAGAAACTGATATAAGTTTCTTTAAATTCATGCGTCTACTGAGACTTAAACACTACTTTCG
Organism: Triturus cristatus; assembly: GCF_964204655.1. Lineage (NCBI taxonomy): Eukaryota > Metazoa > Chordata > Amphibia > Caudata > Salamandridae > Triturus > Triturus cristatus. The sequence goes on from NC_140586.1 coordinate 90,877,624, forward strand.
AAACATCCTTAACATTCCAGATGTACCACGGAAGAACACCCTAATGGGACTTCGCAATAGGAGCACCTTCACAGCACCCATGAGTCATAAAGTATTGGATGCCTACGAAACAATCGTTAATAAAGAACTCAAAAAAATTGGCTACCATAACAAAAAGGCATACTCTAACATAACCAAAAAGGAACAACAAGCCTTAAAAGAATTAGCAAACAAACCAGAAATTACCATACGTCAAGCCGACAAAGGTGGAGCACTGGTCATTATGGATACCATCTTTTACACTAAAAATGTTAATGATCACGTCAACAATTCAGATACATACATGCCCACCCCAACGGATCCAACCAATGATTTCATGATTGTGCTAAAAACCATCGTTAATACAGCTTTAGAACAGGGTGTCATCAACGACGAAGACAAAACATATCTGATCAAAAGCAACCCATCTACACCCTATATCTATATGCTCCCCAAAATGCACAAAAACGCCACAAGACCGCCATTCAGACCCATTGTGTCTACAGTGAACTCACTACATGAACCCGTAGGGAAATACTTGGATATACATCTACAAGCTTCTGTTCAGTCGATGACTACCTACATTAAGGACACTACTGATTTTCTCAATATCCTGGAGTCCATTCAAAATTTGATAACCATGGAAACCGTCCTATGTACCATTGATGTAAACTCACTTTACACTTCCATACCCCATGATAAAGGCATTGAGGCAATCGAGTCATTTCTGATGACCACAGACAAACCAGAGAATCTCAAAGTATTTCTGATGGAACTCATGCATTTCACCCTTTATCACAGTTACTTCGAATGGGCAGGAACATTTTACATTCAATGCTCCGGAACTTCCATGGGCAATTGTGCCGCCCCAACATACGCGAACCTCTTTATGCACCGTTTTGAAATAGACAACATACTTTGCAAACACGAGTGGACCCAACATCTTACCCTTTATAAAAGATACATTGATGACATCTTCATCTTATGGAATGGCTCAATTGATCATCTGGAATCATTAATCGAATCACTTAATACAGTTGACCAACGAATTCAATTCACTCATTGTATAAACAAAGAATCGATAACATTCCTGGATACCAAGGTAACATTATACCAAGGAAACCTCACCACTGAGGTTTACACTAAACCTACTGACCGCAATAATCTCCTGCACTTTCACAGTTTCCACCAACCATCTCTCAAGAATCATTTGCCCTACTCACAACTACTACGATTGAAAAGAATCTCAAGTACCAATGAATTGTTTGAATCAAGCAAATCCGCTTGCATTTCCAAATTTGAACAACGAAAATATCCTACCAAAGTTCTTGACAGCGCCATATTGAAGTCTAACAAATCTACCCGACAGATGCTTCTTTCACCCAAACCACCAAAAACTTCTGATCAACGAATGACATTTGTGTCAAAATTTTCCACACAAAGTTTCAACATAAAAAAAACCATCCTCAGGTATTGGCCTATGTTAAGCATGGAAATGGATTTCAATAACATTTTTGAAATATCACCTAGATTTGCTTACCAAAGATCACGCAATATCAAACAAATATTGTCTAAAGCTGATGAACTCACTACCAGCTCCTTCAAAGGTACTTTACCATGTCTTAACTGTGGTAACTGTAACTCTATCATCAAAGGTACCAACATCCAACATCCTTCACAAGGCAACACGATCAAACTCAAGGTTACAGCCACATGTAATAGTCAGAATCTCATTTACATGTTGAAATGTCCATGTGGTTTGGTTTATGTGGGCAAAACTGAGAGAAAAATCCGTATACGGATCAATGAACACAAAAGCAATATACGTACCAAACAGGCGAAATCACCAATCGCAACTCATTTTCACCAGCATCAGCATAACATCTGTCAACTGCGATTTTTGGTTCTTGAACAGATTCCCCAGCTGAGGGGTCGTGACAATAGTAAATATCTATTACAAAGAGAAACATTTTGGATCCACAAGCTGAATTCCATACATCCGAAAGGTCTTAACGAGCGTTATGATCTGGGCTGTTTTCTGTAATTAAGGTCTCCTTTATTCACCTTAAATTGGAGATTTGAACTTTCCACCCGACTTGTGATACCCTAGTACCTTGTGTAACTTTACAGTTCATGTTGAACCTTACAGTTATTTTATTTTATTTAACTTACTAATTTCATCTTATACACATGTACTATTGCACTATTACATTGACGCTTCCTTACAAGCTCCAGGATTTGATAATATCTTACATTTTTTTAACTATCGCTTTTGGTTCGAATCACTCGAATTACATGTGTTTCTTCGGTGTCACACGCTGTCTATTCCATTTTTCTTTTTACTTTTGGCCTAATTCCTTTACAGATTTAACTGCACTCACTTTTGTTTATTATTTTACATATTGTTTATTATTTTATATTTTGTTTGCACGGGTAGTTTCACTAAACTTTATTGACCTTTTGGAACTACAAGTCTGTTTTCTTTGTAGTTCTCATTTTCCCGCATTTTTCTTCATTACATATCACATGATTACCTCTTGGAACTACAAGTCTGTTTTCTTTGTAGTTCTCGTTTTCCCGCACTTTTCCTTATCACATGTCTATATATCACATGATTACCATCCATTACACTGACCGGAGCATTTCCAATTTGATTCTCCCGGGTTCAGGAGAACCTATACATCACCATACCAACTGTAAGTTTGATCTTCCGTTACTTGTCAGATAGTGATTGTATTCTTTTAAAAGGCCCCACGCTGTATGTATTTTTGTTACCCACACCACCATCTAGATTTTTCTTTTCATTTCGTCTTTACTTTTTCCTACAATTTTGGCAAAAACACACCACATTACTTTGTCCTATATGGCATTTTCATTTTTTCATTTAATTTTTTTACTTACACTACCACCCAAACTTTCTTGGTCCATTTCGGCTTCACTATTTCCTATGACCTTGGTAAATGCACATCACAGTATGTTGTTTTAACATGTAAAACAAGTGGATATTTTCACATCACTTTGATGTGTAGTGTACCTCCATTTTGGTAATTACCAACACTGGTATTGTGTTTTTTTTCTCATTACGAACGTATTACTTTTAATACTGTTTCAACATGACCATGTTTGTTACAATCAAAATCTACTGTATAATTGTTTGGATAAAAATTGTTCTTTTCCATTGAGTGTTTATAAAATGTATATATATACTGAACCCTATACCTTATCCTTTCAGAGTACCGCCCCTGAAGAAGGGCTTAAAAAAAGCCCGAAATGCATTGGGCAGTTGGATATATGATGCATTGATAAAGAATGAATACAATTCTTTGACTTCATTAACTTTGAACAACGGTTAATAAACTCAAGTTACACTTGAATAAATTCCGATTTACCCGAGTTTAATTTCACAAAAGAGATCATATCTCTGAGATTGAGTGCAAAACGAAAGACATTTTCCTATTCAGGAACGTGCTATCATTATCTACAATTTGAATTCCCTACTCAGGGGGATTCATTCGTTTGCACCAAGTAATTTTGCTTAAAATATTGACCTGGAGAAATTTTGAGTGCGCAACTTCTGTTCTAACTTTTCATATGAGTCCCCTTTCCTGAGTGACACGGAAAGCGCACCAACATATAAATGGATGAAGAAGATAATACCTCTGAACGAAGAACACAAACGTTCACGTATACAAATGAAGAAACTCAACGCATTTATGCACTCTTTGAGGATACCACAGGGTCCAGTCACAGTACAACGACTGTTCAATCTAACATCAGACAGTTACTATATACCTCCAAACGAGCTATCAACCAAAAGCTCCATGCGAGCACATTAATACGTTACCACAAGGTACAAAGGATCCCAAGAGGGTTAAGAATAGCCCTTAAATCGACTCTATGTAAAAATAATCCACGGTTTACAGAAAAATGGGAAGCAATACTCAATAAGTGTTCACTGGATCTAATATTATTAATAGTAGAAGAGTTATCCAAACTTCTTGTAGACCTTCAGAAAGAAATTGATGAACTTCGTGAAGAAATTTCTAGTAAAATCTCTGACATTGATTGGAATGCAACACTTGCAGATCTTAACAAACAACTTGACGAATATACTAAAGAGATTAATGAAAGGAAAACACGAAAATTCAAACGTGACAGTACGGATTATAAATTAGGAGAGGTCTACACATGGGCAGAAGCCTATGCTTACAAAAGACAACAACGTCAACACACAGGACAAAGATCGGATATAGACACTACATCTTCCGATGACTCATCTAGTAGAGATAAGACAACCAGAGCACCCCAAACTTCACAACCAAATCTTAGATCAACAGAGACAGGAGACCCACAGCATACAGCCAGTGAAGGCCCAACAACTAGCAGTTCGGGACAATCTCATTTTTTAGAGGCAGGCACAAGGCCACCCGGAGATCCAGGAGGAAAAACATCAACAAAATCAGTGGCCAAGAGCACGCGCAGTCAGAAAACCTCGTGATAAACATCTCTTCTTATAATCTTACACAACTCCAGATTGCTACACTTCAAAAAGGAACCTCCTTTGTTCCCACCTACCATTCCAATCAATTAGAAACTGATATAAGTTTCTTTAAATTCATGCGTCTACTGAGACTTAAACACTACTTTCGAAACATCCTTAACATTCCAGATGTACCACGGAAGAACACCCTAATGGGACTTCGCAATAGGAGCACCTTCACAGCACCCATGAGTCATAAAGTATTGGATGCCTACGAAACAATCGTTAATAAAGAACTCAAAAAAATTGGCTACCATAACAAAAAGGCATACTCTAACATAACCAAAAAGGAACAACAAGCCTTAAAAGAATTAGCAAACAAACCAGAAATTACCATACGTCAAGCCGACAAAGGTGGAGCACTGGTCATTATGGATACCATCTTTTACACTAAAAATGTTAATGATCACGTCAACAATTCAGATACATACATGCCCACCCCAACGGATCCAACCAATGATTTCATGATTGTGCTAAAAACCATCGTTAATACAGCTTTAGAACAGGGTGTCATCAACGACGAAGACAAAACATATCTGATCAAAAGCAACCCATCTACACCCTATATCTATATGCTCCCCAAAATGCACAAAAACGCCACAAGACCGCCATTCAGACCCATTGTGTCTACAGTGAACTCACTACATGAACCCGTAGGGAAATACTTGGATAAACATCTACAAGCTTCTGTTCAGTCGATGACTACCTACATTAAGGACACTACTGATTTTCTCAATATCCTGGAGTCCATTCAAAATTTGATAACCATGGAAACCGTCCTATGTACCATTGATGTAAACTCACTTTACACTTCCATACCCCATGATAAAGGCATTGAGGCAATCGAGTCATTTCTGATGACCACAGACAAACCAGAAAATCTCAAAGTATTTCTGATGGAACTCATGCATTTCACCCTTTATCACAGTTACTTCGAATGGGCAGGAACATTTTACATTCAATGCTCCGGAACTTCCATGGGCAATTGTGCCGCCCCAACATACGCGAACCTCTTTATGCACCGTTTTGAAATAGACAACATACTTTGCAAACACGAGTGGACCCAACATCTTACCCTTTATAAAAGATACATTGATGACATCTTCATCTTATGGAATGGCTCAATTGATCATCTGGAATCATTAATTGAATCACTTAATACAGTTGACCAACGAATTCAATTCACTCATTGTATAAACAAAGAATCGATAACATTCCTGGATACCAAGGTAACATTATACCAAGGAAACCTCACCACTGAGGTTTACACTAAACCTACTGACCGCAATAATCTCCTGCACTTTCACAGTTTCCACCAACCATCTCTCAAGAATCATTTGCCCTACTCACAACTACTACGATTGAAAAGAATCTCAAGTACCAATGAATTGTTTGAATCAAGCAAATCCGCTTGCATTTCCAAATTTGAACAACGAAAATATCCTACCAAAGTTCTTGACAGCGCCATATTGAAGTCTAACAAATCTACCCGACAGATGCTTCTTTCACCCAAACCACCAAAAACTTCTGATCAACGAATGACATTTGTGTCAAAATTTTCCACACAAAGTTTCAACATAAAAAAAACCATCCTCAGGTATTGGCCTATGTTAAGCATGGAAATGGATTTCAATAACATTTTTGAAATATCACCTAGATTTGCTTACCAAAGATCACGCAATATCAAACAAATATTGTCTAAAGCTGATGAACTCACTACCAGCTCCTTCAAAGGTACTTTACCATGTCTTAACTGTGGTAACTGTAACTCTATCATCAAAGGTACCAACATCCAACATCCTTCACAAGGCAACACGATCAAACTCAAGGTTACAGCCACATGTAATAGTCAGAATCTCATTTACATGTTGAAATGTCCATGTGGTTTGGTTTATGTGGGCAAAACTGAGAGAAAAATCCGTATACGGATCAATGAACACAAAAGCAATATACGTACCAAACAGGCGAAATCACCAATCGCAACTCATTTTCACCAGCATCAGCATAACATCTGTCAACTGCGATTTTTGGTTCTTGAACAGATTCCCCAGCTGAGGGGTCGTGACAATAGTAAATATCTATTACAAAGAGAAACATTTTGGATCCACAAGCTGAATTCCATACATCCGAAAGGTCTTAACGAGCGTTATGATCTGGGCTGTTTTCTGTAATTAAGGTCTCCTTTATTCACCTTAAATTGGAGATTTGAACTTTCCACCCGACTTGTGATACCCTAGTACCTTGTGTAACTTTACAGTTCATGTTGAACCTTACAGTTATTTTATTTTATTTAACTTACTAATTTCATCTTATACACATGTACTATTGCACTATTACATTGACGCTTCCTTACAAGCTCCAGGATTTGATAATATCTTACATTTTTTTAACTATCGCTTTTGGTTCGAATCACTCGAATTACATGTGTTTCTTCGGTGTCACACGCTGTCTATTCCATTTTTCTTTTTACTTTTGGCCTAATTCCTTTACAGATTTAACTGCACTCACTTTTGTTTATTATTTTACATATTGTTTATTATTTTATATTTTGTTTGCAAGGGTAGTTTCACTAAACTTTATTGACCTTTTGGAACTACAAGTCTGTTTTCTTTGTAGTTCTCCTTTTCCCGCATTTTTCTTCATTACATATCACATGATTACCTCTTGGAACTACAAGTCTGTTTTCTTTGTAGTTCTCGTTTTCCCGCACTTTTCCTTATCACATGTCTATATATCACATGATTACCATCCATTACACTGACCGGAGCATTTCCAATTTGATTCTCCCGGGTTCAGGAGAACCTATACATCACCATACCAACTGTAAGTTTGATCTTCCGTTACTTGTCAGATAGTGATTGTATTCTTTTAAAAGGCCCCACGCTGTATGTATTTTTGTTACCCACACCACCATCTAGATTTTTCTTTTCATTTCGTCTTTACTTTTTCCTACAATTTTGGCAAAAACACACCACATTACTTTGTCCTATATGGCATTTTCATTTTTTCATTTAATTTTTTTACTTACACTACCACCCAAACTTTCTTGGTCCATTTCGGCTTCACTATTTCCTATGACCTTGGTAAATGCACATCACAGTATGTTGTTTTAACATGTAAAACAAGTGGATATTTTCACATCACTTTGATGTGTAGTGTACCTCCATTTTGGTAATTACCAACACTGGTATTGTGTTTTTTTTCTCATTACGAACGTATTACTTTTAATACTGTTTCAACATGACCATGTTTGTTACAATCAAAATCTACTGTATAATTGTTTGGATAAAAATTGTTCTTTTCCATTGAGTGTTTATAAAATGTATATATATACTGAACCCTATACCTTATCCTTTCAGAGTACCGCCCCTGAAGAAGGGCTTAAAAAAAGCCCGAAATGCATTGGGCAGTTGGATATATGATGCATTGATAAAGAATGAATACAATTCTTTGACTTCATTAACTTTGAACAACGGTTAATAAACTCAAGTTACACTTGAATAAATTCCGATTTACCCGAGTTTAATTTCACAAAAGAGATCATATCTCTGAGATTGAGTGCAAAACGAAAGACATTTTCCTATTCAGGAACGTGCTATCATTATCTACAATTTGAATTCCCTACTCAGGGGGATTCATTCGTTTGCACCAAGTAATTTTGCTTAAAATATTGACCTGGAGAAATTTTGAGTGCGCAACTTCTGTTCTAACTTTTCATATGAGTCCCCTTTCCTGAGTGACACGGAAAGCGCACCAACATATAAATGGATGAAGAAGATAATACCTCTGAACGAAGAACACAAACGTTCACGTATACAAATGAAGAAACTCAACGCATTTATGCACTCTTTGAGGATACCACAGGGTCCAGTCACAGTACAACAACTGTTCAATCTAACATCAGACAGTTACTATATACCTCCAAACGAGCTATCAACCAAAAGCTCCATGCGAGCACATTAATACGTTACCACAAGGTACAAAGGATCCCAAGAGGGTTAAGAATAGCCCTTAAATCGACTCTATGTAAAAATAATCCACGGTTTACAGAAAAATGGGAAGCAATACTCAATAAGTGTTCACTGGATCTAATATTATTAATAGTAGAAGAGTTATCCAAACTTCTTGTAGACCTTCAGAAAGAAATTGATGAACTTCGTGAAGAAATTTCTAGTAAAATCTCTGACATTGATTGGAATGCAACACTTGCAGATCTTAACAAACAACTTGACGAATATACTAAAGAGATTAATGAAAGGAAAACACGAAAATTCAAACGTGACAGTACGGATTATAAATTAGGAGAGGTCTACACATGGGCAGAAGCCTATGCTTACAAAAGACAACAACGTCAACACACAGGACAAAGATCGGATATAGACACTACATCTTCCGATGACTCATCTAGTAGAGATAAGACAACCAGAGCACCCCAAACTTCACAACCAAATCTTAGATCAACAGAGACAGGAGACCCACAGCATACAGCCAGTGAAGGCCCAACAACTAGCAGTTCGGGACAATCTCATTTTTTAGAGGCAGGCACAAGGCCACCCGGAGATCCAGGAGGAAAAACATCAACAAAATCAGTGGCCAAGAGCACGCGCAGTCAGAAAACCTCGTGATAAACATCTCTTCTTATAATCTTACACAACTCCAGATTGCTACACTTCAAAAAGGAACCTCCTTTGTTCCCACCTACCATTCCAATCAATTAGAAACTGATATAAGTTTCTTTAAATTCATGCGTCTACTGAGACTTAAACACTACTTTCGAAACATCCTTAACATTCCAGATGTACCACGGAAGAACACCCTAATGGGACTTCGCAATAGGAGCACCTTCACAGCACCCATGAGTCATAAAGTATTGGATGCCTACGAAACAATCGTTAATAAAGAACTCAAAAAAATTGGCTACCATAACAAAAAGGCATACTCTAACATAACCAAAAAGGAACAACAAGCCTTAAAAGAATTAGCAAACAAACCAGAAATTACCATACGTCAAGCCGACAAAGGTGGAGCACTGGTCATTATGGATACCATCTTTTACACTAAAAATGTTAATGATCACGTCAACAATTCAGATACATACATGCCCACCCCAACGGATCCAACCAATGATTTCATGATTGTGCTAAAAACCATCGTTAATACAGCTTTAGAACAGGGTGTCATCAACGACGAAGACAAAACATATCTGATCAAAAGCAACCCATCTACACCCTATATCTATATGCTCCCCAAAATGCACAAAAACGCCACAAGACCGCCATTCAGACCCATTGTGTCTACAGTGAACTCACTACATGAACCCGTAGGGAAATACTTGGATAAACATCTACAAGCTTCTGTTCAGTCGATGACTACCTACATTAAGGACACTACTGATTTTCTCAATATCCTGGAGTCCATTCAAAATTTGATAACCATGGAAACCGTCCTATGTACCATTGATGTAAACTCACTTTACACTTCCATACCCCATGATAAAGGCATTGAGGCAATCGAGTCATTTCTGATGACCACAGACAAACCAGAGAATCTCAAAGTATTTCTGATGGAACTCATGCATTTCACCCTTTATCACAGTTACTTCGAATGGGCAGGAACATTTTACATTCAATGCTCCGGAACTTCCATGGGCAATTGTGCCGCCCCAACATACGCGAACCTCTTTATGCACCGTTTTGAAATAGACAACATACTTTGCAAACACGAGTGGACCCAACATCTTACCCTTTATAAAAGATACATTGATGACATCTTCATCTTATGGAATGGCTCAATTGATCATCTGGAATCATTAATCGAATCACTTAATACAGTTGACCAACGAATTCAATTCACTCATTGTATAAACAAAGAATCGATAACATTCCTGGATACCAAGGTAACATTATACCAAGGAAACCTCACCACTGAGGTTTACACTAAACCTACTGACCGCAATAATCTCCTGCACTTTCACAGTTTCCACCAACCATCTCTCAAGAATCATTTGCCCTACTCACAACTACTACGATTGAAAAGAATCTCAAGTACCAATGAATTGTTTGAATCAAGCAAATCCGCTTGCATTTCCAAATTTGAACAACGAAAATATCCTACCAAAGTTCTTGACAGCGCCATATTGAAGTCTAACAAATCTACCCGACAGATGCTTCTTTCACCCAAACCACCAAAAACTTCTGATCAACGAATGACATTTGTGTCAAAATTTTCCACACAAAGTTTCAACATAAAGAAAACCATCCTCAGGTATTGGCCTATGTTAAGCATGGAAATGGATTTCAATAACATTTTTGAAATATCACCTAGATTTGCTTACCAAAGATCACGCAATATCAAACAAATATTGTCTAAAGCTGATGAACTCACTACCAGCTCCTTCAAAGGTACTTTACCATGTCTTAACTGTGGTAACTGTAACTCTATCATCAAAGGTACCAACATCCAACATCCTTCACAAGGCAACACGATCAAACTCAAGGTTACAGCCACATGTAATAGTCAGAATCTCATTTACATGTTGAAATGTCCATGTGGTTTGGTTTATGTGGGCAAAACTGAGAGAAAAATCCGTATACGGATCAATGAACACAAAAGCAATATACGTACCAAACAGGCGAAATCACCAATCGCAACTCATTTTCACCAGCATCAGCATAACATCTGTCAACTGCGATTTTTGGTTCTTGAACAGATTCCCCAGCTGAGGGGTCGTGACAATAGTAAATATCTATTACAAAGAGAAACATTTTGGATCCACAAGCTGAATTCCATACATCCGAAAGGTCTTAACGAGCGTTATGATCTGGGCTGTTTTCTGTAATTAAGGTCTCCTTTATTCACCTTAAATTGGAGATTTGAACTTTCCACCCGACTTGTGATACCCTAGTACCTTGTGTAACTTTACAGTTCATGTTGAACCTTACAGTTATTTTATTTTATTTAACTTACTAATTTCATCTTATACACATGTACTATTGCACTATTACATTGACGCTTCCTTACAAGCTCCAGGATTTGATAATATCTTACATTTTTTTAACTATCGCTTTTGGTTCGAATCACTCGAATTACATGTGTTTCTTCGGTGTCACACGCTGTCTATTCCATTTTTCTTTTTACTTTTGGCCTAATTCCTTTACAGATTTAACTGCACTCACTTTTGTTTATTATTTTACATATTGTTTATTATTTTATATTTTGTTTGCACGGGTAGTTTCACTAAACTTTATTGACCTTTTGGAACTACAAGTCTGTTTTCTTTGTAGTTCTCCTTTTCCCGCATTTTTCTTCATTACATATCACATGATTACCTCTTGGAACTACAAGTCTGTTTTCTTTGTAGTTCTCGTTTTCCCGCACTTTTCCTTATCACATGTCTATATATCACATGATTACCATCCATTACACTGACCGGAGCATTTCCAATTTGATTCTCCCGGGTTCAGGAGAACCTATACATCACCATACCAACTGTAAGTTTGATCTTCCGTTACTTGTCAGATAGTGATTGTATTCTTTTAAAAGGCCCCATGCTGTATGTATTTTTGTTACCCACACCACCATCTAGATTTTTCTTTTCATTTCGTCTTTACTTTTTCCTACAATTTTGGCAAAAACACACCACATTACTTTGTCCTATATGGCATTTTCATTTTTTCATTTAATTTTTTTACTTACACTACCACCCAAACTTTCTTGGTCCATTTCGGCTTCACTATTTCCTATGACCTTGGTAAATGCACATCACAGTATGTTGTTTTAACATGTAAAACAAGTGGATATTTTCACATCACTTTGATGTGTAGTGTACCTCCATTTTGGTAATTACCAACACTGGTATTGTGTTTTTTTTCTCATTACGAACGTATTACTTTTAATACTGTTTCAACATGACCATGTTTGTTACAATCAAAATCTACTGTATAATTGTTTGGATAAAAATTGTTCTTTTCCATTGAGTGTTTATAAAATGTATATATATACTGAACCCTATACCTTATCCTTTCAGAGTACCGCCCCTGAAGAAGGGCTTAAAAAAAGCCCGAAATGCATTGGGCAGTTGGATATATGATGCATTGATAAAGAATGAATACAATTCTTTGACTTCATTAACTTTGAACAACGGTTAATAAACTCAAGTTACACTTGAATAAATTCCGATTTACCCGAGTTTAATTTCACAAAAGAGATCATATCTCTGAGATTGAGTGCAAAACGAAAGACATTTTCCTATTCAGGAACGTGCTATCATTATCTAGCATCTGCGCATTAGCCTCAAGCAAAGTGCTGGGCCCAGATGGATTCCTACCTGAATTCTATAAAACATATGCTGATCTGTTGGCTCCACAGCTACACCGGGTATACACAGAGGTGCTGCGGACCACAAGTCTTCCAACCTCGCTTCCGAAGCGACACTGATCACCCCCCCAAAACCGGACAGGGATCCCACACAGTTGGGCTTGTGCCACCCATTAGCACTACTTAATGTAGATTATAATATATTAGCAGGGTTATTAGCGAGTCGGCTATCTCTCGTTACACCAAATCTCATTAATTGTGACCAGAATGCGTTTGTCCCTGCGTGTAATACATCCCTCAATTTGCGTTGGCTTTTCAGGGTCATGAAATATGCCCCACGTGACTGTCCAGAATCGGGAAGCCTGGTCTTAGACCTTGAAAAGGCAATTGATACTGTGGAATGGCCCTTTTTATTTGCCACGCACCCTCAGTACAGGATTGGCCCATACTTCATGAGCCTGATCAGACTGCTCTATGGAGCACCTATGGTACGAGTTCGCACAGGCACTCTGTTCTTGTAGCCTATAAAGATATGTGGGGGTACCAGACAGGGCTACCCCCTTCTGCCATTAATTTTCTCTCCAGCTATAGAACCGCTGGCACTAGCCATTCACAATTCAGCAAATTCCTAGGGCATTCCGATGGGTGCAGACACACATGCCATGGCGCTATATGCCGACGACATTCTACTATACATCAGAGATGTTCGTTCGATGCCACCGATGATACCAGAGACCCTCAGCCAGTTTGCATCCCTGACAGGACTGAGATTCAACTGGGGAAAGTCAGGTCTGTTCCCCTTCAGCCCCAACGCGGCAGACCCTAACCTCATTATAGACAACACCCCAGTGACGTGGCAACCACATATGTGCCGATATTTGGTGATCTGGATTTATCACACGGATCAGGACCTAATGGTTGGGAACCTCATTAGAGCAGTCACGGCACTGAAGTCACAAATGTTGTTCTAGAAAACCCTTAATATTTCAGTAGCAGGGAGGATAGCACTTATTGGAATGATAGTGCTCCCACGCCTACTGCATCATTTTACTAATCTACCACTTTATTTACCACCACCTTTATTCCGCACATTTGAGCCCACACTTCGAGATCTGATCTGGAGTAACACGAGATGCAGAGTAGCACTCACAAAACTATATCTGCCTCTGCCTCTGGGGGCCTGGCTGTTCCAAATATTGAACAGTACTACCTAGCATTCCAATTACAGTGGGTATCCAGATGGATGTCGGAATCACACTTGACTGACGCGGCGGGAAACGGGCCCCCATATGCTATGGACGAGATGCTTCACATTTTTCACCCATGTTCCCTACAGCCCGGGCCTCTCCCTCTGTTGATTCAGGTAGCTTATAAATGCTTTCGCCGGAGCCTGTTTCTTACAAGACAAACCAAGCCATATGCTCCTGCCATTCCAATACTAGGCATGCCAAGAGGAACTGGTAGAGCTGGGACACATGAGTTAGTAGCATGGCATGCGGCAGAGCACTTCTACCATATGATTCATTGGTACTGGAAGAGGAAGTACCCTCCGGATGGTACCTCAGTCATGCCTCCTGGGTGGAAGCACAAACACATCTCCTGCTGTAGTACATGCATGTATTTGGAACAGGGAGACACCTCGCAAAATGGTTCGTGGAGGCATTGCAAGTGCATTCCGCAATAGAACTGGTCCCCCTGAGGGTGAGATGGGAGGTGGATCTGCATCGCCCATGCACACCTAAAGAATGAAAACTGATACTGTTGAGCCCTACAGCGTTCCCGCGTCATGCCAGATTCCGCTTAATCCAGTTTTACATACTGCACAGGGCTTATTTGTCTCCTGGTAAAATCAATGGATACTTTCACAGGCAAGACACATGTTGCCCGTGTTGCAAGCTTGCTGACGCTGATTTTTTACATATGATATGGGCATGCCCCGCTATCCGGCTATACTGGGAATGGGTGATACAGCACCTAAACTCTTGCACTAACATGCATGAATGGAAAGCGTGCATACTGGGACTGTTTACAAGGGACAAGGTGCACAGAACCACAACCAGATTTCTAGACCGGGGCTTGGTAGTGGTCAAACAACTTATTACCAAGCGTTGGAAATCAGCAGATCCCCCAACATTACAAGTATGGTTTCTCTCAATCTTGAACTGGGCTAAAGCAGAGTGGGCAGCGTTGCACAGGGAAGATGTCCTGGGATTATGCAAATACCGATCTCATCCCAATGGAAAACAATATTAGTGGCACTCCAGACTACCCTAGCCCCAGGAGATGCCGATGACAACAGAAGCATAGGACAAGTCGAAATCCAGAGAATAATTGCGAAGACCCCTATAGACAACCAAGATAGGAAAACACCATATATACATGTGTAAGAGTGCAGATGGGTGGATCCCGGGGTCACACAATCCCTTACAGGAGTACCAACTAAGAGGCCAATGCAGCACAAAAGAAACAGACATTCATTCTGGTTACTGGTTAGGCCCATCCCCCCAATGTTTTATTAGTTCGTAAGTTCTATTATAAAGAGATCTGTGACTCTCAATGGCGTATCACAGATACACGAAGATATGCTCACACACAACATCTGTTTGCATGGTTGTACACTTGCCAAGTAGACCATAGTGGAATCTCAAGAGACATGCCCTCTCCTACTCTGTTGAAATGTAGATCAAGTTAGGTCGGAAGCTAAAATGTCTGTTCATTCACAGTTATTAAAAAGAGGAGGTTGTGGGCATCCATTACGTTCCTGTAATGTAAACACATGTAATAATCGGAATTATGTGTCATCTGTATAATGCTCTCTTATATTGTTTTTTTGATACAATTTTCTTTTAATAAAACAGATCAAACAAAAAAATGGCACACAGGGATGTGTGCCATGTCGACTTTTCACTTTGGTCTGCACCAAAATACGCAGCCTGCAATGTCAGTGTGTGGGTGGTAAGGTGAGGGGTCTCTGAGAGTAGCATAATACATGCTGCAGCCCTCAGAGGCCTTTTCTGGTCACAAGGACCTCTGGTACCAGGGGTACCTTTTACAAGGGGCTTACATGTGGGTCAGAGGGGTGCTAGTTGTGGAAACAAAGGTACAGTTTTGGGAAAGAACACAAGCCCAGGGAACCTGATTGGCAGGGACCCAGGGCACACTCAGTCAAGTTAGCATCAGATATGTGGCAAAATGTAAGGGGGTAGCTATTAAAAAAGGGGCACTTTCCTACACTTTCGGAAACCAAAGCCCAACACCTGAGATAGTACTTGGATGAAATGTTGTCTTATGGGTTCATCACCTCTTTTTTATGCCTTAAATAGAGGGGGGTCTCCACGTGTGTGTTGATTACAGGGCCTTAAACAAAATGACAATCGACCAAATACCCGTTGACCATGATACCCGCTTTGCTGGACCAGTTACGGCATGCCACAGTATTTACCAACTTGGACCTTCGCGGAGCTTAGCACCTGATCCGGGTCCGCAAAGGGGATGAATGGAAGACAGCCTTCTTCACAAAGTTTGGATTATATCAATACTGTGTCATGACATTCGGGCTGTGTAACGCCCCTGCGGAGTGCCAGATTACAATCAACAAAGTGCTCAGGGAGTGTGTTGTCTGTATCGATGATTTACTGATATTCTCTAAAACACAACGGGAACACAAGTACCATGTTAGACAGGTGCTACACAAACTACAGGAAAAACATTTGTGTGTAAAGCTTCAGAAGGGCATGTTCTAGGTTCCTAGGGTAGACTTTCTAAGATTTGTCATCACTTCTGCAGGGATCCAGATGGACAAAAAGAAGACGAAACCATAATCTCCTGGCCTACTCCTACATGTTTGAAGGATGTACAAGCCCTATAGTGCTTCACCAACTTCTATCAGTGCTTTATTACCTATTTTTGAGATATCAAAACCCCCATTACTAAACTCCTAAAAAAGGTGCTGCATTCTAGTGGTCAACAGATGCCCAGAAAGCCTTGGACTTGTTGAATGACAAATTCACGACAGCGCCTGTTCTGATACACCCCGGTCCTGAGTTACCATTCTATATAGAGGCGGGTGCTTCACAATATGTAGCGGGGAGTGTGTCCCAACATGATATTGAAACTGGTTTCTTGCATCCGATCACCTTGTTCTCGAAAAAGCTCTTACCTGTAGAACAGACCTACACCATAGCCAAGAGGGAGGTTTTAGCCATCTAATTTGCATTCCAGGAATGGAGGCATTTTCTAAGGGGGGCTCGGCATCCAATCACCATTTACTCGGAGCATAACAATCTTGAATTCTTTCCCTCAGCACAAGCTTTGACCCCAGACAGATGAGGTGGGTGTTATTCTTTAAAGAATTTGATTTCATTATCACTTACCGGACCGCTGCTCAACATGTAAAAGCTGATTCCCTTTCCCACATACATGTTACCCATTTACCCCATACCTCTATGTCAGATGCTATGCCCATGATTTCCAGGGATCGAGTAGTGGCTTGTTGTTCCAATGATGAGTTCTTAGTTGAGGTCACGAAAAAACTGAAAAAAGTGGATTGGACTCCTTGCTTGTCTGCCCTTTGTATACTTCTCAGGAGGGGGTCTTCTACCACAATGCACAGCTCTTCATTCCATCAGAACTAAGAGACACAGTCCTGAAATGGAGTAATTGTTTGACCTCTACTGGTCATCTCAGCATAACTAAAACCAGAGAGATTTATCTTCGATGGTTCTGGTGGGAAAACAATGGGCATGATATACAGGCGTTTGTGACCTCCTGTCCCATTTGTGCCACTAACAAATCCTCAGACACCCCTCCAGCAGGCCTCGTACAACCACTCACCATACCTCCTTCACCATGGCACACCATTAGAATGGATTTTGTTTCAGATCTTTCGAAAGATGCAGGTTATACCACGATCCTTGTTGTGGTGGATTTATTCTCTAGGATGACCCATTTTGTCCCATTATCCAAGATTCCTACAGCCAAAGAGTTGGCACACATGTTTATGCAACATGTAATAAGACTACACGGTATACCTACGGCCATAGTTTCAGACGGAGATGCGCAGTTTGTGTCAAGGTTTTGGAAGGAGATGTGCACAGCACTACACATGAAACTACGACCTCAGCTTATCACCCACAATCTAATGGACAAACTGAATGCACTAAGCAGTCGATGGAACAGTATTTCTGCTGTATTTTATCCACTTTAACTAGCTAATAGTAGCTGGGTGAAAGCCCTATGAGTGGCAAAATTTGTCTATAACAATAGTCAACACTTTGCACTAGGAATGTTGCCTTTTTTATATATTGGTTTCCATCCTAAAGCTATGCCAATACAGCCACGGATAGAGTGGCAGCAGTTGATAGATTGGGTTCCACCTTAACAGAAATCAACTTAGGTACATTTACAGGCTTCGAAAGTGAGAATGAAGAAACAGGCAGACAAACATCGGTGCCCTGCACCGTCATATGTCCCAGGTGATCTGGTATCGCTGGTGTCCAAAAACCTATGTTTGAGGGCGGGTCCAAAAAAATCCAGCTCAGGTATGTGAGCCCCTTTAAGATAATACAAGTAATAAAGCCCATGGCTATGAAATTAGAATTACCCTCTGAGTATCAAATCCATCCTGGCTTTCATACCTCTTTACCCAAGCTTTTTCCCCTACTACACAAGCACCTCCACCACTTGCAATCGATGGCCAAGAGGATTAGGAGGTTAACCGTATTCTTGATTCTATGAGACACCAGGATAGGCTGTTCTATCTGGTGGATTCTAAATTGTACCCCCCCAAAGCCCGGACCTGTGAACCAGCCCATCATGTCCATGCTCCCAGTCTGGTGCGTTTATTCTAAACCCACAACCCTTCCAAGACGCATCCGTTGGGGCGGCCTTTGGGAGGGGGAATTGTTACGTCCCGTACATGGTGCAACCCAGCCTCTACATAGGTATCACACTTCTTGGTCAAGGGGTAGGCATGCTGGCTTTGTGCTTAGTTTGGGGTTTGTCCGGAGTGAATTCGTACCAGGCAGTGTCAAGAGTCCCTGGACTCACCTTCTGTGTTGTGCTTGACTTCTTTGGGCCGCATCTCCTGAGAACCTTCCGATGCCAGTTGCCATGTTTTCGACTCGCTGGTTCCTTGTGGTAGAAGCTAAGCAGCCATATAGGATTTGTGAAGTGGTCACCACATGTGTTGTGAAGCGTCACTGGTTTACAGAGGCAGGGACTATTTAAGGGGCGTTCTTCGTAACTAAGACGCTTGTTTTTTCTCCCATTCCCGGTAAGGATTCCCTGCCGCCTGCATATTTTTAAAAATATTTTCTGCCTTGCGGTGTTGTTCCTTGTTTCTTCCTCATTTTCAGAATCCCTTCTAAGTGATCTTTTCTCCTCTGAGTGCTGGACGGATCTTTCTACACCCGGATTCCGTTCTCCTTCTTACAGCCTAAGTGGTACTTGCCTCTACAGTTGCTGGTTCCACATTCCACCATCTTCAGATGCTAGGACATGAAAGATTGTTCCTCTTGTACCTTATGCTATATTTTGGTACCCACGCTGTTCATTTCCCACCAGGTCAGTGCACTGTGACTTAGATTCCTCCTTTATTTGTTGGGGATTCACTTCTCTGTACATATTTTTGAGAATTTCCGGGTCAAGCCCTCTTTTTTTGGTGACATGTCTTACTAGTAGGCTGGGTTTACTACTTTCCTCCATTGACTGCCTATTGTGATTTCCACAAAAGAGGGGCACATATCCTGCTTCTCAACGTTTCCTATGAAAGCAATAGGGAACATAATTTGACCCCGCTCCTGTGGATTAACGGGAGCCATTTTTTCTGCTGTTTGATGTTCTGTCGCATTTGGATGCCTTCTGAGTGGCTACAATCTAATGCATTGGGTGAGCATTGTCCACATGTATTCAGATAGCCTACAAATGAATCAGACGGTACTTCGTTTTGTATGAATGTTTTGTACACTACTAGTCCCTTTTCATGTTTTCCTTTTGCCTTAAAGGAGACATTACTGAAGCATCTTCCCTGACGAAAGTGATACCGGCCATTGAGAAAAACCCCCATCCAGGACACCTACCTTGAGTAAACTACGTCACAGCATACAGAATCTTTCCCTTGTTTCCCTATTTTCCCCCTTTCCGCTGGTGGTTTCCTGCCCATGGCTGTTAACCACTCAGTGAGAAAACGGACTATCTCCCTTATCGCGGTACCTGGTCTTCAGGCGAGTTGGATCCCCGACAGAAGAGTTGGAACTAGCTAGAGAATGTAAGACGCTGTAGAGCAGGTGGGCATGAAATGCGAGAGGTGCCTGTAAGAGTTCAGAATCAACATGAGGTGATAAGAGGCTTTGGAGGAAAGAGAGCGAGAGAAGGCAAGAGGCTGGGGACAGTTGAGAATTTAACACTAGGGCATGGATGGTAAAAGTGGATGTAATCAGGTAAGCGCACATGAGAAAAGGTAAGAGGCTGGGGAGTATGTATAGACATCTGGATGAAAATACCATTTTTGCGATTGTATTTCTCCCCAAGATCTGAGGACTAGGGTCAGGCAGGCGGGCTATGGGACATTCCCCAGAATCCCCATCCGGAACAAATAAGCTTTCCCTCTGTTAATTCTCAGCCCAGCTTTTTCTCCAATTTCGTCCAAATAAACCAGCAACCTTTGAACAGACTCCCCTGGTCTCATCAAATAAAACAAAGTTTATTCTGCATACAAATAGAAGGACATCTTGTTAGGTAGCAGTGCACTTGGCTAATTACTTTCATTCAAATATTAATTTCTTGCAACAGATCTATAACTAAAGGAATGCTCTTAAAAGGTGCCATTTGCCACAATAATCCAAACTCTCCTAGGAAGATGCGCAAAAGATAGGAAGCCCCAATATCTTCTAAAAATATTACAAGTCGTATGAGAAAATTGCAACTGAGACAGAGTGTTTTATAGTGCAACATTTGTCATGAATTACAATAGAAAATAGAATTTGCACCAGTTATACCACCAGCTACTAGGAAAACTCCTTTAATGTGTACTTAAATGCAACATTTACCACTTGTCATGATAAATTATTTTAAGGAGAACTCAAAACGTCCTGTGAAAGTTGTTAAATCCTTTTAGGCTAGACCAATATTAGGTGCCCAGTCACATTTAAGATGCAGTATTCATCACATATGTTCCCCAAAATAAGTCCTGTGTAATGTACCACAAAGTGATGAAATACCACACAAGTAATTTTGAGTTTGACTTTGAATTTGACTCTGCCTTCAGCAGTTGAAGTGTTAGACCCTCTAAGTTTGGGTCTACTTGCACCCTTGGGTTGGTGTGTGTTTCTCGCTTACGAGATGCCCCAAAGTACTGTGGCATTCATTAAAAAAATGCACACACCATTCCTCCTCTCCCTCCCATGGCCCCCCTCCCTGCACATGCTGGCTCAGAGCCAGCCAATGAAAAAGAAAAATATAATAATATATATATAATAGTATATTGTTTTATTTTTTACCTGCTGGCTCTGAGCTAGTGGGGTGACGCTCCTTCTCTTTTGTTCAAGTCGAGCTTTAGGCAGTTGGATTTCACCCAGGTGGCGTTGTCGGGCATGGTATTTTGGAAGTTAGCTCTGGTGGGGGCAGTGTCTTCTGTGAGGGAATAGGATGAGCTGTGTGGCGCCGGCGTATGAGATGATGTTGATTACGTGGGTGCTGGCGATGTCAGCAAGTTGCATCAGCTAGGCGTTGTAGAGGATGGGGCTAAGGGAGGAGCCCTAGTGGATACCACAGCCAATCTTTTTGGGTACGGGAGAGAAGGGTGGCAGGCAGACCCTCTGTGTTCGACCGGAGAGGAAGGAGGAGATCCAGTTGAGAGCATTGCCTTGGATGCCGATGTGGTGATGAGGGTGTGGTGGGATTCTCTGTGCTACTTTGCTATATGTATCAAGCAGACATTGACATCAGATACGATTGTTCGTCCCCATCCAGACATCTCATTTACTTGGGCTTAAAAACATAGGGCCTCATTTATGAGGGTCTAACTGCACTATTGCGCAGCCGGAACGTCACTATTTTGACGTTCCTGTAGTGCAATGTGCCACTGGCATATTGATACGGCTACGTAAAGCCACGTTACTTAGCTTTTCATGCCTTATAAATATGTGCATAAAACTGTGTGAAAGGGGCGTTCCATGGGTGTTGCTGACGGCGTTTCCAGCATCATCCATGGCTTTTTGGCACTGCCCCAGTTATACAAGAAATCATAAGTCTGAGGCAGTACCAAAAACATTTGCCTCCCCAGGGAAGGTGTAAAGGAGGCACAACAAGAAGAAATATCTTTATTTCTCCTTCTTTTTTCTCTTTCTATGTGTGCTGCAGAGGAAAAAGCCTCTTGTGATTATTTTTGTGCAGGGAGGTTTCCCTTCCTGCACAAAAATAATCTTCCCCGCAACACAGGCACCCTTGCACCCTAGTGCAAAGGTGCCTATGTTGACGCACAGCAGCCCATTGTGCGCCGGAGCTGGGTATACAGGACAGGAATGCACCGTACCTAATAGATACTGTGTAATCGTTCCCTTTACTTTTGCCGTAGGACAGCGCAGCAGCAAGGCCTGCTGCGCTGCCCTCTGGCAAAAAACCCATAAATGAGGCCCATAGCATCTTTTCCTCAGTCTTCAGTGCAAAGTTTCCTCTTCCTGTTCCAGGGTGTGCAATCTACACAAAAGACTTGACGCAATTAGTATTATAAAATGTCTATTGTCACAAATAAGACCACATCCGACATTTCTTGTATCCTAAGCACACACGCTCTTTCACAGTCAACTCAGTCTGCCACAGTCCTACCTCCTGCTTGCCTGCTCTTCTTGGCTCACAGGGAGCTGGTTAGTTGTCCAGGGATGCCCGCTGGCTCTGTGCCATGGCTCAAGTTCCTTAACACATTACCTTTTGTACATAATACATGATAGGCGTGGTGAACGCAGCTGTTGAGTTCACGAGCCTACCCAGAGGAACTTCTCAGACCATTTCGCACAGTAAATAGTGAAGACAGTAACTGACCTCACGGTGAAATATATTGCAAAATCTCTGATTAATACAGCAATAAGAACAAGTATTGGTAAGGCCAATTGGTTGATCGTGACCAGCTGGAGCAAGGAATATTTTTTTATTTTTTTTATTGGAAGCATGTGTCACAAAAAGAAAAAGAAAAGAGGTAGAAACCATGCTGCCTAAATGAGGCAGCAAGGTTGATATTCTAAGGCAGCTGAGATACAAGCAGGCATGGGCATGGAAACCTTTTTAGTATTATTGCACATCACAGGGAAATATGATTCTTATTGATGCAAAGAAAGGAAATATTAGCTTTGAATTACTGGTAACTTAAAGGCATAATTTAAGCGCACAAGTATACCTGAGTACCTGAACAAGCACTGGCAAAGCCAATTTATGTCACCTGTGGGGCAGCTATTGCCTTTGTCAATTTCCATTAGCCATGCTGTACAGCAGTGCAGCCGCTGTGCCGCATGAGAGAAATTTAGGGGGGGGGGGGAAGAGCAGACCAATTTGCTCAGTCTCTCTAGAGGTAAAAGGAGCTGTGGGTAACTTGACAGTTGGGGTGAGTGGAGGTAAAGGGAGGTGAGGGCGACTTGAGGGCTCAGGGTGGGTAGAGGTAAGGGCACTGGAGTGTGAATTGAGGTTTATGGGTGGGTAGAGGTAAGGGGAGGTGAGGGTGACTTGATGGTTCAGAAGTGGGTAGAGGTAAACCGAGGTTAGTGTGACTTGAGGGTTATGAGCTGGTCAGAGGTAATGGAAAATGATGGTGACTTGAGGGTTTAGAAGTGTAGAGGTAAATGGAGGTGAGGGTGTTTTGAGGCTCCAGAAGTGGGTAGAGGAAAAGGGAGGTGTTGGTTACTTGAGTGTTCAGGGGTGGGTTGAGTTACGAGGAAGTGAGGGTGACCTGAGATTTCACGGATGGGTAGAGTTAAAGGGAGGAGAGGGTGACTTGAGGGGTCTGGCTGAGTAAAAATGAAGGGTCATGAGGGTGACTTGATGTTTAAGGGTGGGTAGAGGTAAACGGAGGTGAGGGTGACTTGAGGGTTCAGGAGTGCATAGAGGTAAGGGAAGGGTGACTTGAGGGTTTGGGGTAAGTAGAGGTAAAAGGAGGTGGCGGTGACAAAGGTTCAGGGGTTGGTAGAGGTAAAAGGAGGTGAAGGTGACTTGAGGGTTTGAGGGTGGGTAGAGGTAAAGGGAGGTAAGGGTAACTTGAGGGTTTGGAGTGAGTATAGGTAAAGGGAGGTGAGGGTGACTTGAGGGCCGGCGGGTGGGTAGAGTTAAAGAGAGGTGAGGGTGCCTTGAGGGCTCAGGAGTGGGTAGCGGTAAAGGGAGATGAGGGTGACTTGGGGGCTAGTGAAGAAAGATGAGAGTGACATGGGGGCTTGCAGTGGGTAGCGGTAAAGGGAGGTGAGGGTGAATTGAGGGTCCAGGAGTGCATAGAGGAAAGGTAAGGGTGACTTGAGGGTTCAGGGTGGGTAGAGGTAAACGAAGGAGAGGGTGAATTGAGGGTTCGGAGGTGGCTAGAGGTAAAGGGAGGTGAAGGTGTCTTGAGGGTGTCAGAGTTGGTAGAGGTAAAGGGAGTTGAGGGTGACTTGAGGGTTCAGGAATGGGTAGAGGTAAAGGGAGGTGAGGGGGGCTTGGGTGGATAGGGGTAAAGAGTGGTGAGGATGACTTGTGGGCATGGGGCGGGTAGACGTAAACGGAGATGAGGGTGACTTGCGGGTTCCGGGTGGGTAGCGATAAAGCGAGGTGGGGTGACTGTAGGATTCAGGGTTGTGCAGAGGTAAAAAAAGGTGAGGGTGAATTGCAGGTTCAAGGAAGGTCAGAGGTAAAGTGACAGGCCATCAAAATGTATGTTTTGGAAATTGGTCGCATGCCAAAAAATTGTGTTATTGCTAGTTCTAATTCAGTTCTTGAAAATACCGGGGAGCACAAGCTTCAACTATCATGGTTTCATGTTGTCTTGCACAATATGAGCGCAAAAAGCATTGAAGAACACTAATCAAGAAATCAAACAGCACTTGGTCCATGCTTCAGGAATGAAAAGCAACATACGGAAATTAAGTGAAGCCAACAAGCGCTGACATGTGCTCATCAATGACAAGGAAGAAATAAAGCTTGAAAATTAAGTCAAGTAAGTAATGGTTGGGTTAAAATCTCCTGTTCACTGTTTTTTTTTTTTAAACAATAGATGGTCACAAGCGACAGCATATGCTTGCCATCTTAGGCAAGACCTAAAAATAAATTGGATCAATAATGGAAAGTAAAATACACTAGGAAAGTAAAGTATTGGCCTACAAGCCATGGAACTAAATTGCACTTCTTTTTAGGTGGATGTGCGCATGTGATTATATGCCCTCACTTGAAGTGCGAAAGAGGAAAAGGCTGAAGTGGGCATTTCCCCGGCTGCAGTGAATGGAAGCGAAATGTGAATGACACTTAAAAATACCTATGGATAACGAAGGCTGAGCCTAAGCTTTTCTATTCATGTATATATGTATTTGTTTTTTATTCTTGATTTTTTGATCACACAAAGCTGGCCAGAAAGGTAAAGATGCCTCTAACCCAGACATAAAAATGGAGCACATATGTTGTTTATCTTCTAAGCATGGAGAACTCCTGATGACACTCGGATTTACAAGAGCACTTCAAGACCAGACGTTATTGTCTTCCAGGTATACAGTTCGAAGGAGGGGAACTGATATGGGGCAGTGTATAATGGTAAGTGTATTCTTGAATACAAATGTACCATCTCAAAGATTTTCCTCCCTCTTGTCTCTTCGACCTCTCAGCGAATCTCACTCTTTTAAGGCATACTAAAGTACTATTGTAGATGCAAAAAGCACATCTCACTGGGTCCTAAACAGCCGCGGTCGGTAGTAGGAGTAACTGCAGGGCGGTGACGTGGAGAGGGGGAGGGGCAGGGTGGGGGGTAGTAAACTATGGATTACGGAGGTTTACAGGTAAATTAACGTATAAATTAATAAAACGAATTTCGTTGCGTGCACTGCATCCCCAAATGCGATGCAGTGCACGCAACGAAATTCGTTTTATTAATTTATATGTTAATTTACCTGTAAACTTCCGTAATCCATAGTTTACTACCCCCCACCCTGCCCCTCCCCCTCCCTACGTCACCGCCCTGCAGCTACTCCTACTACCGACCCGGCTGGTCTTAAAAAGATGAATTCGGAGTGACAATGAAAACATATGTGGGATTCTTATACACACACTGCCTTTAAATGTAATTGAATCTGTTTTTATTGATGTTAACACCCGCAAACAGGCACAAGTCATTCTTACAACATCTTTCATATACATCCTTGAGGGTCTCTAGTCTTGTTTAGCACATACTACGAAGAATAAAACACCTTTACTGAAATATGGACAAAGTGTGCCCTCATTTAAGAAAAGGCAGAGGACCTTGATTTGCAAATAAAATATGCTTTGTTTATTTAATGGAGAACTAATGGGAAAAGCGAACATTACCCACCCCCCCCCCCCACAACCCCATTTACTTACACTAGCATCAGAATGCACAACATTAAACAGAGAATCACTTAACCGTTAAAAACATTGATCCTGAAAATAGATTGCAATTAATTTTTAAAGCTGACTGATAAAATATTTCCATCACATTGTACCGCGAATTAGAACATTTTAATGTTGGTAACTTTACTGAAGACAATGGCGTGGCTCAGAGCCAATAATGGCTGATACAGGCTTTCCGCTCCAAAATTACAATGTTTGTCTTTCCATTTCTCCCTGTTTATTTTAAAACATTAGGCGGTAGAGTATTGTAATAGCCCTATAGCCCTTCTGCCTCTGACTATACCAGTTGTTAAAGTCCCACGCCCTCATTATAGGACGCCACCTTTAATATTTACAACCCATAGGGTAGAAAGCACCTTCTATAGTCGCATAACGTCATCATGAGATATTATCTTGGAATGTACTTTTCTTTGAAATTGTCAAAATCGATTGCCAGTGCAGGAAGTTTCCCCAGTAGGATGTCTGGGGCAGAAGTCAGTTTGTTAATCTGAGCTGGGACTGAGCTCCCACTGGCATAATCAGACTTTGGGACCTGTGCTCACCTTTGGTAGCAAGCCAGATTGTGAAAGCATGTGGACTTTGGGCAACAAGCCACCAAGCCATAATTTAACTATTGCACCAAAGTACAATGTCCATACCAAGTTAACTAAAGGGATAAATGTTTAATAAGAATGACACAACAATGAACACAATTGGTTCCCAAACTTTTGACTCCTGAGGACCCCCATTGAGTCACCTCTGGAAGCCAGGGACACCCAAGCAATTTGTATGATTTAAATTTCAAACATTAAAACATTAATTCGAAAACAATAAACACACGTGTGCACACAAAACAAATACTTGAATTACTAAGGATTTTAGTATTTTATATTGAAAGAATTTGCAAAAAACAGGAAGGTTAGTGCTGCATCTCGGTGACTAACTTTTAAATGGTTGGTTTTATTTCGCAGTATGAGGCTCCTGCCAGGGCCAGACTGGAAACCCAAAGCAGCCATGGCAAATGTTTTCAGAGCAGTCCCCATACAGTGCACACCAAGTGCAGTGAGTGAGCCTGACCATTACAAAGGGGGCTTTGGGAGGCTCTCCCCCCCAAAAAATTTAGGAAACAATGGTGCATTCTACAACAAATTTATCATTTTATATTGAATTGTATCAGCTTTTAAAGAATAGTAAAAGATGACCTTACTATGCACCAGGATACGACAATCTTTGTTAGGGTTCTTCAATTATTCCCTTATTATCACCCTCCAACAGTGCCTCTCATCTCTCCATAGCCCCTCGGTCACATGTATTTCTTTTGTTTTATACTTATAGCATCTCTCATATCACT
Source organism: Triturus cristatus (assembly GCF_964204655.1). Lineage (NCBI taxonomy): Eukaryota > Metazoa > Chordata > Amphibia > Caudata > Salamandridae > Triturus > Triturus cristatus. Next base: position 90,905,412 of record NC_140586.1, read on the forward strand.
GAAGGATGTCAGAGCACTTTACATCACACACATATAGGGGCAGATTTACAAGCCCCTTGCGCCACGGATGCGTCACAAAAAGTGACGCAGCGGTGACGTATTTTAGTGCCCCATATTTTCAAGGCAGGAAAAGCCACCCTGCGTGACTTTTCCTGGTCTTGTAAATATGGTCCATTTGCACACACCACTTTGCGTGAAAGGGGCGTTCCATGGGTGTTGCTGTGGGTGTTCCCACGTAACACCCATGAAACCAGACACATTTAATGTGTCTGAATGCTATACCTCCCCAGGGGAGGCGTAGGGAGGAGCAACGAGGAGAAATATATTCATTTCTCCTCGTTTTTTTCCTCTTTCTATGCATGTTGCATTCTGCAGCACGCATAGAAAGAGGATATCACCTCTGGTGATTGTTTATGTACAGGAAGGTGTCCCTTCCTGCACATAAACAATCAGTAAAACTATGAAGTTGTACAAGTTCTATGTGTGCTAATGCAGGACACTTAGAAGTAAAAAAAAACACCATTTCTGATTGTTTATATGCAGGAAGGGGTCCCTTCATGCACATAAACAATCTCCCCACGACGCAGGCATCCTTGCACCATGATGCAAATGTGACTGTGCAGGCGCATGGCAGCAGTTTGTGCGCCAGCGCAGGGGGAAGCACAGAGATGCGACATATTGTTGTAAATATGTTGCATCCCTGTGCTTTGAAAGTGACTCAGTGCGGTGCAGCCAAATGGCTTGGGGCACACACTGAGTCACTTTCCTTGTAAATCTACCCCATAGAGACAATGATTTATACGTGTAAATCAGTGTATAGAAAATGTTACATAAGGCAAACGCGACTACAAGGTGTAGGATTCATATGTCATTCATACTAGTAGGCATTTTTAAAGAGTGCTTGGTCTGGAGAAGCACAAACTCAGGATTCACAATATAACACAGTGGTTAGCATTGACTTTAACAATAAAAATGTATTTCCACCCAAATAAACCTTTTTAGCAGCATCAGGATAATGAACGACTTGGAAAAAACATATGTTTCTAACTTACACCATGTAGTTTGCAAGCAGCTCTTTGATGTCAGTTTATAGGTCACTGTGCTAGCACTGCACAGTAACAAAAGGATCTCTGTGACAAAAGCAGTAACCCACTAACCTATGCACATAAACTGTTTTTTTTAAATGCATGGTACATGTTCTTTGCAGTAGGCATATTAACCCTCTGTGCTACATTCGATAAGTCAAAGCTGCCACTTGGCAAAACTCTCTTCTCTCCCCAGCAGGTACATTAATCACTGATGTTATCTTGACACTTTTATTGTTGTTAGAAAACTGCTAATTCTACAAGGAACTTTGTTGTGCTTTTAAAAGTACTGCCTGAGGACACCCTGGGAATGTGTCACGGACCCCTGGGGGCCCGCGGACCACAGTTTGGGAAACCCCGGATAAGGCATTCAAAAGCTATAAAGAAATCTAATTTAATCTCACGCAAAATAAAAGGTGATAATAGCTCTTGCCAACGTGAAAACAGTCAAGGAGAAGTCTGTCATCAGAAACAGCCATGATTATGGCCTGTTGGAGGGCAACAGGCCCTAATCATACTCACAGCCACTCTTAGAGAGCCCCTGCCCTTCCACAGGTTTGTCGGGCTGGGGAAAGTCAGTCCTCTGAGTTGCAATGTACCAACCAGAGCAAATGTGCACAGACGGTTATTTTCACGTTATATTCTTGTTATTTTGTTCCGCAGGGTCTAGAACTAGCACGCCAGAGACCATCTCAGTGGTACAAAGTTTCAGGGTCGTTTTCTCCACATTTGACATCCTTTCCAGGCTGCCTAACAGATCCGGACAGGCTGAGAGTCACTGCTTTGTTATTACTTTCAATCCATCTCTGACATTTTTCAACATGGAAGCAGCTGTCTATGGCGATGCAAAGCATGATAGCAGGACAGACAACGTGGATCCTTCCGCACCCACCTTGTGCTCACACTGAGCCATGTGGCAGTACAGGCCCCTGGATTTACTGTTTTTAAAAGTGCAATTACACCAAATATAAATGTAGTTTTCATTGTATCTACATCAAACGTACAGCGCTCTCCTCTTTCGTTTCTAAAACAGCTCCAAGTGCATATTTTTACCCACAGGAAGGTAGTCATGGTTACCGAGCAGTACTCAAGCATATCACGTTTCGATTGCCTTTTGCCTTTTGTTCAGAAAAAAGGAAGAAAACTCAAAGCTGTGTTTAGGCGCTGCCTGCACAAAAACGAGCCCAAATCAGTCAGCAAGCTGTGTACTAAAGAAACATGAACAAACATATAGAAACAGACAGCACAAGGAAACACAGAAACATGGGCGGGTGAGGAGTTGGTTAAAGAAAGACGGACAACAGAAACAGTGCCAGCGGAGGGATACCGATTGAGATGAATGAATCTGTGTTTGTCCGATGCACCACAGAAGAAACAGGAAGGGCGCCGAGGCACGCGCCGGCTAAGAAGGCAGCACGGACGAGTGGCAATTAAGTCATGGGTGCTAAGCAATGGGCGGGCTGCAAGCCCCTTATTGGACACAAAAGTGTCACGCAAGCGAGAGTGCACGCGATAGCGCATGCGTCTCACGTAGGCTCGACTATAGCCAAGCAGGGCTTGGTTCGCATGCCTCTGGCCCCAGCTGAGGTCATGAGATTATTGTAAACCCCTTGTACATCAACCTGCCATAGAAAGTGCATCACAAACAAGCATGCAAAGAGGGCGGTTCCCATCAGCATGCTAAAGAAGTACATGGTATGCCACCTATGCCTCTTTGAATAGCTTCCACTGGCTTTCTGTTTGGACACCCGTCGCTCTGAGGCCGTGTGCAGGATGCACAATTATCTACCTAGGAAGGCCTGATCCTATCTCACCATGAATATTCAGGGGCGGTCTCTCCGTTACCGTGGATGAGCGACTCCCCACTGCTTCCAGTAGGGCAAAAAAGGAAAAATAAAATCATAATAACACAATGTTATTATCTCCCCCCCCCCCCCTGCTGAGGCAGTTTTGCGGGGCGGGGCTAGGCGGCTGATAGAGCAGGGGGTGGTGTGGTTGAGGCACTTTCTAAGTGCGCATGACGATTTGGCTGGTCGTCTTGGGCCGGCCCAACAGACATGCGCACTTTGCATGTTCTCCACCAGGCTGTATTACAACCCGGGTGGAGAACATGCACAGGCTCACAGTCCCCATCTGAGCGCCGAACTACGGCACTCAGACCAATCACGATGCTGCTGTCATCGTGACAGTAATAAAGAAAAATAATGCCTCAGGACCAATAGTGTAACATATATTTTTAGGTGAGGGGATAAATAAATTATCTCCTCCCTTGAGTTATATTTTTTCTCAAGACAAACTTTGTTATTCTATTTTACATGAACGTCAAAGGCAATTCCAACCTAAAGACAAATATTTTTAAACTTTTTTAAAATTGTGTGAGTGTAAGTAATATTTATTTTATACTTAACATCTTTCTCAGATTGATTTTTTAGATCTATATACATAAACATTTACAAGATTTACAATACTTACATACAAAAACAAAGAAACTGAACATATACATATCAAAACAGCCCTATTATTCAGTTAGGATGCCTATAAGATTATTTTACTAGAATATTCCTTTCTATGGAAGATCCCTCCTAAAGAGACACTTTGAGATCTTGTAATTACAATCTCCACCTTATTGAAGTACTCTTTTCTATTTACTCAGAATAACACCAAATCAAACGAGTGTCTTCAAAGTCGTTGTCGACGCGTTTCAGCCAAATCAATCTTACGGCCTCATCAGGACTAGTGGCAACAATAGGGACCGTGAAGATTCTTCTTTTCTTCATTACAGAATTGTTTGAAGAAACTGACAATAAGTAACTGACCACGCGGTCATACCGCATCTCTATGTAAGTACCCAGATTAACGAACGTCATCATTGTTTCCCTTTTACTGGCTAACCAACACTAATTATGCCCATTGAATTCTTAACATTACAGCTACACGATTAGACACTTTGTTGGGAGACCGACCACTGAATCATAAATACAGGTATGATCTGAGAGTGTGCGTGATTGATTGAAGTCGAGTGTTGTGAGTATGACTGACAGAATGTTTTTATTATTTTTTCTGTAGATTGAATCTTCACGGTCCTGATGAGAATCCCTGCTACATAAGGGATTCGAAACGCGTCGACCCCTGTTCTCTTTACCTCCGTTCTCTCAAATAGACCAATCTCCCCAGGATTACAACTTAAAAATTGAATTATCTGATGGTCTATTATATGAAAATATGAACAAACAAATCTTGTACTAATCACTAGTATCCGCACCTGTTCTCAAAAAACTTTATTTAACACAGGGCGTTTACACTTGTTTCTGAACAGGCTGTATTTGTTAATGTGTCGTCAATTTGTTTAGTCTTGTATGTTCATGTCTCTAAGTGCACTTAATGTTGTCCTTTGAATGTTTAATGTGTCCACTAAATATTTTGTAAAGTGATATACATTATATGTGAGTTGTGACATTTTTTGATGTCTTTGTATATATTGGATGTTTTTTGTATATACCTTTCAAGTCTCTATTTGTTGTGAAATAATTTTTGTTTAAAAAAAGGTCCAACAAAAAATAGAAAAAAACTTTAGGAATAAAATCCAAAATAAAAAGAAATGTTCATAAGAAACCAGACTAAAAGATTGGTCTTTCCGAATTGAGGATTGTTACTCAATTAGCAGAAACTATTGAATTGAAGTGCAGTACTGGCATTTTTTTGTTGACTCTCATCAGGACTAGGGCACCTGAACGTATAATTTCATAAAGTTCAACCTCTTTTCATCAAACAATTTCTTAAGGAAAACGGATGTGTTCCATTTATTCTTATTCTCTATCTAAGAGCGTGTTAAATGTCATTCTGCTTTTATTGCCTGGGATCTTTTCGTAATTTTTTCTACCGAATCACTTGCAATCGTTATCTTCACAACTCTTTATTCTCCCGCAAGTTCAAAGCCTCGTCATGATTTAATATTTTCTCATTTTGTTCGAGAGTCTATTAGAATGTCCTTACGCTTCCACTCTTAGACTTCTTTACCATACATGCTCCTAACAATCCGTCTCTCCACCTCGCGTTTCGCACATCGGAGCGCCGTGATTGGCTTAGGGGCTTGTGTGCTTCCTATTTCCATTCTGGGACTCGTCAGAGGGGAAGCAGAGGAGAGACGCGGCCAGCTGAAGAGGTAAGTGGGTTTTTTTTCGGCGCCCCGCTCCCCCGCCTCCCCCGATCCGTGCCAGCCCCCGTTACTTCCCAGGTCAAGAACAGCAGCCGACCTTTAGATTCTAAGATCTGTTTGGGAGGGCTGCTCTACCTGGCTACAAACCCTACACTATACTCCCTGCAGCTACCACAGGGCACACCACTGCAGATAATATCCTCTGTTTATTTAGAGAGTTTGTGTGGCACTTTTACATGTCGCCTTCCGGCCATATCAAGATACCTACTGCGAGACATAGCGATGCATCAAGCCTCCAGGCTGCTCACTTGGGTCTACATCTCTGATCCTGGCAGCCAGAAGATACACTGCCCCTGTGGTCCCAGCAGGGCTTGAAGTGGAAGGGGTCCTACCAGGTCGCAGACCCAGCAGTTATTAAAAACTGACATTGAAGCGAGTCCCTAATTGGAGCTTTTTTCAAGCCCGTAACTTTAAAGGTAAGACACTGTTCTATTTCTAAAGAATAAATAAACACCCTTAAGCTAATCCATGTCACCAGTGTAGTTCCTATTTACATTTCAGATGCTTTACTTAATCTTGCATTCCCTAGGAGTGTTTGCTCTTTGTAGCATGTTGTGTTTCTTTCGTTTTTTTTTCCATGCAGCATATTACTCTCCTATAGCACATAGTGTGAACTTAGTAACCTGTAAGTGTCCGTGTGAGTTTGGGTTGTGAGTGGGTGTTGATGACGAGGCACGATTGGGAGCTCTGAAGCCGAGGCTGAAGACAGCGCATGTTTCTCACAATGCCTGTCAGTGGGTTGTTACCGTATTCAGAATGCATGCTCATCCAGTACTTGGCCTCTCAACAGTAGGGTAATCACGTGTGTAAATTGTAATTGTGATTTGATGTGAACATATGTGAAGGAGGTACACAGCTATCGAAATATTGTCACAGCGAAAGTAAAAGTAAACACAGTGTTTTCAGGTGAGAGGGTGCGTTGTGGGTGGTGGTGAAGTGAAGGAGATGCGAGGAAGTATGTGCAGGAGAGAGTGAAAAGAGGGTGCTTGAAAGGAAACAGATGAAGTGTGCGATATGCGAATAGGAGATTTTAAAAAGATGTGAGGAGAAAAAGGACTAAGGGGCACATGCATCAAGCATTTTACCAGTCGCAAATGGGCCTATTCTACGAATCAGCACGTTTGCGGCCGGTAAAATGCTATTTCCGATGCATCAAACCGAAAACCCATTCGCAATATAGGTAATCGCAAGGAAACTCTAATTACCATCAACTGCAAGTTAATGGTAATTGGCAAAAACGTTGAAAAACGCATAAAAGTGAATTTTTCAAAGTGCCATGTGGTGCACACATATGCCCGCGCCACATGAGCACACATGCCAAATTTGGGGGTGCAGAAGGTTGACCTTTAAGGCCGCCTAGCACCTTTCAAATTGCATTCGCGAATGGCTTCCCATTCATTCCTATGGGCCTCTAGGCTCATAGAAATGAATGGGAAGGCATTCCTTAATTGCGAATCGCAATTTGGGATTCGCAATTAAGGAATGTGCAGGAATCGCAAATATTTTTGCAAAACCTACATGCATAGGCAATTGCGATTCCTTAATAGCGATTCCTTAATAATCTCTATTAAGGAATCGCAATTGCCTAGCTTGATGCATGTGCCCCTCAGTGTCTAACTTTCGAAGACCACGGCCCCTTCCACAGATCTTAGGGGGCTATATGTATCAAAAACCGTATTTGCGATTCTCAAATAGCGATTTTTTGAGAATCGCTATTTGAGAATTGCAAAATGGGATGTATTTAAAAATTCACACATATTTTGCGAATTCTTAATATTCCTTAATTGCGATTAGCAAATTGCGAAATCGCAATTAAGGAATACCTTTCCATTCATTCCTATGGGCCAGGAGGCCCATAGGAATGAATGGGAAGTCATTCTCAAATTGCGATTCGCTATTTGCTAATCGCAAATTCAGAATAATTTCAAAGGTGCAAGGGTGTCATGATGACACCCTGATGCACCCCTGAAATGAGCATGTGTGCGCATATGGCGCACATACATGCCATAAGGGCATGAATGTGTGCCACATGGCACCTAGAAAAATAACAAAAAGTGCATTTTTGAAAGAATTCACAAAATACCACCAACTTGAAGTTGGTGGTAATTTGCGATTTCTTAAGGAGAAATCGCACAACTTGGGTGCTTGTTACGTAGCATTTAAGGAATCTCAATTTGCAAATCCTTAAATGCTTACGCAAAATTAAGGAATCGCAAAATTAGCGATTCCTTATTAGTGCGATGCGAAAAAGGCTCATACATCGCGTTTTGCGATTTTGTATTCGCAAACGCTGTTTTCTTGCGAATCGCAGCGTTTGCGAATACAAAATCGCTTGATACATATGCTCCTTCGTAACGTTTATTTCACAGTCTTGTGTCAGCGAGAAGCAGCTGTGCTTTCTTTCAGCACTGCTGCCGGTTTTGGGACAGGGGGCCGAAAACTGGCCCCCAGTAACAAAACTGGTCCACACTGCTTGAAAACAGGCCCCAACCCTTCCAGCCCACCGGGGAAACGCTCGGTGCCGCTACGGCCAGTCCTGCCCAAAACGCTTTTATAAACGTTTACCTCGCACACACGGAACAGTAGAATGTGCACAAGGCCAAGACCTCAGACTCTCCATGGTTACCGCGCTTTTGCTATTAGCAAAACAATCACTAAATCTGCACGTTTTGTATAAATTCTGCATTTAAAAAAAACTGATGCCCATCCTACTTTTGTTGGCTCTGTGCTGGGCAAATAAAAGGAGGGAGAGCAACAGGCTAGCTGGCGGCAGAGGTGGTAAATTCCTCTATCGTCTGCCTGTTAATCCCTTTAAAATGCACAGCGCCCTCCTCCTCCCGTGCTCACAGGCTGCACGGTTCTCTGCTTACCTACCTGTCTCCCTTCCCACTGCCGTGTGTTTCCTCATGGGACCTGCTTCCCCTTGAATCTTTATTTAATGTTTTGCACTTGTATATAGTTAGCCCATATTGGAGCGCTTTACATGAGGCACCAGTTATAATACACAAGGTCACATTTGTATTTTAGCACTGGTGAGATTAGTGATTTGCCCAGAATCAAAGGTTGCTGAGTCGATGCCGGGATTTGAAGCTGGTTCCCCAGATCCAAAGCCTTAAGGCCAAATCTTCTGTTCTACAACTACACCTCCTCCTGTGCATTATCTCTCCGTTGCCCAGCAACCTCTCCCCCTCCCCCACCCAACCTCCCGAATATCATGTGTTCCGCGCTCCCATTCGCCCCCTGCTGCCCTGGGCACATTTGGAATAGTGGTTATCGAATGCCAGAGAGAGCAAAGTTTTCAAATTTAGATCTGCACTCTCTGGCATCTCGCACCCTCCTGTTCCGAGGGGGAAGCTGCAGGGCGCTCTGCCAGGTCACAGACTGTAACTTATCAGAGCCTCCTTTAGTGAAACACCAAGAACCTAGCGGTATTTTTTGTGACAAGTACAGGGCTTTAAGTGGGCCGGGTCTCACCGGTGCTCACCCACAGGTTTTTAAAGGAGGCCTCGAAACGGGTCTCTAGCGGGCTCTGTTTTGTGCCCTGGCACAGGCGGTCCGTTTTTTCCGGACTGCAGTGACACAGCTGCTCGCTTCTAACTAGTGGAGAAGTGACAGCATGACGTCATGCTAGGGGAGGTTGTAGGCCTGTAGGGGAAGGGAAATCCTTTCAAGAGAGCCATTTTCTCTCTGGATTTCCCTTCTCTTTTTGAAACTCAGGAGCAGCAACATTGTCGTGGTGTCACCACCAGGGCTTTAACTGGAAGCTTTTTCAATATTATATACAAGCCATAGTTGCTGCTTATTTATCTTATGCAACTAACAACCATTGACAAAGCCAATAGTCCTGACTTTTTGTAGGTATGATGTTACTTGTATCATATACCTGGATACAATGACAGAAACGGCAAAATACAAGTCGGGTGGCACACTATCTAAGCAAAGATATTTAGCTTACGTGTTTTAAGCCACTCCCTTAATTACATTGTCCACGCCCCTTTGAGAGACCCCCCGTTTTTTCATCCCACTTAAAGCCCTGGACAAGTACATGTTCTGCCTGCCTGAATATACCGCAAGTTTTTTGGTTTGGGATCGCAAATCTTGATTTTTTTTCCAGCCAAATTTGCCATCTCAGGCCTCTGAAGGGTGGATTCAGCTTGGTCTGGTGGAACCCAGGTTTCAAGAGCGCACACACGGTATTACCGTTGTTGACACCATGGGATACTGTTGCACTGCTTCTGACATCACAGGACACGCACACTTTATCACTACTGACTACGTAACGGTGTAATGTTCACATTCTGACTCAGTGCTGATGACATCACAGGAAATAGTCTCACTGCTAGCATTGACTAAGTTGCTGCTGATGACATCACGGATCACACTGTTGTTTCTGACGTCACTGGTGCCATTGTATCATACTGACATATAGGGAACACCTTACAAATGCTGACTCAGTGATGATCGTGTTGTCTTGGGCCCTAGGCCAGCATGCTGCACAAATGACCACACTGACACGCAGTAGTTGGGTACTGGAACTGGCCCAGGGCACGTGTGCCCGGCCCCTTTTATTTGCAGGGTCACCTGACCAGTGACGCCTGTGATGGGTGGGTGCATGGTGTAAACAGGCAGAACACTAGAACTTGTCCAGCAGGACACTACATCCCTCCCAAACTTTAATGGAAAAGAAACAAACAAAAAGTCCAACCTATGAAGAAAAACAAACAACAATACACAGCACCAATGAATCTCTTCAGGCCATCTGCTGGGCGGTGCTGGAGCTCTGGACCACACGGTCAGGAAGCTTTGGTCCGCCTCGGCGATGAAGTTCAGACCGACCTGGTCTCGCAGTGTTGGAGTCTATTTACAAGGTTCAAACAGCGGTGCATCTGGAGCAGTGGTGGAGTCCACTATGGAGATCTTCTTGCAGGCGCTCAGGCTCCAGTGGACAGCAAACCTGTGAATACTGTGGATGTACTTGGTGGATGATGGCCTTCCTTGGAAGCGACGATGCTTTCCAGGTCCCGATAGCCGAGCAGCTTCAGACTTGCCTCTCCTGCCTGGACTCCCCTCTCACAGGAATTTCTTGGAGGGCCTTCATGCCAGGCTGCCATGGTACCGTGTAGACCACGGGTACTAATAGTACTGTCCGCGGGCCGCCAGCGGCCCGGCAAGCCTTCCTTGGCGGCCCGCGGACCTTGCAGACATTGTACCTGTGTTTTTAAAAAACATTTTTAAAGAGTGTCAGAAAACACCGCCGCAGCAGCGCGGACTCCGAGACACTCTGCTCTATGGGGGCCGGGCGATTCCAGCAATAGTCAGAGTGGAGATGCAGGGGCGCTAAGAAGAGGTGAAATACAAAAAAGCCTCATTAACAAGTAAATGGTCTTTTAAAGACCTGTGAAGGAAGTACTCAGGTGCGGCTGTGTGTGTGCGCGCGTGCGGGGAAGCTGTCTCAGCCCAGGCTGCCACAGGCGCGGGGTGAGGTGACAGTGGGAGACAGACAAAGGGAGATAGAGGGAGGGAGATAGAGGGAGAGAGACAGAGGGAGGGAGACAGAGGGAGAGTGAGACAGACAGAGGGAGACAGACAGAGGGAGACAGAGGGAGACAGACAGAGGTAGAGAGAGGGAGGGAGACAGAGGGACGGAGACAGAGGGATGGAGACTGAGGGAGACAGAGGGCGACAGACAGAGGGAGACAGAGGGCGACAGACAGAGGGAGACAGACACAGGGAGACAGACAGAGGGAGGAGGGCAACAGAGGGAGGGCAACAGAGGGAGGGAGGCAGAGGGAGAGAGACAGAGGAAGGGAGATAGAGGGAGGGAGACAGATAGAGGAGACAGAGGGAGGGAGACAGACAGAGGGAGACAGACAGAGACAGACAGAGGGAGACAGAGGGAGGGAGACAGGGAGAGAGAGGGAGGGAGACAGAGAGAGTGAGTGAGACAGAGGGAGACAGAGAGAGAGAGAGGGAGAGAGAGGGAGAGAGAGAGAGAGAGAGAGAGAGACAGAGAGAGAGGGAGGGAGACACAGAGAGAGAGGGAGGGAGACAGAGACACACAGAGATAGAGACAGAGACAGACAGAGATAGATAGAGGCAGAGACAGGAACAGGGAGAGACAGATAGAGGCAGAGACAGACAGAGAGAGAGGGAGACAGAGGGAGGGAGACAGAGGGAGACAGGGGAGAGAGTCAGGCGGAGACAGAGGGAGGGAGAGGGAGGGAGAGGGAGACAGACAGAGGGAGGGAGACAGAGGGAGGGAGACAGAAGGAGACAGAGAGAGGGAGACAGAGAGAGAGGCAGTGGTTAATTTGTAAAAATATAAGGAGGAAGCTTGCATCAGCCCCTTTCTCATGTTAGCGCCATCTAAAATAGAACAACCACGAAAGTGGGGAGAGTATGTGACGTAATGGCCAGAGCTGCCAACTTGGCAGCAGGGGTTCGAGTCCCAGGTCGGCTCAACATCCTCTTTCTGGGCAAATCACTTCATCTCCTCGTGCAAAAATGTCCTTGCCTGGTGCTTATAAAAAGAAACGGTGCTGAGCACCGAAAAACGCCAGCTCAAATTAAGGAATTACCAAAGGCAGAAGTTTGCTTCCTCTAAGAATGCACATTGTTAGTGAGCACCTTGATGCTGTCCTGCCCACCAATGTAACCATCAGAACACCCACTTCTGTTCCCTCAGCTCAACTGCAACTGAAGAGCACTGCACACAGAGAATAACACCATTCTCATTGTTTCCCATATTGTAGGGTCGCCAGCTTTACTCTACCATTATAGATCATAAACTCAGAACATTTAGTGCTAGAAACGCTGCGTTTTCTTCAATCCATTTTATTGTCCGCGCACTTTAAGCTTGTGGCTCGTTTTTTCCTTTACAAAGAATATGCCTCTGGGTTACTGACTTTTTTGATAACTGTGGCTAATTGACTGTTGACAACTGTGGCATACTAGTGCTTAAGGCCTGACCTGCTCCATAGTGCGAGACAGGTGATCCAAGGAAGCTAGGGCTCACCAGTGTATGCATATTATTAAACCTACATGCATATGCATTACGTTTTTTGGCGGTACATGGCTACTCACGGTGGTGAAGTTCACAACGCCGCATTCGTCATTGCAGTACTGGCAGCAGAGCAGCATGTCCTCCATGTTGTGGCCGGTGTGCTGGAAGACGTCCCACATGCTGAAGGACGTGCCAATTTGGGGGAGTTGTCGGCAAGGCCTAGGGCCTGCAAGTAGTCAGTGTAGCTCTCCTCGTCCTCTAAGCACAGGAGCTGGCCAGCCCACAGCATGTCATTTTTGGTGATGGCCGAGGAACCGGTTGTAGTTGCAGATGGCGGGATGATCATCACAGTGCTCTCTTTCTCGTCCAGGGTGGCGGCGTGGTCGAACTCGGAGTAGTACTGCGGCTCTAGTTGCTTTTAAGCAGCAAATAAATCGAATATATAAAAATTATACCTGTTTTAATTGTGGGTGCCTGCACTCGTGTATATTCACTTCTCCTGGACGTTAAAACGTTTATTGACAATCCTGCACACTTCCAGCATGCCGTGCCCCAGTTTAGCGAAAAGCCCGCCCTCGGCTATTCTTAAACAGAAACTAAACAAGTTCCATAAAAGCAAAACAAATTATTCCCTGAGCAATATCAAATTATGTGTCTTTGCAATACAATACAAATCCAATTCCGAAATAAGATTATGATGACGTTTCAGGAGAACAATAAACAAAAGTCTTTATTTCCAAGTTCCGAGATGATTTCCAAGACTTTTTAATTCACAGTTCCGTCAGATCATAGAACCCATCCTTTTGAAAACAGCCAACACGTGTTTCGTCAATGGTAAATTGCCAAATGACTTCCTCAGGGCTGTAAATTAAACAAATTATACATTGATCATAGCCTCCTTTTACTTAATAGATTGATTTTAGTTGACCCCTTGTGGCTGTTGTGGGAGTGTGTGTATCTCTTACTGTTGGGGGTGTGTGTGAGAAGGCTCTTTGTTGTGGAGCCTCTCTTGCCTACCACTATTTTTGTGGTTGTGGGTGACATTGGTGTGTCACCTTTGTGGGCAATGTGTTGTAGTTGACCCCTTGTGGTTATTCTGAGAGTGTGTGTATCTCTCTGTTGGGGGTGTGTGTATGAGTTGGCTTAGGTTCTGAGCCTCTCTGGCATACCACTGTTTGTGGTTGTGGGTGGACATAGGTTTGTCTCCCTTGTGGGCGTTGGTTAGAGTTGACTAGGTTTTTTAGTCACTCGTGTCTACCACTTTTGTTTGGTTGGTAGGTGAATTTCGCTTCATCTTCAACGTTGGCATTTCTGCGGAGCATTTTATTGTGGTTTTGTCCTCCCTTTCCTGCTTCTCTTACGGCACGGCTCTTTCTCCCGGGTTGAGTATGGTTTTGCTGTGGTATGTTGTCTTTTGGACCGTTGTTGTTTGGTTCCCTGGGTGCTCACATTCATTTTCGGCCTGGCCAGCTGTGGTGTTTGTGGCTTCAGTGGTCGGTTTATTGTGCGCGGTGTTGTTGTTTGCTGGTTTGTTTGTGTGTGGAACGGGAGTGGATGTGTGTAGGTTTTGCCTTTCTGTTTGACTATTTGTTTCTTCTCTTTAGGTACGTGGGTGGGCAGTGTTGTTTTACTGTTGCTTTGCCTTATGTTGACATTCATGCAAATTGCTATTCTTTCCTGTGCTTTCCTGCATTCTTGGATGTCAACTTGTAAGCCCATTGTACTGTGTTTTCTCTGCTTTTAATTCTACGGGTTTGCCCTCAACCATTCTCATGTCTTTGCAATGGTACCTTTTCAGATTTACGTGCAAGTTATTTCTCTTTGATGAGCTTTTCACTTGTATCATTGCATTGTGTTTTGTTTAATATGAGGAAGGGAGAAGTGTTGTACCTGCTGCTCAGCCAGTGTGAATGTGGTATGGAATGTTGGTGTGGATGATGCTGTGGAATGTTGGGTGAGTGGAGATTATCGGTTGGGAGAATGGGCTGAGCTGCAGGAAGGCTGCTCCTGGTGGGGCCCTGCTCAAGATCTTAACTTGAAATAAACATATCTAAAGATATTACATGGAGTGGACCTACTTCTGTTCACCACAGAATCCAATATGTTATACACACAACTACAGGAGCATCCACTCACTTAAATATTTTTCCACATCTGGGTTTTATATACAATAGATCCTTACCATGGGTGCATTTATTTACCCAAAGCTATCTGAGCAGGATTTGAACTCACGAGCACCGGGCTTTAAACAGATCTTTGCAACAGATACTTTAACCCCATGAGCATTCTTAAGAGAATTACAATGTATGTCCTGCATCTTTTCCCAGAGCTCTCAAGTGTCCATACGTGAGCAGTTCATACTCTATTGATTTTTTTCCCATTGCCTCTTGCTATTGTAGTCCTGTTCAGGATTACAAGTACCAGATTGTGAAACAAAACCTGGATGATTTAAGTACTCCCAGTGACCTGGGAACTCACAGCACTGCATCTACGCTGATGTTTAACAGCGTGGACGGTGTGAGCAGCAGTATGGCGCCACCTTGTGGAACAGCCGAATACTGCTGCTCTGTTCTTCACGGATGCACCAGGCAACTTCAGGGACGGCTGAGGATAACGCTGGGCCCATTCCTAAACGATGCGGGGGGGAGGGGGGTGGGGGGGGGGCGGGGCACAGACACTCTAGTCTACGCAATTGCCAATAACTCAATAACACTCATCATTAAAACAAATAAATAATTCAAAGCACAGGATGAACAAACCATTAGTGTCTAGCACAGTGTGTAAGCTCCATGGTCATGTGTGGGTAACAAGGCATCATATGAATGCTCCCGACATGCCTTTGGCTCACGCTTCAAGCTCTCTCCATCATGAAAAAGGCGGGGCCACATTCGGCTTAAAGGGATGAAATATCCTGACGCTGCCACAGTGTCAAGGCCACCCCATCAGCAGGCCTGCCATATGTCTAAAATGTAATTGGCCCTTAGCGCACATTTGACTTATCCAGCATTCTGCAAAGTTAGGCTTTGATAACACCTTCTTTTCGCTTTTCATGTATTGGTGGAGCTTGTGCGGCAATAAAATGGGCTGGAGCAATACACCTGCCAGACGCAGGGCATTTCTGCGAGGAAAAAAAATGATTCCTTACCAGGCATCTTTTACATTTGACTCCTTTGTTGTTCTTATATATTCACAAATTGAGTATTTCACTGTGGGATCTGCTGTTTAAAGGCAGAACCCGAAAGATCGAGCTACAAACAGTAGTGTTGCCGAGGCACCCACAATTAACAGAGGCTACAACCAGTGCTTGAAATGGAAACATAGAAGTGCAGTACTCTGTAGCAGAGTACCTGCTTGTTTCTGAGAAGTGCCGGTACTCTCCATTTAAAAGTATAGCATTTCTCTTGAGAAGTGCTAGTACTCTCCCTCTCAAAATAAAAAAGTGCCGGTACTCCGTACCTGACAGTACCGGCCCATTTAAAGCACTGGCTACAACTAAAGAGAAAAAAAAGTTTAACTGTTTCAGAGAGTTTGCATTTACTTTATGCAAATGATGCTTTAAAGAAAGTGCCCCTCAGTTTTAGTAGTAGTAAAAGTACTTTATTCAGCCATAGGCCATTGAAGTAACACAATAAAACGGTTAAAAACACGAAACATTGATTTCATAAAACAATATAGGAAATCAGTCAATCAGTGGCTCTTGTAAAGCGCAGCCTGTCACCCTGGGGGTCTCCAGGCGCTGGTGGGTTAAGCGAGCCTCGGTCGGAATGTGATGGTGGTTGAAAAGTCAAGTCTTGAGCTGCTTCCTGAAGTCCTTCAGAGATGGGGCGGTGCGCAGGTGGAGGGGTGGTTCGTTCCAGGACTTGGCGACGAGGTAGGAGAAGGAGCGACCTCCGCAGCGGCTAGGACGGAGTGAAGAGGAAATACCAAAGGAAGCAAGAAAGAAGAGTAGACACAGAGGTGAAGGCGCAGAAGAAAGCAAGGGCTCGGCGGGGTTGAGGTTCGATTCGCGTCTGGGGGGGTCTGGGAGCGGCCCCTTTGTACTGTAGCAGTGGCGGGGGGAGTGGCAGTCAAGACCAGGCAAGTGGTCTAGGGCTACTCCTAGACATATAGACATATACAATTTTACATAAGAATGCTCCAAAATCGGCCTGATTCAATCAATCAATCAATCAATCAATCAATGAATTTGTAAAGCGCGTTACTTACCCGTAGGGTCTCAAGGCGCTGGGGGAGGGGGATCCGCTACTGCTCGAAGAGCCATGTCTTGAGCTGTTTCCTGAAGGAGAGATGGTTCGGATTGCACTGAAGATATCCACAAGCGCAAACCATAGACCAAAAACCTACATGGTCTGCCATGCCTAAAGGTAAGGTTCATGCATATCATAATGTAAGTAGTAGCTTAAGCTAAGTGCAGTCACAGACCAAGTAAACAATTGACAATAAAAAGGAGTGCACCAATAAGTTCATTAGTGGACATATTAAGAGGCGGGGATAAAATTAATGGACCATTTGGCTAAAATATAACTATATTGACATAACATAAAACTGGCAGATGGCTACGATGGCTCCCTGCCTGCAGCACTAGTGTGTGTGCCAACCATGCACTGTCCCAGTCCGCAACCATAATAAAGTGCAAGTGCTCTATTCCTCAGGCAAAAGTCCTAGTTATATCCTGATCCCACCCACTACCGAATTAACTAAAAATGCAGAACTCTAATGTTAAAGTGGAAGGCTGAGCCGCTTCCTAATCACAACCACTGCCAATAGGAATCTGCTTATACAAATAAAAGTCAGTTACTCATGTCGGAGCTCAAGATTCGGAAAGCAAGCTGAAAGTGACGAAACCCCAAACTCTGACAGTAGGGTTTCAGCCATTTTGCCCACGCTATGGAATACAGTGGACAACAAAATAAGATACGTTATATGGTCTCCACTCTGCACGGACAAATGGAACATGATCGCTTGTCACTCGCCTCAAGGCTTGTCTTTTTCCATCTATGAGTGTAGCTGTTCACTGCTAGAGTGAGGACTCTAAATTTGATTAAAAAAGTGTTCGCCCACTGCGGAACAGCCCCGTCAAGGAAGGGTTCAAACTGAGGAGCGAATGTTATGGACAGAAACCTCACAGTAACGCTGTCGCTGTCAGCTTTCCGTATACACTATTTCTGTGCCCCCAAAATGTTTTCTTCACAAGACCCTTGATAAAAGGGTTGATGGCAGAGGGACTGGTCCACAGAGCTTCCAGACCTAGGCAGAGGAGTCATTCTTTTATGTGACCTAGCCAAGGAACAATCATATCCCCATCCAAAAGGGTGAGTTCACGAAGGCCTTGCCTTTAGGACTCAAGCTCAGGGCATGGCCACAGCCTAATATTCCAGTTAAGGGAGATTTTGACCCATATCAAGAGGCCCCCAGAGGGGCAACCAGAGGAAGAAGGGAGTGCGTCAACTGAAAAGGTTGCAAAGCCAGATCTAAGAAGCTGCTTTAAAGCCCAGGTCTACTGGAAGAGGCAGAGATAGAAAGAATCGATAAAATCACCCCATAATGGGTCCCTAAGCTTAATTCGTAAGTCTGCCAAATTCCAGGAGAGTATCTGCATTTGTCCCCGGGTCTTTATTGATCCACAGCAGTGGCCAAAGGACCAACCCTACCCTCTAGAATAACGTCTGCTGCCCTTGGGGATAGCAAAACTACAGTGGCAGCCTCGATAGGCACCACAACAGGGGTACCTTGTACAACTTCAGATTGGAGTCAATCCACACCGCCCAATGGTCATGCTCTTCTAGTGGCACCCTCCCTTGATCATAAATCACCGAATCCCCTATTAGTCAGTGGCGGCTCCTCCGCTATTGTGGAAGAGTGCTGCTCCACTGGTCTGCGAGCAGTAGTTAAAGGAAAACTAAAATGATAATAACCAGCGTTATTACTATTTTAGTTTTCTGCTTCCTGGTGTTGGGCGTGGCTGGACTACCAGAGTAGGGGCCAGGAGGAGGCGTGGTTGCTCCACTCTAAAGTGCCCATGACTGTTTGGGCATCCCTTTCGGGCCAGCCATGCGCACTTGGCATGGTCTGAATCCAGGCTGCATTACAGCCTGGGTGGAGAACATGCGCAGGCCGCCATTCCCCGTCTGAGCGCAGAACCAGAGTGCTCAGAACAATCAGAACGCTGCATTGCAGCATTGGGATTGGCTAGGTGAGTCAGGAGCCCGGGTTCTTCCTGGTTCCTGCTTCAGAGGAGCGAGAGGCGGCGGCTGTCCGGGTGGCCGGCCTGAAGGTAAGTGTTTTTTTGTTATTATTTGTTCTCATTTACAACTATTAATCTCTCTCCCTAATGCTATGGTTGTTTATTGCTTCTATATTGGAACTGATGTTTGAATGTGATGTATGTATGTGAGGGATTTGTAGAGCGCATGGCTGCCCGAAGGCTTCTCAGAGCTAGAGAGGTTCTATTAGTGCAGCGAAAGAGCCTACGCGTACTTAGCAGGGAAACAGCCATGTCTTTAATTTTCAACCTGAATGAGGTTTCATTCCGTATGGCTCTGATTTCAAGAGGGAGGGCATTCCACATCCTGGGCACCAGATGGGCAAAGGATCTGCCACCGCATCTAGCCCTTCTAACTCTGGTTGTCTTGAGGAGCTGTTGGTGGGAGGATCTGAGGTGTCTGATTGGGGGATACCTAGATATCAACTTTCTAAGCTTAGCAGGACCTTTATTATTGATGGCCCTGTGTGCCATGCAAAGGGTTTTGAACTTTACTCTGGCTTCGACGGGCAACCAATGCAGCTGTTTGAGTGATTCTTTAGTAGATACACGGTTTGGGATTTTTACTAAGAGTTTAGCTGCCGGGTTCTGTACCACTTGGAGTCTCTTTGTTACAAACTTGGGCGCCCCCAGGTATATCGAGTTGCCGTAGTCCAGGCGTGAAATTAAAAGAGATTGAATCACAGTTTTCTTCAGGTGCTCAGGAATCACTTCAATAATTTTCCTTAACATTTTAAGAAGCGAGAAGCAGATTCCTGATTGCTTCCTGGATTGGCAGTCCACAGTAATTGTATCCTTCAGTCAGACTCCCAAGGTTTTTATCGCTGGTTTGGGGGTAGGTGGGTCTCCCATACAGTTGGGCCACTGTGTCAGGGGTGCATGGATGTCCAGGTTTCCCAGTAGCATAAGCTCTGTTTTCCCTCCATTCAGCTTCAGACAGCTGTCAGACATCCAGTTTACCACTTTCTCAAGACACTGGCACAGCTGATGGTTGCATGGGTTGGAGCCGTTAGTAAGAGACACTACCAACTCGGAGTCGTCAGCATATGACACCACTGATATGCCAGATTCCTGTACTACATTGGCAAGCTGTCTTACATAGACATTAAATAGGGTAGGGGTAAGGGATGAGCCCTGAGTGACACCCCATGTGATTGGGAGGTGATCTGAGAAACAGTCCCTTTCCATCACTTGGAAGGTTCTGTTCTCCAGGAATGAGGCAAGCCAATCCATGACTTTGCCCTGGATTCCAATTTACCCTAATCTCCTTTTTAGGATAGTGTGATCTATGATGTTGAATGCAGTGCTAAGATCCAATAGGAGAATAGCAGCTGACCCATCCTCATCTAGTATCTCCTTTAGCTGCCCTGTGACCGTCAGCTACGCTGACACTGTGCTATGCGCGGCTCGAAAGCCCATTTGAGTGGGATGAAGGATATCATTGGTCTCTAAGAAATTGGTCAGTATGTGAGGTAAGGTAGAAGTGAAATAGGACGCAAATTATTGTATATGTTGGGGTCGAGATTGGCTTTTTTTTGTAATGGCCCAATGATCGCTTGCTTCCAAGATTTGGGGACCAGAGCCGTGTTTAAGGATAAGTTAAGTAGTTCCATTACAGATGGTAAAAACAGAGCCGTGTTTAAGGATAAGTTAAGCAGTTCCATTACAGATGGTAAAAAGATCTCTAGTGCCTCCCCTAAAATATGCGGGGGCACTGGATCGATGGGAGAGTCGGATTTGATTTCTTTAATTAAGTTTTGAACATTCTCTTCCTCCAGTCTAGGAAATTGAGCTAATGTCGCAGATGATATTATCTTTATTCCTTTAACTGCATCACGTTCCCTGTTTTTCGGGAACTGATCATACATTTCTGTCACTTTTTTTGAGAAAAAGGCCGCTATATCGTTGCATCTCTCAACTGATGTGGGGAGGGCTTTGGCATTTTCATGAGGGCTAGCCAGAGTTGTAACTACTTTAAAAAGCTCTCTAGGTGAATTTGCAGACCGAGAAATGTTATCCTCATAATATATAGCTTGGGCTCTCTTCATTTCATTATGATAGGTTCTGATTAGCAGCTTGTATTCATACTTGAGGGCTGGGTCATAATTTTTTCGCCAGTGTGTCTAATTTCTTGCATTGTTTTTTCAATGCGGAGAGCTGTTTGTTGCACCATGGGGTTGTTCTGGGGTGAGATTTACTGTTTATAGTTCTCTTAGGAGCGCATATGTCAGCCAACTGGGTAATCAAGTTTTCCCATTACTGGTATCTCTCTTCTTATTTACCGGAGAAAGTGGGTATATTATCCCTTAAGACCACCTGCCGAGTTTTAGGAGCCAGTTTGGCCCAGCTTCTGGTAGGGATGGTTTGGGCTTTAGTCTTTGTTTGTTTCAAAGGTTTTGGTAGTCTGAAGGTGATTAGAGAGTGGTCTGACCAAGGTACTGGGATACGTTCTGAGACTGTAATCTGCAGATCGTTAGAAAAAATAAGGTCCAATATATGTCCTTTCTCGTGCATAGGTGATGTTACAAGTTGGTTTAGTTGTATTGCTTCCATATCGCCCTGCAGCTGTTTAATATGGGGGTGTCTTGTGCATCAAAATGCAAATTAAAGTCACCAAGAATTGTCAGATGGGCCTTTTCCATTGCAAGACTGGTTATGGAGTCGGGTAGTGCCTCCAGAAATCTGCTTCTTGTGCCTGGGGGTTATAAATAAGTACTCCTGAGAATGTGTGAGTAGGGGATAGCGCAATATGGACCTGAATGCTTTCACATTCTTGGAGAGAGAATTGGGATATAGTACATTTAAGTTCGTCCTTTAAGATGATAGCTATACCGCCCCCCATTCTATCTGGCCAATCTAGACTATTGATCTGGTAACCCAGGGGGAAGGCAAGATGGATATCTGGGCCTGAGCTATCATTGAGCCATGTTTCTGTCACAAACAATATATCTAGGGGGTCTCCCTCTAACAAGGTTCTTATATCCATAATGTGTCTTGGGATTGAGCGAGTATTAATCAGTACCAGCTTCCATGTGGGCCCTTGGGAGTTGTTGACATGGCTTGTCTGGTCGGGTTTGTATGTGGTATATAACCACATTGGTAGCAGGTTTTCCTAGAGATGGGTGTATTATCAGCTCCTGGTTGTGGGGCACAGGCGTGGAGTATCGAGGGTTTGATGGTTAATAGTTGCTTTGTGGAGAATTTATATTTACCTGGGATGCGGGGACCAGGGGTCCTGGCCCCGGGGCCTATTCGGGTGCAGACGGGTGCAGAAGGGCTTGCCTTTGGCGTGCCTGCAGCGCGCCCGGTCCGCAGTGGTCATTTAAGGTAGAGGTGGAATCAGCGACTAGACCGCTAACCTCCCTCCTATCCTAGAGCTCTATGGTAATTGGCACATTCGCTCTCTATGATCCTTACGTGTCGTTCTACCAGAGACACGGTAGGGAAGTACTTGGTTCTCCCGTTCTAACTGCCAATTTAGAACATGTGCAAATTCAATGCAGATTCAAATATCAATACAATTCAATACAATTCCCCCATTTAAAAATCAATAAAACTTGATTAAAACAATTTAAATGCAGTGTGTACGCAAGGCAGAGCTTCACTAACAGTGTCTTATCTTCGCGCCCGGCCGGCAGTGGTCATTTAAGGTAGAGGTGGAGTCGGCAACTAGACCGCCAGCCTCCCTCTTCTCCTAGAGCTCTATGGTAATTGGCACGTATCACTGCATGAATTTATACTTTTTAATGTCTATTTAGGGCCTAGTGTGTTTTTTTCCTTATCCCCAGCTATGCTCCAAAAGATGCTTTTATTTTATTGGCCTTGTATCCAAAATGCATTTTAATTGGCATAGGTGATTTTAATGCAAGAATAACTGCTTCTGAGTATAGGAAAAAAAATGTAATGAGATGCTTTCTGGGGTCTCCCGTCTCCCTGTTTTTCAAATAAAAAGTGTTGTGTTCGCTCCTCTATTATCTTGGGCCTTGGAGATGAACTTGGCTGTGATAAATGGACGGTTTGACACTTCACTAACTGACAACTTTACTTGGCTGAGAGGTCCTCATCATTCACCGATTGATTATATTTTTATACAATGTTGGGGTATGAATGTTATTACTAACCTTGAAATGTGTCCTCACTCATGGAGCAACCCTTCTCAGTTTATGTTACATTGGATTTTTGTCCAATTACAAGATAGGGGGGTTAAGGTCTCCAGTTATGAAATAATATTTTGATCAGATCGAATTTATGTCTTGAAGCATGTGCCGAAAGACTCTCTTACGCATTTGCTGAGGGATGTGTCAGAGGCGCTTCCTGCCTCATTGAATAGTACTGGGTTTGGAGTAATTTTGAGCTCATTTCGGGACACCTTGGCTATGAGACTAAAAGTCCCAACTGGGGTTCCGAAGCAGTTTGACAATTCTCACTTATTTAGAGTCTTTAAATGCTCCAAGTAGAAATAAAATTGATAAAAATATTCAAGAAGCTAAATTTTGGTTTCATCTTCGTTCTGCGGCCCTCTCTCGCAACATGCATTCATTTTGGATTGTAATAGACAAATGTTTGGATACGGATGCCAACAAAACTCCCACTCCAGTTGGTGAAGATACTTGGTGTTCTTCTTTTTGTGTGCCGTATGCGTCTACTCACTCTGACTAATTTGATCTGAGACTGTCATTTTTAGGTCTCGCCTGAGCCAGCGCATGCGCTGCACGGAGAGACTTTTTGTATACGGGTTTCCAAAGTGCTACCGCTGACCTAACGCTTGCGTTCACGCGAGCGTGCACGCGCGCTGCCGCCAATCACTGCTGCATGCGCACCACTCGCGTGCTTCGCGTCCTTACCACACAGCGCGCCCCGTCCTCGCAATCACTTTCGCTTTCACGGCCGCGCGGCCGGTACTTTTACGGCTGCGTGGCCAATGCTTGTTTCTTTTGACCCAGGCCTTGGTGTTGTGCTCAATTAGTTGTAACAGGGCACAGCTGGAGTGGAGTCTCTAGCACTAATGTTCGCGAGAGAAGACAAAGGTAGGAATTGCAATTTGACCCATATTATAAATTCCAGTTGCTACTTGTCAGGATGAGCCGGTGAGTTTTGTGGGTGCTTCTTGTTTTCTGTGGGCTCTTGCTAACTGAAAGAGTTTACTGCAAGTGTGCTGTTTTGAGACACATGCCCCTGAGGTTTGGTCCTCACAAGGTCACATGTGGTTACTGTATTCGCTCCAACACTTTCCTCTTTTTGAAAACTAAATTCAACTAATTGAGTTCTTTAGTTACCTCAGTCTTGTCTGCCCTCTGCTGGGCACAGGTTACCAAACTAGAGACTTTGCGACCCCGGACACTGTTAAATCTTGGTTGAGGCATCTGTTCCAGTTTGTGTGGCAGGATCTGAGTTTTTTTCAGCCTCGTTTTGATTTGCATGTTGCCTATTTTTCCACAAAATAGTGATTTGGTGTGGAAATGTTCTTTGTTAAAATGAAACTGCGTTTTGCGTATGGTGTCAACCATTGGAGGTGTTAGTACTTATATTATGTCGACCTTTCTCCACATAGCTGAGCAAAAAGATGGGTGATGTTGCTGATCATTTTTATTTGGGAGGGGGGAGCCCTAGCTCCTCAATGCTCCCTATAGGTTGTTAAAAAAATGCAAATGAGGACGGATTTCACTTTATCTGCAAAAGAAAGTTAACAAATTATCTTGTTCAGGACGGTTTGAGAGATAGCTGCCGCTCAGTTGTAAACAGCTAGTCCCTTTTGTGTCATTACAACAGCACCATTTGGAGTTTGTTGATCAACTCCCATGATTGGAGAAAGCTGGTTTACAAGAGATTTTAAGTGAAGGGGTTTGCTCTTACAAGGATACGACTCGTTCTCTAAATATAAGGTGCCCAAGTCCATGGGAGAAAGGTGACCCCAAAAATATAAAATATGCCAAACACACATTATACAAATAAAAAAGTATTGACCCTAAGAGCACGCATTGGCACAAGGTCTTGTCTTACAGACCTATTGGCTATGCCAATGCTTCTTGCTAGTACTGTGCCACATCGACAAAGAACAAAACTTTTTGCCAGTGCTATGCAGCTTCTGCAAAGAAAACAAGCATTGGCATAGCCAATAGGTCTCGCTTTTGGGACCTTATAAGTGTTTAGCCATGCAACAGTTGCATAACTAAATACTTATACGGTCCCAAAAGCGAGACCTATTGGCTATGCCAATGCTTGTTAAATAAAGGGCCTAGTTCTCTCGAATTTACTATGTATGAAATTATCCATGCTGTTTTAGTATTAAATAATAGTCATACATAGGGACCGGATGGTATACCTGCCTGTCTTTTTAAAGTTGACCCTTATTTATGGCCGGGTATCCTGAAGCAGCTGTTTGATTTTTGTTTAATAGCAGATACAGTCCCCAAGTCTTGGCAAGGTAGCAATATCATTCCCATTTATACAAAAGAATGTAATCTCCCAAAAAATGATCGTCCACTTGTAGTTTAAGATTTTTGCCAAATGTTTAAAAATTATTTAAATTATTGGGTGGATGTCGTTCAGTTATTGCCTATTGAACAGTCAGGCTTCCAGAAGGTTTGTTCTACAACTGACAACATCATGTGATTATATATGATTTGTGGAACGTAGGTGAGGTAATGTAAAATGAAGGAATAAGTAGCATTTGTTGATTTTAGCAGTGCCTTCGACTCCGTTGATCTTACAACACTTTGACATAAACTTGTTAGATTGGACATCCCGTCTGACCTGTTACCCCTGTTGATATCTCTTCATTCTGATAATTGGATGAAGGTTGTTCTGGGTACTAGAAAGGAATATTCTGATACAATTCCAGTAGATAATGGCCTCAAACAAAATTGCATTTTGGCACCACTGTCATTTTCATTATATATGTCTGATTTTCCAATCTTTTTAAGTCAAGTTGTTACAGATCCACCTACATTTGGATCAAGGCAGGTTTCCACCTTGTTGACGTGGATGACTTAGTATTCTTGTCGCCTACCCTTATTGGCTTACAAAAGCAACCTGATATTTAGCCTCCTTTTCTCTTGCTCATAATCTTTCTGTAAACTAAACGAAAACCAAAATGATGATAATGGCTGCCAGTTTTTCAATAGGGTAAAATTAGACATGGTAAAAGTACATTCATACTTAGGTGTAAGCTTCTCTAATAATTTTGCATGGGTACCACAAGACTACCTTCAGGTCTCAAAATCAAAGCCTGCAGGGATTGGCCTTTTACAATTTTTTAACGCACAGGCAAGGAGAGGTGTTCATTCACTCTTAAAGGTATATATTGCTGGTGTTGCTCCTGTTGTATTGTATGGTATACAGGCAAGGTGGAATACGGTTTGTGTAGACAATATCTTGGCGTAAGTTCTTCCAATTCAATTGAAATGATACGTCTTGAGCTGGGTTTGATGGTTATACATTTTTGAGCTTACTGCCAAGTTATTTTTTTCAATTATTTAGGAGTTTAGAAATTATTATTAATATTATTGGGGAGTTCAGAAAATACACCTAAAAAAGTTATCTGGGTGGCATGGCTGGCAAGATGGCAGACTGCACACACTAGAGAAAAGCTCCATGTAACGTCAAGTAAATCCTTAATCACCCTGCCTACCGACACAACGAGATGCTCAGAATGAGCCCACACGTCTGAGGGACTGCTGGAGGACCCCTTTTGGACTTCTGCTGGCGCAACGGAATTGAGCAGCCCCTTCAAAAGCGTAAATCATCAGGGAACTAATACCATGGCATCACACACATATATCTATAATGATAAGCAGATTCAAACGGCGTAAGCTCGCTTGAAGCTACTTAGGGGCTGATTTACAAGAAAGTGACGCATCTGTAGAGATGCGTCACTTTCCCTGCGCCAACATGCAAAACCCTTGCGTCACCATGGATGCGCCGTATTTACAATATGGCGCACCATGGCGCAAGGATTGACAGATGCGTCAGAAATTCTGACGCATCTGTTAACGGAAAAGTCACGCATTGCTGGAGTCGTGTCGCAAGCACGACGCAACTCCAGCAATGCTCAGGGGCGCCCTATGCCTAAAATGCTGCATCACTCCTTACGCCTGCTTCGAGCAGACGCAGGGTTTTGACGCAGCATGTACGCAAAAGTGACTCCGTGAAATCTTGTGGATTTCACTGCATCACTTTTACGGGGCTTCCTGCGACGGAACGCCCACCCTGCATACATTAAACCTGACGCAGGTTTAATTTGGCGCAGGGCTTCACAACGTGACGCATCTCCCTAGATGTGTCACGTTGTAAATGGGCCACAACATTTACGCTGCTGCTGCTTCACAAAAGTGATGCAACAACGGTGCAAAAGTGACCCAAGGGGCTTGTAAATCTGCCCCTTAATGTCCAAGACATTAAGTAACTTCAAATGAGCTTAAGCCATTGGAAATTGTGATGATGCTCTAACATTGCTTTGAAATCAAATCCAGCACTGACTTACTGAGATACAACGTGCGATGTTTCAAGTGTGCCACCGTGTTTTCTCACTCTTCTGGGACGTCCCTAATGACATTGTCAGCAGTTGCAAGTATAAAATTGTTGCCAAGATGCGGGCAAGTGTCTGCTATTCACAGTATTTCCAGAATAGAGTGTCGCTGCAGTGGCGTAACGATAATTGAGGGGGGCCACCCTGCAAGATACATGGAGGGGCCCCCTCCGGACTCTATCAGGAGCTCCCCGGCCGAAGTGCAGTGATGAGGGGCCCCCTTGGAGCTTGGGGGCCCCCCGCACTGCGGGGGATGCGGGGGCCTGTGTTACGCCCCTGTGTGGCTGGCTTTGTTATTGGTCGCGTGCAGCGCGGCGTACTGAGGACCCGCTGTTCCACGTTGCTGAGGCCGCTCGTTGTGTTCGTTTCCCCGGCCGGGGTCTCATGTCAAAGGAGTGATGGTTTGGAGTTTGGCTATGTTTATTGGGGGCACGTTCCTTCGGTAATTTATTAATTGCTCAAAACACAAGTGGGGTACTGCACGCGTGCTACAAAGCTACGCAGTATTGGTGTTAAGCTGTGCATATATTCGACTCTCCGTCTCCGTTTAGAACGCCTTGCTTATGGACTCAAACACTTGCAAGTCAGCACTTACTTGGGAGCATTCCGAACAACTATTGTTGTGAGCTCATTCTTTTTTAATGCAGCTTGGGAGGGGGACTGAAATGCAAGTCCGCTTCATCAATCAATCAATCAATCAATCAATCAAGGAATGGTAAGCGCGCTACTCACCCATGAGGGACTCAACGCAGACGGGGTAGCAGTTACATTCAGCTTAGGAGCCAGGTCTTGAGGGTCTACCTGAAGGTGTTCAGGGAGGTGGCGCGCCTGATGTCAATCGGGAGTTCGTTCCAGGTCTTGGCCGTGATGTAGGGGAAGGATCTCCCCCCTGCTTTGGCTCTAGGGATTCATGGGGTTTCGTCAAGGACAAGGTTGGCTGATCGGAGGTTTCTTTTGGGTACGTGGAGGGTGACTCTGTCGTTGAGGTGTTAGGGTCTGGTGTTGTGTAGGCATTTGCAGGCATTTGTGAGGATCTTGAAGGGGACTCTCTTCTCAACGGGGAGCCAGTGGAGCTTCCGTAGGTGTTGGCTGATGTGCTCGTGTCAAGGGATGCCGGGGATGAGTCTTGCGGCGGAGTTCTGTATCGTCTGGAGTTTGAGGAGTAAAGACTTGTTTATGCTGGTGCAGAGGGCGTTTCCGTAGTCCAGCCTGCTGGTGATGAGTGCGTGGGTGACTGTCTTCCTTGACTCGGGGGCATCCATTTGAAAGTCTTGCGGAGTATGCGGAGGGTGTTAAAGCACCTGGAGGCGACGGCGTTGACCTGTTGGTTCATGGAGAGGGAGGAGTCGAGTACGATGCCGAGGTTTCTGGCATGGTCCTTGGGGGTTGGTGGGCTTCCTAGGGCGATGGGCCACCAGGTGTTGTCCCATGCTGATGGGGTGGTTCCTAG
The DNA here is from genome assembly GCF_964204655.1 of Triturus cristatus. Classification (NCBI taxonomy): domain Eukaryota; kingdom Metazoa; phylum Chordata; class Amphibia; order Caudata; family Salamandridae; genus Triturus; species Triturus cristatus. Next base: position 90,933,955 of record NC_140586.1, read on the forward strand.
GACTAGGACTTCTATCTTTTAAGTGTTGAGCTTTAGGCAGCTGTTTGTCATCCAGGCTGCGACGTCCTGCATTCCTTCTTAGAAATTGAGTCTGGTGGTGGCGGGGTCATTGGTGAGGGAGAGGATGAGCTGAGTGTCGTCGGAGTAGGATACAATGCTGAGGCCCTGTTGCCGGACGATGGCGGCAAGGGGGCCATGTAGATATTGAAGCGGGTTGGGCTGCGTGATGACCCCTGTGGAACTCCGCAGTTGATTTCTGTGGGTTCGGAGAGGAAGGGCGGCAGTCTGAACCTTTGACTTCTGCAGATGAGGAATGATCAAATCGAGTCGAGGGTGGTTGCTTGTATGCCAGTGTCGTGTAGTCTGGCTACGAGTGTGTGATGGGAGATGGTGTCGAATGCGGCCGATAGGTCGAGTAGGATCAGGGGTGTGGTGTGGCCTTGGTCGAGGAGGGTGCGGATGTCGTCTGTGGCGGCGAGTAGGGCAGTCTCTGTGCTGTGGTTGCTTCGGAAGCCGGATTGAGACGGGTCGAGGACAGCGTTGTCTTCGATGAACCTTGTCAGTTCTGAGTTGACGGTTTTTCAGTGATTTTCACTGCAAAAGGGAGGAGCGAGATGGGTCGGTAGTTCTTGAGGTCCGTGGGATCGACTGAGGGCTTCTTGAGCAGGGGCCGGACTTATGCGCGTTTCCAGTCGTCGGGGAAGGTGCCGGTCTTGAAGGTGGTGTTGATGGTGTGTTGTAGTTCTGGTGCGATGGCGGCTCTGTGGTAGATGTGTGGTGGACAGGGGTCGGTGGGGGCCCCTGAGTGGATGCCTTTCATGGTCAAGGCGGTCTCTTCGGCCGTGATTGGAGTCCAGGAGGAGATGGTGGGCCGGTTGGTGTAGCCGGAGGGCGGGCTGGCTGCGGAGTTGGGCGTATCGTCATTGAAGTGGTCGTAGAGGTTTTTGATCTTTAGGTGGAAGTAGGTTCCGAGCTTGTCGCAGAGGTCTTTTGAGGGGGTGATGTCTATGACTTTGCAGCGGGGGTTGGTGAATTCCTGGATGACGCTGAAGAGTTCCTTTGAGTTGCTAGAGCTGGAGAGGATTTTGTTGTGGATGAATGTTCTTTTGGTGGCTCTGATGCGTTTGTGGTAGTCCATCATGTCGTCCTTGTAGGTGGTGTAGTTTCCTGGTATCTTGCTGCATCTCCAGTTCTTCTCCAGGTGTCTGCAGGTGCATCTGGCTTCTTGGAGATCGGTGGTGAACCACGCGGCTTTCCTGGGGCGATGTTTGTCGGGGTTGCGTAGCGGGGCGAGCTCGTTTGTGCAATTGGAGATCCAAGTGTGCAATTCCCTGGCTGCGAGATTTGCGTTGGTTGCCGTGGTGGGGATGTTGCAGTTGAGGGTGGAGTTGCTCTTCGGTGACTCTGCTCCAGTTCCTTCGCGGGGGAGCGGGTCAGGTTTGGGTGCCTTAGGGTTGTTGACTAGGAATTGCACGCAGTGGTGGTCTGTCCATGGGGGTTGCATGATGTGGCTGAAGTGGACGTTGTTTCCTCCTTCGAAGATGGGGTCGAGGGTGTGTCCTGCCTTGTGGGTCGGTGTGGTGACAAGTTGTTTTAGTCCGATTATGGCGAGGTTGTCACGGAGGGTGGTGGAGTTGGGGGTCGCTGGGGTTATCGAGGTGGAAGTCCAGGTCTCCAATGAGTATGTAGTTCATTGCGGCGATGGCGTGGGGTGCGATGAGGCCGGTGATGGTGTCGGTGAAGGGGGCCCGGGGGCCGGGGGGTATGTAAGCGAGGGTACCACGGAGTGTGGAGTTTGGCCTTTTTCTGGACCTGGAAGGGCAGGTGTTCAGCGGCGGGGTAGGTTTCGCTGAAGGTGGTGAGGCAGAGGGAGTTCTTGTGAACGAGGACGAGGCCTCCTCCCGGATGGTGGGGCGGTCCTTCCTCTGGATCTTGTACTCATCCGGGATGGCGATGGCGATGTCAGGGGCGGAGGAGGGTTTGGTCCAGGTTTCTGTGAGAAGGGCGACGTTGTGCGCGAGTGAGTCCAATTGGTTTCATATCTCTACGGTGTGTCTTTGCACAGAGCGCACATTGAGGTGGATGCATCTCAGGACATCTGCTGTGTTGGCGTTCGGGTGGTGGTGAAGGTCTGGCGGCAGTGGCGGCAGAAGAACTGGCCGTGGGTCTTGTTCGGCACGGCCTGCTGGCAGTCGTTGTTTCTGCCGGGGTTGAGTGCGAGGAGGGTGGCTGTGTTGTAGCGGTGGATGGTTCAATGTCCAGGGTCCCTGGCGCTGGTTGCAGTCGGGTCACGGACGGACGCAGACGAGGTTGCCTTTGGCCAGCCTACGGCACGCCAGCGCCACGCCCACTGCGTGCGTGTGCTGTGCGACCTCACAGCAGCTGCCATTAAGTAGGGGAGGGGGAGGGACATGCTGCTGGGAGGCAGGAGCGGGGATTGTCCGGGGGAAGGGCCGCAGGGGGAGCAGCGGCAGGAAACGGAGGCAAGGACTAAAAAAATTAAGTTAGTATTAACAGAGGCAGGGAATGAAAAATAAGTTTAAATTAACTGAGGCAGGGAAATTTAAATAAAAAGAAGCGGAGGCTGAGGGGCTGCAGGCGAGGGCAGAGCATGGAGCGGGCTAGATCCCAGGCGGAGCGGGCAGCAGAGATGGGCACCAGAGAGCGGGTAGCAGCCTCGAACCTACCAGGAGGTGGTCAGAGGTCTGCCCTTCACAGCCACGGCACAGCAGAGCTGCTGGGAAGAGAGCCGACCGAGGCAGGAGGCCAGGGGTCGTGCTTCATATATTGCCTGGTAATGAGAGCCCTCGTCTTAAAGTGAACCTGCATATTTACGAAGCTGCATAAATACGTGTGTACTAAAAAAAATATATGGGTGAATCTGCTGTAAGGTTGTGGCAGATTGTTTTTCTCTTATACTGTGGCTACCTATTAGAGTACTGAGAGTTCAACACTCCTTCATGTTGGTGGCCAAATATATGCTGATTTCCAGGCACACTAATACTGTTATCATGTGACAATGTGTACATGACTATTCTATGCTGTAATAGAATGGTTATAGCTACATATTGCTTTACAGGCAATTACAGTTCATTTATGTTGTTAAGAGTATTGCCTTATATATTCAAAGCTTGCTTCCACCCAAGCTCTGTGTGCCTGCTTTTTCTTTTGTTTTACAGATCTCCCTCCCTGGCGCACCATCCCTAATTCCCTTCCCCTGATCTAGCCACTCTGATCCTCTGTTCTTTTCGGTCAGAGTGGGAGCTGCTGGGTGGTGGGCCACTGGGAGGATACTGTCCCCGGGGATCTCAGAGAGCGAGACAGGTCCTGGGCGGGAGAGAGTGCGCCTGCGCTGTGGGCCGGTGTGTGACTCGTTGGGGATGGGAGCCCCTCGGACATGTACTTAGAATAGCAGGTTTTCTTAAGAATTCAGGGAGGTGGGATTGTTTATGGTTTGCTATTGTTTGCTGTGTATGTAACAATATGCAGGGATGAGCAAAGTGGGCAAAGTCACTTACCGCTTTACAGGTGGGGAGAGGAGTTGGCCTAACGGCTAGGGCGCTCGACCTGGGGAACTGAGTTCGACGCTGAACATCCTGTGATTCTGTGCAAATCACTTAATCTCCTGTGCCTAACAAAAAAAAATGAATGTGTGTCCTCATGTAACGTAACTGGTGCTATGTAAAGCGCTCTGATACCTGATTGGATTCGGGTCAAGTTCGCGCTATATAAAACTCTGCAAAAACAAAAAAAATAAACCAGGTGCTTACTTGGGGGAGGTTTCGGTTTGATTTACATAAGTGTTTGTTTTATATTATGGAGCTAGTATGACACATGAGGGGAATACCTGCATGGGGACACTGGACACGTCCACTATGCAGGGTGGGGCTCATGGCTGCCTCATTGTGGAGAACATTTTACTCCATGATTGGCTGGGTTAAATGACACACACTATTAGCAGCTCTCTGAGAATAGCCGCTTGGAATGCGGGAGGGGGGGGGGGGGCTTCAACGAACATATTAAGCGCTACAGAGCGTTCACCTACTTTAAAAGGCAGGTGATGCGAGTGATTTTCCTGCAGGAAACCCACCTGACAGATGTGGAGGCGGACAAGCTGTAGAGGAAATGGAGAGGCCAGATGTCCTCCTCCACATAGTGACCACACCGTCATCCGCTTCAGTCAACACGCATACACAGACGTCACCCAATGATTACACTGACACTTTATTTGTGGGTGAAGAACTGCTGCAGGTTTATTTCATACAACATAGTATGATAATAAAATTGGGTTATCTTACGGGCGATCCAGGGCAAGCAGCCCCTTGCTGCTCCGCCCGCCTGGTGAGCCAGCACACACGGTGGGTCGATGCCCGGCAGTGTGGCACATAATTATTTACAGATCATCCACTGGGTCACGTGATCTGTCTCCTACTCCCGCCCCTTCCGACAGGGGCGGAGCGTGTTGTGGCACACCCCCGGTTGGTCAGGCCCCCCAACCGCCCGAAGGACTAACGGGGCGCCGTCGCGGTCTTCCCAGAACCCCCTTCGGCTCCTGGACCTTGGCTCGGGCACCCTTACTGTGCCGGACAGGGGTACCCTTACTGTACCGCCTGTCGCAGAGGTACCCTTACTGTACCCGTCTGCCTCCAGATCGCCCTGTAACTCCGCCTGCAACGCAAAAAGAAAACATTAAAACATTCCAATAACGCGCTGTGTCTGACACGTGGGGTAAGTGGAAAGGGTGGGATTACGCGTGTCCAGGCTGGAGCGGCGCGCAGGGAACAGAGGAGGAACTGGGCGAGAGGGCCTCCTAAGTAGGGGGGCAAGCCTCGCCCCCCGCCCCCAACGGCCCGCCTCCAGCTACATACTATTGGGAGGTCATAACCTTCGTGGGCGTAGCCTCGCGCACGAGGCAGCAAGGGGGAAGGCTCCGACGGGCGGCCACTAGAGGACTGCCCTGCTGATGTCCCACTGCTTGGGACGCGGGCAGCGGCATAGTGACCACACCGTCATCCGCTTCAGTCAACACGCATACACAGACGTCACCCAATGATTACACTGACACTTTATTTGTGGGTGAAGAACTGCTGCAGGTTTATTTCATACAACATAGTATGATAATAAAATTGGGTTATCTTACGGGCGATCCAGGGCAAGCAGCCCCTTGCTGCTCCGCCCGCCTGGTGAGCCAGTGATAGAGATCAGGGTGTGTACAATATTCCCACTACCACGAGTAAAGTAATCTCACAGTTACACGCACATGCATACATCATACGCTAGGGCCCATTTCACTAACATACGCTCAAATACTCTACCAGCAATAAACCTGTGGAAGGAAAACACTCCTGAACACCCTGCATCTATATCGAGGTCGATAAGACCTGGTTTTTGTGACTGTCCCTAAGCATAATCTATACAATATATACAACAATAATCAATAATGCAAACCCAATAATTGACAAGAAAGAATATCCAACACCATGTTTAAAATTATATTGCTTTATCTAAAATTAGTCAAAGGAAATCAATCAGAGTAAATCATTTCTCATAGTTACCTATTCTAGCTAAATGTCAGAACGGGTCAGGACAAGTCTCTCGGTAAATGTCTCTCAAGACGAAGTCCCTTCAGCATCAATCCTCAGCAACGTAGATTCGGTACGCGGCAAAGGCAAAATGGCAAGTGGCAAAAAACCCTCTCTAGGCTAACATCTTATAGTTTCTAAACAATAGAAAGATACATTGGGAACATAGAAAAAAACTATAATGTCCGCCGGACTTGCTGAGTAGAGCGAGAAGGAAAGGATGTAACATTGCTACATTTGAGAATCTCCGCTCAGGAAAAATACACATAACGAAAACTACGGAACAGGAACCAAGAAAATAAAACATGTATCACAATTATCCTGCTTCTCCTCGGCCATCGAGCCACAGTTCAGAGCTTCCCTCTAAGGCTCCTTTGTTTCCCAAGGCTGCCAAGGACACTTTCACTTCTCTTGGAGACTTCCCAAAAACTGCTGCTGTCCTCATGGAAAGTTTTTCAACAAGGACCATGGTCAGTTAGCTTCAGGACCATTTCCAGCAGGGGTCTCCCTCGTCACAGTTTTCATATTATAATCACAGCCAGGCTCACTATTCGGCCATCTTTTCTTAGGCCAACATAGGCCTTAATAGACCATCTTAATTTAAAGAGACAAAAACAACGTTACTACAGCATAGTGATTAAACAGTGTTAACCCCACTAATACCCTTATGTGTATGCATTTATCTAGCACTTGCAACATGGAAAAGCATTAATTCGGAAAGCGTTTTGTGCTCAAAAATAAACAGCACATAGCAACGTTTAAACATGAAAACACACATTTAACGCGCGTGTTATTATCAGTCAGCACATTTATGCGAACCCACATATAATTTTCTCTTGTTAAAACAAACAGATTGATTAATATAAACGCACTTGCACAAGACAAATAATTAATTATTAATTATTAATAAATTAATACAACGAATAGACATGCCAGAGCTTCAAAAGCCCCAGAATTTTCAAACTGAAAACTCTGCTCCAGCACCAGCACACACGGTGGGTCGATGCCCGGCAGTGTGGCACATAATTATTTACAGATCATCCACTGGGTCACGTGATCTGTCTCCTACTCCCGCCCCTTCCGACAGGGGCGGAGCGTGTTGTGGCACACCCCCGGTTGGTCAGGCCCCCCAACCGCCCGAAGGACTAACGGGGCGCCGTCGCGGTCTTCCCAGAACCCCCTTCGGCTCCTGGACCTTGGCTCGGGCACCCTTACTGTGCCGGACAGGGGTACCCTTACTGTACCGCCTGTCGCAGAGGTACCCTTACTGTACCCGTCTGCCTCCAGATCGCCCTGTAACTCCGCCACAGCTCTGGGGAGGCTACTGTCGCTGCCAGAGCCCCCCTCTCCTAATAGGTGTTACTGATGTCTCTTGCTAGCCAGTGCCTCTTGTACGTCAAGCAGGAACATGTCCATCCCTACCCTGGACAGGTGCACCCCATCTGCCTCATAATACCCCTCAACCCTCTCCTGGATCAAAGCATGTCTGATGAAGCCCATGCCCCTGCGCTCCATGAATTTCTGCATGGACCTATTAAGCCTTCTACGGGACCGCTCTACTGCCGCCGGGGACCTGGCCCCTCTCCAAACCCTACGGGGGACGATTTCAGACCACCAAACCTCGCATGACCCCCCGGCCTGGCTAATGGCCTGCAAGTCAGTTTGCATTGACAGGAGCAGAGCCCTCCTCCCCCTGGCAACCAGGTCATTACCCCCTAAGTGCAAGATGATAACAGAGGGCAGGACCCCTACGACTGCCAGGCGCTGTTCAATTGTGCCGCGGGCTTCACTCCATTTCATGCCCGGGGAACCCAACCACACAAGCTGTGTATTAGCAAAGTTCTGCGACCAGTTCCTGTGTGCTGCCCAGCGTTCCAGCCTCGTGATGTAGGAATGGCCCACCAACCAGACCTGGGGACCTGTCAATAAAGCGATGAAACGGCTTTTAGGTAGTCGTATCTTTATTACACACAAAAAATTCGATACGTTCATCATAATGGACAAAAACCCAGAGCGGGAACAAAAGTCGGGGCTGCACCACAGCATTAAGGACGGACATACCTCTTAAAACAGTCCGATTCCCATCGCCCCACCCCTTTTACTCCTTCCGGGCCCAGGCCGGCTTTGGCCGCTGAAGTAGCGGCACCAATTCTAAAGGAGTGCGAGGAGAACCTGCGCCCACACCCCGCTAGACCAGCTTTAGCCAGCGAGGCTCCTAGTAGACGGTCGAACTGAAATTTGGTGAGGGGGGATCCGTCCGCATGAACCAGGAAGGGGCCCGGGGATACTGGACGCAGAACCAGGTATTCCCTGACCATGTGAACCGGGCAGTACCTGTTGTCCCCTAGGGTCTGTAACACCACCGTCTTCCCCCTCCCTGCCTGGTCTGTCTTTGATCTGCGAATCCGTGGCTCCAGTGCTGCATTGAGGGTCACATCCGCAATCCCCAGCGCGGAATCAGACAGGTCAACTTTAGACTTTGCCACTAGCTCGCTGACCCTGAAAGCGCCAAAGAATGCCAGGCAGAAGGCCGTTGAAAACAGCCTGGCTTCGAACGGGGAGAAAGTCACCAGGGGTACCGCGTCCAGGAGGAGCTGGAGGTCTCCGAATTCAATGGGTGCCCTGGTGTCAGGTTGTCTAACCTCCTCCCTGGCCCAGCCCTTCAGGGCCGCCCTAATCTTGGATGATCCCGTGGGGTCGCCCCTACCATCTAGCCTGGCGTCGTGGCGCACTGCTGCCAGGTGACCACTAATCCAGGAGTGCGATCTGCCATTCTCCTTGGCCCACACAACAAAGGCCTCCACCTGTTCTTCCGCCCCCAAGGCTGAGGCACCCAGCGCCTCCCCTACAGCTCTGAAAGTCGCTAGCTGCGAGACGTACTTCCTCCGCGTCGCTGGCGCCAAGGACCTCTCCCCCATCTTCCTCAGTCTCTCCCCCACTGAAGCAAGCGCCAGAGGTGGTCCGGGAATGGTGTCATCTCCGCCCTTGCCCGCGGCCAGGCCTCCCGGAACCGGAGCCACTGAAAGCGAGAAAGAGCGTCAGCTGCCACATTCCGTACACCCGCGATGTGCCGCGCCCTACACTCGACGTTGCTGCGCAGACCCTCCCTGACTAACTCCCTCAGCAGGCTCAGGACTAGCGGGCAAGAGGCAGTCAGGCCGTTAATGGCGTGCACCACCGCCATGTTGTCTGACCAGAAGACAACCTTCCTGTTGCTCAGTGAGGCCCGCCAGAGATGCAGTGCTACTACAATTGGGAAGAGTTCCAACACTGCCACGTTCTGCGTCACCTTCTTCTTACGCCATGCATTGGGCCATCGCATCGCGCACCACTCTTCCCCCAGAATCACACCAAAACCTTCCCTTCCAGACGCATCAGAAAACAAGCAGAGCTCCTGACTGGCTATCCATGGGGCCCTCCAAATCACCGTCCCATTAAAGCCCGTGAGGAATTCCGCCCACATGGCAAGGTCAGCCTTCAAGCCCGCGGTCAGTCTTACAAAATGGTGCTTCTGAGTCACCTTTGCCGTGGCCCCCGCCAGTCTCCTTGAAAACACTCTGCCTGCTGGAATCACTCTTGCTGCAAAATTCAATTTGCCAATCAAGCTCTGGACAGCCCCGAGGGTCGCTTTGTCCTTGCCCAGCAGCGCCTGGATATCCTGTAACAAGCCCAGTACCTTCTCAGCGGGGAGCCTCGACTCGCCCTTTACCGTGTCTAACTCCACGCCAAGAAAGGACAGTACCTGCGCAGGCCCCTCGGTCTTACCTGGGGCAAGGGGAACACCCAGAAACTCTGCCAGCTCCTCAAACCGACTCAAGCCTACTGCACACTCGTCCGACCCACTCGCACCGAAAAATAGGAAGTCATCTAGATAGTGGGTCACCTGTGTGATCCCGTGGAGTTCCCCCAAGGCCCACTGAAGGAACGAACTGAAGGCTTCGAAGTAGGCGCAGGAGACAGCACAGCCCATCGGCATGCAACGATCATAAAAGAACTGCCCTGCCCACTTGAAGCCTAGCAGATGTTGACTAGCTGGATGAACCGGCAGCAGGCGGAACGCGGATTCAATGTCCGCCTTCGCCAGCCACGCCCCCTTCCCTACTCTCCTGACCATGTCAATGGCCATGTCTAGGGAGCAGTATACCACAGAACAAACACCCTCGTCCAGCCAGTGGTTCACCGAATTTCCTTCAGGGTATGACAGGTGGTGGATTAGGCGGTAGGTGCCCTGTTGTTTTTTCGGCACAACCCCCAGTGGTGACACCAAAAAATGGTCCAAGGGCGGGCTGCTAAAAGGTCCCGCTACCCTACCTGCTGACAACTCTTTCCTCACCTTTTGGTCCACCACCCCGGGCATATCCCTAGCGGATTTCAGGTTCTTCGCATCTCTGGACTCCAGCGGCCCATTGTATGGAATCCTAAAGCCATCGATGAACCCCCCCGCCAGGAGCGGTCTGTCCCGGAGCAGTGGATACCGTCTAATGAGTGGGAGGATATTTCCCAGGATGATGGGTGAAGGACCCTTGACAGGGGCCGTGGCGCTCTGTGGTGCAGCCAGAAATGCGGGGGGCGTGACTGGTGTGTGAGGGGGGGGGACTGACGAAGGAGGGGGCCCATGTGTGGTCTCAGAGTCGGGCATCAGTCCTGGTGGGTGCTGTGGGCTGAGGTGCGTTCTGGCTGGAGGAGCAAGAAGTGGCAGGGTGCTGCGCGCCGCACTTGCTGCAGCTATGTGCGAACTTACATGACCTCCCCCAAGTGCAGTTTCCCCCATTGTAAAGGCGGCACGTCCCAGAATTGAATCGCTTGCCCTGCCGCTGCCCCCGCCCCCTGCCACCCCGAAAAGGCTGCTTGAATGTGCGCTTGGGAAACTGGTCCTTCTTTTTATCAAGTGCCTCCCCCTGCCCTTTATATGCCTGGTCCTTCTTCTCCCTGGTGGGGCGGCACATGTGTTCCACCCAAAGCTGAATTTCCTTCTGGTCCCACCCCAGGTCGGGGCATATGGCCATTCTTTTCCTGAAATCCTGGTCATAGTAGAACCAACCTAACCCCCCAGAGAGCCTAGCCTCCTCTTGTATCGTGCTGGCATACTGCATTAGAGCCTCACTCTGTTCCGGAAATTTCTGCCCTATGACAGCTGCCAATATATTAAATGCAGATGTCCAATTTTCGATCGTCTTGTCCGGCCACCGCTGATACCTGACCCTCTCCTCTTCCTTGCGCCCCATCTTTCTCGTGTCCACCCCCGCAGACCCATGCATAAGTAATGTCAGGATGTCTATATACTCTCTCCTCCAAATCCCTTCTTTCGCGGCCTGCGGCACCAGCCATGCCAGGGAGCAGCGGCCCGATGCCAGCGGTGCCTGGGTGACAAGGGGCTTCGGGACCTGAGTTACACCCTCCCCTCCAGACGCCGCAACACCCGTTGCTATGGCGGGCATAGACTCAGCAGCAGCCGGGATGGGGGGTGTGGCAATCGCCTGTGTGGGTGGCGGGGACGCCAGTGCGCCGGCCGGGGGGGGTGCTTGCTGCAATACTTGTGGAGGGGCCAGCATCCCCTGGTGTTGACAACCCCAAGGCTCCCCCCAGCTCACCATTGCGCCGTTCAACGGTTGTACTCTGCCCAGCCCAGACTTGGAGCACGGGCGCCTGAGCGGGTGCGGGGGCCGACGCCGGAGGCAATTGTGGCGGTGCGGCCAGCGCGTCGAGGCGGCTCTGGAAAACAGACATGAGGCCAAGCATCTGGTCCATGGCTTTGCCCATCTGGGTCAAGTCAGTGAGTCCTGTGGCTGATTCGAGTACCGGAGTTGTTGCGACTGCTGGGAGGCCGGAACGTGTTGCAGTCGCCTGCCGTTTCCTGGCCGGCTGGGCCTCTGGCATGTCTTTTGACGTGAGCTTACGCACCCTGGTGGACCTCCAGGGCTCTGACCCCGAAAGGCCTGGGGCGCCCTCGGAGGGGGGGGGGGGGTACGACCACGCCCGTGTCCTCCACCCTGCGGCCCTCCAGAAAACCTTGGGCCCACGCCGTGCCCTTCTCTCGGGCGAACGCCATAAAGTCCGCCCAAACCCCTTCCTGTGGTGCGCTCGACTGCGTCTCCTCGACCGACGTTTCTTGGGAGAAAAGTGGACCCGGTGTCCCGATATTCTCCATGGCAGGTGGGCTACTCCGAAAGTACAGCTATGCGCGTCCCCTTGCGCCTTCGCCTCGGATCCTAGCCTACGCTCGCGGGCAGTCCCTCACCGGATCTGAAATTGGGGAAAAGAGCGGGGTTAGTACAGTAGAAAACCTTTTTTTTTTTTTTTTTTTTTGTGCCAAGAAAAGCAGATGCGGCCCTTATTATAGAACACAATGGCGTATACGTATTGATTTGAGCTAAGCTGACGGTTGATTTTACAATGGAGCATTTGACGGTTAAATTGAGGCCTGTGTGTGATCAACGCTGGTGGTGGCGTCATAATAAAAAGAAAGCGTTCCAACGACAGACAGCTGAGTAGACCCTGCCAAAGGGAGGCAGTGGCTGTAGATAAATAAACTGTACCCTGACATACATTAGCGTCACGTGTGCCTCCTGGTTGTTTACTATGTTTTTTTTTTTTTTTTTGTGGAGAAATCTGTAACCAAATAAAACCAGGTCTTTGCTCGGAGCTGCAGGAGAAGTGAATTCCCCCGACAAACGGATGATTTAACAAACAGGACGCTCGCCGTCATAGGGACAACAATAAATCACCATAGTTGTCTCGACATTCATGAGGGGCCTGACAACTGCCGCGCAAGGAACTGCAGCATCAGGTGCTTCAGAAGAACACTCGCCTTTCCCTACAATGCCCACGCTGATAATCACACTGGTTATCTTAACATTTATGTGAGGCCTGGAATCGCCGCGGAAACAATTCTCACCCGCAGCACAAGCCGCCTCACGCCATATACCTGAAATCTGACTCAACGCGACAGACAATTAAAGGAGAGGCTCGGCGCCTCGCCATACGGCCGTACTACTATAGCGCGTGTTAACTAAAAAACACGTTGGACCAAAACCGCCGGCCATGACGCGCTGCACAAGTTCACCGTTGCCTGAGGCACCTTGATTACTGGGAGCGCGCGCGTCGCAGCCCTTAACATCGGCAATGGCCGCACCGTCGCTGACCACACGCAGCCACGCCACGTACCCAACGTTGTTCGATCCTGTGCAATACCACGTAACCCGGTCCTCCCACTTGTTGAGACTAGGCAGTAAACACGTATTGTACTCTTGTGTCGCGTGTTAACTTTAAAAACGCGTGGGGCCCAAGACCGCCGGCCATGGCGCGCTGCGCAAGGTCACCGTCGCCAGCCACACCTTAATTGCTGAGAGCGCGCGCGACGTGGCCCTTAACATAGGGAATGGCCGCGCCCTCACAGGCCGCCACCGCCCGGTCCCCAACGTTGATCAATCCAGCACAATACCACGTAACCAGGGACTCCCACTTGTTGTGAATTAGGCAGTAAACACGTGCGGCCAGCACCAAATTTCGTGCGCCGAACCCGACAAACCCCATACATCACGCACACACAGCTACGACCTCCCGATACGTACATCTAATGCGGTCAGGGAGCACAATCCGCCGAATGGGAACGCGACGTGCACAACAATCCCCAACGGATCCCCCATGTCCATTACAACACGGCACATGTCTGGTGGCCCCCGACCTATCGTGGGAGAACGGGTACTCCTCTTCCCTCCGCGCGGCTGCCTATACCGTGTGGGCCAAAGAAATCCACGCGCTTCCTGTGGGGATGGAACCCACGACTTAGAAATTAAGTGCCTCACGCTGTAACAACCGAGCTAGCTGGAGAACGGCACAACAACCCCCAACGGAGCCCCCATGTCCATTGCAACACGGCTCATGTCTGGTGGCCCCCGACCTATCGTGGGAGAACGGGTACTCCTACTCCCTCCGCGCGGCTGCCTATACCGTGTGGGCCAAAGAAATCCACGCGCTTACTGTGGGGATGGAACACACGACTTAGAAATTCAGTGCCTCACGCTGTACCAACCGTGCTGGCTGGAGAACGGCGCGGAAACAATTTTCCCCTGAGATTGCAAGGTGCTGGAAGCCTTCGGGGGATTACGTGAGTTATTGCCCAGAGTCACATGACGCGTGGGGCTACATTCCAGCACTGAGGAAATATCTCGGCGGGAGCCTTCTCGAACCGTGAAACCAGCTCTACGTGGGAACGGGCTCAGACTCTTTTAGCGGTATAATAATTATTCGCCGTCTGCGTATGTGAGAGCCATAACAGGGGGGGGGGGAGGATACTGCTACACCGGGCTCCGGCGAGCTCCTGCCTGCGGGCCTCCGATCTGCCTGACTCGCGCCGCGACCCGCCCACACTCTAAGGCCTACCAACTTGGGACCACGAACAATGGCCGCGCGAGCTGCATGCATACAAACGGACGGGAGCATGCCAGACCGTCAGTCCTCGGCCCAACCCCCCCGCAATCGCCCCTACGGCCCATGACGCCCACCTCCAACAACACCCGCATTGCCCCGCAGGGGCGCGGGCCACTGCTTGCGCCCCCCACACCCATGGCCTCCCGGGCCACAGGGCCCTGTCCACCTGGTCATGCCCAGGGACAGGGCCGGGGTGGGAGAGGTCAGCAAGACTCACCGGACGTAGGAGAATTCACGGAAGCACGACGTCGCTGGAGGGGGGGGCCTCGATCAGGTACCGCGGGACGGCCGGGATTACGCGTGTCCAGGCTGGAGCGGCGCGCAGGGAACAGAGGAGGAACTGGGCGAGAGGGCCTCCTAAATAGGGGGGCAAGCCTCGCCCCCCGCCCCCAACGGCCCGCCTCCAGCTACATACTATTGGGAGGTCATAACCTTCGTGGGCGTAGCCTCGCGCGCGAGGCAGCAAGGGGGAAGGCTCCGACGGGCGGCCACTAGAGGGCTGCCCTGCTGATGTCCCACTGCTTGGGACGCGGGCAGCGGCATTCTCGTCCTATGCGAGAGGAGTGTCTGTGGAAAGCTCCAGGGTGCCCTTTCAGCGCCGAGGTTCGGCGGCAGATATAGTGGAAGGTATACACTGGTGCATGGCCTATTAGATGGACAGCAGATTAGTTCTGTTAATGCTTATGTGCCGAATGTGGACGAGGGACAGTTTTACCGGGTGATACTGAAGCGGCTTACTCTATACCTCACTATACCAATAATCTGGGCTGGGGAGTTTAGCTATGTGCCGGATGAGGAGCGGGACCGGTATCCTCCCCGCATTCATGCAAAACCCAACATGGCATGTAGCTTGAGAGAAGTGACAGACAGTCTGGCTTGTGCAGAGATATGGAAGGTTCTTCATCCGAAGGGAGGGAGTTCTACAATGCATAATACATACAGTGGTTAGACCGCATACTGATCTCTGAGAGTGTCATCCACAGAATTGAAAAGGGACAGTGGCATTATAGATATCCGGCCGATCATTCACCTCTGATTATTGTCTATGCTGGAATGACTAGCAGGCTCCTGGTGCCCACCTGGAGGTTGAAGCCGGAGACGTTACAAAACTCTGAGTGTCGAGCGGGGTTGGAGAAGCGACTGACAGTCTTCTTTGAGCAGTACTGGGGTATGACAGACTCTAGGATTGTGGAATGGGAGGCCTACAAATGTGTGGTCAGGGGGAGTGCATTGGCAAAACGGTGGGAGTACGGCGACAGTTGCACAATGACCTGCTGCGGCATGAGGAGGCAGTGGCAGCTCTGCTATGGAAGGAACCACTGGACCTTGCGGATAGTATAGACCTGCTGGCGGCGAGCGGGGCACTCTGTGTTACCTGGGAAGAGTAGGATAGGTTTACGCTGCAAGAGTAAAGGCAACGGCTATACATAGGAGATAGGTCGGGTAGGCTTCCAGCGTGGCTGCTGCGATACGAGGCACCACGCTCCCAGATCTTCTCCCTCACAAAGCCGGATGGTGGGCGAGTTAACCTCAGAAAGCCATCCCAGAGGCATTGCGCCATTACCTGGTTCACATTTAGAGGGACGCCCAGGGGACAGGTTAGACGAAGGCGGGGAATTCCTGAGGGGATGCAAGCTACTTCAAGTCTCTGAGGAGCAACGTGTGTGGCTGGACGGAGAGCTCACACAGGGAGAAATGGCTCTGGCACTCAAAGAGAGGCTGAGTCATAAGACGCCAGGTCTTGATGACCTGCCCCTGAATTCTATCAATGCTCCGTGCCTCTGGTCACATGTAAGTTACTAGAGGGCAATTTCTTCATTGTTGGCAGTCTCTGAGAGCGGTGAGGGACCACAAGTCCCAGAACCTTTTGCTGGAGTAGGGGTAGGTCACCTTTTGAAGCGCTTTAAAAGTGCAGACATAGCCCCGCTGCACAGAATGAGCACGGGCCGTCCTGCGCCCGTCAGCACCAGAAAGAGGCAGGGTTAGCGCAACAACCCTTGGTTCTGTGAGTCGCCCTAGTTGGATTTTCACCTGTTGGATGTTTCTACTCTTTCTCATTTCCAATGGGTAAATGAAAAGCAACTGACAACTCCATAGGCACTGTGAAGGAACCCAAGCATCGCACGGCCAAGATTTGTGCTCTACAACTCATAGACAATTTAATCGTGGAGGACATCCTAGTGGGAACAACCTACCCTTTTCTGTCCACATGGCCCTTATACCTATTCACATGGCCTCCACAACCATTGTTGTAGCTTCCAATCCTATAAGACATGGCGGCGTCCAGGTGACAAAGAGCTCTTGAATAGACAACTCCAAGGCTGGTAATCACAATAGAGCTCTACAGCTCATTCCTCAGATTTAGGACATGCCTCTGTTCCATCTTCTTTCACCAGGGCTGATTCTGAGTCTTTGTTTGGGGCGGGCCTTCGGGGAGTCTCACCTAAGGCCAATCCATTAGATCTTCCCCCTGATTGCAAACCCTATGTAGTGAGTTTAGTGGGTGTGCCCCCGCTAAAGTCAAATGCTAGTGAAGGGTTCTCACAGTTAAAGAACAAAGTAACCCACTGGATCTCTAGGAGGGCTGGGGCCGATGCCAACATCCATACTCAAATAAACATGGTAGAAAGATTAGGTTGGGTTGGCTGAGAATCTAAACTGTTGCACAGTGATTGGATTGTGGTGAATTTTAGCAATAGTTGGGTTGCCGGTAGAATTTTAGCCTCATTTCAGTGGACAGAAGCTTCTGTGGACGCTGATTTTTTTACAATCTAGGGCCTGAACTTAGGGTGACAACCCCCAAGGCCCTCTCATTCGCAGGCAATTCAATGCCATCATGTGATACACCCTGGACGCCCTAGGGAGTCAGCCTTTCCTTGCATTTCTTCCAATAGGTTTGAAGTTATTGAGTCTCTTGAGGAGGAAGAGTGACAACCATCCGCCAAACTCAATATTAACTCCGCCATAAAAGGTTGGGAGGATGACAGTTGCCTTTTAGGATCTGATTTTAACGTTCAGCTTAGTTTCCTTTCGTGGAACATAGCAGGACTCTAGGAGAAGGCCAGAGACCCTAATTGGTTAGAGTTTATTAGATCATATCATATATTGGCCCTTCAAGAAACCTGGTCTTTTAAGAATATACCTTTTTTGGATGGCTTCACAAATTTTTTCTGCCCAGCAATTCCATCCTCTTCGGGCCGAGCTAAGGCAGGGTTGTCCACTCTAATATCTTTGTCCCCTAATTGTGTTATGGCCAAGGTAGAGACAAATTGCTCATACATAGGGCGGTACTACTTAATTTCATGGATAAATCGATGTTATTGATTGCAAATATTTATAATTCTAATGGTCATACCCCCTCCTCTGAAGTTATGTCTTCCTTGGTGTCACTGTAGAGAACCGATAACTTTCTATCACTTCTGGGCAAAGGCTCCACCTTGTACATCCCAACCGTGGTCCTAGGTGACTTTCACATTCACCCTTGTTAAAAAATCTGCCAAATTGTTCAGGATTTCCCCACTTGTGAGAATTCTAAATTGCCTCATTTTGAGTATACTTCCCAAGGGGACCAGGCAAATCTATTAATCCAATCTTTGAATCTAGTTACACCCTGCTCTCAGGGAGCCCCTGCCTATGTGGGTAGAGGGTCAGAAAACAATTGTGGACTATATCCTGACTTCTTCACCACTTTCTAGCTCTCTAGTCGATTACCAGAACAAATGATCTTGTTGGAGTGATCATAATCCTTTACCACTAGCACAAAAATGTCAGTGTCAGAGATCGCCACCTTTGGCCTTTCCATCTAAATATGTGTCCCACACAAACTATGGCAGACACCTCAAATGATCCAAAGTAATACCAGAAGGGATCCTGTTTAGGTAGAGGAGCTATGAGGTAGAAAGTTGTCTAGATTTCAGTTTAGCTCCCATTGATGTTTTAAATGCTTTTTCCACCTTATACATTGGGTTGAGACTTGCTCTCCCTGTACTTAGTCGAGGACATACCACTCTCAGGGGGGCTCGTTGGTTTAATGAGCCTTACACTAAAGCCCATCATGCCCTGATGAAGGCCCTCAAACGTTCTCCAAGGAACGGGGGGAAATCATATGTTTACGTGCCTTCTACGAGAAGATCACTAAGGAGAGAAAAGAGTCCCTTAAAGATAATGGTTGGGAACAGTGAATGAGAGCTAGCGATATTAATGATAGCACTACCTTTTGGAGAGTTCTTAATCATCCCTTTCTAGTTGCTGAGGCTGCTCCAACTTTGTCCTCGGTGATAGCTGAAGACAAGTGGTATGACTGCTTATCTCACAATTATTCATTTGAGGATGGGATGGAATCCGCAACCCTAAATATTGGCAAAAAGGCACTGGTTGCCTAGCTTGTAATACGGCCCTTGGTCCTGACAGCATCCCAGAAGACCTTTTTAGGAGTGAGTAGTTATTTGGGCCCCTTTGCTGACCAACTTTCTAAATGCCACTGTGCTAACGGGCCCTCCTGGTTCATGGTCCCATTCCATAATTGTACCAATTTTTAAAAGGGGCTGATCCAAAATGTTACAGGCCAATTTCCCTGATTGACACCACTGTTAAGGTTCTGGGTCAGGTGGTTCTGGCAAAATTTACTTTCTGGGCCGAGGAGAAAAACCTCATCTCTGACTCACAGTATGGGCTAAGACCTGACCTGAGAACTATCGACCAAAGCTTGAATTTGCATTTATTAATCCATAAACACACGGTAGCCAAAAAGGGTACTCTCTTTTGGGGTTTTACAGACCTCATATCAGCATTTGACCGGGTGAACTGCTCCAAGCTCTGGTCAATGTCGTTGTCTCTTGGTGTTGACCCAGCTCTGGTATTCTTTTTGGTGGACAGTCATATGGATATGTGTGCGTCTGTAAGGTGTAGGGAGGGAGGCTCATGTACCTAACACTTCCACATTACTCGAGGCATCAGACATTGGTGCATCCTGGCCCCCTTTCTATTCACCATTTATATCAATGGTTTAAGGAGGTGTTGCTAGGAAAATAATGTGACTCCCCTCGTGTAGGTGTTCGCCCATTGCCAGTCCTTTTATATGCAGATGATGCCATCCTTATGTCCAGGACGGCAGTAGAGCTCCAACTGCTACTTGACTCTTTTGCTGATTTTAGGGCCAGTATAGACCTTTCAATAAATAATATGAATTCTTTAGTTTTGGTCACTGTGTTAAACCCGTCATAGTGAAAGTCCATTTTTGTAATAAAACTAAGATTACTCAAGTACACACATTTAACTACCTGGGTATTCTCCTTGATAATAGGAACACTTGGGGACCCTTAATACTATCGAAAAGACTCATGCTAGCCCATTCTTGTAGGTCAGTTAAGGACTTCAAGGCCAGAGTTGGCAGGAAGCCAATAAAGGCTCCATATCTATAAAGTCAAATGTGCATCCGCCATATGTTATGGTAGTGATATTTGGGGGTACTGGGATTGTAGTGTTATTCAGGTTGCAGAGAACAAGTTTGCCAGGCGTTTACTGGCCCTCCCACAAAGTCAGTGGTTAATTTGTCAAATAAAAAGTGCCGGGGCTCTCCTCAGGAGACAGCACTCACAGGAGGAAATGTGCTGGTGCAAACTGCCCCCTGACTAGAGCCCAGCACTTATTAACCTGGAGAGAACTTGGCCTAATGGCTAGAGCTGTCAATTTCAGAGCTGGGGAACCAGGTTCGAGTTTTGGCGTGGCTCAACATCCTGTGATTCTGGGGAAAATCACGTGCCTTCCAAATGAGTGTTTCCTTAATTGGTGCTAAAAGCGCTGGTGCTGAGCATTAGGTGCCGGTGCTGAGCACCGGAAAGCTCCGGCTCAAATTAAGCACTACACAAAGTTCCTCTACTTGCGCTGTCTTGGAGGTGCTGGGCCTCAAATATATCTTGTACACTTTCAAACTTAGACCATTGTTACTCTGGATCTGTATTTGTCACAAGAGCGAGCCAACCCTGAATAGGCTGATTAGCAGGGATTGCCTTTCCTTGGATAACCTGAGAGCGATTCCCTGGCTGAGTTATATCAAGTTGGAACTTACATCCTTGGGTCGCCCCAGTTTGTTTTCCTGCCCTGAAAGAACTGACAAAGGCGATTATCCATGGGTTAAACTGAATTTTTTAACTCACTTCACTGTTTACAGGGAAGGATTTGAACCGCAGACACTTGCTGTTCAACCCCATTATGCGACTAAAACTATTCCCTTAATTGAGCCATATGTAAAACAACGCATAGCTATTAGGTGGATGCAGGTGTCAGATCCAGATACTACAGACTGGGAGAGGGATCTGATGCAGTGGGCCATAGCAGAGAAAATACAAATTAAATTGGTCTGCACAGAGGAGTATTTGACTGATGACTTAGAGGACTGGGCATTAATGTGCAGGGACCTGACGGTGGGGGTGAGGGGAGGGACTGAGGCAGCTATTGAAGAAGCGCGTGTGTAGCAACTATGGGGCCTAAATGAGTCATGGTGGTTCATGCTGTGTAATATGTCATGACGTTTGTCGCACTTTGATTTTTCTGCTGTTTTAGGTCAAAAACGACATATGTATATATTTGTTTAAGTTATCTGGCTTGAATTTGCAAGGGACAATAAAGGGATTTACACATTTGGGACTGTTTATACTTACAGTTGAAATGAAATGAAGAATTTATAAAGCGTTACACAGACCCAGTAGGTATCTAGGCACTAGATAGACAAACAGGCAGTGAAGTCGATTGGTAAAGTAAGTTAGTAGAGCCACTGAGCCAGGTCTTTGAGCGCTTCCTGAACTGTAACAAGTTGGGTTCCTTTTTAAGGGAGGTGGGCAGGGAGTTTCTGAGTTTGGTGGTGGTATATGCAAAGCTTTTTCCTCCCCACTTTACTTTACGCATCTTGGGGACTAAAAGTAGCCACTGTCTGAGGATCTAAGTGATCTAGCCGGGATGTAGGGCCTGAAGAGTTGCGACCATTGCCTGGGGCCGTTACCGTGTGTAGCCTTGAACGCAATACATAGAGCTTTGAACTGGATGCGTTTGGTGATAGGTAGCCAGTGGAGCTCAGCCAGAGCTTTAGAGGCCGAGTCAAAGTGGGTAAGCCCAAACAGAACTCTGGCACCGGCATTCTGCCTCACCTGAAGTTTATGTATTCTGCGCTTGCTCGCGCTAGTAAGAAGGGCGTTGCAATAGTCCAGCCTAGAACCAACTAAGGCCATGACCACTGTTTTCCTAAGTTCAAATGGAATGAACAGGAATACCTTTTTTTAGGATTTTAAGAATAAAAAAGCATGCAGCTGTAGTCTGATTGACCTGTGATTCAAAGGAAAGCTTGGTGTTGAAGAGGACACCAAAGTTTTTTTACCTTGATGGCAGGTATTGGAGGAGATCCCATGTAATTTGGCCACCAGCTGTCAGACCAGATACCTGACATCATGCCAAACAGCATGACTTCTATTTACAACAGATGGTCTTAGAAAGTAATGAGGTGTTATCCTGTCTAACTAGCGGGGTTCTAAAATGCCGCTTAAAGAGTTATACCAAAATTTGAAGCTTTCACCATGACCTGCAACATCGTTTACAGATAAAAAAGACTTCAGCTGAGGTGTCTGTGTGATGTGGTGAGATGCAATTTTAGATAAAGGTCAAATTATATTCTGTCCGTTTGCACATAGATGTTCTATGAAATGTAGATTCAACAAGATTCTGTTTGGTGAAAACGCGTGGATCAAGAACGATGGCTTACCTCGCCATCCATACTGTCAATATTGTTGAGCAGCAAAACAGGATTTGAACCATGTTTTATTTTTTTGCCCAGGTCTTTTTTATCTGCAGCAAAAGTTTCATTATCCTATGATTTTAAAGTACTCTATAGTAACACACGAAGAACCACTTTATTTATTTTTTAATTCCTCTATTGTGAATATTTGTTATTGTGTGAGGAGGTTCTTTGCATCGTTTCTTGAAGTAAATGATGTGCATTAAAAAAAAAAAAGATTGCTTTATTTTAAATCCATATGCTATAATTAAGGCTCCCTGTTTTCCGTTTTTACTGTTAAATACATGCACAAATACATTTATTTTCTTGTCTGGATTCATTTTTAAATGAGAATAAAAACAGGAATTTGGTTGTTTTTTTGAGTGATTCTAAATGATGTCAGTCATGACTGCAGGTCAATAGCTGCGCAGATTGACAGGTAAGGGAGTTTTAGTAAAGTAGCTTGGACGCCAGTAGTTAAGCAGAAGGCTGATACTAACATTTGCATGTTTTGTCATATAATTGCATTGATTTATCATCTGTGGGTGTTGATAACATTGAAACCTGTCAGGCATTGAACACAAGTGCACATTTGTTGGTTAAATAAATGTGGAAATATACTAATTTCAACTTCATTTTTTTACAAATCGATAAATAAATATGGATACATACGGATATATTTAGCAAAAAATAAATATGGACAAACACAGACAGAAATTGTCAAAAAAATAAACACCATAAAACTGGGGAAAATTGTAATGTATTATGCTTGTGTGCTTGTTTTTAAAAGTGTTTGTATTGTTTAAATGTATAGACTTTTTAATGTATTGTATTGATAATTATTGCTTGTGGTTTTAAGTGCAATCTATGGATGCACTTTAACGATAAATAAATAAACAAACTAATAAATAAATTAATAGACTGGTTAACTGACAGACACCTGCCCTGGTTACACAGCAGCTCTTTGAGTATACTGCGGAGCGCTGGCTCTCTTGGTCAAGTAGAACTTGAAACTAGAACAAAGTGGGGTGGTTTGCATCACACATTTATGTTCATCTTCCAGACAGGAGATGTAGAGCCAATGACTAAGGTCCTCCAACTGATTTGAGGTGATTCTCTTTCAAATGTAATTTTCTCAGTGTAGTCCAGTCACAGCCTTTGTGCTAGGTGATGGCTGTCACAGAAGGTAGTGAAGATGCTGGCGTCAAACAGGAATGTCCAAGACAAGGCCACAATGAAGTGTGAGATCTCTACACCTGGTTGTCATGAGGCTTCGTGAATTGAAAATAAGGGATAGGCAAATTGGGAGGCCCTGCCAAGAACGTGTCTTAAATTTAACAACAGAATGCTGATTCACACCCTTTCCTCCAACATCCAACAAATAGCAAAGCTCAGGAAATCTAGTTAACAATCCTTCCTCATTTCAGTGTCTGAGTCTCCACCTTCCAGTCAGAAGAAGACAGGCAATACACTTCCGTTGTCTGGGAAGTCTAAAATAAATATCTAGATCCCAGTTTCACATACAGTCGGGCAATGAGAGCTTGGGTACATGCCTTTATATTATGCAAGGGACATTCTTGTCTCAACACACTGCAAATCCATTTCTCACATTGTGTGTGAGTTGATATTGATAAAGTGCAAACCCTTCTGGGGAGCAACGGAGCATTGTACATCAATTGAGAGTAGAAAGGGCTGGGAATGATCCAAAATCATGTACATCAAGTGAGCCTTCTCAAATGTGTATCCCTCATTTTTACATATGCACAATAGTGTCTCTTCTTTTTTATTGAGCACAGGAGATTAAGTAGGGGTTAGAACACAGATCTCCAAATTCCCAAGTTAGCAACTAGACTATATCGTCACACGATCATCATTTTGCTCCCCTTGGATGCCCAGTTCACAAGATGCAATTTTATTTTATGATCTAGATTTTATTTTAAGTTGCATTTTAATTTACTTCAGTGGTGGCTACAGCCATTCAATCTTTGCAGGGGTGCCATGATGCATCCAGGGTTGATCTCCACTGATTTTCACGATGGACGGCAGCTCTCTAGGATGGGCTCCCACGCCTGGCAAGTCAGATGGTAAACAATGAAGAGACATAAGTCCTCTGTAGTGCTAGAGGCACTCATGTGGTCTGACACCCTGTGATGACCTTTGACTACCATTATATTAATTGACTTTGGTGTGTTATTTTGTCCGTGCTCGAATTTACAACGTCCTGCATATGCCTGGCTTCTCTTAAAGGTTTATTTCTTGTAATCTTGCAGTCTTTCATTGGGATCTGTCACGGAGTAGATCACCCTTGCCAAGAACAGAACATGTGGGATGTGCATTTGAAAGCATGAGAGAGAGAGAGAGAGAGAGAGAGAGAGAGAGAGAGAGAGAGAGAGAGAGAGAGAGAGAGAGAGAGAGAGAGAGAGAGAGAGAGAGAGGTGTGGAATGTACTTTTTGGTCTCGAAGTTCAGTGTTATGAGCAGTGGTGCACAAATGTGCACTGTGTTGTACATTGAGAGATGAAGTATGTGATGCTACAAGCAGTGGTGAACAAATGTGCATAGTGTTGTACATTGATAAGTATTATGATGTTCTTACTATTGGCTTTGACATGGCCTCATGTCATCCAGAATTCTGACTCTGCCTGGCTTGAGCTTTATCTGTGCGCACAGCCACGCTTGCAAGTTGTTTGGGTTAATCACATTCAAGGATTGTTTTTGTGAGAGATTGTTTAATGTACCCTGGAAGGCTTTTGTGAGCTTCATCAAGATAAAGACTGGAACATGCGAGAAGTTTATGGGAACTCCTTCCTGCCATGGAATGCTTGCTTGGAAGCTGGCCAGTCCTAGTAAGTTTCCTTGTGCGGGGAGGACGATTCTCGAACCTTCTAGTGTTGTTTTGAGATTATAAAGCTGAGGGTTGTTGACTTAGAAACCGGGATTTTGGAATCCGAATGGGGACAGAAGTGTCTACTTTGGTACAGCGGAACCCTGGTTGCTGAGGCTCTTATCCCCGGCTGTTAATCCCCCGGTCAGGAGTGGGCTAAGATGCAGTGTTTGCACCAGGTGAAGTGTTGAGTTTTGATTATTGCCATTGTGATGTGTAGCCAGTGGCTTTGGTCATTTGAAGTGTTGAGTTTTGATTATTGCTATTGTGATGTGTGGCCAGTGGCTTTGATCATTTGAGGTGTTTTCCTTGTGATTCAGTGTATATATCTTTCTGATCTCTTGCAGGACGTCCTATATTATATTTGCTTGAGCCTTATCTCATATTATTTGCTGCTTGTTTATTCATGGTTTTAGTCATGCATTTAACTGTTGCATTTACCAAGTGTGTTATTATTGCATGCATATAATTATATATATCTCTAAGTGTATTTGAATGTTGTTATTTTGGCATCTGGGAAAGCCTTTCTGTTAGAGAGCATTGTGTAAAATAAAACCCCAAGCCTTATTCTAAAAAGGGAGTCTTTGCATTTTGTAAAATAAAACCCTTTTCTAAAGGTGTTGTTTTGTGTTTATGTGTCCTGCTTCGCCGTGTGTGTTTTGAGCCACCGTGCAGGAGAGTATGTATTATCGGAAAGGCGAAGCAAGACATCCTCCAAATGGAGAAAGCTCACTGCAGTGCTGAGAGCATTACAACATTTGCTGCAGCAAATACATCATCACAACATCCTGGTGAGATTGCACAATAATGTCACAGCCGCTTATTTTAACAACTATGGGAGCACTCATTCAAAATCATTGAAGTCTGTGGCAGCTCAACATGGTACTTGTGAAGAGACCCACTTTCTGAGTTTATTAGTGGTCCACATCAGAATGCTGGACAATATGCATGCGGACCAGCTGAGCAGGTTGTTCCCATCTTCTCAGAACCTGTATTTATCTCCAGAAACATTTCAGAAGTTGTGAATGAGGTTTTGCACCCCATTTCTGGATCTTTCAGCTTTGAGGAGCAATGCTCATCTACCCAGGTTCAGCTCTCGGTTTCCAGAGATGGCAGCCTGGGAGTGGATGCACAAAGGGTGAAAGTGGCCCAGTAGATTATTGTATGCGTTTCCTCCATTTACTCCTATCCAAGGCTCCTTTGCAAAATTCAGGAGACAGAAGAGGTGGTGATAGTGCCTTTTTGGTCACGCAGAGCTTGTTTCCCCTCTTCTTCAATCTCTAGCTAGCCTTACTCTGTGGATCCTTCCATGTTCCATCTCCACTCAGACCCTCGACTCTGTCGCTGCTTCCCAAGTGATCTGTGTCAGCTTGAAGGTTGAAAAGTTAAACCTACAGATAAAGGCTTTCCTCCCCGTCTGGTAGATGCTTTACAAAGCTCTAAAAGGCATCCTACTTTGAAGTCATATTCTAGGCAGGGGGCTTCTTTTCTCAAATGGTGCTCCTCTCATTAATTGTCTGCTACATCATGTTCACTTGTTTCTGTTTTACAATTTCTGTGGGTGGTTTCCATCTTGATCTATGGCTCTCCACTTTGTTGGAGACTAAGTGGTTTGTGATTAAACCTTTTTGCGAATTTGATGAGTCCATTCAGGATGCTGATGTCCTGGTCATTCTGCTAATTACAAGTTTTGCCCTACTACATCAGCTTTTCATTCTGGACCTCTTCCTTGGGATCTTCCATTGGTATTTAGGTCTCTTCAGTAACATCTTTCGAACCTTTGATTTCTGTGGATCTATAATTCCTCTTACATGGTTGCTTTATTGGTAACTATCACGTGGACCTGCAGAGTGTGTGAGGTTTCAGCTCTGTTGTGCTGTTCTCCTTTTTTTTTGATTTTTCAAGGACGGGGTGGTTCTTAGACCAGACCCTTCCTTCATCCCTAAAGTTTATTATCCCTTTCATGTATCCCAGGAGACTGCACTTCCATCATTCCTTCCTTCTATTATTTCTGAAGAGGAGGGTAATTTAGGAAGCTGTCTCTGTATATACTATACCAAAGTGAGGAATAGTGCGCAAAGAGTCCAGTGGAACCCAAAAGGTAGGCAGAGGTAAAGTTAGATAGCACCTCACTCAATTTGTGGTGGTGTGGTCGAGCAGTAAGGCAGTATCAGAGGACAGTGTTAAGCATTTTTTGTACCCACTCAGTCAGCAAATAAATTCACACACTCAAAGACTGAACTTCAGACCAATTGTTTGTGAATAAAAATATTCTTTTAGTTATTTTATTTTCTAGAACCAAGCAAGCCTGGCACAAGTTAGCAATACATACTTTACAGTTGTAACACAGTACAGATTACAGTTGTAAATGTACTTTGATTTGATTACAGTATTGATATGCAATGCTTTTCAGAATACAGTACATATACTTTGTAGAGGATTTTTAGTAGAATATAATGTAAGTTACTTTTCAGATTACTTTTCTTACACAGTGCAGTATACCTGGATACTACACTGGGACATTTCCTGTAAACAGGTAAGTAAAAGTGTTTTGGTTAAATAGTTACAGTTTTAAAGGATTTCTTAGGTTTTCCTACTCCACACTTAGAAAGTTTTCCTAGAAAAACTGTCAATGTTATCCTGAGTAGGAAAATAGTGTTATTGGTTAACAGGTAAGTACTTTGTTGTGGGAGTTGGTATTCTGGGGTTAGACTCAGGGGCTCCCAGGATCAGGGATGCACTCTTGTTACACCCTCCGCTGCACTAGGGCGGCCGGGTGCAGAGTGCTGAGGCCCAGTGTTATCCAATGGTGGATAGGGGGCCTCCGGCTGGTGGCTGCTCACGAGCAGGCCACTGGGTTGTGGGAGCAAAGCTCCTAGACTTAAGCTCAGGGCAAATAGGGGTTCAAGCCAGTACAGAAGGTGCACCCTCAGCTGCACCGAGGCAGCCGGGTGCAGAGTGCTGTTTTGGCGTTGGCCCCCCCGTAGCTTTCAATGGGGAGTCTCCAGTTTGTAAACACACTGTAGACTCAGGACGAAGGTCTTCTGGGTGCGACCACCACTTAGAGAGGTTAGTTGGGATGCTGGGGTTTGGTTAGGCACCGTTGGTTGGGCAATGCAAGGATGTGGGGTGTCGGGTGCAGGGGTGCCCTTTAGGGTCGGACCTTCTTACCAGCTTCTGGTCGCGGTTGGGAGGACTTTCTGGTTTGAGGCTGCAGGCGTCGGCTGGAGGTTTGAGGCAGGTCGGGGGTCCCCGGATCTCGGGTCAGGATTGCTTGGGAGACCTCCTCTTGGTGTTGGGCCCCTAGAACTCAGGCCGTGGGCGTCGGATGCAGAGTGGGGCAGACCCACGGATCCTTGCGGAGCTGGAGTCTGTGGTTGAACAAATCCGGTGTTCATATGAGACAGAGTCTTTGGGATGGAAGGCAGGCAGGTCCTCCGGGTTTCTCATGGTTGCTGGCTGCAGGACACACCGGGATTTTGCTGGAGCAGGTTCGAGGTGGGGACAGGCTGGTAGGGCTGGGGAAAAGTCAGTGGGTCTCCTCCTCTTGTTAGCTTCGGCACTGCTGTTCAGTTCTTATTCTTCTGGTTTCTTGTCTAAGGAAGCATGGTTCAGGGGTGCCCCTAAATACTAGATTTAGGGGTGTTACAGGTACGTAAAAAGGTCCCTTCCCTGGGGTGGGTACACCCCCCATAATGCCACCATCCAGTAGGAGGGGGCATAAGCCTTTGCCTGGTTGGCTATCTGCAAAATGGCAGGGACTGAGAGTTGTGCTTTACCTCGCCTCCCCCTCCTGAGGGGTTGAGTTGGCAGAGATGGGCACACTTCTCTTCCTCACTTGTTTTTCCCGCCGGTTCTCCCGCCCAAAGTGGGGAGCAGTTGCTGGAAGCAGCAAGGGGCCTGGGGAAGCTCACAAAGGCGGCAAGCCTTTTGAAGCTTCCCCTTTGTGAACCCTGCCCATCCTGGGGAGGAGGCTTGGCACCTCGTCCCAAGATATGCATTGCTTCAGGCCCCCGAGAGCAGCAGGCTCTCAACCCAGGGGTCCAGAAACATGTCTGGTGGTGGCAGCTGAAAGCAGCCACTGAGCCTGAGCACTAGTGGTAGGTCGTTTTTCAGGGGGCATCTCTAAGATGTCCTCTGTGCGCATTTTTCATTAAATCTCACACTGGCATCAGTGTGGGTTTAATGTGCTGAGAAGTTTGATACCAAACTTCTCAGTTTTCAGTAAAGCCATTATGGTACTGTGGAGTTCGTAATGACAAACTCCCATACCATATACTCTTAATAGCAGCACTTCACTTACAATGCCTAAGAATGGACTTAGACACTGTAGGGGTACAGGGCTCATGCACCTGTACCCTCACCACTGGTATAGGGAACCCAGCTAGAGGGGTGACTAATCTATGCCAGGGCAGTGGGTTGTAGGCATGGCACATAGGGATGTGTGCCATGTCGACTCTTCACTTTGTTCTGCACCAAGACACGCAGCCTGCAAAGGAAGTGTGTGAGTTTAATGGTACAGGGCCTCTAAGCGTGGCACAATAAGTGCTGCAGCTCTTAGAGGTCTTCCCTGGTTACAGTGCCCTGGGTACCTGTGGTACCATTTACCTGGGGCTGACTTGTGGCCAGAGAGGCCAATAGGGTTTTGTTTTCAATGCAGTTCTAGGGAAAGAACATAGAACCTGGGTAAATGATTGGCAGGAGCGCAGGGCACACTCAGTGAAAGCACATCAGGAGTTCAGCAAAAAGTGGGGCAACCCTTCAGAAAGAGGGCACTTTCTCACAGAGGGTTTATTGCGATTTTAAAGGAGATTTTTCAATTATTCTTGACCAGGTCTAGTGCATTCGGAAGGTCAAATCATATGTGACTTTTGGCCTAAAAGGGAGAGGCAAAGAGGCATCTCAAATGAATACAAGTCAATCGATTAAAGCAACCTGTGCTTTGGCTTATGCAGGACAAGAGAAATCTATTCTGGATGGTATTCAAGGACGATGAACAAGAGGAGAGTCTGCCTCACGGCCAGTTTCATGAGGTCGCACTGCTAGAGATATGTATCAATCAATCAATATAAATCTTTATTTGGCAAATAAAATCACCATAAAAGAATAAAGATCAAAGACAATAGTATCAAATTCATGGATGATAAAAACAAACAGTATGGTTACTAATAAAAAACTGTGAACTACAGATATGTAGAAATGCGGTATGGGCCGCAACATAACTTTGTGAAACATTATTTAGTGCAGACAATTGTGGCTACTGATGGAAATTTTGTTCAGAGGTTCTTAGCTCTCTAAGGAAGTAACTCTATCATGATTCTTCACAATTGATCTTTGTATGTTCACTGGTAGATTATTTTCACTGTTCTACTTAAAAATTCCCACTCTTCAGCATTCAAGTGAATCTAATCATATTTCTTGTCAGAGGCTTTTTGCTTTGGTATACCTCAGAAGTAATGACTGGGATTAGAACAAGGACCTCAGAAGTAGTTGCCAATTATTTACCAGTAATATTTATTATTGTCAGTGTTACCCATACTCTTCCCAAACATTACGAACCGCCCACCCTCGCCTGCCTCTAGGTCTTTGACTAGATTTGGAAGGTACAGGAGGGTCCTGTCTCGGTGCTAACTAGGGTGGGTGGGGCTTGCATTTTTAGCACTCCTGGTGCTTCCTGTCTCAGAGGCAGGATTCACCTCACAAGTAATGAATGGGCCGAGAACAAATAGAGATAAGTGTTAGTAGGCCATCCATACCACTGCTGGCTGAAAAGCACTCCGTTCAGATACCTACGGCCTATTACACGCAATGAACTACTGCTCATCCAGTAAGAATATAAGGACAGTTGTGCTAACATTAGTGCTTGCAATTACCAAATAGCTAATTTTTACGATAAGGTGTTTGGTAATCGCAAACACTAATGTACTAAAGTGTGCTTTACACTTTTTGCGATTCCTAGTGGGTCATAAATAGACCAACCTCATGAATATTAATGAGGTTGGTCTCAGTTTGCGACCCATTCGAAATTGCAAAAATCACAGAGATGGGGGCCTGCTGGGGGCAGCTGACCACCATGTCTTTAATTGCTTTAAAATAAAGCACTCTTTATTTTTTTTAATGCACACCATTTTTCTTAAAGAAAAACATGATGCGTTTTTAACCCCTTCAGTATCCATGACGAGATGGTCTCGTCATGGGCCGCGGTTGCGCTGTGCCCATGACGAGACCATCTCGTCATGAACTCCGCCCGCTAATAGAAAGCCCGGCACAGGGCGGGGAAAGGGCGGGGCACAGAAGGGGTTAAAAAAAAGAAAAGTTTTCTTATCATTTTCTAAAAGTAGGCTGTGGCTTATGGGACCACTGCTTGCTCTTAAAAATATTTGTTTCCCATGTGAAAATGGGTTACCACCAACTTAGAGTTGGTGGTAAAATTCAAATGTTTTGCGACTGTAATTCGGTCGCAAAACATTCATACATCCCATTCAGATTCAGTATTTAAAAGGGATGCCCTAAACATGCCATTTCCAAATACCAAATCACAAAAACAAATTGCGATTGGGTAACGCATTACCCACTCACAATTTGTGTTTTGTACATATTTAAAAGCGTTTTGCGATCGGAGACGACCCCGTCGGCCTTTTCCCACCTGCAAAAATGCTTCTTACCTGTGGTCCATAACTTTTTGGGAAGTCTGTTCCAGCCACAAGGATTGTCCCTCAGTCTAAACAGACCTTGCAAGTGTCTCAGTTCCATGTGTGAGTAGCTCAGTCAATCCATTTTTTCCCTTTGTATTCTGAGTTTAGTCCTGTTTATCCCTTCTTAAATCAGGACAATAAGTCCCAGAATGCAAAGACAAAACCTTGGGAGCTCTGCGTAATGTTACCTGAAGTCTTCTTGCCATCATGAACACCGTGTTTTAGTGCTAAGTATTTATTTAGCAACCCAGTACCCAGTGAATTCTGGGAATTGTAGTCCAGTTCCCATTTATTGATCAAATTGTACTAATGCGCTCTATTGCAATAGTCTGTAAAAGATACAACTGAAGTGGAACATGATGCCCCGAATGGCATGGCGTCCTGGATACTTCTTTATCTTGTTTTTTCTCTTTTGACTCACGTAGCTGTTCCCTGGCCTCGTACCATGTGTGACATCATCCACCATTAGTGGGTTTCCAGTGAACAGTAATTTGCATTGTGAAATTTGTGGCCATTACTCACAGAGTTAAAGGCGCAACTACGAATCCCAGAATGCAGCATGCTGTTGGCTTTCAATCAAGGCATGTGTCACACTTCTCATGTGGTCCCTTCTCAGCCATGGATATTCATTCTCCGCCTCTCCCTCGGCGCATGGCGCTAGTTTTGGGGTGCAATAAAGCACTACACGGGTACTCAATGTTAAAGAACTTTTAAACTTGTGCTCACTTAGCACGTGTCCAGGCCGAAGATCTCAATCCCGTCTCCACGCCCCCCAAAGCTATCAAAGAGGTCACCGCTCCGTGCCTTTAAAAGCTAAGCACGTCTGGATCGCCACCTGCCAAAGGACATTAATCCTCTTCATGTATCTTTAATTGCTAGACTCACGTAGATATTTGTATTGGAGGGCATTAACACCCCCATGGCCCCCACGCCATAAGAACTAAGCTCACGGGGATCTATTCCTGTCAGAGGACATTAAACCTGTCACCTTCCCCTTTAAGGGCTTGGCCCACCTGGAGCAAGTGTACCTGTGTCTGGTGACGTCACCAGAGCCCAACCCGGAAGCAGGAAGCCGAGCAAGGGCAGAAAGAGTGACAGGGAGCTCGGGGGGCTGGGACCGAGTCTCACTACTAGAACTCACCAGGGCCCCCCGTTCACAGACACCCGAAAACAGAGACAGTACTTGAACCCGCGGCCATGTCATCCTCGGCCGTCTTCATATTGGACCTCAAAGGCAAGGTGAGCAGAGGGCCCGTGCAGGGAGGTTAAGCAAACACCGAGCATGGCACCGTTTCCAGGTGTATTGTTCAATGCATCAGGTGTTAAAATCCGTATGCAGCCTGCTGATCGTATGTTTGAATGCTATAAGGATAGCCTAGTGGGTCAATGTACCTGTTGCAAATAGCGGAGCGCAATCAAGTCATAGGTTAACCCATTAAGAAAGCCGGACTTGTAACGCGACACCCGATACGCAGATCGCATGTTTTGTGGAGATATCTTAGTGGACTAACGCGCATGCTGCTGTGATCTGTCG
Source organism: Triturus cristatus (assembly GCF_964204655.1). NCBI lineage: Eukaryota > Metazoa > Chordata > Amphibia > Caudata > Salamandridae > Triturus > Triturus cristatus. The sequence continues at coordinate 90,966,841 of NC_140586.1, forward strand.
GAACCTGCAGCTCGCGGGTTCAAATCGGGGCGTGGTAGTGAGCGGGCTGCAGAGTTCAGTGAGTAAACTGCTGCTCAACGTGGCGGTAGCTGACTCCGAATCGAAAGGGTCGCGTTGTCTCAGAAGTCTGTCCAAGAGCCAGACCAGTGGGGTTCGAGGTTTTATCCTAAAATAATATTGTACTTGAAACATTCCTAGCCCCAGTTTCTAAAAGAGTTCCTCTTCGATGAAAGTTATTACCCGGAACCAGTACTGCGCCGATATACACCTCTTGCATGCATACTTCCTCGCGCTTTGCAGAGTATGCCTTCTACATGGGAATATATCCTTAGGTTGTGCGTTTGAATGCGATCCCTTGCAGCAGAATGACTGTGTTTACCCGTTGCAATATGTGTGTCCTTGTGAGAATCACACACTTCGAAAATCTTGCCTGAAATCAGTATTGATCAGGGAACACCAGCAAACTCCTGTTTGGATTATATGTCCAAGAAAAATAATTATATACATAGAATAATAGTTCTCCAGAGTGGTGCCTTTCTCTGATTCATTAATTCATTCATTGTAATACTGCACCTCCAGTGGGGTAGACGCTGATCCCTGGGAAGGTATTATCAAGCCATGAGTCTGTGGAAGCCGCAGTTGGACATGGAAGTTACTTACCTGTAGCAGTGGTGTACAAGCAGCAGTGCTTGAATGTGGGTCAGATAGCCTACGAGAGAGGTAAGTTACTTACCTGCTGTGGCAGGGATGTGTTCCTCGGTTTCCCTTGCCTCCAAGGGGATCTTATGACGCAGCAGAGAGACATGCTGGAGAGACTGGTTGATTGTAACAGTAGTTCTGCAGGAGATTCTTCTTTTCCAGCCCCAGCCACTAGATGGCGGCATAATGCACAGCATGTGAATCCAGAAAGAGATTCATGCTGCAAAATAGATCTGCAGGCACGCCTTAATTCCTCTTGCTAAACATTCAACCCCATTGCGGGGAATTTATGCTAAGGTTACGACACTTAAAGAGATCTATGGTGGGTAATTGTTACCTCAAACAGTAGTCTTCAGTATGAGACATACAAGATTTTCTTTAAGTATATGGAGAGAGTAGGGGTCTCACGGCTAGACTGCCCACCTTGGAGCTGGGAAACCAGGGTTCAAGCCTCGGGGTCGACTCCACATCTTGTGATTCTGGGCAAATCACTTAAATTCCCCTTAATCTCCCCGTGCTTATCATAAATATGATTGTGTCCTTGTGTAACATAACACGTGCTCCTGTTGAGCGCCCCAATACCTTCGGGTATTCTGCAAAAAAATATATATGTATATTTATGTATCCCTGTCAGGGGGCAGCTATTCTAAAGTCAAAGAAAACAGAGGAACAGGTGTCAGTGGAAGGGAATTATTTACCCATAGCAACGGATCTCCGGCACCCTGCTATTCTTCAGATTCCAAACCTTCCAATAATTTCACCCTTAATCCAGGAAGAAGCCATTCGAAAGAGAAGACACTGTGAGATTATGAGTCTAGAAAGAGCCCAAACTGCAAGGTGTGAAGCTACTTGGCTGTAAAAAAATGGTTTGCATAAGGAGTATCTATCGCCTTCTCACCAATACGCTTTCTCACAATAATTTACCTTCGACGATTGTGAAGGTTTTTTTCCAGGTTAGGAATGCTGGAAATTTAAGAAAGGTCCCAGGTTGTATCAGGAACTTGCTTATGTGTAGCAGTACCTCTCCTGCGTGAGTGCGTGAGCTGTCCACGGTTCGCAGCGTTTGTGTTCAGTGTGTAAAATCTGAACTGCCTTCAGTTTCTCGTAAAGTTAGTGTTCACTCATGGTGAGATTAGAACACAACGCTTAAACAAAGTGGCGTAACCTGCCCAGTGGCATACCAGACGAGTCCTTCCTGCCCAGCCAGCGGCTTTTATCTGGGTCAGATCTGCAGCTAAATATCCGCTCACGCTGTAACCCTCTGGGGGGATGGGGGGAGGCGAAGTACCTGCTTGTTTCTGAGAAGTGCCCGTAATCTCAAATTAAAAGTATAGCATTTCTCTTGAGAAGTGCCGGTACACTCGTCTCAAATCAAATCAAATATAACTTTATTCGATTGTTAAAAACAACCATAAAAGCATACATTAAAAAATCATTGCGTTTAAGAAAGTCACAACAGTTCATTTAGCGATAACTCAATGGCTTAAACACCAGAATTATTAATACAAATCATTCAAGGACTTGATAAAGTGCATTATATTAAACTTTTCCTAGTGCAAATCACTTTTTTTAAAAACAATGTAATTGTGGCAACGCAAAAATGATTATCCAAATGTAGGATATTTAACATAGCCAAACGACATTGCCGATGACCCACCTCTGGCAGTAAAACTGTGTGCCTAATATAACTGTAAAATTTACAAAATAAAACAACATGGATAGTACTTTGAGGAGAAACGTCATCGCAAGGACAGGGCAATAATTTCTGCGTCCAATCATTTGTTATAGGAAAACTAACCAATCTGTGGAAGATTCCAAATCTGAAACGTGATAGTAGGAATCTATCATAGTTACCAGGGACATATAACAAATAGGGTTGAATATTAAAAGTTGTTAAAATTAATTGGTGTTGCAGGACAGTAGGTTTTTGGATTTCCACAGACATTCTCACGGAATCCAAAAAAGCAAGGCCCTCCTCCTTCAAGTCCTTACGCGATATGGCTGAGATAGTAAGAGGATTTAAAAAATAATCCAGCTTTTCCATGTCAGCTAAAAATTTACGTACATATCTCAGCCATGGTATCCTCATCACTCCTTCCAATTCCAAGATAACTGTCAGTATATCTCTATTAAACTTGGTTTCATCTTTAGTCCACATCCTGTGCCATAATAGCACTGGTTCAAGTTTAATAAGATCAGATATAAAAGGAAGACCCAATTCTGCATGACAATTATAGTTGGGGGAACTCTTGGGTACTGCGAGGATAAATTTCAAGAAGGAGTTTTCAACTGCCTGAATGGGAGCAGAGTTAGCAAAGCCCCAAACCCCACTACCGTACATTGCACCAGTCACGCATTTAGCTTTGTAAATCTTAATTAATTCTACCGGCGGTCTGGTACCTAGTTTCATAGAGAAGTATTTAAGGGCGGCAGTCGAGCGAACCAATGCAAGTTTTTTCGCTGCCACAGCCGGACCCCAAGAGTCATTCTGGTTGAACAAGATACCCAAACAAGAAAATTGTTTAGTGGAGTCAAGCTTCTGTCCTGCTATAAAAATGGCCTTTTTAACTTTGGGATTTCGACCACAGCGCATGATGAAAGTTTTCGAGATGTTCACTCTAAGGCCCAACTCGTTCATAAAGAGGGCAACACTATCCACCACGCGCTGTAATCCCACTTGAGTACGGGACATTAGCACAGCATCGTCCGCGTACATCAACGCCGGGATTGGACGACCAGCAGCGTATGGGGGGTCGAGTTTACTATTGCACAGGGCTTTCTCCAAACCATTTATATATAAATTAAAAAGGAATGGGGCGAGGACACAGCCCTGCCTAACACCACTCCTGATTGGGATTTTGCCCGTGCATTGCCCCCTAAGGCTATAACGGACGCGAGCTGAAGCGTCACTATAAAATCGTTTAAGAAAATAAATAATATTGGATTCAACCCCAAGTTGTCCCAGCACAGTCCATAAAGTGGAATGGTCAACACAATCAAATGCGGCCGAGAGGTCAACAAAGGCCAGGAACAAACTCCCTTTCCTGGCCCTCGTGTACTTCCCGGTCAGCATTAAAAGATTTAGGCTCTGTTCCACTGTTCCTAAGCCGGAGCGGAAACCATATTGTAAGTCAGATAGAATAGAATTATCCTCAGCCCAAAGCAAAAGGCGGTCCAAAATTATTCGACCCACTATTTTAGTAAAGGAATCTAAAAGGGAAATGGGTCTGTAACAACCCGGGTTGTGTTTATCCCCTTTTTTATAGATGGGCACAATTATGGACTCCACCCAAGTGGGCAATAATTCTGTAATACCACTAGCGTTATGCACCTGGACCAGAAGGGGACCCCACAAAGGAACAATTGCCTTACAAATATCTATAGGGACACCGTCCAGACCTGGTGCCTTCCCACCCTGACTCACACGTAAGGCTAGTTCAACCTCTTCCATGGTGAACATTAAGTTTCTTGAGATGGGATAAGGAGAGGGATTCAAAAGAGGGCTAGACTTACCTAGTCCTTCGTATACTTTAGTAAAATGATTAATCCAATCTGTTTCAGCAATTGCTACCTCTAGAGTTGGGCCAGTAGCATCGCTAAGGAAAGGAGTTCTAATGATCTTCCAGAAGCCCACACTATCCTTCCTTACCGCAGCGTCGTGCAATGCTTCCCAAGATTCTATTTTTAGCTCGTTTTTTTCTATCTTTTATGGCGAGCTTATACTCAATCCTAAGTCTACTCACTTCCTTTGCACACCTAGGTGATTTATGCAGTTCTTTCTTTAAGAGAGAATAAGCTCTTGTGCACCTAGAATTAAACCAGCCTCCATTTTGTTTGTTTTTAGTTTTATATTGCCTAATAAGGGAGGACCTGATTTCATTACAAATAGATAGGAGGGATGCAATAATCTCTTCAGATGTAGACTCCTCCCTCAAACAAGTCACTACCTCGGACATACTTTTAACAATTACTGTTTTAAGTGTTTCTACTTGATCCACCATATCCCATCTTAGCGTGTAGCCATTCATACTACCAATGCTCAAATTTTCACGCAATCTGTCCGCATCTATGTTATCTTTTGGGACAGAATTCCCTGGAATCAGAATGGTTACACAAAGAGGAAAGTGGTCACTTAACGCAATATCTGAGACCTTGAAAGAATATATGCTACCAGCATGCTTAATAGTTACTAGAGCAAAATCAATTGTGGAAGTACAACCCCTCCCAGTAAATGTAGGAGGTAAGATGAAAGGGGTTGCACAAACTTCATTTACAAATCCCAAATAAAGTTTGCCTATTAGTTAGTTAAATTGTTCACCCAAAAGGGAATGATTAAAATGTGACTGACACAAACCATCTTTCTGGGTGGTTCCGGACCTATTGTCTCCCCTCATGGTGCACAAAGTACAAGTAAAATCACCGAGGAGAAGGGTCATCATATTATATCCACAAACTTTACCTTGTAGAAAGAGTGCATTAGCCAACTTTTTAAAAACATTAAGTACATCACCAGGGGGAATGTTATTATACAAATTAATCAGGGCAATCTGAGTGTCCGAGTCCAAAACGAGTATCAAAAATTGGAAATAAGTTTCTTTGACAGGCTCTGTTACTTTTAAGATGTTTAACTTATTTGACAAATAAATAATCAGTCCACCCTTAGCTTTACCGTGGGTAACATCCACGGCTGGTGTGTGAAAGGTCTTAAAACCATTTATATGGACCGGATCCCTACTCCATGTTTCTTGTAGACAAATCCGATCGTAAGTCTGAATAAAGGCCTGCCACAATGGGTCAAAATAAACAAGCATTGGCATAGCCAAAAGGTCTTGCCTTTGGGACATTATAAGTGTGTAGCCATGCAACAGTTGATGTCACCAGGCAGGTCGCTCCCCCCATCCGCCACGCAGCCCCCTGTGGGTTGAACCTCCGTTGCCGCTTTTGCCGCCTGACTGCTCGCTCCCTTTTTTAAACTGTACCCCTGCGCTTGGCTTTCTGTGCCACTTTGTTTTTTCATTCTGTGCCCCTGTGTTTTGCTTTCTGTACCCCTGTGCTCTGTTGTCCCTCTCCCGCCGTCTTTTCCTGCCGTTTTTTCCCCGGGTTTTCCCCCGCCGCTGAGCCCCTGCGGCCCCGCTCCTTCACTCCCATTGGCTGCCACGCTCCCAGCTGCTCCTCCCTCCCTCTTCCCTCATATGGAGGCCACGAAGCGGCCGCGCAGCGGGCGCGCCGCAGGCGCGCCTAAGGCAAGCCCGTCTGCGCCTGTCCGCGCCTGGACCGCACCCAGCGCCAGAACCCCTGGACCCCGCAACCCCCGCAATGCCAGACTGCACTACGACGCAAGCACCCTCCACGCACTCAACACCAAACGAGACCACCCCTGCTACCGGGCCACCCCGAAACGCACCCAGGGGCCTTTCACCTGCCGGAACTGCAGATTCACCAGCATCCAACCCTCCACACCACCAGCCAGAGAACCCAACCACCTCCGCTGCATCCTCCTCAACACCCGCTCCGCTCGCAAGCACGCCATCGAACTCTGGGACCTCCTAGACTCCACTGCCCCCGACGTCGCCTTCCTGACCGAGACCTGGCTGAACGCCACCTCAGCACCAGACATCGCCATAGCCATCCCACAGGGCTACAAGATCTCCCGCAGAGACCGCACCAACGGAGTGGGCGGAGGAATCTCCATCATCCACAAAGACTCCATCAAAATCTCAACGAACACCGATGACACCCTCACCACCGCCGAGCACATGCACTTCCAGATCCACACCGACCCCAACACCACCCTCAGAGGAACTCTCATCTACAGACCTCCCGGACCCCGCCCACAGTTCAGTGACACCCCGCCCACAGTTCAGTGACACCATCGCCGACCTCATCAGCACCCACGCCCTCGCTTCCACGGACTACATCCTCCTCGGGGACCTGAACTTCCACCTCGAGAACAACAACGACTCCAACTCCATTGCCCTGATCGCCAACCTCGCCAACCTCGGACTCAAACAGCTCGTAACGACACCTACTCACGCTGCTGGACACACGCTCGACCCCCATCTTCTCCGCAAGCCCCCACGTCTCCTTCAACCACACTGGACCGACCACAGATGCGTCCACATCACCTTCAGAAAACCCACTGTAAAGATCACTGGTTCTGTTCCGCAGGAGCGCCAGGAATCCTGAAGAGAAGTCCTCAGTCGTCCCCCACGTCCCTCTGACTCTATCAGACTCTAGAGCACGGAGGAACCCGAGGGAAAACAGGGAAACAAAACAAGGATAGGCGGGGAAAAAGGCAGGTCGTGTTGTGGACTACATCCGGGTAAAAGGCAGGACTTCACAGCTGTAAAACAAAAGTCTTAATTAATGTGCATCAAATACCAAATGACCTCACTTGTATGAGTGGGAAAACACCTACCAAGCTATCTTGTTTCAGGGAACTCTCAGCACGCTATTGTTGTTTCAGATGCTAGGAACCCTATAGTAATACACAAGTTTTATTACCAACAATCCCTCTGAGATGGTAATTATCTAAATGAAGTTGTCTAGCTCACCCCTTAGATCTCCAAGTGAACTGAGCTGGAGGAACAACTAACTTCTTCTGCTTCTACCAATCTTCTGAGGGGAGTTAGTTATTCACGTAAGGGCTGAAGGGAACCAAGTAGACATGAGTTTGAAAGTACTTAAAAGATAAACATAAGTAACCCCCACTTTATCTCCCGTGTGATGACTAAAGAGTACCGTGTCTTTCTGTGTCGTACTGCTGTAACCTAATATAGAACTCGATGGTCCACGCTAGTTAACCCCACCTAATATTCGTGTAGGGGATAGGGGTGCATGATACATAGGATCAACTGAAGCATAAATGAAAACAATATCACTCTGGCTAGGAACAGACAGAGAGACGCCTTAACTGCAGGCTCCACAACGAACGATACCTAAACACCGAACACAGTGTTTAACTCAATAAGTCCACAATAGAGAACTGTATGTGGAAACGGAACCTTCGGTAACACAAAGATGCAGACTCCAAGACCTTACTTGGAAACGGGGGCTTCAAGCAGGTAGACGAATCCCGCAAACAAAAGGACAATCGCACATCTTCTGTTGCGGCCACAGCATTTCCCTGCAATACCAAACGCCACGCCAAAACAAGGAACAGCAAGTTCACCAGCACTCGTTCGATTCACGGCGTCGGAAAACCGGAAACAGGAAATACGCACAAACAGGAAGTCAGGCACGTAACTAAAGGACGGAAACAGGCTATCCGCTAGAACGCTAAGCAGCGTTAGAACGATCGGCTCTCTTTAAATACCCTCCGCATCTCGGGGCATGACCGTGGGGCATGACACCCACCGCACCCAACAGCTACCACACCGCTGTTGGGGCAAGGTCACCGAGGACCAACTGACTACTGCCCTCGCCCTGAGACCACCCACCGACCCCGACACCGCCGCGACGAACCTCACACAGTGGATCAATGACTGCGCCAACACCCTCGCCCCTCTCAAGACCTCTACAACCAACCACACCAACAAGAAAGCCGCCTGGTTCACCGAGGACCTCCGGATCTCCAAGAACACCTGTCGGAAGCTGGAGAAGAAATGGCTCCACGACCGAACACCAGACAACCACACAGCCCTCAAGAGCACCACCCGCAGACACCACCAACTCATCAGGACCGCCAAGAAGACCGCCTTCAAGGACCACCTAGACAACAACGCACACAACACCAAAGAGCTCTTCAGCATCGTGAAGGAACTCTCCAACCCCAGCTCCAACACCAACGACATCCCGCCATCTCAAGACCTGTGCGACTCCCTGGCCACCTTCTTCCACCGCAAGATCACCGACATCCACAACAGCTTCAACTCCGACCCCCCCCCGCACCCACCACAGAGTCCACCACCCCTGCGACTACCACTCGCACCAGTCGCCTGCCCGTCTGGTCCAGCGTCAGCGACGAAGACACCATCCACTCCGGATCCCCATCGGACCCCTGCCCTCACCATGTCTTCAACAAAGCCAGCGCAACCATCGGGCCTGACCGTCTGGTCCAGCGTCAGCGACGAAGACACCATCCACTCCGGATCCCCATCGGACCCCTGCCCTCACCATGTCTTCAACAAAGCCAGCGCAACCATCGGGCCCCACCTCCGGAAAACAATCAACTGTTCCTTCGAGACAGCAACCTTCCCAGAAAGCTGGAAGCACGCCGAGATCAACGCCCTTCTGAAGAAGCCCAAGGCGGACCTCAAGAACTTGCAGCCCATCTCCTTGCTCCCTTTCCCGGCAAAAGTGACCGAGAAGATTGTCAACAAACAGCTGACCCGCTACCTCGAAGTTAACAACATCCTGGACCCTTCCCAATCGGGTTTTAGCAGCAACCACAGCACCGAGACCGCCCTCATCGCCGCCACTGACGACATCCGGACCCTGAAGGACAAAGGAGAAACAGCCGCCCTCATCCTCCTTTGACACGGTCTGCCACCGCACCCTATCAGCACGCCTCTATGACGCCGGTGTCCAAGAGAAGGCCCTGGCCTGGACCACATCCTTCCTCTCCGGCAGAACCCAGAGCGTCCGCCTCCCACCCTTCTGCTCCAAAACCACCGAGATCATCTGCGGCGTCCTACAGGGATCCTCCCTCAGCCCGACGCTGTTCAATATCTACATGGCCCCCCTCGCCCACGTCGCACGACAACACAACCTCAACATCATCTCCTACGCCGACGACACCCAGCTGATCATATCCCTCACCGAAGATCCCCACACCGCCAAAGCTAACCTTCCCAGAGGAATGAAGGCCGTAGCAGACTGGATGAAGGACAGCAGACTGAAGCTGAACTCAGACAAGACGGAGGTCCTCATTCTCGGACCCACCCCATCAGCCTGGGACGACTCTTGGTGGCCCACGTCACTAAGCACAGCCCCGGAACCCACGGACCACGCACGCAACCTGGGGGTCATCCTCGACTCCACTCTCTCCATGACCAGGCAAGTCAACGCCGTCTCCGCGTCCTGCTTCAACACCCTCCATATGCTCCGCAGGATCTTCAAATGGATCCCCCTCGACACGAGAAAAACCGTTACCCAGGCCCTCATCACCAACAGACTCGACTACGGGAACGCCCTCTACTCAGGAACTACAAACAAGCTCCTGAGACGACTCCAACGCATCCAGAACGCCTCGGTCCGACTTTTCCTCGACGTCCCCCGCCCCAGCCACATCACACTCCACCTGAGAGGCCTGCACTGGCTCCCCATCAACAAAAGGATCACCTTCAAGCTCCTGATCCACGCACACAAAGCACTGCACAACACAGGACCCACCTACCTCAACAACCGACTCAGCTTCCACACCCCCACCCGAAGCCTCCGCTCAGCCAACCTCGCCCTCGCCACAGTCCCTCACATCCGAAAAACCGCCGGCGGCGGCAGATCCTTCTCCTACCTCGCTGCCAAGACCTGGAACACTCTCCCCACCATCCTACGACAGACCCAGGACCTGCTGGCCTTCAGAAGACTCCTCAAGACCTGGCTCTTCGACCAGTAGCACCCCCCCCCCCCCCCCCCCAGCGCCTTGAGACCCTCTCGGGTATGTAGCGCGCTTTACAAATGCAGTGATTGATTGATTGATTGATGTTGTACCAAGGATATTGTGCTGCATAATTAAATACTTATAAGGTCCCAAAGGCGAGACCTATTGGCTTTGCGAATGCTTGTATGAATTGCCTGCACTCTTTTTTTAGGTCTTGCCTGACCCAGCGCATGCGCTGCTCTGGCGAGACTTTTTGAGAGGGCTCCAAAAAGTGCTACCAGGCCAGCCTAGAGCTACAATGCATGTGCGCGGCCGCACGCGCCGCGTTTTACCACGATTACGTTCACTTTCGCGGCCGCACGGCTGCTCTGTTTGATGGCGATCACTTTCGTGGCCGCATGCCGCTTGGCATAGCCAATAGGTCTAGCTTTTGGGACCTTATAAGTATTTAGCTATGCAACTGTTGCATGGCTAAACACTTATAAGGTCCCATAGGCGAGACCTATTGGCTATGCCAATGCTTGTTATATGTTTCCATTGGAAGGACACACTCCAGTACTCAGCTGATTACCCCTTCACAGGGCAGCTCAAAAAGAATAGATCTTTATCGCCATGAAGCTTCAAATGATTCTGCCAATTAAAGAAATGTAGTGGCTGCCAAGCAGCCTTTAGATTCGCTAAGTAACCAACTGCCCACATTTCGTTTACTTGGTGGTAGCAGGTATCATGACAAGAAGGCTTGTTTCTTCTTTTTGTCTAACTCTGCCTTTGCTTCAGCAGGATGAGCCCCCTCTCCCCTTTCAGCCAGAATCAACTAAAGGCCTGCATTAGCCATCCTAGAACAGTTGTTTTCCTAACAAAAGTGGGGGAATAGTTACTGTAAAATTACAAAAGACTGGTAATGTCATCTCGATCGATCTCCTACCACCCCCCCCCCCCCCGCTCACTTCAAACACCGAGGTCATCCAACAGCTATTTACAGGTGAAGGAGACTTTGTTGACGTTTCAATGCTTCTTGTCTCATGATGTCACACTCTCTGTGCCCAATCAGCCCACTTGCAAGGTGCCCTTAAAGAACATGGGCCCTATTTTGATACTTTTGCGGAACTGAATTCCACATAGGATTTGTGCTCCACACAGTTCCCAAAGGTCCTATGTTTCTGCACCTGGGTTTAATTGGTGTGGGAACACTTAATTCAGTGTTAACAGCTGGAAAATGCAGCAGGTAAAATCACTGTGGGAAAAGTCTGCATTGTAGGCCGGACCCCGTGCATGACTATTGGCAGACCTCAGGTAAAGTGGGGGGAGCGTTGCATGCTCCCACCTGCCAGCCAACTTTCTACACTCCTTCTTTCACCCTCTTCACCTCCGCCCTTTACCCCGGAATTAAAACAGCTCCCTGCACAATGTTAACGCAGCCATTTGCATACCTTTACCAGATTGTAAATATCAATTCTGTGGGTTTGAACTCTTAATTCCCCTCACTTTAACTTCAACAAAAGACAGTGTAAGATTCCATCCGAATGTAAAAGAGAGGCTGTGTTCTCATTTGTGTAGCACTTTCCTAACCATTGAGAGGCACAAAACGCAGATATTGGAGAAACATTGCTTTATTTTATTTACTTAATGGATTGCACCCATTCATAACACAGAGCACCATTTAAACAAAATGAAAAAACTAAATATTCGGTCATTAGCTGTTTCAAAATAATTCTTATTAATGTCCCAGCCCTTTTAAGATTATCTGCTTTCCTGATCCCAGGTAATTGATGTCTTGAGCAAAGTGTATTCTGGGTGTTGCACTTATGTACTGTGAAGATCATATGCCTTTTTAGGTCTCGGCTAGCGAAGGCTGCGCTTGCGCAGTCTCGCTCCCGAGATTTAACGTTTTTCAGAAGTGGGGCTTGAACCCGCCCCTCTTCTCCATTGGCTGTCCTCTTAAATGCTGGTCAGCCATTGGAGAAGAGCTTTGTCTCTCAAAACAAGCCCCGTCTTTTTCGGATTCGGGGGGGTGTTTTTTCGCGTCTTTCTCTTTCTTTACTCCCTGCCCCTTTTACGCGTGGTGGGCGTGTTTTATTTTCTATTTGTTTACCATCGGAAGGATCGGCCATTTTGTGCGCGGTCGGAACGGAGCGGGAAGTGGGGTCGCCTCTTCCTTGCTGCAAGGGTGATCTCGGCGTTTCCTGGCGCTCGGCGTTTCCTGGCGCTCGAAGACGTGCGGCAGATAAGTAACCGGACTCTCCGACACGACTGGCTGGCTCCGACACGCTATTTTATTTGATATTTGGGCGATGCTAAAGTGCAAACATGTTATATTTTAACTACAGCCCACTTGCCAACTTTGTAAATTTAAGTTGATGCATGTTGTGTTATCTGCATTTGCATATCGGGCACATTCTAGCGTTACTGTTTCTTCGTGGCACTAAAGACTAAACACATAGGTTGCGCTATTCCAGTCCTACTGGAATATAAAACGTGGGAAGCCGCGTTACTTGTAGCCTACAGATCAAACTACTTGGCAAACACTTTACGGAATAACCAGCGCTAAGCCATTTCATTAAAGGTTACATCTCTTCAGCTGTCCTATTTTATGAGGGAGCTTGAGTTTATGTTGCAGAAAGATAATCACTGCCATCTGCGGGCAGTCTTGCAAAACCTCCAGATTAAGATGCTGTCGCTGCCCAGCGCCAGTGCCTGTGGCGCCCTGTTCGACAATGCTTCAGCTGGCCCCCCCCCCCACTCTTTCATTCTTCCCTCTCTTTCTGTCTAGCAGTTCTTCTCTTACTGAAAACCTTGACTTCAAGATGGGGTTCTCATTCTCTTTCCTCTACTTTCTTTTATTTGCTCCCCTGTGAAATGGATCCAAAAAAGAAAATAATTTTTGCTGGAAATGTCGTATTTTAATTCTAAGGTGCAGCATCTGGAATAAAAGGTTAAAAATATGTAAAATAATTAAATAAAGTAAGACAATGGTAGCAAACTGGTCAGATTGATTTTATTCACACCCAAACACATTAGCGCCACTTTTACAGAGTTTGCCAGTGAAGCGCTATTTTTTTTCTTCTTGTCTTTGTTTTCCCTGGGCTTGCAACTAGTGCACCAATCCTGGAGGTACTGCAGTGTGTATTGGGAAAACAAAATGTGTACTGCGGCTCTGCGTCCAGGGATGTGGTCTTTTTACCATACTGCTAACGTTTTGTAAGGATATCAGCAATGGACATTGAAATGGGACCATTCAAGGCCCCTTTCAGGCAAAAGCACTTACTGATTTCTGAATAGTGAGTGTAAAAGTGTTAAGGTAACAATGTTGTTCCTGCTTGCATTTCACATGGTTTGCTAAATTTTGCATTCCCCTATGAGTGTTTGCTTTTTCCAGATGATGTTACTTTTTTTTTTTTTGGCCGCATATTGCTCTTGTCTATTGCGTCATTTAAATTGAGCCTCTTCCAGGTGTTTATAGCCGGCAGAAATTGGGTTGTAGTTGAAGGCATTGTGAGTTTTTCTCAGTGGGACAGTATGGTGTTCAGTGGGGGAGATGATGTGGCACTATGGCCAGAGCTGCTGAATTTTTGAACTGGGGAACCAGGTTCAGCCTTAATAACCAGTCCACCAGACGACTCTCCTGAGAGAGCACAATCCCATGCTAGACCTTAGAAGGCTTCGCAAGACCTTAGAAGCGCTGGTGTTTTAGCACCAGCAGGTGGACCCTAGCACTGGCAAGTCTGGGTTAACCTTCAAGGTTTGTCCACCACAATCCATACTGAAGTTCACCTCCAGTCTTGCTAGCAGGCCTATGAAGCAGCACAGCCAAGAACAACAGTGACTCTGTCACTGAGGTCACAGGACCCTTGAAGGGCCAGCTCTAGGGCAGTGCAACCGGTGTGACCGGGCGCTGACTTTGGGTGGAGACATTATGTTTGCAAGTAAATTAAGGTTTTAAAAGCGCTTGCTGCCTCCTTCCTGGCCTCCATCAATTTTCGGCATCAATAAAAATGTCATGATGACTCTGGTGTTTAATATTCTTCCTAGAGAGAGATCGGAGTTTTGTCTAGGGAAAGTTTTGACTCCTGGAAAGGTAGCACACAGGGTTAATGTGCCTGCAGCAAAGAACATGTACCATGCAGATCACAAAGTGCACATAATGTAAATAGGTCAGTGGGCTACTGCGTGTGTGTGTGTAGGTGACTCTGTGGGTGGCTCTATTTGTGTGTGGGTTGCTCTATGTGAGTGGCTCTGTGTGTGGCTCTGTGTGTGGGTGCAAATGCAATAGGTCGCGCATTTGAGAGTGATTAAGCTATTGACATTGTAAATAACAATGCCGTTTCTTTAACCCCTTCGGTGCCACGCCCTTTCCCCCTCCTGTGCCGGGCGTTTCCCACGCGGGTGGGTTTCATGACGAGATAGTCTCGTCATGGGCACAGCGTGACCGTGCTCCATGACGAGACTATCTCGTCATGGGCACAGAAGAGGTTAAATGTTTTAAAAACAAAAACCTAAACAAAAATAATGTCATGAGCAATGCCAATAGCTCTAACTTTAACAATGCCGAGACCATTGCATTGTAAATGCTTGTTTCTTTCTGCTGTGGCTGTTTTGATATTGATTGGATGCACTCTTGGGTCTGAATCTCTGAGTGTGCGCCTCCCAAGGCTAGTTCCCATCATCTCTATGCACCTTTAGCCCCGTGTTCTGTGTGGTTTGAACTGTTTATACATAGACCACTTAATAGATGATAGCCATTGGCTTGTGTAGCCACATCTATCCACACACTTGTGGCCTACACCCATGAGTTAGCACAGCAGTAATCTTGTTGATGATAAATTTTAAGGAGTTTAAGCCACATGTACACACCAAAACACCTCAAATACAGGCCAGACTGCACTCACACACTTCTGTCCATCATTTTACAACTGACTGATTAACCAACATATCTATCACTTGTTTTCTCTTCAAATTCCCACAGTGGCATAACAGCAAAACCTAATATGAGCATAAGTCTGGCTCTGATGCGTGACATCAAAAGACTCTCTATACAGGACGCATGACAGATGCACACTGTTCCTTCTGTAGCAACTGAGCGAAGGCACCTCGTTAAGCGTATGATTCACTATATAGTCTACATCAGTGGTTCTTAACCATTGGATTTCTGTGGACGCCCCATTAAATCATTACTGGAACCCAAGGACCAAATCTTTCTTTGTGCTTCTATTTTGATGATATCAGTAAAGGAACTATATTAGTCTCATTCTGGGGTCACCAATCCCACCTACTTTGCCCAATGTTCTACCTGCTTTAACCTCACAGCCTTTAATAATACTCCACCGTTGTTCTTGCCCTGACAATACAATTACATATAAATAGAGGAGGGCTGGAGTGGGGAGCAAATGTGTGTTGGTGGCGGAAGGAGTGAGAGGAGCTTCAGGGGTCATTTGGACCCTGGTGGAGAGTCAGCTGATCTGCCTGGGGGGATAAGCTCGTGATCTGCCCACTCAGAGGACTGTCAGCGGTAGTTAGAGATCCCTGCCTGGCTGGATTTCTGTGCTGTGCCACACATCCCAAAATCAGGTACATGAACCCGTTAAGGTCACAATTCTAGAACCTGTACACATTAGGGTCTCAAGGCGCTGCGAGGGGGTGGGAGGTGGGGGGGGGGGGGGGAAGAAGTGCAGATGGGGTCATTCGAAGAGCCAGGTCTTAAGGGCTTTCCTGAATTGGTTCAGTGTCGGGCTTTGCAGGAGGTGAAGGGGAAGATCATTACAGGTCTTGGCTGCGAGGTAGAAGAAGGACATTCTGCCCGTTTTGTTCCTGTAGAAGTGTGGGACAATGGCTAGGGAGAGGTCGCTTGAGCAGAGGTTTCTCTTGGCAGCGTGGAAGGAGAGGCGGTTGTTGAGGTATTGTGGTCCGATGTTGTGGAGGGCCTTGTAGGCGTGCATGAGCAGCATGAAAGTTATTCTTCTTTCGATGGGGAGTCAGTGGAAGTCACGGAGGTGTTGGGAGATGTGGTTGTGCCGTGGGATATCGAGGATTAGTTAGCTCCGATCAGATGGGGTAATTCGAAGAACCAGTTCTTGAGGCCTTTCCTGAATTGGTTCAACGTCCAAATGAGCAGACGAAAAACGTACCTTTCGTCCACAGTCTGGTACATTTCCTGAAGATGGAATGAAAAATATTTAATGAGCTCATGGTCACTTCAAGACAGAGTTTTGGAAGTATTGCCAAAAAGGGTTGTCCTCTTGAAATAACTCTAAAAAACTGGCTCTAAAGTGTCTGGTATTGAAATCTGTAGAACCTGCTTTTTATTTGTCAAATCATTCCTTTTCCTTTTTTAAGTCTGGTTAACAGCACAGTTGTCACAAGACCTTATTTGATGAACCTTAAAAAGAGGTTTCAGGAGTACTACAGAGATGTGCTTTGGCTCTGCCCACATATTGGTGGCCAGGAGTATGTTTTGATGGTGCAGAAGTTGCGTGCTTCCACAGAAATAGTACTTCCCTTTTATGCCGATGTGATTGTTTGTTTAGATATCCTTAAGACCATGAAGAGCATCCACTCCGGAGCACCTTCAGTCCTCTGCCCACCACACATCTTCACAAAACCGCCACAGCCATCACACCTGAGCTTCACCGAACCATCAACTGCTCCATCGAGACCACCACATTACCCGACAACTGGAAGCACACAGATATCAACCCCCTCCTAAAGAAACTCACTGCAGACCCAACGGGCCTAAAGAACTTCAGACCCATCTCGCTGCTTCCTTTTGCAGCCAAGGTCATCAGAAAAAGGCCGTCAACACACAGCTAGCCCACTTCATTGAAGCCAACAACATCCTGGACACTTCCCAATCCGGATTCGCAGCAACCATAGCACTGAGACCACCCTCCTCGCCGCCAGATCTGCGCACTCCTCGACCAAGGCCAAACGGCAGCCCTCATCCTCCTAGACCTATCAGCAGCCTTCAACACCGTCTTCCACAGCACACTAGCCATCAGACTCCAAGACGCCGGCAACCAAGGAAAGGCCCTTGACTGGATACGCTCATTCCTCACGGGCAGAACACTGAGATACAGATGCGGAGTACCTCAAGGACCCTCCCTCAGCCCCACCCTCTTCAACGTTTACATGGCCCCCCTCGCAACCATCGTCAGAAACCATGGGCTCAACATCATCTCCTACACCAATGACACCCAACTCCTCCTCTCCCTCACCAAGGAAACCAACATCACCAGACACAACTTCCAAGAGGGGAGGGAAGCTGTCGCAACCTGGATGAAGAATAGCTGCCTGAAACTCAACTCAGAGAAAACTGAAGTCCTCATCCTTGGCTAAACCCCCGCCACATGGGAAGATACCTGGTGGCCTCCCGCCCTCGGAAACCCGCCTACCCCGACAGACCATGCACGTAACCTCGGCATCATATTTGACTCATCGCTCACTATGAATCTCCAGATCAACACCGTCTCCTCTGCATGCTTCAACACCCTCCGCATACGAAGTAAAACATTCAAGTGGATACCCTCCGACTCCAGGAAAACGGTCACTCACGCCCTCATCACCAGCAGACTGGACAACTGCAACGCCCTCTATGGTGGAATTAACAAAAACCTCTTCCACAAACTCCAGACAGGCCAGAACGCCGCAACCAAACAAATCCTCAATATCGCACCGCACAACCACATCACCCAACCTGCACTGGCTCCCCGTCGAAAGAAGAATAACTTTCAAGCTACTCACACACGCATACAAGGCCCTCCACAACATCAGACCACAATACCGCAACAACCGCCTCTCCTTCCACACCGCCAGGAGAAACTTCAGCTCAAGTGACCTCTCCCTAGCCATGGTCCCACACTTCTACAGGAACCCAGCGGGCGGAATGTCCTTCTCCTACATCGCAGGCAAGACCTGGAACGATCTCCACCTTTCCCTCTTGCGAAGCCCGACACTGAACCAATCCAGGAAAGACCTCAAGACCTGGCTCTTCGAATTACCCCATCTGATCTGAGCTGTGCACTCCCCCTCCCCCCCCCCCCCCCTCCCTTCCAGCGCCTTGAGACCCTTACGGGTGTGTAGTGCGCTCTATAAACACCTGATGGGTTGATTTGAACCTGCTGCTAGCAGTATGACTCCCACAGAAAACCCACAAACACTCATGAAGTATCACACTTACATGGGAGTGAGCTGACATCCTTTCAGGAGCACACAGCACTTTAATGCCATGTTCAAGTGTCTTAGATAAGTGGATAATTTATTATGTTTCTTTTTCTCTGGCAGCAGCACGGATGGGAGGAGGATAGTCATGTTTTCTAGTCCCAGCACCCTGAATTTTGCCAATTTATATGCACTTGAATAGACCTGTGTTGGCTTTGGTGCCAAGCCAGGCCTATATCCTTATTGGTTCATTGACAAAATCTACCAGATTCCATAGGTTTCATCTGTTTGTTATTTAATATTATGACAAAGCCAGTAAGCCTGATTTCTGTTTTGTGAAAAGCATGTATTAATAGATTTGAACTGTCCTTGTTAGACCTTCAAGGAAAGACAGCATTCTGCTTTGCCAACCATAATTGTGTATACTTTTGTAACTGTATGCCTGATGGTTGCCTGGAGGAAATGTTTAAGCTCACTACAGCAGGCCTGAGTTGGTTATGGAGGCAAGCCAATGATAACAGCCATGGGCATGACATTCGTATTATGGAAAGTTGCTGCAAAGGCAGTAGGCTTGATTTTATTTACTTGGTAGCACATATGTTAAAGTTAATAGGCCTTTAAGGGTGTATGGTTTTTGCACTGTGTTAAACCTGCGTCCCCTAGTTTGTCACATGAAATCTCATAGCCTACCTTTGTAGAGCAGGAATTTGGTGTTGGTTACCCCTTTTGACAGACCCTAGGAGTAGACCATTTGCACTGTAAGAATTATTGCTAAAATCTTTCCTTAGCTGTGTGCCAGGATCTAGTAATACATAAATCATTAAATAATACATACAGCCATATAAATATATACCCATATAGATAAATACAGGGCGTTTGGGTCAGCCCTTTTCTGCCATTGGGCTGTCGGAGTATCATTTGCACTCTGCTTCTATCCCAAACAGCGTACTGCATAGGGTAACGATTCACTTATCAGTCACTGGCTCTCTTGCCCTATGAGGAACTGAATTTTCTGATCACGTGTGCAAATCAACCAGAAAAGGAGTGTGCATCAGTGTCGGAGTTGGTTGGCCAGTTCTTTAGTTTTCAATTTCCCTGTATTATACGTCCCCTTACATTAATTTGTTTTTATTATACTATTTACCATTCTCTTTTTAACTGGCCACTTTCTTGCGCTCATCTCATCTGCAGCGCGCTGCGTCTCACATTACCACTTCCTCTAAACCAGGCGACCATTATGGAATGCTGTTGCCAATAGTGCATCATTGTTTTACCATTCTAAGATTGCCAAACCATTGGTTATAAACATGGCGACCATGCTGGAATTGTAAAATAACAATAGACTATATGAAGCACCAGTGCAAGATGACCCGCTGCAATGTGTAGTTTCGTTATTGTTTGCATGTATTACTGAAAATAACAATCTTCCACGCCCAATGAAAATGATTATACCCTGAGAAGTCCTCATTTAGTTCACTCTATACTGCTAAAGGCAAGAAACATTGTTAAAATTCTATCTGGGCCATTAGGAATGTGTAGAAGAGATGATGCAGACTAGTAACTGTTGTCCCTCACTAAATGCCGCTTACTATGAACAATTACACCATTCTGAGGCACTAGCTACTCCCTAACCGAAGATCACTTCATAGAGTTTTTGAATTTGTTCCATCACCAGTGAGTTAGGCCCACTTGCTGGGCTTGAGTGCTATAGAAGATTTAGCAGAAACTATATAATATTTCCTGATATCTATTTTTTCTTGTGTAGATGGCCACCTTGGTGAATTCTATAATATAAACAACAATGTGGTTTCTCCTGTCCTACACACAGTATTGAAGGAAGCTGAAGACACTGGCTTCCTACGCCCTATATACATCTATCATCTCTTACACCCCAAAAGAATAGAAGGACCCATGTTACTGTGGATGCTACTACACCAACTCCCTAATCAACATTGATCTTAAAAAAAATAGCAAAGAACCAAGCCAACAGGCTCCAGAAGGTCATCCCTTTCCTGGTACTCCACTCACAGGTAGGGTTTGTGCCCAGACAATCCTCTCATAACCATATGAGATTACAGGCTCACCTATTATGGAATTCCAAAGTTATCTCCGAGGATGTACTAGCTACCTCCCAAATGACCGTTAAGGCGTTTGATTGCATCAAGTGAAATTACCTTGTCAACATACTTGAACTGTTTGCTCTAGAAGATATTTTCATTTCCAAGATATGGTGGTTATATGAACCTAAACGGCCCAAAATAGTAGTAGCAGATTTTGTTGAGACCACTCACAGTAAACACGGAATGTGTCGCACTTGTCCATTACCCCCTTTCATAATCTTCATACTCTAGAGACTCTGAGCGCATCAATCAGGACTTCAAAGAACATTAGTTATCACCGGTTCTGCTGGGCTGGTAAAACCTCCCCTAGATGCAGATTACCTGTTTCTGACAATTGTGTCTCCACTTCACTGCTGGCCTTGATGGGCCTAATGCAGTAGTCTTCATGGTTCTCTGGATACAGAATCCTTTGGGGTGGGATACGAGGAGCCTTACCATTGCCATCTGCTGCTACTAAAGTCAGTGTAGGGGCTTGTTTATGCAAGGTAAGCGTTCTCCCTGTCCTTTGTTTAACTTCAGGGATGCAGCTATTCTCTCCAGCAACTCTTGTCACTTGCGCTTTCTTCTCACGGGTGCATCAATGGAAGCCTAATATGCCAACAAAAGATAAGCAATTATCAGGTCTTACATTTTCCTTAGATTACTTAACTAATCTATAAAATATCCACAGGACTCTTCTCTTTTCACTTTAGAATATGTAAGGTTACTCATACCACGCTTGTGCACGTGGTTGGAGTTTTGTCTGGGTCCTGTGCCCATTCCTCACTAGCTAAGCAGTTTTTAAGCTGCTTACATTCAGGATCCATACACTGAGTTGCAGCTCTCTCTTTAAACAATTGCTATGTATTTGCTTCCCAAGATTGCGACCATAGAAGCTTTTCACACATCGCCCTAGGGATGTCCTCAGCCAAGACTGCCAAAGGGGTCGAAATGTTGATGCCAATTTCTAGAATTGGATTTCCGCTTCTCCCACTGATTGAACCGTTCTACAAATATATTAAGCGCAATAAGATTAAGTCTCATTACAGTGTGACAGACACTTGTACTGAACTGTTCTTTACGCTATCCACCACACTAACCACTATGCCGTTCACTTTATCTTGCACTGTAGTACCTTGTGTTGTCAGAGATGTCTTGATAGCCATACATTTAATGTATGATTGAATTAATGACTATATCTAAAGCGAGATGCAGTGCTGTTTTTTAATTTATGTATCTTCTATACAAGCCTGCAAACATTAGTTGGATACCAAATTATTTTATGACATTAAATAAGTTTATGACAACACAAAAGGCAGCGGAGTGCCGCTTGATCAGAAAGAGCACCCGAAATAAGGCGCAATATCAACCAGCTCTAGAAAATGCCTAAAAATAATGCTTCATGGTCAGAATTCAAGCCTTACGTTAACAGACATTGCAAAAATTATCTCAACAATAAAACCAAACAATCACTTCAATGATCCTCTACCGGCAAATTGTTGGTCTACAATAAACCAGCTGCTCATCCCTTCATGGACAAAGATTATCAAAGCCTCGCTATCGCAAGGTTCACTACCGGACTGCCTAAAAACAGGCCAAGTCACTCGTATCCTAAAAAAAACAACTGATAATCCTTCAGACTTCAACAATTTCAGACCAGTAACAAACATTCCCATGCTAGCCAAAGTTTTGGAGAAATGTGTACATCAACAACTGAGCCAACATATCTCTGGAATCAAACTGCTGAATGACTTCCAATCAGAATTTAGACCAAACCACAGCACCGAAACCGCAATTCTGCACATTGTGGATGACGCTCTGCTTGCCCTTGACCGCAACGAAACCTGTCTCCTAATCCTGCTCGACCTCTCATCGGCATTCAACACTGTAAATCATGCCAAAATACTGGAACGCCTGAAATAAAGGATGGGCCTTGAAGGTACAGTCCTAAAGTGGTTTAGTTTGTTCTTAGAAAACAGATCACAAAACTTCATAGTGAACCAATCTTTATCTGCTTCATCTAGAAATCTTATTAGAGTACCACAGGGCTCAACTCTATCCCTGCTCTATTCAATCGTTATGTAGAACCACTAACAGAAATCTTACAACAGGCATGCATCTCCTTCCACATGTATTCAGACGATACACAGCTTTATATCAAGATCACGTCAATAGAAGAGATCGTTACCATGAACCAGGCACTTAAGAGAACCATCCATTGGCTAACTCGTAATCACCTCAAGCTTAACCCACACAAAACGAAATTCCTTCTGATCTCCCCGAAGAAAAGCACTACGAATATCTGTGAGTGGACCAAGCTGATCACGGTGCTAAACTGTACTCCGAGGCTTGTAGACTCAACCAAGTCCCTTGGAATTATGCTAGACAAAAACCTAAACATGCTAACACACATTAATATGATGGCAAAAAACGCCAGTTTCCTTTTAAGCTACCTCAGAAAATTGAAACTTTTCATAAATAACTCATTCCTTAAAACAGCAGTACAGGCATTAGTCATATCGAGGATAGAGTACGGCTGCTCAACTCTAGCCGGAATTCTCAAGATCTCAACAGCACCTCTAAAAGCTTGTCTCAACTCGGCCACAAGACTCATAATGGGCTTCAGAAAATTAGACCACATCACCCCTCATTTGAAAGCGCTTAACTGGCTGCCTTACGAAGAAAGAATACAACAAAAAAATCGCATGTATCACTCACAAAGCGATACACCCCAAAACACCAATGTACCTTACCCAGAAAATCACATTATCAGGAGGATGTAGAGTTTCCCAGAGTCGAGGAGATTTTTTTCTGAAAACGGCCCTTTTCCGAAAGAAAAGAACTTGCAACCAAGCCTTCTCTGGTGCAGCACCAAGAATTTGGAATGCGCTCCCACGGAACATTAGAAAAATATCGTCCATTTCTGCTTTAAAAAATGAAGCCAAATCCTTTTTTAGGAGCAAATTCTTTCCATAATGTCAGCAGACTTGTTATTATCAGAGGGGCCTTTTGCTCACACACATGCTAACTCACATTGTCCCCTAACCATTATGTTATTATGTTTGGACTTGAATATATGTGTGTTTAAGCACAAATGTTTTTCCCACAAATCAATGTATAGTTACTCAGGACCTGGTAGTATAACTGTTTCTTGCAACTCGCTGCTCACTGTTTATTTACTAAACTCACATGTCGTAAGTGTTATTCTAAGTTTAAATATATGTAATTGTAAAGCTCTCTGATACCCTATTTTAGGGTCATGTTCGCGCTATATAAAACACCAAATAAATATTTGCCCTTTAGGTTTTTTAAAGAATATATCCAGAAGAAACCACTGATCTTTCCACGTGTGCCACAAACCATGGCATTGAAAGGGATCCCATTTTGCTTTTGTAATTAATACTGTGAGACAAACAAGGATGAATGTCACAAGACATCCACACCAGTATTTGCAGGCGCTCTTTCTTAATATTTCCATTAGTAAGCCATCAATGATCTCACATTGCTATGATTGTTTTTAGATTACTGGGTCCTTCAAGCACAGCCCACAACTCTTTATATTTCCCATTGTATGCATCTAGCCATTACTTAATGCTTCTAACCCCTGAGCTGATCACCTGACCTTGCTGCAGCGATGGTCTAAAGGTAGCCTTGCAGTGGAAAAACTTCACCTGATTCGTAATGCCTATGAAAAGAACCAAATACATCACTATCTTCATGTGCAAACTATACTGTTTCTTTCTAAAGTCTTTAGTCCTCAAGTTGCGTGCTATTTCAAAAGAGCATCTTGTATATTACTAAAAGCTGCATGAAAAACTGACCTTTAATTAATACTTCTGATTTGTTTCTCCTTCTCCTTCTCCCTTTCAAATGCCCTTCTTCTTCACCTTCTCCTTCTCCTTCTCCCTTTCAAATGCCCTTCTTCTTCTCCTTCTCCTCCCTTTCAAATGCCCTTCTTCTCCTTCTCCCTTTCAAATGCCCTTCTTCTTCTCCTTCTCCTTCTTCTTCTCCCTTTCAAATGCCCTTCTTCTTCTCCTTCTTCTCCCTTTCAAATGCCCTTCTTCTTCTCCTTCTTCTTCTCCCTTTCAAATGCCCTTCTTCTTCTCCTTCTTCTTCTCCCTTTCAAATGCCCTTCTTCTTCTTCTCCCTTTCAAATGCCCTTCTTCTTCTCCTTCTTCTCCCTTTCAAATGCCCTTCTTCTTCTCCTTCTTCTTCTCCCTTTCAAATGCCCTTCTCCTTCTTCTCCTTCTTCTTCTCCCTTTCAAATGCCCTTCGCCTTCTTCTCCTTCTCCTTCTTCCTCTCCCTTTCAAATGCCCTTCTTCTTCTCCTTCTTCTTCTCCCTTTCAAATGCCCTTCTTCTTCTCCTTCTTCTTCTCCCTTTCAAATGCCCTTCTCCTTCTTCTCCTTCTTCTTCTCCCTTTCAAATGCCCTTCGCCTTCTTCTCCTTCTCCTTCTCCCTTTCAAATGCCCTTCTTCTCCTTCTTCTTCTCCCTTTCAAATGCCCTTCTTCTTCTCCCTTTCAAATGCCCTTCTCCTTCTTCTCCTTCTCCCTTTCAAATGCCCTTCTCCTTCTCCCTTTCAAATGCCCTTCTCCTTCTTCTTCTCCCTTTCAAATGCCCTTCTCCTTCTTCTTCTCCCTTTCAAATGCCCTTCTCCTTCTTCTTCTCCCTTTCAAATGCCCTTCTCCTTCTCCTTCTTCTTCTCCCTTTCAAATGCCCTTCTCCTTCTTCTTCTCCTTCTCCCTTTCTTCTCCCTTTCAAATGCCCTTCTCCTTCTTCTTCTCCTTCTCCCTTTCAAATGCCCTTCTCCTTCTTCTTCTCCTTCTCCCTTTCAAATGCCCTTCTCCTTCTTCTTCTCCTTCTTCTTCTCCCTTTCAAATGCCCTTCTCCTTCTTCTTCTCCCTTTCAAATGCCCTTCTCCTTCTTCTCCTTCTTCTCCCTTTCAAATGCCATTCTCCTTCTTCTCCTTCTCCTTCTTCTCCCTTTCAAATGCCCTTCTCCTTCTTCTCCTTCTCCTTCTTCTCCCTTTCAAATGCCCTTCTCCTTCTTCTCCTTCTTCTTCTCCCTTTCAAATGCCCTTCTCCTTCTCCCTTTCTTCTCCCTTTCAAATGCCCTTCTCCTTCTCCCTTTCAAATGCCCTTCTCCTTCTTCTTCTCCTTCTCCCTTTCAAATTCCCTTCTCCTTCTTCTCCTTCTCCCTTTCAAATTACCTTCTTCTTCTCCTTCTCCTTCTTCTCGCTTTCAAATGCCCTTCTTCTTCTCCCTTTCAAATGCCCTTCTCCTTCTCCTTTTCAAATGCCCTTCTCCTTCTTCTTCTTCTTCTCCTTCTCCTTTTCAAATGCCCTTCTCCTTCTTCTTCTCCTTCTCCTTTTCAAATGCCCTTCTCCTTCTTCTTCTCCTTCTCCCTTTCAAATGCCCTTCCCCTTCTTCTTCCCCTTCTCCTTCTCCCTTTCAAATGCCCTTCTCCTTCTTCTCCTTCTCCTTCTTCTCCTTCTCCTTCTCCTTCTCCTTCTCCTTCTCCTTCTCCTTCTCCTTCTCCTTCTCCTTCTCCCTTTCAAATGCCCTTCTCCTTCTTCTTCTCCTTCTCAAATGCCCTTCTCCTTCTCCTTCTTCTCCTTCTCCTTCTTTTCCCTTTCAAATGCCCTTCTCCTCCTTCTTTTCCCTTTCAAATGCCCTTCTCCTCCTTCTTCTCCCTTTCAAATGCCCTTCTCCTCCTTCTTCTCCCTTTCAAATGCCCTTCTCCTCCTTCTTCTCCCTTTCAAATGCCCTTCTCCTTCTTCTGCCCTTCTCCTCCCTTTCAAATGCCCTTCTCCTTCTCCTCCCTTTCAAATGCCCTTCTCCTTCTTCTTCTTCTCCTTCTCCCTTTCAAATGCCCTTCTCCTTCCCTTCTGTCTCTGGCCTATGCCTTCTCTCTCGGAGTTCAGCATCCCTAGGTCACATGCATCTTCGGCTTAACGTCTATTAATGTATTTCTGCAAATTGCCTACAACTCCTTTTAAAGATCACAACCACTGCTTCTCTTCAAGTCACACCTCTGCAACCTAAAAATATCTAATCTCCTCTAGCTCATCTATTAACCCCATGAAAGATCTGCATGATTCACATACCACTTTTCCACTAATGATCTCAGCAAACTCCTCTTAATTTAATCTAGCACAAAGAAGCTGGAAGGAATGAATGTGTGGATGGTTTGCTTGAGTGCACAAGCCAAATCCCAGTACCATATAACTCTGAACTAACCTTGGGTTCCAGGGCAGCATGCCCCCAGTTTAAAGCAGTTCAACGTCTAGTCAGAAGTAGGCGCTATATAAATACAATTACTATATAATGCAATATAATGAATTATGGAGCGCCTAAACCCTTCAGTGACATGAAAGACAGTTTCATACATAGGCAAGACCTATCGGTATTGCCAATGCTTATTAAGGTTTGACCGTAGACTATAAACATTGTCAAATCCACTAAAACATGTTTGTTGTAATTCTATTGGATTGAATAACACGTTTGAAAATCACAAGTTATCCCTCTATTATCTTGTACTGGATCTAAGGATCGCTCTGGCCCATAGCTTGAAATGTTAGCCCTGCCTCCATTGGTTGACCTGTTAAACCCCACACCCCTCTCAAAGTTCAGATTTAGTTGCACCCCTGACTCTAAAGGACGTGACATGACCCTTCACCTCAGTAACACCATAGAAAGTGATGTCACATGCGTTATGACTCCAATAACGTCCTAGGGGGTGATCTCACAACAACTGGCTCTGAAGACAGGCAAATGTGTATGTTTAAAGATCTTTCTTAGAAAGGGGTGCCTCATGCTCATACACCATAATTAGCAAAACCTGGATATGCACTTATTAAAAAAAAAGGAAAACGACAGTCAGCTTGGTTAAATCCTAGTTGTTGGTAAGCCGCACAACAGCCGAGGCACATTACACATAAGTCGCCCCAGAATGATGACTCCTCTAAGTTCAGGTGTCTGTTCAGTTTCTAAGAAAATGAAGAAATTCACAGATTAGCTTAACATCTGCGTGCGAGGAGCAAACTCTGAGTATAACTGCACCATGTCAGAAAGGCTCGAGTCCAGAACGAATGCCAATGTTGTGCACTTGTTTTGTGTAGTCAAATACTTGCAAACCCAGAAAGCGCACCTGTGTGTACCTATTACAACAGTACATTAAATACTATGAAGTATTACTACACTTTATGCCTGCAAATCATTTTACTCCGTACAAATTACACACATAAACATGCAATGTAAACAAACGTATAACAGCACATAACTTAAACCTAACTGTATAACAAGGAAATGGATAAACCTGTTGCAGCAATCAATTAGTAAATTCAGTGCATAGTTTATATGACCCACTCATTACTCAGTGTGGAAGGCAGTGGGGAAGAGCTGCCCATTGCACCACCCCCTGACGAGCCCCAGGCGTCACAGACACGACACCACGGTCCAAAGCATGAACGCGTCTACTGGTCACATCATGACTCAATCAATCAATCAATCATTTGTAAAGTGCACTACTCACCCGTGAGGGTCTCAAGGCGCTGGGGGGGAGGGGGAGGGGGCTGCTACTGCTCGAACAGCCAGGTCTTGAGAAGTCTCCTGAGGGTCAGCAGGTCCTGGGTCTGTTGCAGGTGGATGGGGAGGGTGTTCCATGTCTTGGCTGCGAGGTGGGAGAATGATCTGCTGCTGGAGGTCATTCGGTGGATGCATGGAACGAGGGCAAGGTCGGCGGAGCGAAGCTGGCGGTTCGGGGTTTAGAAGGTGAGTCGTTTGTTGAGGTATGTTGGTCTGGCGTTGTGGAGTGCTTTGTGGGTGAGGAGCTTGAAGGTGATCCTCTTGGTAACAGGGAGCCAGTGCAGGTCTCTCAGGTGGGCAGTGATGTGGCTGTGGCGGGGGATGTCGAGGATGAGGTGTGTGGAGGCGTTCTGTATGCATTGAAGTCTTTTCTGGAGTTTGGCCGTGGTTCCTGCGTAGAGGGCGTTGCAGTAGTCCAGCCTGCTGCTGACGAGGGCATGGGTGACCGTCTTTCTGGTTCCGGTGGGGATCCATCTGTAGATCTTGCGAAGCATGCAGAGGGTGTTGGAGGAGGAGACGGCGTTGACTTGCTGGGTCATAGATAGCGATGAGTCCAGGACGAACCCTAGGTTGCGAGCGTGGTTGGTTGGAGAGTGCATCTCCCAGGGTGGCCGGCCACCAGGAGTCGTCCCAGGCGGAGGGGTGGAGCCAAGTATGAGGACCTCCGTCTTGTCGGAGTTCAGCTTCAGTCGACTGTTCTTCATCCATTCGGCGACGGCCTTCATTCCTTCGTGGAGGTTGGTTTTGGGGGTGGCGGGGTTTTTGGTGAGGGAGAGGATCAGCTGGGTGTCATCGGCGTAAGAGATGATGTTGAGGTCGTGTGATCGGATGATGTTGGCGAGCGGTGCCATGTAGACGTTGAAAAGGGTCGGGCTGAGGGACGAACCTTGGGGGACTCTCCAGTATTCGCCTTGCCCGAAGTGGAGAATACCTGGCCCTAAACTTTAGTTTAACTACTTTCATATTTTCACTCAACTAATTCACCACTAATCCTTTATGGGTTCTGGAGTAGCGTGCTACTCGCTGAAAAAGCGCTTTGACGCCTCGTCAGGGGAAGTAAGCGCTATATAAGTGCAAATACAATACAATACACAAAACAAGTGCACAACATTGAGATTCATTTTTGTCTTCAATGTTTCTGCTGTGGTATAATTCTTCTCGCAGTTTGCTTCTTGTTAGGCAGTGGTTAATTGGTGCAAAAAATAAGTGTGAGAAGTTGGCCTGGTATATGCTGTCCACTAGTTATAGTGGGCACCTTGTACCAGTCCAAACAACCTTTATTGATGAATAGGTTTAAAGACCACCTTTATTGAAAGCTGTCCTAGTGGTAGCTATGGAGAGCAGCCTACAGGCTAAGTCTTGAAGGAGTGTAAAGCAACTTGGTTTACCAGATTATAACCTCTTGAATGACCAAATAAAAGGAGAACCACACAAGGTATATATAAAATATATGTATTTGTTTCTAAACACTCACTACTAATCTCTTTATGAGATTAGAGTCCAACATGCACAATACTACAGTTCAAAAACAACAGTAAATAGCACAATATACAATGGGCCTGTAGGGATAGGACCGCCCAGAAGGGCGTGAGGGAACACAAGAAGCCGTAATATGGAGTACGTGATTTATTAGGGCTTTCTTAATGGATGTGAATAGTGAGGACCGCAAATATAAATGTTCCAACTGAGAGGCAACACAAAGGTGGAGGAGGTGGCTTTTCTCCAGGATTCCTGGTTCCGGGCCGTCAGGGTCGGGACAGGTCGGGGTCTCCGGGATTCTCTTGGGCAGAAAAAATAGGTTGGGTCAATAACTAGTCTTGCTAGTTTATATCTGATCAGTGCTACCGTCACCGATTCGTAAGTGTGGGAAGGGTTGTGCAGGATTCTACAACACGAAACACCTTCACCCGAGTGCCTTGACTCCCCATACCTCCCCACCACCCCCACGAGAATGATCTCCCTCCTGTAGCCCACCGGGTTTGGTTGCCATATACAATACTCTGTTCTGGCTCCGTCTCCTCTGCTCCTCTCCGCTCCCGCTTTCCTCCGCCTAGCTGCTTCTCTCCGTACACTCCGTCCGCCTTCCTCCATACTCGCTCTCTTCTTCCTGACCTTCCGCGCCTTTTGAGTCACTCTCTTCTGCTTTGTCCAGAAACTCCTCCCCGCTCACTTGGGCCAACGTTAGGCCACTGCCTGCTTCCGGTCCGGATTGGGTCACCCTGGTCTCTCCCCACTTCCGGTCCGCCCCGGTGCTGTCATCCTCACAGATCTCTTCCGGCCCCCCCCCCCCCCACCCCTAGGAATGTACGTTTGGGCCATTCAGTGGAGGGATTCCTGGACAGGTAGTCCGCACAGACTTGACGGGTGCCTGGGATATGCATCGTCTGGAAGGAAAAAAGTTGCAATCCTAAAAACCACCTGAGGATACGCTGATTAGTGTCTTTGTGCTGCACAAGCTAGGTAAGGTGGGCATGGTCAGTGAGTACAATAAATGGGCGTCCCAACAAATAATACTGAAGCGCCTCAACTGCCCATTTAATCGCTAAACATTCTTTCTCTATAGTTGAGTAGTGCACCTCCCGGGGAAACAACGTCCGACTGGTGTAAAGAAGAGGTCGAAGATCACCCATTGAGTCAGGCTGATATAGTACGACACTCAGTACAAGACCAGAAGCATCAGTTTGGAGGATGAACTGTCTGTGGAAATCAGGGCAGTGTAGAACTGGTGCTGTACAGATGGCTTTCTTTAGAGCCTGAAAACTGCTTTCGTGTGTGTCAGTCCAGGTGGTTACTCGAGATGGGTAGGTCTTGGTCAAGAGATCGGTCAGGGGGCTGGCTAGGGAAGAGAAATTCGGGATAAACCTTCTGTAGTAGCCAATGAACCCAAGGAAGGAACGTATGTCACGTTTCGTTTTGGGAGTAGGGAGTGTTTTGATGGCTTCGACTTTGTTTATCTGAGGTTTAAACTGTCCCCTCTGGATTGTGTACCCGAGATACTGTATGGAATCAGTGACCAAAAGTGATTTCTTTGGATTTATTTTGAGACCGGCATCTTGGATGGCTGAGAATAGGGCAGTCAAGTGCCTCAAATGGTCCGTCGAGGTTGGGCTGAAGATGACTGTTGTCTAAGTAGGCGGTGGCATAGTCTGTATGGGA
This sequence comes from Triturus cristatus, assembly GCF_964204655.1. Lineage (NCBI taxonomy): Eukaryota > Metazoa > Chordata > Amphibia > Caudata > Salamandridae > Triturus > Triturus cristatus. The sequence continues at coordinate 90,998,073 of NC_140586.1, forward strand.
TCTCAGCAAGCGGTCCATTAACCGCTGAAAAGTCGCTGGTGCCCCATGGAGGCCGAAAGGGAGTACTTTAAACTGGTAAAGACCCGAGGGGGTTGAAAAGGCGTTTTTTTTTCTCCAGCCTGAGGAGTCAGGGGTATTGCCAATACCCTTTAGTAAGGTCAAGGGTTGACATGTATTTGGCGTTCCCTAGTCGTTCAATCAGTTCATCAATTCTAGGCATTGGATATGAATCGAACTTGGTGATGTTGTTTACCTGACGGAAGTCAATACAGAAACGCAGACTACCGTCCAGTTTCGGCACGATCACGATCGGGGAGCACCAATTGCTTGTGAACGGTTCTATGATACCTGCCTGTAGCATAGCTGTTATTTCTTTCTCTACAGCCTCCCTTCTTGCTGCTGGAATTCGGCACTGTTTCTGTTTTATGACGGTCTGATCTAAAGAGACGATGTCATGCTGAACCATGGAGGTCAACCCGGGTGTGGAGGAAGGAAGGCCAGGGAACTGTTCCAGCATATCCAGCAACTGAGTCTGTTGCTCTGGGGACCATGTGTCCCCAGTGGGGGCTCTCTCGTTCGGGATTTTCTGAGTGTCTGCTGTGGAGATCTCAAGGGGTCTATTGGTGCTTACTAAAAAGCACCGACTGTCTTGTGCCGGTAAGTGGAGCGGGTTCTTCCCATTTTTCTTTAAAAGATTTACGTGGTAAATCTGTTTACCCCCAGCCCGCAGGGGTTGCAGAACGATATAGGTGACTGGGGTTATTTTCTTCTCCATGATATAGGGGCCTTGCCATTGTGTCAATAATTATTGTCTGTGAAAGGGAGTAAGAGTAGTACCTTCTCTCCTGGGGTGAATTCTCTCAACTGGCTGTTCCGATCATAATAGTGTTTCTGGATACTTTGGGCTTTTCCATGTTCTCATGTACCAACCCCACTGCTCTGCTGCCATGTCTAGTAGTGTTCAGGGTTTTCTCCCGAACAATAGTTCAAACTGGGAATAGCCTGTTGATCTTTGCTCATGGGTTCTTATGGCAAAGAGGATTAGGGGTAATTTCTGATCCCAGTCCTTCCCCTTTTCTGAGATGACCATGCGTAGCATTTGTTTTATGGTCTTATTATAACGCTCCACAAAACCATCCGATTGGGGATGATAGACAGAAGTCCGAATTTGCTGAATACCTAGGATCTCACAAACCTGTGCCATTAAGCGGGACATAAAAGGGGTCCCTTGGTCGGTGAGTATTTTTGATGGAAACCCCACCCGGGAGAACAAATGAATCATGGCTCGAGCAATGGCAGGGGTGGTCATTGTTGATAAAGGAAAGGCCTCTGGACACCTGCTTGCATAATCCACAATGATCAGGATATACTTATGACCTCTGGCTGAGGGACATAGTGGGCCTACCAGGTCCATACCGACTCATTTGAATGGGACCTCTATGATAGGCAAGGGAAACATGGGGCCCTTCTTATCCCTTTAGGGTTCGTGTATTGACATCTTACACAGGCCGCACAGTTTTTGCCACATCCCTGTATACCCCTGGCCAGTAGAACCTATTGAGGAGATACTTGAGAGTATTTTCTTTCCCATAGTGTCCGCCCCCTGTTTGGTTGTGGGCCAGGTTTAAAAACGTGCTCACGAAACGGAAGGGGTACGATTAACTGTGTGTTGGAGTGTTACCCCCCCCCCCCCTTTTACAGACCGGTACAGTAAACCTTTTTTTCAACGAAATATGGTCCTACCTGGTCTGGTTCTAGTTCCAGCACCTTTTCCCAGGCATGTATAAGGGTGTTGTCTTCCCTCTGAGCTGAGCGGAAGCTGACTGGGGCGGTCTCTATTTGATCTGTAAGGGAGAGAGGAAAGGCGTGGTGTGATGTCTGTACGTATTGCTTCTTTTCTCTCCTTCTTTCGTTCTTGCTCTTCCTATCCTTTCCTGCTTTTCCTTCCAAGTCACCGTTGCTGAAAGGGGCCTCACGTAACCAATTCGAGTCCTCCCCTTTAGTCTCGTCCAAATACAGTTTGAATCTGGGGTGGTCGGTGCCAATAATGACTGCCTCAGGCAGGGAAGAAATGACCCCCACTTTTCTCAGGTGTGGGTCATTAGATACCTCCAACAGGACCTCAGCTACGGGATACGTTTTAGTATCCCCATGAACGCAGGTAACATGAACTTTTTTGCTCTCTTTGATCTGTGTTCGTGGTACCAGGGCTCTGTCAACTAGTCATGTGACACCCCACGTCTAAAAGAGCTTGTTGCTTCTTCCCATTCAAAAGAACATCCTTCCTGTACTGATGGGCACCTTTACCAGTTACATAGATACGCCCCCTGGAGTACCCCACCTCCATAGGTTCCGCTGCCGGAGTACGATGGGGATACTGTCGGGCCATGTGCCCCCACTCGGCACAGTGGTAGCATTGTGGTCCTTGCCCACTTGGACCAGGTGCGGGGTGTATAGGTCTAGGGGGTATGCGTGGTACAGCCTGGGGTTTTCCATCGGGTCTGGGTGTATTTCTTGTGGCCAAAAAGGGGATTTGTGGTATACCAGCCTTGAACTCTGGGGATCTCTGGAAAGCACATGCTAACTCCACTGCTGTTGTAGATGTTAGGTTGGGATGTTTTTTTAGCCATGAACGGTTGGTTGTTGGTAGGGCGTCCAGGAATTGTTCCATGAATACTTTTTCTGTGACTTCTTCCATACTAGACATGTGGGGTGCCAGCCAACGATTGCCCAGGTCCTTGATCCTATGGTAAAGGGCACGCGGGTTGTCCCCAGCTGTCCATTTTTCCTTCCTAAATTTTGCTGTAAAATACTCCTGGTCGCACCCCAATCGCTCGAGTATGGTTTTCTTCACATTCTCATAGGCTGTTGTACCGGCGGGGTTGGCGGCCTCGTAGGCCGCTTGGAGTTCTCCGGATAAGAGAGGGGCGATGTACTGGCTCCACCGTTCCTGGGGCCAGGCCGCGGTGGTTGCGACCCTCTCAAAATTGGCAAAAAAAATAGTCGGGGTCATCCCCCTCCTGAAACTTTTGGAGAACGGAACCAGGGACTTTGGGGCGCACTCTGGTGCTCACTATGGCATCCGTAAGCCGGAGTATTGCGTGTCTTGAACCTGCTGGTTTGTGGTGAGCAGGGCGGCTTGTTCTCTCAGGGCAACTTGCAATGCTTCCCTATCCTTCTGGGCAGTTTGGACCTGCTGTTCGAACACCAATTGTAGGTGTCGTTGTCCTTCCGCGAGCTGATTGATAATACTTTCCACGGTTACGGGCATGGGCTGTGTCCTGATTAGACACTTTGGGAGAGAATCCCACTTCTGACACCACTTTGTAGGGATAGGACCGCCGGAAGGGCGTGAGGGAACGCAAGAAGCCGTAATATGGAGTACGTGATTTATTAGGGCTCTCTTAATGGATGTGAATAGTCAGAATCGCAAATATAAATGTTACAACTGAGAGGCAACACAAAGGTGGAAGAGGTGGCTCCTCTCCAGGATTCCTGGTTCCGGGCCGTCCGGGTCGGGACAGGTCGGGGTCTCCGGGATTCTTTCACTCTCGGGCATTCTCGATGGGCCAGGGAGGGAAAAGAAAGAATAGGTCGGGTCAAGAACTAGTCTTGCTAGTTTATATCTGGTCAGTGCTACCGTCACCAATTCGTATGTGTGGGAAGGGTTGTGCAGGATTCTACAGCACGAACCACCTTCACCCGAGTGCCCTACCTCCCCACCATCCCCACCATCCCCACCAGAACGATCCCCGGAGGGGTACTCGCCTTAGGCCACGGCCCGTCTCCAGGACTGTGGCATCGGGACCCGGGGTGGTTTCTCCCTCCTGCAGCCCACCGGGTTTGGTTGCCGTATACGATACTCTCTTCTGGCTCCGTCTCCTCTGCTCCCGCTTTCCTACGCCTCGCTGCTTCTCTCCGTACACTCTGTCCGCCTTCCACCGTACTCGCTCTCTCCTTCCCAACCTTCGCCGCCTTTTGAGTCACTCTCTTCCGCTTTGTCCAGAAACTCCTCCCCGCTCACTTGGGCCAACGCTAGACCGCTGTCTGCTTCCGGTCTGGATTGGGTCGGCTCGGTCTCTCCTCACTTCCGGTCTGCCCCGGTGCTGTCATCCTCACAGGGCCCCAGGGGGAGACCAAACCATATATTAAGAAAGTGGTATAAGAACCACAACTTGACTAAACACAGTGCCTAGAGCACGTAGAATGGCTGGGACCCCAAGGAACCACCCAAGGCAGTGACACAGGGGACCCACGGGGGACGTGTGCAGTGTGAGAAGACAGCCGCACGCTCCGTACAATCATATGGAAAAGTCGCGGTTGGAATTCTAGAGTTTAAGGACACTTAGGAGAGGACTTTGAGCAAACCCTTCTAGACTTAGAAGGTTCTAAGGCCAGCACCCACGGGAGCACTGGAGTACTCGTGTTACCTCACCCAGGGAAGTCGGGTGCATAGGTGTCAAATTGTGTCGGGAATCTTCGTTGCTGCAAAGTGCTGCTGCAGTGAAGAAGAAAAGTGTCCGGTGTGATCCAAGCCTGGATCGAAGATGTGAAGAACCTGAAAGCAGAGGGGACAGAGTCTGGTCACGTGCCAGTGACCAGGGGCACGATAGACGAATGCCCACCGATGTCGAGTGCTTCAGGTGCGAAGAAGTGAAACTTGACTCTGAAGCCACTGGGAACAGGAGACGTCGAGGACAACCAAAGTCCAGGGGTGAGCTGTCCCACAAAGGATGTCGAGTGCTGGGGGGGGGGGGGGTCAGTGTCCAGATTGAACACCAAAAAGCCTTGGCAACTGCAACCCACACGGTCAGAGAAAAGATGCTTCTGTGAGGACCAGCAAGGTCCGGGGACTCCCCAAGCAATGGAGAGTCGGTGCACGTCTGGAGCAACCAGGTAGGCCCAATCAAAGTTACTTGCCTTCACAGGGACCCACCAGTCGACGAGCCAGGGATCGCGAAGGGACCTCGAGAGGAATCACACAATACCAGCCCACGGGACACTCGGTGAGTGTAGGCCAGTAATCTTTGGTGGAAACACTGCTCGGGGCTTGGACTACAAGTAGCCCAAAGCACAGCCTCCAGGATTGCCAAAAAGCATATGCTGCTGCACATGTGCACGGTGTCCAGGAGTTCCGGTTCCACGGTCCCCACGAGGGCTACGGATCACAGAGTTGCTGAGAGCACGGGTCGGCCTCTCGGAAGTCTGGGAGCCCACCTCCTTGTGTTGCAAATTCTTCGGAGTCCAGCGGGAGCTTCGGAGATGCAAACCGGTCAGATGCGTCTTAGGTGCCTGCCTTGCAGGGGAGTAACTCCTTTACTTCAAGCGAGATTCTTCAGTCATCTAGCACCTTGTAGATCGTCGAAGTTCCAGGATTATGTATCAGAGTTTAGTCCAGGTAAATCTAAAGTCCTGTAGCCAGGGGTTCCTACTTTATACCCAAGGAAGGGGTGGGACAAACTCTGGGGACCCACCTATGGGAGGGTCAGGACAGAGGGGTGGCTACACCCATGTCCTTTGTCCAGTTTCGCGCCAGAGCAGGGGCTGAGTGCCCCTGCAACCGAGTTGGACTATGCACAGGGACACCAAATGTTCCCCCAGTGCAGACATCAAAGCACTCTTGGAGTGCACCCATCCAGCCCCAATACACTAAAGCCTGTCTGGGAGGTGGTCACACCTCCCTGTGACAGGAAACCTATTGTCCAGGCCTCCCCTGCTGGAGTTTCGTCCAGCAGCAGGAGGGCAGACTTGTGTCTGTGGCTGGAAGCATCCATTTTGTGATGCCAGGGTTCTGTTAAGCTGGTACCTGGTGTACCAGTGGTGCCATGTTTCTCCCTCTAGTAGGGTGGAATCATACCTCATATGATTCCAAGGTGTTTGACACCAAACACAACATGTTTCCATGCAGCCATTCCAAAGTTAGCATTTACCGCGAGGTTATAATGCACTTAAGAGTATATGGTTTGGCTGCATCACAAAAAACCCCGGAATAAAGGTTCTGAAAGCTGCAGAGGGGCTCTGCTCATGCATGTGCACCCTCTCACATGAAACCCAGCACCCTGCCTTCAGGATTGTTAAGGCCTGCCATAGGGGTGACTGATAGGTTTACATGTGCAGTGATATGGAGAGATATAGGTAACCTATATCTCAGTAAGGGGTGCATACACCACCTTACACAGGCTGCTGTAGCAGACCTGTTGTGTCATTTTGGATGGCTTCCCAGGGGTGGCATAATACATGCTGCAGCCCCTTGTAGGCCTCTGGGGTACCTATGTTCTGGGTACATAGTATACCTTATACTAAGGACTTATAAGGGTACCCCAGAATCCAATCTGGAGTGTACCTAAAGTACATGGACTCAATTTAAAGGGGAAAGCAGATAGGCTGGGGTCCTGAATAGCAAGATCCCAGCCGAACTAAGTCGAAAACCAGCAAAACACCAGGATAAAAGTGGGGGCAACCATGCAGTCAGATTCCACCTTCCTACAATAAGTGCTGGGGCTCTCATCAGGAGGCAGCCTGCACAAGCCTTTTTCTCTTGTTAGCGCCGCCTAAAATACAACCAACAACTAAATGAAAGTTGGGGGGGGGGGGAGGATGTGGTGTAATGGCCAGAGCTGCCGACTTCGGAGCTTGGGAACCATGTTGGAGTCTCGGTGTCGGCTCAACATCCTGTGATTCTGAGGAAATCACTTAATTTCCACATAAATTAATGTGTCCTTAACTGGTGCTCATGAAAAGTGCCAGTGGAGATGATTAAGTGCCTGTGCTGAGCACCTGAAACCCCTGGCTCAAATTAAGCACTGTTAGGAAGTAAGTGCTGTACAAATGCAATTTCAATACAGAAGTTGCGAAGTTCATCTGTTGACTTGTGTTCGGCTGTTTGAGGTTGTTGGGACCGTAGTTTAGCATAGCGTTCTTGGTGAAAATTCAAGTCCATCTCAAAATCAAAAAATCACTTGCATTCTAGTACAAAAGGTTATGGTGAACCAAGGAAGAATGTTCAGCTGTGGCTGCACATGCTCCCTCAACAGTGACAGTGTTGATGTATGGCGGCTAACTGGATGTCTAAACCCATCATAGACTGAGAAGTCACTTTCCTTTAGGAGCCAAACTCATTGGCTTGTTGCACCTTTGAAAGCTTACCTATGTGTTTCCTTTGTTTTCATTCCTCTACACTGTCCTTTATACCATACATTTCACAACCTAGAGTAGAGATTTTAGAATATTTAGTTCCGTGTATATCGTTTGGCAAAATGAACCTCATGTATTCTCTTCCTTTTTGCCAAACTTGTAATCTGAGATTGTAGGCTCCCAGACCCTAGCTGGGGCATTTTGTTGAGTATTCCTGGAAAGTGAGGAGTTCTGATAATACTTTTTGTTTTATGTGTACTTTGTGCTCTCTCTACTAGTTTTTAAGGAATGCTTGCTTTCTCTGGCTGTTACCAAAACAGTTTTTTATCGAGAGGACCAGCTTGTAGAAACATAGAAGATGGGGAAGGATATGATAGCTAGAAGTTCACATGTGAGTTGTCCCTTCCTTACAGCCCCTGATTTCCCGGAATTACAAAGGGGACGTCAACATGGCGGAGATTGACCACTTCATGCCACTCATGATGCAGAAGGAAGAGGAAGGCGCAATGACCCCGCTGCTGACCCACGGCAAGGTTCACTTCCTGTGGATCAAGCACAGCAACCTCTACTGTATCCTTTTATGTGCTACCAGACTGTATTGCACAAGCATCACTCAGAGGAGCTAGAGCCCTTTACACAGACAATATCGAAAGGTTACGGAGAAAATTAGGAGGTTACAAACACCATTGCTTGACATTAATTCATTCATTCATTTGTTGTTCAATTTGCAATACTATATACTGTAAAAGGGAATAAAAGCATAGAAAAAATGTCCAGAAAAAGAAAGTAAAGTGGAATCTTACATACAGTAAAAGCGAAAAAAATCATATATGTCCAGAGGTAGAAATATGACTGCAGACAAAGGTCATAAGGGAACGTAACAGCTAGGCAAAGGTGGAGTTAGAAGGATGAAGACGTAAGATTACATTCCGGTAGAATAGAAGCAGTGCCAGAGATGTAGTGGTGTGTCAATTCGGGAGGGTGGAGTTCCAAACCTACGCTGCTGTCCCAGACAAGGACTCGCCCAAACAGTGCGTTCTTTCTTGAAAGCTGGTGGTTCTAGAAGAAAGTATGCACCTGGAGCTTCTGTGACTGGTGCACTTGAAGACACTGTAGGCATTTATTGGTGCACTTGAGGACACTGCAGGCATTCATTGGTGCACTTGAGGACATTGCAGGCATACTTGAGGACACTGCAGGCATTCATTGGTGCACTTGAGGACACTGCAGACGTTCATTGGTGCACTTGAGGACACTGCAGGCGTTCATTGGTGCACTTGAGGACACTGCAGGCGTTCATTGGTGCACTTGAGGACACTTCAGGCGTTCATTGGTGCACTTGAGGACACTGCAGGCAATGAGGACACTGCAGACGTTCATTGGTGCACTTGAGGACACTGCAGGCGTTCATTGGTGCACTTGAGGACACTGCAGGCGTTAATTGGTGCACTTGAGGACACTGCAGGCGTTCATTGGTGCACTTGAGGACACTGCAGGCGTTCATTGGTGCACTTGAGGACACTGCAGGCGTTAATTGGTGCACTTGAGGACACTGCAGGCGTTCATTGGTGCACTTGAGGACACTGCAGGCGTTCATTGGTGCACTTGAGGACACTGCAGGCGTTCATTGGTGCACTTGAGGACACTGCAGGCAATGAGGACACTGCAGACGTTCATTGGTGCACTTGAGGACACTGCAGACGTTCATTGGTGCACTTGAGGACACTGCAGGCGTTAATTGGTGCACTTGAGGACACTGCAGGCATTCATTGGTGCACTTGAGGACACTGCAGGCATTCATTGTAAGATCACCGGTTCCAGCCTGAGACCTCACATTGTGACGCAACCCCCACAGCAGATCCTTCCAAAGAGTGCCGCCTATACTGAATCCCAGACTTTACAAGAATGTCCCTAGTTACTACCCTTACCTTGCACCCAGCCTCTGGCCTCCCTCTTCCTACAGGCTCTGCACTACCCCGATAGATACCCACAAAGAAGTAGCCAATAATGCAGAAGATGAGACGAAGGCAGCAGATGATATCAGAGGAGCCCCTGCAGGAGAGAAGCAGAATTTGATGTTCATGTTATCCTTCGCGTAGTCAATCTTACACACTATTGTACGTCCTGTGTAAGATTGTCTATTTGGGAGCAGTACGTTGTTGGTAGGGTAAATGCTCCTTTAGAGACTGTGTGTGTGGTAATACCCTTATCGTAGTGCTACAGAGACACGGCTGCTGCTCACCTAATCCCACTTCATGAGCAGTGGTCCCACATTCTCAAAGTGACACTGCTCCACCCATCTGCTGGATTATCGGGAAGCGTTCTCTTTCTGATGTCAAAGCCGCCACCTCACCTACATGATGTGATCGCCCTCAAGCCGCAGATGTTGTGGTGGTGCTGGATTTGTTGTGGTAGTTATAGCACAACTCTTGCATTTCAGCTTTGAGATCCTGAGTTCACTTCCAGTGCTAGTCTCTCCCCTGTTTACTGCACCGACCTCCCAGTTGCATTTTCCTTGACCCGCTGCCAGTTGTGGCGACCACCAACAAGAATGCCAATGCATCCATGGTGTACTCTTTCCTGTACAAGTTGGTTGAGGTAAGTAGGCGCCTGTGTGTCCAACCTCCACGTGGAGAGCCACTGCTGGAGCCCTAGGTTGATGGGGACAGCCCCCAGCTTGGCTGCGTCTCCTTGGAGGCTTGAAGTAAAAATACTGGGGACAGGGGTATTAATGGGGCCTATTCATCTCTCTGAATGAGCCGCTGTATGGAGGCCAGCATTGAAATGTTAGGCTGTGGGGGGCATTAATTGACTTTTGGGCACATTTGGTAAAAACGTCATTGAGAATTGAATCATGTTATATGGACACTTTTGCAGCTATTTGGCATTTCGCTGCCTCCCTAGAATTTTCTTCGCATTGAATTTTGGATGGGGCTCGAAAGTTGTAAGTAAATTTCTTGAAGCGATCCTCTGACAATTCTTGATTTTTGGGAAGAATTTCGAATTTTGTTAGCATTTATCATGTTCACAATTTCTGAAGAAATTTGATGGATTGAGAGTATTGTTCAGTAACTCACAATTTTTCAGGAGCCCATTGATGAAAGATAGTACCCTTGCAAAAATTCAAGGTTTTTAGTAACTTTTCATAAATTGATCGTCTTTTGGGGTGGGTCACCGTTTTTGGGGTGGCACTGGGTACCGAAGTATTAGCTGTAGGAAATTCTGAGAAGCGGTTAATGGTAGTGTCTTACAGTGGCCTGTTCACGATTCTTGTGTTTTTTTTAGTTTAAAAAAAAAAATCAATTGGAGCATTCTCAGGCAGGGAAGTGTAGATGGATTCTGTTGGGGCACACCTCGATGAGGATGAGTGACACAAAGGTATGACGCTTCTTCTAGGTCTTCACTGAATACTTCAAAGAAGTGGAGGAAGAAAGCATCCGGGATAACTTTGTCATTGTGTACGAGCTACTGGATGAGTTGATGGACTTTGGCTTCCCACAGACCACTGAAAGCAAAATCCTGCAAGAGTGAGTGTCCTAATAAACAGTGGTTATGTTGAGCTCCCAATGTTAGAGCCGGTGTAAGAATTCCAAAGCAGCGAGAATATGTTCCTTCTGCTGACCTCAATCAGGGGAATGGGAGGGTGTTGCCACAATTTTCCACCTATTGGCTGGTATTCCCCATCAGTGTAGTTAATTTTCCATCTGTTCCATCAATAGGTACATCACGCAACAGGGGAACAAGCTGGAGACAGCCAAGTCCCGTGTTCCCACCACGGTCACCAATGCCGTATCTTGGAGGTCCGAGGGCCTCAAGTACAAAAAGAACGAGGTCTTCATCGACGTCATAGAGTCTGTCAACCTGCTGGTGAGCGAGGGTCAACAGGGAGGGATCATTCTTTAGTGCTCCAGGACACCAAAACTCCCTTTATCAGGCGCTATTTTTTAAGAAAATATCTTTTATTTTTCTCTCATCTACCTCAAGCATGCAGGTTGTGTATGAATACTATCCTTGTTGACCCAGTGTCTTCGTAAACCATTTCCTCGATTTATGCTAGCCGATGCCTAGAGCCTTTATAAAGTGAAAAAGAATATAACCCTCAAGCTCATAGCTTCTAAAACAAGCCAACGGCCTGTCCTCCTAGGCCATATCGTGAGAAATGGGTATCAGTTGACTGTTATACCTGACCAGGCTGTTGTAAAAAGGGTTTAATTAGGGATGGGTTACCATCGTTCCTCCCTTGGTCTCATCTCAATAATGTTGTTCTCTTCTCCACCATCTTCTAGGTGAATGCCAATGGAAGTGTCCTCCTGAGCGAGATCGTTGGCAGCGTGAAGCTTAAAGTCTTCCTCTCTGGGATGCCAGAACTGAGGCTTGGACTCAATGAGAAGGTCCTCTTTGAGTTGACTGGACGTGAGTATGACACAGACCTCCATCTACCTCATCACAACAGAAGTAATTATAAGTATGTTGTATTTATAGACTCCATGTTCTAGTGCGTCTCACCCTGTTTCTAGATCTTTGATGACACTGTAGTCCTCATTAGCAAACTGATTCTAGCGTATCAGTGTTCTACGTCTTATTGACCATGAAAAGAAGTATCAGCGGCTTTACCACTAAAAGCACTTTGTGATGTGGCAACCCAGTCACTTGGCCTAATGCCTATCCCGGTATTAAACCTTTTTGGGGCCTGCCTTAGTTCACAGTAGCATTTTAGTAAGGAGTGCATTATCTTCATATCCTCTAGAACACTCCTTAGGAAGTTGTTGGGTGGAGAAAGGCAGGACTCCTGCAAAAGCTGTGGCAATATGAACGTACACAGGAACTTCTATGGATGAGGGATCACAGCCGCCCATTTATTTTTAGATGATCCTCCAAAGATTAAGATAATTGCGTCCACATACACTTCTTCATCAAAGACGTAGAATCTTTTACGTATGTCACTGAACCTCTCTGTAAGTCAATTATCCACTGGATGATATGCATTGTTCATCGCTAGACTATGCCACCCTGCATACATAATTTTGTATGCTCTGTAAGAAGTCAAGAAGACCACTGTTGAGTTACCACAAACTTTGTTTTGTACCATGTTTCGGACGGAGCGTAGGTCACTGAACAGCCACCCAGCATTTTTATGGTTACTGACTAATGTGCTGCGTCTAACTTCTTCTCAGTGGCTGTTGCTAAAGGAACAAATAATATCTTGATTCATTGGTTATGTAAATCAGCCTTTCTGTTACATTTTCAGTAAGCTACTGGTGGTAGTTTGATATTAATCTATACTTATTAGACATTTGTTACAGATATGTTAAATTGACTTGGGAATGCCATTAGCAGGACTACCCACCATCCCAATGAATCCTTGTTTGTTACATAGTAGCCTGATTTGTTGTACATTAGCACTCAACATGCTAGAATACTGTGTAGTTGTAGGGAAGAATGTGTTGGAGTGAAACAAAGTCTTTGCCTATAGACGACAAGGTTATGAATGAGTCAGTGGAGGGGTGGGAGACATTTCTCAGAGCATTCACTATGGTATACTTTAAAAGCCTTTGGTGAGGCACCAGGTCTATCAGCCCTTTATGTCTGCTAGTGATAAGAGATCCCAAAACGATTGACTCCCAACAAGGTCAGCTCCTGCTGAGAATGATCATATATGGCTAGGTAGATATTGACCCCCCCCCCACCTTATTAGAAGAGTCCATTGCGTACTGCCAAGAAGGTGCGTCCGTTCTGATTTAAACTTAGGATGTACCCTTTTCTGATTGGCAGTTTTGAGTTTAGAACCATGCCTATTCCCCAGGTCCATAGATTACTAGTAGTGAGTGGGAAACATTGCATTATCCATAGTGCCAGCTGAAAGTTCAATCTGGTGCAAGGGCAATTGTAGGTTTTCCCAAGAGAGAGGCAGCTTTCTTTTAAATAAGGGTTGGCCTGTGTACTTGCATGTTCTTCTAAAGGAGCTTTAAAAATCGTCAGTGATAGTGTCTGCCTGGAATGCATGCTGAAACCACCTCCAACTACCAATGCCCTTCCACATGAAGGCCTTGTGTTCAGATTCTGTGCTTCTGGATTCTCTTATCCGCTCACGAAGCACATTTATGCCTATCAGACTCACCTTTCATACTGCTGGAACTGATGTACTTAAACTCCAAATATTAACTAAATTTAAATGTACACATAGCTGAATGGCCACAGTGTGCCTCCCACAGGTCACGTGGGTTTTCTTTATCCACAATGGGCCAGACCAACCGTGAAGGTCTGTTCAGAGGTTTTTAGGTGAGTTAGTGAGACCCAACCTTACAACTCTAGCTGGGTGAGTTTTTAGCTTTGTCCACACAATGCTTACCAAACGTCTAAAGTCAAGCAAGTCCTTCTTGTCCTGGTCTAGTATCACAAACCGCAAATGGCACAGAGGATCTGTGGAGTCCCACAACAATTGATAACATTGTTAACATTTGGGCAGGCTCTCTACTGCTAATATTTGGAAAGTCCAGCTCATGGTGGATGCTCAGCGGCATGGTTTATAAGCTCTTCTACTTTATTAAATGTAAAATTGAGAAAATATTGCGCAGTAAACTCATTCAACGCCACATAGCATCAGAGGGAGATATTTCTGCATCGCATATCACTAGAGACTGGATATTTCTACTACCAATTGAGACTGGTAATGTTACCAAGATTGAGATGTTGTCTGTACATTGATTCTCATATACATACTACCAATACAAACATTTAAAAAAAATAAAAAGATTGAAATGTACTTGCCATTTTTTTCTGACGTTCTTCTTTCCAAGAAAGATTTCCAGCAAATAGGCCCACTTTTTTGCTATGTTTCACTAATCAGAACTGAAGACTATTCAGCCACCATCTGGATTTTACCAGTACCTGTACTTTAGAAAAGACTACAACATTGCCTTATGCAGTATGTATTTTTAAATGACTAACATTGGCATAATGATCGAAATTACACTCAACTCATGGTAGATCTGAAATCTGTAAGGGGACAGGGCCACTTGAAAACCCTATTTTAATCTGATTGTGGTAAGTACGTGTCAGTAGTTCAACCCTGTGGAGCTATCATAAGCCTAAATGGTGTGTGATGTCACTTCCACAATCCTCTGATTTAGGTGAATTGATGCCAATCCCCTTAATCCAGAGTCCATGTACAGCCAGTTGTTCTAGTTCCTTATGTTGCAGACGTGTTCAGCCCTCACCAGAGAGTTTGTTATGGTTTGCCTGTGCTTCCATTGGAGGGAGGGAGGCGCCTCAGCCTCTGCTTTGTTGGTGCAGAATGCACCCCAGAATCTGTGCACAGCCTGTATTCATATCATTTATAGTCTTGAGTACCTCTTCGTTGGAAACACAGCTCTCTGCTTTACACGCTTATGTTTAGGTCTCCGTAGACGGGTCATGCTGTAGTGGTCATGGTCTTCTGTTGGGATAGGGGTTCTCTGACAGGTTCTGACTCTTTTTTTTCTCTCTTTTTCTCAGGGAACAAGAACAAGTCTGTAGAGCTGGAGGACGTAAAGTTCCACCAGTGTGTACGCCTCTCGCGTTTCGAAAACGACCGGACCATCTCCTTCATCCCGCCTGATGGAGACTTCGAGCTCATGTCGTACCGGCTAAACACGCAGGTAGGCCTCACCCACTGACCACTCAGCCTCTGACAGTGTTGGGAGTGTGGGGTCCAACAATTCCAGGAGGGTGGGGCCCAACAATCCCGGGTGCACGGATGCCCTTGATACACCACCAAATTCCACACCTACTCTGACTCTCCGCTCCTCACCTCACCTTCATCCCACCAGAGGTGCATTTGGATGCATATCCTATCCGCTGACTACCAGGAGGCCTGGGCTGCGGACATCTGGCCTTCTGCAAACCAGAGGGGATGTAAACCTGACTGGAGCATTGGTGTCCTTCTTGCACCACCATATCCCATTCATTCCTGGTCTCCCAGCCCTGCACTTCTCCAGTCACCTGATCTACCATTCTTGCCATCCTCTTCCCAATGACACCCCACTCCTTGCCACAGTCACCTGACTCCCATTTCCCCTCCTGCCCATTCATTTCTTGCCTGGCACCCATTCCCCCACCTTCCAATCAGCCCTACCCTGCAAACCATCACCCCTCTGTGCCACCCATCATCACTACCTGCCACCCATTCCTCCGCCCATATTCCTCACATCTCTCCAATCTCCCTACGTCTGATTCCCATCACCTCTCCTTCTACCATCGTCCCCTCTTTGTTTCTCATTGCCTACCGCCCCTCATGCCTCCTGTTACCCTCCCTCCTGCTGTGGGACCTGATGAGTGCTCTCTGTCTCCCCCTGCAGGTGAAACCGCTCATCTGGATAGAATCCGTCATTGAGAAGTTTTCCCACAGTCGGGTGGAGATCATGGTCAAGGTGAGTCAGTGGGACCAGAACCACTGATCGAACATGTTCTGGCGCGGCTGATCCACAGACCAGGTGCTAGCATTTCAGCCTCTCTCCTCTGGGCCTCAGAGGGCTTAAAGCCTAGCACACTGGGCCCAATGTACCCAAGGGAAGGACGAAAGACTGTGTAATCGGGACTGGTACCCAAGACACAGATTCTAAGGGGCTGATTATGAGTTTGGTGGCGTGGGAGTGGGGCGGCACACCACCGTCCCGTTCCCACAGCCTCAAACTTCACCACCACTCGCATGCTGGATTACAAATTGTAATCCGGGCGGGTGGTCCTGTGGCGACTCGCCCGCGGCGCTGCCTTTCAAAGGCTCATAGGAGAGCCTTAGAAAGGCAGCGCCTTGGGACAGCCACATAGCATCCATGTATTGTTAAGTCCATGCAGTGCTGGAACTGGGGGTGCATGCAGACAGGGGGGCACACCATGTGCCCCCCTGCATGCATCCCAAAGGCCCTAAGGCAACAGTGGGACATGTAGGGCCCCCTTTGTTAACTCTCCGCCACCCTTTTAATGACGGTCTCACTGCCATGAAAAGGGTGGCTGCCAGCCAACTTGTAATGTGCTCGGCGGTGCCGCAGAGCCACCGCCAAGCATATTGCGGCCTCCGACCACTGCACCAGGGATCGCGGATCACTGGCAGTTGCGGCAGTCCTTATGCAGTCCGACCTTCGTAGTTGTGAGACGACGGTTGGACCACTGGTGTGGTGGTCCCCGACCACCATCGCATCTCCACCGCAAGTTTGGCCGTCCAGTGGACCACCAAACTCGTAATTAGGCCCTTTGTCTTCGAAGCAGATATGTCTGAGGTCTTTGCGGGTCCTCTGGCAACAACTTTACAAGGGTTCCCCTCAGAATGGGGACCAGGATTGTGAAAAAATGTACTCCAGGTTAAAACTAGGCAGATCCTGCAAATGGTGCCATCTAGTGGCATTAGCCATGTTGGCCAACTCGTCATTAACAAACAGCGCAGCATTAACGCGGGGCTGTGGGAATAACGCCGCCTCTGGACCCCTTCCTGAAGGCACTATCTCAAAGAAATGCGCTCCTTACGGACTATGTTGTAAACACAAAGGGTTTGGGAAAGAGGAGAGCTAAACAGAAGAAGAGAAATTGAAGCCGTCTCCGGAAGAAGCAGCATTACATTTGCAGGAGGAAAAAGCAGTGAAGGTACAGGTTCGATTTAGTGTTTTGTGCGTGTGCCAGTGCAGTGTCCCATTTGTGCCTGGTTCCTGATTGGCTGGCATTTTGCCACTACTGCCACACAGCCAGTGGCACCTAAAAGGCGACCATCTCTGCTCCACGCAGGGCTTGCGAAGAACTAACTGCAGGCCAGACACTTTCTTAGTGTAACCTCAAAATGGTGTGTTCTTGATAAGCCTAGAGATGGAACTGGTATGTTTAGGATGAGAATTTACATAAGGCAGCTTTCTGGACGATGTTCTTCTGAATCTCAGCACAACTGCAGAGCTTAGTTACTACTCTGTAGAATAAATGATCAGCTATGTTCAGGGCCACTACAATTGGGCGGTAAAGGAAGAATAAATGATGCCGCATGGTTGACCAAATTACGTGGCAATGAAATGCAGATCGTGCGGCAAAATTTGGCACATTATGTGGCAATATTTCCCAGTTTTGTCATTTTAACATACAACAATACTGTCTAGGCAACGGTTTGACCTCTTTAGTTCCAGTTTAACACATGCCTACAGCCATCTGCAACTAGCAGATGATCAATTAATAGTTGCAAAGGGTCTACCACTCCATGGCCGAAGTGTGGTGCTTTATTAATTTATTTATTTATTTATTAAACAAAAATATTTTCAGAAACCTTAAGGAGAACAAAACCAATCAATAAAACGATATAGAAGCAACAGTTCAAAGTCCAATGAATTATTCTGGCACTAACTAAGAGTCCGCAAGGTAGGACACATCAAAGTGAGTGGTTTGCATGTTGCTCTGTTTGGTGTTTCCTCACAATGGGCAGCTTTTGTCAGTGTTTTCATACATTTCATTCCTGCTCACCAAATATCTCTCAACCTGGGGTCGATGCAGATCATTGTCTTTCCCACCGAAATCTAATTATCCATGTGACGCTTTCTGTGTTCAAACTAAAAACTATCCTTGAAGTCTGCAAAGTTTGCACAAGATAGTGGATTATGTGGCAAATGGTAATTATGTGTAAAACATCACTTCTTCAGAATAGCACATTCCAGTTGTCCTCAGTATATTTCTTCTGGCTAAATTTTGAGAAGGCATGTTCCAAATGATCACTGACTAGATATGTACGTAGAATATCAATTGACCGGCCATATTCTTTCCAAAGACCAGCAGTCACCAGGCATGTTGAGTAGGAACCATCAGCCAGGCATGTTCAGTGTGAGAAAGATTGTTGGGTACCGTTCCTGATCAGTTCCACATCTGCAGCCCAGCATTTGCCATGATGCCTTAAATCATGTCTCCTGACTGGAGCATGCATGGCTGCTTCTCACCTCCTGGCTCTCTTCCATTTTCTAGGCAAAAGGACAATTTAAGAAGCAGTCGGTGGCCAACAATGTGGAGATCTTTGTCCCCGTTCCCAGTGATGCCGACTCGCCTAAGTTTAAGACCAGCGTTGGAAGCGCCAAATACCTACCAGAGAAGAACATGGTGGTGTGGACTGTCAAGTCCTTCCCAGTGAGTGATATGGGGATTCTTTCACCGTGGGCAGAAGCTTGTCCTGTTTTGGAGCAAAGGCCACTTCAAAGATTATCATATTCTCAGTGCTTCATCTTTCTTTCTCCCTTCTGTCAGCCGTGGCCTTGCGTCAAGTCTAATGTGTGTGTGTGTGTAATTTTCTCTCTCTCTCTCTCTCTCTCTCTTTCTCTCTTTCTCTCTTTCTCTCTCTTTCTCTCTTTCTCTCTTTCTCTCTCTTTCTCTCTCTTTCTCTCTCTTTCTCTCTCTTTCTCTCACTCTTTTACTTTCTTTTACTTTCTCCCCCCCTCCCCCCCCCCCCCCCACCATATTGTCAGTGGATCCACTAGGCGTGAGGAGGCCATGCCCTTTGCCACTCTGGCCTCCCGTCCTCTCTATTTTGAGATCTTGACTACATTGGGAGATATCTGTGCTAGCATGGAAGCTGCCATGGCTCCCTTCAGCTGCGACACCTCCATAATGGCAGAGGAGCGTCGCCCCACTGCAGATTAAAAATAAAACCATAATAAAAAATTTTATTATAGTTTTATTTTACACTGGTGCCGGGTCTAGGGCGCAGCCGAGCTATCCTCTATGGACAGACAGCAGCACTGTAAGTGCGCATGTCGGTTTGGCCGACCGTCTTAGGACAGCCAAACCGACATGCACACTTTGATTTTTCCAACCCAGCGGTATTGTACAGCCGGGTGCAAAAAAGGCACAGATTCTCAGGTCTTTAGTGTGCGCCTAACTACGCCACTCAGACCAATCCTGGTGCTGCTCTCATGCTGGGTAATAGCATGAGAGTAGTGTCTGGATTGGGTGGGGACTCCGGGAGCCTGTGCTGGCCCGTGGACTTCGGGAAGAGCGGAGCACTGAGGCAGTGGGAGCGGTAGGTAAGTCCTTTAACAAAAATTATATATTATTATTGTTTGCCCACCCCACCACTTTATTTTGGCAGCAGCCACCCCTGGCTCCCTTACTAGCTCTAAAGGCTTGCCAAGTGCTCAGTAGATTTAAAGGCCTTGCTCTGCAAACATTTTGTTCAGTGACAATAGACTTCAAAAGCACAAATGTGTTTTCTCTAAACAAAAAATAAATGGCCCTGACAAACAGTTAGCTAGTTTTTGCCATGCATTGCAGGTCTTTCACAGACCGAAAAAATGATTGACCGTCACCTCGCTCTTAATAGCACAGAGGGACCACCAGGATGACACCGCTGTCCTTTGGTGGATGGACCACTGGGTAAAAGGCTATGATGGGCAGATCCAGCGGAGGTTCAGCAGACAGTAGCCTAGCGGTTCCCCCACCATTAAATGTGGCGAGGAAACCAAAGGTTTGTCCTTATTCTAAATAAAGTCCGGACCCTTAACAGAAATGAACCTTAGAAACATCAGACTATCGAGTGAAAAGTACAATCAAAATACAATGCATTACCAAGCATATGTCATTGTTTGAACCAAATATAAGCACAATCAGTGAAAAAGAGTTGATGTTAAAAATCTAAGTTTCTGTGTTTTTGTTGGGAGTTACCAAGACATCACAAAGTGCAATATAAAAACAAACATTGGCAATGCCAATAGACCTTGCTTATGACTGAAAATGCAAGCTAGGCCTATTGGCTTGGGCAGTGCCTGCCTCTTCTGTGGGCTATGACTACTGCCTAACCGTAGAGAGACCTGCCCGGCCTGCTTGGGGTTATACTTCACAAGCGCTTTAGGTCTGGCTAGCTAACTAGTCTGTGAAGAGGTGTGAGAGGGCTTCTGTTAGTGTTTTAAATCCACTCTGATGGCCGTGGCAATGCTGCCCGTAGAGCAAGACTGGTAGCATGTGAGGGTGTAGCAATGCTACTAGTAGCATTTGACTCTTTCTTGAGGCGTGTATGAGTATTTCTAGAGGTGTCTGACTGTAAAGCTGTGAGAGTGCTGTCCGCATTTAGGATGCTTTGTGTCTCCAGTTCCTCTCACGTTTTAATTGAGGCCACAGCTGACAACATACTGTGTACCTATGCAATGATGCACAATCTTGCTTATGGAGTACTGCTGCAGCAATGATTCCTAGGATGTATGACAGAACAACGCAAGGAAATACTTTGCATGCTTTTACCACGCATTTTTCACCACGCGTTTTTTTTTAGAACACATATGCTTTTACAACGTATGCCTTTACCACACATCGTGTATATATATATATGTGTGTGTGTGTGTGTGTGTGTGTGTGTGTGTATATATATACCGGCCAATTTATATATTGCACCACAGGGGAAACAACTGGTCTCCAGTTTTAATATGTTCTCCTGGGATTCGAGGCTGGAGGTGAGAGAAGTTGTGATGCCAACCGATTTTGGGATGCCACTTGGTGTATGGAGAGACCCCTCACTGAATGGGTTATCACATCGCACTACGATTACCAGCATGCAACGAGCCTCAGGCCAGCGCGAGGATCAGTGCAGCGCACCTGTTAACATTCTGACCTTGGTAGTGGCTACCAGTGGCGGTCCGTCCATTGGGGGCGTTGGGGCGTTGCCCCCCCCCCGCCCGCGCATCTCGCCCGCAGCTTCCTCGGCGTCTCTGAACTTAAGTACTTAAGTTCAGAGACGCTGAGGCCGAGGGAGAACTGTCAGTCAGTATGACGTTGGACCGCCCACCCCCTTCAGGGTCTGAAGGGGGTGGGCGGTCTGGCGTCATGTTGACTGACAGGCAGCCAGCAGCACACAAGTACGCATGAGTGGGGACGGAGGGCGATTTTTGCACCGTGCCCAGTCATGCGCACTAGTGTTTCCTAAGGCTGGCGCATGCCCATTAGGAGAGCGAAGGTTGAGCCAAGGCTCAAACCTCGGTCTCCTAATGGGTAGGCGGGCGAAGCGTAAGCCTGCTCTAAGCCAATCCTGGTGCTGCTCCAGCACCAGGATTGGCTGAGACTGAGGGGTCCAGCACTGATGGGCTGTTCCAGTGAGTGAGTGTGTAGGCGCCAGAAGTAATGGACCCGAGGCGGGTCCGTTACTTCTGCCCCCCCCCCCCCCCCGACTGCCCCGAGCCGCGACTGCCCACAAAATCACCACAGAAAAACCTCGCCTGGTTTGATTATCTAATGCAGCAACCTGTTAAGGAATAGCTGTGGTCGACGAACTTTTACCAATGGGTTTACAATACGGCCACTGTTTGAGGGCAGACCATTATAAATGTCAGCAGGGATTTTTTTTGTATTTTTTTTTTTTTAACGTACAGTTGGCCGAACATACGAGTCTATTGCCAGAGTGCTGCTCTTAGGCAGAAGGTTTTCAAGTGCACTGCCACAAGCAGCCAATGTAATTTAGTGACACAACCATACCAACGTACTTTGTCTGCTTGCGTTTTGCAACATTTAAAAATCCACATTTAATAAGATGGTATAGCAAAAACAAAACTCTTCAAGCTATATGTGGTTGCGAATAGCAACGATTTTTAAAACATTTAGCAGTATTCATGCAACATATCGAACTAGTGTCCGTAAAACTATCACGAAAGATGTTTTAATAATCTGTGCACCGCTTAAAAAGTAGTCTATTTTACTAACAAAAACGTTTGTGTCTGTGTCCTCTGAACGGCAACACACCAACTCCGGGGTAGTTTCTTTCAACTACTATGATGTCATTATTGGGAAAGATCTTTTTTCCAGAGATTTTAATTATTTATCAGCTGCTACCCATCAGCCTCTCTCTATAATGCCTAGTTACTTCACATTTTTTTTACAAAACAGTACTGGTATACAAAAGGCGGACTTATATATTTGCGCTTGATCTTAACCAAGTCATGCCCGACCAATCACGCATTTTCAGTCGAGGATCACAGTAAACTATATTTAAGTGGATGACTCAAAAGAATGGGCCACTGCATGAACAAGTAATTCAAGTTTCGCAAAAGTTAACTACTCAGAGCATAGTCATCCTCACTTATTAGATACATCATACTTAAGCCTTACTTAAAATGTTGAACAATTGTTTTTAAAAGAACATGCAATGTATTGGACTGTCTACTTGAGCCAATGGAAGAGGCAGGGGAAGAGACTACACTGATGGTGATTTCTGTCCCCCAAAACCGATAGAAACATGGCAGTCTAGGTTCTTATGCCAGTACATCTGCAATTATTGTACACACGTCAGTGCACCCAGGTGAGAACTTACAAGCGCGGGTAGGGTGAAGGAAACCCCTACATGCAATATTACATCCTAAACTGGACTCCTATGTGCATAGAAGACTCCTGATAAACTACCCTGCATGCGAGTACTTCGAAGTCAAGGATCCCACCACTTGAGTACGAGCAAGATAACCCTCAGTCAGAAACAATTACCAAAACAGGTATATCACCCTTTGCAAATACACCCAAGACATTATTACATGCACATGTTTAATTTATGGTGCAAGTGACCGAATGTCAAGGTTAACCAGGGTATAAGGATCACGAGAAGGGCGACTGTCACATAATTTGAGTTACCCACATATAGAAATATGGCACCAAGTTCAAAAGGACCTGGATACATGCTCCGGGCGATTTAAAGTGCCGCAGACCCTTGCAACTGGCGAGGAGACTAACCTTCTAACCCGGTGGATTCAAATGATTTAGCTCACATGAGGCAAGTGCTATTCTAATGATTCAAGTGATCCGGAGACCGGTCTATACAAGTTGTAACTAACGACAGACAGTAACTAACTTCAAGCGAAGGCACCAGAGTCAGTCTGCTCGTGCTGTTGTGTGACCGGGGGGTTAGCAATTAAGATCTGCAACTTGATCTGCAGCACACAATCAGTCATAGAAGACCAGGTCTGTAGAATGTGTTCGTTTTTTTACGGCCAATTTATAACATCCTGAAGATTCTGCAAGAAGAACATGTCAGACAGGAAGCTGCACTGCAGACGGCAGAAAGACCAGACAAAGTGTGTGCAGGTAAAATAATTACAAACCTTGCTTGTTGCACTGTGCCATTTGCACACTACAGGAACTAACAATTTTTATTCTGTAAAATATGGAGTAGTTTTCGTGTGTTTTTAAATATTTCAAGTCTACACTATCCCTATTGCTTTATAAAACATCTTGCTTCATCAGATTTGCATTAGAATGCATGCTTTTCCCACAGTTTTTTTCAAATCTTTTCAGGGGAAGAACCCCTCTGAATCCCTGATGACAGTCTCGCTGACATGCTTCGCTTGCTCACGATGCAACACACATCTTCAACTTTTACGCCCTACCACTTTCAAATGTCACCAGCCGCCACTGGTGGCTACAGCACCACCTTGTGATTATAAACAGCCCCTGGTGTAAGAACTGGCGTAGAAACAAGGCACTGAGGAAAGCCTATGCTGAAACGCTTCTGCCACGGCGTTTCTACATACATTCATGCCACGCGCTGTAATTAATTTTTGAAATAAATCCAGTTGTCAAATTCCTGGCGTGTCGGACTCATTCAGATGTGAGTGAGTATTGGTTTTATGTTTTGACCAGCACGCAGGCACTGGTCTCCGACACCCCCTCACGGTCTGGAGTGACATGTGAAGCCAGCAACTTTGGACTTTGGTATGTTTGTACAACGTGTCACCCCCCCCCCCAAGCGGAGATATTGCCACTGTGCTTTACTTTCTGCACGGGGAATGAGGCAGTAGATTGCACTACTGGGGAAACAACTGGTCTCAAGTTTTAATCTGTTCTCCTGGGATTCGAGGCTGGAGTTGAGAGAAGTTGTGATGCCAACCGATTTTGGGACGCCACTTGGTGTATGGAGAGACCCCTCACTGAATGGGTTACCACATCGCACTACGATTACCAGCATGCAACGAGCCTCAGGCCAGCGCGAGGATCAGTGCAGCGCACCTGTTACCATTATGACCTTGGGAGTGGCTACAGCACCACCTTGTGATTATAAACAGCCCCTGGTGTAAGAACTGGCGTAGAAACGAGGCACTGAGGAAAGCCTATGCTGAAACGCGTCTGCCACGGCGTTTCTACATACTTGCATGCCACGCGCTGTAATGAATTTTTGAAATAAATCCAGTTGTCAAATTCCTGGCGTGGCGGACTCATTCTGATGTGAGTGAGTATTGGTTTTTTATATATATATATTTGGATTTGTGAAGGGAGACACCCCTTCCCCCCACACACATGCACCTCTGAACCAACCTTGTAATGCATGGTAAAGGCATACGCTGTAAAAGCATATGCGCTCTGAAACCGTGCGTTGTAAAAAAATACGTGGTAAAAACCTCGTTGTAAAGTCTGTTTCCCTTATTCCTGAGCCCATTCATCTTTCTCTGCTTGTGAGTTTTGGCCATCTGCTTTACCCTATGAAGTTGTCCAAAGATTTAGTTGGTGGCGCAATGACCCAGGCTGTCTATTTGTCTACTTTTTACGATCATTGCCGAGTGACCTCCACAGACTGCCCTCACCCACCAACCTCCATTCATGGTTCACTGACCCGCCCCATCATGTGTAAACCCAGCTGTGTTTACTAGCATCAATCACCAATTGTCAGTTACACCGATGAACAGAGTCCCGAGTGACCTCCCCTGCCTGACCATAGAGGTTGCAGATCTGTTGTTGTTTTGTTAGCTGCAAGTAGCCAAAGATTTGGGTTCACCTTACTCTGGGCCCGAACAGAGCAGCTAGTACCCCCCTTTAGCACTTGACACCCCGGGTAGGAAGGTACAGTGGTCCAAGGCTTTCTCAGTTGGGTCGTGCGTACTGGAAACTCAGAATTATGCAAAGCACATGATAACTCTTAATACATCGATGGTAAGCTTATGCCTTTACTTTAATTCACACACAAATAAATATACCTTTACATGCCCACATAATGAAGACTGGATCTCTCTAGCCGCCTGAACTAGAGATCTAAGAGGGTATCTTAGTGTTATGTAATGTAAAGGGGGTGAGGGGGGGAGAGTCAAAGCTACTCTGTCAAGCCAGACCTAAACATGGAACATGTTAGAGAGGTTGGTGTCTTTAGTTTTGCTAGAAAAATCAAAATATCTCCGAAATCACGTGTTTCTGTGAAAATCTGAATAAATACCCCGTGTTTAGGGTGTAGTAAGGAAGCTTGTGGGAACAAAGTAGAGTTTCAGTGTTCTTTTGGGCATGACTGCACACGCTTCTGGATATGTGAATTCGGAAAATTAACATAAGCCATGTATTCAATCATTGCAGTTCACATGCCTCGAGTATGCTGAATTCTGTCTTTCTCTTGTGGTGAGGTGGTGGGGGAACAAGAGTGTACTGAAGAAAGAAAAATTTGACTCAAACATTGATAAAATGATCCAATATAATAATATCTTGGAAGAAAAAATATTATTTAACCAAACACTTTAAGTATGCTAGAGTGTGGAACCATTTATGACTTATCTAGGTACACATTGTGCGCAAAAAAAGTAATAAAATACAAAAAAAGCACTTACTTCCTACAGCCGCCGTGACCGTCTCTCCACCTCCGTGTCTCCTTCTCTGGCGAGTCCTGGAAGCAGGAAGCACACAAGCTCCCCTAAGCCAATTACAACACTTCAATGCAGCATTGTGATTGGTCTGAGTGCCATGGTTCGGTGCTCCGACTTGGACAGGGAGCCTAGGCCTTTTCCCCACCAGGCTATGTAACGCAGCTTGGTGGGGAACATGCAAAGTGCGCATGACTGTCCGGTCCAAGACAGCCGGCTAAAAAGTCATGCACTCTTGGAGTGTGCAAACCACTGTGCCACCACCCCCTCCCCGCCCTAACCCAGCCCGAACCTACGAAAAATATAATGATGATAACAACGTTATCATTTTCTTTTTCCGGCCCCGAGAGCAGTGGGGTGACGCTTCTGGTCATTTAAAGGGCCTGGCTGCTTGACCCTGAAGAGATGAGTCTGTCAGGCAGATCTTTGCTCGGCCTGACAGACACTCGTCATGATATAGAAAAGGGAGGGGTGGAGCCCCTGCACCCTTAATGGCTGGCTGCTCCTGGACTGAAATGGATTTTCCTGTCCAGTTGCTTCACAGCCTTTCTCGATTCATCCCGCTGAATGATGCCGGCGTTGCTACATCATACAAGAATAGCTAGCCATCTGGCTCTGGAGCCAATGAACTTTCAGCAAAACTTCACAAGAACCTGTTTTTGAGCATACATTGCCATGTGAAAGACAGTCGCAGACGGTGATTAAAGGTGCAGGGGATCTGCCACTCTCCTTTTTCCAAAGCATGATGAATGTCTTTCAGGCTGAGCAAAAGTCATCCTGTCAATGTCCGGCAGCAAGGCGCTTTAAATGCACCAATGTGCAGCACCTGGCCGCTTGAACCAAGCTTTGCCAGACTGAAGATATCACTGGCCTGAGGGTGTCACCTCATCAGCCCAGAAAAGCTCTGTGAAGTCTCCTCTCTCATGGCGAGGAGGAGCTCCCCTGATGGAATCAGACTTGGGCACTTCAGGTTTAACCCCAGAAGTGTCCAGGGCTGGCTGGCTATCATTGGCGCCTTGTCACAGAGGGTGGTGGGGTCAGCAAGTCTCACTATCAACATGCAACACTGTGAGGAGCTAGGGAAGGTCCGTGAAAAGGTCGGGCATGAGAGGAGGGCATGACAAGGTCTGCCAATGAGAGCAGGAGGCAGGGTCATTAATGCAGCCGCACCAGTACAAAACATCCAGCATCTCCGAAGCCATTTTCCTTCCCACTAGGACAGCCTGGTAAGAGTTTGTTGGGTGCATGCATGCATGTGTTTGTGTATACATGTATGTAAAAATGTATATGTATTTGTGCATGCGTGCTGTGAATGGCTGCATTTGAGCTTGTGAATCGATAGATGTGAATGTGCATGTTGACTGTTGAGAGCGAGTATGGGTGTGCAATTGCAAGCGTATGGGTGAACATGCACTTCTGTGTCTGCTCCACTTCTTCTCCGCATTACGGGCCGCCACTGGTGCAACATATCATCATTGCTTCTCTTAGTTCCTGCTGAATCCTAGAAGAATTAAAACTGTATTGTCTGTTGTGGAAGAAGCTCAAAGTTGATCCTCAGTACTTGGACAATTGCAGGTTTGTTTCTCAACTACCATGCTGCTCGAACACCTTGTGCAAACCAAATTCCTCAATTTATTAAGTCTCAAAATATATGCCAGCCTTTGCAAGCAGGCTTTCACTCTGGATGTAGTATTGAGACGGGCAACGTGGATGATGCTTTCGTGTCGTGCTGATCAGGAAGTGCCGGCTACTTTGGTCCTATTAAATGTTTAGACAATAATCGACATGCTGGACCATCGGTTGTTATTAATGCGCTTCGAAGGATTCGAAATCAAAGGCTGAGCTCTCCTAGTTTCAGAACCTTTTGTTGTGCAGGTTCATCTTGATCCATCTTTGTCTGACAGCAAAACCCTGACTTGTGGGATCTCACAGGGTCACATGCTAGCTTTAAGATAATTTAATCTTTAGATGGTCTCCCTGGCTTTTCTGAACCAATCATTTGGCCTGTCTTTGTTTATGTATGCCGATGACACCCTAATGATCTTAAGATTGTGGGCTACTTGATGGAGAGAGCTGATGCTCTTCATGACTGTCTACAAAGCATGAAATTGTGGACGTGCTGGAACAAACTCACACTGAATTGGGGGAATAATAGAAATTCTGACCCTCTTTAAAGCTTCACCAGTTTTGAAGCTTTCATTTTGGCCATCCTGATAAAACCACCTGCAATGCAATGTGGAAAGAACCTAATGGTTAAAACCGACTCCCGTTTGATCTTGCCAGATCCTAGTAATGCTTCTGTCTATCCAAACTTCAAACACTCAAGATTTTAGACACATTTGTTTTCCTACAAAATCCACATTTTTAATGCATTTATTGAAACTAGAATGGCCTACTGGATCCCCATTTCTCGGGAAACAACCATTACAACGCACTACCTTTACAATGTAGTCATTACAATGCAACATCCTTTACATCGCATGCCACTACAAGGCATGCCACTACAAGGCATGCCACTACAACGCTTGCCATTACAATGCATTATAAGGTAAGTAATGAGAAACAGTAATTTTTACCCCTACACTATCCAACACTTACCCTACTGTTGCACTCACTGGAGTGGGAATAGTCATGTTTAACCCTACACTATCCAACACTTGCAGTGCTGTTGCCCTGAAGTATTATGTATTGTAATTGAATGCGTTGTAATGGTATGCAATGTAATGGAATGCGTTGAGTGTAATTTCTAAAAATGTGTTGTGATGGCATGCATTGTAAAAGCTGTGTTGTAAATATGCAAGGGAGCAATGTTCACAAGGAACTCATTTAGTTTAAATCAATCTACTATATACAAGCTGAAGTTTACTTGTATATATTTAATCCTAATCATAAATTTCCAATTACGACCTCTTAGTGGGTTTATTGTAAAAAATACCTAAGAACAACTGTACACAATACTTAACGTAGATTTAAAAAAAAAAGCCCAACAAAACAGTTAGCGCCTACTTCAGCCGAAGTAAGTGAAATTTTATTCTGCAATCACAATTTTACCACACATGTATTTCCTTATATATGAGCGAAATTGCAACATTTCCATTAGTGGCACTTTACAAGTGAAATGTGAGCCCCATTGAAATGACCATAACCTATTTTAGTGAGTGCTAAGTGAAAATATATTAAAAAAACGGGAGAACAGGTTATTAGTATATATCCAAAAGGCGAGCTGTAAGAAATGGAAGATGATTGATTCAGGCTCTCTCCTTTATTAATGTCGACGGCGTTTCGACCCTCTCTAGATACAGCATCTCTTCAGGACAACGTTTCTGGGGACAATACAGCATATGGCATCTGTGTCTTGGAAAGATGGAGGGATGCCGGATATAGTGGTTAGATACACGGATAGCAATATTTTGGAATATCTTGGAGTAATGGGTGGAGGCCAGATATGGATGGCAGATTCAGGAACAGCATTAATGTGAAACTATTGGTATGTTCCAAACACGTGGTAAGGAGGAATATTTCCAGGGTTAGCGATAATACCCTTTGTAGTTCTGGGACGAATTGATCGTCGCAGCCTCGGACCTCACAATGGAGTGTTGTAAAGGCATGCATTGTAAAAGTTTGCCTTGTAACGTGTCCTATTCCCATTTATCACAATCTTTCAAATAAGATGGTTAAAAAAACTTTTGCTTGTCCAAAATACGGCAACTGGGCTTGCTTTCACCTTAAAGAGAGGGCTTCATTTCTGCTGCTCTAGCCTCCATGCCATGGCTCCTGGTGAAACCGAGTTATATTCAAATCTCTCCATTTGGTCCATAAAGTTATCTTCAAACAGCGTCAAAATCCCCTTTCGCTGAAATTTCCTCATTAGATTCTGCGGCATATGATTAGATCAGTAAAGTCCTTTTAGTTAAAAGTTCCTTAGTTCCACTGAGTTACTTTTGAGATGCAGAGCTGTTTATGTGGCTGCTGCCAGGCACTGAAACTCTTTGCCTCTTTTCTGCACTCTGAAGGCTCTCTAATGAAATTCAGAAAAATGCTTAAAGCCTGACACTTTCCATTCTTCTATTTTTTATTTTTTTTGCTGTTGTTTTTTTTTACAGTGGCTTCAAGAATCTTTTTTTTGCCATTCCTTCAGATTAGGCCCTTGAGCACCAAGCTAGCTTAGGGAAATGTATTGGCCATAGTGTAGCAGTGTTTTACTGTTTCAACATATCCGCCTTGTTTGGAAGCATTACTCTACCCACCTTGAATTAATTATACATTATACAATTTAGCATTCAAAGATCACTGCGTAGCTTCATGTTTTCTGAGTGGTCATCTTGGAATGGTATTGTGCAAGTTGTATCCTTGTTTTCTCACTCCAAGATGTGCAATTGGAACTTTGAAACAACAATACACTATGTTCAATACTATAGCAAGACACCCACCTACTGCTCTTTCCATTTTATTTTTGTATTGAAAGCATATGCCTGCCCAGGGTAGGTGGTGGCATGTTTTCTTTTCTCAACTTTTATTCTTTTCATTTATCTTCCATAGGATTCTTGAGTGTGTGTTTTTATTGTGGAAGGGTAAGCGGGTGAAAGCTAAAATGAGTTAGTGTGTGGAACGAATGGCTGTGTGAGTGCAAGGATGAGTGAAAGAGTGCAAGTGAGACTTATTGAGGTCCTAAACTCATTAGTGACTGAAGAGGCTTGTTCAGCTATAAGCCAGACACCTGGCAATGCTTTTTT
The DNA here is from genome assembly GCF_964204655.1 of Triturus cristatus. Lineage (NCBI taxonomy): Eukaryota > Metazoa > Chordata > Amphibia > Caudata > Salamandridae > Triturus > Triturus cristatus. The sequence goes on from NC_140586.1 coordinate 91,028,512, forward strand.
TAAACATTGTTTAGAGTTATTTCCTTAAATTTGTAGGGTGGAGAGTTCTAAGCTCATTTAAGGTAAGTTCACGATGAATGCTGACAAAAGTTTTACTCTCTGGTTTGAGTTGAGAGATATGCTATGCAACTTCTGTAATCTGTTCATAGTATTTAAGTGTCTGAATTTTGACAGATTGTTTTTAGAGAGATTATTTTGTCATATTGGTTTAAAGCTGTTCGAAGATGTGTTATTGGGCCTAAACTTTCTCTTTGTTTATAATATTCTTTATTTATTTCTTGGGTATTTTTACTTTGAACTGAGTACCTTTTTTTTGTAAGGTCCATTTTTAGGGTCGAGCTTGCATGAGCAGCATGCGCCAGGGGATACACTCTAGCTTGCGAGACACTATTATTTATGAAAAGGGCTTGGAACCCACCCATTGCTAACCATTCATTGGCTTCAGTGTCACTCTACTTTGCTGCCTCCTAATTAGACAGAGCATGTCAGGCGCCACTACCTGTTTCTTCTGTGGTGCATGGACTAAGCAGACTGATTCTTGATTAGTGCCTCCCCGCAGTTTGCTCTATAATTAAGGTACTTTAAAAAAACATTTTGCCCGTGTTGCTTCTTTCCTGTCCCACCCACCACTTCTCTGTGTTGCTGTCCTTTCCCCTCATTCACCACCCCTCCCCTCTGAATGCACTCTGGCTTGCAAGACACTATTGTTTACAAAAAGGGCTTGGAGCCCAGCATTGCTTTTTAATTTTTTACTTTTCTGCCCGTGTTGCTTCTTTCTCCTCCCACCCACTACTTATTAGAGTTGCTGCCACCTATCCCCAACCCTCCCTGTCGCGAGTGCATGTGCTCACACTTGCACAACACTGTTATTTAGAAAAAGGGCTTAAAGTCCTCCCATTGCTCACCATTAGTTGGCTTCAGTGTCACTCTTCTTTGCTGCCTCCTTATTGACAATGCTGGCCAAGTGTCACTTCCGGCTTCTTCTCTGGTGCATGGACCAAGCACAGATTCACTCTTCTTAATTAGTGTCTCTTCACTGTTCACATTGTGATTGTGGTACTTTGTTTTTTACTATTTTGCCCGTGTAGCTTCTTTTACCTCCCTCCCACCCAATCAATCAATCAAAGCATTTGTAAAGTGCACTACTTAAACGTGAGGGTCTCAAGGCGCTAAGGGGTGGGGGAATGCTGCTTCTGTTCGAAGAGCCAGGTCTTGAGGAGTCTTCTGAAGGTCAGTAGGTCTTGGGTCTGCCGTAGGCGGAAGGGGAGGGTGTTCCATGTCTTGGCGGCGAGGTGGGAGAATGATCTGCCGCCGGTGGTCACTCTTCAGATGCGGGGGACAGTGGCGAGCGCGTGGTCGGCGGAGCGGAGCTGACAGGTGGGGGTGTAGAAGCTGAGTCGGCTGTTGAGGTACGCTGGTCTGGTTTTGTGGAGTGCTTTGTGTGTGTGGGTGAAGAGCTTGAAGGTTACCCTTTTGTTGACGGGGAGCCAGTGCAGGTCTCTCAGGTGGGGTATGATGTGGCTGCGGTGTGGGATGTCAAGGATCAGGCGTGCGGAGATGTTCTGGATGCGTTGGAGTCATTTCAGGAGTTTGGCCGAGGGCGTTTCCGTAGTCCAGTCTGCTGCTGACGAGGGCCTGGGTGACCGTCCTTCTCGTTGCGGTGGGGATCCACTTGTAGATCCTGTGGAGCATATGGAGGGTGTTGAAGCAGGAGGAAGAGACGATGTTGACCTGCTTCGTCATGTAGAGGGTGGAGTCGAGGATGACCCCTAGGTTGCGTGCGTGGTTGGTGGGCGTTGGAGCTGTTCCTAGTGCGGTCGGCCACTAGGAGTCGCCCCAGGCCAAGGGGGTGGATCCGAGGATGAGGACCTCCGCCTTATCCAAGTTTCAACTTCAGTCGGCTGATTCTCATCCAGTCGGCGACGACCTTCATTCCCTCGTGGATGTTGGTTTTGGCAGTGTGGGGGTCTTTGGTGAGGGAGAGGATCAGCTGGGTGTCATCGGCGTAAGATGATGTTGAGGTCGTGCAGTGGGGCGACGTGGGCGAGCGGTGCCATCACTTCTCTGAGTTGCTGTTGCACATCCACACACACCCACCTTTTCCCCCATATTTTTAGGTCTTGGCTTAGGCAACGCATACGCTGCTCGGCTAGACAGAGCATACGCTGTCTCGAAGAGGCATGTTGTGTTCTATCTGTGGGCTTTCAAGCCGCCCATCTCCTACCATTGGTAAACTTCAGCGTCGTTCTCATTTTATTTTATGCCCTTCGTCATGGCATGCAGGCGTCATGGCGTCTTCTTGGGTTTGGCTCTCCCATAGCTCATAGATCAAGTACATGTTTCCGAACACTGCTCCTGGTTTTCAGAGCTATTTTGTTCTTTGTTTTCAAGCACTCCATAGGAGTTCTTGTGTAATCAGGCCATCTCCCTTGTACACATACACACATACTACTTGAATGCATGCGCATGTACTTAAGCAAATGCATTTCTTAAAGCATGAACAGCACTTGTTTAGTAATTATATTTTTTGCACGATCTGATGGTATTGGAATGCTCGCTCCATCCTCCGTCTTGACAGAGCGCGAACACGAGCTGATGGTGTTTTGAGTGATTCAAGTGCTCACAAGTTACATTCCACAATGACACATTCGGTTTTGTCGTTGATCCTGCTTTAAGGTATATATATTTTTTTTTACCTCTTCATTGTTGCTTCGTCACGCACTCTCTGATCGTTGCTTGCCCACCTCCCCATACCCTCCTGCTTCCCTGATTGACCCAGCCCCCCACTACCTCTCTCGTCAGCCATGCTGAACAGCTGATGTGCTGCTGGACAACATAGCTAAAAGACATTCACATTGCCAAGGCCAATAGTTTAGGCATTGCGAAGACCTATTTATTGGCTTTGCTAATGCTGGTTATTGTTGTTTCCTCTGTTGTCATTGCCCCAACTCCCATCATTGCTGCTTGTCTTCTTTTTGAGGTTGCATGCCTTCAGCTAACGGCTTAGTGACCGTTCCTCTACTGCTTCTGAACAGTGGTTCTACTTACTGTATGGCGGCATTGAAATACAACCTGCGGTGTGCCAGACTCTGAGAAAACCGACCCCCCCCCCCCCAAAACAACCCCGGCAGAGCTCGCTCATGGAGACTGATGCAACACAAGCCCCCAGTGCGTTTAGCAGGCGGTGTAGGAAGCTTTAAGGGGTACAGGGAGGCAGTTCTAAAATGTGTGGTTTGTGTATTAGTTTCTACTGGGTGCATCGAGCTCATACCTCTGGAACTGATCGCTAAATGCATTCTTCATCGGAGCACAAAATTACATTTTGATTTGCGTCATGATTCAGACTGGAAAAGGATTCGTGCTGTCCTGGAGACTTTAATAGAATCACACGTGCAGTAGACCACGTGTGCTAATGTAACACGTTGTGTGTGTCGCATCATGGTGGAGGTTGTAAACAGTACGTACCAGTAATGCAAGATCTACAGTGAGAAGTTTAAAGTAAGTGTTACACGATTCTGTAACAATGTACAGGACTGGCGGGGGCAAATAACTTGCTGCATTGCTTCAGAGAACTTTAGAGCCACAACTGGAGAAAAACACAGAAAAGCGTATTTTTCTCGTTTGCTTTTTTTGTCCCATCCACTATTAACTATCCCTGTTAACTAATACCTGCCTCCCCATTCTCTACCCTCCCTTGCAGTGACATCCACTGCACAATGAAAGTTGGGGGGTGGGGAGGAGGACAGGGAATTGAGGATAAAAATAATGTATTTTTTTTTTTAACTGACCTCTCACTACCCCGATGGCCGCTTCAGCGCTTCACTCCCAGCAGTCTCTGGGAAGGCACAGGCTCCCCACTCAATCCAGACGCTGAAGGGGGATGGGAGCACACTGCTACCTCCCAGCACAGTTCGCCCCTTTGCATCCTGGTACATGCAGTTCAATTTAAATGCTTACTTGAAATTTTGCAGTGTCTCACCAAAGTTGGTGCAGGTTAGTGCTGTTAATCTCTATACACATGTGTTTCTGGATTTCATCCTTCTTCAGTAGAGATAAAACGAAATTCTTCTGGGGTTTGCTGAGAAAGCTGCCACAATCCTCTCAGGTCTCTGTACCTCTCCCTGGCGCACAGGTGCAGACGCTGTTCTCATGCTATTGGAGCAGTGCCAGGATTAGTCTGAGCGGCCTGTTCTGCCGCTCAGACACTGCCTGGGAGCCTGCAGCTTTTGTCCAACCTTGTTGTGAACACAGCTGGGTTGGAAAAACAGAAGTGCTCATGTCTGTTTGACCAGCCTAAGACGGTCGGCCAAACCTAAATGTGCACTTCTAAGTGCCCACCACTCCTGCCTGTCATGGTCCGGCCCTTCATGCATGCACCGTCAGCCGAAGCCCGTCACAGAAGAATACAATTATTTTGTTTTAATATCATTTTATTTTTCTGTGAATGACTGTAACCAGTGGGGCAATGCCCCTAGGCCATTACGGAAGAGCCGCCCCAGCTCTGTTATCCCCTCCTGTTGTTATCCCTATCTGATTTGCAAAATGAATTGCTCGCCCATCGGTGAAAACTGTAAGATTTACCCATGCTTGTTAGAAAAAGGAACCACGGGGATAGAGTTTTGGGGCTGCAAGGTGTAACTTTCCTCGGAGGGAATTAGATTGAACTTCCTAATGTGAAAAATACACCTTTTGTCTTCTAGAAAAGTAGGCAACCTATCCCATCAGTGGTTTAACGCAAAATAATGCTTCTCCCTTCCGCCCTTTCAAAGTGTGAAGAGAGGGCCCCCATTCTCCCATATCCTAAGGATATTTATTGGCCTCGAGTTGGTTGGGGGATTCCTGAAGGGGTAGGCCACCCCTGTGTCACATGGGCCTGGATTGCACCACTGCATCAAACATCCCCTTAAGTATCTGTGGCTGTAGCTACATAACTATATTCTAACAGTTATTTCCTCGTTTCAGTCTTTTCTTTCTAACCTTCTCTCTAAACCCAACCTTCTGTCTGGCTTTCTTTTTCTGTTTCCTCACTTCTCTCTCTTTGTCAGTCTATAGGCTCTCACTCTCCCCTTCTTTCTTTTGTTATCGTTCCTTCTCTTCTTTCCATTGCTTTCTTTCGCTCTCTTCGTCTCGCTTAGTGCTTTCACTCCCATTTCGGCACTCCCTTCTCTATGCGCCCCTGTCTCTCATGTCATCCGCCCTTGTCCATCTCTCCAGTCCAGTCATGCTAAAAGAAGTGATTGGTGGGCACCGGCCGTCCTGCTTCTTTTTGAGATGTGTGATTTGTTTCCACTACAGGGCGGGAAGGAGTATCTAATGAGAGCACACTTCTGCCTCCCCAGCGTGGAGAAGGAGGAACTAGAAGGGAAACCCCCCATTTCTGTGAAGTTTGAAATCCCTTACTTCACCGTCTCTGGAATTCAGGTGAGTAAGCAGATGTGAAGGGGTTAATATGAAGGACACAAGAAGTTTTACAAGAGCATGCCAGCAGTCAAAATGTACTGTTCAAGTATACTCTAGGTGTGACAATGGAGTAGTGTGTGGTGTGGTGGCAAAGAGCGTGACCTAGGAAAGGGACTGGCATATGGGCAAAGTGTAGTGTAGGACAGAAAGATGTGATCTAGGAAAAGGGGCTTAAGAATGGAGTGCGTTATAGTATGTTATGTCTATGTATATAGCGCGCTAATCACCCGTGAGGGTAACGAGGGAACTGAGCGCGTGTGTAGGCGTATGGTCGCCGCAGAGTTATTTGAAGAGCCAGGTCGTCAGCTTCTTGCAGAACTCTAGAAGTGAAGAGGAGGCTCTAATATGTTGTGGGAGTTCGATCCATGTTCTGGTTGCCATGTAGGAGAGTGAGCAACTTCCTGCTCTGCCTTTGTGAATGCAGTGGGTGTGTGCAAGTAAGAGTGAGGCTGAGCGCAAGTGTCTGGTAGGCCGATGAAAGCGTATGTGGCTTTCAGGTATGCTGCTCCAATGTTGTGCAAGGCTTTACATGTGTGCGTAAGGAGTTTGAATTGGCTGCATTTGTAGATGGGGAGCAGTGTAGCTTTCTGAGGTGGGGTGAGATGTGTTTGCAGCATGGGAGGTTGAAAATGAGTCTTGCAGTGGTGTTCTTGATGGTCTGAAGTCTGTGCAGGAGCTGCTTGGAGATTCTGTGCGAGAGCCTGTAGCCATAGTTGAGTCTGCTTGTGATGAGTGCTAACATAAAGGGTTTGTCTGATGTTCTGTGGCAGCCACTTGATGATCTTTCGTAGCATATGTAGGATGTGAAAGCAGTCAGCTCTCACTGTGTTGACTTGTGCTGTCATGTTGAGGTTTTTGACCCATAATGATCCCCAGTTTTCTAGCGGGATTGGTAGTTGTTGGTCCTAGCTTTGCCGGTCACCAGGTCTCGTCCCATTAGGAGATCTTTTTCTCGAAGACCTGTACTTCAATCTTGTTGGAGTTGAGCTTCAAGCAGTTGGTTCTTAACCATTCTACTACCATGGTCATGAAGATGGTGAAGTTGGATCTGGTGGAGGTTGTCTTGCCCGTCACTGAGAAGATGAGTTGGTGTTGTCGGCATATGAGATGATGGTGATGCCTTGGGATCAGATGTTATTGGCGAGCGGTGTCCTGTATTCGTTGAACAGGGTCGGGCTGAGGGACAATTCCTGGGTGACTCTGCAAATCAGGTTCTTGGTCTTCGTTGTGATGGGTTGGCAGTCAGACTCCTTGTGTTCCTATGAGGAAGGAGCAGATCCAGTCGAGTGTTGGTCTTTGGATGCTGGTCTCATAGAGTCTTCTGATGAGTATTGCTGGGGACTGTTGAATGCTGCGGAGAGGTCGAGCAGGATGAGGGCCGCTGTTTCTCCTCTGTCCAGGATGGTCTGGATGTCATCGGTGGCTGTGATGAGTGCTCTTTCTGTGCTGTGATTTTTTTTCTGAAAAGTTCTTGAGTGTTGCCCTGTAGGTAGCGTAATGCTAGGTGAATTGTGAGTTGCTTATTGATGGCCTTCCCAATCACTTTGGCTGGGTAGGGGAGCTGGGAGATTGGTCAGAAATTGCTCAGTTGGCTAACTGCTTTTTGAGGAGGGCATCGACCGCTTCATGCCTCCAGTCTTCTGGGAATGTGGCGGATGTTATGGAGGTGTTGATGATGTGGGTGGGGGCATTGCTAACCGGTGATACTACAGGGTTGTAGACATGGGTGGGAGCAAGGATCTGTTGGGGCACCAGAGCGAATGGTCTGCATGATTGTCGCTGTATCTTCTCTGGCGGGAGTTATCTATATGGTAAGGTGGTCGTCTTAGTTGGTGAAGGGCAGATTGCCGATGCGATAGCTAGATTCTAGCGGATGTGTGAAGTTGCTGTAGAGTTTTGGAATTTTGCTGTGGAAGAAGTCTTATCAGTCATTGCAGAGTTCTTGGCTGGGGGTGATGTTGTTGACGAAGGCCAAGGATGTGGTGACTTCCGTGATGATAGAGATCTTCTTGCAGCTGTTGGAACTGCCTTCCATGCATTCAGCTAGTGCTCTTTTCTTGGTTTCTCTTAGAACCAACTACGAGGCTTCACTAAGACGTTACCACCAGCAACCATCAGTGGTTTCGTGGCTGGCTGTCCATTTTCTCTCTAGCTGTTTGCAGTGTTGTTTGGAGTCTCTGAGGTCCTCTGTGTACCAGCTTGCCTGCTAGTTGGTTCTTCTTTGCTTTTTGGGTTTGTTGGGAGCGAGGGAGTCTGCACTGTTCTCAATCCAGTTGTTGATGTCCTCGTTGAGGTTGCACGTGGGGTTAGGTTGATCAGAGCTGAGGGCTTTTAGCAAGTCTGCTTGTGAGATTTTGCCCCAGCTGGGTAGGCTGATGCTGGTAGGTGCATTGGCTTGCGATGTGTTGATTTTAAGGTGGATGATGGAGTGGTCGGTCCACGTGGATTGTGAAGTAGAGATGTACTTAATGCTGTCAGTGGTGGTAAAGATGGGGGTCCAGTGTGTGTCCTGCGATGTGTGTTGGCTCAGTAACAAGATGGGTTAGTCCAAAGTTTTTCAGGCTTTCAAGGAGTGCTGTGGAGCAGGGGTCGGTACTGTCTACTAGGTGAAAGTTGAGGCCACATAGGGGTATGAAGTCTCTGGATATGATGGTGAGAGGGGCGGTGAAGTAAATGTAAATGTTGTAGACTTGTAAAGCGCACAGCTGCCCCAGCAACGGGGCGTCCCGGCGCTGTAAACCGCTGGGGAACCCATCCTGGCTTTCCCTGTGAGATGGTCCCTACTGGGCATCTCCAAGGTGAAGACAAGCATCCCCGGCGCTGATGGGGCCGTAAGTGGAGATTAAGCGAGCTGTTGCCCAGAGTTGCTGAGTGGGATCCATGGTTAGAGTAGGCACCGAGGCGAGAATTGTCGAGTCCGCTGACCTTGGCCCAAGACCATGCCGCGTCGGGAATCGAACCCTGGTCCCGGGCCGACTTCTGCTCCCGGGTCTTCCGCCTCTAACCAGTGAGCCACACCACTCCACAACCAGTGAGCCACACCACTCTGTGATTAGGGCTGTGATTAGGCTGGTGAAGGTAAATCGTGGTCCAGCTGATAGGTAGATGAGGGTTCCATTTAGGTGAAGTTTTCGGATATTTGCAGCTTGAAGTGCAGATGTTCCATAAAAGGGGTGGCATTTCCAGTTGATGTTAAGCACTTGATGGAGTTTTTGTAGATGACTGCAAGTCCTCCTGCCGGCTTGTGAAAGCAATCCTGTCATGCAATCTTGTAACGCCCTGGGATTGCTGCAGCTATGTTGGTTGCCGGTGTGGAGTCGAGCCAGGTTTCTGTGAGGCAGAGTAGGTCTGATGCGTTGCTGCTCAGAAGCTCCCAGATCTCTGTTACTTGTTTGCTGAGAGATCGTGTGTTGAGTAGCATGCATGTGAGTGAGTGTTTGGGTGCGGGTTTGCTGTAGTATGTATTGTTAGGTGGGTGTGTTTATGGTGTTGCTAGAGCTTGCATGGGATGTATGGGTAGGCTGTTGCAGGTGAAGTGGAAGTGAGTACAGGTGAAGGTTCCTAGTGTGGCGCAGGTGGCAGTGGGGGGGAGGAGAGGCATCCTGGGTCGACGAACGAAGGAGCGCTGTAGAGTATTACTGGGGGGGGGGACAATCAGTCCATGGTTTGTGGCGCTGGACACAGTCCAGGCACAGTCGTGCTTGCCTTTGGACAGGCTTGCCTAAAAGGAACGGGCCCACTGTTGATACCCTGACTCTGTTCCAGGTGCGGTACATGAAGATCATTGAAAAGAGCGGGTACCAAGCCTTGCCCTGGGTGCGATACATCACGCAGAGTGGAGGTGAGTCTGACAACACATTGAGGGAGAGTCTGACAACACATTGAGGGAAAGGGCCAAAGCCACCGGTGACCAGAGGGACCAAGCTGGGGAGGGCCAGGGTGGACTAGATACCGAGGAATGGAGAGATTGCCTTGCAGCACTGTGTATTCACATTTACAGAGCTTTACGTAACAAAGTAAGGGACGTAGCTACAAATAGTGCAGGAGGTGCAGTGGCACCGTGGTCCACTGCCCTCAAACTATAGCTGCTTGTACTTTCAAACTGGGGGTACGTGGTCCAGTTTTGTACCTTACATTAGGGTCCAAGACACACCTGCTTCGCCTCCAGGCAAAGTCCATACCAAATAAACAATGTACAAAGGTGAGAGGTGCTAAGGCGGTCCCTGCAGTGAGTGGCAGATATTTTGAACTAAACAATTCTATGTCTAGAAGAAAACAAGGGGACCTCTTTAGGAATGTGTCAAAGGGCTGATCGGGGGTCAGCCCTTTATCAACACTCCTCATTGCAGTGGCTCTGAAAGTAGGGGAGCGGAAGGTGCTAGAGAACTCCCATAAAACCTGAAATAGTTTAGATGGAGAATAAATACTAAAGGACCCCTGCCAGTGTTTTGATGTTGACAGCATTTCTTGTGTTTTCAAAAACAGATTAACTTATCTACTATGCTGTTAGTAAGGTGACATTATTGGCCAGCATCCCTACTCTAAAAACTGTTCCAGCACCACTGCATCCTGGATTCAACGGTGGCCATTGGTCATCCACTCTGATGTTGCCCAATTAAAAAGGAACATAAAAAAAAACCTCTGCCTCTCCATTTCCCAGAGGGCCGAAAGATGTATTGAAAAAAACAAGAGAATGCTACCTCTGGGGGCCAGCGGCACCATGACTTCAATAGTTTCTCTATTTCAATTCCAATCTGCTTTTTAGGCTGGCAAATGTCCTGTCTAAGCAAACACTGCATTGCATCCAGATTACCTGCACTTCCAACTCATTAAACAGTTGTTACTAGTTCCTTCCTTTACCAGAGTGACCGCTAGCAACGGTCACCTCGAAGGCATGAAAACGGACTGTGGCTTCTTGCTGTCTGTGTCGCTTGGGCCTGGCCTTGTACATCCAATTCTGCATTATTATTATTTTTTTTAGCAAAAAAAAGAACCAGCAATGGCAAAGCAAACGGGTCTCCCCTTTAAAAACCATTGACAAAGCCAATAGGTTTCAGTCATGCTGTACAGCAAGGCTTAATAATAAATAAAGCCCATGTCTCATTTTGAGCGGCCACGCTTTTTAAAAATTTCTTTGGCTGATCCAAGTGTGTGAATGCTTTTTTATTTTTAAGCACGTGTAGGAGAGCAACATGGGGGGGGGGGCACGCTGTGTGTGGATGGGGCATGGGTGGAGGGGATTAATGAGGGAGAAAGACCTAAATTGAGCATAGATGGGGGAAGCAACATGGGCGGATGGAAGGAATACGGAGGGAGGGGAGGATGAGCAACAGGCAAGAGGGCAACCTGGAGGGAACGGGGGAAAATCACACTGTCAAGAAAGCAATAAGGGCAGGACACTACATTGAGTGCAACATAGAGGGGGCAGGGAGAAGCTCACAAGCGACATGAAGTGCAGGGCGAGAGAAGTACACAAGGGAGACGGCTGAAAAACACATGCACTCTTGTGGAATGCTTAATCAAAACAAATGTCGGTCTTGAAAAGCAAGCAATGAAAGCATAGAAGCCAGCCAACTAAAAGAGATGGTGAAGAAGTTACACTCCATGTGAGGGATAAACACAAGATTGACAAGCTTGGACAAGAACAAGAAGCACGCAAACGAGTGACCGGAAACCCAACCACTGGCAAGCAATTGACAGGCTCTGAGCCTCTATACATCTTGGTAAGCCCACAATGAGTCTTGCAACAGACAGCGAAAGCGCTGTCCAGTAGGCAAGACCTAAAAACTATTTATACAAAAAAGAGGTCGCAAATACAGTTGAGCATGGAAAAGCAATTAACATGAATCCAAACTCCTAGTTTATCATCAATGTGGTAGGTTATTCTTTGAATAATCTTCGCGGTAGAAGACTGTGGGAGACAACTCTATTGTAGGCGTACATGGCATTTGTGAGAATTGACCGCGGATTGTGGTGCGGTACCTTGTTGAACTCTGAGATGTCTTAGAAACGCTTTAATGGGGCGTTCTAATTGAAATAGATTGGCAATTTACCGTGGTGACTTGCTGTTACCTAGACTGTGTGATCTCTCTCTGCACCGGTTGACATGCACTTTTTTGCCCTGATGAAGCCTTTGTAAGGTGAAATGGGTTGGCTGCGTGTTTACAGTATGATTGAAAAAATTCAATTTGTGCTTTCACTCTGACACTCTGCTCTGTGACACTCTGCTCTGTGACTCTCTGCTCTGTGACACACTGTGCCCCTCCACCCCTCCACGCCCCATCACTCTGCTCCACGCCCCATCACTCTGCTCCACGCCCCATCACTCTGCTCCGCGCCCCATCACCCCATCACTCTGCTCCACGCCCCATCACTCTGCTCCGCGCCCCATCACTCTGCTCCGCGCCCCATCACTCTGCTCCGCGCCCCCATCACTCTGCTCCGCGCCCCCATCACTCTGCTCCGCGCCCCCATCACTCTGCTCCGCGCCCCCATCACTCTGCTCCGCGCCCCCATCACTCTGCTCCGCGCCCCCATCACTCTGCTCCGCGCCCCCATCACTCTGCTCCGCGCCCCCATCACTCTGCTCCGCACTGTAGCACATTGAGCGCTGTTGGTGGGTCATTGACCGATGCTGTGGCTAACCCAAACTCTCTTGTTTCTTCTAGATTACCAGCTACGAACAAACTAATGTGGCACAGTCTCTACCAGGGGGCGACTTCTCTTCTACAGTCTAGAATTTACATACGAACTGTCAACCCAGAGAAATCTGTGTATATAATGCACATTTCTAGGAGCTTGTTGTTCTTTTTCTACAGGATATTGGTGTCATCCCAGGCCTATTCCTCGGCTGTGCATCTTTGTGTGTTGGGTGGATGCTTGGATTATAGGAATTCAGTACCAGACACAGTTAGTTTTGTGCTAATCCAGCGCTCAAACAGTACAGGTAATGCAGTGGTAATGCAGTGGTTTGCCCTTTTCACATATGAACCAAATTTGCATTGCACAAACAGGCGGCAGGTTTGCCCGTGTCCCATGCCCACTTTCTCCACCAAGTTGTTGCCTTTATTGCGTCTTGAATGTGAAACATCTAAGCAACCTTCCATTCTGGACACATTTCGTGGGCTAAATGGTATGAGAAGCCTGCCTGGAAGACTTCCAGAGGATAGCAACAGAAAAGCACTGTGTGGTGGGTTTGGGACACGGGGTGAGTTTTTGTATTTAGTCTCGTCTTGGTATGTCCCCTCTGTGTGATGTGGTACTGCAACAAGTGGGCAGGAGGGAAATCCTTTTTTTAGAAGTAGTTTTGAGCTTGCATGTGAGGGTGCTTGAAGAGTTGCCCGGGGGCAAGGTGCCTTCTTGAGGGGTGCTTCAGGCTCTCTTGATGTAGGAGTCAGAGTCTGTGCCCGTTGGTACTCATGGGTGTGGAGATCTAACTCCTAGGTGCCCAGAGCTTGCCCCCCCTCTGCACTCTCACTTTATTAAACCTGGACCTAGATCCTTCACATGGTAGGGCCTGGTTGCAATCTACTAGCCTTCTCCTGGCTCTTTTCATGTCTTTACTGTATATAACGACAAGAAACTTCTCGGTGGCCAGTCCTGGGCATTAGCGCGGTCAGTTTATTGCAGTGGGGCCTTCTTTTCCAGCGCCCCTGAGACCGGATCCGACTTTGGAAGATGGATCTTAACATAACCTGAGATAAATCTTTAATTATTCCTTGTGTTTCAGTATGTTATTGAATGTTAGTGTTGTATGTGAGCTGCTATGCAGCTCCTCAGGTGTAAATGAGCAATAGGAAGGCCTGATGCAATGCGAATTTCAGATTTACGAAGTATAAAGATGATTATTGTTTATATTCAGATTGTAACAATTTTAGATAAAATTCTGGCTTTTCTGAATATACGTTAGGCACTCATTTTTGTAAATGCCCTGCTCCTTCTATCCACACCATATCTGTGTGGGGTGTGCGCCATACGTCTGAACTGGGGTGGCAGAGTGGGCTAAAGAAGGTGATGGATCAAACCCAGATCTGTTGACTGGGTGTGAGTGTTTGATTGGTTCTGATGCTCCGTCCATCACCACCCCCTTTTGTACCGCTGTGTGCGCCATACGTGTCTGACAGCCAGTCGACTCCTGCACCAGCTAGATCAGCTCTACCTTGACTGTCTTGCTCCCCCATTGCCACCACACACTGCTGGTAGAATCATGCAGTCTGAGTGGTCTCAGGTCCAGCTTCTTTCACACTCTTGTTGATTGGCATCTACGCTGTGGGAAACTTCTCAGCAGAAAGACAGACCGGCCTGTTGGGAGCATCCAGAAGTTGGAATAATACCCGCCTAGCTCGTGTCATGTTCATTAACTTCTGAATACCCTTTTCTCTTGTCAGGTGTTCAACAAGAATACCTGTAAAGGTAACATATTCCATACTTGGAAAAAAAAACCCATCTGTTTGTGATTCAGGGAGAGAAGCTGTTGGATCAAACAAGCAGAGTCCAGCCAAGCTTCGCAGGGTGTAAGGCATTTTCTCCTACACACCCCATCTCAATTGGACTTTTCCCCACCCCCCCCTGCCCCATTAGTGTATTGTATTCACTTATACACTCTCCCATTGGCTGGATTTCTCACCATTAATAGAGACCATAGTTTCTCAGCATTTGGATTTGCAAGGTAGCTTTCCAATTTTAAGAAGCCAGCTGTGCCTGTAATGCTGTTGCCCATTCTACAAATCAACGGAGGAAACAACGGAAGGGAACATAGGAAAGTCCTGTGAGTGTGGGTGTTAGCCACCTCTTTTTTCCACACATCACCCCAAGGCTTAAACCTTTTTCAAAAGAGTTACAAAAGAGCCTACTTTATTAAAAGTACACCAGAAACTTACTGATTGGAATTGTAGGCCGTTGTCATTTTTAATAATAGCATCTGTTACCACGCATGCCAAAACTACTCATGACTTAACAATGCAGTCAATACCACGACTGTCTTTAGCACGAGGTCCATTACAATGCAAATCCATAAAACGACTTGCTTTTGAGAAGCGCTGGACTTCGGAATAGTGTAAATTACTTTTCCAACTCCAGTCGGTGTATTCGTAAGGAAGGAGTTGAACTTCTAATCCGACACCAGTCCAACACCACATTCCCTGTAGCAAGTTGTTGTAATGACTTGCGTTGTAATGGAACTCGTAGTAACGTCGCAGTCATGGTACTGACTGTGTTGTGAAGGTACTACCATGTAAAGCTTGTGTTGTAATAGATGTTTCCCAATTTTTTATTACAAAACATAAACCTAGGGAAAATGTGGGAACCTCTTTTCAGAAGGCACTGATTTGTCCATGCAAACTGAGCCGGAGTGCACACTCCTAGCCCACTATTGTCACCTGCAGGACCACGCTGGACGCAGATAATCCATAGAATAGAGCCATCAGTGGTTTTCTTCATGATGATTTCCCGGGGTGTGAATGTTTCTAGTTGACTGAATTTTAGCTTCTTCTGTCTTCCTACATTGCATGTTTGCAGGACTCTCTGAGCCAGTCTATCCCTTGAAATACTGACCTCATTAAGACCGAGTCCTGATTTCCACTTTTATGAAAACCGTATAGAGTGTAACCATTCATCTCACTTTTATGGACACAAATAAAGTAGGATCTGTCCTCTTGGCGAGAGATGCCAGTTTTCAATGCTGTCAGCAAGTTAATTCCCAAAAAGGGTAGGGCATTTGTTTTAACAATGGCGTGGTGCTTTGCAACCCTGCCACAAGAGGGCAATGATGAGGTATGGTCCTCTCCCTTGGGCCCACTATGAATTTAAATTGGGTCCTGGTGCTTTCAGATATCATGTCTGCCTATTCTAAAATCTCTTGCTTCCCACACACAGATACAACTGTACCTAAACCTACAAAAAGGAGCATCTCATGGCAGTGGGGCACTGTCTGCAGAGATTTTTATTTTTTTTAAACGTGTTTTTCCCCGTCATCTATTTCTCTTATCCTGGATGAAACATTAGCCTCTCGGCATTCAATTTACTTTACAAAAAAGGCACTTCCATTGAACAGGAAGAACAAGGTAACCAAAGTAGCTATTTTTGTACCTCAAAAATCCCTGTGGGGAAAATGTGATGTAAGTGTCCCCCTCTCCCAAAGGGCAGTTGGGGTATAGCCAAGCATCAGTCCATCATTTTGAATTTGTCCACTTGTAGGTCACTGTTCTTCCTCTCTTGGCTGCAATCAATTCTAAATTAATAAAGTTTATTAACAATTTCTCTGTCTGACATCCTGTTGGTCCCCTCTGTCATCCAGAAATACATATTTTCTCATTTTGGTTAAAGCCCACTGGTAATAGTGCAAGGTGACATATTCGATCCCTGTAACAGCCAGAATATTTAAAAAAAAAAAAGGAGAAATGCCTAATTAACGAATAATAGAGCTTACAAAGGAAAATATGCTGCGTCGGCTTACCATCTAAGATAGCTGCAACGTTCGCTTAATATGTTGGAAGGCAGTGTGTGTCATGTGTGCTTTATTTAGGAATGTATTTATTTTATTTTAAAAGTTTGTTATAGCGCCAGCTTGACCCGTGGGTATCAGAGCGCTTTACATACACACAGTAAAAACAGAAGAAAGTTGCATTACATAGTAGGAAGGCGGTAAGGAAGCAAAACAGAGAAAAAAAATACAACATGAAAAATAGGTACACAGTGCAAGGGAGGGAGATAAAACAAACTAAGGTGGCTAACACAGTCCGGTCACCAACTATCCTTGAATGTCAAGAGAGAGTGGAGTCAAGTCGGATCTTGAAGTCTAGGTTTGTTGACGTTGGTCAGCAAAGTATTTGTTGAGGAGATGGAGTGTCAGGTCCCTTTTGAAACAGGAGAAGGAGGGGTTGCATCTGAGGACTCTAGGGAGAGCGGTCCACATCCTGGGAGCGTTGCCAGAAAACGATCGGTACTGAGTGGCTCTGGAGGCCGGTTGACAAAACCGGCCCACTGGTGACCCTTAGGCACCGGCCCATCAGCCAATGCCCGACTTCCCAATCCGATGCTGGGTAAAGCATCTATTATTTCTATAAGTCGATGGATTTGAGAGACCATTTCTTCATCCTATGAGTCTGCCAGTATCTCTCCACCGAAAGTATCGGAGGGTAGTTGACAAGAGAGGTGTCTGCTTCTTCAGCAAGTAGTTTCTTTGGCAGAGGTCTGCCAATAGGGTACAGGAGTTACTCCTCGGACCTTTTAGAACCAAAATAAAATTCAGAGTTTGGGAGTGGAGAAAGACATTTTTGGCATAAAGTTTTGGAATCAGCCATACTCATTGAAGGTTCATACTGCTTTGATTTTTCTGTCTTTCCTTTTATTATTAAAGGAAGCATTTAAGTGCAGTAATGATTGAAGTGATTCTTCAGCCCGTGTACGCTTTGGTATTCCTCATGAGTAATTGACTGGGACGAGAACAGAGGAGGAAGGGATAATGTTCTGGTTACTTATCGGTAATGTTCATTACCATTAGCCCTTGTCACAATCATAATGGCCCTCCCAGGAGCTTCTTGCCTTATATGGTTTAGTGTGAAGTAGGACATATCTTATACCACGCTAATAGGGGTGTGGAATTAGGTGAAGTCCACTCCTACCTGATTTGGTCCTCTGACAACTAAGTGGCTCCACCTCACGAGTAATACACTGTGACAAAGAGTAAGGATAATGAATATGTCTAAAATTCCACCAGAAAGAAGGCTAGCAAACTCCACCCAAGGGGGTGGAAACTGTAAACTACATCCAACCCCAAGTCGTCCACCACTGGACTAATGTCAAACCCATGTGGTGAGGGTCTCAATCAATTAGGGGACTCACGCCAGGCGTCGTCTACCACAACACATTCCCCCACCCAGCTGCCCCAAGGACTCACGCCGCTGCAGCTCCTCCTTCCTTCTGTACGCCTCATACCGAGAAGCGAAGCGGGCATTAACTCGAAGTTCCGAGGACTTCGGCATGGTTGAAACGGAAACAGCGGCCATGTAATCTCTATTAATCTATTTAATTCCTCAAGTCTTTTTTTTTTTATGTAAACAATTGTCAGGTTCTTTGACCCTTCTCAGAAAGGAGACGTCCTTTTTAATATTAAAAAAAATCCATTGATTATTACTAGTAATATTTGCTCTTCTGCTACATCTCTGCATTCTATTCATCTCTTACATTTATTGCAAGTATTTTTCTAATTTAACCTCTTCTGCATTGCTGAACTTCCCAAACCACTGAAACGGAAGTGACATAAGATCAGGGAAGGAAGTTCAGTCTGAAAATCCATAACAGTAGCAGAAGGTGTGAAGGAAACTGTTTCTTGTTGATGGAAAATAGCACCTTATTGCTTTGGAATGTTGATGCGCTAACTCATGTACAGACTGCACTTCTTGCCCTCCTCTCAGGCACTTCACAAATTAGAGGACAGCCTATTTATTAAAAATACTTATACAAATATGACTGAGATCGATTGAAACGTGTTTTGATTATTAAATATGGCAGAATGTTAAACCTCCATTTTAAGTAGCAACGGATTTTGGGGAAAAACTTGTAATTACTGGATTATTTCCACCCTCCAAGCCACATAATGCCTGCAGTAAAAGCATATATTGAGGAACAGCAATAAAATATGTAGAAGTCGTAAGTGCTGAACTATCTAGGAAATATTTTAGCATCCTCAGGATATAATGCAAACAAACCTATGTCCATACTAGCGAGTTATATAATGTTTTTAGTTGTTTTATTTAGCCAATTTTTAAAGATGTTAGGCTCGATGGCTAATTTAGTGTTCATTTTTTGTATTCTACAGGGCTAAATATTCTCTAAATCAGAAAATACTTGCTGTTTTATTTAAATTGCTTTATTTAATTAAAAGGTGTTGGGTTGTACAGGTGGTTATCCTAGCCGGGTGTCTATCAGATAGATAGTCATTTTGTAGGAATTTGGTAGCCCGTTAACCATTATGAGAAATAAAAAAATAACTTTAAATTTTATTAGTGTGGTAACTGCAATATCTGGGTGCTCTGAGAACTGAATTCCACTTCTGATCGGAGTATGCACTTCTGCCCTTTTGAAGGCGTTTTGGGAAATTTCTTTGTAAAATGCTAAATTTTCAGCATGTACAGGGAATCCTGCTGAAGCCAGTGTTGCTGAATAGTAAATATTGATTCAGCACATTATTGCAAACTGTACAAATTCTGACTTTTCCATCTGAATTGCATCAAGCTACAGAATGAAAATTGCCCTTCAAAGGAAGGAGGGATCCAGTAGGAACCATCATCTTGTCGGCTGATAACGTTATACCACCTGACTCCCTTGGGCCCATAGATGGATATGGGGACCCAAGGGCATGAAGGTAGCATCCAAAAACTCACCTCATCACCCATGCTTTGTTTAATATATATTATTATTATTGTTGATAAATTAATAAACACCGGTTTGTGTGGCCTTAAGTTCTTTTCTGAAAATGTAGTTTTTTAAAGTCAGGACCCTCAAAAAAAGTAGGCAGGCCATTGGGTGCCAAGGACATGCCGGAAACATCCTTCTCGGTAATGGGAAAAGATAGAGCGGCTTTTATTTGGGTCAAAATTTGCTACATAAGAGCCACGGTGGCCTCTTGATTTGATTGCAGCAATGTTGGAGGATGAAGTAGTGGTACTTTTTTATGTAACAAAATACTTTACAAATCTCAAGCCTCAAGTAGATGTTTGCTATTCAGTCCTCCTGCAAGATTTTTCAAAGCACAATTTACAATTTGGCCCTACTCACACTAGACCGGTTAACCTGTTTTGGCTCCCCTTTGCGCCTAATATGGGACAAACAAATTGTGTGCCAATCATAAGTGTTTGCTTCTCCAATTTGGAGCAGGTAAAGCCTACCGCCAATCCCAAGAGCATATCGTTCACATGCGCCCCTTGTAGTACCCTGGGATATTAGTATGTTATTCCCCATTTTACGACATCACACTTCGATTCAGGTGCAATTGTGCACTTGCTAATTAAAATACCTTGCCTTAAATGCATATTAACGAGTGCACAACTTGCAGTAACATTTTGCGCGTCTATCAGGAAGGCACACTCTATTGGTTGGAAACTCATCAAGGCCATTTGTTCTAATCTTGTGCACTTTTGTAGTCACATCATAGGACAGCTGTTGTCATTAGGTTACTGAAGAACGAGTCCCTTTGATAACTTTCCATACATCTAATTTCTGTCTGTAATTGACTGGTCACCATACCCACCTCGGGTCTACTGTACTGAGCACAAGGCATCCATGAGAGCCTTCATTCATACTGTAACATTTGTGAACAAAATGATATTTGGGAAAGGAAGATATGTTAACAAAGATAATCTCAGTGTAAATCTTCGACCCCAAGGGTTTGTTGCAGGGGGTAACCAACACCGAAACCCTTGTGTGATGTAGTAAACTGAGCTTCCATGGAAAGAATTGTATATCTGTGGGCTTTTAAAATTACGGAATCAAAGGGGTTTGCCCAAATCAACCTCCACCAACTGGGCTAAGAAACAACACAATGGTAATGTGGGGGAATGGATATCTAACTACTAGTCATAGGGTACATCAAGTTGCCCTTATAATGGTACATCGTCCGGTCTCCAATGTTTAGTGTATCAAAAAACACAACCACTATAACTTCCTTGTTGGAATAATTCTTCATTGCATTTTGTAAAAAAAAATTAAACATAGACAAAAGCAATGACAAAATATATTTTACACATAAATGTACATACAATTTTATATATATATATATATATATATATATATATATTCACTAAAAAAACCATAGGTTTCACACACGTTATAGTTAGGAATTAGCATTTAAAAAACCTTGCAAATTCACTTAAAAAAACCATAGGTTTCACACATGTTATAGTTAGCTGGACATTTCACTCGTAAAAACCAATGAAATTCCCCCATTATAGTTAGTTCAGGTAACTATAACTCACGCGACCGCAATCCACTGCTGATGACGTCAGATATTACGTCACTGTATTTAGACACTTATTTGCCCATTTATTCTTCCATTAATCTTTAGATATACATATATAAAAAATATTTATTTTACAGAAAGACACATATTCACTAGATGATGTCATCAGTGATGTAATATCTGACGTCATCAGCAGTGGATTGCGATCGCGTGAGTTATAGTTACCTGAACTAACTATAACGGGGGAATTTCATTGGTTTTTTCGAGTGAAATGTCCAGCTAACTATAACATGTGTGAAACCTATGGTTTTTTAAGTGAATTTGCAAGGTTTTTTAAATGCTAATTCCTAACTATAACGTGTGTGAAACCTATGGTTTTTTTGTGAATTTGTACGGTTTTTTAAATGCTAATTTATATATGTATTTTTTTTTCTTCATATATTTATTTTATAATAAACTACCTATGTATATAGTTAGTGTATCTTGTAATTTGGAATGGCTCAGCTTTTTTTTTGAATTTGGATAAAGTTGAACAGCATAGTTAATATCTTATATAAAAAAAAAAAATTTAATTCACCGTGCGCGCACCCTCCGATTTTTAAAGAAAAAATAAAATGTTTTTTTTACTCTTCGGGGTCCTTCTGTGACCCCCTGATAAAGGCTAGGGGGTCAGGAACTCTCTACCATGCCCCCTTTTCACGTTCTCCACCTTCCCTTTTCAGTGCAACAGACAAAATGGCGTCTAACACTTCCTGATTTCGACCGATTCGAATGTTGACTGACATCTAACAACCAATCAGAATTACGCTCGCGCACGGCACCGTGCGCGCCTATAGATATTTATGTACTTTTAAATGCAATTTTCTCAGGAAATACTGAACAGATTGACTCCATATATGCAAAAGGCACTTCCCTAACCTGAGGACTACCTCTTTGCCAAATTTCAAGTAATTCTGTTCAGCCGTTCGGGCTGTACCTTCGACTAAAGGTCCAATGGGAAAATGCATGGGGAAAACGTGTTTTGGGACCCCCATTTTTTCTCGGCCCCCGCATGACGAATCACCCCAAGACTTTCAGGGTAGGAGCTGAGCAGAGCGCCCTATTAGTTTTGAAAATTTTGCGAGGATTCGTCAACGGGCGCCAAAGTTATTCAAAATAGAATTTTCAGATTTCCTATGGAAACACGGTCCTAACTATAATTATCTACTGGCGACCGCCAGTAGATAATATATATATTATTACCTAAACCCCAGTTTTTTAGTACCAGTGTTTGCACCCTCATTAATGGCAATACACTGCAAGGTAATCCTGTATACACATGAGGTCTCCCTACACCTCCTCAAACATTTTATTCATGTGCATCTCCACTTAAATACTATCATTAATCCTGATTTTGGTGGATTCCTCCAAGTGTAAACTGTCCAACAGTTTACGCTTAGAGGAATCCACCAAAAATCAAGATTAATAATTGTATTTAAGTGGAGATGCACATGTATAAAATGTTTGAGGAGGTGTAGGGAATGCAATGAAGAATTATTCCAACAAGGAAGTTATAGTGGTATGTGGTTTTTGATGCACTAACAATTGGAGACGGGACATTGTACCATTCATAGGGCAATTGGATGTACCCTATGGCTTGTAGTTAGATATCCATTCCTCCACATTACCATTGTGTATAATGTGTTGTATCTGTGGGCTTTAGCACCATGTAACAACAATTCTGTCGCATTAAAAGAGGTCTACTTCATTTTGTCTTAACATTTCATGATACACAAATCGGCAACAATATTTGGCTTGTCATTGTAACTAATTTAGGCGAACTGTTTTGAAAAATAAGTGTTCCCAAAAGGTGCAGTACAAGGACTCTTTTTCAGTGGAAGCCAATACCTCTTGTTTAACCAAAACTTGTAGAGAGGGAGAAAAAACGGAACATAAGCCCTTCTCTGAGTACTGCTTCTTAAAGCTCTTTTTTATGGTGATGACAGAGTCTAGAACAACTGCACTTTTTAGCCAGACCTAAAGAGGGACCATCAAATCTATGGGCTGGTGAGTTATATGCTCTTTACAGAGCCTGACTGTGTAGGTGCCAACATTCATCTCAGTTGGTTTCTTGAGTAAGGCTATTTACTTCCACTGGAACTGCTAGAAAAAGTCCTCACTGCTGTTGTACTAAAGTGCTGTCAGGACACCTACTGGAGCAAGCTCACACTGCTGGAATATTATAGGACTGAGAAGCCAATACTGGAGAAAGCCATGGACGTCGATTCACCACCAGAATGACAGGGGCAGCGGAAGTGATGTCACATGCCCTTTGACTCGCAGTTGATGTCAAAGGAGGTGGCATAGCTGGACCTATAACCTTGTGTCACCAGGCAGGTCGCTCCCCCATCCGCCACGCAGCCCCCTGTGGGTTGAACCTCCGTTGCTGCTTTTGCCGCCTGACTGCTCGCTCCCTTTTTTATTCTGTACCCCTGTGTTTTGCTTTCTGTACCCCTGTGCTCTGTTGTCCCTCTCCCGCCGTCTTTTCCCGCTGTTTTTTCCCTGGGTTATCTCCGGCCGCTGAGCTCCTGCGGCCCCGCCCCCTTCACTCCCATTGGCCGCCCACTCCCACCTGCTCCTCCCTCCCTCTGCCCTCATATGGAGGCCACGAAGCGGGCGCGCAGAGGGCGCGCCTAAGGCAAGCCAGTCTGCGCCCGTCTGCGCCTGGACCGCACCCAGCGCCAGAACCCCTGGACCCTGCACCCCCCACAACGCCAGACTGCACTACGACGCAAGCACCCTCCACGCACTCAACACCAGACGAGACCACCCCTGCTACCGGGCCACCCCGAAACGCACCCAGGGGCCTTTCACCTGCCGGAACTGCAGATTCACCAGCATCCAACCCTCCACACCACCAGCCAGAGAACCCAACCACCTCCGCTGCATCCTCCTCAACACCCGCTCCGCTCGCAAGCACGCCATCGAACTCTGGGACCTCCTAGACTCCACCTCCCCCGACGTCGCCTTACTGACGGAGACCAGGCTGAACGCCACCTCCGCACCAGACATCGCCATAGTCATTCCACAGGGCTACAAGATCTCCTGCAGAGACCGCACCAACGGAGTGGGAGGCGGAATCGCCATCATCCACAAAGACTCCATCAAAATCTCAACGAACACCGATGACACCCTCACCACCGCCGAGCACATGCACTTCCAGATCCACACCGACCCCAACACCACCCTCACAGGAACTCTCATCTACAGACCTCCCGGACCCCACCCACAGTTCAGTGACTCAATCGCCGACCTCGTCAGCACCCACGCCCTCGCCTCCACGGACTACATCCTCCTCGGGGACCTGAACTTCCACCTCGATAACAACAACGACGCCAACTCCACCGCCCTGATCGACAACCTCGCCAACCTCGGACTCAAACAGCTCGTAACGACACCTACTCCCGCCGCGGGACACACGCTCGACCCCATCTTCTCCGCAAGCCCCCACATCTCCTTCAACCACACCACCGAACCACACTGGACCGACCACAGATGCGTCCACTTCACCTACAGAAAACCCACCACACACCACCGCACCCAACAGCTACCACGCCACTGCTGGGGCAAGGTCACCAAGGACCAACTGACTACCGCCCTCGCCCTGAGACCACCCACCGACCCAGACACCGCCGCAACCAACCTCACACAGTGGATCAACGACTGCGCCAACACCCTCGCCCCTCTCAAGACCTCTACAACCAACCACACCAACAAGAAAGCCGCCTGGTTCACCGAGGACCTCTGGATCTCCAAGCACACCTGTTGGAAGCTGGAGAAGAAATGGCTCCATGACAGAACACCAGACAACCACACAGCCCTCGAGCGCCACCCGCAGACACCACCAGCTCATCAGGACCGCCAAGAAGACCGCCTTCAAGGACCGCCTAGACAACAACGCACACAACACCAAAGAGCTCTTCAGCATCGTGAAAGAACTCTCCAGCTCCAACACCAACGACATCCCGCCATCTCAAGACCTGTGCGACTCCCTGGCCACCTTCTTCCACCGCAAGATCACCGACATCCACGACAGCTTCAACTCCGACCCCCCGCACCCACCACCGAGTCCACCACCCCTGCAACTACCACTCGCACCAGTCGCCTGACCGTCTGGTCCAGCGTCAGCGACAAAGTCACCATCAAAACCATGAACTCCATCCACTCCGGATCCCCATCGGACCCCTGCCCTCACCACGTCTTCAACAAAGCCAGCGCAACCATCGCGCCCCACCTCCGGAAAACAATCAACTGTTCCTTCGAGACAGCAACCTTCCCAGAAAGCTGGAAGCACGCCGAGATCAACGCCCTTCTGAAGAAGCCCAAGGCGGACCCCAAGGACCTCCAGAACTTCCGGCCCATCTCTCTGCTCCCTTTCCCGGCAAAAGTGACTGAGAAGATTGTCAACAAACAGCTTACCCGCTACCTCGAAGTTAACAACATCCTGGACCCTTCCCAATCCGGTTTTCGCAGCAACCACAGCACCGAGACCGCCCTCATTGCCGCCACTGACGACATCCGGACCCTGATGGACAAAGGAGAAACAGCCGCCCTCATCCTCCTGGACCTATCAGCAGCCTTTGACACGGTCTGCCACCGCACCCTATCAGCACGCCTCCATGACGCCGGTATCCAAGAGAAGGCCCTGGCCTGGACCACATCCTTCCTCTTCTGCAGAACCCAGAGCGTCTGCCTCCCACCCTACCGCTCCAAAACCACCAAGATCATCTGCGGCGTCCCACAGGGATCCACCCTCAGCCTGACGCTGTTCAATATCTACATGGACCCCCTCACCCACGTCGCACGACAACACAACCTCAACATCATCTCCTACGCAGACGACACCCAGCTGATCATATCCCTCACCGAAGATCCCCACACCGCCAAAGCTAACCTCCACAGAGGAATGAAGGCCGTAGCCGACTGGATGAAGGACAGCAGACTGAAGCTGAACTCAGACAAGACGGAGGTCCTCATTCTCGGACCCACCCCATCAGCCTGGGACGACTCTTGGTGGCCCAAGTCACTTGGCACAGCCCCGGAACCCACGGACCACGCACGCAACCTGGGGGTCATCCTCGACTCCACTCTCTCCATGACGAGGCAAGTCAACGCCGTCTCCGCGTCCTGTTTCAACACCCTCTGTATGCTCCGCAGGATCTTCAAATGGATCCCCCCCAACACGAGAAAAACCGTTACCCAGGGCCTCATCACCAACAGACACGACTACGGGAACGCCCTCTACTCAGGAGCTACAAACAAGCTCCTGAGACAACTCCAACGCATCCAGAACGCCTCGGCCCGACTCATCCTCGACGTCCCCCGCCGCAGCCACATCACATTCCACCTGAGAGGCCTGCACTGGCTCCCCGTCAACAAAAGGATCACCTTCAAGCTCCTGATCCACGCACACAAAGCACTGCACAACACCGGACCCACCTACCTCAACAACCGACTCAGCTTCCACACCCCCCACCCGAAGCCTCCGCTCAGTCAACCTCGCCCTCGCCACAGTCCCCCGCATCCGAAAAACCACCGCCGGCGGCAGATCCTTCTCCTACCTCGCCGCCAAGACCTGGAACACTCTCCCCACCATCCTACGACAGACCCAGGACCTGCTGGCCTTCAGAAGACTCCTCAAGACCTGGCTCTTCGACCAGTAGAACCCCCCCCCCCCCCCCCAGCGCCTTGAGACCCTCTCGGGTATGTAGCGCGCTTTACAAATGCAGTGATTGATTGATTGACATCAAAGGAAATGCCATCATGCGCCCTTTGACACTACCCCCAATGACATCCCAGGAAGAGGCATCACATGACCTTTACTCTGATGCCATCACTGGCAGTGACATAGCTGAACTTTGGTTAGTTATGTCACACAAACCATTAGGAAACTCTAGCAGAAACTAAAAAAATAATCTGTACATGAACATACTTTTTTCAAATCCTATTGGAAATGCTCTCCCATACAGTGTCAGTACAGAACAATTTCTTAAAATAGTGGGCTGGAATAATGGAGCATCAGGTAAGAAGCTTTTAAATAGTGTACAATAGAAAATTAGCCAAATCACCCAATATCAAATAAATGTGTTGTATAAGGGGAAGGTCAATGGGCATGGGAATGCTCAGCACAACTGCACTTTGATATATGTGTGATATAATGGGAAGATCAATGGGCACAGAATGATCAACAAACGTGCAATTTGAAATTAGAAAACATCATGTTTCTTTCCCTGCAGCCATGTTGAGGATGCCACTAGTGAACCGAGACCCTCGTATGCGGCCTAATATGCAGCCTAAGTTGTTGGTGTGGATGGAGCAATATTAAAAAGTTTATTACGAGAAAGGTTTTTTTTTTTACAGTTTACTCTGAACTTTTCTATTTCAAGGTGCTCTCAATGTGATGATAAGGGAATATGAGACAGAGAAATAAATTATTGGCTCAAGTGGGGGAGGTAAGATTAATCCCCGTTATCCTACTTTCATGTTGTGTAATTTAGCTACTAGATAGGTATCTCTTTCTTTCCTCAGTTTTACATCAACGGTACCAATGTGTCTTTAATTCTTTTCCACATTAAAAGGCTTAAGAATAATTAATAGTAATGCTTATATTCAAAATACATGGGGATAAGTAGAGCTATACGTGGTGCGCACATCATGCAAATGTTTCTTCTTGTACGCATCGCCTGGAGACCCTCACGGGTGAGTAGCGCGCTTTATAAACCCCCTGATTGATTGATAATGTACAGTGGTATACTCCAGCCCATAGTTTTTAAAAGGGGTGCACTATCTGTCCCCTGATGAAAAACCCTCTTGAGGAGGTGAAGCATCACTCCATCTCTTCCATGCTGTAACTTCTGTGCTCGCCTGCCTGTTGTGCGCTGGATAGATGGCCCCTCTTGTAATAAACGCACTGGGACATACAACATTAGAGGACGGCAGAAAATCAGGAGACACTGAAATGAGGACACAGGAGCCTCTGGAATTAAATGTATTTATCAAGGCATTACATATTTTGTAGCTGGAGATATACTCGCATAAGAAAAATACAGTGGCATCTGGTGACTTTTGAAAATGGTAGGGCGTAAACTCTGTCAGAGTGCATCATGGCGAGCGAGCGAGCCTGAACATCTTAAGGGGGGTTCGGGAAAATTTTGAAAAAAGAGTGGGTAAATGGTGCATTTTCAAGGAAATTTGAGAAGCAAGAAGGTTAATAAAGCAATTGTGAAAGTGCAGTTATTACATTAATAAAGGGACGTCATAACAACATGTAGATAGAAATGTTTCTGAAGCTAGACCCTGCCAGTGCCACGCACCTCTGAGCAATATACATGCTGTGTACCAGCAGGGCCTAGCGTCAAACTTCTGTTTTTATGTTTTTTAAGCTAGGCCCAGTGCTGGCACTCAGTGTGTATGCTTCTCAGAGGTGCATCACGCGTGGCAGGGTCTGTAGCTTCAGAGTATAAATGACTTGGATGCATCGCATGTGACAGAAATGCACAATACTTTACTAGCAAGCGCTGTAAATGACTTGGATACAAATGTTATGACAAGGGTGCAGAATCAAAGCGCTGTAAGTATCTTGAATGCATAGCATACGACAGGGTTGCAGAATACTTTAAGGGCAAAGAAAGTTTTGTACGTGGTTTGAATGCACAGAATATAACTGGGATGCATAAAACATTACTGCGAATGACTAATGAACATTTAAATCATCAAATGCTGTAACATGCTTTCATTCTATAAATATTTTTATAATTCCTATCAAAAATACACTAGAGAGGAGAAATACATTGTCACTTAAAGGCCTGGGTAAATGACTTACTAATTATCGAGCATGCATCAAGAATCAGCCTCTTGTAATACACAGTCCCTCATTTATTTACCACATCCTCGGTCATAAAAAATCCTCCAGTTTACATTTCTGCTGCTCAACGGTGTGTCTTTATTGACGGACACACACACAACCAAGTACTTCGATGGTTACACAATACACAGCCTACTTTATCCACATGACATGAGGTCTTTGAAACCTTACTTTGAAAATAAAGAATTTCCATGACCATCTATTTGTAGAAGATTAGGGAACAGAAAGAAAATCCAATAACATATTTAAAGTTTTGAGGCACCTATATTTGGTTGATGGTAGACATTACATTATGAAAAACAGGTTACTGAGAATTTGCAAATACCCTCAATTGTGACACACGTTTACGGGTTATTTGCTGATATATGATGCAAAAAGCCGGAGATTGTTTTCCATTTTATTTATACGCCTACAAGTCACTGTATGCAAAGTGCGACTGAATAAAACGCAGTACAGACTGAATGTGACCCCTGTAATAGGAAGCCAGATGGCAACAATGCTATTCATTCATCTGCAGTTCAGCAGCCAACTCCTACAGTATGCTGTGTCAACATCCCAGACCAAAGTACAAGGAGGATGTAGGATTTACGTCACTATTATTCCCTCAGGCAAGCACCAAACGATAATAATAAACTAATTTGAGGTTTCTATATCATTTATGGGAAACCAAGAAGCCAACTGTAACTCATGCGAAGTTCTCGACGTGTGTGGTATTGGCCTCCAGGAACAAAACACTAACCAGCGCGTGAGTGGAAGTGCTTTCTTTTCATAGTTCGCACTCCCTCCAGCTGCTCTGACAGCAAATTGAAAGGTGACCGGCATTACTCACTGTTCATTGCCAAGACTGATAAGAGCCAGCAGCTATAATAATAGCAGAATGCAGCTCATGCTGTACAGGTCAGCCATTACATGGCATAGACAGCCATTCACACAAGCAGTGTCTCTATAAATACAGGGCAACAGACCCGCTGCACGCTCTATAATGGATTCTAGTGCTATAATGCAGTAAATTACATGGTAAACATTCCAGCGTGTTAAATGGTCGCCATTTTCACATTACAGGTGGTAATGATTCTGTGCTGTTAGAGCAATCTAACCAGCAATTTAGTGGCACATTGTAGGCATTCGTCATTTTCATAAGGCTTAAGCATCTCATACAGGCGCGGCCGGCATGACTGAAGAGGGTACGGGGGTTAATTTAATTAATAAAAGAACTTACCAGGCATCTTCTCCGGTCCCGCGTCGCATCACGTCTGCTCTGCAACGTGGTGGAAGTAACTTCTCCCCGCTCTTTTCTTTTGCCAATTAGGAGACTGGGGGGCCGGGCGGCTGAACCTGGTTTACTCTGTCCTGGTATTTGATAGGGCATGGGGCGACTTTGCGCAAAACACATCACCGCCCGAGCAGGAGCCTATCTTCAAACTCCTGCTCTACACAGGGCATGCGCAGCAAACCTAATGGTTTGTGAATGTGAGTGAGTGGCTTTGCTCCTCTCTCACATGCGCAGACCATCTTTTGAACTCCTGCTCGTCTCTGCCTGCGTGCACTGTGCGTGACATGCGCACAGCGCACTTTCACCAATAGAGCGCACAGGCGGGTCCGGAAATGTAAACAGACGAATTGTAAGCTGTCAAGTCGTCTGTTTACATTCCTGTTCCCCTGTTGCCCGATTCTTTTGTGGGGTGCTGCCCCAACGCCCCTAATGGACCAGCCGCCACTGGAAAAATAACATTTCTGATTATAGTACATGTAAGATTGTTGAGGAATGGAATCGGAGTAAGCGACTGTTAACTATTCGGTAAATATTTCAGAAATATGAAAAGGGATAGAATGGTATTTGTCTTTAGGTCCTGCATAGGCAGCGCTTGCGCCGTCTCTTCGAGTCATGCTGTATTCAGTATAGGTGCATGAAGCTCCACCCACTTTCCGCCCATCTTTTCAATTGGGTCCTGTCACTGTCCTATGTAAATTGTGGCTTTTCATAGATCAATAGGCTTAGTAGTCCCTCCTTAGTACCGCCCTGTCTCTTCTTGTACCCTCCCATGAGGACACACCCTGTTACATGTGTTGTTACTCGGGCCCTTTTAATTACTGTCTCTGAGCACTATTTTGTTAAATGCATTGCTCCTGCCTGCTATCCAACACTCTCCCTTCATTCTTTTACATTACTTGCTTTAAACGATCGGCGCCTTTGACAAAACATGGCGATGAGCGCTTTACTTTTTTTTTTCCATTTGCAGCTTCTACAACCCTCCCTTTTACCAAATCCGTCCTACCACACGCTTTTCTTTTGTTTTATTCGCAGCCATAACAACCCTCCCGCTTACCCACCCACCCTATTTTCGAGACTAAAGCCCAGCGCCAATAATAGATGCTGAGCTTTCTCTTTTAAAGACATTCTCTCCCCACTTTACTGGCCGGCCGGCCGCTGTGCTACGGGCAAATTAGTTGTTTTATCTTAAAGCAACCGCACTGTCCTCCATCCAACGAGAAACCAGCATCCTCACTGGGTCAGAGATTTGTTCAAAACAAGCATTGGCATAGCCAATAGGTCTCGCCCTTGGGACCTTATAAGTGTTTAGCCAAGCAGCACACAAGCTGCGAGTTTACAAACATCAGAAAGTAGATAGAGCAGCTGAGCACATTTCATGTAACAACGGCAGCAACCGAATAGTTCTGCCCTGCATACCCTCTGCGCAGGATTAAGCAAGAGCATTAACAACCGAGCCGTGGTGGGTGCGGAGGGGACATGGAAGGCAGCAAGGCAAGGGGTGCCAGCCAAGGCGGGAAGCTAGTCCATCGAGCGAGAGGTGGCGACTTGAACCATGCAGCTGGCCTTATGTGAATTGATGCACAAATGTGCTCACTGAGGTATGTGTGATCTTTGGAATAAACGGGAGTTCATTCGCCATCGATTTATAAGATAGTTTGAGTAAACTAAATTCGTAGCACTTTTTTTTACAATATCAAATTGATGGGCGTCAAAAGCATCTAGATCTACCTTACTATTGGTGGTTAAAGTTCCATGCAAAAACATATGAAGGTGTACTAATGGAACAAATTATGTTGCCTAGCGATTTAGTAACAGGCCTTTCAAACAAATTGCAAAATGAAGCATGGCAGGTGGTTTTCTAACTAAAGGGTTAGGTAAGAAGTGAAATGGTAACCATCAGCAAACATGTAATTTGTCATCGGATTCCAGCCGCGGCCCGTGCAGGTAACAGCAGTAAGGCTGGCGGGGGTGTGGTATTTCGACAGACGATGATGAGAGAAAATTAAATAATTAATTTCCCCTTGTCATCGTCCATCGAAATGCCCCCTCACCCGATCCCACCGCCCCACAGCTTTTACCTGCATGGGCTACGGCTGTCAGATTATCGGTGTACTGTTTGACAGCACATCAGACCTTATATAGCAATGCTGTTTACAAAAATATTTGTGATGGGTAAAGCTGTAACTATATTTAGTTGTAAATGTTGTCAATGCAGTTTGTTTCTATGAAATTAGCTGCATGATATTCCTCTATCTGGGACTGTTCTGGGCCACGTTTTCCGACTTTCTTTGGTTTCTTTCTTTTCTTGGAGACCAGGCTGAGACCGGCAGAGCTGTGCTCCACACAGGTTTTCCCCAGACTGCACTTCTGGTGGCCGTAGTGTGCGCTTTCTAGCACAGTTGCCAGGTTTTGGTTAAACTTCAGAAGGTGCCCTTGTGCTTTAAGATTCCATCAGAAATCTCCCTACTAACCTTCACGTCCCTGTTCTCTCTCACCCTGTGTATCTGTTAGAGCAGATAAAGGTCTGTTGTGTTTATCGTAGCGCGCAGCGCAAGTGCGGAGTGTTTTTAAATATAAACTTGTTTGGGCACGGACCCTGGTTAGACTCTATAGATGTTGTAGAGTCTGGGTCCGTGCCGGGGAGAGTTCTTGGGAGACAGTTGCGAACCTGGTGAGAGCTGTTAGCGGACGTGTTTCCATGTGGTGCTGTTTTATACAATAAATCTACGTGTCAAGGTCGTAGTTGGTAATGGTGCTACAAGAAGCCAGGCTCTGCTTTCATATTCAACGATTGCAAATGGCTAGCAACTGGTTTATAGATCGTTATCGATAAAAACAAATCACCTGATACCAGTGTTAAATCTCCCACCAGAATGCCAACTGGCTGAGTTAACTCCACTAACATGATGGCAGCGCTAATACCGCCAAGGGTCAGACTTTGGGTGCTCTGAATATTTGGCATTCCTTGGACCCTTTCAGCTGCCAGGCTGTGAGAAGAGGCACCTCACGTGCCCTGCCGGGCATTAAGATACAATCCACAGCATTGCCTGGGGGAGAATCAGGTAAGAGGCACAGGACACAGAGAGCAGTCAAATGAAAGGGTTGACCAAGGGATGATATGGGGGGCATGCACAGGGCTATTGTATTGCAATTGCATTTATATAGTGCTTACTACCCAGACAAGGCATCGAAGTGCTTGGCAATGTGGCTGGATGTCATGGGGAGCGATGAACAGGAGACGGGCAATCCGGGTACAGAGGTAGATGGATGATCTGGGGGATGAGATCAAGTTTGCCACTCACTTGCCCAATGTTTGAACCATGCCCTTCTGACATCGGGCCTGGATTCATATACAGCTTGTGATTCATGGCAAATTACTTCAACTACTCATGCTTAACAAATAAGAACAAGAGTTGCAGTGCATTGTTTGGACACAACTGCTGCATATTTACATACAAGCAGCAAGAAAAGGGAATATCTGAACAAGCGCGAAATAGGAGAGTCGCTTGCTCACCTGGGGATTAATACCAGCGGGCTGAGGCACAGAGTGAAACGGTGGCGGAAGAGATCCACAATCGGAAGCGCCGGCATAAATCTTTGCATGCTGATGAGTGTAGCAGGAAGTTAAAGGCAGCTGTGCCTGTGCGGGTCACGTACTCTAAAGCAGCAGGGGGCAAGAACTAGACTGCTGAATGGAGCACTGTGTCCTGTGTCCGACCAAGTGACGTAGGCAAGCTAATGTAAGCCATCGACCGATGCATGTAGCAGCGGCTTCAAGGGGAGACCTACGGGGTACCTGAAAAGAAGACAGGGGGTGTTGCATGTGGAAGTCCACAAAGGAAGCAAATTAAAACTCCATGAAGCGCTGTCCACAAGCCGAGAATTTGCTTCAGGAGAGAATACGTACACACAAGGTGTCTAAATGAAGACCGCAGTCCCAACGGGCACATGTCACGTAGTGAGGTGTGGGGAAACCCACACAGGGATCGAATTAACAATGGCATGTGCTTGGCGCCAGTGGCCACCAATGAACAAGATATCACAAACAAAACAAGCGCAGCTGCTAAAGTGAAAGCGACCGCGCTGTGTTCAATTAGTAACATGATCCACGACGAGGGAGGAATGCAGCTACCAGCCTGCGCGCCACTGCTCGCTCCCGAGAGCAAAACACTGTGGGAGTTAACTTTTGGAAGAGAGGTAGGACATGCACCCGCCTTTGGCCATTTGCGTGCTTTCATTATTGAAAGACAGACGCAAAGGCCAAAAGAATGTGTGGGAGGAGTTAGACCCACATGAAGAAGTTTTGAGCACTCACAAGAAGCCTCCCATAAAGCAGCTTATGCGCACTGCGCTAGGCTCGACCTAAACAGCCTGTGTACAACAAATATCACACATCTCATGATGCGGAAATTGGAAAGTTAGTGATGGAGCAGGTAAAGCAAACATTTGTATACCTCCTCTATTTTTGCATGAAATATTAACTACGTAATCATTCTAAATATTAACTTGTACTAATTGTGTGAAGTGGTATAATTAATCAACAAATGCACCTTAATAAACACGAGATACACGTGGGACTAAAATGCTAATTGCATGGCAACTAATTAAATGATTAACTGTGGTACGCAAACTACCTTTAGGATGTGTTGAAATAGAGAATTGCATGATTCTTGTTGCTCTTGTGATGGTTTGTGCTTCCAGTGCTGCAGAATGGTGAGTGTTATTGCTTTAAATGTTGCTACAAGCTATGAAAATATAAATATATATAGGGATTAGTGCGGGTTTAACATTAGAATCTTCATTTCTACATATTAATTACTGTTATGTTTGTTTTTGCTTAAGTTGGCATTCGGGCCTACTAGGCCGCAGTACTTAAAATGGAGTTCGGAAGTGGCCACCGTCATGTGAGCGCGATGTCTACTGGGCAGACTCGGATGGCTCTGAAGATCTCCAAGCGACCTCCGAGGAGAATCAAGATGTTCCTTGTCAAGGATAGGAACATGGAGGACTGCCAAGACAAAGACTAGTGTGAATGGCCGAGGGGACAATGAAAGACCTGTACAAGGAAACTTACATGTTGTTACTTCGGAACGTTTGCCTGTGAAACTACCAAAAAGAATACAATTGAGAAATGTCATGCCCGGTCTCATGGGAA
This sequence comes from Triturus cristatus, assembly GCF_964204655.1. Taxonomy (NCBI): domain Eukaryota; kingdom Metazoa; phylum Chordata; class Amphibia; order Caudata; family Salamandridae; genus Triturus; species Triturus cristatus. Next base: position 91,063,259 of record NC_140586.1, read on the forward strand.
ACAGGCAAACCTGGGAACATTTAGGAGAATTACAAATTTCAGAGGATTTAGCTAATCGGAACACTTTCTACCCCTAAATTGTTGCGCATTGTCCTAAAAGTAAGGAGAAAAAGAGTATAAAAGAAGGGGATTTGGAAGAGGGTGTGGTATTATCCTTTTCGCTGTTGGTGCAAAGGGTGATTTGCTGGGTTGTTGGTTCGTTGGTTCGTTCGCCCGGTCCTTTGACTGAAGTGTGGAGACTGTGTCGAGCTGAAGGAGATTTCCTGGACTTACCTGAGTTTCTTTGATTATAAAAGGACGAGTCCATCTGAAGGGATTTGATTATTGCTGTGGGTTGACGGGTTCTTCTGGAAGTGGTCGCCAATGTTCAAATTTAGGTAAATATGAACGTCATGTCAATTTATGTTAAAGATCAAAGATTGGAAATCGCTCAATAGAGAATTTATTTGATCTGTAAGCCTGAATATGCCAACACAGAGTGAACTAAAATTAGATAAAATAGACTTTGATTAATAAGAAACAAGTTTGTGATTCTTTAATAAGGTAAAGAAACTTAACCGAAAGGTTCCGAAGCTTTAAATGTGTTTTAGCTGGTTCTAAATCACCATCAACCAGTCCAACTAATTGGTCCATCGACCAAGTGGTGGAGTGCCTTGATGTCAAAGTTAGGATTCTGTAGGTACTGATGTATATAATGTAAAGAAATTTCCCCCCGATAGGTAACAAGGTACCCTCACATGTCCAGCTCTTCATTTTCTCCTGTGCGCAGATTCGGGTGAGACGTATGAGTGTTGGTGTTATAGGCCCCACCAATGAATGAATGTATGAATGAGTTAGGGTGGTGACGAGTCTGTGACATAGGGAGAATATGTAAATTTGTCCTTTTCCGCTGGAGCAGTTTTCTGGTAGCAGAGTTATGGTTATTTTTGGCTAGTTTGGTGACTAGTAATGGGTTTTATTGCATTGGTTTGGTGATTATTGATTTATGTTCTAACACTATATGTTGAGTTGTATCGCGTTTTATGTTGTTAATTGGTTTGAAGACTTCCGGGACGTAGGAAGTTGGTTGCCCTGTATGTAGACGGGGAAATGTGTGGCAAGTGAAGTCGCACAACGCATTGACTGGTTTCGAGTTGATAGCATCGTCGTGTGTTATCGGTAGGGACATTTCTGTGTGAACGTGTGTGAGTGAAATAGCAACAGGTGGCCTTAATTCTCCGGAGCAGTGTAGTCTCCACATGTGTTTTATCCGCAGAGAAACGGTTAGCTTTTTGCTTGTTAGAAGGGTAAGGTAGAGGGAAGTGCTACTTTATCGGCGAAACAGAATAATTCTGTGGTAGGGTAGAGGTAAGCGCTGCCTACTGGAAATACAGAATTCTTGGGTAAATTAATAAAACTATCTCTTTGGTTTAGCGAAACAGGCAATGGTGGTGTTTTTATGTTGTTACTAACAGATTTGATTAAAGAAAACGTAAGAAAAGTTTGCTGATAAAATTTGTAAAGGAGGGGTCTGCAGAAGTAGGAGTAGCGAGACTGGCTGACTTCAGAAAGACCGCACTGGGATTGGCCAGCCATAGAGGGACGAAGCTTTCGCGGATTGGTGCGTTTGTGTGAGCCGCGCTAGGAGTGGAGAATTTGCCAGTGTGACGTAGACGCCCCGGATTGGTGCGTTAGTGTGAGTCACGCTGGAATTGGAGAACTTCAGGAGTGACTTAGACGCACAGGATTGGTGCGTTAGTGTGAGTCGAGCTGGGATTGGAGAGAAATACGGAATAGTCGCAAGAGAAGCGATTTGAAAGGTCCAGTGATTCAGAACTAGGGAAAATAAAAATGATGTATTACGATCCACCTGAGAAAGAGAAAAAATCATGGTTTGGGAAAATTAAAAGCCTATTTTAAAAGGATAAGCCGATTGTGACTAGGGAAGGACAGATACTTCCTCCACCGAAATCGCCGGCATCTTTTATGGGAGCAAAATATGGGTACCAAACATGTATTTGGCTAGAGAATTGAGCAAAGTATACAAAAGAGGATGGAGTCCTAGGGTTTCCAGACAGTGGTTCATTCAGTTTAGCTGTATTAAGAAACAAGAGAAAGAATGAAGAGGTTAGAACCGAGACCTAGACCTACTCAGTTCGAGGGTTTGACGGAGTGGGAAGAGGAGATGTATGAAAGAGAACGGCATCGGAGTGGAAGAAGGAATAATTACATATTTGGTATACATTGTGGTCAGGAAAGTCATGAGGATCGAATGAGAACATGGCGGAATGCAAGCATGACTGATGGTATGTTTCCTTTGAGAAATGTTGAAGAGACAAGTGGCAGAAAGTGTACAGAAAAGAGAAACAATACAGGGTCAGAAGGTTATAAGTATGGTGTGAATGAATCGGAGGATGAAGTGCTAGAAGACATGTTTAATAAAAATCCTCCCCCGTATCACCAAATTCTACGTTGCTGACTCCGAGTTCGCCGGTAAAAGAAACCACGCTAAATAAAAATCTTGAGCAAACGCCACCTGATTTAGGGAAAAATAATCCATTTAGAGGCTCTGAAATTTCACAACCTGTTAGGACTGGAAATGAAAATTCGGTTGTACTAGCTAGGACTACTCTGGAATTAACTGAGAAAATTAGAGCATGAACCAAAAATATGGAAGCAGTAACCGTACCTGTAACAATAGGGCCGGTGATGCCCGTCTTTGATAGAAAGATAGTGAGCATTGTTTAACAGTTTCCTACAATAGTAGTAAACGAATTGAGACAGAAAGAAGTGGATCTAGAGGAAATGCATGGAAAAATATGGCAGAAATATCAGGTTTAAGTGCTCCTAAAAATCTGACTGTAAATCAAAGTCCAGCAAGTAAGACATGGATGACAACAGAATAAGCAACAGAAACCCCAGAGAGAAATATGGAGAGAATAAGAAGTGAAACAATCCCTGTAGGTCCTACTTCTGAGGAATTAAGTGATTGGTTAAGGAGTTTACAGCGGAAAGATACAGAAACTCAACCTTTAGATGTGGAAAAATTAAAAGTAACCTTGGAAGAATTAATAGTAGGGACTATCCCAACTGAAAAATTAAAAGCACATCAGGACGAGGAGCTAATGTTTCTCTGCAAAAGTATAATTTGGAGAGCGAGGAGTTTGCATGAGAAATTGGAAGACACAGCGAGTAAAATGGGCATTGACTTTGAGAAAATAAGATCATTGCAGAAACCATATAGATTTGTTTTTTCTGAGAAGGATATTGAAAATCTGAATACTGCAGGGAGATTGACTCAACTAATTGCCTTGTTAAGGAAATGGGGTGAAGTAGATAGAAGGAAAAGTAGATGGTTTCGAAAGAGAGAGGATACGACAGATAAGACTTTTTCGGCATTTCCGGTAAGGGAAAAGGAGCCAGTAGTCACTGAATGTCCCATGAGGGAGATCCCAGGAGGGGGGTTATGTACATGTTCCATGGACTAGGCAGGATATTTTGTCATTTACCAATGATTTCTTGAGGTTAAGAGAAAAACCAGTTGAGTGGTACCGACAGGTGGAAAGGTTTTTTAAATTATTGAAAGTGTTGTGGATAGATCTAAATGGTCTTTTTGATATAATTGTACCGGCAGATTTATGGGCAGAATGTAAAATTACAATAGGTTGGCCAACTCAAGAGTACCCTAGGGATCCTAAGACAGGAGCCCCTGATCCGGAGGTAATGAGGAAATATGAACAGGTAATTACCTTTTTGAAAAACAAGGTGACACCAAAGGAAACTGATTGGGTAAAAATTGATAGAACTCACCAAGAGGTTAAAGAATCTGTCCATACTTATTATGAAAGGTTGCCGTTAGCTTTTAAGCAATACAGTGGTGATGAGAAATTAAGCGAGAAGGATTTAAGTCATTTTGTATATCGATTTGTTTATGGTTTGAGACCTGAGGTAAGCAAAATGATCAAACAGCATACAGTCGATTGGCAGAATAAAAAGATAGAAGAAGTGTTACGACATGCTAAATATTTTAGTGACAAAATTGAGGCCAAACAACGCAAACTGACAGAGAAGGCGATGTGGGCACAAGTTAAGGTAGCGGAGAGACAAGAAGCCCAGCTGATTGAGCAAGCTAATGGCATGGGCCAAGTTAGACAAAAACCTAATATTGGAAAAGGAAAGGGGCAAATCAGCTTAGAGGAGGAGCTTAGAGGAGGCAAAAAAGAAATGGCCATGTCAAATTTGCGTAAAATTAGGGCATTGGAAATCCAAGTGTAAATTGCCCCAGAGTGCTAATGGTGAAAATGCATCATTGAATCCACAGGTGCAGAATGAGATGAGTTGTCAACCGCCGCGACAGCAGCAGGTTGTCACCCAACAGTGTCAGGTGCCAAAGCCACCTTTTCCACAGAGTGTAAATCCTCAGAGATACAGTAATGAGACAGGATTCCACAACAAGGAACAGGTAACGAAGCTACCGCGCGCTAGTGCTGTTTTGCAGTATTGGCTGCAGCACAATGAGAGTGAGTCAGAAGAGAGTTATTGACGGTGCCTAGGAAAGGAAGAGGAGTGCGTACTTGGCACAACTCTAGAGGTAGACCAGACAGGACCCTTTGTGGATGGAAAGGTAAATGATGAAAATATTACTTTCCTAGTAGATACTGGTGCTACTCGTTCAACTGTCAGATCAGCTGACGTTAAAACTCTTCCTCTCTCTGGTGAGACAATCCAAGTAGTTGGAGTCTCAAATAGACAGATAAAAACTTATCTTACTGATCCTGGTAAAGTTAAAATAGGGAAATTCAACGACATGCATCGATTTGTCGTGTGTGACACTAGCCCCGTGAATTGGTTAGGGAGAGATTTGTTGTGCAAAATGAATTGCACGATCTTCTGTACCCCCGATGGCATAGCTTTTGAAACTCCTGATGAGGATGTACTGTATAGAATGACAATGGCAAATTTGGAAGCTGAAACTACGGAGGCATTTGTTGTATTTGATCCGGAGGAATTGCCTCAGGAATTGAAGAAAACAGTGAAACCCGAGGTATGGGATTTCACAGGAGAAGATATGGGATTGATGAATAGAGTAGATCCTGTGAAAATAACTAACAGAAGGAGTAAGCTACCCGAATATTCCCCAGTATAAATTGACACCAGAAATAATTGCAGGAGTGACGCCTGTAATAGACAAGATGATTGAACAGGGAATTTTGAGAGAAATAATGAGTAGTCCATGTAATTCTCCGATCATGGGTTTAAAGAAGCCTAACAGAACTTTCACGATAGTACAAGATTTGAGAAAAGTGAATAAAATTGTTGTGCTCTGCTGTCCCATTGTACCGAACCCTTCGGTAATCCTATATCAGATTCCCCATGGTGCGGAATGGTACACAGTCATCGACTTGCGTCATGCTTTCTTTTCTATCCCATTGCACCCCGATAATGAACAAATTTTTGCGTTCCGGTTCGGCGAACGTACTTTGGCATGGTGCCGTATCCCACAGGGGTATACAGAAAGTCCATCGATATTTAATAAGATTCTAAAGAAGTCCTTAGAAGATTTGAAAATGCCCGAAAGTTCAGTACTCGTGCAATACATCGATGACCCATTTGTGGCATCGAAGACGCGAGAGGCATGTGTGGTGGACACAGTTGCATTGCTGAATCATTTGGCAGATGGAGGACTTAAGGTATCCCTATCAAAATTACAATTTTGTAAGAAAGAAGTACAATACTTAGGTCATAAGATTGAGAAAGGTCTGAGGAAAGTGACTGCAGACAGGATCAGAATAATAAAAGGAATGAGAGCACCAATGACTCAGAGAGAAGTGAGAATGTTTCTTGGAATGGTGGGATATTGTCACCAGTGGATCAGCAACTTAATAAAGAGGAGATGAAGGCTTTTAGACAACTGAGAGACAGCTTGTGTGAAGCACCGGCTCTTGGAATGCCTGATTACGAAAAGGAATTCAAGATTTATTGCAGTGGGAGAGATGGATGTGCACTCTCTGTGTTAGTACAGAGGTATGGAAAATTAAGACGACCGGTTGCATACTTTTCAGCTGTACTAGATCCTGTAGCCGTAGCTTTGCCTGGTTGCTTGAAAGCAGTGGCTGCTATCTGTAAGAGTTTGGAGCAGAGTGAAGGAATTGTGATGGGATATCCTGAGAGAGTGTTTGTCCCCCATGATGTTGCAATCCTTTTGACAAGATGCCGCACACAATTTATGACGCATAGTCGTCTAACTAAATATGAGAAGGTCATTCTGGGTGCTACAAATGTGAGCCTTGTGAGGTGCCTTAATGTAAATCCATCAACATTGCTACCTGATGCTGTGAATGTGGAAGTGAAGGATGATGTGGATCGTGACTGTTTGGAAGTGCTTGATTTTTGCACCAAGCCGCGCCCAGACATAAAAGATGTGCCTCTGAAAGAAAGTGACTATGTGATGTTTGTGGATGGGTCATGTCTGAGAACTGAAGAGGGAATTCTGAGTGCTGCATATCAGTATGTACTGTAGCGGCTGTGTTGGAAGCGTCTTGCCTGAAAGGAGTAAAACCAGCTCAGGTTGCTGAATTGTTTGCACTGACCCGAGCATGCAAGTTGGGGAAAGAACCTGCGAGTCACTGTGGTTACCGATAGTCAGTACGGGTTTGGAGTGGTCCATGATTTTGGAAAGATTTGGTCACAAAGAGGGTTCTTGACGTCGAGTGGAACTCTGATCAGGAATGCTAAAGTGGTTGGAAAATTGCTTGAGGCGATACAGCTGCCTAAGCAAATTGCAGTTGTAAAATGTGCAGCCCATTCAAAGGGTACAGACTATGTGTCAGCGGGCAACAAATTTGCAAATGACATGCGCAGTATTGTGCGCAAAACCAAAACTCCTTGAATCGGAATTGGGAAAAGTAAATTAACTCATGTCCATTGCTTTTTACTAACACTGTGAGTACCTGGGATGAGGTGAGGCAGTTACAGGAAGAGGCAGGAGAGGAAGAAAAGAAACAGTGGATAAAGTCAGGATGTGCACCACGTGAGATAGACAAGGTCTGGGTTTATCGTGATGGAAGACCAGTAATGCCTGATAGCATGATCTCTACCATGGCACGGATGTACCATGGACAGGCACACATAGGTAGGGATGCCATGATCAGACTTTTCAAACAGACCAGGTATAACGCCAAGTTCTGGCTTGTAGCTGAGAGCCTTTGTCAAAGATGCCTTATATGTCAGAAATATAATCAAGGAAAACAGTGGTGAGTTTGGGAACTATAGGACGGGAGGGAGGTCCTTTCACCAGAATGCAGATTGATTTCATTGAAATGCCCCCATGTAATCGGCTAAGATATGTCCTAGTAGCTGTCTGCCTGTTCTCACGTTGGGTGGAAGCTTACTCGACTAGGCGCGATGGAGTTACTGTAGCGAAACTTCTATTGAGAGAGTTCATTCCTAGATTTGGTTTCCCAGTAATGATTGACTCAGATAGAGGAAAGCATTTTCAGAACGAAATTATACAATTGATTTGTGAAGCATTGAATGTACAACAGAAACTACATTGTGCCTATCGCCCAGAGGCTTCTGGAGTGGTGGAACAAATGAATGGCACCATTAAAAACAGATTGGGAAAAATGTGTTTGGCCACAGGTCTAAAATGGCCAGATGTCTTGCCTCTGGTGCTCATGACGATTAGGTCGATTCCTGATAGGAACACTGGCCTGAGCCCCCACAAAATTATTATGGGTAGAGCAATGAGACATGTTTTCATTCCTGTCAACAAACTACTGCCTATATCTGATGACTTCGTTTTGGATTATTGCAAGGGATTGGCTGATTCCGTTCATTCTGTGTTTCATCAGGTTGGACCGGATGCAACCACCCTTGAAAAGAAGCCAGCTCATGATTTGAGTCCTGGAGACTGGGTACGAATCAAAGTGCATAGAAGGAGAAATTGCCTGGTCCCACACTGGGGGAAACCACGTCAAGTGATTCTGACCACGACGACTGCTGTGAAGTGTGCCAAGGTAAAGAATTGGATTCATGCTAGTCCTGCTCTTCGAATCCCTAGTCCTATACATCGACCTGAGGAAGAGTATTTGGAAGAGTCTGATACCAGTTCCGAGTCAGAATCCGAAGAACTAAGAACAAAACAAACAACAAGAACGGGAGAAGCGGAGTTGAGCCAAATTGCGGAGCCGGAGAACATACCACTAAGGAGACGACTGGAAATTTCTGACACTAGCTTCGAATCAGAGACTGAACAGGTGGGATTAAGGATAAAAGAGAATATTGAAGAAACTGTACAAGAAATTCTTGATAAAGAAACACCAAGTGCAAGCACAAGAGAAATTCCGCTGAAATCATAGAAATAGAAGGTGAGGAATTAGATACAGAGATTGAGGGTAAGATTATTGCAGAAGATCTCCGAGGAGGTGTAGGGACAACACACATTCAGGTAGAAGGGACAGTTAGTCAGCAGGAATATTGCGTGAAAGAAACACGAGGAGGGAAAAACGTAGATAGTGAACCTGAAGTCCTGAGAATAAAATCCAAATAAAGTGAAGATCAAACCGATAACGGAATCTGAAGAAAGTGAAGGAGAAGACCAAGGAGGACGAATCTTGAGGAAAAGAGCTTGGAAAACGGAGCGAGGTGAGCAGGGGAACAGGTTGAATAGACCGTCGAAAGAGGAAAATTGGCCTAATAAACTTAAAAGATTGAGATACCGACTAACAAGAGTAAAATCTTCTAACGCTGCACAAGTGAATGAAGTGTCTAGTCAAGAGAAATCAGAAGACACTGATCAGGCACACTTGAAAAGAGTAAAGAGAATAAAGAAAAACAACCAGAAGTACAAGTCACCAGAGTGGACATATGTGGCACTTCCTGATATACACGAGGAAGCAGACAGCCAAGGAAGTCTAGGAGTGACTGTACCGGAAGTGGTTGAAGAAGATGAAGATTCGGAAATCCTGAGAGTTATCTTATCTGATATCAGAGAAGAGACGGATGATCAGGAAGTTCTGAACCAAGATTGTGAAAATGGAGACAAAGACGATCCATGCACGGATTGAAGTGACGAGAGAATTTAAAACAGTGGACAAGACACGTAACTGAAAGAACCAAGTAGGCACCCAAAGCCATAGGTTTAGACAAAATTACGTTGTTAATGAAAAGAGGCTTAGTCAAAAGACACTGATCATTTCCGCAATGACAAACACAGAAGGTAGAAAACCTACATGTGGGTTTCTCCGAAGATGGTGTAAAATGTGTTTTTGTTGTACAGGATTACTAATGCTTCTATGGATCATATTAGCAATAACTATTTCATTTAAGGTGACATTTGAAAGGGTAGAAAACCACACTGAGAACAGGACTAACAAAGAAGTTTATGATACTCATGTTACTAAACTGGTAGATAGAACAGATTTCCACAAGGATAGGTCTATAAATGATTTTTCTAATAATGTTTTTTCTAAGTTGCTGTACAAATATGTAAAGACTATGGAAGTTAGAGATTGCTATGTTTGTATGCAGTTACCTGCATCGGTGTTCAGAAGGTGTCGCCTATCATCACCTTCCTTTGACATATGGGATAACTTGTAGTGTATTAGCAAGCTTGTTTTATAGAACAGGGAAATTAGAATATTATTATACCGATGTAGATAATGTGTTCACAGATACCTGTAGTCCCTGAACTAAATAAGGTGATTCCTGGTAGAATTTTAGGTGAATTTTTCTTAGAAACTAGAGAATTAACTTTAGAAGAAGTGTTTTAGAACAATCTTACTTGTAGTCTGAGAAAAGAAGAGAAAACTTTCTTGAACATGGTAGAAGAGAGTATAATTAAGATGCAAAGAAAAGTGTCTGGGGAAAAGATAGAAACATTTTGGGATGCTGAAAAGGAAAACCATTTAAAGGGAGAAACAAATCCTGCAATGGCTTTGGATTGGCCTCAGAAAGGGAAATTGTGCATCAGTAGAGAACACTGTATATGATCATTACTTTGTAGGTGCAATTGAATGTCACGATTTATATAAAATCATGGGAGGATGAGGATTTAAAGGAGGAAATGATCCGGTATTCCCTGGAATATATTACATCTGTGGGAACAGGGATTATTACAGGGTACCGGACCACTGGTATGGTACATGCTACCTAGGCCTGGTCTTCCCAAAAATATTTCATATGGGAAGGCGAGAGGACGGTTTGCACGAAATAGGTAGACAACTAACACGTGGAAGGAGGGAGAGTTGGTCAGAAATTGTAGGGGATATTTTTGGAGCACTGATACCAGCCGTTGGAACATCTCTGAATGCACATAAAATTAGAAAATTGTCTACAGTTGTGGATCGCTTATCGACAAGCACAGCTGGAGGGTTAGTTCATTTGTAGGTAACATATTAATACCAGTAACTTGTGTGGTAATACTGATACTGATCTTAAGATTAGGGTGTGTATGTATACAAAGAAGAAAATTACAAAATAGAATAAAAAGAGAAATTGTGAAACGAAAGGAGAAGGAAATAAGAGAAAGAGAAGTAGGAGATATAGACATAGAAGAATGGAAAGAAAACATGCACAAGAAAACAAGAGGAGATGGGAGATACTATGATGTAACGTAACAAAATGTAAGGGAACTGAGTTAAACATTTCCGCCAAAATGTTATCATCCTGAGTACATTCTGCTGTCACTGAAACACAGCTCTTTTGATAGTTTCAAATTATGCAAATGTGGCGAAATCTGCGCCCTCGAGCGCCATAGACTCTCGGGAAAATTTGAATCGGAGTCTATTTTGGTACAGAATCTCTAAACAACAACGTTTGCTCCACCCAGGTCACAGGACCGGGAACCGAAAGAGGGATCTCTGTGTTCCCTACAGATGTTGGGTAATTGTGCCATCATGCCCCGCGTTGCATCGTGTTGTGTCACGATTCTGGGGATCTGCACCTGCACACACTTTGGAAAACATGACTATTGGGTTCAATCTGTACTAAGTATAGAAACTGACAGCTCTGTTCTGTCCAATAAAGGATTAACAGATGCCTGGATATTTTTGCAGAGATAGAGGAAAATTGTAGATATTTCAGCAAGAAAATAATTCAGGTGGTTTTCAACCTCTTGTTGAATTTTATTGATGTTGGGTTGCAAAATAACAGAACACAGCATTCGGTTAAATTGTATACATTAATGGTGTGTATTCATTCCCACAGCGTTTGTGCATACAACAGGTTGGCATGATGGTCAAGACAAAAGGAATAATGGGGGGTCTGCGCTGCCCCCTTTTGAAAGCCCTGGACCTGAAGTCTTTGTGCAGTGCTTTTGCGCATCATCAGGATGCCATAAGTACAAGGCTCCCCTTATGCTTAATAGGGGCTGTAGGGGCACAGGTCCACAGCTGTTTGCACGAGTACATTCTTCCTCCTGGAGTGCCCCTAAATATTTGCTATGGCAAACCCAAGTGGACACTAATCTAAGGAACTATCCCTACATCCATTCTAATCCACTACAGAGCTGTTTGCTGCTACAGAGAACATGAAGACTCCCACCAGTGACCCGGAAGGACACATCATCCTAACTGATTCTTATTTGGAGTACATTGTGGCTGTACCCAGAGGTGAGACGTGACCCCCCCTCCCTTCCCCCCCCCCCCCACGTCCAACAGCCTAATTGATTGGGTAATGTTTCCTCTTCACTTTGAGTGTGTGACAGGTTTAGCCATTTGTTTCAATGAACAGTGTACACAAAGCCATCACGGTAGACATGAAACATAGTGGACGTGGATGTGAGAGAAGGCAGCTTTCCCCTTTGCATGGTCTCTCTCCATATGGGTTTTAGTTGTGGCCCATGTAGCCCTTTGCTCGGATATAAGCTGTTTTAGGTTGCTCTTTTATACAAACCACTCCTCCATAAAGCTTTCAACTCATCGTCCCCAAGAAAGTGTAGGAAAAAAAACCTGAACGTGTTCTTCTCATGACAAGGAAAACAAATTCTCCCAAGTGAACGTTTACTTTGCAATGATGCCTGCAGAGAGAAAGACACCCACAACGGGTGATTCTGTAGCATTTAAGGGTGCATTCCTTTTGATTGGCAATAGGCTTCTGCCCCAAACTGCCACAACTATGCATTCAAGTAAGAGCTGGACTCCAGCACTTGGAAGGTGTACATTGAACTGTTCTCAATGGGCTGTAGGTGATTCCTGGGCCTTGAAAGCTGCACGCTGCCCGTTCCCGCATCCTTCAATCCTAGCCTGAACTGTGCCCAAAGTACTACTGCTCTACTCTTTCATTCCTCTGTGGAGACAGTCCACACTGTCAGCCATGGCGATCAGAGAATGATCCCTCAAGGGTTAATTTGTAAAATAATAAGTGCTGGGGCTCTCGTCAGGAGACCGCTTCTACCAGACCATTTCTCCTGTTGCGCCGCCTAAAACAGACGCCATGAAACCCTACTAGTGGGGAGAGTGTGTGGTGTAATGGCCAGAACTGGGGCACCAGGCTTTTTTTTTTCGTGGATGCGTCACAGAAGGCAGTGGCAGTGTTCAGGTTAATTCTCGACCAACACAACACGACTATTCAGCATTAAAAAACTTTGATCACACCCTAAGAAAGGTTTCATTTGTAAACCGGTTCCAATGTACACAAATTCACAACATCAACACTTGTTTTAAATATCAGAAGTTTAAAAGTCTCCCCTAAAAGTCACCGTTTCATATGTACAGTATTGTTATAAACTTACAAACAGAGAAACACCACAAGATGTATACATCGGGTTTAAAAAATGCGTTTCCAAATCAGCATCTGGCCACCAGTGCTGAGACTGGGGCATTCAGTAGGGTTAGAGACGCCACAACGTCTGCTATTTATTATGCAACTTATAACGCGCAGACTAAACCCGAAGGTATCAAGGCGCCTATCAAAATCAATAAACAATAAACAGAATATACAAAGCACCACTACGGGAATGCACGTGTAAAAAGGTGAGTCTTAAGCGCGGATCTAAAAGTTTGCAGAGAGGAACTGGATCTTACTTCCAAAGGGAGGGCATTCCACCACTTAGGTGCCAGGAAGGAAAAGGCCTTACCTCCCCATCTTGCTTTTCTGACACGGGGTACAGAGAGGAGAAGTTTGTGACTGGAGCGAAGATTTCTACTGGGGTTATGCCGAGAAAGAATGGATCCCATGCTTGTAGGGCTGGGTTTAGCTAAGGCTTTATACACCAGGCACATGGATTTGAAAAGGATCCGGTATTCAACGGGGAGCCAATGCAGTTGTTTTCGGGCTTCGGTGGCAGAGGCACGTTTTGGTAGGTCAAGAGCAAATCTCGCTGCCGCGTTCTGGACCACCTGCAAGCGCTGTAGAAGACTCTTGTTCAGCCCTGCATACAGCGCATTGCAGTAATCCAGTCGCGAACCCAAAAGGGCGACAGCAAGTTGCTTTCTTGCCTGGGGAGACAAAAAGTGCCTGATTTTCCTCAGAATGTGGATAATCCCCCAGCAGGTCGAAACAGTCCTGTTGACCTGTTGGCACATACTAAGGTTGGGGTCGATCATAACTCCCAGGTTTTTTGCTGACAAGGTGGGCTCAGGACATACGCCCAGCGAGTTCGGCCACCACTCCGCCGACCAGATCGGTTCCTTTCCTCCAAAGACCATCACCTCCGTCTTCTCCCCATTCAGTTTTAGTGAATTGTGGATCATCCACTGGCCAACTGCCTCCATGCAAGATCTAAAATTGGCGGCAGTTGATGTAGCTGGCTGGGAGAGAGAGACTAAAATCTGGGTGTCGTCCGCGTAAGAAACTACCTCCATCCCAAAAGATCTAATGAGTCTGGCAAGGGGGGTCACATAGATATTAAAAAGGGTAGGACTGAGCGCTGACCCTTGAGGGACCCCACATTGCACAGACAGGGATGGAGATAGAAACGATCCCAGCATTATCCTTTGTTCTCTATGGTCGAGAAAAGAGGAAAGGAGTCCCAGAGCAGGCCCGCGGACCCCAATCTCCCTCAGGCGAGATGTTAACACCACAGGAGACAGGGTATCGAAGGCCGCTGTGAGGTCTAGAAGGATCAGGAGGGAGGTCTGACCCTCATCAACTCTAGTGCGGATGGTATCCAGCACTATGGTGAGGGCAGACTCAGTGCTGTGTTCCCTCCTGAAACCATGCTGGGAGAGATCCAAACAGCCCGAGCTCTCCACAAATGCAGCCAGATGTTTATTTAGATGGGCTTCGAGCATCTTTGCGGGAGCCGGGAGCAGTGAAATGGGGCGAAAGTTCTTTAACACCCCAGGGTCCAGAGAAGGCTTTTTAAGCAAAGGTTTTACAACAGCATTCTTCCACTGCTGGGGAAAAATGCCTTCCTTCATCGCTCTGTTCATGATGTCAACCAGAGGAGGAAGGAGAGATTCTCTGCACTGCTTGAGGATCTTTAGCGGGCAGACATCCAACGGGGAACCAGATTTGGTTTTATCAAGCAGGATTTCAAGATCCTGACAGGAAAGGGGAGGAAAGGAAATCAAATCCTGATGTTGAGAGGATTCAGCAACACTGGACTCAGGGAGAGCAGGCAGCAAAGGAACGGCGGTCAGGGATTTTTGGACCTCCAGAGCAGCATAGATGTCGGCGATTTTTGACTGGAAAAAGGCGGCTATCTTGTTGCACAGGTCCTGAGAGGCAACCACAGGATCCGGTGTCTGAAGGGTCGTAAGGGAATCGACAATCCTAAAGAGTTCTCTAGGAGATGACAATGAGGAGGTGAGTGCCGTGAAGTATTCCTGCTTGATCTTAATAACTTCCAGTTTGTAATTTTTAAGCAGGACCCTATGGGCTTCTCTATCCTTAGGGGCCCAACTAGAGTGCCATAAGCGTTCCTGCCTTCTTACTTCCTGTCTCCGGAGCCGGAGCTGTTCGGAGAACCAGGGAGCTGAAGGTCTTTTCCTAGCAGAATAGCAAGACCTTGCAGGAGCAAGTTCCTCTAAGGCCTCAGCAATGGTATTTTCAAATATAGAGACCGCAGTGGAGGTATCTGCCTCCTGAGGAATGGACAGACTGGTTGTCCATGGATGGAGGGAATCTTCCCTGATCTTTTTGAGGTTCCTTCGCACTTCCATGGTGCTCGAGGCCCTTCTAATATAGCCCCGTGAGGGATACATCATATTAAAGGGAACGGCCAGATGGTCCGACCAGGAGAGATGGAAGGGGCTGGCAGCTGTCAGCCTAGGGTCGTTAGAGAAGATGCCATCGAGCGTGTGCCCCGCTCGGTGGGTGGGACCGGTCACCAGCTGGGTGAGTCCGCAGGCTGACATTATTTCTACCAGGGAAATAGTGTCGTGAGCCTCCAATAGCTCAAGGTGGAAATTGAAATCACCTAGAATGGTCAGATTTTGTCGGCCAAAATAGGGTTCCAGAACCTGCATCAATTTCAGCCCAAATCCTGCTCTTGGGCCAGGGGGGCGGTAGACCAAGATTCCATTAAATGCTGGATTAGCAGAATCGGAGAGGGAAAAATATAGGACCTGGAATGTGTCCTTGGGGTCAGAAAGGGGTATAGTGTGGCAGTGAAATTTGTCCTGATATAGAATAGCCAGACCACCGCCAACACGGCCTAATCTGTCAAATCGAGTTAGGCAGTAACCCTCAGGGACCGCTTCAACCAGATCAGGACCCGAGGAGTCTTTGGCCCAGGTCTCCGTAATAAAAACCCAAGAAGGTGTTTTATCTAAGACCAGTTCCTTGAATACAATGTTATTTTTAATAAGCGAGCGAGCATTGAGAAGAAGACAGGACTCGCTGGGATTTTTAGGTGTTGATAAAGAGCGAGGCTCCGGAGGAGCAGAGGAAAGAGAAAGCAGAGGCTCATCTGCATCAATCGGAAAGCACGCACAGCTAGGACATGTCAAATAATGCTCAGGTCTGTAGCGATGTGAGCAAGGGGCAGGGGCGGGCTTAAGCCGCAGCATTTCCCTTAAAGAGTATTTCAGGACAGGGGCACCTGCCTTGTAATGGCCAGTGGTCCAGCCGTCCAGCCCGTCCTCAGCGCGGACGAGCGCAGACGGGCAGGACTCAGGCACGACTCCGGCGCAGGTTCGGCGCGTCCGCTGAACGCGTCCGCTGCGCGGAGGCATTGCCTTCCGTTTTTATAGTGGCCAATAGAGAGCGTGGAAACGCTGCCCCAAACCAAGATGGCCGCCAAAGTCGATTCTACCTGGCCGAGGCTCGGCTATCTCAGCATCCAAATCGGCTGAGGGTGATCCGAGTATCAGGGTGAGTGCTAAATTAAACAAGCGGGGGGCAGGGGGATAATTTCTGCCACTTTTACATCAAACAGAGTAAATCAGTCACAATTACTAAACAGTGCAGCTAAGCTTCGTTTTTCAAGCCAAGTGCAGTGGAGTTAAAAGCTAAAAATACGGCGAGGTTTTAAAAAGGTGCAAAACGAAATTATAATCAAACAAGTAAAGCAGCAACCTCCCGGCTTCCGCCTCAGGAGGGGATTAAATGCACAGCGAATAGGAGTGCTTGATAGGGGATGTCCTTTTATAGTGGCCAATAGAGAGCGTGGAAACGCTGCCCCAAACCAAGATGGCCGCCAAAGTCGATTCTACCTGGCCGAGGCTCGGCTATCTCAGCATCCAAATCGGCTGAGGGTGATCCGAGTATCAGGGTGAGTGCTAAATTAAACAAGCGGGGGGCAGGGGGATAATTTCTGCCACTTTTACATCAAACAGAGTAAATCAGTCACAATTACTAAACAGTGCAGCTAAGCTTCGTTTTTCAAGCCAAGTGCAGTGGAGTTAAAAGCTAAAAATACGGCGAGGTTTTAAAAAGGTGCAAAACGAAATTATAATCAAACAAGTAAAGCAGCAACCTCCCGGCTTCCGCCTCAGGAGGGGATTAAATGCACAGCGAATGCTAAGAACAGAGACTCGAGATTACCCGTTTTAACGTTTTACTGACGGGGGTCAGTGAACGATGCTGTGGACCTTTTGCTTTGAAGAGGAGAGGAATGGTCTTCGAATGGGTATATTTTACTGTCTCAAATATTGAGAGATTAAATTCAAGTATTTCCCGGTTGGGGCAGCAAAATATTGTTCAGACATCGGAAGCATTCCCTTATTTTCCTCCGTACCTTCGCTCAATGTTGGCCTGATAATGGGTTGTAAGTTCCTTGGGTTTCAATTTGAAGGCGTCTGTTACCAAACCCGTTTCAGGTGTTCATTTCTCAGCGCACAGGCGAATGTTCTGTGGGATTTCGAATTTCTCCAAGGAAGCTGTGTGTGGCACCATAGGATATCATTTTTTGTACAATCTTTTCCATTTCGGGGACCATGTCTTGTCGTCGACAACATTTTGTGATTCTCGGCGAATCACTTTATCTCCCTGTGCCTACAGAAAAATAAAGTGTCCTTAACTGGTGCTCAAGCACCGGTGTTGGTGATTAAGTGCCGGTGCTGAGCACCGGCTCAAATTAAGCACTCAGAGCACCCCACACCCTCATAACGAGACTGTCCAGGTCAATCTGTCCACCAACGGAGCTGAACTGTAAATCACAAAACAGGGTTCCACTCTCAAGATGATTTTCTTATTATATGTACTGTTTAAAGTATAGATGTGTGATTAATACAACTTGTTAGAGTCGGGGATCTCTGGTTGGCGCAAGGTTGCCCTTGTGTCAAGCAGGAACCCTCTCCTCCACGTCAGGGCGCAGGATAACCCCTCGCGAATGACCCTTGCTCACCCTCTAGGTGCGTGGCGTGAGCAGCCAAGGCGATTCCTCAGGCGTTGGTGGTTAAGCACTTACAATCGTACACACAGTAAATACATCAATCCCCCCAGAAACGGACACCAGACTTGGATATATATAAAAATACGATTCTTTATGTAAAAATAAGGTATATATATCTCAGCAGACTTATCACAAGACCAATAACGTTTTCGCTATGCCACCAGGTTGTAAAACGGGCAAATGTTCGTTGTTCGTAGCTTCAAATGGATACTTTGTAGTTCTCTTGCAAATGTTACTTGTGGTTCCAGTACTCACAGAGATCGGCTCCTGCGAACGGGGAAATAAGGCGTTGCGGGCCCCGAGCCCGATACTGGAACTTCTTTCGTGATGTGGAGAGCCGGCACAGGTCGGTGCGACTCTCAGCTTGGGAAGTGTTCTTGGGTCCTCAATCAGCAGGTGTGGGCACGTAGGCAGGCGCGGCCAGCGACCCTTTAGCACGGCGGTGCAGGAGGGTCTCCACAGCGGGGGCGGCGCGGCCTGAGATGTCCGGGGATAGCGAAGCGGGGTCACAGGGCACGGTTAGTGCAGCTGGCTGACCCGGCGTAGATCACAGTCGTCGGACGGCTTCCGGCGGGAGGGGTGATAGCGCGGTCAGCGCGCTCCAGTAGCAGGCGGTGACAGGGATGCAGGCGGCCTGGCCCGGGGACAGAGAGCGGCTCGGGACGGAGCGGGGCTCTCATGGGTTTGAGGCGGGCGAGCTTCTGAGTGTCACGGCCCTAGGAGGGGCGATGAGGGGCGCAGTCTCTTTTCCAGCGGGATGCCCACACGGCTCGAATTGGAGGATGAGCAAGAAGCACAGAGAACCCACTGTTCCTGGGGTTCAGTTCAGGGGGCAAGCTCAGATCAAGCCCTTGGAGAATGTTCAAGCACAAAGTAGCAAAGTCTTTTCAGTAAGTCTCTTCCTCTCCTTTCTCAGCAAGGCAAGCAGCAGGCCAGCTCCTCCGGCGTCTTCTTCTCCTTCTAGTCGGGCAGAGGTTCTTTGTGGTAAACAGGATTCTGATTTCTTAGGAGCCAGGCTCCTACTTTTATACCATGATTCTTTTGTTCTTTAGCGCCAGGGGGCCTAGGCCTGGCTCAGTCCAGTTCTGGAGCACTTTGTTATGGTGACTCTGCTCTTTCCTTTCAGCAGCAGGGCAGAGACATCAGCCCCCCCACGGGGGGTGGCGCCGGCTTTGTGGTGGCAGAGCACAGGTCTATTCAAGAGTCAAGGTGTACTCCTCCCACCCATCCAGGTGTCACCTCTCTACCCACCACCTGGCAGCCAACCTGTCTCTGGGGATTCCCCAACCCTGCTCCTTACTGTTGCCAGGCAGAACACATACACACAGCAGAGGCGGACTGAGATGGTCAGGTCAGTAAATACTAACTTTCTAAAAGTAGTATTTACAAACCCAGGATATTAAAATAAACTTGACTACAAGAAGTATTTTATTATTCTGAGTTCAGGCATACTAAACTTGACACTCTACCATGCTCTCTGAGTCCACTGGGGTCACAGCGTTGGCGTGATCCCGGCAGCCCATTCTGGCCTATGGAGAGCAGGTAGCCTTCAATAGTGAAGAACGGAAATGGCTGTAATTCACTACTAAGACATGCCACACACATCAGGGCAGGTCCTACCTTATGCCTACAATGCACCCTGCCCGTGGGCCTACCAGAGGGGTGGCTAATATGTAGGTAAGGGAAGGTTCAGGGACTGGCAAGTGGGGGCACTTGCGCAGTCAGCGCGACGGTCCCGGACCGCGCACAGGGTCTGCGGTGGCAGACCCTAGACACACTTTACAAGGCCGCTTCCGTGGGTGGCGCAACCAGCGCTGCAAGCCCACCAGCAGCATTGGCATTCACAAGCCCTGGCACCCCTGGTGCACTTTACTGGGGACTGACAGTGAATCCAATAAACCAATCATGGACATCAATTACAGGTACACTTTACCTAGGGAGCACTTGCACTGCGGCACGGATTAGCCGTGGCGCAGTGCCCTGAGCGGACAACACCAGCAAAACAGTCGAGGCACACCATCAAAAAGTGGAAGGGAAACTCACGCCAAGGTGCCAGGTCTAACACAACTCTTAAATTTTAATGTAAAAAAAAAGTGTGATTGAAGACTTATTTCATATTGAATAGTTCACTTTTTACAGGTGCCTTAATTGGAACTGACTCCCACTTGAGATCATATGTCGTCCACAGTTCAGTGTGTGTGCAGGTAGAGAAAGGGCACATACGTGGTCACCTGGCCCAGTAGTGGAAAGAAAGACATCATGGACAGCAGAGGGAAAGAACCAGTTGAAGGCACACCTGGACAAGAACTCAGTGTGAGGGGCAGATGATTCTAAAATGGCCACCTGAGTAGGAGCCTCCCTAAGAGCTCCTGGTTTGGGGATTACCAACTGGTAATTATCCCCGTATAAACCACCTCACCAGCCTTCCACCTGCCTGCACCCTGGTCCCGACCATCCCACGAAAAAGGATTCACCAACTCGCCCCGATTGGCGACCTCTGCAGCTCAGGTCGGCGCCCACGCTGCCCGGACCCCAGCGCTGCTCAACTGGTGTCCAGCTCCTGGACTCATCTGCACGCTGCTCACCTGGTGCCCAGTTCGCGATTCGATCGCTGCAGGAGGACGGATGCCAATGCGTTGAGTCCTTGAACGGACGGTGTCGGCGTTGTGGACCCCCGTGCCTGCCTCCGGTGAGTCGAGATTCCCCAGGACTGGGAGTCTTGCCCGGTGTGCGGACGCCATTGGGTGGAGCTCTCCTGTGGGCTCAAAGAGCTGAGCAGTGATCCCCTGCTGCCGGAGACCCTTGTCCTGTGTTAACTGCTGACCTGTACCGAGGCCTTGAGTTGGGCTTCTGCTGCCGTGCCCGCCTTGCTCCCGTAGAGGGGCGTGAATCTCGTCTCGCCGATGCCACTGCCATCCGACCTCAGGATCCTCCTTGGAGCTGATCGGGGTGCCCTGCCGCCTCAGTGAGTGGGAAACACACCGGCGCTTGATTATCGCGCGCCACGTTGACTCTTAAATATTAACAAGTGCAGGGGCCGACGGCTGCCTGGACCTAAAATGGCAGAGCCTCGGTAATGCTGGGAAACTTTTTCTTTCTCCTTCCTGATCGCTTATGGGAGCATCTTCCTACAGATGCTTAGCTAGTGCTTTGGAAAGCCACACTGCTACTATCTGCCACCAATTGTGCTTCACTATTGGTTTCTCACAGCAGCCATTTAACCAGCAGACTGATCATTACCCGATTCTAAAATGGCGGCGATATGAAGACATCACGATCGCCTTACATAGCCTGACCTTAAAATGGCAAAGCTCCTAAGACAACCTGATGTTCCTCATCCTCACTAGCTATTGCTCGAGAGCTGCCAACCAATTATCTTAATCCCCACCAGCTATCCCCACCAGCTATCCTCCTGCGAGTTGCCAACCAGTCTCTTACTCAAATAGTGTGCTCCCTGAGGGTACTGCCACTCTACAATTCTGGTTCTCGCAAGGTGGGCAGGCCATGCTGCTGCGTAACTGTCCCTCATCGCTCATTGTGACCCCACCCGAGCCAGCATGGCAAGTCCTGGCCTGTCCGCCACTGGGGAAAACTCTTACACTCTGGTTTATCCCCACAACCTCCCCAAAACTGCCGCAAAAACTTTCAAGCACCTCACCCTGAAACGTCACCCTGAGACACTGATCTCTGACCTGCGTTACAGTGCAGACAATGGCACAGTCCGTAACGACTTCATTTTCTACTCTAGAAGAACCTCAGAAACCAGGTGCACAACAATGGCAGCATAACTAACTCCCGCCCCGATGAGCCTTCGCCTAGCCCATCCAGCGTGTCTAACCACTCTCACACTTACTAACCCCTCTAAGATCCTCCAATACAGACCATCCCAACCACTCCAGCATATCTCCTGACCTCGCCACCAGGATCACCCTTGACCTTTGTTCGCCTCCCTACTAGCACCCCCCCCCCCCAACTCGACCTTGGCACTGGTACGCCCCAAAGACCTATGATACAGGTAGTGCTTGCCCGTCCTGCCCTCTTGCCAACCCGCAAAAGGGTTCCCTCATAGTTCACCCTAACCCCTCTACCACTTCCCCCAGCCTTGCAACGCCTCGAGACCCTTAGCACACACCCCCCCCCACTAGCTCCCCACCTCTACTGTGAGACTGATACGTCTCCAATGACCCACTACACAGGTCGATCTAGCCATCCCCACCATCTCACCTATACATGCCAATAGAATTGCTCCTGAACCACTGCCCTCTAGAGCCTCCATCTGACATGGAAATCATATCTCTGCACTCCAGAGCTGCCAAACTAACCCAGAGCCTTCATATTTCTATCCTGGATCTTATGAACCTCCTTCACCTCGCTTAACTCTTTCGCCAACCTCATGCCCCTGCCAAACTCCACACCCCCAATTTTCACAAAGTTCCCTAAACAGCCTCTTCCACTATCCTGAAGACATCTTCGCCCCTGCAAGCAACCACATCTCTTCTCAGAGGAAGAACCCCTTGCTCTTGTCCTCTCCTACAACTCTACCCTTACCACTCCAAGTCCACTAGACCTCACTGAAACGGAAATACTGGCCATCCTCCGGGACTACCACTCTGCCCCAGCTACCCCTTGTCCTCCTGACTTGAACGCCGAACAGGCCATCTGCATGGTCACTATCAACCCCAACAGACCAGCCACCTTCTGCAACAGAATTGTGGTAAAAAAAAAAACTAGCGCCTGTTAACATGTCCGCCCAGACTCCCGAAACACCCTCCAGCTCTACTCTGTCTGGCCTCTTAATCAACTGCCGATCGGCAGCTAAGCATGCCGCTGACATTGCTGAGCTCATCCATTACAAAAATCTTGACCTAGTAATCCTAACAGAATCTTGGCTCAATGAATCCGCATCTCCATGTCTGGACCTCCTAGTCCCTTCCAACTACAACATTGCAAGGCTGGACAGGCAATCCAACAAGAAAGGAGGAGGCATCGCCTGCCTCTACCGCTCTAACCTTCTTGTCACGGAACTCCTGGCGGATACCTCAGATTCCTGCGATTACCTTGCCCTCGCTATCTGCAGCAACTCCACCCAACTGTGCAACCAGCACATCTTTTATCGACCCCCCAGGCATGATCGACTCCTTCACCGACCACCTCAAGGAAATCATCACAGGTAAGACTTCCACCAACGCTAATGTTTTCCTTGGCGATTTTAATCTGCACTGGAACGATCCCAAAGATCCACATGTCAACACCATCAAAGACCTCTTGGCTGATCAAGCCTTGACCCAAGCCTGCTCTCTCCCGACCCATTCAAAAGGGGCCACTCTTGACTGGATCATCTCCAAAGAATCAGTCAAACTTACCTCCATAGACCCATGTGACTGGTCTGACCACCACGCCATCACCTTCCTTCTACCTGGCACCCACAAGACAAGGGCACCGCAACCGGTGAGTCCCAAACGCTGGATCAGAGACATCTAGAACCTGGACTGCAGGGAGCTCGAGACTCATTGCAAATCCGACCTCCCCCCCACCCTGCATATCACAACAGTCAACGGCCTAAACGATCACTACTCTGCGACTATACTGAACATCCTAGATGATCTAGCCGCACTAAAACTGAAAAGAACCCAAATCAGAGACAGAAACCCCTGGTTCACGGGATCCCTCAACAATGAGAGGAGAGCCCTTCGGCAAGCTGAAAGAACCTGGAGGCAGCACCCCTCTGCCGCTCATCTAAAACTCCTACGCCAGGCCAGAAATGTCTACAACAGGAACATACTCAATTCTAAAAAAAGAATTCTTCAGAACTGAACTAGAGAATGCCAAGAACAGACCCCACAAGCTCTTCGAACTGGTCAAACACCAATCCAATAAACTGGCCAAATCATCAAAAGAAACCCCCAACCCTCTTATATCCTCAGAGGAATTCTCCTCTTTCTTCGCTGACAAAATCTCAGCCCTTGGAAACGAACTCAGCTCCATCACACACCTGCAACCCCTTCCTGACCCGCCTCCTTCTACCGCAACGCCCTCACAGGCTCCACCCAAAAATCATGCTGACTGGACTGACTTCAAAGTCTCCAAAATCCTTTCTATCCTAAACCTGAATAACCATTTTAATGACCCGCACCCATCCAACTGCCTTGCTGCCGTCGTCCAATCCATTAGTCCAAGCTGGACTACAATAATCAATCCCTCCCTCCGGCAGGGAATGATACCTGACTCGCTAAAAGCCAAGTCCTCCCCATTCTGAAAAAGCCATCGCTGGATCCAGCCTCCCCTGACAACTTCCGACCCATATCCAACATCCCCCTCCTAGCCAAAGGCTTGGAGAAGTGTGTGCAACAGCAGCTAAGTCAACATATCAACAAGTTCCTGTGAGAAAGTGGCTCTGTATATACTGTTCCCCAATAGGTACAGTGTGTACAGAGTCCAGAGTCCCCAGAGGCTAAAGTTAGATATAACCTTGCTCTCTAAAGAAGTAGCTTGGTCGAGCAGTAAGGCAGTATCAGAGGACAGTGTAAAGCATTTGTTGTACACACTCAGTCCGCAAATGGTCAATAACTGAACTCTAGGCCAATGGTTTATATAAAACATATATATGTTTGTTTTATTTTAGAACCAACAATAGGTATTAACATATACTTTCTCAGAATGAGATGCTTTAGTTAAATACTTTGCAATATGCCATTGACTTGTGCAGGTAATGGTTACAGTTTGTTGCAATAGGCAATATCATTTTAAACACAATAATACATTGAGCTCAATGGGAATTTTAAGTTATATGCAATTGATTACTTTTCTAACTCCAGGACTGGATCCTAGATTCAGTCCTGGGACAGTTCTTGGAAACAAGTGAGTAAATTAGTTTTAGTTACTGTTGTGATTTTTAAGCAATATTTTGCTATTTTAAAACTTGACACTTAGAAGCTTTTTCTGAGCAAATTACCAATGTTATCCTATGGAAGGAAATTCACTTAGCAGGTAAGTGGGGTTATGGTTACTTTTCTAGGTCAGTGTTGGATCCTAGATCCAGCACTAGTGTACCACCTGTAAGCAGTTGAGAAACTGCATTTAAGTTATACAGGCGATTTTTAAGGAATATTTATAAGTTTGCAAAATCGACACTTAAAAGAAATTTCATAGAACAGTCAATGGTTCCCTATGGAAGAAAATTTGAGTTACAGGTAAAGTATGTTCTCGTTACTTCTGTAATCCAGTTCTGGGCTCCTAGGCTCAGTACTGAAAAATCTGAAACAGGTAAGTAATTACGTTTTCACAGTTGGTACGATTTTTTAAGAATATTTGAAGTTTGCAAAAATCGACACTTAGAAGAAATTTCACAGAAAAACAGTCAATGATTTCCTACGGAAGAAAATTGGGTTACTGGTGTAGGAAGGTGGAATCTGACTAATGGTTGCGCCCAACTTTTTGCCTGGTATTTGAGTGGTTTTTGACTAGTCTGGCTGGGATCCTGCTATCCAGGACCCCAGCCTATCTGCTTTCTCCCTAAAACTAATGTGAAGTACCCTAGGTACAAACCAATTGGATGCTGAGGGTGCCCTGACAGTCCCTTGTAGATGGTACCCTAGGTACCCAGGGCATGGGTCCCTCAGTAGGCCTACCAGGGCTGCAGCACTTATTGTGCCACCCTGGGACAGCCATACAAACTGACACCACCAGACCACTACTGTAGTCTGGGTAAGGTGGTGCTAGCACCCCTTACAGGGATATAGGTACCCTATATCCCACCCCATTACAACACATATACTCTCATAGTTCACCCCTATAGCAGGCCTTGCTAATCCTACAAGGCAGGGTGCTGAGGTATGTGTGAGGGGGGACCCCTACATGAGTAGGGCCTCTCTGCAACCTTCGTAAAATTATTGCTGGGTTGTTTGTAGTGTATATATAATAATCAAATAGAGGGAGAAAGAAGAGCTCGTGACCCACTCAGCTTCTTTTTCTCAAATGTCAAAAATATCAGGTAGAGAGTGGATCACTAGTCCTGAAAAAACCAGGGTATGTAATATCAGTACAGAATACTGTTAAGAAACCCTCATTCACGTTTTTGCAGTTGGATTGAAGCGGTATGTTTTGATTCTCCGCTCTGTGGTTGACAACGTGACAGCATCATCATTGGGTTAATAAATGCTTCCTCCACCCGGAGGTTTTCATCCCACTGGTTATTTCAGTAGTGAGCGTGGAAAAAAGAGAGTGTCAGTGTATAGTGAAGTGCTGTGTAGTGAAAAATATTTTAAAAACTCGTAAATCCAGTATATAACTTTTATTAGACTGGGTTCGAGATGGTTAAAAAATTACTCTGTGTGCACAAATTAGACTAGTTACGGTCTAGTGCACTATAAAAATGTCCATAAAAAGGTCGACATGTTTCAGCCCTCCATAGTGCCCGAAGGGTCAAGTGGGCTTTCATCAGGACCTAGCAAAGTGAAGGTAGACCCTAATCTTAACAGGTCTCCAGTGAAAAAATGGAAAATCTATTCCACAGATATGTTCAATTTGAACCTATATTAATGAAAAAAAAGGGGAGGTGGGGAGAAAATAAAAGAGAAAAACTGTATTAAGTATGTGCAGATGCTGTATCAATGCTCAAGTCGCAAAGCATCAACCGTTGTAGCAACTGGAAAATGGCAATTTGTTTGTAGTGTAGCCATACCATATACTCTTAACCGCATTATAAGTCTATCGCGATAACTTGAGAATGGCTACACAGAACCATATCGTGTTTGGTGTCAAACATGTAGGAATCATACCCCCAGTCCAGCCATGGGCATGAGGGTACGATTCCCCCCCTGCTAGAGGGGCGATATGGGAAAAGCGGCAGAATTTAGACACCAATTTAAAAGTGCACATGTAGTACAAAATGGCTACTACCCGCCACCCACACAACTCTGGCTGGCTGTTGCTGGGGAAAACCCCAGCCTCGCCAGCTGGACAATAGGGCTCCTGTGGCAGGGAGGTGCTAGCATCTCCCCAGACAGGATATGTGGATTGGAACAGGGTGGGTGCACCAAATGTCCTTTCAGAGTTGCACGTAGGCAGCTACAGCGCCTGCATTTTGCATACACCGCTTGGAACCAGTTCAGGGGCATCCTGCCCCTCGCCCAGGCGGGAAACACACAAAGGGGAGAGGGTGTAGCCACCCTTTCCCGCCTCACCACTCATTGGTGGACACTACTCTGGACACTCCCCTAATCTTGGGGATAAAGGTGAATAACGTGGCCCCAGAGCCTCAGATTAATCTTGAACTTTACAGTCTTGACCTTCGACTTGCTGCTGCCCAGCTGATGGAAGAAATCTCCCTTGGGATAAAGGAGATATCCCCCTGCTTGGCAGGCACCTGAAACACTGCAAGTGACCCGGTTTGGAACCTCGCTGCTCCCACGGACTTTGACGGCTTCCAGCACCCTTGAGGTGGGTTTCCTAAGCATCGCAGAGGCCAGTGAGTGTGCTCAGCAATCCTGAGTACCGTGGACCGCGTGGGTGCCGAGATTCCCAATACCCCAGGACACCGGCCACCTCTTGCGTAGCACATGACCCTGACCAGTGGGGAAGTTGTGCTTTGGCCCATTATTGAGCCAACCACCAAGCAGCATTTGTGCCAAAGATCAGCACTCCAGCCCCCTCCAGTGGCCCGTGGGCTCCCTTTTACGCACTCCATTTTGCTGCCTTCCGTGGTCTCTTCTCTCTCGACTTGTGGGCCCGAGCGGCGGACAATCTCGACATCTAAGAGTTCCCCTGGTTGCTCCAGGCCTGCTCTACAGTCTCTCCAAAGGAGACCTCTCACAGACCTCGTGGGTCTGCACCAGTAGCTGATTTGTTCATCTTGTGTGGGTTGCGGTTGCCAAGACTTAGTGGATCCAATCCGGACACTAACACGGCAGCAACCCTCATCCAACGTGGGACAGTCGCCCTCCAGAAGCTGGCCTTCCTTGAAGCCTCCCGGAGCCCGTGGCTGCAGATCCAAGCTACACCTCTTTCCACTTGAAGCACCCGACATTGAAGGGCTCTTTGCTTTGAGCTCCCTGGTCACTGTGCCATGACCCAGACTCTGTCCCCTCTGCCTTCAGGTTCTTCTCTACAACTTCTATCTTCACGGCATCATCGACGCTTTTGGCTAGCAGCACTTTTGAACATTTTCCCATTGAAAATCAGCCCGCGACCCGACATCAAAAACAACCTATGCACCCGGCTTCCCTGGGGCAGGTAACAGTGGTACCTCGGTACTCTCGTGGTAGTGGGCTCCTCAAAAGCTTACCTCCAAAGTTTTAACTTTGAACTCCTGCTAGAAGTGTCTTTAATCTGTGTAAATCTAACCGCGACATTCTCCATAGGCTTTAATAGAGATCCCGATAGCAGCTATTTCCACTGCACGCACCTCCCGTGGGTCCCCTTCCTCATAACCTGGGGTGGATTCTTAAGGGGCCAGCGATCCTAAATGCCCTAGGCATTGTCTGTAGAATTGTCGTGGTTCTTATACCTCTTTTTTAATATATGGTTTGGTCCCCCCCTGGGGCCCTGTGATTCCAGTGCTATTTATTGTGTTTATAAATGCTTGTTTGAATTGTAACTTTGCCACAGCCTCATAAAGAGACTGTGGGATTCTGTCTAGAATAAATACATATATTTTATATATATACCTGTGTGGGCTACTCTTTCATTTGGTTATTATGGTAAAACAATAAGCTTAACACTCCTTCAAGATTTAGCCTGAAGGCTGCTCTCCACAGCTACCACTAGGATAGCTTTCTTTAAAGGTTGTCTTAAACCTATCATCAATAAGAGTCGAATTGGACTGGTGCAAGGTGTCCCCTATGACTAGGAGACAGTATATGCCAGGCCAACTTCTCACAACTGGTAAGTACGGTTGTGAATATTTTTCAGGGTCAGTGCTGGGCACCAAGATCCAGCACTGGGATCTCTCCTAATAGCAGGTGAGTATTTTCGTTTTCGTTACCCGGTTGATTTTTGGTGAATATTTTAAGTTTTAGAAACTCCACACTTAGAAGAAATTTCAGAAGAAACCAGTCCATGTTACCCGATGGAGAAAAATTGGGTTATCGGCTTCTGGGTAAGTACTCGACTGGCAGAGTTAAGGTTCTGGGCACAGACTCAGGGGTCTCCCAGGGTCAGGTAGGTACAGTTGTTACAACCTCAGCGGCACAGGGGCAGCCAGGTGCAGAGAGAGTTAGGCCCAATGTTTTCCTATGAGGGATAGGGGGGCCTTGGTTGGTGGCTGCTGACTGGCAAGCCACGCGGCTGTGGGAGCTGGGCTCCTGATCACTTGCTCAGGGCAAATGGGGAAGTAGATCAGGACAGAGGTTGCACTCCCAGGGGCACTCTGGCGGCTGGGTGCAGGGTGCTTTTGAGCCTTCGGGCGCTCAATGGGAAAGCTCCTGGTCGAACAAAGGCTGCAAGCTCGGGACGAAGATTCTTCAGGTGCCACCGCCTCTTCGAGAGGCAAGTTGGGTAGTTGGAGGATAGGTAGGTACCCAGGAGTTGGGCACAGGGTGCCGCAGGGCACCGGGTGCAGGGGTGCCTTTTGATGTCGGGAAATCTTACCCTCTGTTGATCGCGGGGGGGGGGGGCACCTGGTTCTGAGGCTGCAGGCGTCAGGAGCGTCGAGGTGAGTCCTTGGGTGCCGGATTCGGGGTCACAGTCGCCAGGGGAACGTCCTTGGGGGTCTTTTTTCACTCCGGCACAGGCCAGGCTTGGGGGTGCAGAGTGTGCAGGGGTTAGCAATTTGCTTTAGGCAGAGCCACTGCTCCTGGGAGTCCCAGTCATTGTAGAGTCTCAAGGTGGTCAGGTCCTCCGGGGTTTTTGAGGTTGCTGACCACTGAAGGCGCCGGAGTTCCACAGGAGCAGGTTCAAGGATCAACAGGCCGGTAGGGCTGGGGCCAAGGCAGTTGATGTCGTCCTTTTGTTAGCAGCTGTGCGGCGGGTCTTCTGGTTTCTTGATCTTCTTGCTTGTTGTTGAATCGGGATCCCCAGAAGGAAGGTTCAGGGTGCCCCTAAATACTAAATTTAGGGGCGTTACAGGTAGGTAAGGGGCAGGGACCACTGGGTCCCTGCCCATGGGTGGGTACACCCCCTATCCTGCCACTCTCCTGTGGGAGGTGGGGCAGTGGCCTAGTCCTGATTGGGCAGGGCTCCCCATCTTCAAGCTGGCGAGAGCCCGGGGTCGTGCTTCACCTCGCCTCCCCCACCTGAGGGGTGGGGTTGGCAGAGCCTGGCACACACCCTGTCCTTCCTTGGGGTTTCCGGGCAGTCTTCCCACCAGAGAGGGGGTTGAGAACCGGTAGGGGCCAGTTGCTGGGTACAGAAAGTGGGCTGGAGAAGCTCGCAAAGGCGGAATGCCTTTGAAGCTAACCCTGCCCATCCTGTGGGAGGTGACTTTGCACCTCACCCAGGATGTGCATTGTTGCAGGCCCAGGAGAGCAGATGGCTCTCTACCCAGGGGTCCAGCAACCTGTCTGCTGTGTGGCAGCCTAGGCAGCCCCTCAGACAAGATGTGGATTGTAGGTTAGGTTCAGGGGGCATCTCTAAGACAACAGAAATCCACTTTCTTACACAAGCCCCCCCCCCAGCCCAAAGGCCAGGAGACTTCTGCCAATGCTGGGAGAGTCTTCCTAGTCTTTCAGGCGAGGAAGAGTTGGAGGAAGTGGTTTGAAAGTTGCAGGGCCTACTCTGCCTTATATCCTTCTGTCCAGGTCAGTCCCTTTGGGGAGCTAACCTACCGTATCAGTTTCAGGACCTAACCCCCAAAGCTCCTCTCCTTGTCCTGTAGTGTCCTTGCCCCATCTTTTTATTTTGGGTTCAGAGGTGCATACCTCTGCAAATTCTAACTTGCCAGGGCTAGGCCCAGCTTACCCACAGAGGTTACCCACAGCTTGAGCAACCCCACCATGACCAGTAAGGTCAGGGGGCCTAGCTTGCTATTTGGCAGGGGTTTAGGCCACCATGCCAAGGATAGGGCTGCCATGAAGGCTAACACCCAGCAGAGGCTGCTGACAGCTGTCAGTGCCCAGAGCCACACCTTTAGCTCCTGACTGGCAACTGAAGGGGCTATCTTATAGGTCTCTTTGGGTCCTGGCTGTTGGTCTGTTGTTTTAGGATGGGGGGGGGGGGGGTCACTACTTTTTGTAGGGAACACCCTTCCTCCACCCTTTGTTCTGCCAGCTGAGGAGCCACCAACTCAGGCTGGACAGTTGCCTGACTAGTCAGGTCTGGTTGTTGGTTAGAGGAGGGCTTCACCAGTGCCATTTTTGGAGTTCTCGCTGACTGGGATAGAATCTCCCTGGTCCTCTGGAACTGTGGCTAACAGTTGCCCACCTGTCCTACCCTGTTTCTGCTTACACGTTTGGGGCTCAGCTGCACTGACTGCAGGTTGAGCACCCACAGGTTTCTTGGGCGAGGCCTGGCACTGGGCCAGCACCTCTCTTTGGCTCAGATCCACCTCTGAGTGATCATTCCACAAGAGACAATCAAGGGGGAGGTCTTTACTGACTACCACTTTTCTCCATCTAAGGGACCCAGCTGTGGCTAGGGGCACTATAGCCACAGGCCTAACAGTGACTCCCCCTGGGACAGTCCTTACTCTTCTTGTTTCCCCTGGGACATACTGGTGTGGGAATACCAACCTGTCATGTACCACAGTGTGACTGGCACAGGTATCTCTCAGGGCAGTGGCTGGGATTCCATTCACCAGTAGGTGGTGGAAGTGTCTACTCCCCTCTGGGATCTCCAGCTTGCCTCTTGGGCCCAGTACCCAGTTGAAAGCTAGGAGGACTTCCTCATCTGAGGACCCTTCCTCCCAAGCTACACTGGCAACCCCTGGGGCTATACTAGTCACCCCTGGAGCTGTACTATGGTTCTTGTTTTTAGGACAGCTAGAGTCCTTGGTGTGGTGTCCAGACTTCTGACAGTTGTAACACCATATTCTGTTGGGATCCCAATTCTTACCTTGGTACCCTGGTTTAGTTTGTGAGGTGTCTTTGGGCCCACCCTCCTGGACAGGTTTTCGGGGGGCTACCTGGGACTCCTTACTTTTATCCTTAAGGGGTTCACTCTTTCTTCAGGGGAGGCTTTGGGACCCCTTTCTTTTGGTCACCCATAGTGGATGTTCTAGTTACCCTTGTTCTGAACCAGTGGTCTGCTTTCTTTCCCGTTCTTGGGGAGAAAGTGGACCCAGGTCTACCAGATACTGATGCAACTTCATTTGTGCAATTACTTCGTATATGTTCCTTCATTAACAAATTGTAAAGTCCAGAAAAATAAGCACATTATGTCCAGCTAACCAACCATCCAGTGTTTTTACTGAGAAGTCTATGAAGTCAATCCATGACTGGGTCTGGGTTTTGTGTGCCCCCCTGAATCTAATTCTATACTCCTCAGGGGTGAATCCAAATCCCTCAATGAGAGTCTTCCTCATGAGGTTATAGGACCCTGCATCTGGCCCAGAGAGGGTCAGAAGCCTGTCTCTGCAGTTACCAGAGAACAGTTCCCACAGGAGTGCCCCCCAGAGAGGTTTCTTTACTCTTCTTATTTCACAAGCCCTCTCAAAGGCTGTGAACCATTTGGTGATGTCATCACCCTTCTCAAATTTAGGGACAATCCCTTTGGTGATTTTAGGATCAGGTTTCCTCCCTATCCTTATTTTTATTACTGCTGCCACCATTGATGGGTGCTCAACCCATCTCCTTTCTTTCTCTAGAGCCAGGAGTCTGAACTCTAGGTTTAATCTTTTGGCCAGCTTTGCTAGAAAGCTGTCCTCTTCACTGGAGGGTCCCCCAGTGAGTTCCCTGGTACCTGGTCCACCTACTCGATGACTTCCAATCCAGATTTCGACCTGGGCACAGCACTGAAACCACCATGTTCCACATCGTTGATGATGCCATCCAAGCCCTTGACCAAGGCAAAACCTGTCTCCTAAACCTCCTGGACCTTTCCTCTGCCTTCGACAAGGTCAACCATGAAAAACGACTCTAACGCCTCAAACTCAGGATGGAATTGGAGGGCACAGTTCTTGAATGGTTCAGATCCTTCCTCCAAAACCGATCACAGAGATTCCTAATCAACGGCAACCTATCGGCACCATCCCCGGTCAGAGTCCCTCAAGGATCAACCCTTTCCCCCACCCTGTTCAACCTTTACCTAGGACCGCACACCGAAGTATTCCGCAGGCTAACATCTCCTACCATATGTACGTTGACGACACTCAGATATACATCAAAACCTCATCTCTTGAAGAGATTCTCTCTCTGAATGAAGCTCTGAAACTCACTGTCCAATGGCTCACATCCAATCAACTCAAACTCAACGCAAAGAAACAGAATTTCTCCTTATCTCTCCTCCCAACACCAACCCTGAGTTTCAATCATGGATTGAAGCTATCACAGCCTTAAATTGCCCACCGACAATTGTAGATTTGGCCAAATCCCTGGGAATTATCCTCAAGAACAACCTGAACATGCCAAACAACATCAATTCGATGGCCAAATAAGCCAGATTCCACCTGAGCTACCTTAGGAAATTGAAACCCTTCCTCGATGCTCCCAACCTAAAAATGGTAGTCCAAGCACTTGTCATCTCTACACTGGAATACGGCTGTTCTACCCTCTTGAGTCTACCCAAGATCTCCCTTGCACTTTTAAAAGCCTGCCACAATGCATTTGCCAGACTACTTACCGGCACAAGGAAATTCGACCATATTTCTCCACACCTAAAAGCTCTGAACTGGCTTCCCCTTGAAGCAAGAATACAGCTCAAACTAGCATGCATCACGCACAAGGCTTTATACTCTCACTCCCCTGCATACCTTGCACAGAATCTTGTGATCTCTGGAGGAATCAGAAACTCCTGGTCGGCCAGAGACCTCTTGCTCCAACCTGCACGCTTTTGGGGGGGAAAAAAAAAAAAGAAAACTTACAATTGGGCCTTCTCTGGGGCTGCTTCAAGAATATGGAACTCTCGCCCACCTGCCATCAGAAGAATCCCCTCTCTGGGTCGCTTCAAAGAGGATGCCAAAACCTTCCTGATGGGTAAATTTCTCGCTTAACCTCAGCCTCATCCACCACTATGGCCCTGATCTTTGTCTGCCTACTGCCTCCCTTCGGATTACCTAATCACCCCCCCCCCACAAGAACTCTGGGAACTTATCTCAAGTAATTGTAAATGTAACCTGTAAATTTATTGTCTCGCTTTTGATAACCGTGAATGTAATCTGTAAATACGTGCCCTCTCTCTCAGATGTATCCTGCCCCCCACCCCACACGATTCTTTATCTGGTGATGCTAAGCCTGTCTATGCAATGCTTTGTTTTCCTGTAAAGCGCTCTGATACCCTAACGGGTCAAGTTAGCGTTTTATAAAACACAAAATAAATAAAAAATAAATAAATGAATATTTATAGAGAGTGAGTGTGTGTGTGGGGGCTAGAAAGAGAAAGAGAATCACCTTTGCTCTACTGAATCGGACTCAATCTTATCACTGTGTCCCATAGGTTAGGCCTTGATCCTTCAACTTAGTGTATTGTGTGCATGTCACAATTCAAACAGCACCAGCAGTGAGGGCTTCGCACATAAGCGCACTAGTTGATTGCTTTAGAAAAAGATATATTCAATAAATTTTGGTGCTCGCTCCTCGTGGTCCACCGCACGTCAACCACACTTACAGAAAATGAAACTATGAAGAGAAGGAGCGCCACATTTATCAATTCGTGTGCCAATCAATTATTGAAGTCCTTTAAAATAATAAGTCCTCAGGCAGATGATTCAGTATAAAGTTCTTCATTACAGAACAAAAGTTAATTTCATTTCTGACAGTTGAACTTGCAGCTGAGGTCCACAATTTAAATAAGCCAACGCGCTTCGTCCTAAAAGGACATCAGGGCTGAAATTATAAAATAAAAAAAGAAAACATATCAACCGGTGATTCCAGTGCATCTTCATCATCACAAGAAATCCAAAATGTCCTTTTCATTATACACACACATCTTGGAAAAAACATAACTTGCCTATATCCATTCTGATGTATTCCTATATCAAGATGGAAAAGAAAATCATTTTCTACATATATCCTAATTCACACACACAAAAAAAAAAAAATGAGTGAAACTTGTTTTCACACTATTCATTTAGTAAGTATCTTCGTCTTCATATCATAGAATAATGTACCATGATTCTTGGCTATACAGCAATATTAAAGGAGAAAATATTCTGTAAATGCATCGCACCTTAACCCATGCCCAATTATTCATTGGTAAAGCAGTTAAGTGTCCTTCTTAATTCTGACCCCAGGGGTGGAAAGTTTTTTTTATTATTATTATAAATAAACTTCCCTAACTACAAACCTCCAGTATTATAAAGACATCCTGTCGTGATAATTTTCAAATGCACCCTTAAAGTTCTGGCAAGCACTGTTCCTACTTGTCTTCACTAACATTTTGAATAAATAATCTGCAAGTTAAAGAGCATGTGTACATTTATTGCATCATGGCACCCAAGTTCTCCTCCACTTTTTTTGGCTACATTTGAAAACATCTTGGTGACAAAAATATACCTTACCTACTAAGATTTCATGGCAAATCTGTAATGCATCCGATTTCAGTCCACTCATTTATTATCCTTCCAGTTAATTCTATACTAAAAGCAGAATTTAAACAAAGTATTACTTCCTATGTCCCCTTCCAAGCCACATCACCATTATGGAGCAAGATATAATGTGCCACTCACCGATATTCAAATTCATCTTAATTTATCCTATTTAAGTCCACTGGTTAGTTATCCTTCAAGTCGCTTCTAAACTGAAAACAAGATTTAAGACAAAGTGTTATTCCCTATGTCCCATTCAAGGCTTTATTCCCAATTTCGGGTAAATAACCTGCCAACACCGTTTTTCCGATTCCTCTTCTATTTGTAAATTTCACAATTATCCCCCATTAATTTCTATGCTACAAATAAGAATAAAACACACAATTACTCCCTAAATCCCGCTCCAAATGTTACTCTGCTATGTAAAGCTGGTTTGTTAATGACACTCACCAGGGCTTTAAGTGGGCCGGGTCTGTCCGGGTCTGAGCACCGGCAGTTTTTTTTGGGGCCCTCGAAACGGGTCTCTATCGGGCTCTATTTTCGTGGCTACTAAAGGTAGTCCGTTCTTTATTTTTTTTTTTTCGGCCCCATTTTGAGGGCCCAAAAAAAACCTGCCGGTGCTCAAACTCTGCCCACTGTTGCTGCACTGTTAGGTAACCTGACCCCGTCTCCCTTCGCCATCCTCCACTTTGCTGAACTTGTTGGGAACCTATCAGCTCAGTGGTCACGGCCTGACGTCACTACAGAAGGCCCCTCGACGTGCACCTAGCTGCCTTGAATGAGTCTCCCCTCCTGCAACACAGATAAACACACGAGGCTCCGACTCTCCGAGGTGCCTTGCACGAGTGCCTTCCCCCGCACTTAAATGCCGTGGTGCAAGAAGGTTGGTATGAGGAACGTGTTTCTGAACCTAATTTCAATGTGCTGTGGTGCGTCTCTGTCCCGAAGGGTCTTGCACTGGAGCGAAGGTTGCACAGTGTGAACCTCTCTCGTGCATGCTGCTGCCAAGGTACATTCTTCAGCCCGGTTCTTAAACTCTTTTAAAAGTAGGCACAGCGCCACCAGGCAAGTAGGAGCCTGGCACTGTCATGGTTGTCATTCCATGCCCACGTTACTGTACGAGTCTCGCACACGGCCCCTCGTGGCTTGCAGCTTTCAGCTCATAGTTCCATGAAAACAACACGCTTCTAGATTGCTTTTCTTCGCCCTACCTGTAATGTTCCGCCCTGGGCTAAAACCCGTCTGTAGCCTTCCGTACACCCCACTCGCCCCAGGGGCAGCCTCGAGGGTGGCCACCCTCCCCCATTGGCGCATCCTCCTTAAACTTCTGAAGTCAAAAGGAGGCTTGAACGAGCACATTTTTTGTAGGTCGGTTGGTAACTTGTACGTTTAATGGGATACAGGACGTTAAAGTGACAAGCGTTGTTAGCAACGTTTTCGAAGAATAACAGCCAGAAGTAGCCCCCTCGAGATGGTTTACTCTTACTTACCTGCTACCATTTAAGGGAGAGTGTCTTTTGGCTATTCATTAATTAATATATGCGTGTTAATTTACAGTATACAGTGTATATAACATGTATCTGCAGAGTAAAGTACAAATAGCCTGCCGGGGTCCGAGGAACCTCGTATTTGCGCAAGACGTATACCGGCTGCGAAAGAGGCTTTGGGTAAGAATAAAAAAACATTAGCAGTACAACTTGGTCGAGAGAAACGCGACCGTAACGGTGGAGTTTATTTCTCCGACTTTTGAAAAATATACACATTTAGTCAAATGCAGTCGAAGTAGCGAATGGACAGACTTCCGGTCTCGGGGGGTTTGGAACAGCGACGCGGCGGCTTTTACAGTTTCAGTTGGGCCCTGCTGTGCCCGGGATGCGTTTTGGAAAAGGGAATGGGCGTGACGTCATTACAATGACTGTAACTATAATACCCCGTGCTAATAAAATATATATATATTTCTTACTATCATTATTATTATTTTAATGTATTTTTCTGGTTTTTTTTTCAAAACGTTGCATCGCGCATAATATACAGTGGGCGATAAAACACAAAATATGCGCAGGCCGCGGTGATTCTCGCCAGCTCTGCCTTGTTGGAAAATCCTAGATTCTTAGAGTTGGGCACCAT
The DNA here is from genome assembly GCF_964204655.1 of Triturus cristatus. NCBI lineage: Eukaryota > Metazoa > Chordata > Amphibia > Caudata > Salamandridae > Triturus > Triturus cristatus. Next base: position 91,100,761 of record NC_140586.1, read on the forward strand.
GTGTGCAAACATTAAAAGGCCAGCGAGGTCAAAGCTACTCTTGGGTGTTTTTGTTTATGGTTTTTATGTGGGGCTGGTGAAAGCAACACCCCAACACGTGTTTTTTTAAGTGTTTGGTATTTTTATGGGTTATACTTAATAAATATACCTTTTTGCCTATTTTATTATCCTTTGCTGGATGCGACTTCATGATTTTCTTAAGCACACAGTGCTAGTTATTTTGATTTAGACCACGCCCCTACTCGGATAGGCCACGCCCCTTCAATACATTAACCACGCCCCTTTTAGAGCACCCCCAGTTTTTTTTTTTCCCACTTAAAGCACTGACACTCACCATCACGAGTCACAACTTCTCGATGTGTACTTCCTCAGTGCGGTCCGATAGATCACGCTGATATTCAACGCTTCATTGTCCATTCTTTACGAACGAGTCTTCAACCAATCACTGACCTCGTCCCATTCCTTCTTGAACCAATCACCAACTACAATTACAAGTCTGCTCATTTGCATTAAGCGTTCCCTCTGTGGTCCATCAACTGTCTCACTGGAAATTGAGATACTGTACTTTAACTTTGAGCAGTACCATTCTGTCTCGGCCAATAAAAATAAAACACTAAGCTTTAACTCTGAACTGTTCTCAGCCAATCAGCAACCCCGAATACCTTTCAATTAATTCCTCATCCAAGTCTCCTCTCTGGTCCGATACCTTAAACTGTCAGTCACTACTGGCCACTTTTTATTCCGTCAATACACGGTTGGCCTCGGCCTCCGACTTAATATAAAACCCCTCCCATCGTCGAACTTCAATTATCGCCGACGTTCCTTTTTCCTTACAAAGAACGTATATTTTAGCCATGACACATTGACCTATTACAGAGGCGCAACTAGAGCCAAATTTCGGGGAGGGGCAAAGAAAAAATTTGGGGGGGGGCTGAATCTTTAAGCAATAGGCAGAGTTGAGCTGTAGGGGCTCTTAGAAGGGGTGAAACAACAGCGAGGCCTCATTAACATGCAAATGGTCCTTTAAAGACCTGTGAAGTGCTCGGGTGCGGCTGTGTGTGTGCCCGTGTGTGTGCCCGGGAAGCTGTCTCATCCCGGGCTGCCACACATGACGGGGGAGGGGGGGGGGAGTGGCTGAAGCCCTTTGAGTCCAATGGGTGTTGCGCGCCTGACCTATTACGAGTTCCATGTTTTGCCAGACTAATCAATTAGTGCATAAATATGAAGATTCCGACTAGGCCATTCATGGTCATAGTAAGCATTAGACTTCAGACACCTGAGGACTTATTATTTTGAAGGACTTCAATAATTGATTGGTACACAAATTGATAAAGGTGGCGCTTCTTCTCTTCATAGTTAGGTATTGTGTGCATGTGTTTGTGTGTGTGTGTGTGTGAGAGTGACCTTTATTATACTCTGGTGCAAGACTTCAGGAGAATGAAGGACGCCATACAGGTCCATGTTTCTCTTACAGGAGGTTTAGCCCCATGATATGCAGTCTTACCCTTGATTAAGTTTAGTGGACCATAAAGCTACAAAGATGTGACATGGTGGCTTCGACTCTTGCAGAACACCATTGCACCGATGCAGGGTAAGTCTTTCTTATTAAGGGGCATATTATCAAGACAGGCGATAAAATTATCGCCGCTTTAGTGGCAGAAAACTGCCGCTAAAACGGCGATAATGGGCTTGATAATATGCTCTATGGAATTCCAATTGAAGCCCATGTTAGATGTGAAGGACATCTAATCTGAGCTTCAATTGGAATTCCATAGAGCATATTATCAAGCCCATTATCGCCGTTTTAGCGCCTGTCTTGATAATATGCCCCCAAATATTTAAGCTTTATCGCGAACATTGGGTTTATAATGATGTTTCACGTCTGATCCAAGCAGACTGTAATTGTCTTCAAAGCTTAGCAGTGTAAGGCTAAATATCGACTAACAATGTACATGAAGTAAGATTTACTCTGGAAGTTAAAGAAGACACTGGAAGACCGGTGGAACATATTAAACAAGTAACCTACCGTGACTGGTCTAAAATTGACAACCAAGCATTCATAGAAAAACTTCAAATATCCCAACCCACATTTGACGATAACAGTAATTTAGCCTGCAAACAATTTAATGAATGGATAGACAAGGCAGTCAATCTGACAGTCCCACAAAAAAAGGCTACTCTTAAAAGAAAAACCCCCTCACAACCATGGTTCTCAGAAGCCCTAAAAACACAAAAACAAACATGTAGAAGAGCCGAGAAAAAATGGAGAAATAATTATGATACGCAACTCAGACAAGAATACAAAGATACCCTAAACAGCTACAAAAAACTAATAATAGTAGAAAAAAGTAAATACTTCGTTAAAAAGATCAACGAGTCAAAAAACTCCAGCAAAACCCTTTTTGACACCGTCAAAAAACTATCAAAGTTCGAAAACAACAACCCAGAAGCACTGTCATCAGACTTCTGTAATATACTAGGAGATTTCTTCGTGAATAAAGTCTCATCAGTATACGAATCCTTCAAAAATCAGAACACTGAGACAATAGAAGGGGACACATCACAGCCACTAACTCAACAAAATCAATCAGTTTTTAGATTTACACCACCTACAGCTGAACAGATTGAGAAAGAGATCCACACTACCAACTCGGGCAGCCCAATGGACCCCTGTCCACCCAAAATAATGCAGGTATGTTCCATACAACTAAGCCTAGTATTGGAAAAATTATTCGCCAAAATTATTAATACCAATATCTTCCCAGATGACTGGAAGATGATATCTATCAGGCCACTGCTGAAAAAACCCAACCTAGATTACGAAGATCCCAGCAATTATAGACCCATAGCCAGGATCCCTTTTGCCGCAAAAATCTTGGAGAAACTGTTAAATAAACAGCTATCGCAACATCTGACGGACGGAGATTGGCTGGATCACTCCCAGTTCGGTTTCCGGGCAGAACACGGGACGGAGACAGCCCTGATTACAGCAGTGGAAGAGCTTAGGCAAATAATGGACAATGGATCGAAGGCCGCCTTGATATTACTCGACCTATCGGCGGCCTTCGACGCGGTCAGCCACGAAATCCTCATTACACGGTTAAAAACAGCACACATACATGACACAGCATGCGCTCTCACAGCCTCCTACCTAGAGAACAGAACTTTCTCAGTAGAATTAGGAGAAGCGAAATCCAAGCTGTTCAAGCTACCATGCGGAGTCCCGCAGGGCTCATCGATGAGCCCTACCCTCTTTAATTTATATGTAGCCCCACTGGCACAAATAATAAGGAACAACGGCTTCACTCCTATATCTTACGCCGATGACACCCAAATTGTGGTGTCAATAAGCAAGGAGGTACAGGACACAGCAGAAAAATTTCAAATCTGCATGACAAAAATCAGTCAATGGATGAGAATGAACTGCTTGAAGCTAAACGGGGACAAGAGTGAGGTCATGATACTGGGAAGAGACACAAACATTTGGTCCCCCTTATGGTGGCCTAAAGATATGGGAAGATGCCCAGAGTCGTCAGAAAAGGTAAAAAACCTAGGGGTCTTGTTAGACAATAACCTTTCTTTCGACGCTCAAGCCAGCAAACTAGCTTCGTCACTATGGTACATTCTAAAAATGATTAAAAAAATTCTACCATACTTACCGTATGATTCACGCAAGACAGTGATAACAGCACTAGCCTTGTCCAGATTGGATTACGGGAACGGCTTATATGCCGGAGCAAGGAAGAAAATTCTACTTAAGCTGCAACGCCTGCAGAACGCAGCAGCCAGGCTGATATTAGGAATACCAAAGTTCGAACAAGTAAGCCATAAACTAAAAAGCCTGCACTGGCTACCAATTGCAAGTAGGATACATTTTAAATCATTATGCTTGGCATATAAGGCACTAAACGGAACTGGATCACAATTTCTAAAATCACATCTGCAACTATATGAGCCAAACAGATTACTTCGATCCAGCCAAATGAAATGCATCAGGGTCCCTAGAGTTCGGAAAACCAACTGGGGTGGAAGAAGCTTCTTGTTACACGCAGCAAGAATATGGAACAAACTACCACTAGACATAAAAACCAGCCCATCCCTGATATCCTTCAGAAAGGAAGTCAAAACATGGCTTTTCTCCACACAGCCTTAGTCATCATCATCAGACCCAGTGGTATATCTCAGCGCCAAGACGCCCTTGGGCAATCGCGCGCTATACAAATAGATAAATCAAATCAAATCAAATCATGATATAATACATGATATAATCGCTCTGATTAGTTTGTGAAATAAAATAAATTCATGGTTTGTAAAGCATCAAAACCCAAATCAAATCATGCTTTATAAAGCACAAAAACCCTAAAAGGGCACCTGGACACTAACATAAGTTTATGCTATATGAATTATTTAAACAGGCGCGTCTTCAGGAGCTGTTGGATATGTCTAAGGCCATCTGGCTCCACATTGTACTTGCAACGGGTGGAAACAATTTTTCTCCTGCATTCTTCCTAATGTTCCTGTTTGATAATAAAAGTTGTTTCCCAGTAGATCCCGGGCTCTCTTGAGACAGAAGTGAGTGAGAGACTGTTTCAAATAGACTACAGCATGCCCAGATAAAGAAGGGTGCATCCATTCAAGCATTTTAAATGTAATCTTAGAAGCCAAGGACAGCCAGTGTAAATAACATCTACACTCAGAGATATGTGTGGTGTTGGGACATCAAAAACTGCTTGTATGACAGAGTTTAACTGGGTATGTAGGCTATTGGCATAAGCCTTCCAATTTCCTGCCAACAAAGTGATGCCATATTCATTTTTGATCTGATAATCACTTTTGGTGTGGTTGCACAACAGAAGATATTTAGCATTTCATGGGAGTTTGAGGTATTAGTCAGAAAACCAAAGAGTCTGACTTGTTCATCCATCGACATCACAGCATTTTTATCCTGTCTTTGACCATAAACTCAGAAGGAGCACCCCTCTTCGTTTGACAGATTACTCTTATGACTTTAGTTAACCATGGTGCCACCTCTTCTACTGTGTCGATGAAACCTCCTGCAGTTAAGCGAGAAAAGAGACTTACAACAATGAAGTCTTAGATCGACTTATCAGCAAGCAAAGATGCTCCTGGCAGCTAGCCATTGACTTACAAAACAGAATCTATGAATCTACCTATCACATTCTTCTGTTATCTGCAGCAGCCTCTTTAACACTATTACCTTTGAACACTCTTGGGAATAAGAAATCACAAAATTCTGTACCCAGAATATTCAAATATCTTTGCGAATTTCAAAGATGGAGATGAAATGTAGAGAGGGTTACTTTGTAAGGCTGGACATATTTTAACTTAATGAAGCTGTTTTATTTCTCCAGACGCAGTTCAAATGCTCAAAAGAAACAATTTTCTCTGATGTGTCACTAAACCCCCATAGAGTCCGCCATAACTGAACTACAGACTGAGCAATTATTATCGGTGCGACCACTCTATCTTATTATCAGTACGACCACTCTATCTGCCTCAAAAGCTGCACTAGCACCCGCCTTTCCCACCTTAGACAAGTCTTTCTCTTTCAGTGGGGCATTAGACAGTGGAGCAAACCTAATTTTCAGTGTAACAAGAGTTCCACCAGAAGGTGGGTGTAGGAAGCTGGCTCTCTATAAAGTGTATTAAAAAGATGTACACTGGGCACAGAGTCCAGTGTGACCCCAATAGGTTTACAGACACAAAAGTAGAGAATACTAACACTCTCTTTTATGGTAGTGTGGGTGCTGCAGATCGGCGCATATAAATTCTCCCTACTTTCACGGACAGAGTAAATCCACAGTCACACGCACATACACTCATCATACACTAGGGCCCATCACACTAAATTCATACTATTACTCTATCCACACTGAATATAAGAGAGATAACCTAAACCAATCTGCATCTACAATGAGGTCAATGTGACCATAATGACATTGTCCTGAGTCATGATTTTAAACATAGGGAAAACATTTGAAAACTCAATAAATGACAAAGAAATAACCACCCAACACTGAAATTCAAACAAATGCTTATTTATCTAAATTAGTTCAAATGAAAGTCAATCAATAGCATCATTATTCTCATAGTTACCTATTCTAGCTAAAAGGGTCAGGACAGGTCTCTCGGTAAAGTCTCTCGAAATGCCGTCCTCAGCATAGGTTCAGGAAGAAGTCCAAAACGCGATGACCACAAGGAACTCAATGAATGTAATGAGCGCAATGAACACGGACTCTCTCTAGTCTAACATATTTATAGCAAAAATAACAAAAATAAAAGTTACAAACAAACTTTGAATATCCGTTGGGCCACTGAGCAGAGCGAGCAGGAAAGGATGTCACTTGGTTACATTTAGAAAACCTCCGCTCAGGAAAAATCACAAAAATAAAAAAACACGGAAGAAGGAAACTCGAGTTTGCAAGTGTTACTTTTCGTGAATGCTCTTCCTTGGTATCATAGCAGAGCCACCTTCAGACTGATCATTGTTCATTGTGGCTTTATCCCTCTCCAAGGACAATTGGATTCATGCCCAGAGCTGCGGTCCTCACGGAAATTTTAAAATTCAGGCAGAGGCTGTGGTCAGGTGACTTTCAACCATGTTCAGCAAGGCCTCTCATCAAAATTCAATCACTCGAGTGCAGGCTGTAAATGGCAGCCATCTTGTTTAGGCCAAAACGGACCATCTTAATTAAAAGAAACACAAAACCAACGTTACCACAGCATAATGATTAAACAGTGTTAATCCCCACTAATACCCTTATGTGTATGTAATTATCTAGCCTTCTGCAACGCAATAAAGCATTAGCACACGTTATTTTAAAAGCATAAACACGAAACAAATAGCACTTTTACATCACTCATTTAATAAAATTGCACATTATTATCAAGCAACATATATGCATCCCACGTGTAGTTGTTTCTTCTCATTAGTAATGTTGGTTAGTCAAAACTTTTAACAAAACTAATAATTAGTAATTATAAATCAGTAATTTTAATCATAACATATAAACAAAACTGGAGCTTAAAACTCGATAAATTTTCAACAGAAAACTCTGCTCCAGCAATCCCCCCTTTGGTGATATCTTATCACCACAAAAACCAACCCCAAAAAAAAAATGTAGTCCCAATTTTTAGGAGAAATTGAAAATGTCTTTTATAACACAACATTAAACACCAGACTCCCTCACATCATCCCTCTTTGACTCCAAATAAACACTCTCCCTCAATTCTTCTAATTCTATTTCTTGCGGATCTCTCTTTGACCTCTTTTGTTTCTTGTCAGTTTTTCCTCTAATTATTCTCTTTTTCCCTCCCCTGTTTTTACAACACAAACACCCCAATCTTAGTATCAATAAAGCAACAATTACACATGTCAAAGGAAATAATATTCTACCAATTATGGTACTACCTATCTTAGCAATAAAACTCTTAACAGCAACTATCTTATTAGCTATTTTAGTCCAGATACTTTCAGCTTCCAGTGGTACTAATTCTTCATGCAAATCAGTAATATTTTTGATATAGACCTTTAGGTATTTGCTTTCGTCAGGAATGTAAGTGCAACAATGTTGAACTTTCAGCATTCCGCAAACTCCACCCTCCTTGGCCAATAGAATATCAAGGGCAAGTCGATTTTGCATAGACATGGCACGTACGGCAATCATCTCCGTATTTACCAAAAGAAACCCTCCAGCGGTACTTGTCAATAAGCGATCCACCACTGTTGACAGTTTCCGAATCCCATATGCATTTAAAGAAATTCCCACTGCTGGAATTAAAGCTCCAAAAATATCACCTACGATTTCTGACCAAGTTTCTCTCTTAAAACGTGTTAGTAAATTAATGTGTTCTACATCTTCTATCCTATCTATATGAAAAATCTTCGGAAAGACCAGGCCCACATAACACGTGCTATACCAATGGTCAGGCAACTTGTAATAAGCCTTGTTTCCACAAACATAATACACTCCTGGGAAAACTGGATCTTCTCCACCTTTAAAACCCCATCCTGTTGCAATGAAGTATGTATCATGACACTCACTAGTCCCAACAAAATAAGTATCATATTGGGATTTCTTTCTAATAATGCATAGTTTACCCCTCTGTGGGGCACCTAAAGCTAAAGTTGGACTATCCCCATTCTTTAATTCCTTTCCCATCTCAATGTCCCAAATTGTCTCACTCATTTTTATATTTCCCTGCCTTCTCATGCATGTTCATTCTCCTTTCCTCTACCATATTTAGGAAAGCCTTCTCTTCTTCTTTCAAACTGCAAGTTAAATTGTTTCTAAAAATGTAATCTAATGTTAATTCTTATTTCTCAATAAAAATCTCACCAAAAATGTTAGCCTCTTTAGCTGGATTCAGCTTTTTATTCATAGGCAATTGCCCAAAAATATTATCTTTGTTAGACATCTCATAATCTATTTTCCCTAACAAATAAAAAACACTACTTAGCACACTACAGGAAATTTCATACGTAGCTGGTAAATGGTGATAAGTAACACCTTCTGAAACGGATGCAGGTAACTGCATACATACGTAGCAATCCCTAACTTCCATTGTCTTTACGTATTCATACAACAACTTTGAAAAAACATTGCTAGAAAAATCATTAATTGACCTATCTTTATGTATGTAAATGTTATTAATTCTAGTTGGAACTACTTTCTGTGAACTCTTCTCTACATTAGTCACATTCTCAGTATGTATTCCAAAAGTGTCTAATGTAACTCTAAAAGTAACTAGTAAAGCTAATACACCCCATAATAGCATTAATAATCCAGTACAGCAGCAGCACATTCTACACCATCTTTTCAAGAAGGCACATCTACTTCGATTATTCTCTGTGTTAGCCATTTTACTACTTTGGCAGTGTCTTTTAACTTAGCCTTTTCTACTCCACTACTGAAATTTAGAACTCTAGATTATTTCACACAGCTAATCTCAAATTTTCTTTTTATTTTTTCACTTTTCTCCAAGTGACTCCTTTAGTTCACTCAGTTTGGATTTTCATCACTTTTCACTTCTTCTTCAGCAACATCAAACTGTATTAGATCATCAACAACATCCTGTGCATCTGACTCTTCTCCAATGTCAGTCAAGATAACTTTCAGGATTCCAACAGTTTTCTCTTCAACCACTTCTCGTACGGTCCCCTCTGGATTTCCTTGACTTTCTGTCTCTTCACCTTCAGACAGTGCCACGTACGTCCATTCCGGTGACCTATACTTCTGGTTAGGTTTTCTGATTCTCTTGATTTCCTCTGGTTCTTTTGTGATCTTTTGTTTTTCACCTTTTGCTTGATTCTGACTCGACACCTCGTTCACCTGTTCAGCTTTTGATGAATTTACTCGTGTCAGTCTATACCTCAATCTCTTTATTCTGCCAAATATCACCTCTTACAACCCTTTTTGGTCTCACTTCTTTATTATTTCTTTCTCCAATCCAAGTTCTCTTTCTTAGAACTCGACCCTCTGATTTCTCATTTTCACTCTCATCTGATTCTGTTTCATTTGCCTCTTGTTCTTCAGCAGTTTTCTTTCGCTCCACAGTCTTTCCCACCACCAATTGAGATTTCCCTATTTCTGTCCCTCCTCGGGTCTCCGACACGCAATCCTTTTGCTGTCTACTTGTCCCTTCACCTAACTTATCAAGAATGTTCCCTACACCTCCTCGGGGATCTTCCGCAATCTGTCCCTCTCTATCTTCTTCTGACCCTGCTTCTTCAGGTGTAATCTCAAGTGGAATTTCAACCTCCTCATCTGATTCAGGTGTAACCTCTGTGGAATTGCTCTTTTCTCTCCTTTCTTCTCCACTGCTTGTTGGAACATCAGGCACTCTTACAGAATCTGATCTCTCCTCTGAAACTCTCAATGTTTCTCTTGAAGCCTCTCTTGGAAAGAAAGAATCACCTGACTTTCTTTCTCCTTCACCTCTTTCAGGATTTTTCCTTCTCCTCACTGGTTCAGTTTCTGCATCATCACTTGAATCTGACTCTTCAAAATACTCCTTACCAGTCCCATCCTTTGGATTTGGAACTCTCAGAGTATGACTCGCATGCACCCAATTTTTCACACCGGCACACTTTACTGCAGTTGTCGTAGTCAGAATGACTTGTCTTGGCCTTCCCCACCTTGGAACCAAGCAATTTCTTCTTCTGTGTACTTTAATCCTCACCCAGTCTCCTGGACTCAGATCATGAGCTTGCTTCTTCTCAAGTGTGGTAGCGTCTTCTCCAACCTGGTGAAACACAGAATGATCTGCGTCAGCCAGGCCTTTACAGTAATCCAAAATCATGTCATCAGTTATTGTCATCAACATGTTGACAGGCACAAATGCATGTCTCATCGCACGTCCCATTAATATTTTGTGCGGACTCAAACCTGTGGTTCTATCCGGAGTAGACCTAATAGTCATCAGCACTAGAGGCAAGACATCAGGCCATTTCATTCCAGTGGCTAAACACATCTTACCAATTCGGTTTTTTATTGTGCCATTCATCTGTTCAACGACGCCAGAAGCCTCTGGTCTGTATGCACAATGTAGCTTCTGCTGTATGCTCAATGCTTCACAAATTAAACCCATGAGCTCATTGTAGAAGTGTCCACCTCTGTCTGACTCAATTGTCACTGGGAACCCGTACCTAGGAATCAACTCTCTTAACAGTAACTTTGCCACTGTTATTCCATCATTTCTCCTAGTCGGATAGGCCTCCACCCATCTTGAGAACAAACAGACTACCACTAGAACATACCTCAATCTGTTCACTTGAGGCATTTCAATGAAATCAATTTGCATTCTGGTAAAGGGACCTCCTTCTCTGCCTATTGTTCCTAAACTCACCACTGTCTTTTTCCCAGTATTGAACTGCTGACAAATCAAACATCTTTGACAGATGCTCTCTGCAATCAGCCTGAACTTTGCATTGTACCAGGTTTGCTTAAAGGACCTAATCATTACGTCCCTCCCCAGATGTCCCTGGCCATGATACATTCTTGCCATAGTTGACAACATGCTATTTGGCATGACTGGTCTTCCATCTCTATAGATCCAAACATGATCTGTTTCTCTTGGGGCACAACCTGCATTGATCCAATCTCTCATTTCCTCATCTCATGCCTCATCCTGCAACTGTTTCACTTCATCCCACGTTTCTAGGACATTAGTAAACATCACAGAACAAAAAGACATCACCCTTTCTCGTGCCCTATTAATCGAATGATTGTTCTTTGCACAATACTGTGCTATGTCATTGGCAAAACGATTACCAAGAGTAACAAAATCATCTCCTTGTCCATGAGCAGCACACTTCACAACTGCTAGCTCTTTAGACAGCTGTATCGCCTCAAGCAACTTCCCAATCACTTCAGCATTCTTTATTGGAGTCCCACTCGACGTCAAGAAACCTCTCTGTAGCCAAAGCTGGCGAAAATCATGAACGACTCCAAATCCGTACTGGCTATCAGTCATCACAGTCACTCTCAAATTCTTCCCAATTTTGCAAGCTTTCGTCAATGCCACCAATTCAGCCACTTGAGCAGATCTCACTCCTTTCAAAGGCGAAGCTTCCATAACTTCTGAAACCTTGCACTCAGCACACCATCATCAGTCCTCAGACATGATCCATCCACAAACAACACATGATCACTCTCAGGCAGCGGCAAATCTCTTATGTCTGGTCTGGGTTTTGTGCAATAATCAAGCACATCCAAACAATCATGATCAACATCATCTCCCACATTCACATTGTCAGCATCCGGTAACAATGTTGCTGGATTCACATTCACACATCTCTCAAGAGTCACATTTGATGCTCCTAGAATGATTTTCTCATATTTAGTCAGCCGACTATGTGACATGTACTGAGTCCTGCTTCTTGTCAAAAGAATTGCCACATCATGAGGTACAAATACCCTTACAGGATATCCCATTATTATACCCTCACTCTGTTCCAAGCTTCTGCATGTAGCAGCTACTGCTTTCAGACAACCTGGCAAACCCACAGCTACGGGGTCAAGTGTCGATGAGAAGTACGCAATCGGCCTTCTCAGTTGTCCATGCTTCTGAATTAACACTGAAAGTGCACAACCATTTCTCTCACTGCAATACAACTCAAACTCTTTCTCATAGTCTGGCATTCCCAAAGCAGGGGCTTCACACATTCTACTCTTTAACTCTTCAAATGCTGCCATTTGTTCTCCATCCAATTCCAATGGGTCTCTCACCTCACTTTTAGTCAATTTAATCAGTGGCTTTGCTATCAAGGAGAAATTACTTATCCACTGACGACAATAACCCACCATCCCCAGAAACATCCTCACCTCTCTCTGGGTCATCGGGGCTCTCATTCCTCTGATAATTTTGATCCTGTCATCGGTCACCTTTCTCAGACCCTTTTCAATATTGTGTCCAAGATAATGCACCTCTTTCTTGCAAAATTGCAATTTGGCTGGAGATAACTTTAACCCTCCATCTGCCAGATGATTCAGTAAAGCTATGGTATCTACTTCACAAGCTTCACGTGTCTTCGATGCCACAAGTAGGTCATCGATGTACTGCACTAGTACTGAGCTTTCAGGCATGATCAAACTCTCCAATGATTTCTTCAATAACTGATTGAATATCGAAGGACTCTCTGTATACCCCTGTGGGATACGACACCATGCTAAAATACGCTGGCCAAACCGAAATGCAAAAATCAGCTGGCTGTCATGATGCAATGGAATTGAAAAGAAAGCATGACACAAATCAATCACCGTGTACCACTCAGCATCATGAGGAATCTGATACAAAATCACTGAAGGATTTGGCACAATGGGACAACATGCCACCACAATTTTGTTAACCTTTCTCAAATCTTGTACAATCCTAAACTTTCCATTAGGTTTCTTTAGCCCCATTATTGGTGAATTACACGGGCTACTCAGTATCTCTCTCAAAACACCCTGTTGAATCATCTTGTCGATTATAGGAGTTATTCCCTCAATTATTTCTGGTGTCAATCTATAATGAGGAATATTAGGATAAACAATTCCCTCTTTCACTGAAATCTTCCCTGGATCAACATTATTCATCAATCCCACATCTTCTCCAGTAAAATCCCAAACTGCTGTTTTCACTGTGTGTCTCAACTCCTGAGGCAAATCATCTGGATTAAACACTGTATATGTACCAACAATCTCACTCTTTCTATTGTCTAGAGTCATCCGGTACAAAACATCCTCATCCGGTGTCTCAAAAGCTATTCCATCCGGAGTACAAAAAATGGTACAATTCATCTTGCACAATAGGTCCCTACCTAACAAATTCACTGGACTAGTGTCACAGACTACAAATCTGTGCATGTCTGATAATTTCCCTATTCTCACCCTTACTGGTTCAGTAAGACGAGTCTTAATCTGTGTATTGGCTACACCAACCACTTGGATTGCTTCGTCCGAGAGAGGAAGATTTCTAATATCTGCTGACCTGACAGTTGATCTCGTCGCTCCTGTGTCTACCAAAAAAGTAACACTCTCCCCATTTATTTTCCCATCTACAAATGGTCCTGCCTGGTCTATTTCTAGAGTTGCACCTAGTATGCACTCTTCCTCCTCTCTTCGGCACCATCAATAGTCCCCTTCAGACTCACTCCCCTCATTCTTTAACCAGTACTGCTGTACCGGGTTTGAACGTCTCGGTTTGTTTACCTGCTCATCATTGTAGAATCCTGAGTCCTGGTTATTCTTTTGGGACCCTGTATTCTGCGGCAAGGGCGGTTTTGGCTCTTGACTCTGCTGTCTGACAACCTTCTGCTGTTGTTGCTGATGATTACACCCCTCGTTCTGCACCTGTTGATTTAAGGGTTTATTTTCATTACTCACTAATGGTGGATTGGTACACTCGGATCTCCAATGCCCCAATTTTCCACAGTTGTGACAAGGGAACTTTTTCTTTGCCTCCTCCAAATTTCCCAAATTTCCCTTTCCTTTCCCCGCATATCTGGGTCTATTTCCTGGATTATTCGCCTGTTCCACCAACTGTGCTTCTTGTCTCTCAGCAACTTTCACCTGTGCCTACATTGCTTTCTCTTTCAGCTTCCTCTGTTTTGCCTCAATCTCATCACTGAAGTATTTTGCATGTCTCAAGATTTCATCAATCTTTTTACTCTGCCAATCAACTGTGTGCTCACGTATTCTTTCACTGATTTCAGGTCTCAGGCCATATACAAATCTGTATACAAAATGACTCAAATCCTTGTCACCCAGGTGTTCATCTCCACCGAACTGTTTAAAAGCCAGTATCAGCCTTTCGTAAAAAGCATGAACTGATTCTTTCGCTTCCTGATGTGTTCGATCTATCTTAACCCAATCTGTCTCTTTCGGGGGTACTTTATTTTTCAGGAACACAATTACCTGCTCGTATTTCTTCATTACCTCTGGATCTGGTGCTCCTGTTTTCGGATCTCTTGGATACTCTTTAGCAGGCCAATCTACAACTATTTTACACTCTGCCCACAAGTCTGCTGGAACAATTATATCAAACAGACTATTCAGGTCAATCCACAGCACTTTTGACAATTTCACAAACCTGTCTACCTGCCTATACCACTCGACGGGCTTTTCTCTTAGTCGAGGAAAATCATTCGTAAATGACAAAATATCCTGTCTAGTCCATGGGACATGTACATATCCTCCTCCAGGAATCTCTCTCATAGGATAAGCATCCACTGTTTTCTCTTTTTCTCTCACAGGGAAAGCTGAATAAGTCCTATCCACTGAATCTTCCCTTTTCTTGTACCACCTATCCTTCCACTTTTCCACATCACCCCATTTTCGCAATAAGGCAATCATTTCTTTAATCTGCCCTGTTCTACCAGCACCATTTAGATTCTCAATATCTTTGTCCGTGAAATCCATCCTGTAAGACTTCTGCAAAGCTTTTACCTTATCCATATCAACTCCTTGTTCACTCGCTATTGCTCTCAACCTATCATGTGTACTCTTAGCCCTCCAGGTGATACTTTTGCACATAAATAACAACTCTCCATCATGATGGTTTTTCAGTATATCTGTAGGAATTGTTCCTGCAATAAGCTCCTCCAATTCTATGCGCAACCTGGCTACATCAATTGCCTGTGAATCTTTATCTTTCTTTTGAAGAACTTTCAACCAATCATTCAAATCTTCAGCTGTTATTTCTGTAGACTTTTTCACTGCACCCACTTGTTCTGCCATCCTCTGTGGTTCCAAAATTGTTCCTCCCAAACAACCAGTATTCAATCCCGAATTAGGCTGCACATTTAATCCTCCACTACATATGTCATGTCTCGACTGCTTCAAATTATTTTCACACGTCCTCATTCTTGATTCCTCCAAAGTGCAAGTACCAACCAAACCATTTCCAACATAAGGAACTGTCAAACTATTTTCACCCATTCTTTGCTTATCAAAAATAGGCACAACCGGACCAATGGTTACAGGTACTGTAACTGCTTCAAGATTTTTCGTCAGCTCCCTAATTTTCTCAGTCAGTTCAGATGTGGTTCTGGCTAATTCTCTCGTTTTCTCGTCACTGGCTCGATTCTCTCTCTCTCGCTCTCTCTCTCTCTCCCTTTCCGTGAAAGAGCTACCACTTTTCAGATCAGGTGTCACAACCTCAGTTTTAATAATTCGCAAAGTATCTCTTATCGGAGTAGCAACTGGCGTGCTCTCTTCTGGTTCTGGTCTATATGGAGGTGGTCTCTTGTAAATCATGTCATCCAAGACCTCATCCTCATAATCATTAGCCCCATACATTCTCACTTCTGTGTCAGGCACCTTTTCTGTACCCCTTCTCCCTTCCGTTTCTTCAACTGTTCTCATAGGATATAATCCCTCTGACATACTAGCATCTCGCCATCTCCTCATTCGATCATGATGAGTTTCACGATCATATTTCCTCCCAAAAAAGTACCTATAATTGCCTCCACTCCTCTGTTTTTCTCGCTCATGCACCTCATCTTCCCATTCCACCAACGCCTCGAACTGTGTCGGCCTTGGTCTAGGCTCCAGACACATCATCTTCTCCCGTAAATTTCTCAACACGGCCAGATTAAATGAACCATGTTCTGGGAACGCTAAAACACCATCTTCCTTAGTATACTTAGCCCAGTTATCTAACCATATACAGGTATGATACCCATACTTCGCAACCATGAAGGATGCAGGAGTTCTCGTTGGAGGTAGCAATTCACCTTCTCTAGTTATTATGCTCTTATCCTTATCGAACCACCTTTTTATTTTACCGAACAAGGATTTCTTCTTCTTTTCCTCTGGTTGGTAATACATTTTAACGTTTACCAATATTCTCTAGTCCCTTCCGCAACTGTACGATCTTTTGTCCAATAACAGCGCGACTCACACCAACACACCAATCCTGGAGCGTCTACGTCACCCTATACTCCTTCCAATCCCTGCGCGGCTCACACTAACGCACCAATCCCAGCGCGAGCACTGTTCTGATCCACTACCCAATCAGAGCGCAGTCTGTATGACGTCAGCAGTCGCTGCAGTTGCTTCTGCTCCTGTCTCCTGTCACTCGTCTACCCCTCCTTTACAAAGCCTTCTTGGTAGACTTCGTTTCAGATTCTACAAAATCTATTAGTTACAACATATAAACATCTCCATTATCTGTTTCGCTAACCATAGAATAGTAAAGAAAATCCTATCTCACAAGAATCCCGCTTCTCTCTAGAACAGCGCTTACCTCTGCTCTACTACGGAATTATTACTTTCGTTGACACAGTAGCACATCCCTCTACTCTGCCCTTCTAACATGCATTCATTAACTGTTTCCTCTAGGACTGCTCCAAAGAGTCTTACAATCAACTAAATGCTCATACATTCACGCACTATCACACCAGAAAATATAGCACATGCACACAGAATCCTGCCTTTCCTGAGAACAGCGGACAGTCTGTCCCACTACAGAATTATAACACACGTTAACCAAGCAGCGCTTACCTCTGCCCAGTCCTTCAGACAAGCTCAGAGAATACCTATTACTTCTCCAGCAATAAGCTTTAACGGCAAACCTTACGGATCCCTGGGACTTAAGACCAGAGTTTCACAGATAACCTTCGCTACCATACACACTCCTTTTATACCAAAAATATGTCTCTAGTAGTAACACACGACGATGTCACTGATTCCGAACCCAGACAATGTGACGCGCAACTTCAATTGTCACACGTTTTTCCTGCATACATACAGGTAATTCCAACAATCCCGTCTTTCCCGAGAGCAGCACTCACTTCCGTCTGCCCTACTACGGAACAGTCACCAGCTCCCAAGTTCCAGAAGCACTACTTAAAACTCAACACGACGACTTCAACATATAGTATTAGTACATATACCAACATCAATCCAATAAATCAATGAATCAAAAGCCTATGTACAAGCAATCTAATCAAACCATCAAGACAATAATCAAACCATCCTCTGCTACCAGGAAACTGCTGCAGATCGGCGCATATAAATTCTCCCTACTTTCACGGACAGAGTAAATCCACAGTCACACGCACATACACTCATCATACACTAGGGCCCATCACACTAAATTCATACTATTACTCTATCCACACTGAATATAAGAGAGATAACCTAAACCAATCTGCATCTACAATGAGGTCAATGTGACCATAATGACATTGTCCTGAGTCATGATTTTAAACATAGGGAAAACATTTGAAAACTCAATAAATGACAAAGAAATAACCACCCAACACTGAAATTCAAACAAATGCTTATTTATCTAAATTAGTTCAAATGAAAGTCAATCAATAGCATCATTATTCTCATAGTTACCTATTCTAGCTAAAAGGGTCAGGACAGGTCTCTCGGTAAAGTCTCTCGAAATGCCGTCCTCAGCATAGGTTCAGGAAGAAGTCCAAAACGCGATGACCACAAGGAACTCAATGAATGTAATGAGCGCAATGAACACGGACTCTCTCTAGTCTAACATATTTATAGCAAAAATAACAAAAATAAAAGTTACAAACAAACTTTGAATATCCGTTGGGCCACTGAGCAGAGCGAGCAGGAAAGGATGTCACTTGGTTACATTTAGAAAACCTCCGCTCAGGAAAAATCACAAAAATAAAAAACACGGAAGAAGGAAACTCGAGTTTGCAAGTGTTACTTTTCGTGAATGCTCTTCCTTGGTATCATAGCAGAGCCACCGCAGACTAATCATTGTTCATTGTGGCTTTATTCCTCTCCAAGGACAATTGGATTCATGCTCAGAGCTGCTGTCCTCACGGAAATTTTAAAATTCAGGCAGAGGCTGTGGTCAGGTGACTTTCAACCATGTTCAGCAAGGCCTCTCATCAAAATTCAATCACTCGAGTGCAGGCTGTAAATGGCAGCCATCTTGTTTAGGCCAAAACGGACCATCTTAATTAAAAGAAACACAAAACCAACGTTACCACAGCATAATGATTAAACAGTGTTAATCCCCACTAATACCTGTAGTGTATGTAATTATCTAGCCTTCTGCAACGCAATAAAGCATTAGCACACGTTATTTTAAAAGCATAAACACGAAACAAATAGCACTTTTACGTCACTCATTTAATAAAATTGCACATTATTATTAAGCAACATATGTGCATCCCACGTGTAGTTGTTTCTTCTCATTAGTAATGTTGGTTAGTCAAAACTTTTAACAAAACTAATAATTAGTAATTATAAATCAGTAATTTTAATCATAACATATAAACAAAACTGGAGCTTAAAACTCGATAAATTTTCAACAGAAAACTCTGCTCCAGCATGGGCGAGTAGTTAGGATTATCAGAGGGTAGTGCTAAGCATTTGTTTTACTCACAGAGGCAATAAATGAGACACACACTTAAAGAATAAATCCGAGACCAAATTAGAAAAATAACACTTCTTTAGGTCGAGCCTGGGCAGCGCATGCGATGCTCTGCGAGGCATGTTGTATTCAGGTGTGGACTTGAAGCTCCGCCCTCTCTCACCCCATATTTTTCATTAGCGTGTGTCATTGTCCTTTGGAAGCTGTGACTTTTCAAGGGTCAATAGGCTAAGTCGTCCCTCCTTAGTACCTCCTTATCTCATTTTGTAATCTTCCATGAGGACACCCCCTGTACGTGTTGTTACTCAGTAGACTTTAATTACAGCTTCCGAGCACTATTTGCTTAAATGGTTTTCTCCTGTCAGCTGTTTTAGGCAGGACAACTCTCCCCTATTGCTTTAATTTTCTTTTTTTCATAGCATGGCACGTTCATAAGTGGCAGCCATGCCTTTGGTCTATTTGTGGCACTGAACGCTGCCGCATAGTTGTTTTTTGTAGTATTTATTACCTTTTTTTTTAAACGGCCCCATGCCGCATTTTCACTTTAATGGCAGCCGCGCCCTGTTCCTTTGAAGAGCTGTGACTAAAGCCGCCATTAAAGTGAAACCACGGCCTGATGCGCTTTTACAAACAAGCATTTGCAATGCAATAGGTGTCTCATTTATGAGAGTTTCGTAAATGCAAGACCTATTGCATTGCAAACGCGTGTTACTTCTTTGTTTTAGCAAGTTTAGCTCCAAAGCATGAATAGCTTCGGTTCCAGTGTATTTTAAATGTAATTGCAAGTTAAGCCCCACTGCTGCAACCCCGCGACCTACCTGCTCTTTAAAAAGTAACCCCAATGCTGGGCAGCTCAGAGCGCAGTGCCAGAGTGTAAAGAGAACACACCACTGCAGTTCCAAATCAGAAGCTGTCAATGGCTCCCTTCTGATGATCATAGAGTCCAAGGCAGACTGCTATTGCCGAACAACGCAGATTAAGGTGATCACGCACAGGTGTGGTCACTTCAAAGAGCTGTGCAGCCTCTCTCCTGCACAAAGCACTGTAAAAGAAGATTAGACTGAGAGTGCACGCTCACAGTGCAGCCGAGTTGACGCTCAGAATGCACGAGGAAACAGCAAGGTGAACCAGGAAATGTGATTAGCTGTCAGGGGTCACAAGCAAAGTAACAGGGGTCATAATTGGTTGCCTAGGGGTCGCAGTGACCCTCAATTGACGCCCATGGAGAAAGCCCTCATTGCAGTACGCCTGCAGTACAGAGTGGCTCCACTACAGGAAATACAGACTGGTGGGCTGCCATGGCTGTGAAAGGGCAATGCTGGGAGACGCTCAGGCCAATGGGCTACCATTGCCCTACTGAAGGACGCTCACTCTACTGGTGTGCTATAGAACTGACGGTACTACAGAAGAGGCTTACACTACTGGTGTACAATAGTGGTGAGAGGGCACTGTAGTGTTTCATGTCTCGTTCTGCTTTGTCGCGTGCCGCTTTGGTTTTGTCATCACAAGGACAAAGCAGAACGAGAACATGTTTACCTTTAAATGGTGCAGGCTCGTGTACTCTGTCACGAGTATACTGCGGTTGAGAACTGGTGTTAGGTTTCAAAAGTTATCGTACGTTAAGGTTAACTGGAATGGGTGTTGATTCCGGACAAGACGCAATTTACATGTTCGGTTGAGTTATTCAATAAATCATTCTTCATCAATACTTCGTCAAGTGTATTAACTACACTTACATTTTTGGCGACTTGGGACTCAACCGGAGCGGATCCACGCAGATTTCTTCATTTTCCTCATCGTTGTGTTTCATCGGTGATGAAGTAATTGCATCCTGGTTTCCCTCGGTGGTGTCATGTTTGTGCTCCAATTTCATTGGTTCTTCATCAATTGACCCGCCTCTTCAAAAACTCATTCCGGAGTGTTACGAGTTAATTGGCCAATTCTCTACACACCGCCTTCACTCCCTGTTCATGTGCATCCTGCTCAGTTTGCTCTTTGTCTGTCACGGAAGTGAAGATAAAGCGTTTCCGGATTTATGGAATAATACGGCGATTGTGCATTCCTCAAACGTTTTCATCCACGACGGAGTCACCGTTATCACGCATCCTAGGTGGTGATTTCAGCTTCTACATTCTCCACGGAGGTAGCGGTAAGAGGGATAATACATTATTCGTTGGTGGAAGAAAACGGACGAACCTGCTAATGGAACTGCTTTCAGCACTCTTCGTAAGCAGCGCTAATTATAACTTGTAAAGCAACGCGCGCATAATTGAAAGTGCATTTGACTGTGCCAGCTATTGGATCTGCTGTCAGCACCCTTCGTAAGCAGCGTTTTTTTATGACTTGTAAATGCGCACATAATTGAAAGTGCGTGTGACTTTCCCTGAAATATACTGCACAATATTCTTCAATTACCGATAAGGTGGAACTTATTTTCTTATATATTATCTTTCTTTGAGTGACTCATTAGTAAGTAATTCAATTCTGAGCGCTCAAGGAACAGTTTCAACAGTGTACTTCTGTTTTTTATATATATTAATGACAACTTCATAGGCAACCAACATCAAGCTTCATACCTATCACAATCAGAAGATTGTTGTCAATCCATTTTATAAGATTGCACTGCAACCTTCATGACATAGTCTGGAAACCCTACAAGCATTCTCTTCTGGAATTCACGTAAAAAAAAAAAAATTCTACCGTGGAACAATTAGTAGCCAGATTTCCATCTCAATAATAGTCTGTTTTTACTCGCTGTCAATAATTTGTACATGTCCTAATATTTACACAGCAATTTTATTTTTGATGATCTCATTGTAACACTATCTTTCCTACAGGTTCAAAGGTTAAGTTTTATAGCCTTATATCGTCATGGCTACTCCAGTCACCAATATTACAGTTAATCCACCAAAAGAGTTCCTATTTTTTCCTCGTGATCCTCCTGTTCCATGGTTACAGTGGAAAGAATACTTTATTAATTACTTATTCACCATTGACCATGCTAATAAATTGTCTGCAGACAGGAAAAAGGGTTTATTGATGCAGAGTCTAGGCCCAGAGGATTTAAGGGTCTACAATAAGTTAAATAAAGAAACAGTAGCTGGTGATGATAACGTGTTCAACCAAGCTATCAGACAACTTGATAATTATTTCTCTCCAAAAGTTTGTATTGGTGTCACTCGTTTTAAATCTTTTAAGAGGAAACAACTTAAGGATGAAACCTTTGATGATTTTGTAACCGCTCTTCAAAAACTAGCCAATGATTGTAGATTTGGGGCTATTGAAGAAGAATTAATTAGAGACCAGGTGGTAATGCATGCATATGATTCCTCTATTCAAGATAGATTGTGGGTAAATGATGACAATGCACTTAAGGATGTATTAGCCATTGCTAGGAAGGCAGAATTGTCAGGAAGATGCGCCAAAGCACTTAAAAAAGAATGTACTGATAGTCCTCAGCAAGAAACTATAGCCAGAATTGTTTCCAATCGCAGTAAAGAGAAGTCCTCTAAATCCTTGGTAAAAAACAAAATGGTGGTGGCTAGGAAGGATACAAATTTCAAATGTTATCGTTGTGATAGCAAGAACCATTTGGCCAATGATAAAAGTTATCCTGCTATTAAGCAGAGATGCTCTATTTGTAAAAAAGTGGGTGTTAGAATCCGGGTTCTCTGGTTGGCACAGGTAGGTACTTGTGACAAGCCGGGAACCTTTCTTCTAGTCAGGGTAAGGGGTTACACTACTAAAACAACCCCTGCTCACCCTCTAGGTAGCTTGGCGCGAGCAGACAAGGCTTATCTCAGAGCGTTATAGGTTAAGCATTTGTGAACACATACAGTAACCAAGTGACAACACTACCAATGGACACCACACAGGTATTTATATTAAAAATAAGGATTCTTCATATAGGATTATCACAAGACCATTAAACGATTAAAAATACACAATACGGTTGCTTAGTTGGTAGAAGATTGCTTAGTTTCTCTTAAGTTCTTAAATGCGACACTTTAAGTCAATGTACCTTAGATGCGACACGCAGGGCAACGAAAGTGTTGCAGCGATGCAGATGCGTTGAAGTTCTTGATGCAAAAGAAATAAAGACGGGATCTTCCAGATGCGTTACGCTTCTCCGATGTTGCGAGAAGGCTCGACTCGATGCGTCAGCTACAGCGGCGTCACCCTTGATGAGATGTGACGACAGCGGCTTTGGCAGCGGCACTCTTCTCCGACGTTGCAAGATGCTTTCGCTCGATGCGGTGCTGCAGCGGCGCCCCCCCCATCTGCGAGATGCGACGACAGCGGCTCCGACGGCGGCACACTTCTCCGTGGATGCGAGGCGCTTTTCTGGTTGCGGCGCAATGCGACAACTACGCTGGCTGCGATGGCGACACGCTTCCTCCTCGATGCGAGACTCTTCTCTCGATGCGGTGCAATGCGACAGCTACGATGGCTGCGATGGCGACACGCTTCTTCGGCGTTGCGAGACACTTCCGGAATGATGCGAGACACTTCCGCTCGATGCGATGCTGCAGCGGCGACACTCTCTGCGAGATGCGACGACAGCGGCTCCGACGGCGGCACGCTTCTCTACCTTGCGTCGCGCTTCCCGCTCCTTGTGACACGCAGTCCCTCAGAAGGCCCAACAACAGCAGCAGGCACTTCCAAAAGACTCTGGGGAGCTGGGGGTGAAGTCCACTGGTCCTGGGACTTCGTTCAGGGGCCAAGCTCAGTTCAAGCCCTTGGAGATCTTTTTAAAGCACAAGTTGAAGCAAAGTCTTTAGTAGTCTTTCTCCTCTCCTTCAGCAGCAAGGCAACCACTGCAGGCCAATCCCCCAGGTCAGGGACAGTACTCCTCCTACAGCTTTCCCAGTTCCTTCTCCTCTGGCAGAGGTTCTTCTTGATTCAGCAGGATCTAATTTCTTGGGAGCAGGGTCCCGATACTTATACCCCTAATTCCTTTGTTCCTCTGGGGTTGAGGGACCTGAGAAAGGGACTGATTGTCCCATATAGTTGTCCTGAGACATCCCTCCCACTTGCCCGTGCTATGTAGGCCCTTTTATATGTTATGTAGGCCTTTGTTAAATTGACCGTGGCTCTGCCATTTTAGTGCATCGCAGGCTGATGGCAGGTCTGACCCAACTCTGACCCAACGCAGATTCAGTTCCTCTTTCTGCGAAGCTTTCTGCCTCCAAGCTGGTAGCCCCCACCCTACCCGGTCGGTACCAAAAGTTCAGCATCCTCTTGACACTTCAACATACAGTAAGCTGCATCCTGGCATAGCACTTGTTTCCTGGGCAGGTTTCCCGCATTTCAGGAAGTGGCAACCGCAGAGCTTAAGTTGAGAGGATTTATGTATGTATATATTCGATTTGAGCACAATATCTGTTTGTATTCTTCGCTTTGCGCACAATGTCTACTTATAGTTTCTGCTTGCTCTGTGTAATTTACGACAAGCGATTGGCCTGAGAAACTGACCTTTTCACCTAGTTCATTGTCAGCATTAAGTGGTAAATGACGACATGTCTGGTGAAATTCTGCAGACGAGGTTTATTTTTGGGTAAGAGTTGCGTGCGAAGCAGCCCAAAGTTTAGTATATAAGGAGAACACGCAGACACCTCAACGGATTACCTCGCTGTCTGTATGTAGGTGACAGACAGATTCCGTAGGTTTCCCCAATAGTTCTTAGGGGCTCTTGTGTTTGCTTCTGCGCCTGCTTAGCATTGTGTTGTGTTCACCTATATGAAATGTACTGTTATGCTTAGTTATTGTCTTTTTATTTCTGATCAACATGTATTCATTTCATTCAAAATTGCAGGAATGCTAGCTCTAGAGTAGACGTGAGAGTTCCTAGGTAATAGAGTTCTTGTACTCTGAAACATATTTCCTAGGTATAACTTGTCTCTTAAAATGCTTTCCTTCTCTCAGGCAATCTGATACGGAGAGAATGGACATGTGATTATATGAATTCTGTATTTTGTGTCTTTGATTTGCGGTTTCTTTGAAGTTGCATCTTCTCATTAAACTGCTATTGTGTTCTACCTCAAATTCCATGTCTCACATGTCTGTTTTCTTCACTTCTAGAGCGAGCGTTCCCAGGCACCCCTGCCCAAATTAAGGTGCCCCTTTTGTCCCTGACTCACTCTCCTGCCCAGTTCTGTGGTAGCTCCCGGGGCTCTGAGTACCGCCCCTAGCTTCCTTGTCCTGTAATAAATCCTCCCTCCGACATTTTGGTGCCGTGACTCGGATTAGCAGTGCCTGCAGACGGGGGCAGTAACGGCTGGGTTCGAGGGGACGCAGACTGAGCACTCGTGACTCCTTTCTGGTCGAAGCCTTTGAGTGCAAGCACTCGGGTGAGTACTATGACTACCTGACGTGAAGTGACGCTTTGGTAACGGTTTATGAAAGGAGCGCTTGTGAGGCTTCTGTGTTTTTCTCGGCTCTCAGTTCTTTCCTGTCTCCTGTCTGGTTGGCCTCGCTAAGGACATTTTTAACTGGGGAGGCTTGTGTGTGCGGCATGGAATTCTGAGCTGGACAGTACGGTCAGGAAGTTGTTGGTTTATTGTTTCCTTTTTGTTATATATAGATGTGTGTGCTATTGTTTTTGCCTTGAGTGCCCGGAGGAGAAGGCTGCGTCTTGCGCCTTTCACGGGCTTATTTAGCTCTTTTTTTTTTTAGTATTACATTTTTACATTTTACATTTTTTACATTGGTTTTTGTAGGAAAACAGGCATAGAAGAAAGACAATAAAAAAGTAAAAAGAATAAGGGATAAGGAGAGGCTGTTTATGTCTGCAGTCTTTTCAATGCTATTCTTTTTGGTATAGCTTGCTGTTGGGTATCTCTGTATATAGTGAAACAGAGAGCGCCTCTTTATCAGGGGGCTACGGGTCGGCCTGGTAGAAGAGAAGGAGAGATACGATTTACTATCGTATTCTTTCAGCAATAAAAAAGTGCTCCACCGAGTGCTGTGTGGATACAGTGGAGGCTCTCCTACATCAATACAAGGTAGGAATGAGGTTGGATATTGTCGGTCCACTTAGCTACTGGATAACGGATATCGCCTGGATTATGAGGATTTTATGTGGTTCCCCGGGATGGTTTATTGGATGTTATGAGTTTTTGGTAGTTCTGTGACAGTTTCCCTTTTGTGCGTGCGCCATTTGTAAATAGGAAGCACGTGTTCTATTTTTGTCCTTCAGAGGGCAAGGTATGCAGTCATTGTCTGAGAATAGACACTCTGAACGTGCCTGACTTACTTCTTTCGTGAAACACATGTAGAATTTCATGACTGCATGACTTCAGGTTACCGTCTGATAATGCATACAGAGGCTCATTAAAGTGAAGCAATTGCACTTTATTGTGGTTGGTGCTTATATGGGCACTGCAGTAAGGGTCACTGACTGACACAGAAGCTGCTTTTAGTAAGGCCATATTATTTACGTGCACAGTTATTTTGTTATTTGTATTTTTTGATGATATGTTTTATGATATGCAGATTTGATGATATGTTTTATGATATGCAGATGTATATTGAATGTATAAGGACATGATGTTAAATTGATGTTGACTGGTCTGTATCGTTTTATTAGGATAAGACCCGCTAGGTAGGGTTATCATTGTAACAGAAGATCACTGCCAAATGTAGAAGATTGGTTTGTTAGTGAGATTCAATAACTAGGGAGGAATGTAACTGTATTTCTTTTGTACTCCCACATGTATTGATCTGCCACTGATAACCGTAGTGATTTTCGTTTTATTGGAAGTTTTTGTATTTTGTATTTGGAATGTTTTTGCGCCACAATTGTTACAAGTATATTGTTTAGTGCTGCCTTTTTTCCAAGCCATTGAACATTTCTAGTACTGCTAACATTAACTAGGTGTCACTAAGGTTTGAGGTACAGCATAGGTACACAGATGAATAGAATATTTGGTTACAGAACTTATAGAACCGCAGACACCATATATGTGCAAATTTCTATGATAGTGCCAGGATTAGAAACACTGACTGAGGTCACTAGCTCCTGGCCCCGTAACCCCCTGCGAAGCAAGGTCCTTCATTATTGCCTTGGTGAACATTCTGGTGCCCTGCAGTTTCCTGACTTCTCACCAGAAGGAGTCTATAACGGTCCAGATAAGCGGGAGATTAAAGAGGCATTTTATTTAACCATTAAAGAGGCATTGGGGGACGAGCTGATATATGATCACCCTGACTACTGACACATAAGGAGAGCAGTATATATATATATATTAATATAGAGTACTAAGGGATACAGATGAGCAATAGTGAACATCAGTCAGTTGGGATAGTTCTGCACATATTAAATGACAGAATAATAGCGGTGCACAATCCTGACGAACAGACTATAGCAACCTTTGGGAGGCGACAAAGTGCCTTGATAGCCAGAGCGTGGAAGTTGCTGGGAGTCACACTAGCACATGGCACTGAGGTAAAGGTATCTTCACTACACCTAGTGCAGCTGCGCCTCCCAGTGCCTACCTGTAGACCCATTACCCTGAACCCAGACCCTGTACTTGAGCTGCCACAGAGCACCCCCTCTGTGGAAGACGCTCCAAATACACCGCTGCAACCGCCACTAGTGTCCCCTCCAACGCCGTGTGCTGCTAGAGACTCCTCCACGGCATTAACCCAGCTGGGGAGCCCTGATCTCGCTCACCAAGAATCACTTACACCATCCCCTCTATTCACACCGTCTCCTCCAGGCGACAGCCACCTGGAACAACAGGAAGGGTCACAAATCACTAGCGACGTATTAGGCTGTGAACAGCACAGGATATTGTTGCAGGCACTTAACGACCCCAACTTACCCCTGGTTTGTGAGCATCACGCCCAGCAGCTGCATGTGCAGCTGCAGCAGCAGCCCTCATTAAGTATCATAGAGCAGTTACAGGGACGCCCTTCTATAACACATTACCCATTACTGTGGGGATACTTACAGAACCGCCTGTTACCAAGAGAATAACATTGTTTATTTGTGGTCAGAAATAAGTCAACCCACACAATACCCTAGGGTATAAATAACAACACATCTGTGGCAGGTGAGGTTGATAGGTGACACCCAGTGGAGGTATACTGTTATTTCTGAATACACACAACGCTAGAGAATAATGGCAACACCACTAGAACACGTGATAAAGAATTTTACTACTCAGGGGAAGCGTATTAGAAAACATTGTGGAGAGCTGCACAAGCTCACACAGACTATGCTACACCCTTGGCCAAAAGAGGGTACCTTCGATAAGGCAGTACTAGATCATGCTCAAACGTTCCTGGAGGGGAAGTACTCTGGGAACAAACTAGATAAACGTAAAGAAACCCTAGCTCTGTGGAGAGTCTTTAAGGACAATGATGAAAAGGCCCCAGTACCTACCGCACCGCCACCAGCCTATGACGCAGATGGCATGTATACAGAGCGAGTTGTTAAGGCTGACCTAGAGCCTAATTTAAATGACCAGGCAGCTGTAGGACATGAGGATATTTCTGCTTCAGATCCCTCAGAAGATTCACCAAACAGCATGCCAGGGAATGCGCAGGGCCAGGTAACACTAAGCTCCCAGAGCCCAGGGGTGCAGTGTGCAACATCAGGAATGCCAGGTCAGATTGATGCGCTATTCACAATAAAATTGACACCAGCACCCAACTCTGCAGCTCACCAGCAGGAAGAGGGCTCAGAGAGTGATGGAGCCTCTGGTGATTCACAGCACAGCTCCCACTTGCCGTTTCCTAGGCCTAACCCTACAGCGCCTACATTTTTCACTGACAATAGCGAGCCCTTAGAGACAAGGACTAGACACTATGGCCCATTCCTCTCCCCTGGCCAGCAGCACAGCAATACACAGGCACACCATAACGGGTGGCGACCCCTTAACACAGGTCCCAAGCGAGAGGAAGAGTACCTGCTACAATTCAATGGAGGGAACAGAGATAGTGAACAATCTCGCCCAGAAATAATCACTGAGGCGGACATTAGTAGATGGAGAACAGAGCACAACTTACACCAAGGAACAGGTAGAGAATCAGGGGACACGTCACACGAGCAACATTCAGGGAGTCCCACTGGCCACCCCGCAACAATACAGTGGTTATCATTACAAGTGGACAGGGTAGAGGATCAACTCACTGAACTAATGGGTGGCTTAGGCCAATTTAGAAGAAGGCAGCCACCAACACTAAGTGAATTGGCTGGAGCTGCAGGCCCGGCGGTGGGTTCACGTAGTGGTGGGGTCCCAATGATCCCCCCACAGCAGGAGCCATGGATAGACTTCCATCAGGAGGTCCAAAGCATAGCCCCAGCCCCACCTCAGAGTAACCCAGCAGCTCCTCTGATGATCAACCCAAGTACACCGCAAGCTCTGCCAACAATTGTCACGCCCCCATCTATACACATACCTCAGGTAGTGCCACTAGTAGTCACACCACGCAGGCCAGATGCACAACAGATGGACCTTGATAATCTTGATCTACCAAGTGTGCTCGAACGGGCAGAAACAAGATGGAGAAGGCAGAGAAGGACAGAGAGAGAGAGACTTGCAGTGCAAGGTAGCCATGGGCGGCCTGATGACATCCCACAAGATTATGATGTATCAGGTACTGCAACGCTAAGAACAACAAGATCTAGAACTCTGCATCACATGGCCCCTAACAGGCCATTGCCGTCAACGACCAATGGTCTGACGCCAAATGAGATAGTGATACTTGGGGAAGGGACTGACTATTATGTCAATCCATTCTCAGATAATTTAGCAGGTTGGACAGAAGCTAATGCACCTCAAATGAATGTCTGGCCTCGGGATGGGTCATTTGAACCAGAAGACATGGCCACAGCTGAAGAATGTATTCTGCAGGGGGCAGGAGATGACGATTGGGATTACGATTACATGAGCAAGGGCCTAAGAGTTTGGCAGAAATACGCACGTAGATATGACAACACAAGGCCCACAGGGGTGACACGCCAGCTCCCCCTGTTATTTAAAAATGTTAAAGATCCCCCCCTTTATGTTCCTTGGTCACTAATGGACAAGGACAATTTGAAGAAACAACTCCCACCTCTCACAGAGGGTGCTGGAAAGTGGATACAGGCCTTTGAGAAACACACTGCAGGTGTTCCATTGGCTATTGGAGATGTAAAAAGTCTGCTCACCTCCTTGATTGGAGAGGATGCAGAGGACATGTTTACACGCATTGACACAAGACTGTCTACTACTAACACACAGTGTGACGGTAACCCCTTCAATAAGATTAGATCACCCCTATGGAATGAATTGCGTAGGAAGTTTCCTGACGTTCCTGACATCAGCTCTTTGATGTCACAGACAATGCAAAGCAATGAAGATCCAGCACAGTACATTTCACGAATGAAGGAGAAATGGCATCAGGAATTGGGAGAAAAATGGGATGTAACAGGGGGTAATTGTAGGTTCTTTTACCACACAGTAAAAAAGGGACTGCCCACTGCTGTACAGGACAAATTAGATGGAATAGTAGCCATGGAGTGCAAACCATGGCCAGAGATACAACACCACATCATTCATTTTTGCAAAAAGGAGCAGGAACAGGAGAAGAAAAGGTTGTTAGCTATTGAAAATGCAGCAGCTAAATTAGTGCAGCAAAAACTGAAGAAAAGGGAGACCCCTGATACAATGATGGTGGCTTCACCAGTGAGTCAGATGACTGCTGTCACTAATTTCCCACAAGAGGCCCAGACTGCACTAGGAGGTAACACACAAGTAGCTGCACCAAACCTACAGGCACAGCCCTTCAATAATGGTGTGCAACAACAAGCATACACCAATGAGCAACAACAGCAGTATTATGGTAATGAGCAAATGAGGTATGCAAATACTGGGATGCGGGGGAGAGGTAGAGGATTAGGCTTCCAAAGACCTGCGCCACAGCCAGGAGCACGAGTGTGCTACTACTGTCAGCGACCAGGACATTATATGAGGGAATGTCATATTAAGATGCGGGATGAAGGGAGGTCAGTAGGTAGAGGAAATCCACAACAAGCTCAAGTGCCAGTACAATACTACCAGCAGCAGCAGCCGCTGCCGCCCCAAGCAGTATATTCCTATCCTTCCCCAGCACAGCAGCCAATGCTGCAGCAGGTACAATTACAGACACCTGTGATGGCCCAAATGCAGCCCCAGATCCAACAAGCACAGCCACAGCTACTTCAGCCACAGATGCCTGTGTACCAAATGGTGCCACAGACGCAAGCTCCTGTGCCACAGGGAGCCACGATACTGCCCACCACCATTCCCTTTTCACAGGGCACCATCCAGCAGTACCAGGCTGGAGGATATTCAAGTTAGGACAGCCCACAGACAACTCTAGTGTGTCCCGTGTTATCGTGCCTCACAAATATCAGAGAGGACCCAGTTGTGTATGTCACGATAAACAACAAAACTTATAGTTTTATGGTTGACACAGGTGCTACGTTTTCCTGCATCAGGGAAGGAGCACTGCCCATCTCCAACCAGAGCGCAGACACACAGGGTTTCTCTGGGGCAATAATAAGGGTCCCTTTTACCAAACCAGTACCAATGGAAATAGGAGGTAAATGTATTCAGCAACGCCTGCTCTACTCAACACAGTCTCCAGTAAATCTCTTGGGACGAGACCTCATGGCCAAATTAAATATGACAATTAGTTTTAAAGAGAACGGTACAATGACTTGTTCCATTCCTGGTACATCAATGTGCAGGATGATGGCTGTCACTGTGGATTCCTCCCTGAGAGATGAGATAAGAGCCCGCCCAATGGATGAGCAAGCATTCTCCACAGCGGTACACATTGTAGTTGCCAATACACCAGAGATGAATGGGCGCACTGTCCAACTTCCCAAAGAATTCCTTTTTCGTCCACAGTCACAGAACATGCCTGTGCCTGACAAAAATATGATCCTAGGAATACACTGTCTTGAGATAACACCCACGTATGGAGCTTTCTTAGCACTAGACGACAATGCCCACACATGGGCCTGTGTCATTTTCATTGAACCTGGACATCAAGTAAGGAATATTTCAGATCACCAACTATTTGGAGATCCTGAGGAATATTCCAAAGTGGAGATTATTTATCAAAATCCAGTACCTTTGTCGGTGACAGTTGAGATTAGAACTCCAACTCCGCCCGAAGTATTCGATGCTACCCGTGACTCAGACTTAGCTCAGGTACCAAGCATTCTTTGGACAACAGGTCCCAATGATGTGGGGCTCATTAAATCAGCTGCACCATTCAGAGTGACACTGAAACCAGGTGCCCTTCTACCCAGAGTGCGCCAGTACCCTTTGTCTAGGGAAGCAGAGGAGGGAATTGCCCCTACCATACAAGCGCTGCTACATCAAGGTGTGATATACCCCTGTATTTCGCCATGTAACACGTGCCTTTTTCCGGTGAGGAAACAGAAGACTAATCAATGGAGATTAGTGCATGACCTACGCTCAATTAACAGCATAGTGATCCCAGAGTTTCCCATCGTCCCAGACCCTTCAGTGATACTTACCAACATCCCACCTGACACTAAATACTTTTCCGTCATTGACCTGAAAAATGCATTTTTTAGTGTCCCTCTACACATAGACAGCCAGTTCTTATTTGCTTTCTCATTCCAAGGTAGGCAATTCACATATAAAAGATTACCCCAGGGGTACTGTGAGTCCCCCAGTGTATTCAACAGAGTTGTCAAAGATGACTTGTCAAATTTTCAATGTGACAGCACCTTGCTACAATATGTTGATGACATACTCCTCTGTAGCACCACTGAGCAGCAGTGCCGACGGGATACAGTTGCTCTGCTCACAACATTGGCACAGAGAGGATACAAAGTAGACAAACAGAAACTCCAATATTGTCAGGAAGAAGTACAGTACCTAGGACAGCTGATCTCAGCATCAGGGAGAAGAGTTACCCCAGGAAGAGTAGAGGCAATAAGAAGCACTCCTGAACCCCAGTCAGTTAAGGACATGCAAAAATTCCTAGGACTGGTGAACTACGTTAGACAATGGGTTTTTGACTATTCCACCATCACTGCACCACTCCTGACAGCTGTCAAAACGGCCAAAGACAGGCATAATAAGATTGACTGGACACCTGAAATGACGTCAGCCTTTGCCAAATTGAAAGATGAGATTACAAACGCACCTGTGTTAGGCTCTCCTGACTACACAAAAGAGTTCTATCTATTCACTCACTGTAATGGACAGGTCATGACAGCAGTCCTCACCCAGAAGTACCCCATGGGCCACAAACCCGTTGCATACTTCAGTGGCATGTTAGACTCGGTAATGAAAGGCCATTATCCTTGTGAGCAGGCCTTGTCAACGGCAGCATTTGCTGTTGAGAAAAGCACCCCCATAGTCATGGGCTCCCCTCTGACACTGTACACTGAGCATGCAGTATTCGCAGTGATACAAAAAGTTAAAACAACTCTCACCACACAAAGAGTGTCAGGATATGAAGTCATTCTGTCATTACCATCTTTGAAGGTTGTTAAATGTCATACTGTGAATCCTGCCACGTTCTTTGTTCATCCCATTGCCACCACTGATGATGACAGTCATGACTGTGCCACATATTGTCCAGATGAGACAGGAACAGCGAAAGAAGATCCATTGCCAGATAGTGTAATTTACTTTGTTGACGGTTCCTCTACCATTGATCAAGAGACAGGAATAAGATACACAGGTGCTGCAGTGGTCAGAGCACAACAGAGAGACTCCTCTGACTCTCTAGACATCGTACAGCAAATAACATTACCATCACATTATTCAGCGCAGGCAGCAGAGTTGGTAGCTTTGATTGCAGCCCTCAAACATGGAGCTGATAAGAGGATTACTGTATACTCAGATTCTGCATATGTCACCACAACAACACATTCCAGTATCCTGAGATGGAAAAGGCGCGGCTTCCTTAAAACTGATGGCACACCTGTAATGCACAAACAGTTACTTGAGGAACTAATAGATTCATTAACATTACCAGCAGAAGTGGCTGTAGTAAAGTGTACTGCACACACAAATGGCCAAGATTTTGTTTCCAGAGGAAATGCCATGGCGGATTGGGCTGCGAAAGCAGCTGCCAGAGGGCCCCGACCTGAACCATCTCAAGTGATAGAGCAAAACACCTGTGCCCCCATCCTGTTTGCTCAAGATGCATCCGTCATAGTACAGGTAGATACACAACGTACAGTAGATGACACGAGTGAATCGCTGCTCTCAGATACCACTGATCCAACACTTCCATACACTATAGATGACACACAGCAATATGATATCATTGCACAACTACACCTACGAGAAATACAGGAGAGTGCCCCTC
The DNA here is from genome assembly GCF_964204655.1 of Triturus cristatus. Classification (NCBI taxonomy): domain Eukaryota; kingdom Metazoa; phylum Chordata; class Amphibia; order Caudata; family Salamandridae; genus Triturus; species Triturus cristatus. The sequence goes on from NC_140586.1 coordinate 91,134,958, forward strand.
CTGAAGAGAAAGAGCTGTGGAAGAAGAGAGGAGTGCAACAAGATGTTTCAGATTTCATTTACAGACAGACAATGACAGGGAAGCCAGTTATGCCACAGGCACTATTACAAGTAGCGCTCACTCAGTTACACTTTCCGACACATGTCCCTCGTGATATCATGTCCACAACTTTGCAGACAGAGTGGTTCATCCCCAATGCATATGAGCAGATACAACTCTTCATTCATCAGTGCCTCATTTGTCAACAATATTCACCTAGCCCAACTATGAAGACAGTTGCCTCAACAATACCAAGGCCCAAAGGTCCCTTTAGGGAACTCCACATTGATTACATAGACATGATTGACAGATGCAACAATTACAGGTACCTCATTGTAGTGGTATGCCCATTTTCAAGGTGGATTGAAGCTGGACCATGTGTCCATTGTGACGCAAAGGCCGCAGCTACTTTTTTGCTTCGTGAGGTCATATGTCGCTGGGGATTACCGGATGCTATTCGAAGTGACAATGGCCGCCATTTTTCAAATGATATTTTTGCCATAATTACCTCAATGTTAGGAATAAAACATAAGTTGACATCAGCCTATCATCCACAAAGCAATGGTATTTGTGAGCGCCTTAACGGCCTGCTCAAAGCCAAAATCAGTAAGATAAGTGCCACAATTGGAAAGAAATGGCTCTATTGCCTTCCCATTGCTCTGTTCACACTCAGAAACGCTCCCAGTTCTGACCATCACCTCACACCTCACCAGCTTGTCACGGGCAGATCAATGAATGTGGTTGTTCCCTCCACCAGACCTAAAGTAGACACTGAAATGTCTTCTGAAATTGTGAAAGCTGAACTGTTTGATTACTTGTGTGCACTAACTCGTGCTGCAAAGTTCCTTTCTATTCAGATATCAAGGACACAGAACAAGGGCTCTATTTCTGACGAACTTCCACCTATTTGCCCTGGGACAATAATCTTCGTAAAGAAACAAGTCCGGAAGTGGAAAGATCCTAAATTTGAAGGACCATATCAGGTTATAGACTCTTCACCCACTGCAGTCCGAATAGCCGAAAGGAAGGCATGGATACATCGGAGCCACGTGAGGATCCACCCGGCACCATCCCAGGCCTGAACTATGGACGAGAGGAGGGCATCATGTTTCCGTGGTCTAACCAAGAGAAGGAGTATGAAGATCGCATGGCCATCTATGGACTGAGACACAGTAACAGACGTTCCTCGCTTTCACTGAAAAAGATATGTACAGTAATTGGTATTCTCTTTGTTGCATTTTTAATTGCAGTAATTGCATTTGATTGGGTTGTGGTGTATCCAGAGAGAAGGGGAAGTACAACTAGCAATGTTAGATCTACCCTAGGACAACCCCAGTCTGAGACACTTCCTGACACCTATGCACCGCCCACTCTGGTACCATCCACACCGCCTGCTAACCCAACAGAATGGGATATGGTACTGGATATCACCTTGAATGCCCATGTGCCAAATACTCATAAAAAGGCCCGCCAGAATAAGCGAAGTGTTGGGAGTGAATTGATTGTCAGAGGCATAAAGGCACCTGCCAGGTATACGCCACGTAACACTCACAAGCAAGCAGTGGCCACGCCAGTAGCAGACTGGGTTAGTAAACTTCAGGACACAGTTGTGTTCACCTATGACCAGCATTTCATGCCTGGTTCCCCCTCCCAGCACACTGATAAGATATCAGAGGATAATGGGGTTCACAATGCACTGTTTGACAACATGTGGTATAGAGACATGAGGGAGGTCGGGAGGAAGGTCACGAATGAATCCTGCTTTGTGTGCTCTCACATCCCTCATGCTGTGGGCGCAGACAAATTGATATTTCCCAGAGAAGTGCCACCACCCACTGCCAAATGTCTCCTACATCTGTTTCTTTGTCGCATACATGGTCAGATACAGCTCCACTCAGCCACAATAGATGGTGTGTTTGTGAATGCTACAGAGTGGGATGACAAGTATGTTACATTTACAGTGATAACAAATCCATCAGAGTATGAAAGGAGGATAGAGGCTTACCGTGGTATGGAAATGCCCATCGGCCTGTTGGAGGTCTGGAGATACCACTTTAGGAGACTAGGGTACTTCGCCTTCCCAACACCCCCGTCAAAATGTCACTCACCAGTGCATCGCCAAGCCAGCCATAATGATTCCCAGTGCCCTTGTCAGTGGAGGCCAATATTGCGCCTGCAGGCCAACATTTATTTTAACGGCAGGTGGAATGGCCCACATGACTTGGTATGTAAGGCAGCCTCCTTAGGGGATGCAATTGTGAAGGAAAATGACACACATCGTGTTGATAAGAAGATAGGGGAGGAGTGCGCTGAGATATGGGCACAAGAGACTAGAAGATACACTTTCAATGAGGGTACAAGATACCAACCAAAGAAAGCATACAAGCTAAAGTCTCCTCTCCTTTGTTTCCTAGGTAACGGAACGATCTCTGTGGGCCGCAACACAAACTGCAGCAGCACAATTTTTAATTCGGACCTTCAGTACGGCACCTCCAGCCAGATGGACATCAATTGGGCCTGCGGTGAACACATTTATCTGCAGCAGCCACTCCACTGGAAAGGACTGTGTTCCATGGTCATGATGCATGAACTACACCTGGTTGTACCAGCATCGAACATTTCCCGCATCCATACCCACCCAATGACAGGTGATGTCACCCTGCTCCACCACCGAAAAAGGAGCCTTCAGGAATATTTCTCAAGTGGTCCAATTCACGAGATTCCACGAGATTTCCTCCTTTTCAACGAAGCTGAACTATTCTTCGGGGGCGCTGTCCCCATGTTCCAGACAAAAGCCAATGCTCGCTGGCTCCAAGTGACGCGATACGAACTGATGCAGCTCGTCAACAACACCCGTGATGGGTTCAACGCCGTGAAAGAAGAACTGAGACCTCTGAGACTTATGGTTCTAGAGCACAGATATGTTCTAGATCAGCTGACTGCGATGAGTGGTGGTGTATGTGCAAGAGTGGGGAAATCCTGCTGTACTTTCATTTTGGCTAATGATGCGGACAACGGAACACTTACAAAAGCCATCGAAGACTTGGACACTTTGGGGAGACAGATGCATGAGGAAGGAGGTGCTGAAGCAGACGTTTTTGATAATTTGTTCAGTTTTGACTGGATGCCTTCATGGCTGTCTGCTGTACTAAAACTTATGACGCCTATAATTTGTGTGCTGTTGCTGTTGTGTTGTGGTGTACAGATTCTAATACATTGTGTGAAAAGATTCAGTTCTACGGTAATTGGTATGAACTACGCAAGCTCAGGGGAGTACACTGGAATACGCACTGAACAGGGGGATGGGGAAGAAGTAACTAGGCTGAACATAGTAGAGCTCACCATCCCTGGGTCCAACACGTCACAAGCTTCCCTTGGTAGGTGTTATCAGCCCCAGGTGCCTGGAAGCCCCCCACTTCCCTCAAGGAAAGACTTAGTACACCCATATGAGATAATGGCTGGGGATAAAGAGGAATCACAGGGAGAAATAGAAGCAGGCCCGAATAGGAGTGAGGGAGGGCTTTCTCCTCGTGACGCCACATGGCCACTCCCCCCACCGCCAGCTAAGTATGCTGTACGAATGGTGTTCATTAAAGATGAACAAGAGGAGGGAAATGAGAAAGGGACTGATTGTCCCATATAGTTGTCCTGAGACATCCCTCCCACTTGCCCGTGCTATGTAGGCCCTTTTATATGTTATGTAGGCCTTTGTTAAATTGACCGTGGCTCTGCCATTTTAGTGCATCGCAGGCTGATGGCAGGTCTGACCCAACTCTGACCCAACGCAGATTCAGTTCCTCTTTCTGCGAAGCTTTCTGCCTCCAAGCTGGTAGCCCCCACCCTACCCGGTCGGTACCAAAAGTTCAGCATCCTCTTGACACTTCAACATACAGTAAGCTGCATCCTGGCATAGCACTTGTTTCCTGGGCAGGTTTCCCGCATTTCAGGAAGTGGCAACCGCAGAGCTTAAGTTGAGAGGATTTATGTATGTATATATTCGATTTGAGCACAATATCTGTTTGTATTCTTCGCTTTGCGCACAATGTCTACTTATAGTTTCTGCTTGCTCTGTGTAATTTACGACAAGCGATTGGCCTGAGAAACTGACCTTTTCACCTAGTTCATTGTCAGCATTAAGTGGTAAATGACGACATGTCTGGTGAAATTCTGCAGACGAGGTTTATTTTTGGGTAAGAGTTGCGTGCGAAGCAGCCCAAAGTTTAGTATATAAGGAGAACACGCAGACACCTCAACGGATTACCTCGCTGTCTGTATGTAGGTGACAGACAGATTCCGTAGGTTTCCCCAAGAGTTCTTAGGGGCTCTTGTGTTTGCTTCTGCGCCTGCTTAGCATTGTGTTGTGTTCACCTATATGAAATCAAATACAATAGGCCGCACCCTGCTCGTCACACCAGCAAGTTGCCCCGAAGGAACTGTGGTCAATGTAGTGGCGACAGCGAGTACGCCTATGCCACGGTGTGTGTGAATAAGTATGTGTCGCATTAGCCATCCCTGGACACGTGTTTCGAGGTAGTTGCCTCTCGTCAGCAGGGAGCAGGTAAGTGTGTAGGGGTGCCGCGTGGACTGCCAAAAAGTAATTAAAACAGGTAGAGTACCTCTCATGGCGCGCAGGTGCAGGTCCAAGGCTCGTCAGCCCCATAGCTCAAGGGAGCCGTAATAAATCAAATACAATAGGCCGCACCCTGCTCGTCACACCAGCAAGTTGCCCCAAGGAACTGTGGTCAATGTAGTGGCGACGGCGAGTACGCCTATGCCACGGTGTGTGTGAATAAGTATGTGTCGCATTAGCCGTCCCTGGACACGTGTTTCGAGGTAGTTGCCTCTCGTCAGCAGGGAGCAGGTAAGTGTGTAGGGGTGCCGCGTGGACTGCCAAAAAGTAATTAAAACAGGTAGAGTACCTCTCATGGCGCGCAGGTGCAGGTCCAAGGCTCGCCAGCCCCATAGCTCAAGGGAGCCGTAATAAATCAAATACAATAGGCCGCACCCTGCTCGTCACACCAGCAAGTTGCCCCAAGGAACTGTGGTCAATGTAGTGGCGACGGCGAGTACGCCTATGCCACGGTGTGTGTGAATAAGTATGTGTCGCATTAGCCATCCCTGGACACGTGTTTCGAGGTAGTTGCCTCTCGTCAGCAGGGAGCAGGTAAGTGTGTAGGGGTGCCGCGTGGACTGCCAAAAAGTAATTAAAACAGGTAGAGTACCTCTCATGGCGCGCAGGTGCAGGTCCAAGGCTCGTCAGCCCCATAGCTCAAGGGAGCCGTAATAAATCAAATACAATAGGCCGCACCCTGCTCGTCACACCAGCAAGTTGCCCCAAGGAACTGTGGTCAATGTAGTGGCGACGGCGAGTACGCCTATGCCACGGTGTGTGTGAATAAGTATGTGTCGCATTAGCCATCCCTGGACACGTGTTTCGAGGTAGTTGCCTCTCGTCAGCAGGGAGCAGGTAAGTGTGTAGGGGTGCCGCGTGGACTGCCAAAAAGTAATTAAAACAGGTAGAGTACCTCTCATGGCGCGCAGGTGCAGGTCCAAGGCTCGTCAGCCCCATAGCTCAAGGGAGCCGTAATAAATCAAATACAATAGGCCGCACCCTGCTCGTCACACCAGCAAGTTGCCCCAAGGAACTGTGGTCAATGTAGTGGCGACGGCGAGTACGCCTATGCCACGGTGTGTGTGAATAAGTATGTGTCGCATTAGCCATCCCTGGACACGTGTTTCGAGGTAGTTGCCTCTCGTCAGCAGGGAGCAGATAAGTGTGTAGGGGTGCCGCGTGGACTGCCAAAAAGTAATTAAAACAGGTAGAGTACCTCTCATGGCGCGCAGGTGCAGGTCCAAGGCTCGTCAGCCCCATAGCTCAAGGGAGCCGTAATAAATCAAATACAATAGGCCGCACCCTGCTCGTCACACCAGCAAGTTGCCCCAAGGAACTGTGGTCAATGTAGTGGCGACGGCGAGTACGCCTATGCCACGGTGTGTGTGAATAAGTATGTGTCGCATTAGCCATCCCTGGACACGTGTTTCGAGGTAGTTGCCTCTCGTCAGCAGGGAGCAGGTAAGTGTGTAGGGGTGCCGCGTGGACTGCCAAAAAGTAATTAAAACAGGTAGAGTACCTCTCATGGCGCGCAGGTGCAGGTCCAAGGCTCGTCAGCCCCATAGCTCAAGGGAGCCGTAATAAATCAAATACAATAGGCCGCACCCTGCTCGTCACACCAGCAAGTTACCCCAAGGAACTGTGGTCAATGTAGTGGCGACGGCGAGTACGCCTATGCCACGGTGTGTGTGAATAAGTATGTGTCGCATTAGCCATCCCTGGACACGTGTTTCGAGGTAGTTGCCTCTCGTCAGCAGGGAGCAGGTAAGTGTGTAGGGGTGCCGCGTGGACTGCCAAAAAGTAATTAAAACAGGTAGAGTACCTCTCATGGCGCGCAGGTGCAGGTCCAAGGCTCGTCAGCCCCATAGCTCAAGGGAGCCGTAATAAATCAAATACAATAGGCCGCACCCTGCTCGTCACACCAGCAAGTTGCCCCAAGGAACTGTGGTCAATGTAGTGGCGACGGCGAGTACGCCTATGCCACGGTGTGTGTGAATAAGTATGTGTCGCATTAGCCATCCCTGGACACGTGTTTCGAGGTAGTTGCCTCTCGTCAGCAGGGAGCAGGTAAGTGTGTAGGGGTGCCGCGTGGACTGCCAAAAAGTAATTAAAACAGGTAGAGTACCTCTCATGGCGCGCAGGTGCAGGTCCAAGGCTCGTCAGCCCCATAGCTCAAGGGAGCCGTAATAAATCAAATACAATAGGCCGCACCCTGCTCGTCACACCAGCAAGTTGCCCCAAGGAACTGTGGTCAATGTAGTGGCGACGGCGAGTACGCCTATGCCACGGTGTGTGTGAATAAGTATGTGTCGCATTAGCCATCCCTGGACACGTGTTTCGAGGTAGTTGCCTCTCGTCAGCAGGGAGCAGGTAAGTGTGTAGGGGTGCCGCGTGGACTGCCAAAAAGTAATTAAAACAGGTAGAGTACCTCTCATGGCGCGCAGGTGCAGGTCCAAGGCTCGTCAGCCCCATAGCTCAAGGGAGCCGTAATAAATCAAATACAATAGGCCGCACCCTGTTATCCCGAAACCCGAGCCATGTCTCGGGCGATATTTTAAAACCCGGGACATGTATCGGGTCTAGAGATCATCAGTTCAACAAGTACTTACTTGCACCCACTGAGGTGAACCACTCAAGAACTCCATCAGAGATCATCAGTTCAACAAGTACTTACTTGCACCCACTGGGGTGAACCACTCAAGAACTTCATGTACCAGCTTCCCTTGGGGCGACCCGGAGGAGGAGCTAGCGGAGTGCGGTCCATTGCGGTTGTTTATAAAAATGGCTCCCTCGAGCTTTGAGCTGACGAGCTCCTGGACGACGCACCTGCGTGCCTGTGCGGGCACTGAGGCCCTTGACGGTTGCTTGGCGGCCCCCTCTTCCACCCCTAACTATTTTCTCTACTGAGGAGGGAAGTTATCCCGAAACCCGAGCCATGTCTCGGGCGATATTTTAAAACCCGGGACATGTATCGGGTCTAGAGATCATCAGTTCAACAAGTACTTACTTGCACCCACTGAGGTGAACCACTCAAGAACTCCATCAGAGATCATCAGTTCAACAAGTACTTACTTGCACCCACTGGGGTGAACCACTCAAGAACTTCATGTACCAGCTTCCCTTGGGGCGACCCGGAGGAGGAGCTAGCGGAGTGCGGTCCATTGCGGTTACCTATATGAAATGTACTGTTATGCTTAGTTATTGTCTTTTTATTTCTGATCAACATGTATTCATTTCATTCAAAATTGCAGGAATGCTAGCTCTAGAGTAGACGTGAGAGTTCCTAGGTAATAGAGTTCTTGTACTCTGAAACATATTTCCTAGGTATAACTTGTCTCTTAAAATGCTTTCCTTCTCTCAGGCAATCTGATACGGAGAGAATGGACATGTGATTATATGAATTCTGTATTTTGTGTCTTTGATTTGCGGTTTCTTTGAAGTTGCATCTTCTCATTAAACTGCTATTGTGTTCTACCTCAAATTCCATGTCTCACATATCTGTTTTCTTCACTTCTAGAGCGAGCGTTCCCAGGCACCCCTGCCCAAATTAAGGTGCCCCTTTTGTCCCTGACTCACTCTCCTGCCCAGTTCTGTGGTAGCTCCCGGGGCTCTGAGTACCGCCCCTAGCTTCCTTGTCCTGTAATAAATCCTCCCTCCGACAGACCCTTGCCCAGTCAAAACCAGTTCTTGAGCACTCTGTTGTCATGACTCTGCCTTTCTATTCAGGGTGCAGGGCAGAGACATCAGCCGCTCCGCAGGAGGTGGAGCCAGCATTGTGGTAGCAGAGCACAACCCTATTCAGAGCCCAGGTGTACTCCTCCCACCCATCTGACTGCCAATCTTCCTATTCACCACCAGGCTACCTAGCCCTACCCCTCTGGGTTTCCCCAGCCCTGTCACTCACACAACCAGACAGGCAGATACACATCATAGCAGAGGCGGGCTGAAATGGTCAGGCAAGCAAATACCAACTTTCTAAAAGTGGTATTTGCAAACACAGAATATTAAAATAAACTTTACTAAAAGATGTATTTTATTATTCTGAGTTCAGGCATACTAAACTCGAATTTCTACCATGTTCCCTGGGTCTGTTAGGGTCATAGAATGTAACAATTCTAACAGCCCATTCTGGCCTATGGGGAACAGGTAGCCTTACAATAGTGAAAAACGAAAATGGCTGTAATTCACTATTAGGACATGCCACACATATCAGGGCTTGTCCTACCTTATGCTTACAATGCACCCTGCCCTTGGGCCTACCATAGGGGTGTCTGATATGAAGGTAAGGGAAGGTTTAGGGACTGGCAAGTGTGTGCACTTACCCAGTCAGCATGACAGTACCAGACTGCACGCAGGCTCTGCAATGGCAGACCTTAGATACATTTTACCAGGCCGCTTCCGTGGGTGGCACAACCAGTGCTGCAAGCCCACCAGCAGCATTTGTATTTACAAGCCCTGGGCACTCCTGGTGCACGATACTGGGGTCTGACAGTAAACCAAATAAGTCAATCATGGAATCCAACCAACATATACATTTTAAATAGGGAGCACTTGCACTGTGGCACTGGTTGGCAGTGGCACAGTGCTCTGAGCAGCTAACACCAGCAAAACACATGAGGCACAGCGACAAAAAGTGGAAGGGAGACTCACGCCAAGGTGCCAGGTCTAACAGTGGGCCATTTCAGCAAAGTTTGTCATGCTAGGAATCTTAAAAGAGAACAAGTTAAATGTATTGAAGAAAGTTATCCGTCTTCCAATAATGAAGATAGCGAAGATGATTCTCCTAACCCCATGAGTAATGTGGTACTCAACATCATCCACGACAATGATTCTAGTAAACCAATGTGTCATATTTCTTTAGGTGGTGTAAACATATACATCGCAGCTGATTCAGGCTCTTCTTTCACCATAGTAAACGAGTCAGTGTGGTCAGAAAAATTTGTCATGAAGTTGGGTTCTACATTGTCTCAAGCGGATATTGCACCTTTAAGTTACAACGGTGAGCCAATTGACCTTTTGGGTTGCAGGGAGTTGGTTTTCAGATTTAAGAACAGAAGTGCTTTGTGTAAACTCTATGTGTCAAAAAGGGTCCTTCTGTGCTAGGGTGGAAAGACCAAAGGAAACTTGATATTATTTTAGACCCCAATGGGATTGAACAAGTTCTTGTAGTAAATGAGGGGGAATCCCTAAAGAAAGCATTATACAAAAAGTTTCCTGAAGTGTGTTCTGGCAAAGTAGGGAAATTAGAGGGTTTTGAACATCTCATTCGTCTCAAACCTGATGCATCCCCAAAGGTTCAAAAAGTATGTAATATACCTTTTTCAGTTAGAGAAGAAGTTGAGAAGGAACTTAGAAACTTAGTAGAAAAAGGTGTAATTGAACCAGTTGAAGCCTCCCAGTGGGTTTCTCCATTGGTCGCAGCCAGGAAATCCAATGGAAAACTCAGATTACGTATTGATTTAAGACATTTAAATGACAACATTTTGATTGATCAGTTTTCCCTGCCTAAAATCAATGAAATGATCACAAAGAGTAAGGGGATGAAAGTTTTTTCTACAATTGATTTATCTCAGGCTTACCATCAGATTCCTTTGGTTGATTCGTGTAAACACTTAACAGCTTTTATTTCTCACATAGGATGTTTCCAGTACACAAGGATGCCTTTCGGGCTAGCTTCCGCGGCCGCAGTATTCCAACGCCTAATGTTCAAAATATTTGGTCATTTAAAGTATGTGCTTATATTTCAGGATGACATTTTGATTATGGCCAAGCATAATCATGATCACAAAGAAAAGTTATTTTTTGTATTGAAGTACGGTCTAACCATTGAACCTTCTAAGTGTAAGTTTGCTGCCAATACTGTAACTTACTTAGGCCACGAAATTAGCGCCTATGGGATCCACCCCAAGACCAAGTTAGTCTCTGCAATAACTGATGCTCCCAGTCCAAAAAACAAAGATGAGGTAAAATCCTTTTTGGGATTGATAGAGTTCTTTTCTAAATTTGTGGAAAATGTTTCTAGTAGAACTTTCCATATTAGAGAACTCTTAAAATCAAAGAGTAGTTTCACATGGTGCAATCTATGCCAAGAAGAGTTTACTGATATCAAAAATGCAATAATTTCAGCTCCGGCACTTCAAGGCTTTGACCCTCTGGGAAAAAACATAATCACTACAGATGCAAGTGGTACAGGTATAGGTGTTGTTTTTTCACAGGTGGACCATAGTGGTGTAGAATCCATTGTAGCGTATGCTTCAAGATCCTTGTCCCCAGATGAAACTCGGTATGCAGTGATCGAACGAGAAGCACTTGCTTGTGCTTGGGCACTAGAACATTTTCGCACATTCATTTGGGGAAATGAAGTCACTATCAAGTGCGACCACAAACCACTGGTTAAAGTTTAAAAAAATGTTGGAATGATAAATGTGTCTTCTAGGTTAGTTCGTATCTCAATGAGACTCCTAGACTTTGTGTACAAAGTTGAATACCTCCCTGGAAGGAAAAATGCAGTTGCAGACTTCCTGTCGCGGTTGCCAGTCCAAATGCTAGAGAACCAGGACGATCTTATGGACAGTGTACAAGTTGCACTACTGTGGGATCCCGGTATGGATTCGTTCAAAAAAGATGAATGGGATGAGGCCCTATCCACTGATGATTGCTTATAGAGGGTTTTGGAATTTGTCACTAGTGGATGGCCCCGTAAGCTAGAGGTTAGTGACATCAGTGGCGACTCTTGGAATTTTTAACTGGTGAGGCGTATTTCCAAAGGAATCAACGTACCGGAGCGAGCGAGCGCAGCGAGCGAGCCCAACGGCAATTAGGGGGGTTCGGGGGACTTCTCCCCCATGAAGACATTTTTTTAAACTTGGCATTTTTTTTTTTTTTTTTTGAAAATTTTATTGAACAATAAATCAATTACAAGCATGGGCCTACAACCACCAGGGCCGGCCGCTAGATTCAGAAAGGATCATACAGTTGTTAAGGCAGTAGTCGACTCCCGGGGCCCAGCCCCGTACATGGCTCCGGATAGTCCTAGGGAAGCAGGATACATAGGTTTAACATAAATAACAACTAAAAACAAAAGGCGAGGCATAAGGGCAAAAAGTGTGGGTCAGGCTACATCCGGGGGACTCTACTTCAGACCTTCAAATAGCTATCAAGAGGAAGGAGTACTGATAGGTCGGGGGGGGGTCACGGGAGAGGAACGTCTATATTCGGTCATTCCAGGAGTCGCAAGGAACCATCAAGGGTCAGGGGGACAAAGCAATATCGGTGTCCACTAGGGGGGGAGTACAGATACCCCCACGATACGCGTTCCATTGCCCCCAGATTCTACCCCATGCCCCCGGTTTACCACGAGCCACATACACAGTCTTCTCCCTGAACATGCACCAGTCCATGTTCTCCTTCCATACGGACACGGTGGGAGGCCGCTGGGAACCCCAAAGCTGCGCTATATCTCTCTTGGCAATCATGTTCCCCAGGGCCGCCCACCAAGTCTGAGCCGCGTTATAATCATTGGGCTCCCACACATTCAGGACACAGCGACGCACCTCCGGCAGCAGCGCAACCCCGGTGACTTGTCCCATGACCACATGAACCCGGCGCCAGTATTCCGCCACTTCGCGGCACTCCCAAAGGATATGGAGAAAGGTGGCACTGAGCCCACATCCCCGCTTACAGAGCCCGTCTTCAGAAAATCCCATCGAGACCAAACGGGGACCCGTCACATACACCCGGTGGAGAATCTTAAGCTGGACCAGGCGGAGACGGGCTGGAATGGCCACTTCCTTGGGGGACGACAGTGCGGACTGCCAGTCCTCGTCGTCCAGTTCCACCCCATCCCCCGTCCACGCCTCCCGAAGGCGCACCAAGAGGTCAGCCCGATTATTGATAAGTTTTTTATAAATTAAAGAGATAGTACTGTCGGGGACATGACCATCGAGTATGCGGTCCTCGAGGGGCGATGAAGCCGGGATCTTGGTCCCCTCCCCAAAAACAGAGAGCAGGGCATGCCGAACCTGGGCGTAGCGGAAGAACTCCCTTTCCGTAAGTTCGTATTCGCTCTGGAGCGCCGCGAATGTTTTAACCGCACCCTTAATCCATAAGTCTCCCACTCTACTAATACCAATCGTGTCCCAACGTTCAAACCCCTTCGTTGTCCAGAGGCTTCCCAGTCGGTCAGAGGCAAACAGAGGAGTAGCACATGTTAATCGCTCACTCCAGCCCATGGCTACATTGGCCGCCCTCCAGATCCGTACCGCAATCTTAGTAGGGCCCGTAAGGGTCCGTCCAGCCGAGCTGGAGTAAAGTGCCCTGTTATAGTTTCCGCCGGGAAGCAGGAATTTATCCATCTCATACGCCGGATTCAAGCCAGGCGCATACGTGGCATGGTTAATGGCCGATAGTTGTGAGGCCCAATAATACCTGCGAATGTCGGGAAGCGCGATGCCCCCGTCGTACCAGGGGAGAGTAAGCTTTGCCAGAGCGATACGCGCCCGTCCGTCCCACACCAGTCTCCTCTGCAGGCTCTCCACCTCCCGAAAGTAGGACACAGGAATGACATCGAAGGAGTTCTGAAGTGCATAGAGGAATCTGGGAAGGGACATCATTTTAAACAGTGCTGCCCGACCCAGCGGGGACAAGGGCAGCTTACACCACCGAGCCGTGTCCTCCCTCAAACGCCGAAGTGGAAGCAGGAGATTCTGCTCATAGCGAGCCACCGGGTCCAACGAGACGTATATCCCCAGGTATTTAAAGCCGGACAGAGATAATTGGATCGGAAGCCGAGGCGGCAAGAGAGGGTCACCAGAGATAGGATAGACACAGGATTTAGACCAGTTGATCGTTAGACCCGAATTTCTCCCAAAGGAAGTCAGAACATCAAAGAGAACATTAAGCGACTGCCGCGGCGAGGTGAGATACAGGAGAATGTCGTCCGCATACAACGAGACCCGATCCTCGAAGCCCGGGGCCCACCGGATCCCTCTGATCGAGGGCTCCCAGCGGAGCCAGGCAGCGAGCGGCTCCAGGGCAAGAGCAAAGAGCAGAGGGGACAACGGGCACCCCTGCCTCGTACCCCTACCGAGAGCGAAGGGCCGAGAGACCCGCCCATTAACCACCACCTGAGCCATGGGTCCCGTGTAAAGGAGCTTCACCCAGCCAAGAAATCCCTCCCCAAAGCCGAATTTGGTCAAGACAGCCCAGAGGAATGGCCACTCGATGGTGTCAAAGGCCATCGTGGCGTCTAAAGAAACCAGCACGGCTGGTTCGGAGAGGTACTCCGCCCTGGCGAGGGCGCCGTGAAGACGCCGCAAGTTAAGAGCGGTGTTACGATGAGGGATGAAGCCGCATTGATCAGGATGAATCAGATCGCAGATGACGCTCAACAAACGATTGGCAAGGACTTTAGCCAGGATTTTAGGCTCTGCGTTTAGCAGTGAGATAGGCCTGTAGGAGGCACAGCGGTCTCGTGGCTTACCGTCCTTGGGGATCACGACTATCGTAGCCAGACGCTGGTCGTCAGGAAGGGAACCCGCCTCAAGGGACTCCTGAAACATACGACGGAGGAAGGGCGCGAGTTTATCCGGGCGCAACTTGTATAATTCAATAGGCAGACCGTTGGGACCCATCGCCTTGCCCGAACGAAGGGACCGAATCGCAGTTGCTATTTCATCTACAGACAAGGGGGCGTCCAGCTGCTCACGGTCTTCGACGGACAGGCAGGGCAAAGCAATATCCCTCAGCAGAAGGCAAGAGTCTTCTTCATCCCTGTCAGTCACCGGGGAGTACACGGCCCGGAGGTGGTCAGCGAAACATTCCACAATCTCACCAGGCTCAGTCACACACACTCCATCCGAGACACGCAGCTCCGGGACCACACGATTCACTCTCTCCTTCTTATCCAGCCACGCAATCAACTTTCCCGCCTTGTCCCCGGCATCATACAATCGACCCTGCTGCTCCCTGTACATCGTTTTGGCAGCGTCAGTGACAAGAGACCTGTATTCAAACTGTTTCAGGCTGAGGGCATGGAGCCCGTCCGGAGTGACACCCGTCTCCAAGGCCGACTCCAGCCCCGAGATGTCAGTCTCCAACTTCACCACTGCCTCACTCTTGAGCTTCTTAGCCACCACTATCTGGGAGAGGGCGTGTCCGCGGATTACGGTTTTAAAGGCTTCCCACAGGGACATTGCGGACGACACCGACCCCTCGTTTTCAAGGAAGTATTGGTCCATAGCCTTAACCAGGCTGTCGCGAGTCGTAGGGTCTCGCAGGTACCACGGGTTAATGGGAGCGATCCGCCCTGCAGACCGCGGCTCGGTGTCAAAGAGCAGCCACAGCGGGGAATGATCGGAGATACCCCGCGCCAGGTGCCTAACCTCCCGAATCCGACCAGTCTGCGCTGCGGGCATAAGGAAGTAGTCTAACCTAGAAAGACTCCCATGCGCCCCAGAGTGAAAGGTGTACTGACATTGGGTCGGATACATTAATCTCCAACTATCTACCAGGCCGAAGGTCTCCAACAGTCCACCAAGCCATGCCTGGGCAGCGGGGAGGGCCCTGGGTGGGTGACGATCCAGGTCACCCGAAACCACCGAATTAAAATCCCCGCCCATAAGCAAAAGACTATCCGGAAGTTCAAGCAGCATTCGACCCAAGTCCACGAAGGTGGAGTTCTGGAGGCCCGGGGGGACGTAAACTGAGACCAGGGAAAGGGGCTGCCCCTCCCACCTCCCAGTCAGACACACATAGCGCCCTCTGTCATCCGAGACTACCCTAGTGATATCCAATGGAAGTGAGGATCGCAGGAGAATGCCCACCCCCCTGGAACCAGTTGTGAAACCAGAATGGGCCACGAGGCGGTATCCCCCCCTGTTCATTGCATGACAAACATTACCAACCAGATGCGTCTCCTGGATAAACACCACATCAGGAGTCAGACGACGCAAATACTGCAGTACTACACCCCGTTTGATACGGTCCCCCAACCCATTGACGTTCCATGACATCAGCCTCAACCCGTCCCCCCCCATCCCCTCCAATAGATCAAAGGCCCCCCAGTCAGTAGCACAGTTCCCAAATCTGGACAAAAATCAATACCTCGCCATGCAAACAGAAAACACACAGCAAAACAACCCCTCCTTCCCCCCAACCCCCCCCCAAATCCAACTCCCCCCACCCTGCACCCCTGCGGGCCAAAAAACCCCCCCAACTTGCAGTGTGCCTGTCGCCCTACTAACCCCATTCTACGAAAAGACCCCGGAGGAGGAAAGGGACCCGTCCCCGCCCGCCCCCCACACAGGTCCTAGTGAGACAAAATGAACAAAAGAAGTAAAACCCAGCTGAACAGTGCAAAATGGCAAAATCAAGGACCAAAAGTCACTCCAGAGGGGACCCGCCACCTTCGGCGCCCGCAGAGGGCCCGGGACGGCCACCTCTGTCCGGCAGCGAGTCCAGCCAGTCACTCACGGCCACAGGAGAGTCAAAAAAGGCAGTCCGATCCTCATGTTCCACTCGGAGTTTTGCAGGGTAGAGCATAGAGTACTTTAGGCCCAGTTCACGGAGACGACGCTTCACCCCCTGGAATCCCATCCGCTGTTTCTGGACAAGTTGGGTAAAGTCCGGATAAAAGTTAATGGATGAGTTCTCATGACGAACCGGGCCGTGGACCCGTGAGGCCTGCAGAATCGCATCTCGGTCTCTATAGTGGAACAGTTTGGCCACGATAGGCCTCGGGGGGGCCCCCGGCCGTGGCCGACCGCCCGGAACTCGATGGGCCCGCTCCACGGCAAAGAACTTACTTAGGCCTGCAGGGGTCAACTGTTGGAGGATGAGTTCCTCGACCAGGAGGTCAACCGGGCGGTTGTCGGAGGACTCCGGTACGCCTATGACACGGATGTTGTTGCGTCGGGCCCGTCCCTCGAAGTCCTCCAGCCGCCGGGCCATCTGATCGTTGACCACCTTGATGTCACCAAGCGCGGCCTGCAGGTCCGACACATCCGCACCAAGGGTGGAGGTCCGCGCATCGAGAGCCTGAACCCTCTCGTTAGTTTTGGAGAGATCTGCCCGAATTAAGGTGACATCGATTGCCACCGTGTCGATTTTACGGGCCAGGGCCTCGTATTGCGTGGCGATGGTTTCCCTGATGCCATCAATGGCGCCCATGATGTCCTGCAGGGAAAGCTCTGGAGAGACGGTCGTGCCACCACCGGCGGCGTCCGGGGGGGGGCCGGTCGCTCCAGGGGACCCTCTGCCCAGAGTGTAGCGGTCCATGTTGTTGACCTGGACCGGTCCCCCGCGGAGGGAGGCCTTAGTCTTACGCCCCTCGGGGCCCCCCTTGCCCCCCATGTGGTCACGGACACCGAAGGGGACCGCCGATCAAGAGTCGTAGGGGCACCGGCACCGCAGACCAGCGCCTCACCAGAGACCACAATATAGCGGTGCGGGGGGACCCAAGGCGATGGGCACACTAGTGGCAGGTGGAGACAAAGCCTCGCGCAGAGGCCAAGGAAACACCCCGCCACATCGAGTGCGTTCGCCGGCCAGCCCCCTGAAGTCCGAAAGTGAAACCGAAAGTGGTAGAGCGGCCACTGGCACCGCACTGCAGCCGCTGTTGTTCAATTACGACACGGCTCCACGGTTCACCTTCGCCCCGGGCACCTCCGTCGGGTGGGTCCCAAAAGTTCGAACAACGACAACTCAGGATTCCCAGGTCCGATTCGAGTTCTGAAAAGAGATACGTGCTCAGCCGGTCGTCATCTGCCAGATTCCATAAACCACATCAGGATATTCTCAGGATAAATTCCGAGGAGCAGCAAGGGTCCGGGGAGCCCTGTGCTCACGCGACCATCTTGGATGCGCGCTGAAACTTGGCATTTTTTGGTGCAATTTTCAGCACTATTTCTGTGATAAATGGACTGAAAAATCAGTTCTTTTAGGCATTCATAAAAGAAAACTCATACATTATTTCAGAGAATTTCTGTGTTGCCAAGCAAGTCTGACTTCTGAAGAGGGCTAGGGGTACTAAGCAAAACTGCTTTGTCTCTACCCATTCCAATAGAAAACACCTAACATAGGTGCATAAACATCCACAAAGAAACACACTTGTAATTTTTTTCCTACCGGAAATGAAGGCTGGACACTTCCTTTTCTGCATCAGCTATTCAAGGTTGATTGCCCAGTAATCTTCTTGACATATTAAATAGCTACAAGTATAAGAAATATCCATTTGAAACAAACATTTAATTTTTAGGAAGTCAGCAAAAGCTTTGCATTTTTGAGCGAGGCAAAATAAAAAATGAAGTAAATATTGTACTTAAAATAGTTCATATAGCGCTCTGAGACCCTTGGGTCCATCAGTATTTTAGAAAACCACTAAATAAAAATAAGTTATGAAATGAGTGTAATATGCATTGCTTAAAATATAAGAAATATCCATAAAAAATCTTTCATTTATTTTAGAAAGAAACAACACAAACTTTATATGTATAAGCAGGCTAGGTAAAAACGTTTTACTTTATTTTTAAATACTTTGCATGCCACTCTCAGTCCCATGTGCCTGTCAGTACAGTAGAAAATGGCTACATAAAAATAAAATATGAAAATAAATAAATGTATATTTTAAGAAATATCCCTTCAAAACCAATATGATATTTGTAAACACAAACACAATTATTTTAAATAATACTATATGAATGCTTTGCATGCCACTCTCAGGTCCTTGTGCCCTTCAGCCAGCACAGCAGAAAAAATTGAATTAAAAGAAATTATGAAAATAAATAAATGTACATTTTAAGAACTTTCAAAACCGATATGATATTTTTAAACACAATTTAAAAAAATAAAATAATATTTAAATACTTTGCATGTCAATCACAGGTAGAAGGGTTCTTGTCCCTGTTAGTACAGTAGAAAACGGTTAAATAAAAATAAATTAGGAAAATAACGAAATGTTGTACATATAAAGACATATACCCTCAAAACCAACATATTTTTAAACACTAACAACAAAAATATTTAAAAAAATAATAAAATATGAAAACAAATATCTATAAATTCACAGATACATAAACACACATATATAAATACATATCAACTGTACAGGAGTTGTATGAATATTAAATGGAATGAGTACATGTCCAACAGTACTTCCTAATGTTATCAAACAAAACAAACCGAGCTATAAACACCTGAAACTATGGTTACACATCAGATTCATATTTTCTATTTATATAGAAAGTTTGCTCGTCGATCTTTAATATGAACAAACTTTTCAATTGTTCTTTTGTTGAATTCTGGTATTTCCTTTATTAGCTCTTTTTCCATTGACAGCATAGCCAATGCATTAAGTCTAGCTTGAGTCATAGTGTTTCGCAAAAACGTTTTTACCCTCTTTAGTGTGGAAAAACATCTCTCAGACTCTGCTGTTGTCATGGGTGTAGTAATGACAACTCTTAAAAGCTTTATAGTCTCAGAAAAAGATTTCTCTAAGTTGTTTTCACACAAAAAGCTAAATAAAGCCATGGCACCACCAGTAGTTTGACGGAAGTCATGTCTTCCATACAGGACCGAAAGTTCTGTACGCAATCTGGCCTTGTCTAACATAGGATAGGCTTCTATCGTTTCTGCGAGTGCCTCAGCTGGGAAAGATTTGTCATGTCTTTCAAAAAGGTCACTTCACAATAGTGTTGCACTTACAAGATGCTTTGTGAATGCAAAGCGCTCTCTGGCATGGACCACAATAATGTCACAGACTTCTTTTGCTTCTTGGGTCAAAGTATTTATTTGCAGTCTTCGGTTTACAAATGTACATTCTTGTGGCAGTGTAGAATCCAAACTGTCAATGGATTCCCGTACTTTGGTGATGCTTGTCACAAAGTCTGTAGTAGCTTTCTGGACATATACAGTGTCAATGTCTCGCTTTTGTAATTGATTATATAAAATGTCTACCTGGGGCATTATACGGTGAAAAAGAAACAGAAATAATATAAACTCTCTATCATCTAATGTTCTACTAAATCCCTTAGCTTCACATATAGTATTTGACTCAAAATCACCACTGTTTGCAATGGTTGACATGCATTCAATAAGACCGTCTCTGTATTCATAAATTATCAATATTGCTCGAATATTGAAGTTCCAGCGAGTTGCAGACCCTCTTGGAAGTCTTCTTGAAACTATTTGTTCAAGAATATCAGTCCTTTTCGGGGAACGTGCAAAAAATGCTGTTATACCACCAATCTCTGAAAAGAAAATTTTAACTCTAGATATTTTGGAGGAAGCCTGTTCCATAATTAGGTTAAGTTGGTGGGCATAGCAATGAATATAATGTGCATTTGGGTAAACATCCCTGATTTCTTTTTGCACCCCACCTGTTGCCACGCATTACGCTGGCACCATCGTAGCTTTGAGCAATTAGTTTTCCTTTAGCACATTGCTCAGGGAAAACAATGTTTAATTCATTAAGAATGGCTGAGGCAATTGTTTATGCAGATGAGTGTTTTAGATGTGTGAAACAATAAAATCTTTCAGCTACCTTGCAATTTCCATCAATGTAGCGGAAGACTAGAACTGACTGTGTCTTAGTAGAGACATCAGTTGTATCGTCAGTTTGGATAGCTACATAATCAGTGCTTCTCAACTGCTGTGTAATATATTCTCTTATCACTTCCAGCATACAGTCCAGCAATTCATTCTGAATAGTTTTAGACGTGCCTTTAAACACTGTGGCTGTTTTTAATGTGTTTCCATAGCACTGTCAATGCCGGAGACAAAATCAACAAGGCCCCTGAACGCGCCAGGATTTATAGACTCTTAAGTTTCATCATGGCCCCGTAATGCCAATTCAAAGGCACCACAAAAACGAATACAGTCAATCAATTTTGATAAAATGTATCGGTTTTTATCCACTTCTGCATTATGTTTTCTTACTCCCACACGGTATGCTTCGTTCAATTGCTGTACAATGTCCGATTTTCCGAAAAGAGATAATTTCAACATATTTGTCAAATGGGATTTACAGGAATCATGTTTTTTTATTTTCTCAGCCAGATGCTTTAGGTCAGTAACTCCTGTTTTTGTCCAGGCAACTTCACCTCCAAAAAGCAAGCAAGGGAAACAGAATAAAGCATTTTTAGAAGCGCTACCAGTAAGCCACTCTATCCTATCATACCATGTTCTGGTAAACCGACGTGTATAACCCTGTCCCCTGTCTTTTGCAGACTGCTCAATTTTAATTTCAGGTTTATCAGCTCCTAATGTTTTCACTTGCAGTTTATCAGCATGTGTCAAGCCCAAAAAGGGGTTTACGAGTAAACTGTTAACTGTGTTCATTGTATCTAGCAATAGATCGGACTGGAAATAGAAAGCCTAACCTGTTTTTTAATATTCCCTAGGTTGAAGACACAAAAACTATGTCACGCAAAATAATTAATACACTAATATGAATTGTCATGCACACAATAGTAACAGCAATTAGTCATCCATCCTCATTCTGACAGGAATGCAACTGCAGCAGCACGTACAGCTGTCCCCCAAGCGGTATAGCCTTGTAACTAGTTCAGAATTCCTCCTGGGATCCTGTTAATAATTAAAATATGATGTAAGCTTTGAGGCTAGGTGCCATTGCATGCACAACACCAGTGGCGATTGAAAAGCTTAAGCATGTCAATTCAGTGATCTGCCTAGAATTTAAAGGGTATATTCCAATTATGGGGTCCTTGAATTACTATTAGAAGGATAAAATTAGTATATTTTAGGAGTAAACCTAAAACAAAGTACTTATACATTTGGACTTGACTTTAGATGGCAAATAATACAAAATATGTTGAAATTTTCTGTAAAAAGCATACGACTTGCATTGAGCAATACCCTTTAACAGAGTTCTAGGCAGATCTCTGATATAGCCAGCAGCCGTCTGTACCAAGCACAGCAAAATAAATGTATATTTTTCCAATTAAGAGTTTACCATTGCAGTTAGACTATTTCCAAATTCAAAAAATATATGGATGGAGGTATTCTACACACAAGACAGACTACAATTACATCCTTTAGACAGTGCTAGTCATATCAGTGATCCTATTACTAAATGGACAGGAGTCACACTGTCACAACACATTAGATAGATTTTATATATCCTACTCGCCGTACATACTCTGTGTGCATTAAAAATATGGTACGGAAAAAGTAGACTGAAAAACATCGGTGTGAAAAACATTGTTGACTGAAAAAATGGAATGAAAATAAGTAGTGGCTTTCATGCATTATACAAGAAACATAAGTGTACTTGTAGCAGGGCTAAGGGCCATCCTCCCAAAGTAGACAGGAGCATTTAAAATAAGGGTCAGGAGACTAGCAATGAATTGTAATGATTCAGGTCAAGTTAGCGTTAATGGATAATTACGGGATTTTAGGGTAGCACTAAGGAGTAGTACAGGGCTATTATGAATCAGGGTAGCATTAAAGAGTAGTCCATTTTTTAAGCATCAAGAAACGACAGAATGTATGGGCAGTTTGGGGTTTAATATCTTTAGGGACGGTAAGCATTAAGGGATAGTAAGGGATTATTAGGCTAGTTAGATAAATCAAAGAGAGCATACAATAATAAAAGATTTAAAAATCAACATTTTTGGACTTCTCATAGTTAATCATGAAAAAACACAAAATGATCCCCTTAAAATTTTTACTCGCCACAACCTCATACTCTCTGCACTGTTCTGCTAGGATAAACCAACAGGCCTCCACACCTAAAGACCACACAGTTGGCACCCATACACATCTGAATGTGGACCTTTGCGGGAAATAGAGAAGCATGTCCTACCTTCTGGCCTGAGGTCTAGGACCAGGAAGCTGAGTTTCGATAAAGGTTCTGTCGCCGCAGGGACAGAGCCACCACGTGTCTTCTTTCGATATCTCGCAGTACTGATCTTGATTGTGATTATATTACGATCAGTCTTAACTCCAATTTCTCATGTGCTAAAAGAATTAAAACACGAATTTTTACCAACAATTACTGCACTGTATTCATGTAATGTTTCTAGCAAATGTGCTACCTGTCCAATACTGTTTTACACAAAACAAATAAACACAAACATTTAAGATAATAAAGTGCAAGTGAGATCCTGGGTCTCTGCAAGCATTGTGATTTGTGTAATTTTGTGTAGAGTGCTGGTTTCTGCAAAGAAGTGCATACACGTTTAAACGAATATAAGTGAACCAATGTGTGTGTATGTTTTAGTATGTGTGCATTGCAGTGAGTGCCTGTGGCGCTGTGCATGAACTCTAGAATCCTGTTGGTTTAGTGAGCAGAGTTATGGGAACACCTCATGTGACTCTACTGTGGCTGAACCCTAGCCCTGCCTGCCTCTGTGCCTCTTACCAACATTGGCTCCATGTGTGAGGCCTGCCAACACAGCAGTATAGGGCCATAGACCTCACTGTGCTCCTTCGGCCATGTTGGTACCCAACTCAACTTCCCGCCCCGTGGAATCCGTGTGCGAGACCGCAGACAGCCAGAGCAGCGACTCCAAGCCCCAGGTACTCTCTCGAGGGCCCACGGCCTGACTTCAACCCCCATTGCATTGAAGACCTTTCCGAGGTGGAGGTGACCAGTGGACTCCAATGTAGATACTTGTTACAACCTGTCCCAGTTTCCCTCCCCTGTTTCCCCCCCTCCTTTCCTCTCCTAGTGGGTTTGTCCCGATTTAGAATGTTGGTGGCTGAAGCTGACATTAGAACGTTGGGGACGTGTGCGCGAAAGGCTGAAGGATCCGTTTCCAATAAACCTACGCTCTTCGTAATTCTGACTGGAGTCCATTATTACTACAAATTAATTGGCGACGAGAGTACTCACCGTGCTGGGGACGGTTGGATCCTTCCCCCAGTCCTGTTCTGCCTTTCGCCGTCTGCCTCCCGGTCACTGCGTCCTGTCTCCATCGCTGCGCTCGAGAAGTTTCCTCTGGGTGCCCTCTGGTGATTCAGTGCAAGATCCTTCGTGTGTTTCATTTTGTTGTTCCGACAGGATCACTAACACTATACTCTGAAAACTGGTTCCACGAGGGTGCTGCTGAAGCTGCCTTTTCCTACGGCGATTTCGGGAGTTTTGAAGTGCTGGTATCTTCAGCTGCAAGATTCTGGATCGTTTGCTCCGCTGTAGCGACTCTTCAACTGAGGTACTGAGGGTGTTCGAGGGGTTATCCTGTCAGCGCTTGCTGTGCTGATACGGCTGTGTGGTACTTGTCAGCGTGGGAGTTTCCAGTTCCTCATTCCTCAGTTCGGACTGCTGGAAGTTTGTCCGATAGCCTATTTGTGACAATTCGACACTCGTTCATGAGACACTGCTTTGGGGTCCGGATAACCTTTCATGCTGGTAACTTTTCCTCACGGAGGTTGCTCCTTTAGGAGACACTGCTCCCTATTTCTTCGCCGCATGAGCTCCACCTGCTGGCCATAAACATTTTGGCTCCTCCAAGAACAAGAAAGAGTTTGCTTCGTTTATTTATTGACAGACTCTACTTCTGAATTCGGGTTTTTACCTATATATTGTCCTTGTCTTGAGGGGGAGAGGAGGGGCCATCCTTATTTTGCCATTAGGATCTCCTACCCTTTTTTTTCTTTTTATCTTCATTTTGGGGCTTATTTTCGTCTTCCCTTTTCCTGTCTTTCCATTGCTTTTTCTCTGCTTCTCTCTTCTTTCTCTATTCCCCTTAGCTCTTCAACATGTCAGCGTTCGCAATGTCGCAACCTCCTTCATTCCTGGATGAGAGGGGTGATCCAGCAGTTCCATGGAAAAAATGGGTAAACTTATTTGAATCATATCTTATTGCTATTGGGGGAGACAGATTTTCTGCGGTGCGTAAACAACATGTCTTACTGCATAATCTTGGCAAACAAGGGAGAGAAATTTTTGATGACTTACCTGATGATATTGTTGACAATGTAAATGTGGAAGCAGTGGGTGAGGGTGATGTACAACGTGATGTGTATCAATTAACGTTAATGAAATTGGAGGCACAATTTGGGGACAGAGTTAATATTGTCTTAGAACGTCACAAATTCTTTTTGCGCATTCAAGGGAAAAGTGAGAAAGTGATAAATTACATAGCTGCTTTGAGAGGATTATCCTCAACTTGTGAATTTGGTACGTTAACCGAGTCCCTAATTAGGGATCAGTTAGTAAGATGTACTAGCAACAAGAAAATTCAGGAAAGACTTCTAGCAGAAGCCCCAGATTTGAAACGTGCGATTGACATCGCTAAAAGCATTGAACATACAGCGTACTGCATGAATGAAATGAAGGATGCTGTTGAGGCAAAACAAGGTGCAGAGGGCAATGTCCACAAAATAGGTAGTAAAGATATCAAGCATAAACTACCAGCTGCTGGTCCTGAAGTACACGCTGCAGCGAGTAACAAACCCAAATGTTACAGGTGTGGGAATCCCAACCATATGGCCAACAGCATGAATTGTCCTGCAAGGGGTGTTGTATGTAGCAAGTGCAAAAAGAGGGGTCATTTTTCCAAAGTGTGTCACAATACTAAAACTAGTGTCACCCATATGATAGAGAGTGATTTAGTGCCACAACCCATTAGTGAAGATATTGTTTTTCAAGTAGCCAACTTTTCAGAAGGTAATAGCACTGTATACCCTAAATGTGAAATTCTGTTGGACAGTATTAAGTACGAAGTGTACGCCGATTCATGTTCCCCATACACTCTTGTAAATGAAGCTACCTTTCAAGCAAATTCAGGTACTCGGGCATATAAACTCCTGCCGCCTGACATAAACCTGGGGGGTACAACCAAGATCCTATACCACTGGTGGGGATGCTACTTATGAACATAGACTTCAAAGATAGATCCACGGTGGGGAAAGTCTACATCACGAAGAATGGGTCAAACCTACTTGGATGGAAACACCAAAAGGATTTGGGGATCAAGTTAGACCCTAACGCACTTGAACCAGTATACTTGATTGACAGATCCAACGTGGGGAGAGAGATATGCAACAAATTCCCTGAGGTGTTTACGGAGGAAGTGGGACTCCTAAAGGGTTTCCTTCACAAAATCAAACTTAAGACAAATGCGAAACCCGTAGTTCATAAACCAAGATCCATTCCACTGTTAACAAGAGAGCCACTAAAGAAGGAATTGGACAGATTGGAGAATAGCAAGATCATAGAGAAAATTGAGAGTTCGGAATGGTTGGCGCCCATTGTAGTAGCAGCTAAAGGAGGAAACAAAGGAATTCGTCTATGTGTGGATCTCAGGGATTTAAACTCCAATATTTGGGTGGACAGACACCCCCTCCCCAACATAAATGAAATGCTGTCTGCTATCCACGAGGCAAAAGTTTTTTCTGTGTTGGACCTATCTTCAGCATACCACCAGGTTGCTCTCCATCCGGAGTCGAAACCTCTCACCTCGTTCATAACTCCTCATGGGGCGTATCAATTCTCCAGGCTACCTTTCGGATTGGCGTCGGCGGCTGCAGTTTTCCAACGCATCATGCAACATATTCTGCAAGGCTTGGAAAAAGTTCTTTGTTTCCAAGATGATATCTTGATCCATGGTTCATCTGCTGAAGCACATAATAAAAATTTAGAAGCAGTGTTGACCCGACTCAGCAAGGCAGGTTTCACCACTCAGAGGGATAAATGCAAAATTGGAGTGGATTCGGTGGTCTACCTTGGTCACAACATATCAAGTGAAGGAATCAAACCTAAGTCTGGCTTGATAGATGCTGTCAAGTTAGCCCCAGAGCCCAACAACAAAGAGGAGCTCAAATCATTTTTGGGCCTAGCGGAGTATATGGCCAAGTTTGTTAAAAACTTTGCGGACCATGTGCAGCCCCTCAGAGAGTTGCTAAAGAAGAATTCAAAGTTTGAGTGGAATCAAGAACATCAGACAGCATTCACACTCATCAAGAAGGCAATTGTGGACGCCCCTATTCTGGGTGCTTTTGACCCCAATGCCAAGACCACTCTTACCACAGATGCTAGCAAGAAGGGTCTAGGAGCGGCACTGACCCAGAAAAAAGATGGACAGGAGTCCGTGATAGCGTTTGCGTCCAGAACATTGAGAGACGCCGGATTGAATTACTCCACAGTGGAAAAAGAGGCTTTGGCTTGTTACTGGGCCATAAATCATTTTAAGTATTTCTTGTGGGGTATTCCTTTTGTGTTGAGGACGGATCACAAACCCTTACTACCATTATTCTCTACTAAACGGCTGGAAGGTACTACTCCGAGAATATCGAAATGGGTGCTGAGTCTTCAAGGGTTCAACTATTCCATGGTATATGTCCCAGGAAGTGATAATAGAGTTGCGGACTGTCTCTCACGGCTACCTGTGTGCGGGGGTGATCCTGTGCAAGATCCACCGGAGGAGACAATCCTATTGGTGGAGATCTCTGCCATCAGTCGTGAGGAGTGGAAGGAATCCTTAAGGAAGGACAGCGATCTGGTTGCATTGAAGAATATAATTCGCTCAGGATGGCCGAATAACAAGTCTGAGGTTCCGGAATCTATCCACCAATTCTGGCCAGTACGAGAGGAACTATCCATCATAAGTGAACATATTTGTAAAGGAAGTAAAATCATCCCCCCTAAGAACATGTATGAAAGAATAATCCAGATTGCACATGAAGGTCATCCGGGGAGGAGCATGACCAAGAGCAAAATCCGGCAACACTACTGGTTCCCGGGTATGGATTCGAGAGTGGAGGAGCAAGTAAAGAACTGCACGGCCTGTGGTTCCAGCGACAAAACCAAAATGGTTCGCAAGTCACCGCTGATCCCAGTGGAAGTCCCAGCCATACCATGGGCGAAATTGGGGTTAGATATAATTGGGCCCCTAAATCTGTTGAACCAATCTCAGAGGTTCATGTTCGTTCTGATTGACTACCACTCTCACTGGATTGCAACGAGACTGGTACCCTCCATCACAACGGCGGCGCTGTTAAGGTTCCTGAGAGATACCTTCTCTAATGAGGGCATACCAGATACCATAATAACGGACAATGGGGTTCAGTTCGTTTTTGAAGAAATTAAGCAGTTTTTGACCACACTGTCCATCACTCATATCAAGTCACCACTCTACTGTCCCAAGGCCAATGGGCTAGTGGAAAGAGCAAACAGGATGATTAAGGACACCATTCAACTTGCAGTGAGCTCTCAAGTACCAGTGGAAGAGGCCATTAGGAAGATGCTGTGGTCATACCATACAACTCCCAATGCGGTCTCGGGAGTGTCACCGTTTGTCTCACTCAAAGGTAGGAACCCCGGTTCTAAACTTACGCCCAACTGGCTTAACGGTGGATCTCCGGTATGGGTGGATAGAAACTATGTGTCAGAGAAGACTCAGAAACACCAACAAGAGTACAAACTCAGGTATGACAATAGATGGGGAGTGTCTACGAAAGAGTGGAGAGAAGGCCAATGGGTGGTGGTTAAGAGGCCCTCTCTATCTAAGTCCAAGGTCTCCTCATTTTCCAAACTGCTGAGGATAACAAAGGTCTACAGCAATTCTGTAATGCTAGAAGATGGGGGCATGTGGAGCATGGATAACATAGCGGGGTGTCCAAGCACAGTCGGTACCAAGCCTTCATGCGAGAGTGAGCTGAGCGGAGCTATGCCCAGTAGTGAGGAACCCAAAAGTGCCAGAGCACGTAGACCCCCATGTTGGCAATCAGACTACAAAATGGGACCGTAACCCATTCAGGGGTTTTAGTTGGTTGCCGATCTTTTTCTGCATTTTGTAACTTGTAGGGGGATGTTGTATGGGGGTATTATGTTTATTGTACCTTTTTGCTTGCCCTTACATCCCTAATTTGTAATCAGGGGACTATAAGTTATTGTATTATTTGCTGCTCACTGGATAAAGAAAATTGTATTGCCTTGTCCCGCAGGGAGATGTGTTACAACCTGTCCCAGTTTCCCTCCCCTGTTTTCCCCCCTCCTTTCCTCTCCTAGTGGGTTTGTCCCGATTTAGAATGTTGGTGGCTGAAGCTGACATTAGAACGTTGGGGACGTGTGCGCGAAAGGCTGAAGGATCCGTTTCCAATAAACCTACGCTCTTCGTAATTCTGACTGGAGTCCATTATTACTACAATACTATGTTACTATGACTCCCTCAAAGGGAGCACCTGCATCTTTGCTTTGTGATGCCCCTGGAGAATGAGCAATTAACTTTACTACTGGCATAACTCTTAATAAACTGATTAGACTGTTGTCCTTTAGGCTTAGCTTTAATTAGATATAGATGGCCTCTTTTTCTACAACTGGTGTGAAGTTTTTTTGTGGTGTCTTTTACTGTGTTACTTTACTATGTGTTGCACTAATATTTTACACATTGCCTCTTTGATAAGCCTACCTGCTCTGCGCCAAGCTACCAGATGATGAGCAGAGGTAATCTTACATGTGTATCTGAATTAACCTATAATGGTGGGTTATTTCTGGCTTAGGTGTATATCCTAGCCAACCAAAATCCCCATTTGTAAGAGGTACACATTCAGGAGCGTCTGCAGGTTCTCTGCTTTCATTCCAAGCAACAACGTTCAAAGGGGGTGGGGGGGGCTTATCAGATTCTATCAGGCCAAATTTAAAGGGCCATTGGCATCCTTTTGTTCCAGGGAGCTATCTAGAGCTTCACACCTAAATGCAAATTCCTCGACCGAGGCGAAGCAGCTGCCCTCATCCTCCTGGACCTCTCAGCCTCCTTCAACACCGTTTCCCACTAAACCCTCTGAGCAAGACTCCACGTCGCTGACATCCACGACAAAGCCCTGGATGGATCAACTCCTTCCTCACCGGCCGAACACAGAGAGTCAGACTTCCACCATTCAACTCCAAACCCACTGAGATCAGCTGCAAAGGGCCTCAGGGATCCTCCCTGAGCCTCACCCTCTTCAGCATCTACAGGGCTCCACTTGCAGCCATCGTCAGAAACCGCAGTCTCAACATTGTCTCCTATATCGACAACACTTAGCTGATTCTCTCCCTCACAGAAGAACCCACAGCCACCAAGAGCAACTTCCACAAGGAGATAAAGCAGTCTCCACCTGGATGAAGGACAGCTGCCTCAAGCTTAGTTCAAACAAGACCTAAGGGGCTCATTATGATGGTTTTGACCACCCGCCAGACGTGCAGCAATCCCACCAGTGCAATTAGGATGTGCCAGCCATACTGCGGGCACATCCTGGCCTTTTAACATTGCGGACGGTACTGCTGGCTGCAGCACCATCTGCAAAGTCAAAAGACCATGCCCAGCATTTCCATGCACCATGTGGCAGGCACCACGCAGTGCCTGCCATTTGGTGCATGGAACTCATGGTACCCCCCAGTGCACCCCCCTACACACACACACACACAGAGGGGGCCCACAATGACCACTACCCACTGACCACGCGCAAAACCCTGGCATCTTCCTGGACTCCTCGCTCTCAATAAACCCCCAAATCAACGCCGTTGCATCCTCCTATTTCCACACGCTCAATCTACTTCATAAGATCTTGCAGTGCATCCCCACCATGACTTAGAGATCCGGGACAAGGCCCCCGACTGGATCCACTCTCTTCTCTCCGGCAGAACACAGCGGGTCAGACTCCCACCTTTCCTCTCGGACCCTACACCAACCACCTGCGGAGTCCCCCAGGGGTCCTCCCTCAGCCCAAGGCTCTTCAACATTTACATGGCTCCTCTCGCCCCATCGTCAGAACCCATGGACTTAACATTGTTTCATACGCAGTCGACACCCAACTCATTCTCTCCCTATCCAGCGAACCCAATGCAGCCAAACACAACTTTCAAGAAGGCATGGAAGCTGTCGCAAAATGGATGAAAAGCAGCTGCCTACAACTCAACACTGACAAATCAGAAGTACTCATCATGGGCCCACAACCCCGACGCCTGGAACGACACCTGGTGACTCCCGCCCTCGGAAGCCCACCCACCCATGGACCACGCACGCAACCTTGGTATCATCTTGGACTCCGAGCTCAAAATGGACCGCCAGATCAACTCCGTCGCATCCTCCTGCTTTCACACCCTCTGCCTCCTACCTAAGACCTTCAAATGGATCCCCCTCAAGCACAGAAAGACTGTCACTCACGCCCTCATCACCAGCAGACTCTACTACGGCAACGCACTCTACGCCGGAATAAACAAAAACCTTTCCCGCAAGCTATAAAACATCCAGAACGCCGCCGCAAGATTGGTCCTCAACCTGCCAAGACACTGCCATATCTCCCAGCACCTGCTTACACTCCACTGTCTCCCCATCGAGGCTAGAATCACCTTCACGATTCTCACCTACGCACATAAAGCCCGCCACAACACTGGACCAGCATACCTGAACAGCCGACTCAAATTCCACTCACCCAAAAGTGCCCTACGATCAGCCCAGCTCTCCCACACCATTGTCCCCCACGCCAGAAAAACCAGATCGGGAAGCCGCTCCTTCTCCTTCCTCGCGGCCAGAGCCTGGAATGCCTTACCGCTCCACCTTAGACAGACACCATCACTCCCATCTTCACGCGAAACCTAAAAATCTTGGCTTTTCTACAGACCCCCTCCTTGATGGACTGGAACCTGCACCTCCCCTCCTCCTTGAGACCCTTACTGGTGAGTAGTCGCGTTTAACAAACACATGATGGATTGATACCTCAACCACCACTTCTCCTTCTACACATACACCAGACATCTCCACTCCATCCAACTGGCCCAGGCCACCATACCACGTATCAGCAAGACCACTGCTGGAGAAAGATCCTTCTCCTAACTCCTGGAACTCCCTGCCTGTCCACCTCAGGCAATCACCATTACTTCCGCAATTCAGGAAGAACCTCAAGACCTGGCTCTTCGACTGAACCGCAGATCCCCTCACCCGCTCCCCTCACCCCCAAACTGCTTGAAACCCTTATGGGTAAGGAGTTGCGCTTTATGAAAATGAGTGTGTAAATGAATGTACAGGTTGTGTTACATAAGTGAGTGAGGGACACAAGGTGTAAGAGTTGCATGTTGTTTATAGCTCACTGTGCTATATTAGAAGGATTACAATTTATGAACTGTCGATAACAACTATCTCTGTGTTAAAAGCAGTGACCCACTTATCTGGCAACATAAAGTAGAAATATTGTCATCTGCATATTCCATGATCTGCTTTGCATCAGACATAGAGTGCATTTAAAAAAACTTGCAAGGGTTAATATCATATTAACCCTAGCTATTTTTTTTAATGCACTGATGAGCTATTATACTAGACCTGGTCAACCAACTGGGCAATATGATAAAATAATTATATAAAGCAGCATATTTAAACAATGCAAACATTGCACAAACAATTTAAAGTACAAATTAATATTTCACACTTACCTTATCAGGCAGCTGCTTCTGTCTTAGTCAGCTAGTTGATGGCCTCAATGCTTCAATTCAGAGCTGCTGCTGGTTCAGAGGAGCTGAAAGTGAAAGCTCGACTCTGTGCAGCATGTATCATATGACTCCACCTCACAGGGTCATGAGTTAAGTCTCATGACTCTGTGACACAAGGAAATGTGTGTGTGTTTATTATTTTTTTAATCAGTGT
The DNA here is from genome assembly GCF_964204655.1 of Triturus cristatus. NCBI lineage: Eukaryota > Metazoa > Chordata > Amphibia > Caudata > Salamandridae > Triturus > Triturus cristatus. The sequence continues at coordinate 91,167,190 of NC_140586.1, forward strand.
ATGTAAAGTTATTACAATAATGCTGGAAATCATTATTGTAATAACGAAAAATAAAAAAAACCCTACCTTTCCCAACTCGTCATAGAGATGGGTGGGGTCAGTTATGCTTGACCCCACCCCATCCAGTGACGACTGGTGAAAGGGAGGGGTGAGGCAGGGCAGTGTGGTCGAGAAATGCAGCCTCAGGCTTATACAGTACCCGCCCGAGGCTGCTCTGGAATTGTCACCTTACTGTCGTCATCAGTGGGCGGGGCCGCGGGCCCTAACTGGGCTGTCATCATAACTACCGGGCTGACACCATGTCCGCCCGGTAGATCTAAAGTTTCCTTTTGTGACACATGCGCAGAGCGCGTGTGTCACATAGTTGCCCCACACACCTGCATTAATTCAGTGCCTGCCCTGCTGCCTGGCCTGCGTGATGCAATGACGCTGGAGTCTTACTCCGAGCGTCGCAGGCAGGCAGCAGCAGCAGGAGTTCAACTCTGGCTCAGCCTCACGGCTGAAGAACACTGCAGGTAGGCTGGACAGTGTAGTCCCGCGCAGCGCGCGCGCACCGTTCCGCTTTCAATTTAAAATGATAAGTAACATTGCTGTTACTTATCATTTTAAATCTAAATGGTGCGCGGCTGCCGAGCTAGGCGACAGGCGGGCGCGATCACGGAATGGAGGGCGCCGCCCGCCCGTTACAGAAAACCGCCACTGAGTGACATTAAACCTTTTTGGGAGGTCAGGAACGAGTTGTCCATTTTAAATGGTGCTTTGATGAGAGGTGATAAGGTCGTCCCTCCTTCAGCATTGAGAGAAAAGATTCTCATTTTGTGTCAAGAGGGACATTTGGGTATTTCAAAGACAAAATGCATAGTGAAAAGTGGATTCTGCTGGCCTGGTTTGGATATCTCTGTAGAGAGGTTAGTAAGAGATTGAAATGTGTGTTTCACTGCTGACAAGACCCTTAAAACCCTCAGACCTCCCATGAGTGATTTTTTATGCCCCAATGCACCTTGGGAGAGTGATGCTGTAGATATCATGGGTCCTATTGGTAGTTCAGAAAAATATATCATCTCCATGATGGATATTTTTTCAAAATGGCCTGTTCTCAAGATTATCAAAAAGATAGACACAGAGACTGTTATCACATTCTTTGATGATGTTTTCACATCAGAAGGTACTCCGGCTAACATTATCAGTGACAATGGTGTACAATTTACTTCAGAAACCATGACTCAGTATTTATCTAAGTGCGGTATTGCACACAAAACCACTTCTTTATATAATCCAAGTGGGAATGGTTTAGTGGAAAGGTATAACAGGGCTTTAAAGGGTGCAATTCAGTTAGCATGGCAAAATAATGTTCCCTGGGAAATTCAAATCTTTAAAACCTTATGGGCATACAGAGTTGCCGTTGCTGATTCGACAAAATTTTCCCCATTTGAGCTCATGAGGGGCAGGAAACCAAGAGCTAAATGGTACCTTGATTGGATTAAAAATTCTGGTGAAGTGTATTGGTCTTCTGTTGAGGTTAAAAATAACTTAGCCATCAAACATGACAAGTATAAAAAATTCTATGATGCTAAACATAGTACCAAAGATGTCAGACTCTGTTGGTCAATGGGTCAGAATCAGAAAACCTGGTTTTACGAAGAAAGGTGTCAGCAAATTCTTTCTTCCTCAACGTATAGTTGCTTTAAGGAACAATGCTGTTGTTTTAGATGATGGAAAGTGTTGGAGCCTGAAGAGAGTTGCATTGTGTAACGCTCCCAAGTTTGACAGTTCGATCACTGCTCAATCCAGCATGAAGATTGACTCTGTTGAAGCTCCTTGTCAGCTTCATGTTGTTAAAAAAACAAGTGGTCAACATGCTTCGTCTCAAAGTGTGGATGTCAATGCTAGAGCTAAAAGAATCATCAAACGTCCTGTTTCTTTGAGCGACTATGTATGTGAATAATTTTTCTGTTTTATATAAAGCAGGAGATGTGTAGTGTTTCATCTCTCGTTCTGCTTTGTCGCGTGCCGCTTTGGTTTTGTCATCACGAGGACAAAGCAGAACGAGAACATGTTTACCTTTAAATGGTGCAGGCTCGTGTACTCTGTCACGAGTATACTGCGGTTGAGAACTGGTGTTAGGTTTCAAATGTTATCGTACGTTAAGGCAAACTGGAATTGGTGTTGACTCCGGACAGGACGCAATTTACATGTCCGGTTGAGTAATTCAATAAATCATTCTTCATCAATACTTCGTCAAGTGTATTCACTACAGGCACTTCTAGAGAAAGTGAAGATTGCCGCAGTGCCGCAGCACTGACATACTCTAAAGGGGACATTCCTTCTGCTAGAATAAAGTAGTTCTGACAGGCACTGCTAGATTACTCTAGCACTGACAGGAGCAGAGGAAGTAAACTCAGACTACTGCAGTACTATTATCACTGCAAACACTATAGAACTGATGGGCACGGCTAGAAAAAGATTCCACTTATGGAGTACTTTAGCGATGAAACTGCACTATTGTCGAAAGACCTGAGAGATGGAGTACTATGGCACTGACTAGCACTTTGACGGAAGCTGACACCACTGGAATACTAGCACTGCTGGACACAGCTGTAAAAAGAGCACAGTGCTGGAGGGCTATAGCACTGGAATGGCAATGAAGGAGAAAGCTCACGCTCCTGAAGTACTACAGCACTGATGGGCAATGACGGAGGAAGCTCACATTCCTAGAGTACTACAGCACTGATGGGCAATGACGGAGGAAGCTCACACTCCTAGAGTACTACAGCACTGATGGGCAATGACGGAGGAAGCTCAAACTCTCAGAGTACTATAGCACTGGAAGGGCAATGATGGAGAAAGCTCACACTCCCAGAGTACTTTAGCACTGATGGGTAATGACGGAGGAAGCTCACACTCCTAGAGTACTACAGCACTGATGGGCAATGACGGAGGAAGCTCACACTCCTAGAGTACTACAGCACTGATGGGCAATGACGGAGGAAGTTCACACTCCCAGAGTACTATAGCACTGGAAGGGCAATCATGGAGAAAGCTCACACTCCCAGAGTACTATAGCACTGGAAGGGCAATGATGGAGAAAGCTCACACTCCTAGGGTACTACAGCACTGATGGGTGATGACGGAGGAAGCTCACACTCCTAGAGTACTACAGCACTGATGGGCAATGACGGAGGAAGCTCACACTCTCAGAGTACTATAGCACTGGAAGGGCAATGATGGAGAAAGCTCACACTCCCAGAGTACTATAGCACTGGAAGGGCAATGAAGGAGGAAGCTCACACTCCCAGAGTACTACAGCACTGATGGGCAATGACGGAGGAAGCTCACACTCCTAGAGCACTACAGCACTGATGGGCAATGACGGAGGAAGCTCACACTCCCAGAGTACTATAGCACTGGAAGGGCAATGATGGAGAAAGCTCACACTCCCAGAGTACTATAGCACTGATGGGTAATGACGGAGGGAGCTCACACTCCTACAGTACCATAGCACGGGAAGGGCAATGAAGGAGGAAGCTCACACTCCCAGAGTACTATAGCACTGATGGGTAATGACGGAGGGAGCTCACACTCCTACAGTACCATAGCACTGGAAGGGCAATGAAGGAGGAAACTCACACTCCCAGAGTACTACAGCACTGATGGGCAATGACGGAGAAAGCTCACACTCCCAGAGTACTATAGCACTAGAATGGCAATGAAGGAGGAAGCTCACGCTTCTAGAGTTCCAATGAACTGATGGGCAATGACGGAGAAATCTCACACTCCCAGAGTACTATAGCACTGGAACAGTAATGAAAGAAGAAGCTCACACTTCGAGAGTACTGCAGCACTGATGGGTAATGACGGAGGAAGCTCACACTCCTACAGTACCATAGCACTGGAAGGGCAATGAAGGAGAAAGCTCATGCTCCTAGAGTACTATAGCACTAGAAGGGCAATGACGGATGAAGCTCACACTTCTAGAGTACTATAGAACTGGAAGGGCAATGATGGAGAAAAGTCACACTCCCAGAGTACTATAGCACTGGAAGGGCAATGATGGAGGAAGCTCACACTCCCAGAGTGCTATAGCACTGGAAGGGCAATGATGGAGAAAGCTCACACTCCCAGAGTAGTATAGCACTGGAAGGGCAATGATGGAGGAAGCTCACACTCCCAGAGTACTATAGTACTGGAAGGGCAATGAAGGAGGAAGCTCACACTCCTAGAGTACTATAGAACTAATGGGCAATGACAGGGAAATCTAACACTCCCTGAGTACTATAGCACTGAAATGGCAATGAAGGAGGAAGCTCACACTCCCAGAGTACTATAGCACTGATAGGCAATGACGGAGGAAGCTCATCCTGCTACAGTACCATAGTACTGGAATGGCAATGAAGGAGGAAGCTCATACTCCTAGAGTACTATAGCACTGATTGTGAGAAAGTGTCCACTTTTTGCATGGTTGCCCCCACTTTTTGCTGAACTGCTAATGTGCTTTGACTGAGTGTGCACTGGGCTCCTGCCAAACAGGTAACCAGGGCCTATGTTCTTTCCCTAAAACTGCATTGAAAACAAAACCCAATTGGCACTCTCTGGAAGCATGTGACCAGAGAAGGCCTCCAAGTGCTGCAGCACCTATTGTGCCTCTCTTAAAGTCCCTGTACCTTTACACACACACACTGCCTTTGCAGGATGAGTGTTTTGGTGCAGAACAAAGTGAAGAATTGACAAGGCACACATCCTGTGTGCCATGCCTACAACCCACTGCCCTGGCATAGATCAGCCACCCTTCTAGCTTGGTGCACTATAGCAGTGGTGAGGGTACAGGTGCATGAGTCCTGTACCCCTACAGTGTCTAAGCCAATTCTTAGGCATTGTAAGTGCAGTAATGACATTAAGAGTATATGATGCTAGGAGTTTGTCATTACGAACTCCACAGTACCATAATGGCTTTACTGAAAACTGGGAAGTTTGGCATTAAGCTTCTCAGCACATTAACCTCTTCTGTGCCCATGACGAGATAGTCTCGTCATGGAGCACGGTCGCGCTGTGCCCATGACGAGACTATCTCGTCATGAACCCCACCCACTAATGTAACGCCCGGCACAGGAGGGGGAAAGGGCGTGGCACAGAAGGGGTTAAACCCACACTGATGCCAGTGTGGGGTTTAATGAAAAATGCACACAGAGGACATCTTAGAGATGCCCCCTGAAAAATGACCTAACACTAGTGTCTATAGCAATAGAAGGGCAATGTGGAGAAAGCTCACACTCCCAGAGTACTATAGCAGTGGAAGGGAAATGATGGAGGAAGCTCACACTCCCAGAGTACTATAGCACTGGAAGGGCAATGATGGAGGAAGCTCACACTCCCAGAGTGCTATAGCACTGGAAGGGCAATGATGGAGAAAGCTCACACTCCCAGAGTAGTATAGCACTGGAAGGGCAATGATGGAGGAAGCTCACACTCCCAGAGTACTATAGTACTGGAAGGGCAATGAAGGAGGAAGCTCACACTCCTAGAGTACTATAAAACTAATGGGCAATGACAGGGAAATCTAACACTCCCAGAGTACTATAGCACTGAAATGGCAATGAAGGAGGAAGCTCACACTCCCAGAGTACTATAGCACTGATAGGCAATGACGGAGGAAGCTCATCCTGCTACAGTACCATAGTACTGGAATGGCAATGAAGGAGGAAGCTCAGACTCCTAGAGTACTATAGCACTGATTGTGAGAAAGTGTCCACTTTTTGCATGGTTGCCCCCACTTTTTGCTGAACTGCTGATGTGCTTTGACTGAGTGTGCCCTGGGCTCCTGCCAAACAGGTAACCAGGGCCTATGTTCTTTCCCTAAAACTGCATTGAAAACAAAACCCAATTGGCACTCTCTGGAAGCATGTGACCAAAGAAGGCCTCCAAGTGCTGCAGCACCTATTGTGCCTCTCTTAAAGTCCCTGTACCTTTACACACACACACTGCCTTTGCAGGATGAGTGTTTTGGTGCAGAACAAAGTGAAGAATTGACAAGGCACACATCCTGTGTGCCATGCCTACAACCCACTGCCCTGGCATAGATCAGCCACCCTTCTAGCTTGGTGCACTATACCAGTGGTGAGGGTACAGGTGCATGAGTCCTGTACCCCTACAGTGTCTAAGCCAATTCTTAGGCATTGTAAGTGCAGTAATGACATTAAGAGTATATGATGCTAGGAGTTTGTCATTACGAACTCCACAGTACCATAATGGCTTTACTGAAAACTGGGAAGTTTGGTATTAAGCTTCTCAGCACATTAAACCCACACTGATGCCAGTGTGGGGTTTAATGAAAAATGCACACAGAGGACATCTTAGAGATGCCCCCTGAAAAATGACCTAACACTAGTGTCTATAGCAATGGAAGGGCAATGATGGAGAAAGCTCACACTCCCAGAGTACTATGGCACTGATGGGCAATGACGGAGGAAGTTCACACTCCCAGAGTACTATAGCACTGGAAGGGCAATGATGGAGAAAGCTCACACTCCCAGAGTACTATAGCACTGGAAGGGCAATGATGGAGAAAGCTCACACTCCTAGGGTACTACAGCACTGATGGGTGATGACGGAGGAAGCTCACACTCCTAGAGTACTACAGCACTGATGGGCAATGATGGAGGAAGCTCACACTCCCAGAGTACTATAGCAATGGAAGGGCAAAGATGGAGAAAGCTCACACTCCCAGAGTACTATAGCACTGGAAGGGCAATGATGGAGGAAGCTCACACTCCCAGAGTACTATAGTACTGGAAGAGCAATGAAGGAGAAAGCTCATGCTCCTAGAGTACTATAGCACTGGAAGGGCAATGACGGATGAAGCTCACACTTCTAGAGTACTGTAGCAATGGAAGGGCAATGATGGAGAAAGCTCTCACTCCCAGAGTACTATAGCAGTGGAAGGGCAATGATGGAGGAAGCTCACACTCCCAGAGTAATATAGCACTGGAAGGGCAAAGATGGAGAAAGCTCACACTCCCAGAGTACTATAGCACTGGAAGGGCAATGATGGAGAAAGCTCACACTCCCAGAGTACTATAGTACTGGTAGGGCAATGAAGGAGAAAGCTCATGCTCCTAAAGTACTATAGCACTGGAAGGGCAATGACGGATGAAGCTCACACTTCTAGAGTACTATAGCAATGGAAGAGCAATGATGGAGAAAGATCACACTCCCAGAGTACTATAGCAGTGGAAGGGCAATGAAGGAGGAAGCTCACACTCCCAGAGTAATATAGCACTGGAAGGGCAATGATGAAGAAAGCTCACACTCCTAGGGTACTACAGCTCTGGTGGGCTCTCCTAGAGCAAAGTCACATGTCTGGGGTACTATAGCAAAGAGAGGGCACTGCTGCAGAACGCCTACATTGCTGGGGTACTTTAGTAATGATAACTGCTGAAAGATGCATGCACTGTCAGAGTATTCTAGTACTGGCGGGCACAGATGGAGAAAGCTCATAGTTCTAGATTAGTACAGTACTGAAAGGAAATGCTGGAGAGAGCTCACATTGCTGGACTATAGCATCCCTTCTTGAGTACTAGAACAATGAGCATAAAATGCTGGGAGAAGCTCACATAGCTGGAATACTAAAGTACTTTAGGGCACTGCTGGTGAAAGAAGTGTACTGGGGCACTGCTGTACTCATCCAGACTCCTTGTAGGAGCTCACACTGTTTGAGTATTATAGTAAAGAGGGGGCACTTCTGGAGAATGCTAACACCACTAGGATAATTTAGTTATGAGCACAAACTGCTGGAAGATGTTCTCACTGCAAGAGTATTATAGTACTGATGGGCACAGATGGAGAGAGCTCATAGTGCTGTGGCACTATAGTACTGAAGGGAAATGATGTAGAAGCTCCCACTGCTGGAGTATTATGGCACTGCTTAAGTACTAATACAAATAGAGTGAACTGCTGGGAGACGGTCCTCTAGGTGGAGTACAATAGTACTTACGGGCACTACTGATGGAGGCAGTGTACTGGGGTGCTGTGGCACCGATGGGCACTACTGGAGTCCTACAGCAAAGAGAGCCCTGCTGGAGAATGCTAGTATCACTAGGCTACTTCAGTTATGATTATGAACTGATGGAAGAGGTTTGCACTGCAGGAGTATTATAGTACTGGTAGGCATAGCTGGAGAGAGCTCATAGTGCTGGAGTACTAGAGTACTGGAGGGAAATGCTGGAGAAGCTCACATTGCTGGAGCATCAAAGCACTGCTTGAGTAATAATGAGGGGGAATCCTGGGAGACGCACACATAGCTGGAGTACTTTAGTACTTAAAGGCACTGTTCGGCATGTCCGGACCGGGCATCAGGTGTTTCCCTGGGAGGCTGGAAGGGTGGGGGCCGTGTTCGTTACTGGGGGCCATTTATGGAGCAGTTCAGTTCAGCAGTTTTGAAAGCATGGCAGAGTTCCTTGTAGATCCAGTAATTTTTAGGCAACAATAAAAGTGTAAATAAAGATAACTCTGGTGATTAATGTACCTGCTAGAGAGAGATAGGAGTTTTGTCTAGTGGCAGTTTTGACTCACATAAGGTAGAGCAGAGGGTTAATATGCCTGCTGCAAAGGACATGTACCATGCAGATCACAGAGCAGTATTTTATGTGCATAGCTGAGTGGGTTACTGCTTTTGTCACAGAAACACTTTTGTTACTGTGCAGTTCATAAGTTACAATCATAATCTAGCACAATGAGGTAGTAAGTGTCATTGAAGAGCTGCATGCAAACTACATGGTACAAGCTAGAAAGTTATGTTTTTATGACTCTTTCATTATCCTAATGTTGCTTAATAGGACTCGTTTGGGTTGAAATAAATTCGTACTAGTAAAGCCAACCCCTAGCACTGTGTTACGTTCAGAATCCTGAGTTTGTGCTTCTCCAGGCCAAGCACTCTTAAAGAATGCCTACCAGTATGGGTGATATGAATCCTACACCTTGTAGTTCCCTTTGTGTTATGCAACATGTGTGATTTACAGTGCTCCAACACCCTACACTGGTATGAAAGGTGCTATAAAACAAATGAAATATATGTGAGAGGGGCTATGGCGAGATGAGGGGTACTGTTTGAGGGTGATAGTGAGGGAATCATTGAAGGGACCCAGCAAAGACTGTCATATCCAAGTGCACTGTAGTGTCATCATTTACTATGCTTCTAAAGCTAATACAACTGAATATATAATCAAATATGTGTTGAAGAATACACCATTTTTGCCCCGATGTTCTTGGTGGGAGACCCCCTCACCCCCACAAACCTTCCTTGCAGTGCTCAGACTCGCTGCTGCACTTACTATGCACTGTACGGGGGCTGGTCTGACCAGATTTTCCATGGCTGCTTTGGGTTCCTAGTCCAGTCTTGACTGCCTGTAAAATCAGTGTATTGGAGTTCTATAGTATGAATGGACACTGCCGGAGGAAGCTCACAATGCTGGAAGACTATAACACTGACAGTGCACTGCTGGATTAAGCGCACAGTTCTGAAGTACTGTGTGTTCCGCTGCCCAAAGACCAGTGAGGTCTACTGTGGTCTAATACAGCAGATGGGATACGAATGCTGCTTGGTGGGGGGGAAGCATTTCCTGCCTAAGTAGATACTAAGGGTGGAGGGGGGTCTGCCCAGCTGACTGGGACACACCAAATGTCTAACTGCTGCTTTACGTGCCCTCTACCAACAGCATATCACAAACCATAGTTGAGGGGAATGCTATGACAGAACTAAGGTGGGGGTTGAAGGCGGGCAAAAGACACACAACATGGAGACAGGGAAACAGAAAGGATGTAAAATGGGATGAAAGGCAAGTGGTGTAATGGAGAGATAAATAGGAAACAAAGAAAAGGTACGGAGAGTGTAGGAAGCTGGCTCTGTATACACTATACCAAAATGAGGTATAGTGTGCACAGAGTCCAGTGGAACCCCCAAGGGAAGTACAGGTAAAAGTAGATAGCATCTTATTCTCTATTTGTGGTCGTGTGAGCGAGCAGTAAGGCTTTATCAGAGGGTAGTGTTAAGCATTTGTTGTACAAACTCAGGCAAGAAATGATGTCACACACTTAAAGACTGAACTCAGACCAATTTGTTTGTATAAAAAAGTATTATTTAGTTATTTTATTTCTAGAACCAAGCCAAGCCTGGTGCAGGTAAGTGAAATAATACTTTGCAAAATCTTAGCTACTGTACAGATTACTGTGTGTGTTACTTTTTAGATTACTTTTTAAGTTACCTTTGCTAATCAGTGTGATATGCCTAGATATCACGAGACATTCTCTAGACAAAAGGTAAGTAATTAACTCTTTGACGTTTTGTAAGTTTCCATTCAAACCAACTCCACACTAAAAAACAATTTTCAAGGAAAAACAGTCAATGTATTACTTTGGAGGAAAATGAAGTTAACTGTTTGCAGGTAAGTACTTATTTGTGGGAGTTGGTATTCTGGGGTTAGAAACAGGGTTCCCCGAGGGTCGAGAATGCACTCTCAGAACACCCTCAGTGGCACTACGGCGGCCGGGTGCAGAGTGCTGAGGCCCAAAGTTATCCAATGGGGAATAGGGGACCTCCAGTTGGTGCTGCTCACGAGCAGGCCACAAGGTTGTGGGAGCAAAGCTCCTGGTGTTAGGCTCAGGGCAAAGGGGGATCTGAGTTAGCACCCAAAGTACACCCACAGCTGCGCAGGGGCAGCTGGGCGCAGGGTGCTGTTTTGGCGTCGTGTGTCCTGTTGTTTTCAATGGGAGTTGCTGGCTTTGGATTCTGGCTACAGGCTGGGTCAAGGGAGACTTCCGGGAGGAACCAACACCTGGGCAGGTAAGTTGGAGGGCTCGGGTTCTCTTCTCCAGGGCGGCTGGATGCAGGGGTGTCTTTTGAGGTTGGATTCCACCTTACCGGGCTACTCTCGGGCTACTCTCGGTTGGGGGGGTCTCAGTGCAGAGGCTGCAGGCGACGTCGGGGAGTCCTGGAGGGTCAACCCACGGTGGACTCAGACTCTGGAGCGCTGGGGGACCTCGCTGAGACTGGTGAGCCACTCGGACTCGGACCGTAGGCGTCAGGTGTCCTCAGCAGGCTCTGAGTCTTTCTTGGCTGTTTCTTTTGAACAGTGCTGCTGTTCAAAGGAGATCCGGTCTTTGTTGAAGGCATGTCAGTCCGCCCAGGGGTTCTGGAGGTCACTGGCTGCAGGACAAGGCAACGTTTGGTGCAGGATTTCTGGAAACCGCAGACCGGCCGGTAGGGCTGGGGCCAAATCAGTTCTTCTCTGGGCGTCTTCTTTCATCCCTCTTCGTTATAGGTTGCGGTAATATATCTTCTTAGCTCAGGGCTGCCCCCTAAATACTGTATTTAGTGGGTGTTTTAGGGGTATCGAGGTTAGTAGCCAATGGGCTACTGACCTTAGAATGACTACACACTTGGTGTGCTCACCCCATGTGGAGGAATGGACACAATCCCTAATCCTGATTGGAGAGTTCTTGCCATCTGAAAGATGGCGGGCACGAAGAGTGGGCTTCACCTCACCTCCCCCACCTAAGGGGTGGGTTGGCAGAGGTGGGCACACCTTCTGGGCTGGCTATGTTTTCCCGCCCATCTTCCTGCCGAAAAGGCAGCAAAGCTTTTGAAGCTCTCCTGCCACAGATGGCTCTTCCTGACCTGGGGGAGGTGTGACCACCTTCACCCAGGAAAGGCTTTTTTCTGGGCCAAGGGAGAGAAGGCTACCACTCCAGGGGTCCGGAAACATTTCTTGTGATGGCAGGCTGGTGTGTACCAGTTAGGGAACCCACCAGAGGCTAGTCGTTTTTCAGTGGGCATCTCTAAGATGCCCTCTGAGTGCATTTTTCATTAAATCCCACACTGTCATCAGTGTGGGTTTAACGTGCTGAGAAGTTTGATACCAAACTTCCCAGTTTTCAGTAAAGCCAATATGGTGCTGTGGAGTTCGTAATGACAAACTCCCAGCACAATATACCCTTAATGGCATTACAATGTCTAAGAATTGGTCTAGACACTGTAATGGTACAAGGCTCATGCACATGTACCCTCACCACTGGTCTAGTGCACCCAGCTTTAGGGGTGGCTAACCTATGCCAGGGCAGTAAGTTGTAGGCATGGCACACAGGGATGTGTGCCATGTCGTCTCTTCACTTTGTTCTGCACAAAAAATAACGCAGCCTGCAATGAGGGGTGTGTGTGTGTGTGTGTGTGTGTGAGGTTGTGTGTGTGTGTGTTTGTGTGTGTGTGTGTGTGTGTGTGTGTGTGTGTGTGTGTGTGCGTGCGTGCGTGCGTGCGTGCGTGCGTGCGTGTGAGTTGGGGTTAGAAGGTACAGTTTTGGGAAAGGACACAGGCCCTGGGAACCTGATTAGCAGGGACGCAGGGCACATCAAGTCAAAGTGCATCAGTAGTCTGGCAAAAAATGAGGGGGGTTACTGCAACAGAAATCCAGCTTCCTACAGAGAGAAAGAGACAACAGCAGGGAAAAAATAAATGGGGATAAATAGAGAGGAGGAAAAGAAAGGAATGGAGCACCAACACTCCTGAGGGTAGATTAGCCATAAAAGATTGGACGTACTTTATTTTTTTCATTATTTCTAGGCCCCAATTACAAGTTATGTAGAACAGAATTCACATGTGGAATTCCACTCTGCACAATTATAGAATGGCCAGTGTTCCCGCACCTTGATTTCCCAGGTGCAGGAACACCCCAAACAATCTTACCAGCTAGAAATTTCAGCTTGTGCCATCATCTTAGGGATGGGCGACTACCTCAGTATCCTGCTCAAACCTGACCATGTTCCAAGGTGCATGATGTAAAGCTCCCCCTATCAAGCAACATCTTCCCTTCTTCTCTGGGTTCCACCACCTCACACAACTCCTACAGACATTTTCCACCCCTCCACCAATACCGTGCAATTTGTAATCAAGACCCTTTAGTTCTTCTTCAGGACCACCTAGAAGATATTTCATTTAAAAACATTGCAAACCATTGTGCTGAATGGCCATTGAACAACAAAAAATGTTCTCAGGAGGACAAAATCTCAGCCTCAATAATTGTAATTGCATTTATATAGCGCTTACTACCTCTGACGAGGCATCGAAGGTCTGTACGGCAAGTAGCACACTACTCTGGAACCCAAGGTTAGTTGTTAATCCAGTGGTTATTGTTAATTATTGTGATTAGTCATGTGTGCTCAACAGAAAATTAGACACATTTACTAAAGTTACTTTGTGAGAGATCACACTAATACCACTTAGGTGTGATCATTAGTGAGGGCTAGATGGTTTCAGGTAAATGGTTTGTGAGATAGATAGGCTGGCCTAGATTAGACAGTGTTAGGTTGCAGGGATATGATTTTAAAGAAGGAGAAATTGTGATCTATGAAATGAGGTGTTAGCCAATTGCAGAATTACAATAAGAGAGATTAAGGCAGACAGGATAGAGACTGAGAGGAGGCTGTACTCAGAAATAGAAGGTATCCAGAGGTTGGAAGATAAAAAGAGGGTCACTGAAGAAATGAAAGGAGAGTAGTCAAGGTTCATTGTTCATGCACGATGTTAGGAGTATTGTGGGAGGCTTTCTGAGATAGCAGCAATCTGAGGATATAAGCTGTAGAAATAAACAACATTACATATAGTTTCTGGGGCAGGCTGCTTAAACATGCAAGTCCAAGTGTCCGCATCATTTAAACTTTAAGAACCAGAGCCTGCTGTGTGCCATGCTTAGGGCATCCCTTTAAAACATGGGTACTCGCAAACATTTGTCCGGGGGCCGCAAAGTACTATCTGTGGCATGCCCGAGGGCTGCACCGATGACAGCAATGCTAGGGTCAGGGTGATGAAAGGTGGGCATAGGGGGACGCGAAGCAGGTGCGCAATGTGAATAACAAACCAAGACTTCATGTGACATCTGTCTGCCACCAACCCTCTATTCTCATGCACCAAGAATTAAAGTCAACCCCTTAACTTCTAATGTAAAATGTGAGTGGGAAAGTGATACTCAACTGGTGGCTGAATTGAAAAATGTGAAGCCAGAAATCCTGGTATCAGTCCTGGCTTTCCCACTTGACGAAATTGAGTGATTCTAGGCAATTAGTTAATTTCATGTTGCCTCCTATTTCTTCATTACCACATATGAGAGCCTCTTAAAATATACGAGTTCGCGATGTGTTTTGTACAAAACCTTCACTTGTGTTTTATTTAATAAACTATAATGTTGTTCCCATTAGGTGCACACTTACAAATGACTTGCCTCTTGGTTCATTAATGGCATTGTTTTCATAATGGGGCGGCATGAATGTTTCCAAGATCATGTTTGAAAACTATTGCTGCTAATAAATGCCCCTCAATGCAGTGATACAATCTGATCTACTAAGGTAAAATGTTCATGCATGTTAAAAAATAAACTCTCTGCAAACTTCAAAAAAGTGTATCATGTTTTTACATGTTTAGTGCAAGATGTCTTTAAAACTAAAGGTGTTCCTAAAGATACGTTTTCTAGGACACCTTCTTTTCTTATTTACCGTTGCTTTAGTTAACATGTAAATAAACTATGCCTGTTTGTATCTCAGCTTTCTGAATGTTCCTCCACTGTCAAGAGAGCAGCAGCCCAGTGCCACAATTAAAGGTCAGGAGGGCCGCATGCGGCCCCCGGGCCGCACTTTGAGTATCCCTGCTTTAAAACATAAGATTATCCCAAGCTTGGTGCAGGGTCTGTATACCACAAAAGGGAGGTGGTGCAGATGCCTTCTTTAGGTAAGAAAGTCTAGTTTAATGATCTTACCAAACTATTATGCATT